>NC_064621.1:423012687-424262687 GCF_023898315.1 Schistocerca nitens
CCGTCATCGAACCCATCGTTCTACCATTCCTAGACCGGCAAGGGAACTTGCTTTTCCAACAGGACAATGTACGTCCGCATGTATCCCGTGCCACCCAACGTGCTCTAGAAGGTGTAAGTCAACTACCCTGGCCAGCAAGATCTCCGGATCTGTCCCCCATTGAGCATGTTTGGGACTGGATGAAGCGTCGTCTCACGCGGTCTGCACGTCCAGCACGAACGCTGGTCCAACTGAGGCGCCAGGTGGAAACGGCATGGCAAGCCATTCCACAGGACTACATCCAGCATCTCTACGATCGTCTCCATGGGAGAAGAGCAGCCTGCATTGCTGCGAAAGGTGGATATACACTGTACTAGTGCCGACATTGTGCATGCTCTGTTGCCTGTGTCTATGTGCCTGTGGTTCTGTCAGTGTGATAATGTGATGTATCTGACCCCAGGAATGTGTCAATAAAGTTTCCCCTTCCTGGGACAATGAATTCACGGTGTTCTTATTTCAATTTCCAGGGGTGTATATACATATACTCCAGTTTATAAAGTACAGTAAACGCACGGAGTGGCGGAGTATGTACATATATTACTCGACTATCATTAAAAAATCTGAGGTAAATTGGTAAAGACCTCTCAAAATTTTTCCTGAAAACCTTCCCCATTCATATATACAAAACATACATACACTACTGGTCATTAAAATTGCTACACCACGAAGATGGCGTGCTACAGACGCGAAATATAATTGACAGGAAGAAGATGCTGTGATATGCAAATGATTAGCTTTTCAGAGCATTCACTCAAGGGTGGAGACGGTGGCGACACCTACAACGTGCTGACAGGAGGAAAGTTTCCAACCGATTTCTCATACATAAACAGCAGTTGACCGGCGTTGCCAGGTGAAACGTTGTAGTGATGCCTCGTATAAGGAGGAGAAATGCGTACCATCACGTTTCCGACTTTGATAAAGGTCGCATTGTAACCAATCGCGATTGCGGTGTACCATATCGCGACATTGCTGCTCGTGTTGGTCGGGATCCAATGACTGTTAGCAGAATAAGGAATCGGTGAGTTCAGGAGGGTAATATGGAACGGCGTGCTGTATCCCAACGGCCTCGTATCACTAGCAGTCGTGATGACAGGCATCTTATCCGCATGGCTGTAATTGATCGTGCAGCCTCATCTCGATCCCTGAGTCAACAGATGGGGACGTTTGCAAGACAACAACCATCTGCACGAACAGTTCGACGACGTTTGCAGCAGCATGGCCTATCAGCTCAGAGACCATGGTTGCGGCTACCTTTGACGCTGCATCAGAAACAGGAGTGCCTGCGATGGTGTACTCAACGACGAACCTGGATGCACGAATGGCAAGATGTCATTTTATCTGATGAATCCAGGTTCGGGTTAGAGCATCATGATGGTCACGTCCGTGGTTGGAGACATCGCGGTGAACGCACATTGGAAGCGTGTATTCGTTATCGCCATACTGGCGTATCACCCTGCGTGATGGTATGGGCTGCCATTGGTTACACGTCTCCGTCACCTCTTCTTCGCATTGACGGCACACTGAACAGTGGACGTTACATTTCAGATGTGTTACGACCCGTGGCTCTACCCTTCATTCGATCCCTGCGAAACCCTACGATTCAGCAGGATAATGCATGACCGCACGTTGCAGGTCCTGTACGGGCGTTTCTGGATACAGAGAATGTTTGACTGCTGCCCTGGCCAGCACATTCTCCAGATCTCTCACCAACTGAAAACGACTGGTCAATGGTGGCCGAGCAACTGGCTTGTCACAATAAGCGAGTCACTACTCTTGATGAACTGCATCGGCAGCTGTAACTGTACACACCATGCAAATTCTGTTTGACTCAATGCCCAGGCGTATCAAGGCCGTTATTACGGCCAGAAGTGGTTGTTCTGGGTACTGATTTCTCAGGACCTATGCACCAAAATTGCGTGAAAATGTAATCATATATCACTTCTAGTATAAAATATTTGTCCAATGAATACCCGTTTATCATCTGCATTTCTTCTTGATGTAGCAATTTTAACGGCCAGTAGTGTATTAAAAATGTAAAGGCGATCTCAGTTCAAAAGCGTATTAAAATATCGTGTATAAATTTGAAGTAATTTAATGATGAACCCTCTGACTTATTTACTTAGAATGTTCCTCTTTTATAACGTATGTATATATCTATGTAGCATATAAGGAAAAAAATACGTAGCCTACGTCCATCTAAACGTTTATCAGACTACGGTTTAAGTCTTTAAAGTAATTCGGCCAAGGAATTTTCGAGAATTTGCTAACACCTTTCCCCTTTATGTAGTCTATATACATTTATATAGCATGTATAATAAACAAATGTAGCATTGGTCGGTTTCTCCATTTATGAGAGTATCGCGTAAGAATTTGGAGTACATCGCTCAACAACTTTTCGAGATTTTTGCTGACAACCTTTCCCATTTATATACTGCATATGTACTTACGTGCTACATATAATTTAAAATTGTATACCCTACGTCCGTCCCAACGTTTATTAAGTATTGTGTAAGCGTTTGAAGTAAATCTGTGAAGAACTTTTCGAGATATACGGTGACAGCCATACACTACGACTTGTGTTCATATACACTGACAGAAAAGAAAAAAATCGCAGCACCAAGAAGAAGTCGTGCCACGTAAACGAAAGTGCATGCATGTCCAAGGGAACTTTGCACCGTAATTATAATAACACAGACGCTCCAATGTCCTATAAAAGGAGGAAAGAGAAAATGGATTAATTCCTTGCTTGCTTGGACAGTGTCATAATGACGCAGTGGGCGGTACATAAAAATTTAAAGAGTAATTCTCACCCTTTTCAGGAGCATGCAGTCTTTAACTTCGGATTTAACGGTCATAACATAAAAGGAATTATAGTTTTCTCCAGGTCAGCTCATCAGGGAAGCCATCTACCTCCTTCACAGCGAGCTAAAGCGGGACAGATATTTGTTTTCTAGACCGTAAAACTAACCATTATCATGAATATGGCTCTAGGAAATAACCCGCTCGTAGCTTTCTCTCTTTGTAAATCCGTTTTGTGTGCTGCGACTAATGATTCCAACGAGAATCATCCTCAGATTGTGGGCGGACTTGATTTCCTAAATTATTAAATTATTTTTCCTACAATAAACAGTCAATAATTTTTGTATTCCCATCAATAAACGTAAGTCAAACAAAAGGAGAGTTTCACTGGCGATCGCCACCAGACGTAAATATACAAGTAGTTATCATATTTATTAGATACATGTTAGATAGATATTTATTAGATAGATACGTACCAACTAGTAATAATATTGTTACAAAAATGTTTGTTTTTTCATGCAATACGCAACTGAGTGCATGACGCCGAGTAAACTACACTAATAGGGTAATATTTTCCAAAACTTCTGACACAGTGAAACCAGAACAGAAAAATCTGGAGAAAAGTCGATTGTGAAATATTTTCCTGACGGTAGCAAGGTAGCGTGTCAGGTAAAGAACATTGTTATTCATTTGTAGCTCTTATCAAAGTTAAATGTGAGAGTAGAATTGGTTTTTCATGAGCTGCACTGTGTGCTACGTATAGAATTTGGTTTCTTTCCTAGTAGTTTCAAAATTCATTACTTTTGTAGTAATTTCTTATTACGTAAATGTTTCGAAAGGTAGCGGAAACATTCTTGCAGTAACGCCCAAAACTCGCGAACACACTTAGCGTTGCTCAATTGTTTTGCAAAGAAATATTTGACAGTAGCAGAAATATGTTGCAGCCTAGCGTTACTGTGAACTGCTAAAGCAGTGGACATAAAACGATTAAGACAGAGAAGGTGACTTAATTTCGGAATTTCTTACACGTTGTAATGATTAAAACTAAATTTGAAACAGTAACCTTGGAAAAATCAGAGAGAAAACACTTTAGATATCACACCCGACAGTAACGTTGAAAATGTTCAGGATAGCGGTAGCGATGCTTAGGATCGACCAGTATCACACACGGGTGCATTACTAATGCCGCAAAAGCAAACCCTGCACCTGACTCTTGTGTACAATTATGTCAATGGATAGGAGCCTTAGTCAATCAAAATCTTGACAACACTTCAGAAGAATTAGAGGCTTTATTGATGATGTTAGTAACCTTACTCAGATGCAGAACATTTCGAAAACGGACTTGCGCTTCACGTCATTAGAGTGACACGCGGCGACTTAGAAGTAACAACTAATGACATTTCAGCACTGAAAACTACAGTAAAATGCATTGACAGAACAGATAAAAAACTGATAAATGCTTTTGATAGTACGTGGTCATAACACACAATTATACAGTTCATAGTTTAACAGGTAACGGGACAATTACATGATGATGGAAGCTAAAGAAATGAATTTTTATATTTGCCACGGCCAGGACATAAATCTTGGTCTTTTTGTTTACTAGGCAGCAATGCTAGCCATTACGCCTCCACAGCACTAGGATTAAGATCGCTGCAGGGACTACCCCAAATCCATTGCCTTCCCCATCACAAACCTCAATTCATATCTTCAGCTTATTTTCCCCTTCTTACATCGTCACTATTGCCGAGGCTCTCCACCACTGGAACAGCACGCCAGCGTTGGACGTAATGGGGAAATCTTGCTTCGATCATTATCATTGATAAAGATGAGACTCAAATGTCTCTGAGGGGATTCTCTGGTACCAGAAAACGTCGCTTTATATACCTTTTCACGGATGGATCGAAGGGAAATCCAATCACCCAACCTACCCCTGATTCATCCTACAACTGTAACATCCAATAAATCACCTGACGAGAACATTTACCTGTGTAGGAATCCTGTATTTTATTCTTGTTTCCGTTTCAGGTACTACGAACTGTAACTATATTACTAAAATAGTTGTTTCCTTTTATTACTGAAATACGTACAAAGACAGAAATCACCTTGTGTGAACCTAATGTGATGAGAGGTGATTTATGCGATGCAATTAGATTAGTTACCATGATTTTTTGTGTAAGGCAATATTGTGTGTGTCACTATAATTGAAAGAGCAGAACGAAGACCATATTATGATGTGTGAAAGAACCACGTACGAAATCATCGATCTTAAAAGCAATATGGACACCAATGTATACTAAGATCTGAAAATACCTGAGAATACTTTGGCACAAGTGAAAAACAGAATGCAACAAACATTTTGTGAAGTGAATCATTGGGCTCAGAGGTATGGGTATGAACTGCACAAACTTCGCCGAAGGGGGAGGTGAAACATTACCATAAATAACTTCGCTCTCAGACGGAATATTATGATAACTGTAGAGGAACAGCCGGCCGCGGTGGCCGAGCGGTTCTGGGCGCTTCAGTCCAGAACCGCGCGACTGCTACGGTTGCAGGTTCGAATCCTGCTTCGGGCATGGATGTGTGTGATGTCCTTAGGTTTAAGTAGTTCTACGTTCTAGGGGACTGATGACCTCAGATGTTAACTCCCATAGTGCTCAGAGCCTTTTTTTTTTTTTTTGTAGAAGAACAGTAAATATGATAAGGGTGTTCTTGTTTTGTCACATTCTGGTATCTTTACTTTTTTAGAAATGAATAGTTTGGACAAAGGGGAGTATGTCCGAACATTGTTTGATAATAATCACTCAAGTGGAGAAATGGTTGAACGTAATTATTATTTTCGTCCTTTCACTGTAGAGAAGGTGAAAGGATATACTGGTTCTTTGACGGTGTAAAAGGGAGTAAATAATTGGATTAATTCCAGGCTGGCTTGGAAAATATCAAAATGGCCCCTTGCGCAGTACGCAAAAATTGAGAGAGTAGTTCTGACGCTTTTTAAGAGATTGCAGTCTTTAACTTCCTGATTTGTCGGTCAAAACATAAGAGGAATAAATGTTTTTTCCAGGTCAGCTTATCAGAGTAGCCCTCTGCTTCCTGCATACCGATCTAAAGCGATACAGGTATTTGTTTTATAGATCGTAAAACAAAACACAATGATGAAATATGGCACTAGGAAGTAAGCCGTTCGTTTCTGTTTCGCTAACGTAAACCCCTTTTGTGTGATGCGACTAACGATCCGTCGAGAGTCATACTCAATTGCGGGCATACCTGATTTTCAAAATTATTAAATTACTTTTCTCTCGTTAAGCACTCAACAATTTTTCTATCCCCGTCAGTGAACGCACTTGGCACAGAAGGATATTTTACAAAATTGTCCTACTGTATATGACTGCTGGCAGCAGTGGTCACGAGAATGTGACCTCTCTACCGAGAGGGAAGACCATTGTGTTCGGCGTCTGGCTCTGGTGCATCGTACAGCTCCTGCAGCAGCAGTCTGACCAGCAGTTGACACCACAGGTACACAACGAGCCGTGACAGAATGCTTACATGAAGGACAGCTCCGAGCCAGACGCTATGCAGCTTGTATTCCACTGACCCCAACCCACCACCGTTTGCGACTTCCGATGTGTCAGGTGACGGCGGAGCGAACGGCAGGCTGGAGGTCTGTTGTGTTTTATGATGAAAGTTGCTTCTGCCTCGGTGTCGGTGATAGCCGTGTTGGTTATAAGGAGGCCACTTGAGGGCATCAACCAACCTGTCTGCGTGCTAGACACAACTGGACTTAAGGTCTGGGGTGAATTTCGTATAACAGGATCAGCACTCTCACGGGTATCCCACGTGTCCTGACTGCAAATCTGCTCGTCAGTCTAGTGTTTCGACCTGTTCTGCTGCCATTCATGAACAGAAGTCCTGTTTCTTTTTCCAACTGGATAACGCCAACCCACATACTGCTGTTGTAATCCAACACGCTCTGCAGTGGTTCAACATGCTGTCTTGGCCTGCTCGATCACCAGCGCTGTCTCCAATCGAACACATATCGTAAATCATCAGAGGACAACTCCAGCGTCATCGACAAACAGCATTCACCGTCACTTTATTGCCAGTGCAGCAGGCACGGAATTCCACGCCACAAACTGACACCTTAGGCCTGTAGAACACAATGCATGCATATTAGCATGCTTGGATTCAACGTTCTGGCGGTAACAAAGGTTATTTACGTTACAGAATGTCTCATTTGCAGTGGCTTATCGCGCACTTACCTTAAGCTATGACCTTGCAATGTTGATCACTTAATTTTGGTACCCGTACAGATGTATTCCCGAAGTTTCATCATCCTACACTAATTATTTTTTGTTATTTCAATTTCTTTCGACGACGTTCCTATTAGTTTTGCACTGCGAATCCGTCGAATGGTGATTACATGTCAACGGCTCGTCAGATGGATACGTCGTAGTCGGCGAATATTTACTGTTCGCACGATTTGAGAGAGAGAATTCTCAGAGCATGTGCTTCGATAAGTGCCGAAGTGATAAGGAATACCACTCAGTCCATGGCAAGAAGAGTGCAGCACTGCATTGATACCAATGATCATCACTTCCATAACCTTTTGTAAATGGACGTCCATGCCACCTTTTTGATCTTCGTTTATCTTGAAAGACCTTACTGTTACACATCATTGGACTCGGCTCGACAGCCGCTATCGGAAAATAAGAAAGAAACTATAGTGTTCCATTTAAAAAAAAAGTGTACCTTCATATCTCTGATGCGACCCCACCCAGCAACAATGAACCAACGTCATATTGTGGCCCCCGTTGTCCCATGCAACGCCTGAACCACAAACTTTTTAGCTACTATCATACTTCCGGAGTTATTCTAGTTGGCAATAGTTATACTCTGTCGAAAGAAATCGGAGCGCCAAAAAATAATTAATATAGAGTAATGATATATATATATATATATATATATATATATATATCCTACTGGCCATTAAAATTGCAACGCCACGAAGAAGACCTGCTACAGACGCGAAATTTAACCCACAGGAAGAAGATTCTGTGATATACAAATGATTGGCTTTTCAGAGTATTTACAGAAGGTTGGCGCCTACAACGTTCTGACATGAGGAAAGTTTACAACCGATTTCTCATACGCAAACAGCAGTTATCCGGCGTTGCCTGGTGAAACTTTGTTGTCACGCCTCATGTAAGGAGGAGAAATGCGTACCATCACGTTTCCGACATTGATAAAGGTCGGATTGTGGCCAATCGCGATTGCGGTTTATCGTTTCGCTACATTGGTGCTCACGTTGGTCGAGATCCAATGACTGTTAGCAGAATATGGAATCGGAGGGTTCAGGAGGGTAATACGGAACGCCGTGCAGTATCCCAAAGGCCTCGTATCACTAGCAGTCGACAGGTATCTTATCCGCGTGGTTGTAACGGATCGTGCAGCCACGTCTCGATCCGTAAGCCAAAAGATGGGGACGTTTGCAAGACAACAATAGTTCGACGACGTTTGCAGCAGCATGGACTATCTGCTCGGAAACCATGGCTGCAGTTACCCTTGACGCTGCATCACAGACAGGAGCGCCTGCGATGGTGTACTCAACGACGAACCTGGGTGCACGAATGGCAAAACGTCATTTTTTCGGATGAATCCAGGTCCTGCTTACAACGCCATTATGGTCGCATCCGTGTTTGCTGGCACCGCGGTGAATGCAAATTGGAAGCGTGTATTCGTCATCGTCATACTGGCGTATCATCCGTTGTGATGGTATGGGGTGCCATTGGTTACATGTCTCAGTCACCTCTTGTTCGCATTGACGTCACTTTGAACAGTGTTACGACACGTGGCTCTACCCTTCAATCGATCCCTGCTAAACCCTACATTTCAGCAGGATAATGCACGACCGTATATTGCAGGTCCTGTACGGGCCTTTCTGGATATAGAAAATGTTCGACTACGATGGTGTACTCAACGATGAACCTGGGTATACGATGGCAAAACGTCATTTTTTCGGATGAATCCAGGTTCTGTTTACAGCATCATGACGGTCGCTCCGTGTTTGGCGACATCGCGGTGAACGCACATTGGAAGCGTGTATTCGTCGTCGCCATACTGGCGCCCCCCCCCCCCCCCCCAAGAACCATGGACCTTGCCGTTGATTGGGAGGCTTGCGTGCGTTAGCGATACAGATAGCCGTACCGTAGGTGCTACCACAACGGAGCGGTATCTGTTGAGAGGCCAGACAAACGAGTGGTTCCTGAAGAGGGGCAGCAGCTTTTTCAGTAGTTGCAGGGGCAACAGTCTGTATGATCGACTGATCTGGCCTTGTAACACTAACCAAAACGGCCTTGCTCGGCTGGTACTGCGAACGGCTGAAAGCTGGGGGAAACTACAGCGGCGGCCGAAGTGGCCGAGCGGTTCTAGGCGCTACAGTCTGGAACCGCGCCACCGCTACCGTCGCTGGTTCGAATCCTGCCTCGGGCATGGGTGTGTGTGATGTCCTTAGGTTAGTTAGGTTTAAGTAGTTCTAAGTTCTAGGGGACTGATGACCTCAGAAATTAAGTCCACTAGTGCTCAGAGCCATTTGAAACAACAGCCGTTATTTTTCCGTAGGGCATGCAGCTTTACTGTATGGCTAAATGATGAAGGCGTCCTCTTGGGTAAAATATTCCGGAGGTAAAATAGTCCCCATTCAGATCTCCGGGCGGGGACTACTCAGGAGGACGTCGTTATCATGAGAAAGAAAACTGGCGTTCTACGGATCGGAGCGAGGAATGTCAGATCACTTAATCGAGCCCTAGATTAGAAAATTTAAAAAGGGAAATGGGTAGGTTAATGTTAGATATAGTAGGAATTAATGAAGTTCGCTGGAAGGAAGAACAAGACTTTTGGTCAGGCGAATACAGGGTTATAAATACAAAATCAAATAGGGGTAACGCAGGAGTCGGTTTAATAATGAATAAAAAAATAGGAGTGCGGGTAAGCTACTACAAACAACATAGTGAATGCATTATTGTGGCCAAGATAGACACGAAGCCCAAACCTACTATAGTAGTACAAGTTTATATGCCTACTAGCTCTGCAGATGACGAAGATACTGAAGAAATGTATGATGAAATAAAAGAAATTATTGAGATAGTGAAGGGAGACGAAAATTTAATTGTCATGGGTGACTGGAATTCGGTAGTAGGAAAAGGGAGAGAAGGGAACGTAGTTGGTGAATATGGATTGGGGCTAAGAAATGAAAGAGGAAGCCGCCTGGTAGAATTTTGCACTGAGCACGACTTAATCCTAGCTAACTCTTGGTTCAAGAATCATAAAAGCAGGTTGTATGCATGGAAGAGGCCTGGAGATACTGACATGTTTGAGATAGATTATTTAGTATAGACGGGCTATACAAGGGCGTTGTACTTGAGAACAATATTATGGAAATGGAAGAGAATGTTGATGAAGATGGAACGGGAGATACGATACTGCGTGAAGAGTTTGACAGAGCACTGAAAGACCTGAGTCGATACAAGGCGCCGGGAGTAGACAACATTCCATTAGAGACCTAGAGATGAATACACTAAGCAGATTCAGAAGGATGTAGGCTGCAGTACGTACTGGGAGATGAAGCAGCTTGCACAGGATAAAGTAGCATGGAGAGCTGCATCAAACCAGTCTCAGGACTGAAAACCACAACAACAAGGACGGAATTCAAACTGATCTTCCCTGAGTTCGGGTGGTACCGTATTTTGCAACCGTGATTTATTAAATTGATAGTTCGGTAATTTTCCCACTTATCTACACTTGCTTTCTTTGAGATTGGAATTATTGAAGTACGGGGGTATTTCGCCGGCCTCACACACCTTGGTCACGAAATGGAAGAGTTTTGTCATGGCTGGCTCTCCCGATGCTATCAGTAGCTCAAATGGAATTTTGTGTACTCTCGGGGCCTTGTTTCGACTTTGGTCTTTCAGTACTAGGCCAAATTCTTCACGCAGTATCGTATTACCCATTTCATCTTCATCTACGGCCTCTTACATTTCCATTATACAGAGTGTATATGAAGTCCGGGAACACTTTCAATTGTTTATTGCACAAGAACCAAACATTGTACAGATATCACACATATGTCATTTCGAAGAGATACCCTGAAAGGTTTTTTTTTCATGTATGCCGCCACAGTGTAGTTTGGTAATTTGCCTATAGTCAGTGGTCGTCACAAACATGGCGAGTTCAGGTGCGGAGCGAGGTTTCTGTATGTTGGAGTTCGACAGAAACAAATGTGCTACAGCTGTTCCACGGATGTGTAGAACCAAGCAGGGAAAGAAGCCATCAACGAGGCAGGCGATCTACCACTGGCACAACAAGTTCGTTACGACGGGTCATGCCCGGCAAAGAGAAGTGGACGTCCCAGTCTGAGTGAAGTGAACGTGGAGCGCATACGAGAGACATTTATAAGGAGTTCAAGGAAATCGGTGCGTTGCGCATGAGTGTGTGAGAAGTCCTGTGACAGAAGTGGTCTATGAATCGATTTAAACTGGAGTTAGTGAAGAAGCTCAATGGCGACGACAAAGGCAAGCATTTTGGGTTTTATTCGCAGTTGCAACAATTGAATGAGGATGGGGATGGCATTGTTGGTCGCTTAATTTTTAGCGTCGAATCCACTTTTCACACTAATGGTAAATTGAACAGGCATAACTGTCGAATCTGAGATGCTAAGCTCCCACACAAATGCATTGAATTTAAGCGTGATTCCCCAAAGGTAAATGTTTTTTATACCTTGTCACGTCGAAAACCGTACAGGCCATTCTTCTTTGCCGAGAACACCGTCAATGTATATTCCTACTTGGACATGTTGCAGCAATGGTTGATGTCTCAAACGCAATCGGACTCTCCGTTCATCTTTCAACAGGATTGGGCTCCACCCCATTTTCATCTTGAAGTTCGGGGCAACTTGAACACGGAGCTGTCGCATCGATGGATCGGCCATACTACATAAGAGGACAGTTGTTTCACGAAATTGACTCCCCGAGCACCAGATCTAACTCCTTGTGACTTTTTTCTGTGGGGACCCATCAAAGATCTGGTGTCTGTACCGCCTCTATCACGTGATGTAGCAGAGTTCCGACAGAGAATACGGGAAGCGACTGCCACAGTCGACGAGGCCATGCTGGGACGGATGTGGAAAAAAATTCGCTTACCTATTGACGTCTGCCGGGTCATTCATGGTTCGCATATCGAATGTTTGTAAAAAACTTTCAAAGTTTCTCTTCAAAATTCAATATGTATGAAATCTGCACAATGTTTAATTCTTGTGCAATAAATAATTGAAAGTGTTCCCGGACTCTGTGTACACCCTGTATTGCCCTCAAGTACACCGCCCTTATATAGACCCTCTATATACTCATTCCGCACGTTTGAGACGTTTGTATTCTTTTTGCCCTGCTTCATTTACTACATTTTTATGTTTTATTCTTTCATCAATGAAATTCAACATCCCATCTGTTACCCAAGGATTTCTACTAGCCCTCGTATTTTTACTAATTGATCCTTTGCTGCCTTCACTATTTCATCTATTTCAACCTTAAGTTAGATAATTTCATAGTTTTACTGGTTGTTGCCAACTGCCAATAACTGTTATATTTGTCAGAGGGTTAATCAGAACCGTTTAATGTGATCATCTGTAACATTTCGTAGGTTACCTTGGTCACTCCGTGATGAATAACGGCTTACAGCCGTGTTGGTAATGGAGAATAACTATGCGAAAACGCTGTAGCTACATATAAGTGCATTTTCTAGGATAGTAATTGTATGGTCTATGGACTGACATGAGGTAACTGTGCGGTATCACTTTGTGGATTTGGGATCGTTTACTTTGTGCTTGCTTTTCAACCACCTGTTTCGCGCCAAATTTGGGGGCCATTTCCCAGTGACCAGTAATCAATGTGTGTTCTTTACTAGTGTTCAGTCCTTGGTAAGCAATGATTATATTCACAAATGATAATTATTTGTCATGTTTCCTTTGTGATGGGTGGCGGTTCCACATGAGCTGCCACGTGTGGCTACGTTTACTCTGTACAATGTGCTGAGGTTCAGAGAATATTAAATAGTTTAACTATGCAGTATTCACTGTGTGGTGAATATATTGTGCTAGAGTTTTGATTGCTTGAGCTTCAGTTTAATTTCAAAATCGTTGTGGTAGTTCACATAAAATAGAATTTTCTAATGCGTGTATCAATGGCATTCGGTAGACTGCCACAGTAAATTCCCTCAGAACGGCACCCACAGTTAACGAAGTTTTAATAATTTCAATTAAAATTGGTTCTGTTCCTTGCTGACGTAATCAAAAGAAATTTATAACTATATATGACGGTAGTATCTGTTCCCGAAAGAACAGTTACCGTCGATGACCATGCAGCTTTGCTCGAAATGAAATGATAATTAAATAGACACCCTAGCTGCAAGCAGGCGTTGATACATTTCATCCGGGACATGTTGAAAATGTGTGCCCCGACCGGGACTCGTACGGGACTTGGTAGGTTAATCTGCCACGAGTAATGAGTATGATGGGCAAACATCTATTAGGCGCACTACGAATGTAGTGTTGTGGACATGTTGGGAATGTGGATCTCACGGGGAGCGTGCAAGGGATAAGTCCCTGCAGACGCACTATCCTCTGTGCCCGCGGTGGCTCAGATGGATAGAGCGTCTGCCATGTAAGCAGATCCCGGGTTCGAGTCCCGGTCGGGGCACACATTTTCAACATGCCCCCAATGAAGTGTATCAACGCCTGCTTGCAGCTAGGGTGTCTATTTAATTATCATTTCAAAAGAAATTTGCTATTGACGATGCCTCCTTGAGTTATTCAAATAGCACGATAGATTCTTGAATGCAGTTACGTTGTTACGAGATCTGCTAGTCGGAGCCGTACTCTGCCGATCTCCGTTGCTTAGCCTTCCCAGTGCCAGTGATATTCAGGTCGCAACAGTTAATATAGAGAGAATCTTGTATGCCAGTGGGAACTGTGTGCTGTAAGACGAGATTATTTACATTATATGAATCCTTGCCACTAGAAAATTACACGGCGATCTTGTATTAGCCCTAGAAGACCAAGGTTAACCCCTTCTTGGAATTATTACATGTAGCCTTGTAGATGCTGAAGTTCTAATCTGAAGGGGATGAAATTGTTGTCAATTTGAAAAATAAATTCTGTGTAGCAAGATTCCTATGTTGCTCTTGCTCAAAGAAACCTTCATTCATACCCAGAGAAAGTACATTCCAGTAATTGGTTATAATTGATTCAGTAGGGTATTAAGGTAATTAAGACAGGGATAAAGAGTGGAAACTGTTTACGGGCAAAACCAAATCTCTGTCCTCATCTATACTCATTGTGCTGGCTGATGACAGTGTAAGGGAGCGTTACACGGTGTGCGTTTTAACAGTTAATCAGAGAGACGACCGATAATTAACATTATTCATATGAGAAGTCAGTCCATGATTGAAAAATTATGCCCTGCTGCCACTAGCCACAGCAAGCAGTGAGAGGTAGTTTAAAGTTATACCATCAAAAGTGTAAACAAATGAGACAGACGAGGGCCCATACTAGGTGTGAATGAAACGCAGAGTCGATAATAGCAGATGATAAAATCATAGATGCAGATAGAGGTGAAGTAGCAGTAGGTTTGCATATTTTTGTACCATCGTGTCGACATTTCAATAGATAGCGCTTGACATATACGATATCTGATGTAGGGCACTCGTTAGTCAAGGTCCCCTAATCTTCAGTTCACCATAGATCTTTCCTTGGATACAGTGTCCGTGAATTCTGTTCTGAATTTTGTCTGAGAACGGTGAAGGAGTGGTGGAATTGGTCGTAGGGCAGCACCATTTCTCAGAGCTGTTAAATAATTTGCGCTTGATATCGATTCGTTGTAAGCGCTAGTTTACTAGGGTGTCATAAAAGTTAAAGCCATCTTCATCTATCGTCAAAATGAAGTCCTGAGGCGCGATCGTAAACGGGCAACAGGAATTTTATTTCGGTGCAGTGTAGACCACTCTACGTTCTAAGTTCCTTTTATGACTGAGTCGAATTATTTGCCGATCTCTTCCATCAAACCGCTCTATAGCGGTCTTCAGAATATTGCATGTAGGTAGTCTGAGCACTCGCCCCAATTCTAAATGTGCTTAATAAAGTTTAGTGTTAAGAGCCTCTCCTTTAGCGGACTCCTACTGTACCCTTATTCTCTAGTACTTACGTTAACTGCAGTGAATGATTCAGACTAATGTGTAACTCTTAGCCTACTCAGGGATAACAACATTTAACATACCTTGATTCACCTTTCATATCCCTTGACTCTCCGTCTCTTCTTATGAAATTTGTGTGACATACTCTTCATGTCCTAAGTTCACAGTCGACATATAGAAGCGCTGCTCGGAAACACTAAAGTCAATGTTGAAAATTTAGTGAGTGATAAACGTGGGCTACAGCTACGTATCTAAATTATTGCGCTCCATACCGAACTAAATATCTGGATTTAGTATTAAACAAATTTGTTCAGTACCGTATGTTGCAACTACATTAAACACAGAAGAATATACGTCTTAAACTTAGACTATTTTGTTATATTTATAATATGTTATCCTATCCTGGACGTCAAGGGAAAACACAAGCTCCAGGTGGCCAATTTCTAGTACATAAGAATTTAAGGTACGTAATCATATTTTTACTTTAGCCTAGAGACAAATTTTTATCTATCATTGACATCATCAGATTTACGCCGAGTCTTCACAAACTTTATTCACACCAACAAATGTTACCACGAATGCAGCTTACACTTAAGAGTGGCGGCATATTGACAATTCCATTACTAACTCATCTAAAATATCCTAGCTCTCCTGGCCACTGGTAATACATTGCTCTCAAATGCTTGAAAAAGTTGTAATACATTATTGCATAAATCGATACGATTTACATCAAATGAACAACTCACATGTTAATGTCATAGAACGTTTCCAGCCGCTGTACGCAATCCCCGTTGCGAGTTTATTTAGGCAATTTACATACCAGTGACACACACGCCCTTGCGAAACAGCTTTTCAATGGGATAGTCATAGTGGATAACTGAAACCCACAAACAAGACTTCTTGTTAATGATCAAACTGAAACCTGTTTTTGCTCTTAAGCACGTGTCACATTCTCAGACTTCGAGCCGTAAATCTGTGCCAAATGTTTGATACACAACAGAGCACAACGTGTAAAATTTCTTGGTACTGATGGAAGAAAGATCTGGAACTTAAACTGGGAAAACCACCAAATTGTAAAAACCAACGAAAGTTACTAGAACATGAATGCCACACAAAGAGATAACGTGAGACACGACACAAAATGAAAGAGTATGCTATAATAATTTTAAAACGATACAACAGCACCTCCACTGTGTGGCACTTGAGTGTCGAGTAAACCCTAATGCAATGGATTTTCACCTAGTGTAACATGAAAGACATTATAGAAAATTAAAAATTATTTACTAACTAAGGAAGCTTAGGGATGATACACGTTTTCATGAAACAGTGATGTACACGTTTTCATGAAACTGTGGTGTACTAACAACCGCTATCATTTTGCACAGTTTATCAATAAACAGACCTCACTCAATAATAAACTTTTTTTTTTTTAAATATTACCTCCCGAGACAGTGCGGAAGGGAGATGGAACAGGAAATAGGACAGAATATGATAGCGAATCTGTAATGTCCTACACAAATGAATCTTTCGATGATTCACCTTCATCCATTGGGGGAATCCACTATAAATGTCAGTCTGCATCACCGGACGGCAATTTGAGTTGCTCCTCAAATGCGACGTGCCACAAACACTGTTAGATAGTTTTAAAAGAATGCTGCCAATCGGAGAGATTTGAATTGCTACCTAAATGATACGTAGTGGCTCTGGTCAAGTGAGGTTGCCACCAACAACCTGGGAATCGGTATTCTGGCTTGAGTTTGCTGTCCGTCAGTGTATACTCCGGTTGAACAGTAATGATCCATGAACTGTTATGTCACTGTAGACTACATCGAGCGATGCTAATATGGAGCGAAAAGTGAAAACTGTAGTCTTTGCTACAATTTCTTGGGAAATTTTTGAAGAGTTAATGGATTGCCGACCGACCGTTGTGTCCGAGTGGTTCCAGGCACTTCAGTCTGGAACCGCGGGATCGCTGAGGTCGCAGGTTCGAATACTGCCTAGGGCATGGATGTGTGTGGTGTCTTTAGGTCAGTTAGGTTTAAGTAGTTCTAAGTTCCACGGGACTGATGACCTCAGATGTTAACTCCCATAGTGCTCAGAGCCAATGTGAACTACTTTGATGGATTGCTTGTCCTTGAGTGAATGTGGATGTGGTACTTAAAATATAAACCACCAAAGTATTTACTGAATTTTTCACAAAAATGTGCACAATTTTTCTTGCGTCAGCTGATGCCTGGATTTTAATTCATGTTTAGGGACTACAACAAATTGTCTGGTCTTCTCGACATTTCAGGATGAACAACATTTCTTTGTAGATGCGATGTTGTGAATAATCACTGAAGAAATGACATGTAACAAACAGACAAAATTAACTACAAGATTCTAGAGACCCTATTCAGTTATGAAAAATATCCTCTGAAACTGAAATTATAACATATCCAATCCATTTCCTTGTTAAGGATGAAAATCATGTGTCAATGAGAATAAGAGTGGATGGATGTAAAGCGTAACTGCGAAAGGCACATTAAGTCAATAGGTCTGCCGTCGACAATACCACTGGAGCCACAGAGATGGAACGAATGGCTTTAATGCGATTATGAATACAGCACAGCCCCGTGACAAATGCGTAGTAACGCTGACGCAAGGGGCCACCAGCGTTTCTTTCTTGTGACGTTCCAGTTAAGGTGCACTGTATTTTGATTGTGTTCTCTGCTACAGCGTGTGTAAATGTCGATTTCGTATCTGTATTACGTGACAGTAAGAAGAGTTAGGAAAAGATATGTAATGCTGTAATAGGATGAAACTGCAGCTCGCTGAGTGCCAAAGATAACAGATTTACATGACGATATTTTTATTTAGGCTGAGAGCTGATTTTCGTATATCTGTGTTCAACAATCAATTTATCCTGCATGAATTGGATATGCTACAAATTACATCCACTTTTAACTCATAAAATCAACTGGAATACCTGCTAACATGGCACTAAGTTTTGTTTCGATAGTTAATAATTTTCTTGTTTTCCTATTCCACTTCGTTACCATGTTTGTGCAAAAAGTTGGCAGAGGCACTGGTGCGAGGATTAAAGGCATCTATCAGAGTAGATTGGCCAGCTTACTGGAGATAAACTACAGTACCAATTTCACGATATCACCTGCCACGGACTCTGTCATACCGCTCGGTAATCACCGTGAACTACAGACAAATGGTGACTAACAGTTACATCTACACTGTGACTGCAGATTTAATAGCTCATTCTTAAGATAGCAGATACGTGCGCACTATACCTGTATATAAGCAATGGATCCGCAAGATACCCGACTTCCGACGTGATCTTGAGCAATGATTACCAGCAACCCAAGCTGACGAGTATTTCGACTAATACTTCTTCAGGCTTCTGGACAACAAAGAAATTAATCCTAGTCAGCCAGCTAACAGTTCATTCCTCCAATGTGGGTCACTCTTTTAGGTCTATGTATTCCCCCACTCTAAAAGTACTTCTGTAGTCTTAGGGATGAGTTCGTTGTATGGAAAGACTTCGGGAATCCATTCCTCCAAGAACATACCCCGTTACATGCTGTCGGGTTTGATTCAGTTCTCTAACAAATTTCTTTGTGTTTGCGCTTCTGACAGCATACTCCGGTAAACAGTTCTTTACATTCCTATCCATGTACAGCATAGAAGGGATACGTAAGTGGCCTTATCTGAGCCAATCCGCTGTGAAACAGTGGTGATGTTTGTACATTCAGGAGCTGCTGTTTCTGTACATTGCTTATTTGTATTTTAATTTCCAATTTAGAACTAATGACACTTTCATGCAAATGATAGTTTATCTGTGTTCACATCGTGTACTTCATGTTTTAATTATTGCTAAGTTGTTCTGCCTCCTGCCCAGAATACTATTTATGATGTTTATATCTGCGTCAGTCATAGATCAAGGAGTCGCATCTCTAGACGCATTGCACTTTTAAGCAGGGAAAACGATTTTCTGTCTCAGAATTTTAGAAACTGTCGTATTTATAATTCTCTTCTCGGCCATACAGTGCCCGTTATCGGACTACTCAAACTCCTCAAACAAATTTTTTGACGTTATTCAGGAATAGGTTCTGAGTGTTTCGGTACCAGCAGTTCGTGGCATCCGGTGACTTGTTAATGATTAGTTGCACTTCATGCGATTTCTCAGTTTCCTAGGTGTCTCTATTGCACTGAAAATAACTGTACAACTGTGCAAATGTATTTGATTCGTAAGAAAAGTTGCTCCATTAACTCACAGTACTCCCTGTTGGCAACAGCACAGCACATTTTATGCCGACATCGAGTTTGCAGTTAATACTATTTGGTATTTATCGAATTCTGCTCAGTTTTGCCTCGGGCTTGACTTTCAACAAATTTGTTACTCTATGCTTAGTGATGTACTTTCTGGCATTTGTGTATTACAGCTCTCTTCACTACAGCGTACGTTCTTTTGCAGAAACATCAGCAACTCATTTAATAAACAAAATAAATTATAATCGCTTTACTATTCTGTAACAAGCTGTAAGGTTTCAGTCCTACCATATAATGGTGGGCAAAAATTTCACACTCTTTCCAAGGGGTGAGAAGATTCTGGCAATAATTTATCGGTTACAGAATGGAAAAATGGTAGTTAATTAAGGTGTTGGGAACTGGAAAAGCTCACAGAATCAAAGACTGTTCAGAGTTTCAAACGAAACATTAGGCAACGTTTGACCGAAACAGGGGACGGAAATATAGTAGGAAACGAAAGGGTACCTTTGAGAAATGAATGAGAGGGTCAAATAATAAAATGACATCGTCTAGTAAAAGTTTCTGGACAATACAGGAAATGTTTGATTTAAGTGATGAAAGTGAAAAATAGAAAAGTGTAGAAAATGAAACATGTGAAAGAAAATAAAAGTAATTAAAAATAAAATCTACTGAAAGTGGAAAATGGCCAAGCAGGAATAGGTAGAAGATAAATTCAAGGTTTCAGAAGTAAAAGCAAGACAGATCCCGCCTATAGATACATTAAAGAGACCTTTGCAGACAAGAGAAGCTATTATACGAATATCAAGAGCTCAGACAGAAAGCCACTTCCAGGGATTGAAGGAAAAGCTGAGGTGTGGAAAGAATATACAGACGCAGCAAAGAATAAGCAAAGGAAGAGAATCCTAACAAAACATTAGAGAAAGGGAAGAGGATGTAAATTAAGATGAAAACCAGAATATGACAATGCGAGAAGAATATGACAAGGTACTAAAAGTTCTAATCAGAAAAAAGTGTCTGGTGTAGACGACATTGCGTCAGAATTATTGAGTTCTTTGGGAGAGACAACCATGGCACGAATACTCCACCTGATGTAGTATATGAGACTGGCGACATATACTCGGGCTTAAAGAAAAATATAATATTACCAACTCCAAAGGAAGCAGATGCACGCAAGTGCAAATACTACTGAAATATCAGTTTAATAAGCCATGGCTCAAAACTTCCGAAGAAATTGCTTATGTACTGAAGAATGTAATTGCTGGTAGAAGCCGATCTCTGGGAAGATAAACTAGTTTTGCGGAGAAATGTAGGAACACACGAGATCACACTAACCCTAGGACTTATCTTAAAAGATAAGTTAAAGAGAAGAAACATATGTTTATGGCATTTGTACACTCACGGAAAGATTTTGACGTTGTTGGCTGCAATACTTTTTTTTTTAATTGTGAACGCAGATGTACAAATGTCCGTTACACGAAAGGGAAACGGTAGTCGAGAAATTACAGAAACAGGTTTGCGACCCATTCCAGATGTTATTGAAAATGGACATTGGGAAATATACACTGATTGGTAAATGAAACAAAAAAAATGGAGAAGATATTAAAGTTCAGCGATAAGAAATAAAATCTTTGTGGTTTGTTGACACTGTCAGAAACAGCAAAGCGCCTGGAAGAGAAGATGGTCTAAATGGACAGTGTTTTGAAAAGAGGTCGGACAATGAGTTTCAACAAAGTAAAACAATTGTAATTGGATGTAATTGTAGGGAAGCAGTCTACTCACGCCGTATAAAATTCACATCAGTCTTTCCATTGTGTGCCAGCCTAGTCCGCTGTAACTAGCTCTGACGTCATAAATGTTGCGCAATACTTTAAAAATCAAGTAAATAACCTGGAACGTTTCTAGCATGTCAGGAGTAATACTAAATCAATACGTGTTGAATATCAGTTCAATAACTTTAACCATTTTCGAAATTTGGATGTTTTTCTTTAAAAAGCATTGGCGCAACAGAAAAGAGCTAGAAACTTAAAAATTTATATTTAGACTCCTTTTTCATAATAATTTAGTAGAAACAGTATTCTGGATGTCACAACTTAAAATTTTAGTTGAAATTCATGATTTTCTAGTTTTTGTCTTAAAAATTATGGAAGCAAGCTTGATTAAGTAGGCGAATAAATAGGGCTAGGATGTTTAAGTTTAAGTAGAAGGGAGATGTGCTATAATCATAAAGATGTGAGAAGTTTCAACAGAACAACTATAAAACTATAGTGATAGCGTATCTCCAAAGGGCAAGTTCAGAGATCGTCTACTGCGTGTAGTGTAATTAAATTAATTCTCTCGCCCAAAATATTTGACTTAGCCACGTCAGACTTTTATTATAATTACTTACCTGTGTACTGAATGCACATTTAAATTGAGAGCTTCATCGGCCATCAGCAAAGGAAGCGATGATTTATTCAATAACTTAAAGTGGTGCATTGCTAGCCTAGCGGCTAGTCGGGAGAACGGAATTGATCAGGCGTTCCCTTAGCCGTCCGCACCGTGGCTTTATATATAAGAATGCTGCGTGAGGGAGGAAGGCCCCAGTTCTCTCCAGACGCTGATTAGCGCACCACCTGTGTAGGGAGTCACATCGCATCGGTATCATTGCTATAAACAGCCTCGGATGCCGTAATAAGTTACTCGGGATACCCGTAACCATGAAATCGTTTTCGAGTGAAGTGTTAATTCTGGGATGACTTTAGTGATCTATCTTCAGTTTGCGTATGTCGTATTTTCACGTGCCGCTGCGGGACAGACATTCTACCATTATTTAGCGTGGCGTTTGATGAACATTATCATCAAGTTAGGACGAGCATTCAGTTAAACATTTAATCTGGACAGTTATAGTTGCATCAGCGCGTTAGACTCTGAACTGCTCTGGTAATAGGATTGTGTGGATTCTGTTTTGGTCTGTGACTTTCAGAATATAGTGAACATTTTAGACAAAATCGATTTTGATTATGAATCCCAGACAATCTCCTAATTCATCAGAGCTATAAGCTGTAGCTATAAGTGTATTTTTCAGATGAAGTGGGCACTAGGAATTCTAATTACAGGCTTCACATTTGGCTAATCCCTTTCTGATTGCCAATATTGTAGTTAGAGAGCCAGTGTTGAGAACGTCAAAAGACAGCATAAACAATAGGAACATTTATATAACAATTAATTCCACCCGCCGCCGCACATATGGTTAATCAGCCGGGAAATGCATCTTTTCTACATTACATTCTACATTTTGATAACAACAATAATTTCCACCAGCCGCCGCAGATAATCAAATTTAATCAGGGAATTCGATTACGAAATGAGAAGTTCCTCTCTTGGCCGAAAAATAAGTGATGAAGCCCGAAGTAGAAAGCATATACGGAGATTGGATATAGCAAAAAAAGCATTCCCGGAAAAGAGGAATTTGTTACCATCGAATACAAATGTGTTATGAAGGTATTTGTCGGGAACGTAGCCTAGTACGAATGTGAAACGTGGACGATAGGTATTTCAGACTGGAACAGAACAGAAGTTTGTGAAATGCAGTGCTGCAAAAACGTAGCGAAAGTAAGTGTGGAGATCGTGTAGTTAAACGGGAACTACTGAATCGAAGTAGACCACGCAGTAGACCACGGGCTGTTGTAATGGAATACTCATGAAATATCCTGGAACATCTCCTGAGATACTGTCAGTAGCATTCTAATGATGGAGTGAAAGTGACCGAATGCAGTAGTAATTTCGTCTTATAAACCAGTACAAACTTGATTGTCTTAAAATAAAGTGCACACTCCTTTTTAGCGTAGACCAAATATTGGCTCTTTTGTTGTGTTTTAATAAAAGCTGTTAAACACAATGTCCACATATGATTAGACCTGAGTTACGCTTACACAATTCTCTTGTTAATATGCTTACTGGTTCAGTTCTGCTTTCACACTTCACTAAATGGCATATGGTGCGTGGCTTGTTGCATTTTTTACAGATTCTATCCTCTTGGGTATCGTGGTATGTTCTCTTTTGGCATACCTTCCCGTGGAAACCACTGGTCCAGAAATGTGTGTGCACGTGGCGGAGCTGGATATTCCGGCCTTTCTAGGCATCTGAATTCATCCCTTTTCTTTCCATAATTTCCTTCGTTACCTCCCTGCTTTTGATGTGTTTCTCGCCGATGACGGTTTTGTATGATTGCGACTCTGTATGATCGAAGCATTGTTTAATACCTGCTACGAAGAAAGATTCCTGCGCTGCTGTGTAGCTCTAGCTATTTCTTCTGAATTTTGAGAGTGACTGATCTCTCTTTAGCAATACTGCTTAACCATTGTCTAAGCTCTTGTGGTTTTTCACAGTCTGATAGGTCCTCAGTAGCTGAATTCCCCATGCAGCATCTGCTTAAGGAACCTATACAGTGAACTGCACATGATTTATAATGACCATTTTACGGCTTATTTTCCAAAATGTTACATTTCAGCCATATTATTCGCGTCACAGTATAAGCAAGGGCTCTTATAAATAGGTTGTAGTGTGCCCTATTTTAGACCTCGAGGCTGTGGCATGTTTCTATGGATTTTATAACTAACCAGTTTACGAGATCTATACGAGCATAACTAGCAGGGGGGGGGGGGGGTTGCTTGAGGAGGGGTAATTTTCCGACGCCGTTTTCTGCCTCTCTGTGACGGCGGCGAGACGAGCAACTGGGATGCATTTCATTACTGGCGCGAAGCTTCGTTCCTCGACAGCAGTAAAAAGAATGCACTAGCGGCGTATTGCGCATTGTGATGTTCAGCATCGCGTGGGGGAGACTAATGAAATACCCGCGCATGTGATCTGTGTGGATGCCGGGCGCGGAGTTTCGCATCTGCATTAAAGTCTCTCAGCTATTGAGGTCTCACACAGCAGGAACAGCTAAATCGGGTAGCGACTGCCTTGAGGTCTGTAACTCCCCTTTCCACCCTGACTGAGGCGGCTACGCATGGATTCCAGGCATAGAGTCCATGCCATTATAATAACAGGTATCCAGGTTCACAAAGACATACGTGAAGTAGCGAATGGTGAATTGAACACTAAAGAAGAATTAGATTAATCGTACATTATAATCAATTCCCCATACGTTATGGAGCGGTTAGGGAAATGCAAATGTATTGATCGTGTGGTTGTACGACAACTCGAGTACGGAACAGTCTTTTGAAACACACAGTGTATGGGAATATGCAAACCCAACTATTTAAAGTGGGTCGAGAGAATAGAACAAATCGCAGGAAAGTCACATTCAAAACAGAGACCCTTTGCACGAATCTACAGATAGTTCAACCACGAAGGGGACAGCACGCAAAGCCCTCCTGCACTTGAGTAAACATCTTTCGCTCTAGGGTCTGTACCACGTACGGTTGACAGAGAAAACAGATGAGATTCTAAAAAGAGCACGGCGTTTCATCACAGATCCGCTTTAGTAACCTCAACAACAGACTCTACGAAGAGAGGTGTTTTGCACTGCGGAGTGGTTTAGTGCTAAAATTCCAAGAGCGTTCGTTCATAGAAGGGTCGACCAATATATTGCTCTCTCTAACATGTATTTAGAGAAAATCTGTACAAGCCAAGTCTCCTCGTGTCTTTCATATCCCCACAATGTTGAATAGACGCACAAATCAATGATTTGAGACCTGATGAATTCAGCTACTGGTGGTGGAGAGGTGGCTGGTGGGTGTATTATCGAGAGAGGGTAAGACATGATTACAGTGAGAAGGCTGAATTGGATGTACCTTTCAGGAGTTACGCAGATATGAAGAGTTTAGAATAGGATGTAGGATAGGGCAGAGCGGAGAACTGCATCAGACGAGTGTTACGACTGAAGATCACAACATGTTTGTATGCCATTACATACATTCACAGCAAACGAAGAAAAACTCTAAGGCTCCAAGTAGTTCTCTAACTAGGTCCCAGCCTCTCCTGATACTTTATGAGGTAAATAGGTTAGCAAAACATGTAGACCAGATTCTAGAATCTCTGGTTTTGCATGTAATATTGAAACTAACCCAACCTGGTAAAGACGAATAAAAGTCATGTATACTGCCAGAATGTGACTTTTGCCACTAAGAGTAAACACAACCTAGACTGACCATTCAGACTAGAGTCTCGATGAAAATCCTGTCCTTCACTGATGGCTTACCCATTGAAAGGGCTTTCTAGTTTCCACGCCGCTGTTCTAACTTAATTTAACTGCATCTTGAACAAGCTAATTATGAATGCAATAAGTCCTGCTGAGAGTTCCGTTCCCGGAGCCTTTCTTGATTATGCTTCAGAACAGCACGTACTGTTTTGATTTGCTACTTACCCGAACCAAACCTTCTTCATATTATCGCGCATTGGTATGTCCTTTCATTGGCTGGTGCTGTTTATGTATACAGTATTATCTGGAGCAGACAGCGAGCTTCTCCCAGTATATAATACTCTGATGATTTCTGGGAAAGTTAAAGTTTTTAATTAAAATGGGTTGCAGTCGATCGTCTCTGTTGTGTTGAGATAGTAAAGAGTCGAAGGCTATTCGTGAACTCATTACAATTGTTTTCGTGGTGAGCGACGGTACGTATTATGTTGCTTATGAGTTCTACAAGTTTTCTTTGGCCACGATGCTCTGGTGAACTTGCCACCCAGTGTCTCCTTGTCCTCTTATTTTCTAAAGATGGTGTTTGGCCCTGGTACAGACATGTACCTGCAAAAAATAATTTTCTGCGTTTTTCGTACTTCATACCTTTCAAATTCTTCTTCCCCTCCCTAACCGTTACCTTAGATTTTTGCACCACCAAATAGAGAACGGTTTGTTGAATACGTAAAACTTTTTGCAGTATGGCGCATTGTGACGTTAACCTGATGAACTTATTGGACTGCATCGTAATTTCTGTTTAGGCAGCTTCTTCAGTTCCAAGGACATAAAATGTTTCACTCAATGGCCATCACGAGACGTTATAAACATCACGAGAAAGTATTAAATTAGTAACAATAAAATTTGACTCAAGCGGCTCATATCAACTTTAACACAGATTTATATTAAAAATGAAGAAATTCCTCCAGCTGTATGTAAGGTGTCGATTTTATTTTGGCAACTAGTTTCAACGTTGTAACAACATCATCTTCAGGCCCATACACTTTCTGACGTCACCTGCGTGCGGCTGATACTAGAAGTCAGTGGTGATACATGGACGTGCTCCGTGTGGAAGGTCGTTAGTGAGTTACTAACCACCTTCCACGCGGAGCACGTCCATACCGCACCACTGACTTCTAGTATCAGCCGCACGCAGTTGACGTCAACAAGTGCATGGGCCTGAAGATGACTTTGTTACAACCTTAAAACTAGTTGCCAAAATGAAATTGACATCTTAAATACAGCTGGAGGAATTTCTTCATTTTTAATGTAAATTTATACCAGCTGACGTCCCACTGTCCTCCATTTCGGCTACGTATGTATGAAGATTAACACAGATTTTCCATGTGTAGTCTTCATTCTGTTCAGTTTGTACACAAAAATAACTAGTGCCCCTTTTTGCACTTGAATTCAGTTGCAAAAGGTCAATAACATTCTTATTCATGTGATATAAAACACGGAAGTGGCGAAAAAGGAAGTAAATTTTAAGAGCATAGCACAGACGCGAGTTAACGATCGTACAATCCGTTTCAGAGACCAGTGATTACCCTCAGATTAGAGGCATAAATATTTTAGAGGTAGACTTGAACAAAAAGATGGTTCAGTAAACGAAGGACTTGAACACATCATGGGTGTACATAGCACCGGGGATAGAAATACTAACGGTGAACTTCTGGTAGTTAAGTGCGCTCTGAGCATAACTCACTGACTGGAGGCACAAGATTCTTTGGGCTAAAGACAATATATTTATGAAAAATTTGCTCTTACAAAACATATTCCAGGCCCTCTCTGACGAAAATGTATTGGAGAAAGGAAACAGCTTGTCAATATCCTAAAGCCAGCCATCTAGATCTTAGGTTCTGAGACGCATTGTAGGTAGTCTGTTTGGATGTTTCTATGTTTGCAGCGCTATAGACTGCATTAATATCACTAACTGCGCTGTGCGCCCTGTGTAAAAGACTCAGTGACTGGTTGGACTCGCAGTTGAATGTTAATATTAGCAGTGTTGGGACTTAGCAGTGTTAGCGCGAGCAGACGATTTGGACGTGTGTCTTTCATGGAGTTTTAGCTTTGGTTGGACATGGATCGTAAAATGATGAATGATGTACCTGCTGATGTTTGCTAAATGGAATTATTGATGATTATATAATTTTGGAACTGGATGTCGCATGAGTAAGGTAAAATCTGCTAAATACATTGTTTGCCCTGCAACAAAATCATTCTTTCGCTAACCACATGCCTATTAGTAGCTAGAGCCTATAGTAGTTAGAATCTCTTTATGTAGCTGGCTGTATGCTTGCTGTATTTGCTGTAGTTCGTGTCATGAAGATTTTCTGTGAGGTAAGTGACCTATGAAATGTATGGGTTATTGTTAGGATTTCTTCTAATTCAGGGTCGTTCTATTGTGTTAATTATTTGCAGTCAGATTGCGTTGCGTTTGCATATTGTGGGTCATAGATGAATAGAATAAGTTTGAGCTGTATTTGTCAGGGAAAATTCTGTAGGTCACTGTTTAAAATGTAATGATAAAAGCAAGCAAAGAGACAGTAAGTTTAGTACGTTCAGCTGCACTCAGCAGCATTTAGTAGGTTCTAATTCAGTCAGCAGTTTAAGAACATTCAGTTGCATTTAGTACTGAGCAGCTTAAGTAAAAGGGTAGAAGTTTCAGCATCAATGGATCTGTGATAATACATGAAACGAAGTTTATACAGCAAAAACTAAAACAAAGTTTATATCGCCAAGTGGAGAACATCGAAATACATAAATAATACACGAAGGCAAAGAAAAAAGTGAAACAAGAAATAAGGCGAAAAAAAATGGAAATTGACAGATGAGTAGGCTTTATTCATCAGAAGAGGCAGCAAGGTGGAGAAATATAAAACAGCTGTACAGTATCACCAAACGACTCTCAATGAAGAACTTTAGACCAAGCACCGGTTATCAACAAGTTGGGGGTGGGCGGTGGGGGGGGGGGGGTGATAATTACAAAACACGTAGTCACATAGACTGAGCTTCCAATTTCACGTACGTAGCCAAGTTATCCTCCACGTCTTTACGGCTACTGTTAGCACATTGTTGATTACTTTAGTCATGGAGGGATTTCCCATTTGCAGTGACACGCATTTCCACTGCTGCCCCATCCACGCCCACCGCCGTTCACAGAACGCCTGCACTCTCCGGGACAATTGAGACACCTGCCTGCATCAGCCGACGTGGAGCCCACGGATTTCGACCCCTTGCTCCACTTGCGCTTATTCCATCATCATTGTAGGTGGTGGCCTCACCCCAACAGGCGGGTTGACCCATTATTGCCTTTAATGCGTTGGAAATTTATTGCGACTTTTGAAGTTTGGCTCACCAGAGGGAACATGATGTTGTTGCTCAGGTAGCACCAGTGACGAGCCAGCTTTCACTACCAGGCTGTCTGATTTCGGTTGGCAAGGCGCCACTGTTACAACGCCGTGAGTAAACAGCACCACATGGCATTGCTATTAGATCCATATCTGCATTCATCAGCTCTCGTAGTAAAGTGGTATTTTCTGCCATTGAAGTATTATGTAGCCGTCAGGTATTGTGAACAAGTGATTTGTTTTGGCGTCGCAGTAATTGCAACTGCGCAAGACTTCAGAACGAGAGATTCGCATTGAAAATTGTCGTCCAAGAACATGTTCATCAGCTGTTAAGACAATTTTCTGCTGCAAAATATTGTTCCGAAATCAACAATAGTAATGGACAACGCAAATTCCACTGTGTTGTAATCGATAAAGGTCCAACAACGCTGTGAAGATAACAGGTATTTAGCTCTGGGTAGAAAGAAAAGTTCCACTGGATAAAGATGAACGTAGCATATATAAGGCAGTGTTAATGTAACTTACAGTGTTGCGCAAGCCAATTAATCCACCTTACCAAGTCGACGAACTAGCTAATGCTAAAGGGTATAGTTTAATCAGGCTCCTCCGCACAATGATTATTTAAATCCGACACAGAAAATACACTCCTGGAAATGGAAAAAAGAACACATTGACACCGGTGTGTCAGACCCACCATACTTGCTCCGGACACTGCGAGAGGGCTGTACAAGCAATGATCTCACGCACGGCACAGCGGACACACCAGGAACCGCGGTGTTGGCCGTCGAATGGCGCTAGCTGCGCAGCATTTGTGCACCGCCGCCGTCAGTGGCAGCCAGTTTGCCGTGGCATACGGAGCTCCATCGCAGTCTTTAACACTGGTAGCATGCGGCGACAGCGTGGACGTGAACCGTATGTGCAGTTGACGGACTTTGAGCGAGGGCGTATAGTGGGCATGCGGGAAGCCGGGTGGACGTACCGCCGAATTGCTCAACACGTGGGGCGTGAGGTCTCCACAGTACATCGATGTTGTCGCCAGTGGTCGGCGGAAGGTGCACGTGCCCGTCGACCTGGGACCGGACCGCAGCGACGCACGGATGCACGCTAAGACCGTAGGATCCTACGCAGTGCCGTAGGGGACCGCACCGCCACTTCCCAGCAAATTAGGGACACTGTTGCTCCTGGGGTATCGGCGAGGACCATTCGCAACCGTCTCCATGAAGCTGGGCTACGGTCCCGCACACCGTTAGGCCGTCTTCCGCTCACGCCCCAACATCGTGCAGCCCGCCTCCAGTGGTGTCGCGACAGGCGTGAATGGAGGGACGAATGGAGACGTGTCGTCTTCAGCGATGAGAGTCGCTTCTGCCTTGGTGCCAATGATGGTCGTATGCGTGTTTGGCGCCGTGCAGGTGATCGCCACAATCAGGACTGCATACGACCGAGGCACACAGGGCCAACACCCGGCATCATGGTGTGGGGAGCGATCTCCTACACTGGCCGTACACCACTGGTGATCGTCGAGGGGACACTGAATAGTGCACGGTACATCCAAACCGTCATCGAACCCATCGTTCTACCATTCCTAGACCGGTAAGGGAACTTGCTGTTCCAACAGGGCAATGCACGTCCGCATGCATCCCGTGCCACCCAACGTGCTCTAGAAGGTGTAAGTCAACTACCCTGGCCAGCAAGATCTCCGGATCTGTCCCCCATTGAGCATGTTTGGGACTGGATGAAGCGTCGTCTCACGCGGTCTGCACGTCCGGCACGAACGCTGGTCCAACTGAGGCGCCAGGTGGAAATGGCATGGCAAGCCGTTCCACAGGACTACATCCAGCATCTCTACGATCGTCTCCATGGGAGAATAGCAGCCTGCATTGCTGCGAAAGGTGGATATACACTGTACTAGTGCCGACATTGTGCATGTTCTGTTGCCTGTGTCTATGTGCCTGTGGTTCTGTCAGTGTGATCATGTGATGTATCTGACCCCAGGAATGTGTCAATAAAGTTTCCCCTCCCTGGGACAATGAATTCACGGTGTTCTTATTTCAATTTCCAGGAGTGTATGTTCCTAGGTGAAAAGCAATGTGGCAAAAAACAGTAAGAAATTTACGCTCAGTGATGTTGAATGCTGACAAAAGAAACCATTGAAAATGTTGCACCACAGAACTGGTATCGAGCAGTCAGTCATACCAAGAAGGTTCTTGAGGAGAGGGTTTCTTGAAGGACTGTGACGATATTTGAGTAACATGTAATTTCTTTTGTTGCCATGTTAAAATGTGCTTTTTTGCCAAAACACAGTGGAGTGTCAGTAACATTCTACTTCAGAGAATGCGACAGAATCTTGAAACAGTATAATATTAAACTAGTAACTAAGGACAAGACAGATTAATAGTTCATGAAAAAGTCCATTGTTAGCACAAAAACCAACATGTAACTTCTTCACTTGTCTTGCAAAACCCACATGAATTCTCGTTTCACCAACTATCATTGGTCTTCAAAAATTACATAATTTCTTGGAACAAATCTTTAGTTGCTTGAATATCGCCTTAGATATGGAAGTTTCACATACCGGTACTAATCACTTAGGAAAGTATTGTCCCCTTTGGGTGCTATCATTTCCAACACCTTGTTTTGCTGTTGGTCGAGGTTTGGTGACACTAGATACTGAGCGTCAGTGACAGAGTGGAGCAGAGGTCATTATTTTGTCAGGAATGGCAGGAGGGAAACTCTGTGGGGGGTGGAATGGTCTCTTTTCTTGGCTCAAGGGGTGAGGTGTGAGAGAAACATTGGTGGTTCCTGATACAGTCATTTATTGAGACATGAGACCCTTTGAACAAATACAGTAATAAAATATGTTTTAACTCGCTCAATTCCTCGCGGCTGCGAAGCGGTGGAGTCGTAGCATGCTGATTCGGTAACGACTCATGTTGCAGCGGCGCGCCAGGCGTGGCATTCTTCCCTCAGTATCGTGCCAAGACTCTCTGCGGCAGCGGCGGCGCGACCTTCTCCTTGTGAATCCGTTAGTTGCGTTATTAACGAGCCGCTACATCTACATCTACATGATTACTCTGCAATTCACATTTAAGTGCTTGGCATAGGGTTCATCGAACCACAATCATACTATCTCTCAACCATTCCACTCCCGAACACCGCGCGGGAGAAACGAACACCTAAACCTTTCTGTTCGAGCTCCGATTTCTCTTATTTTATTTTGATGATCATTCCTACCTATGTAGGATGGGCTCAACAAAATATTTTCGCATTCGGAAGAGAAAGTTGGTGACTGTAACTTCGTAAATAGATCCCGCGGCAACGAAAAACGTCTTTGCTGTAATGACTTCCATCCCAATTCGCGTATATCTGCCACACTCTCTCCCCTACTACGTGATAATACAAAACGAGCTGCCCTTTTTTGCACCCTTTCGATGTCCTCCATCAATCCCACCTGGTAAGGATCCCACACCGCGCAGCAATATTCTAACAAAGGACGAACGAGTGTAGTGTAAGCTCTCTCTTTAGTGGACTTGTTGCATCTTCCAAGTGTCCTGCCAATGAAACGCAACCTTTGGCTCGCCTTCCCCACAATATTATCTATGTAGTCTTTCAAACTGAAGTTGTTCGTAATTTTAACACCCAGGTACTTAGTTGAATTGACAGCCTTGAGAATTTTACTATTTATCGAGTAATCGAATTCCAACTGATTTCTTTTGGAACTCATGTGGATCACCTCACACTTTTCGTTATTTAGCGTCAACTGCCACCTGCCACACCATACAGCAATCTTTTCTAAATCGCTTTGCAACTAATACTGGTCTTCGGATGACCTTACTAGACGGTAAATTACAGCATCATCTGCGAACAACCTAAGAGAACTGCTCAGATTGTCACCCAGGTCATTTATATAGATCAGGAACAGCAGAGGTCCCACGACGCTTCCCTGGGGAACACCTGATATCACTTCAGTTTTACTCGATGATTTGCCGTCTATTACTACGAACTGCGACCTTCCTGACAGGAAATCACGAATCCAGTCGCACAACTTAGACGATACCCCATAGGCCCGCAGCTTGATTAGAAGTCGCTTGTGAGGAACGGTGTCAAAAGCTTTCCGGAAATCTAGAAATACGGAATCCACTTGAGATCCCCTGTCGATAGCGGCCATTACTTCGTGCGAATAAAGAGCTAGCTGCGTTGCACAAGAACGATGTTTTCTGAAACCATGCTGATTACGTATCAATAGATCGTTCCCTTCGAGGTGATTCATAATGTTTGAATACAGTATATGCTCCAAAACGCTACTGCAAACCGACGTCAATGATATAGGTCTGTAGTTAGATGGATTACTCCTACTACCCTTCTTAAACACTGGAGCGACCTGCGCAATTTTCCAATCTGTAGGTACAGATCTATCAGTGAGCGAGCGGTTGTATATGAGTGCTAAGTACGGAGCTATTGTATCAGCGTAACCTGAAAGGAACCTAATCGGTATACAATCTGGACCTGAAGACTTGCCCGTATCAAGCGATTTGAGTTGCTTCGCAACCCCTAAGGTATCTACTTCTAAGAAACTCATGCTAGTACCACACGAACTTCATTCTGGTAACATCTGGATTGGCATCTTCTGTGTTGACCCATTCGTGCGGTAACGACATCTTCTTCTGTCGAGCAGCGTAGTGGCTAAGTAGTTGCAGCGATTCTTCGGTCGTTGATCTATGCTTCTCACGTTGAGCAGAAACGTGACCAATGTCGACACACGCGCGGGCTTTCCATTGTTTTACCTCTATGTCGGTGTGGCCGGGCATTGTTCTGCCTTCCACCTCCACATCGCTAGATACGTCACGCACTTGAGTTTAGTAGGCTGTTAGTTCCTGGAGAATTCTACGCTCATGTGCGAACAGCTGTGGTCGTTTATCTTCTAGGAGGCATCACCCATCTGCTCGATCGTTGATCTACCGAAATGACGAGTGCCGCTGGGAAACCTCGACTGGTTATCGGCCTTCTCACGGTTGACGTAAACGTGACCAATGTCACATACGTGCCGGCTTTCCTTGTTCGACTCACGCTGCTTCCGAATATTGTTGCTTAATGTGTCGAATCTCTAAAATGTTCACTTAGCCTAAAATAATTCTTCGTTAGTATTTCTGCATTGAACAACCATAAATAACACTAAATTATTATATCTAAGTATTATAGAGCCTATAGTTTCGATATCTCAAAACGTTTATGACCTCCAGGGATTTGTCAATATTTCATTGCGGCTTTTACGCTGGCTTATGCGTTCGTGACAGAGCGCCCTTTAGATACATTCCATTCTCTCAAAACTGCCGACATACACCAAAATCCTTTCAAGTTTAGAGAATAACTCAAATGTGTTAGCTACCTTTCTTACGCAGCAACATGTGACAAAACATGCACCGAATACTTATTCTTAGCTACCCTTATTTTTTACTGCAAATTTTAATATTTTCTTGCAGTACTTTACCTAATATGGAAATATTACAATAACTGTGACCATTTGCGATATAATAGGCACTTCATTATGAAGCTGATAAATAATCTATAACATGTGCGAGAATCAGAGTTTATTAAGAAACAGTTTCTTTAAAATCGTACGAGAAAAATCGTAGTTCGGCCGTCTTGCGCGACTTACTGTTCACGTAGGTGAGCGAGCCTAACAGTTCCACGTTACCTCATCTGATGATACTCTCAACATACGCTGGCTAATATGTTTCCCACCATTCGCTCCGTACGGAACTGTCAAAAGTCGCAAGTAATTTTAAACACACTCCCCTTCGGGACGAGTAAGTGTCGTCGGCTTTGCCTCCTTCGGTTGTCGGCCCATTGCAGTTTTCCAGCGCCGGCTTTACTCCTGTGCAGAGGTTGTAGCCCGTGCCTGGCCAATTTCGGCCTCACGTGGTCTTTTGTGGGGGGAATTTAGTATCCCCACCAGCGGACGTCGAGATGGAGGTAGACGAGCTGGTATATGTAGTGCAGCGAAGTATAGCGGGAATCCGCTGTAGAGGTAGCACGCGACGGGTAGCAGGAGCAGACCAGCTGACGGAAGTATTTAGCTGCGGGTGGCAAGCAAGTCAAGAAGTCCAGAGTTTGTGCTGAGTTCAACCACCGTGTTTCTTATCTAACACATTGTGTCGAGTGTTGTTGCCCAGTGCTCAGTCGCTAGTAACCTGCGTGCAGCTGCGTGCTGAGTTTATTATCGTGTACCTCTCTACGTGGGTTCAGACTCTCTGCTTCCCCCAGACTCACTCTTGCGGCGAGTTTCGTTATTCCCAGTCATTATCGAGTGACTGTTGGCCGATGAAGTGGCCACATCAAGCATAGCATAGCGGCGTAGTCACGCCCGAGCACAAACTAATGGTACATAATATGTATGCACAGGACATGTGGCCTGTAATTGAACACGTATCACTGTGGTATCTTAGCTGGCAAGATTCCGGATTAGTCACTCATTCGCATCTCCAGGACAGGACTGAAAATTAGAGCTGACTGCAAGGAAAAAATAGAACAGCAGAAAATGCCAAAGGTCTGGATATTTGAAGGAGGTAAGGAAATCAGTAACAGTTAACACAAAGTCTCTGTCTTGATATAGGAGTGGTTACCGACACGAGAAGGAAAATGAAATTTACTGTGTGATACCTATATCGACGTCTTTGAATGTTAGTAGGGATACAGGTGGGAAGCTGGAGTATCTGTGGTGGATGGCGGGCTGAATGAGGTCAGTACAGTTCGCGGAAAAGGAGATTTTATGTTTGGCAATGCAGGCCGAGATAGGGCTGCTGGAGCTCGATCGTAAGTACGATGTGAGTGTAAACACCTGAAGCAGCGAGTGACCGTGAGTGGAAGACCATGGCAATGAATGTTTGCGTAATACCAGAGCCAAGGTAGCCTCTGAGGGCTGGCAACCATTATTACACCACAGAGGATGAGGTTGTCTATACCCAAGGCGTACCAAAAGCACCATGGTAAACACCGGCTATTTACACTACTGGCCATTAAAATTGCTACACCACGAAGATGACGTGCTTAAGACGCGATATTTAACGGACAGGAAGAACATGCTGTGATATGCAAATGATTAGCTTTTCAGAGCATTCACACTAGGTTGGCGCCGGTGGCGACACCTACAACATGCTGACAGGAGGACAGTTTTCAACCGATTTCTCATACACAAACAGCAGTTAACAGGCGTTGCCTGGTGAAACGTTGTTGTGATGCCTCGTGTAAGGAGGAGAAATGCGTACCATCACGTTTCCGATTTTGATGAAAGTCGGATTGTAGACTAACGCAATTGCGGTTTATCGTATCGCGATATTACTGCTCGTGTTGGTTGAGATTCAATGTCTGTTAGCAGAATATGGTATCGGTGGGTTCAGGAGGGTAACACGGAACGCAGTGGTGGATCCCAATGGCCTCGTATCACTAGCAGTCTAGATGAAAGGCATCTTATCCGCATGGCTGTAACGGATCGAGCAGCAACATCTCGATCCCTGAGTCAACAGATGTGGAGGTTTGCAAGACAACAACCATCTGCACGAACAGTTCAACAACGTTTGCAGCAGCATGGACTATCAGTTCAGAGACCATGGCCGCACGTACCCTTGACGCTGCATCACAGACAGGAGCGCCTGCGATGGTGAACTCAACGACGAACTAGGATGCATCAATAGCAAACCGTCATTTTTTCGGATGAATCCAGGTTCTGTTTACAGCATCATGATGGTCGCATCCGTGTTTGACGACACCGCGGTGAACACACATTGGAAGCGTGTATTCGTCATCGCCACACTGGCGTGTCATCCGTTGTGATGGTATGGGGTGCCATTGGTTACATGTCTCAGTCACCTCTTGTTCGCATTGACGGCGCTTTGAACAGTGGTCGTTACATTTCAGGTGTGTTGCGAGCCGTCTCTCTACCCTTCATTCGCTCTGCGAAACCATATATTTCAGCAGGATAATGCACGACCGCATGTTGCAGGTCCTGTACGGGCCTTTCTGGATACAGAAAATCTTCGACAGCTGCCCTAGCCAGCACATTCTCCAGATCTCTCACCAACTGAAAACGTCTAGTCAGTGGTGGCCGAGCAACTGGCTCGTCACAATATGCCAGTCACTACTCTTGATGAACTGTGGTATCGTGTTGAATCTGCATGGGCAGCTGTACCTGTACAAGCCATCCAAGCTCTGTTTGACTCAATTCCCAGGCGTATCAAGGCCGTTATTACGGCCGGAGGTGGTTGTTGTGGGTACTGATTTCTCAGGATCTATGCACCCAAATTGCTTAAAAATGTAATCACATGTCAGTTCTAGTATAATATATTTGTCGAATGAATACCAGTTTATCATCTGCATTTCTTCTTGGTGTAGCAATTTTAATGGCCAGTAGTGTACATACAAGATAATGGAAACAGACATTCCGAGAACTACTTCCTGCAGAGGGAGCTTGAGCCATGACCTACAGGCAGTATCAACACGCCTAAACATGTATGGCTGGATACAGCTGTATAGAGGCTAGAACCAGCCCCAAAGTTCAGTTCACGCCAGATGCGAACTTCGTGTACTGCGACCGTTGAAGGTTACTCCTTCGTCTCGGAATTTGACTGTTACTAGTGTGTGAATGTGTTACCACGAACCTTTGTAGAGAATTAGAAGCTAACTTTTGTTTGCCTCAATTCGGAGACTTTGTAAGTAGGTTTTTTTATTGGTAACGTCACCTCTGTATGAAAATCACTGGCTGTGCTGTGTGCAGTCTGTGGCTGCTTTGCATTGTTGTAATACTCGCCATTGTAGTGTTAGGCAGCTGGCTGTGAACAGCGCGTAGCGTTGTGCAGTTGGAGGTGAGCCGCCAGCAGTGGTGGATGTGGGGAGAGAAATGGCGGAGTTTTCAAATTTGCCATGAACTGCTATATATATTATGACTATTGAGGTAAATACATTGGTTGTTCTCTATCAAAATCTTTCATTTGCTAACTATGCCTATCAGTAGTTAGTGCCTTCAGTACTTTGAATCTTTTATTTAGCTGGCAGTAGTGGCGCTCGCTGTATTGCAGTAGCTTGAGTAGCGAAGATTTTTGTGAGGTAAGTGATTTGTGAAAGTTATAGGTTAATGTTAGTCAGGGCCATTCTTTTGTAGGGATTTGTTGAAAGTCGGATTGCGTTGCGCTAAAAATACTGTGTGTCAGTTTAAGCACAGTCTTGTATAATTGTTAAAAGGGGACGTTTCATATGTCGACCCTTAGCCGAGGATACCTCACTGGAATCTTCTGACTTTTTCTTGTAGTTTGTGTAATTAGTGAAGCTTTTGTTTATTGCTAGCGCGTAATTGTAGAGAAAATCTCCTTTGTAGTTGCAGTCATTCATTGTTGTACAGTAAAACAGTTGTGGTATGCATGTAGATTTGCACCAAGTATTTCGCAGCTGCAACTAACTAGATATTATTTTCAGTGCTATGTTAATGTGTTCTCTTATTTTTGCTCTTCAAATTGTGCTTTTCTGTGTTGTCGTCTGAAATATTGTGACAATAATGGCGTGTGAAAAACGTAATACTAGGCTCCAAAGTAAACTGAGAAATGACAGTGAAAACGAAAGCAGTGTGTTAGCGCCACCGAGTAAGGGATTAACTAATATTCAAAGTAGTAATTTGGTAATTCTGCACAGGGAAATGGAGCGGGCGGCAAATAATGGTGTAGACAGTGAAACAGGTAGTGAACAAGGAAGCATTATCGATCGATCGGTCGGCAACAGCTCGCCTCAGGAATCCGAAATGACAGAACAGGATATTGCAAATACTGTAGACTTAGGTTTTGGGTCATCACCGTTTTCTCAAATGAGTCAAGACTCATTTTCTGCTTGTCAAAATGTGAATGTTGCCGGTGAAAATGCACTGCCATAAAGCATAGAGAAACAGATTCCAGACACTAATACATTATTATTGCAATTAATGCAACAAATGGAACAAAAACAGAGACAAATGGGACAAAATCTTCAAAAGTTAGACACAATGGAACAAAATCAGAGACAGACACAGAAAAACTTCAAAAGTTAGACATAATGGAACAAAATCTTCAAAAGTTAGACACAGTGGAACAAAATCTTAAAAAGTTAGACACCACGCTTGAACAAACACGTGAAGATTTAACTACTGAGTTACATAACATCGAATCGAAATGTCAAAAAGTCTGTAATGACGTAAAAACACAAATTTGTGAGCATTTCTAACCTATTTTTTTGCGTCATGAAAATGCATTACAGAATCACGAAGCAGCCATAAAAGAACTGCAAACCATTGTTCATGAAAATCATGTGACCTTGTCGGCTAAAATTGACTCAGTTGCATCTGCCGATTCGGTTACGCAACTTGCAAAAACTCAAGAAAACTTAAAGGACACTCTGAAACTTGGTTCAGAAAAACACACTGAGGAAATGTGTCCACTATCGGAGAAAGTAGCCGAACTTTCGGATCAGTTCACTAACTTATCTACGAAGGTAGATGATAATCTGAACGACACAAAACCGGTAGTCTTTAATGACACGGAAGAGTGCGAACAAATTAGGAAATTTAAACAAAATCAGAATCAAATTAATACGCAACACCAAAGGGAAATCTGGGAAGTACAAGATCAGCTGACTCAGGAAATACAAGAATTACGTATTACAGAGGCCACTCGCGCTCCAATACGGGAAGAGGGACTTAGAAATACGGAACAACCACAAAATAATAACACAGGACACTTCGGAAATTATGAAAGAAATTGGCAAGGCACAACGAATTTTGAGATGGAACCGCCGAAACGACGTAATAATGACCGACATGCGACTCGCCGACATGATGATTTTGACTATAAGCTGTTCATTACTACACGTAAATTCAAAACATTTAAGAATTCCGCCAACGACATTCATCCACAAGCGTGGCTTCATCAATTCTCTCATTGTTTTCGTCCCAACTGGTCATTAGAGCACAGATTAGAATTTATGTGTGGCTACTTAGAGAATGAACCAGCTGTAAGAATGTGGTCGGTCATTCACGATTGCCACAGTGAAGGAGAGTTTTACCATGCATTCCTCTCAGCATATTGGTCTCAAGCTACACAAGACCGAGTAAAACATAGCATCATAATGATGAAACATTTCGAAGAATCTGAATTCTCCAGTCTTGTGAAATATTTTGAAGACATGTTGCACAAGAATCAGTACCTGTCAAACCCATACAGCCCCTCAGAACTCATCCGCATTTGCTTAATCAAATTACCTGAACATTTACGACATATTATTTTGGCAGGACGTTGCAAAGACGACATTGAAGCATTTCAGGGACTCTTACAAGAATTAGAAATTGACACTGACAATCGCGGAACGCGCAACCAGGAACACAACAATTACAGGTCACATCCGTCACAATTCCGTGACGACAGAAATAATAACTGGACACGACAAGGCTATTCTCACAACACAAATCGTGACCAAAACAGACACCACCCATATGACAACCGTTGGCAGAGTAGTAATAATTACAGGGAAAGATTGCATTTCCGTAGTAATGAATACGACAGAGATTACCTTAGAAACAGACAGTATGGGAACCAAATCAATTATTATCAAGGGAGACAGAATAACTTTATACGCAACGGGCCAGCGCGCAGTTACGACTCAGGGAGAAATTCTCCACCACGTGACCGACAAGAAAGAAACTATGGAATCTACCGACATGATGACAGACGGTATGATCGTAACGACAGACCTGAACTGCATCAGAACTGGCGAGCTTCAAACACGGCAGGGCCCTCTCGGCAAGGCGAATTTGTAGAAGTTAGGTCTCCTAATGCCAATAACGACGCGCGCCAACAAAGGGACAGACAATGACTCGCACCGCAGGCAGCCGCATGCGCCGGCTGACTGAGAGATAAATAACATAGGCGCTAACCTTGAGAAAAATTCCAGTATTCTTTACCGACGTATACCGCATGATAATTGCGTTCAAGTTGAAACTCTGGGTACTATGAAGAGTAAAGGATTACACCACATTTCACATGTAAAACCGTTTATTGAAAGATAATCTGCTTTTTAACTTTGTCTTTGCCATAAAACTTTTCACTTCACATTTCTAGTAGGCTTTGCCAGACTTAGAATCTGTTAATATGTAACAATGTTTGAAGTTAAATATCCAGTCAAGAACCAAGAGAACTTATTTCAACAGAAATTATGAATGCATTGTTATAGTGAACAGACGACACAATGTTGTTATTTGTACATTCTTGCTTGTTAGTTGCACGATTACGTAACGACTATAAAGCTCACATACTTAGAACATTTACCAGTACTGCCAATGAGATTTTAATGCAACAGTTTGGTTTACTTGGAAATACATTCTGGATTTAAAGTACTTTCTGTGAGATACCAGATGACACAGTGGTTAGTTTATGTGACAGCTATACGATTTTGTCACGACGCTACTAATGAGTGGCAATTTACAATGTTGTTTTTGCGGTGTATCTGTTTTATATCTGCACAGTTTTCTGAATTCTTCTAGAAAGAAAAACATGTTTTAGTAGTAACTTTTGTGGTATAGCAACAATGAGACAGCCTTTTTTGTGGGACAACAATACGTTATTGTACAGTACTTTCTTCATCACAACAATAAGCGTAATAACTACGATATCTATACACAAAGCATATCACTTTTGTTTATCATGAGGTAAGTACATTGACTTCTGCAGAACTTAGCTTTCGGAGGATGATAACTACGAGACTTCCACAGAGGTTATCTTACAACATGACGCACTGTTTAGCGCTACGGTACACGCATTTGAGTGATTAATTTTGCCCTTAAAACATTTATTTTTTTAAGATATTTGAAGTGCAATGATACAACGGTTTTCCATGATAGATTTCATTCCATTTCTGTAATCTGTAACACCTGAGGGTATAATTACATTAATCCTCAGGGGGGTACACGTTTACTTTGTGTACCATGTGTTTGGCAAGCACAAGGAGCCCTAGCTAATATGGTATTTGCTTATACAACTTTACACATCGGTACCATATTTCTCTAACACACAAATTACACAGCTATCTGATCATTTAACTGAGAGAGACAAACGTTTTTACTACGGCAGTGACAGATGTTTACGTAATTACACCATTGGATAACTTCACACTTACGAAATTGTATTTTGTCTATACTTTGTGAACTGTTCATATTTTTTCGGAACCATTGTGATACTATGAGAGCTTTGAATGATGTATTTGGTATGGGATCATGATTTTTAAAGTACATTTGAGGTAGATGACACTTTTGACATAAGCAGAGAATTTTTTTAGGTTTTGAAATTATTGAGGGAAGCTACGACGATTTTGAGATTTGGCTGAGGTTTTATGATGTTATGATAATGATGTGTATTAAGCTGTTGCGGTATGTTTATGATCAATAAGCTGATGCTATATGAGGAATGTTTACTATGATATCTATTTATTATGATGAAATACTGAATAAGTGGCGACGAATATGTATATGTGTAATAAGGTAAGGAATAATGAGTAGTGGTTAGGGACTCTGATTTATGAAAAGGATGTTGGAAACCAAGAATCGTACTTTAAGAGTTATGAAATGTGTGTAATTGCGTGAATGTATCACAATGCCAGCGAAAATTTTTTGGACACTGTTATATTTAAAGGATTTTATTTTCTACACATTTGTAACGCAAATTCTCAACCTGTGAGATTTTTATATGAGACTGTCATGTAGCGAAAACTGCTGTCGTAAATATTTCGGTAAGAAAGCTAAGTGACCTTGATGTAATGCGTTGTGGCACCCAGCTGGGCCAGCCGCCTGGAGAAAAAGCCATTAGGTGGAGAAAAAAAGAGGCCATTAACCTCGCTTCTGACATTCCTTTGTAGAAAGCATCACAAATACGACACGCTCATTACTTGGAAACATATCATACTTTCTCATATTTCCTAAAATGCCTAATGAAATGACGAGAAATATTTTTATTTCTATACACCTGATTATGACTACTGTCTCTCTAGTTGAGAGATTTTTCTACTAACTTATGAAATGCCTCATGACTACTGAATGATTTTCTTATGCTTTACTTTGTACATTGTTGCTTATTTCATTTGGTATCTGGTTTCCAGCTGTGTTGCAGCATTAGTTTTATAAAATAAACTTAGATGCATTTGCTAATGTGAACACTTTCTGTCAACAGATCTATTAAATAATTATTTTATGATACACATTCTTCGAAAAAGGAGCTCTTGGAATGGAAAGAACAGTAAGAAGGGACTGATAACAATAACTGCATATATAATTTTCTTTTCAAGTACTTGGTAATTTTTTGTAGAATTAGTTTTTGTGGTCCACCACTTTAATTACTTAGACATTAAGATATGATTATACATTTCCCTTATCTGCATTGTTATCTTTAGTGTACTATTTTTTCTGCTTGAGCTTTGTCATGCTTAGGTATACGTTATAGCATTTACTGCTGCTGTTTGCCAGGCATAGTGCTACTGAATTTTAATTTGTGTTACTCTGCTAAGCCAGATTTATTTTTCTTGTTTGCTGCACATTGCCTCATATTAGTTGCAATGTTGAATTGCTTGGTAATTTAGATTTACTGTAGCTTGCTTTGCAAATTTCCATTTTTTTTATTGCTGTTTGTGTTAATTGTTCTGTGCTGCTGCATTGCCTCGTCCCTTAGTTTAGCATCTGAGCTCAGTAGATTTAAGTTAGCTTAAGAGGGGGTAGACTATAGGAGAGAATGAGTTGCGATGAATTGGAAGAAATGCATTGAGAAGTTATACGAAAAACGTAAAGAAAGCAGGTATAGGTAGGATTTTCTTGAAAATAAATAATGAGGTAAGAAATATGTGAACATATAAATACAGAAAGCATGCTTGGATAGGACTTTTTTGGTGGAAACAAATGTTGAAATAAGACGAAAGATCTATGGAATGAAGTTTTGGGTTGGACTGCAGTACCAAATGTTACACTGAAAACAAACACTGTCCTTTCCTCCTGTGTTATTCTGGAATGTGTTTATGTACCCTTGTGTATTTGTCTTTTTCCTGTCTTTATGTGTTTAGCTAATAAGATTTATGTTGTAGAATTTTTCAAATACTATGTTATTTTCTTTGTAAAGATGTTTAGACATTATTTATTCTGTTCTGTTTTAATGCTCATGTGTGAAATTAATGTTTCGAAAACTATTCTCATTATTTTATATATTCACTTATGTCATAATTCCTGTAACACTGATGTATATGTTATTTCGATTCTTTTGTAAAGTTTGTTACTACAAATGTTATCTGTATTGTTATGTTCTTTAATGATGTATTTTGTACCTTTGTAATTGTATTCTTATGTTATAAAATTATAATTGACACCAGTTCATCATATTATTAACTTGTAAGTTCCATTTCACTGCACACATTTCTGTTGGTCATAGTATATGGACAATATGTGAGAGGTAGGGACTGTTACTGTTTGCACGTGTGTTAATAATTCAGCAAGGGACTGGATAACAGCATTGCTGGTTCTAACGACAATTCCAAAAACTTTGTGAGTGCACAAGTGCTGGTTTATGGACTTGCTATATTGTCCGCAAGACTCTTCAATGGTGATTGTGCACCTGCACAGTCCCAACGGATGGCTGCTAGCCATCTCTACAAGGACTACAGTGGGTCTGCATCTTTGATGGCCCACCAATACCATTATTTCTACAAGGACTGCAGTGGGTCTGCACCTCTGGTGGCCCACCAATACCATACTCTCTACCAGGACTACAGTGGGTCTACTCTGTGATGACCTACCTACCAATATTCTTCAAAACTTCGACTGACTCTGCTGTGGGTTTGCTCTGTTGTGGCCCATTACCTGTCAGCATGTCAAGAGTCAGCACTGTCTTTCCGTTGGAAGGACAACACTACTTCTTCAAGACTGCATGGAAATCCACTACTTCTGTGTGCAATTTCTTTTACTAATGAGACTTTGTGAAAAAAACTTTAATTACTATTATGATGAATGATCAGAACTATCTTTATGGACTGAGAGAAAATTTTAGCTTTTGACCAACATTGTATCAATAAGTGTGTGCATTTGATTTCTTTGTTATTGTAATTACGATTATGAAAAATTTTAACAAATATGTATTGCCCAGTGCCCAAAACAATTAGTAAAATTTTTTGTGGCGAGCATGGGGGCTATGTAAGTAGGCTGTTTAGGTTTTTTTATTGGTAACGTCACCTCTGTATGAAAATCACTGGCTGTGCTGTGTGCAGTCTGTGGCTGCTTTGCATTGTTGTAATACTAGCCATTGTAGTGTTAGGCAGCTGGCTGTGAACAGCGCGTAGCGTTGCGCAGTTGGAGGTGAGCCGCCAGCAGTGGTGGATGTGGGGAGAGAGATGGCGGAGTTTTGAAATTTGTCATGAACTGCTATATATATTATGACTATTGAGGTAAATACATTGGTTGTTCTCTACCAAAATCTTTCATTTGCTAACTATGCCTATCAGTAGTTAGTGCCTTCAGTACTTTGAATCTTTTATTTAGCTGGCAGTAGTGGCGCTCGCTGTATTGCAGTAGCTTGAGTAGCGAAGATTTTTGTGAGGTAAGTGATTTGTGAAAGGTATAGGTTAATGTTAGTCAGGGCCATTCTTTTGTAGGGATTTTTTGAAAGTCAGACTGCGTTGCGCTAAAAATACTGTGTGTCAGTTTAAGCACAGTCTTGTATAATTGTTAAAAGGGCACGTTTCAACTTTTACTGACAACCTTGTGAACTTACATCAATAAATGTTGTGTTTGTGAAAAGTTGCGGATTGTCAGACACAACACAAGTGGCGACGAGTTGGTGCCTGCATGTGTCTTCCTCATGGCGGAATTTGTCCTTCAGCAGCTGGTCCAAAGTGTGCATGGCTTACTACAAGGTTTTCAACAGTTTTGCAAGAAACCTCAGGACACACAGGCACATTTATTTACGGAACTCTTGTAAAACCGCCCAATTCCGCCGCCCCCGCCCTTTTCCACTTTCAGTGAGGATGCTGAAGACTGGGAAACATATGAGAAGTGGCTACAGCTGCGTTTTCTAATCCCCCAGGTTGTCCAGGAGGCCGCTCGTCGTTCCTACTTTTTGTCCCTAAACCAGTGAAAAGGTTATGTTCTCTTCACTAAACTCCTACCTCGCCCTCTGGTTTCTTTGATTTTCTCCCAGATTTGTGAGGTTCTCACGGCTTACTACCAATGATGGTTCCATGTGTAGGCTGCCCGTGTCGAATTTTACCAGTTTCACAAGAAGGCTGGTCAGTATTATCGCCAGTGAGCAGCAGAACTGCAAGGTCTCAGCCGGAAATGTCACTTCAACACATGAAAGAACCTTACGCACATGAGATGGTCTGCGACCACACCTCATCCAGGCCGCCCCTGACGCGGCTTTCCGGCGCGACGCCCTCAGACTCGACGATCCTACTCTGGACCAGATCAATAATCTAGTATTGAAGTACAATGTCTGTATGGTGGCCGACAAGCGTTTGGAATCCTGGGCCGAAGTGCCAGCCCTCCGCCACCACGACGCCTTGTAGCTCGTTGCACCACTGGCGGAGGACGAAGACATTGCCGCCGTCCGTTCTGATGACTAGCGTCGGTCAACCTGTTCTCCACAGCATCGCCATGGCATCCACTCTGTCCAGGGATTTGCACCCTCGGATGGCTCCGGGGGTCCGGCACAGACCGTCTGTGCAGAGATGCCCCCGCACCATGCCAGTGCTGCCAGCCCCTCCAGCTGCCGTCCTGCTCCAGGATGGTTTAAAAGCCATGCACGGGAAGACTGCCCTGACAAGTGGGCATAATATGCAGTGTATACCTGTAACAGACATATTAGATGGGTCTGCCGATCTTGGCAGCCCCCTTTTCATATGGCTAGTGACCGTTTTGGGCCTATACAAATTGATGTCAACCAGCTGCAGTCTTCTGGATCTTCGAAATTGATGATCGACGTTCAGGTCAACGGTCGGCTGCTGCAGATGCAGGTGGATACCGGAGCAGCGGTCTCACTGACCAACTATTCCTCTTATGAGAAGTCTGGGGCGCCCCCCCCCCCCTGACGCCCACACCTCGGCGCCTCCTTAATTATAATAAGCAAGTGATCACCCTCTTCAGTCAGTTCACGGCTTCCATAATGTATAAATTGGTTCGCTGGGAAGTTACCTTCCTTGTAGTCAACAATGCGGCTATGGCGGATCTCTTCGGGTTGGATGCCTCCCGGGGCTTTGGCTTAGCCATCGACGACAATGTTTATCTGGTGTCTTCCTAGGTTCCGTTCCCAGCAGTCGATACCTTGTGCACAGAATTCCAGGAGCTCTTCACGCCATGCATCGGCTGTGTTCAAGATTTTCTTGTGTCGCTCCAGGTGAAACCTTCTGCCCACCCGAAGTACTTCTGAGCCCGGCAGCTTCCCCACGCCCTCCAGCAGCCTCTTCAACAAGAAATGGACCATCTCACCATAGAGGGAGCCTTCACTCCGATCCGTTACATTTCGTGGGCGACACCCTTGGTCGTCCTCAAGAGAGCAGATGGGCATCTTCGAGTTTGTGGCGACTTCAAGGCTATGCTTAACCCTCAGCTACAGGTTGAAGACTAGCCGCTCCCGTGTCCCAAGGACATGTTCTCCAAGCTTGCAGGGGGACAATTTTTTTCGAAGATCGATCTTGCCGAGGCCTACCTCCAAATACCTTTAGGTGAGCCTTCTACTCGCTTGGTCATCGTCAACACACCGTTTGGGCTGTTCCTGTTGAAGTGCCTCATGTATGGCATCGGTAGTGCACCGGCGATCTTTCAGCATTACTTGGAACAGCTCTTTCGGGATGTGCCAGGTTGTATAAACTACCTCGACGACATCATCGTCACCAGGCACACTGCGGATGAACATCTCAGTCATCTGCGACAATTGTTCCTGTGCCTGGCGACTGTGGGACTAAAATGCAACCTTGCTAAATGCTCCTTTCTTCAACCTGCTATCTCCTACCTGAGTCACATCATTTCCTGCCATGGCATATCGCCTACCTCCCATCACATCACCACTCTAATGGGCCTTCCTCTTCCGAATGATGTCCACCAATGGTGGTATTTCCTGGGTAACATTGCTTACTAAGGAAAGTTCATTCCCTCTGGCGCACACATTGCGGCGACTCGCTATCACCTATGCCAAAAGATTGTGCATTTTCATTGGCCCCCAGGTTGTGAATATGCTTTCGAAACCTAAAGGCAGAGGTTGCACTCTGCGGAGTGTCACTCGCCATATAACCCCTCTCTTCTTGTCCTCTTGGCCATGGACACCTCAGACTGTGGTGTTGGAACTGTCCTTTCTCACCATCTACCCGACAGTTTGGAATACCAGGTGGCGTTCATATCTAAATCCCTTACAGAGGCCCAATGCAAATACCCTCAAATTGAGGAGGAGGCCATAGCCATCGTATTTGCTGTACCAAATTCCTCCCATACCTTTACAGCAGGTCTTTTTGCTTAATCACTGACCATAAGCCCCTCATGGCACTATTATCTCTGTCATCCCAGTTAACCCACGCAGACTTCCCACCACCTGCGGCGGTGGGCTCAATTCCTTTCATGTTTCATGTACACCATACATTTCTGGCCCACCTCTCAGCACAGCAACGCCAATGCCTCGTCTCGGCGCCCCTCCTCGATTCGTCGGACCTTCTAATTTTACAGGTCGATGACGACACACAGGATACATCACCTGCATTCCCAGTCACAGCTGAGAGGGTGGTTACAGAGAAGACTGCAGATCCGATCCTCCCACTGGTGCGCCGCTATGTTCTCTGCGGCTGGCAGACGCTTCCTCTGCCTCGCGCCCAGGCCAACCTCTGATTCTTCTTCTCTATCTGCCATCAACTGGTGGATGTCAAAAGGGGTGCTCCTCCACGAAGAAAATGACGCCTCTCACTCCTGTGGTCCCAGACACTCTATGTCTTACATCAAGGTCACTGGGGTGTTGCCCAGACGTTAACCCTCACACATCTCCATGTCTTCGGGGTAGGCATGACAGCGGATGTGGAGCTCATGGTTTGGGGTTGTCAGCTGTGTACCCAGGCCCTTCCCACACTCCGCCGGTTGTTCCAATCCAGTCTGGCTGCTTACCTCCCATGGGAACGCATCCATAGGGATTTTGCGGGACCCTTCCTCGGCGCTTACTGGCTACTCATTACTGATGCCTACTCCCACTTCTCTTTCATTGTCCGATTTTCCTCTATGACCACAGAGAATACCATCGTGGCCCTGTCAAAAAATATTTTCCATTGAAGGCCTTCCCGTCACTTTGATATCAGAAAACGGCCCTAAATTTCGCAGTCAAGAGCTCGCCAAATTCTGTGACAATAATGGTATCCACTACATCTTTAACCCTCCTTTCCATCCCCAATCCAATGGAGAGTTGGAGCGCCTTGTTCGCACTCTTAAAACTCAGACAAAGAAGTACTCGCAGGTCTGTTGCCTGGAAGAAGTGCTTACGTTATTTCTCAGTACCAACAGGGCCATGCTGGTGTGTGAGAAGAGTCCAGCCGAACTGCTCCATGGTCGCCAGCCTCAGACCCTACTCCATCTCCTCCTGCTGCAGGTAGGACCTCATTACCTGCCACGCACTTCCCGATATTCATCCAGCTCCAAGGTGGGGGCTCACAGTTTTGGGCCCCAGCCTAGCTGGCTTCGGGGGTTGTTATCCGGCCCCATGGTCGACAACTGTCTGATGTATGCCTGGACGACAGGTTGGCTTCGTGTCAATGCAACCAACTGCATCCTCATTTCCTCAAGCAGCCGCTGCCATAAACGCCGGCTCCTCTCTCTCTACCATCGCTGGTCCTTCCTTTGGGCCTATGGTGATGCTCTCTCCTCAGTTGGTGGCTGATCTTCCCAGAGATAGCCACTAGATGCCAGCTGCTAGTCCTGCGGCGAGGCATACTCTGGACCTGGGACAGCTCTGGCACCTTCCCCTGAACCCACGTCCTGGCCCCTCTTCGGCGACGCCTCGGATGGACGTGCGGACGTTCCTATGCTGCTTGCCCAGCCCGAAGTCGCGAGGCAACCGCCACTTCTGTGGCGTTCCAGGCACCTCACATGGAAGGCGGCGCCCCAGTATCTGGCAGCAGGGTTCCACCGCCTCCTTCAGGAGGACTTAGCTGCAGATCAGCCTGCGGCACTGGGCTATACTGTTACTGTCTCCTCCACGGTCGTCCATGCCGCACCATCTTTTCCAAGGGGGCGGGGGGGGGAGGGAGGGGTGTTATACCAGAGTGAAGGTAGCCCCTGAGGGAAGGCAACCCATATTACACCACAGAGGGCGAGGTTGTATATCGCCAAAGTGTACCAAAAGCACAATGGTAAACACCGGCTATTTACATACAAGATAATGGAAACAGATATCCGAGCACTACTTCCTCCAGGGGGGGCTCGAGCCACAGCCTGCAGGAAGAATCACTACACCAAACCCAACTGGCTGGAGGCAGCTATATAGGGGCTAGAACCAACCCCAAAGTTCAGTTCACGGCTGATGCTGACCTTGTGTACTGCGATCGTTGAAGATTACGTCTTCTTCTCGGAATTGGGCTGTTACTAGTGTGTGAGTGTGTTACTACGAATCTTTGTGGAAAATTACAAGTGAACTTTAGTTTGCCTCAGTTAGGCGACTTTTACTGGCATCGTTATTGTTACCTTTCGTTTTTATGTTCAGTCATCAACTTTGTGAAATTACATCAATAAAAGTTGTTGATTAAATATTACGAATTGTAAGTCACAACAGTTTGTTTATACATTCCGATATACATTACAGTGTCGAGAGTGACAGCCGAGAATGGGAATGCACTGTCTGTTGTGGCTCTCAAATTTGAATTAAGGTCCGTCGAGCGTACACACTGTGGACTCGGACACGACCGCAGTTTCTGCGGAATGACATAGCTGTGGATTTAACTGGTCTCTAATGGTTCAGCATTCCGTTCACCATGGGTTATTATTCTGTACATTGAATACAGAAAGCGTGTATACCTTACTCGCATTTCTAGATTAATTAAATTCTTTGCTGTTGTAATACGATTTGCCATTTTCGCGAGCGGTAGTTTTGTGAGCACATGTGTGTGTGGCGATTATACCGTTGGTTAGAGTCGATTTCCAGTAGTTTTGCGTTGCGTCTTTCGTGTTTGTAATTCGCGTCATAAGTATGTGGTAGCCACAGCATTACATTCTGAACCATCAAATCTTGACTGGAACAATTTGCAGTTAGAGCTATGAATTTGTGGCTGCTCATCTATTGCAGCTACCGCCGTCTCAAAAGTGAATGATGTTCTACATCTTCATCTACATTTATACTCCGCAAGCTACCCAACGGTGTGTGGCGGAGGGCACATTACGTGCCACTGTCATTGCCTCGCTTTTCTGTTCCAGTCGCGTATGATTCGCGGGAAGAACGGCTGTCTGAAAGCCTACGTGCGCGCTCGAATCTCTCTAATTTTACATTCGTGATCTCCTCGGGAGGTGTAAGTAGGGGGAAGCAATATATTCGATACCTCATCCAGAAACGCACCCTCTCGAAACCTGGCGAGCAAGCTACACCGTGATGCAGAGCGGCTCTCTTGCAGAGTCTGCCACTTGAGTTTGCTAAACATCTCCGTAACACTATCACGGTTACCAAATAACCCTATGACGAAACGCGCCGCTCTTCTTTATATCTTCTCTATCTCCTCTTTCATCCTGATCTGGTACGGATCCCACACTGATGAGCAATACTCAAGTATAGGTCAAACGAGTGTTTTGTAAGCCACCTCCTTTGTTGATGGACTACATTTTCTAAGGACTCTCCCAATGAATCTCAACCTGGTACCCGCCTTATCAACAATTAATTTTATATGATCTTTCCACTTCAAATCGTTCCGCACGCATACTCCCAGATATTTTACAGAATTAACTGCTACCAGTGTTTGTTACGCTATCATGTAATCATACAACAAAGGATCCATCTTTCAATGAATTCGCAATAAATTACAATTGTCTATGTTAAGGGTCAGTTGCCACTCCCTGCACCAAGTGCCTATCCGCTGCAGATCTTCCTGAATTTCGCTACAATTTTCTCATGCTGCAACTTCTCTGTATACTACAGCATCATCGGCGAAAAGTCGCAAGGAACGTCCGACACTATCTACTAGGTCATTTATATATATTGTTTAAAGCAATGGTCCCATAACACTCCCCTGGGGCACGCCAGAGGTTACTTTAACGTCTGTAGACGTCTCTCCATTGATAACAACTTGCTGTGTTCTGTTTGCTAAAAATTCTTCAATCCAGCAACACAGCTGGACTGATATTCCGTAGGGTCATACTTTGTTTATCAGGCGACAATGCGGAACTGTATCGAACGCCATCCGGAAGTCAAGGAAAATAGCATCTACCTGGGAGCCGGTATGTAATATTTTATGGGTCTCATGAACAAATAAAGCGAGTTGGGTCTCACACGATCGCTGTTTCCGGAATCCATGTTGATTCCTACAGAGTAGATTCTGGGTTTCCAAAAACGACATGATACTCGAGCAAAAAACATGTTCTAAAATTTTACAACAGATCGACGTCAGAGATATAGGTCTATAGTTTTGCACATCTGCTCGACGACCCTTCTTGAAGACTGGGACTACCTGTGCTCTTTTCCAATTATTTAAAACCTTCCATTCCTCTAGAGACTTGCGGTACACGGCTGTTAGAAGGGGGGCAAGTTCTCTCGCGTACTCTGTGTAGAATCGAATTGGTATCCAATCAGGTCCAGTGGACTTTCCTCTGTTGATTCCAGTTGCTTTTCTATTCCTTGGACACTTATTTCTATGTCAGCCATTTTGTTGTTTGTGCGAGGATTTAGAGAAGGAACTGCGTTGCGGTCTTCCTCTGTGAAACAGCTTTGGAAAAAGGTGTTTAGTATTTCAGTTTTACGCGTGTCATCCTCTGTTTCAATGCCATCATCATCCCGGAGTGTCTGGATATGCTGTTTCGAGCCACTTACTGATTTAACGTAAGACCAGAACTTCCTAGGATTTTCTGTCAAGTCGGTACATAGAATTTAACTTTCGAATTCATCGAACGCTTCACGCATATCCCTCCTTACGCTAACTTTGACATCGTTTAGCCTCTGTTTGTCTGAGAGGTTTTGGCTGCGTTTAAATTTGGAGTGAAGCTCTCTTTGCTTTCGCAGTAGTTTCCTAACTTTGTTGTTGAACCACGGTGGGTTTTTCCCGTCCCTCACTCGTTTACTCGGCACGTACCTGTCTAAAACGCATTTGACGATTGCCTTGAACTTTTTCCGTAAACACTGAACATTGTCAGTGTCGGAACAGAAATTTTCGTTTTGATCTGTTAGGTAGTCTGAAATCTGCCTTCTATTATTCTTGCTAAACAGATAAACCCACCTCCCTTTTTGTATATTCCTATTAACTTTCATATTCAGAGCAGTCTATAACTGGTAAATTGAAATCTCCGCCTAAAACTATAACATGCTGAGAAAATTTGCATGAAAGGTATTCCAGATTTTCTCGCAGTTGTTCTGCCACTAAAGCTGCTGAGTCGGGAGGTCGGTAAAAGGAACCAATTATTAACCTAGCTCGGTTGTTGAGTGTAACCTCCACCCATAATAATTCACAGGAACTATCCACTTCTACTTCACTACAGGATAAATTACAATTAACAGCGACAAACACGCCACCACCGGTCGCAAGCAATCTATCCTTTCTAGACACCGCCTGTGCCTTTGTAAAAATTTCGGCAGAAATTATCTGTGGCTTAAGCCAGCTTTCTGTACCTATATACAGTAGATTTCAGCTTCGGTGCTTTCTATCAGCGCTTGAAGTTCCGGTACTTTACCAATGCAGCTTCAACAGTTCACAATTACAATACCGATTGCTGCTTGGTCCCCGCATGTCCTGACTTTGCCCCACACCCTTTGAGGCTGTTGCCCTTTCTGTACTTGCCCGAGGCCAAAAAACCGCCCAGTCCACGCCACACAACCCCTGCCACCCGCGTAGCCGCGTGCTGCGTGTAGTGGGCTCCTGACCTATCCAGCAGAACCCGAAACCCCACCACCCTATGACGCTAGTCGAGGAATCTGCAGCCCACACGGTCGCAGAACCGTCTCAGCCTCTGATTCAGACCCTCCACTCGGCTCTGTACCAAAGGTCCGCTGTCAGTCCTGTCGACGATGCTGCAGATGGTGAGCTCTGCTTTCATCCCGCTAGCGAGACTGGCAGTCTTCACCAAATCAGATACCTGCCGGAAGCCAGAGAGGATTTCCTCTGATCCATAGCGACACACAACATTGGTGCCGACATGAGCGACAACCTGCAGATGGGTGCACACTGTACCCTTCATATTATTTAAAATTTAATCTTGAATGTTTAGGGTAGCCCTTAGGTAGGTAATACAGTAAATTACTATCTGATTTGCGTGATCATCAGGGGCTGTGTATTCACTTGCAGGCGCCATATTATTATTATTCGTTTGCTATCGATGCATATACTCGCTTGCATTGAGGTGCGCTTTCCTCCACGTGACTGATTCACGTACTATTATGATCCTTTCATTTGAAAGGTTTTGGACTGTAAATAACGCCTCCGATTTCTTGATATTGTGTTGGCGCGGTTATGTACTGAGATCTTACCAACATCGTCATTAGCAGACATCTATTACTTTATGACTGTAGCCAATCCTTTTCTTACGTACGAACTCGAGTCATTTACTTGTTTCAAACTTAGAACTGGCCGTTAGGCCGTTACTGAAAATAAGCGATTACGTGAGTCCTTGAAGCAACAAGTATTATGATAATCGTTTAGTTGGTGCTTCCAAAAATTAAAATTCTGTACTGTTCACGTTAAATATTGTGAGCAGATATAGCTTACCGATTGATTATTTACCTGCTTACATAAAGGGCCTTGGGCCTGTATTGTAAGTAACTAATACGCACAGCTATTGCACTGATTGCTTGAAGTGACTTGCGTTAAGTTTAAAGTTCAGTTCTGTTTAGGTTTAAATTAAAGAAGTAAATTGAAGATTTGTCTCAACGATGGTTATTTGTCTCGGAAGCTCTTTCTTCTGGTTCTGAAACAGACCGCTGGCGATTATAACAGTTGACCGTGCTTGTGGGACTGGTCTAGAACTTGAGTTCTTTTTAACTGAATTACCTATTTTTCTACATTTTATTTTGTTACTATCATACCTCTGATACGGGTCGTGGGGCCGTGGCAGCAGCGGTGTAGCTGCGTCATGCCAAATTTTTGTTCATTGCTTGTATCAGACTATGACAGTTCTCATGGTATATTATTTAAAACCTGTTGAAAGTCAATCGATATAGAGGCAGTGTTGTGTGACCGTGTGTGTTTGAGAAAAACTGTTTTATTAATTCTGTACCTAAACATTGCGGTTATCCTTTTACCTAATGAGTTGTGTAATAATTCCTTCCGAGTTTTCTATAGCGACACAGGCTTTAGAGTAATTATTTCAAACTTTCCATCTTGATTATTCCTGTACCTTTCAGCGTCAAGCCTACATTAATTAACGTTTTAATAAAGGGTTTAATGCGCCCAGCATCTTACCACACACCTCACCCGCCTCCTACCAGAACACAGTGGGCAGAGTGTGGTTAGGTTGAGTGGTGGCTTTCTGATCACGTGCAGGATAGGAAATTTTAATTTGAGTGTTTGGAAAAAAAGTGTACTGTGTAATTTGGTTTTTGGAGCTGCAGGTTAACTGTGTTGGTGGGTGGCCATGGATCAAAGGAACGTGACAGGAATGATAGAAATGTGTCTAAGATCCAGTCGCAGTATGAACCGGATATATGTGCCTAGGCAGGTGATGGTATGATCATTAGGAGGGGCATTGGACCACAGCTTGTGACGAGGGACATAATCGCGAGGTCGCTGAGTTTGTGCATTTTACAGTCACTACCTTGATGGTGCGCTGGCCGAAGTCGAACAGTTTCAAGAGACGCACCCCACGCACGCTCAGGGGCCTAGACGTCGTGCTCAGTTACATCATGTAGCTAAGTATATAAGAGATCTGAGGTTAATAGGCGAAGGTAAGAAGTGTACGGCAGTGATTGAATTTCCTAGGGTTGGTGATTTGCCATCTGAAACTAGCTTGTTGTGGTGGCAGGCTAGTATTGGAAAGGAAGAGGGCGCTAATCGTGAACAAGGTTCCAGATGTGTTCATGCCGGTAGAAAACTGAAGATTGTGCAATAAACTATCTAACAATCCTTAGATTCTATTTCAAGGTATTGCCAACCTATCCGTTTATTCAAACGAGCGAGCTACGACGGTAAGGCTATAGAATGAAACTGCCATCTTGCATGTAGCCCAATTTATTATTTTCCCAGTTAAATATCTACTAGGAAATGAGAAATAAAGTACATTAAGTGCTGACACCGTGAACTAGGTTGGGTAATAGCACGGTTTCTAAATTAAATGCTAGCGAGATCAGCTGCCCAGTAGGTTTAGGAAAGATCCCTTTACTGAACCGAAGAAATCAATGATGTAATAATTCTTGCGAATGAAGTTTTTGAGCAATTTTATCTATTACATAAACAGTTGCGGCTCTATAAAATGTGTATTATGGACGAAGTATCTTTTTTATTTTTTGTGTTGATTTCTATAAAAAAATGCAACATAAATTTCCTATGGTCTTCCTGTCGATTTGCTTACATTTTAGAAGTCAGGTTTGCATGAAACTGCGTCAAACAGTCTTGTAAGAGGCAAAAACATGTATGCAACAAATTTATTTTGATGGTTTCTACACACATCTCTGCATTGTCTGATTCTTCTCTCTTCACTCAGTCTTTCTCGATCATGGGTGAGGTACGCTACTGACTTCCTGTCACATTCTTAGCAACAATGTCTTCTTTCTTCCACAAACTGTAATATTTTATGAGTTATTGATTCTGAACGCCTTGCCATTACATTTAATGAATATTTCTCCTGCAGTGACGACTTACTTTGAGAACATCCACATCTGATTCTTCCATATCCCCAGAGCATTCTACTTCTTGAAACGATATTTCTTTACCTACAGTCACCTAACTCATTGCAGTTACGTTATGATATTAATCTGAGCCTAACAATTAAATTCGCAGCACTGAAGACTGCAATTAAATTCGCAGTACAAAGCAACTCAAGACTACAACTAAATTCGCAATACAACACAACTCAAGATTACAACTGAATTCGCAACACAGCACTACTCATTTAAAAACCATGGGCGGTTGTGACGATGCTCTATGTCCTAGTGTTCTCAAAGTTACATATTCGTCTCTTCTAGCTTTAACGAGGATGTCTGATAAAAGGAGTTCGCCTGCTGCATAACTGTGGAAGCATTGCTCTTCTCTTTCCCTAGCACCCCAAATCATTTCTACAATTATTTTTTCTTCACATACTATTTTTCTATCTATCTCATCGGTTGCTAACTACTGGAAACTTGTGTATGTAAGCGCCCCTTAGCAATTCTTAGTATTGAAGTTAGTTATTATCTCTCAGAATAAACTCTGTGTAACCCGAAACATGAAGTTCAATGGCGTTTCCGTAGAGGATATGATCAGATGAAAGCATAAAATTACGTATAATTGTATTACTGCATAACTGTTTCCAATAAGGATATTTTCCCTTTTTTGAGGAAATCAGTATCATCTCAGATTTTTCTCAGTCAGGTTAATTCCAAAGTACTTGATGTGTCAGCCTGACATCTTCCAACTGAACGACGTCTTGATTTTCACAGAAACATCCAGCACATAAAAGATAAGCACCAGCAGCTCCGGCGAAATTTACTCCCCGTGTGGAAGGCAGAGGACACCCGTCAAAGATACTACGCTGTTTCATAAAACTACCCCTCCAACCCTTCAGCTGAATCGATCACACAGTTAATGCTCCAACTTCAGTCATCGTTAAAATGAATATCCACGGGCGCATTTCACTGCCAGTAGCGACGCTAAGAACATCGTCGCTCTTCGACGAACTAGGAAACCCAAAGTATAGTATACAAGACGCCAAGCGAACCATTCTGATTGGAGATCTTAATTACTGATCGGAGAAACTGAACTAAAAGACGCAAATGCTCGCAGATTTTTTTTTCATTGACTGCTAGCTAAAACTGTTACACTGGGAGGAGGAACGCTTGTATACAGCACCAAATTGGAGGACCACAGTCGACCTCATCTTAATGTACGCTCGAGCTCACGTCCAGGTGAAAATAGGAAACCCGCACTCGGGAAACACCATTTAACGGTTAGTAAACTCTGATTACTCACACGAACACAGTGAAGACCTTACACCACAAGTTTCAAGGTTGACGAAGACTGAAGCGCCTAGAACCGCTAGGCCACAACGGCCGGCCCAGATGTGGAAGTAGGGGAAGCTACGCAAGGCACCAGTTGCTCTGAATGGCATATTCACTCATGCCACCACAGATTCAAAGGCACCGCGAAGCCATGGTTCGACGAAGAATGTTACCTCATGTGAAAAAGAACAATACAGCACCTGCATACTGCCGGGGAACGTGGAAATGAGACACTACCCGAGTACGCTGAAGAGCGTAGAAAGCACAAAAGCTTGCTGAAAGGAAAGAAAGTAACATATCATGACTGTGCCTCCTCGTAATATTTAATGGTTCCTGGCTGGATAGGGAGAGGGTGGTGTAATAGGTAGGTGGATGGTTTACACCAACTACAACACAAAATGCACAATTGGTTAAATACACATTATTACAAGAACCAATTGACTACTTAATTTCAGGGGTGTCCAATCTGAAGTTCTGTGGTTAACAGCAATTAACTGACTTGTACTAATAATTGAATCTTGACCGTGTCCATATCAGAATCATATACAATGACTAATGTTCCCTCACCGCTAGCTAAGGTGCGAGGCGACGACTATCACTGCAATGCGAACTGATTGTGAGTTCCGATGCGACGTAGTGAGGTACTGGGCCTGACACATTATACCGGTGGCGGTGTTCTACACTCCTGGAAATTGAAATAAGAACACCGTGAATTCATTGTCCCAGGAAGGGGAAACTTTATTGACACATTCCTGGGGTCAGATACATCACATGATCACACTGACAGAACCACAGGCACATAGACACAGGCAACAAAGCATGCACAATGTCGGCACTAGTACAGTGTATATCCACCTTTCGCAGCAATGCAGGCTGCTATTCTCCCATGGAGACGATCGTAGAGATGCTGGATGTAGTCCTGTGGAACGGCTTGCCATGCCATTTCCACCTGGCGCCTCAGTTGGACCAGCGTTCGTGCTGGACGTGCAGACCGCGTGAGACGACGCTTCATCCAGTCCCAAACATGCTCAATGGGGGACAGATCCGGAGATCTTGCTGGCCAGGGTAGTTGACTTACACCTTGTAGAGCACGTTGGGTGGCACGGGATACATGCGGACGTGCATTGTCCTGTTGGAACAGCAAGTTCCCTTGCCGGTCTAGGAATGGTAGAACGATGGGTTCGATGACGGTTTGGATGTACCGTGCACTATTCAGTGTCCCCTCGACGATCACCAGTGGTGTACGGCCAGTGTAGGAGATCGCTCCCCACACCATGATGCCGGGTGTTGGCCCTGTGTGCCTCGGTCGTATGCAGTCCTGATTGTGGCGCTCACCTGCACGGCGCCAAACACGCATACGACCATCATTGGCACCAAGGCAGAAGCGACTCTCATCGCTGAAGACGACACGTCTCCATTCGTCCCTCCATTCACGCCTGTCGCGACACCACTGGAGGCGGGCTGCACGATGTTGGGGCGTGAGCGGAAGACGGCCTAACGGTGTGCGGGACCGTAGCCCAGCTTCATGGAGACGGTTGCGAATGGTCCTCGCCGATACCCCAGGAGCAACAGTGTCCCTAATTTGCTGGGAAGTGGCGGTGCGGTCCCCTACGGCACTGCGTAGGATCCGACGGTCTTGGCGTGCATCCGTGCGTCGCTGCGGTCCGGTCCCAGGTCGACGGGCACGTGCACCTTCCGCCGACCACTGGCGACAACATCGATGTACTGTGGAGACCTCACGCCCCACGTGTTGAGCAATTCGGCGGTACGTCCACCCGGCCTCCCGCATGCCCACTATACGCCCTCGCTCAAAGTCCGTCAACTGCACATACGGTTCACGTCCACGCTGTCGCGGCATGCTACCAGTGTTAAAGACTGCGATGGAGCTCCGTATGCCACGGCAAACTGGCTGACACTGACGGCGGCGGTGCACAAATGCTGCGCAGCTAGCGCCATTCGACGGTCAACACCGCGGTTCCTGGTGTGTCCGCTGTGCCGTGCGTGTGATCATTGTTTGTACAGCCCTCTCGCAGTGTCCGGAGCAAGTATGGTGGGTCTGACACACCGGTGTCAATGTGTTCTTTTTTCCATTTCCAGGAGTGTATATGCACGCTACACAGAGACGTTATCGTCGCGTCGCCTGAGGTCGTGTCTTGGTCTTCTCTCGTCATAGGCGTGCTTAGTTCATCGCCCGCTTTACTTTTCCTAGCACCAACCGGTGTGCTCGTGAAGGCGTAGGCTAGTATACATATGACCTCCACAGTGAACAAGGATTAACGTCTGTGTCAGAAATGATACTTTTCAATTCTTAAGGTCCTCAAAGAAGCTGAGATCATTCCCTTGTAAACATACAGCTACGCGAACTACATTCAGTAACCCCTTATAGCGGAGGAAAAAACGTCGAAATGCTTCACACTGGGCGCGACATGCACACAAGCTATAGACATAATTACAGCGGAAGAAGTCACCCATCTTATAAATTTTTGATCGTTCATCCAGGTATCAGTAGTATGTTTAAATGTCGTAGCATGCAGTTGCTGCTGTAGCGGTAATGAGGTTAAAAACCGATGAAGTTGTTTCTGCGCTGTATTCAGTTATTACATTTAGTATCTTTCAACAATACTCGTGCTGCTTCTGGTGAAATAACGTTTTAATACACATACGGGATGTTATACGGTGGTTTGTGCGTTGTAGTCGTTAAATAAATTACCATGGTAGTTTTCAACCGGTGTTTCTTACTATTTCTAGTAAAATATTTCAATAAAAACTTTCGCTTACTGTGTTACGTTTCGTTGTGTGTTTGAGGGTACGCTTGAATTTTTGGTTTCATACATGGAATTTTATGAAGTTTTTGAGGTATTGGTATTAGTTGAAGGGCTTATTTCAATAGTGGTAGAAGATCATTTTTCTTCATTCTGAAATACAGTCCTGAACTTAAATGAGCGCTGAAAAATCTGCAGTTGAGATAACAGAAATATTCAAGTATACAGGGCGGTCCATTGATAATGACCGGGTCAAACATCTCACGAAATAAGCATCAAACGAAAAAACTACAAAGAACGAAACTCGTCTAGCTTGAAGGGGGAAACCAGATGGCGTTGCCATAGGTCAAACTGATATCAATTGCGTTTTTTAAATAGGAACCCCATTTTTATTACATATTCGTGTAGTACCTAATGAAATTTGAATGTTTTACTTGGACCACTTTTCTCCTTTGTGCTAGATGGCGCTGTAATAGTCACAAACGAATAAGTACGTGGTATCACGTAACATTCCGCCAGTGCGGACGGCATTTGCTGCGTGATACATTACCCGTGTTAAAATGGACCGTTTACCTTTGCGGAAAAGGTCGATATCGTGTTGATGTATGGCTGTTGTGATCAAAATGCCCAACGGGCGTGTGCTATGTATGCTGCTCGATATCCTGGATACATCATCCAAGTGTCCGGACCGTTCGCCGGATAGTTACGGTATTTAAGGAAACAGGAAGTGTTCAGCCAAATGTGAAACGTCAAACACGACCTGCAACAAATGATGATGCCCAACTAGATGATTTAACTGCTGTCGCGGCTAATCTGCACATCAGTAGCAGACAAACTGCGCCAGAATCTAAAAAACGTCGGTGTTGAGAATGCTACATCAACATTGATTGCACCCGTACCATATTTCTATGCACCAGGAATAGCATTGCGATGACTTTGAACGTCGTGTACATTTCTGCCTCTGGGCACAAGTGAAATTACGGGGCGATGACAGATTTTTTGCACGCGTTCTATTTAGCGTTCATTCACCAACAGCAGTAACGTAAACCGGCATAATATGCACTATTTGGCAACGGAGAAAACACGATGGCAGCGACAAGTGGAACATCAGCGACCTTGTCGGGTTAATGTATGGTGCGGCATTATGGGAGGAACGATAACTGGCCCCCATCTTATCAATGGCAATCTAAATGGCGCAATGTATGCTAATTTCCTATGTAATGTTCTACCGATGTTACTATAAGATATTTCACTGCATGACAGAATGGCGATGTACTTCCAACATGATGGATGTCCGACACATAGCTTGCGTGCGGTTGAAGCGGTATTGAATAGCGTATTTCATGACAGGTAGATGGGTCGTCGAAGCACCATACCATGGCCCGCAAGTTTACCTGACCTGACGTCCCCTGATTCCTTTCTGTGGGGGAAGTTGAAAATTGAAGGATATTTGCTATCGTGATCCACCGACAACGCCTGACAACATGCGTCAGCGCATTGTCAGTGCATGTGCGAACATTACGGAAGGCGAACTACTCGCTGTTGAGAGGAATGTCGTTACACGAATTTCCAAATGCATTGAGGTTGACGGACATCATTTTGAGCATTTATTGCACTAATGAGGTATTTACGGGCAATCACGCTGTAACAGCATGCCTCTTCAGAAATGATAAGTTCACAAAGGTGCATGTATCACATTGGAACAACAGAAATAAAATGTTCGAACGTACCTATGTTCTGTATTTTAATTTAAAAAACCTACCTGTTAACATCTGTTCGTCTGAAATTGGGAGCCATACGTTTGTGACTATTACAGCGCCATCTATCACAAAGCGAAAAAGGTGGTCCAACTTAAACATTCATATTTCTTTATGTACTACACGAATGTGTAATAAGAAATGGGGGTTCCTATTTTTAAAAACGCAGTTGACATCCGTTTGACCTATGGCAGCGTCATCTAGCGGACCGACCATAGCGCCATCTGCTTTCCCCCTTCAAGCTAGGCAAGTTTCGTTCTTTGTAGTTTTTTCGTTTGACGCTTATTTAGCGAGATATTTAGCCCGGTCACGCTCAGTGGACCACCCTGTATATACCTGAATATTTCTGGTATCTCAACTGCAGATTTTTCAGCGCTTGTTTAACTTTAGGACTTGTACCCCTATTGAAATAAGCACTTCAGTTGTTGTCAAGTGGTGTTAATAGAAGTAGTTGTTTTCATAGTAGAGAGCAAATTTCGATACCGCTGTTGTTTGTAATTTAAATCATTCTATTGTAATAAGTGGACTTTGGTGACCTAGACATTTAGTTTTTTCAGTAATTGTTAACATTTTACTATGAGTGAGAAGTGTGGGCTTTGTCATAGGTCTGTGAGTGGTGGGTTACAGGGCCATATTTGTTCAAAGTCATTTCATTAGGGGGGAAATGCATTGGGAAGCCATCTGGGATTCAAGCGAGATACTCTCCATAAAATGCAGGATCTGAAGCAGAAATAAGTTAACAGAGGAGCAGGAACGTAAGATCTGTGCCCTTGAAGTGTAGTTACAAAACGCAGAGAGGGGAGTAAGTAGGATGGGGGGAGGGGTGGAAGAAGAGCGCTGGGGTATGGGAACCGGCCGCAGGTAAGAAGGCAGCTACGAGGAGAAGATATTCAGACAGTTGTACTTGTCGTATCAGCAATACATCTGACCAACTGTAAGATTGTAGTGGAGAGGAGCCTCTTGTAGCTGTAGCTGTAGGAAACATGCAACAGAGCTCAATAGTTAAATTGGGTAGGACGTCAAACTGTCCGACTTGGAGCAGGAGAAGCACCACGGGACATTTTAATTTCCACTGTCGTATTTTACAAATAAATTCATTAAACTTTGTCAACATGACCAGGAAGGAATTATGATTCACACTCTTAACAGTTGAAGTTCAAAAATATAACAAAATAATTTTTTTGTCAAATTTCATCATTTTTACACTCACTTTTGGCTGCATTTGTTGCTTTAGGTACACTTTTCTTCGTAAGTAAGAGAGACTCCACGATGAATTTTTTACAGCATACAAACCATACTTACAGGTGTATGAAACTGTGGAATTTATTTTATTTACGAAAAATTAATGAGACGTTACGTTTTAAATTTCATGTTTAGAAAAAACTCAAATTTTATAGTTAATTATCTCAAATTTTACAACAGTTTTTAACAGATTGGAAAATTGTACAGTTTCATACACTTTTAAGTACGGTTTGTATGCTGTCCAAAATTCATTGAAGAATCTCTCTTACTTATGAAGGAAGTAACGTTCCTATAGCAACAAATGCAACCAATAGTTAAGTGAAAAATTCATGAAATTTCACAAGTAAAGAAATAAATTTTCTTATGTCATTGAACTTGCATTGCAATAAGCGTGAATCCTGGATCCTTCTTGTTCATTCCAACAAAGTTCTATAAATTTATCTGTAGAAGCGTAGATAGTGGAAATTAAAATGTCCTATGTTGCCTCTCCCGCTCCAAGTTGGCCTGTTTGACTTCCTACACCCCCCCCCCCCTCAATAACTCTAAGACAGCTGCAGTTTAGAAAGAAAGAAGAAACTTCTGCTATTAGGTAGTTCACATGACAGAGGTGTAGCGCATCATTTGCAGGAATTTTTGCGGAGACCAGGTCGCCCGCATTGTGAAGTGTAGTGCCTGGTTCGTTCAGATGACTGTTAATATAGGGGAGTCATGTACGAATTTTTTAAATCAAGACCAGGCGCAGACTGTGGCTGTGGCTAGAATAGTCTTGATAAGAACGTGGAATATGATGTAAGCGGTGACCGGGAAGAGATAGCAACTGAAACTGATGGCACAAAAGCTCACATCGTGCAACTGTTTCAGCATCACGATCGGCCATATTAATTCTGCTGTTAGGCGTGTTAACATGGGACTTGAGAAGGCATGGCGGAGAGCATGGCTTGCATTGCAGTGGACTCATTTAAGTCTATCAATAGATCGGGTGTCACAAGGCATGGCCTACAGCTCAATGGGTATGGGAAGGAGAGGTAGGCAAAGCTTATATCTGGCAGTGTAGTTGTCGGTGATTAGTTCACTCACGGGAAAATTCCTGTAGTATCTGGTGTTAGAACTACACTTTTTTTTAGATTGAAGCCAGCTGATAGGTATCCCTGCACAAAGTAAGTCTCTCTCTAAAAAAGGAACCACCTCAAAGAAGTTTAGGTATCAAAATAATGGGCGAATTAACATACTTCATAAAAATATAAGAGGTATTAGAGATAAAGTTAGTGATCTGCTTATAGATGTTGACTCCGACGTTATTGATATATCAAAGTAGTACCTCAATAAAGTGACATTTCAGAGGTCTCCGTTAGCAGGATACAGATTAGTTCGCTGCTTTTCAAGGAGTTCTTCGTGGAGTGGAGGAGTGGCTATCTACATAGAAAACAGTATTCCATTTGAGTTCGAAGTTGTGTCAAGGTACTGCATTGAGCAGGCATATAAATATTGTGTAGGGGCAGCTGACTTTAGTGAGACCAAGCTTCTAATTGTTGTTATATATAACTCCTCTGACGTCAGACAATTTCTGCTGTAGTTAGAGAAGGTTTTGGTTCATTTAATAGGATGCACGAAAAATTAGTTCACGTTGTGACTTGAATACTAATTTTGTAAGGGATTATGAAAGAAAAACAGTGCTGGGAAATCTCTTAAATTCATATGATGTGATGCAGATTGTATTTTTTTCAGACAGGGTGCAGGTAAACAGTACCGCAACCGTAGACAATATTTTTATTCATTCTAAACTTCTGGATGTTCATTCTGTTTCTGAAGGAATTAATGGCCTTTCAGACTACTATGCACAAATTTTAACACTAAAAGGTTTTCGTACCCAAACAAATGTTATCTGTAATTACAAGCTATGTAGAAAAGCTATATCCATGACAATAGAGAGCTTTATAAACATTGTTAAGAAACAAGAATGATAGAATGCTTATAGAGTAGATAACACAGATGGCATGTTCTTGGAAATTTCCTTTCCATTGCAACGTCAAAAACCGGGTGCTAGCAGTAAAAGGCAGCGTGAGTGGCTGACTAGACGCAGAAGGATAGCATGTTGAATAAAGTGGGAATTACATAAAAATGTTAAATGTAGCCACAATCGAGCTACAAAAGCCCGTTATAAAACCAAATGTAGTTAGTAAGCAAAGGAGGATATGGTAAACAAATGTTGTTGTGTGATCTTCAGTCCAGAGACGGGTTTGATGCACCTCTCCATGCTTCTCTATCCTGTGCAAGCTTCTTCATCTTCCAGTACCTACTGCCACCTACATCCTTCTGTATCTGTTTAGTGAGTGTATTCATCTCTTGGTCTCCCTCTACGATTTTTACCCTCCACGCTGGCATTCAATGCTTAATTTGTGATCCATTGTTGCCTCAGAACATGTCCTACCAACCGGTCCCTTCTTCTTGTCAACTTGTGCCACAAACTCCTCTTCTCCCCAATTCTATTCAATACCTCCTCATTTGTTATGTGATCTACCCATCTAATCTTCAGCATTATTCTGTAGCACCACATTTCAAAAGCTTCTATTCTCTTCTTGTTCAAACTATTTATCGTCCATGTTTCACTTCCATACATGGCTACACTTTATACAAATACTTTCAGAAGCGACTTCCTGACATTTAAATCTATACTCGATGTTCAAAAATTTATCTTCTTCAGAAACGCTTTCCTTGCCATTGGCAGTCTACATTTTATATCCTCTCTACTTCGACCATCATCAGTTATATTGCTACCCAAATAGCAAAACTCTTTACTACTTTAAGTGTGCCATTTCCTAATCTAATTCCCTCAGCATCACCCGACTTAATTCGACTACATTCCATTATCCTCGTTTTGCTTTTGTTGGTGTTCATCTTATATCCTCGTTTCAGGACACTGTCCATTCCGTTCAACTGCTCTTCCAAGTCCTTTGCTGTCTCTGACAGAATTACAATGTCATCGGCGAACATCAACCTTTTTATTTCTTCTCCATGGATTTTAATACCTACTCCGAATTTTTCTTTTGTTTCATTTACTGCTTGCTCAATATACAGATTGAATAACATCGGGGAGAGACTACAACCCTGTCTCACTCCCTTCCCAACCACTGCTTCACTTTCATGCCCCTCGACTCTTATAGCTGCCATCTGGTTTCTGTACAATTTGTAAATAGACTTTCGCTCCCTGCATTTTACCCCTGCCACATTCACAACTTGAAAGAGAGCATTCCAGTCAGGATTGTCAAAAGCTTTCTCGAAGTCTATAAATGCTAGATATGTAGGTTTGCCTTTCCTTAATCTACGTATTTTCTAAGATAAGTCGTAGGTTCAGTATTGCCTCACTTGTTTCTATATTTCTACGGAATCCTAACTGATCTTTCCCGAGATCGGCTTCTACCAGTTTTTCCATTCGTCTGTAAGGAATTCGTGTTTGTATTTTGCAGCTGTGAATTATTGAACTGATAGTTCGGTAATTTTCACATCTGTCAACACCTGCTTTCTTTGTGATTGGAATTATTATATTCTTCTTGAAGTCTGAGGGTATTTCGCTGTCTCACACATCTTGCTCACCAGATGGTAAAGTCTTGTCAGGACTGGCTCTCCCAAGGCCGTCAGTAGTTCTAATGAAATGTTGTCTACTCCCAGGGACTTGTTTCGACTGAGGACATTCAGTGCTCTGTCAAACTCTTCACCCAGTATCGTATCTCCCATATCATCTACATCCTCTTCCATTTCCAGAATATCATCTTCAAGTACTTCGCCCTTGTACAGACCGTCTATATACTCCTGCCACCTTTCTGCTTTCGCTTCTTTGCTTAGAACTGGGTTTCCATCTGAGCTCTTGATATTCATACAAGTGGTTCTCATCTTTGCAAAGGTCTCTTTAATTTACCTGTAGGCAGTATCTATCCCTAGTGGTGGTGGTGGTTGTTGGGATGTTTAAGGGGGACTAAACAGCGAAGGTCATCAGTCCCCCATATCCCTAGTGAGATAACCCTAAATAGCATAACATTTGCCCTCTAGCCATCCCTGCTTAGCCATTTTGCACTTCCTGTCGATATCATTTTTGAGACGTTGGTACTCCTTTTTGCCTGCTTCATTTCTATATTTTCTCCTTTCATCAATTAAATTCAATATATTCTCTGTTACCCAAGAATTTCTACTAGCCCCCATCTTTTCACCTACTTGATCCTCTGCTGCCTTCACTACTTCATCCCTCAAAGCTACCCATTCTTCTTCTACTGTACTTCTTTCCCCCATTTCTGTCAATGCTCTCCCTGAAACTCTGTAAAACCTCATGTTTAGTCAGTTTATCCGGGTACCATCTCCTTAAATTCCACCTTTTTGCAGTTTCTTCCGTTTTAATCTACAGTTCATAACCAATAGATTGTGGTCAGAGACCACATCTGCCCCTGGAAATGTCTTACAATTTGAAACCTAGTTCCTAAATCTCTGTCTTACTATTATATAATCCATGTGATACCTTCTAGTATCTAAAGGATTCTTCCATGTATACAACCTTCTTTTTTGTTTCTTGAACCAAGTGTTAGCTATGATTAAGTTATGCTCTGTGCAAAATTCTACCTGACGGCTTCCTCTTTCATTTCTTACCCCCAATCCATATTCACCTACTATGTTTCCATCTCTAAACAAATAGAATAGCTCAATCATAGGATGAAATTAAAACTATATGGTCAGTAGTGAAATTAGTGTCTGTTCATCAGTACAGGTTCGAGAGTAAAAAACAGTGCATATTAAAAATGTTTCTGTTCCATGTAAGCCAGACAGTTGTACAGTTTTTACCAGTCGATCTCTGAACAGAGCTGGTGAATTAAATAAACAGTTTCTATAGGGGAATCTCTTGGAAAGTGGGTTTCTGAGACTCATATCTGAAATACTTGCCTGTGATATTGACAAGGGGAGATCGAGTCAATAACATTAAATTACTGATGACCAAGGACGCTCATGAATATGACGGAGTATCCAGCAGAATATTGAAGTATTGTGTTAATTAAGTTAGCTCTATCCTTACTCACTTTTATAGTTACTCAGTAGTAAAGCCGATTTATAGAAAGAGAGAAAGAGATATAGTAGATAGTTTTAGACCTATTTCTATACCATCAGTGTTTGCTAACGGCTTTGTATGTAAGGCTATTTGATCATTTCATTTCCCATAATTTGCTGTCAAATGTACAGTTCGGTGTTAGAAGTGGTTTAACAACTGAAAACGGTATATCGCTTTTCTCTGTGAGGTACTGCATGAATTAAACTAAACGTTTCGAACGCTAGGCATCTTTTTTTATCTAACTAAGGCGTTTGATTGATCACAAAATATTGCTCCACAAGTTGGACCATTATGGAACACTAGCTCACAACTGGTTTACCTCTTACTTTAGGGACAGCTAAAAGTCGTTCTCGGCATATTGAGAATGGCTGTGTTGTGAGGGTCCAAGAGGGGTCAGTTACATGTCCAGGGATCAGTGCTGGGTCCACTCATGTTCCTTAATTCTAAATTGTAGTATTACAAGTGATTCTGAAATACCTCTGTTTGCTTATGAGAAAGTGGGTAGTAAACAATCTTGTGTGTGACGTTCGCACTGTTTTCAGTAGTGCGGTTCGAGGCTTAAGTTCATGGTTGTAGAAAATAAACTAACGCTAAATAACAGTAAGACACAGCTTTCACAGTTTCTAATAAAAATTCAACAAACCTGACGTTGTAACTATACAGAGTGGACATATGATTACTGAGACTTAACAGTTCAAATCTGCAGGTGTTCAGATAGATATTGAACCGTTGTGGAAAGCCCGTGTTCAAGACCTTGTTGAAAGACTTTATGCTGCCATTTTTGCTATTACGGCAGTATATGAAGTACTAATAGTTCGACACGGAAAGCAGTCTACTTTGCTTATTTTCATTCGCATGTGATGCATGGTATTATATTTTGAGGTAACTCTTCCCTTTCTCAAAGGGCGATTGTGGCACAGCAAGAGGCATGACTAATGTACGGCTGTGAACCTCTTGTCAACTCCTGTTTGTTCTTATGGGCATTCAGACAGTGGTCTCTCAATATACATTTTCTTTATTGTCATTCTTGTTAACAATATCAAGTTATTCTCAAGAATTAGCAGCTTTCACTCAGTTAATATCAGGCAGAGATCCAATCTTTGTTTGGATCGAACGTGCTTGACTGTTGTGCAGAAAGGCATGTAGTATTCTGCTGCATCATTTTCATTAAGCTACCAACAGAATTCAAAAGTCTTAGCTGTAACCCACGCGCATTCAAATCTAAACTGAAGAATCATCTCATGGGCACACCTTCTATTCAGTCGAGGAGTTTCTTGAAAAATTAAGCTGATGCCTCTCTTACATTGTTGATTGCGTTTATACAAACATATAGCTCGTTGTCTTTCTAGGATTCATAAACATTTTATTTTATCTGTTATTACTTTCCTGTTGTAGTTTCAGGTACTGACACATTCTGTCACCATGGACATTTGCTTCTCAATTTGGTCCTAAAAAAGAATAACGAAGCCGCAGGGCTGGATGGAAAATAAATTAAACTGCCGGAGGATACACTCCAAGACCTGGTAGAACCTCTACAGTATTTCAAGAACATTTCGGTCCCACAGAAATAGAGGGAAAAGCTTACAACTGTGCTCTACATAGGCAAGTGTAGACAAAAATCCCTAAATTCCTACAGATAGTTCGCTCTGCAGAGCGTTATCTTTCAACTCTTCCCTAGCCTCCTATTTATGAGCGTTGAACAAAGACAATGTGCTACTAACCAGATGAACCAGTGTAGGAAGATCACACTCTACCCTGTTCAAAAGTTTTCAGGAAACAGGAACGACTCTAGCGTAACCCACTACTCAACTACAGGCGATCTTTATAGACTGCTCTGAAGCATTTGGCAGTATCAGCAGGAGGTCCTCATCCAGAAGCTGGAGAATATACTAGGTGAATCAAGATATTAAATAAAAACAATCAGGTATATTCTCGATGCAACGGAATATCGACGTCAAAGGACATCAATCAAACAAGAGCGGTAGTACAGTGTGATTCGGTGTGTGCGGTACTCTTTAAAATAATGGCAGTGAAACTCGGGTAGACTGTAGACGCAGGAAACGGAAAGTTGTTTATGTAAGCAGATGACTTGGTTATCCTCTCCTTGAACCAGTGAGACTACAAACAGCCATGGAAGACATCAGAAAATGTACACTCAATAAAAAAGAAAAAGCTCAAAAGTGAAATAAATAAATTTAGTTGAGGGAGAAGAATATTAAATAGAGACCATATCATTTGGAGTTGTGTTTATGAACGCTATTAATATATCAGCTTTAGAAATCACGTTACTGTTTGTGAGGCTATACAGAGTTTCACTCAATAACGGCATCCACTTACATGTCAGTAAAGGAGTTTTGAAAAAGTTAGGTGTTGTTTGTAAACACGAAACTCCAGTGACAGTGGTCGAAAAACTGCCGAGAATCAAATACGAGATACCACTGTGCACTTTCTATTGATTGGCTAACACGAGACAGATCTGAAATTTTTTAGGTGTAACAACACCAGGCAGTGTAATGAAAGAGAATGTTGAAATGAAAGAGAATTCCTACTGTCTGTCACAAACGCTTAAGGAAACAGAACCCAACTAGGAATTTGTATGCCAGTTTGGACGATTATTAAAATTGGTGCATAAGAAAGGTCTGTACCACATTTCTTCTGCGATTTGTGTGTTCTCTTAATGAAATGTTACAAAACTATCACATCAGTGTTCTAGTTAATTGTCTGTCTGGTAAACTGTGTTTGCATCTAGTTTAGTGTAATATGTTCTGTTCCCACACTATGATCTTATATTTAGCGTGGTTGGAATCAGCCTGAAAAACTTGCATGGTTGTTGCAGGATAGGTTTTCCTGAATATTAACTGTTAAAAAAATTCGGTATGTTACGACGTTTCTGAGTTAATTAGCAATGACGTTAGCAAATGAGGCTGTAACGTTCTCAAATTCAAGCGGACAGCCGGGTACAATTAGTGTCACTCGTTCTTATAGCAAATACAACACCGCATGAGACTGCTTTCTCTCTAGTTGTTGTTCGATCCTTACGACCGTCCCAACTCCAATGAAAGTCAAATCTCTCGGTAGCTTTGTTAATTTTTAAAAACCCAGGTAATGAAAATTTCTTATTCATTTCCCTCTTATCACGTTAATGTTTATTTTCTGTCGTACTCAGTGTAGGTGGAACCGTTTATGACGACTCGCAGTGGTGGCGAAACAGAGACTGGTAGAAGAAACAAGTGCTTCCTGTGGTCGAAGACAAGTGAACGGCTAACCAGAAGTAACATCCGGAGCATATGGGAAATCGTCATAAGCACGTGCAAACCGACTAGGGGGAGATCTGAATCGAAAAACGCATATAGAGTCCAGGTGTACCAATGTACTACAAATACCGCATGTCGGAGACTTCAGAGATTAGCGAGAACTGCCGGAGAAGAACGGAGTCACGACGTTTACTGACAGCGTCATGTTGGTGGACCGTCCCACGTGGCCTGCAGGTCATGGCGGCGGCTGCACCCTCCATGTTATGAAGTCCAAGTGTCTCTTTTCCATATCGATACTCGAGCTGGGCTTTGAAACGGAATCACTATTGGATACAAGCTTCCTTCAACTGATCTTTGTGGCAGACGATTTATTCGGTTATAAGCTTTAGTCAAAATGTTACCATGAGCGTTACTATCTCTACTAGTGTTCCTCCCGTTTCTATTCTCTTTTCCATTGTTTCCTATTAATTTAGTCTACCATTTTCCACAAAAATCATGTCCCAAGGATGTCCAAAAACGAAAGCCCCGGCGTCCACCAGACTGTGACTCGAACGAGAGACCTTTGCCTTTGGTGATGAAAGACTGAGGTAATCCAAGCGTGACCCGTGACACCCTGTCACATTATTACTTCCAGGAGTAACTCAAAATATATTTTTATATGACTATGTCATATACACTACACTGCACTTAAATATCATCATCATCGTTATCAACACCATCAACAGCATCGTCATTGTCTTCAAGGATCTGGTGTTTCGGCGTGTTTCGCATCAGGACGGTTAAGGCAATCTCTTTAAGGGACGACCAACGTTCCGCTTGCCGGTTGGGTTATATTGCATTGCCGCTTCAGTTATTTTATCATTAGATATGTGTCGGACATGGTCTTTCCAGTTCATTCTGTAGTTTTAATTTGTATTTGTGACAGGTTCAACCTTTACTTCTTGTTTAATATCAGCATTTCTTTTTTGGTCCAGCAATGAATATCCAAATTCAAAATGAAGGAACTTCACCTGTGATGATTCGATTCATCATAATTGATCTGATGTTACAGTGTAACATTAGCTACCATACAGCAGCAGAGATTACTCAATTACTTTGTTGGACTTATATAATGTTTCTTTCCATCTTTATGCCTTAATTTGTGATGTATAGTTCCACAGAAATGTCTCAATGAGGCCAATTTTAGCTCTAAATCATCTGACTTTGGAAGTCAAACTTGCACTCGAAATATTTAAACTCTCTTACGTGTTCAATTATTTGTCAATTATTTGAAATTCAATCAGTTTTGTTTTATCTGTTGATATTCTCATGTATTTCGCGGCAGTTTGATTCAATTTGTGTGCTGAAATTTGATCCTTTTCTTCACATTCTCCCATTACAATCTGATCTAATGCAAACTGTTGAAAATAAGTACCACGGTCTCTGTTATACACTTCACATATCTGAAACGTACGATAAGCAATAACTTCTTGGCTGTTAAATGTCTCCTGTCTGATACACTCCTCACTTTACCAACAAAACTAGTGTCATAGTAACCTAACCATTACCATGTGCACTAGCATCAGCATCAGTAAGTGTAAAATTCAGTACGCATCCACAAAACACTGAAGATCAATGAACAATAATTTGCGAACCTACTTGGCTCTTCGTACTAATAGCTGTATTATCAATAGCTTTATATACTATAAGGCGCGTACCCCTTCTCCTCCCAAAATAACGCGGCATAACTAGTCTGTGTCGATGCTGCTACACGTGCGGCTTCTCCACGACTGACGCCGTCTTACCATAAACGTCACTTTTATAGATACCAGTTATCAGTCTGCAACATCCGACCGCCAGTAGCCAGCCAAGTCCCTCAATAGCACACTCACCCCTAAGTAGTACTACTAGCATCACGCTTGAACGCCCAGTGGGCAACTCAAAGTTCCTATAACGCCACACATAGTACACAAGCATAACAAAGATATACATCATAGCAACTGGCAGCAAATGAATATATATATATATATATATATATATATATATATATATATATATATATATATATATATATATATATATATATCAAAGATGTGAGCACCATCGACTCAGACTCGTTTTGCTGTGTTATTTTAGGTGCAGAAGGTATTCGTCCTTTACAGTGTATAAAGCTATTGATAACATAGCTAATACCATGAAGAGTGGAGTAGGTGCGCAAGTTATTCTTCACGGTCCGTCAGTGTTTTGTGGATGCGTACTGAATTTTACACTTACTAGTGCTGATGATAGTGCACACGGTAATGGTTGTGTAACTGTGCCTCTAGTACGACGTGGTAAAGTAGAGACTGTATCTGGGCAGGAGACTTTTAACAGCCGAAAAGTTATTGCTTATCGTACATTTCAAATATGTGAAGTGTATAACAGAGATGGTGGTACTTCTTATGATATATCTACAATGACATTGATCCTTAGGACGAGGAATCGTCGTAAAGTAAATGAATCAGAGTCTGTGTCTATACGGGTTAAAGGTACACTGACTTGATCTAACATTAAAGCTGTTGGTGATGTGACACACTACAATAGAAGCTGAAATAACGTACCTGTCCTTTCCCTATCTGACCTCGAGAAAATAAAAAAAAATAATAGTTACACGACAGCAAAAAGGAAACCTATTGGGTCACGGTAAATGACCCATCCCAGGCCATCCAGATACTGATTCACCAACAGACACTGACATCTCAGAGGAAGCAACCATGCCTATGGGGAGAGCTGTGCTCCCATTTTTTATTTTTTATATATACCACGTAGGTAAGTAGCTACCAACATGGAAGGCAATTTGCCGCTGACAACAAATTCGTTGCGAGAGCTTGCTTGTGCCTGGCAAAAAGAAGCGGACGTCCCAGTGTGAGTGAAGTGAAAGTGGAAAGCTTACGAGACACATTCAACAGGAGTCCTAAGAAATTTTGCCACCATGTATCCAGTGAACTCGAAATGGCCCTAATGACAATGTGGAAAGTCCTGCGACGGAAGCTCTTGATGAAACCAATCAAATTGGAGTTAGTTCTGAAGCCCAATGACGACGACAAAGAGAAGCAAGGATGGGGATGGCTTTATTGATCGCTTAATTTTTAGCGACGTAGACACTTTTCACACTAATGGAAAAGTGAACAATCATAATTGTCGAATCTGCGGTACAAAGGATCCACACGAATTCATTGAATTTCAGTGTGATTCCACAAAGGTAAATGCTTTATGTGCCTTGTCACGTCGAAAACTGTACGTAGGGCCATTCTTCTTCCCCGAGAGCACTGTCACTGGATATTCCTACTTGGACATGATGCAGCAATGGCTGATGACTGAAATGCTATCAGACTCTCCATTCATCTTTCACCAGGATGGGGATCCTCCACCCTATTTTCATCGCGAATTTCGTGGGTACCTGAACACGGAGCTGCCGCATCGATGGATCGTCCATGGTACAGAAGGGGACAGCCCCCCCCCCCCCCCCCAATCACCAGTTCTCAAGCCATGTGACTTTTTCCTGTGGCTATACATTAAAGATCTGGTGTATGTACCGCCTCTACCACGTGATGTAACATAGCTCGGGAAGAGAATAAAGGAAGCGACTGTCACCGTCGACGATGCCGTGCTGGAACGTGTAAGACAAGAATTCCATTACCGTATTGACATCTTCCGGGTAACTCATGGTTCTAACATCCAATGTTTGTAAAACAAACTTTCAGAGTTTCTCTTCAACTTGCAATATGTAGGACATCTGTACAGTGTTTAAATTCTTGTGCAATTAATAATTGAAAGTGTTCCTGGACTTTATGTACACCCTGTATAGCTATTACTTCGAAGATTGGAGTAGGTGCTCAAGTTATTCTTCATTGTCCTTCAGTGTTCTGTGGATGTTAACTGAATTGTACTAATGCTGATACTAGTGCACATGGTAATGGTTGGGTTACTGTGGCTCTAGTGCGTGGTTGTAAAGTGGAGACTGTATCACGGCTGGAGACTTTTAACAGCCGAGAAGTTATTCCTTATCGTACATTTGAGATATGTAAAGTGTATAACAGAGATGGTGGTACTACTTATGATATGTCTACAATGCCATTCGTTTCTTTTTTGCCCAGAACCACACTTGCAACTGGTCATAAAATTAAAATTATCGTTTATTAATGTGTCATTTAATAAATTTAACCATTTATGAAAGATATCGTCAATGTAAGCATTAGAAAGGGTGGGGGACAGTTGACAGCTTCGTCTGACTCGTTGATTGATATCGGCAGATTCTGTCCCATTCCTTACAGTGCGGTTGCTTATTTTAATATTTTTGTGAAATGACTAAAATATTGTAATCAGATGTGCAGGAACTTCCAATTCCTTAAGTGATTCCCTTGGCATTTTCTACTTTACCTTTTCAAAGGCATAAAACATAGTAATTTGGCAATACAAATTTCCTTCTTTCCTTGGTTCCTTGTGCCAAAGAGAAGAGACTATCTGAACATGATCTTCCTTTCCTAAAACCACGTTCCACCTCTATCAGACGCGCTTCAGCTATTGGTACTAATCTCTTTTTTATAACTTAAGCAAACAGTTAAAATCTGGAATTTAACAGACCTATTTCGCATTGTGACTTATTGCCTTTCTTGTAAGTAGGACATATGAAAGCTTGATTCAATTTGTCTATTATATGGCCACTCAGCCTTCACACATTCAAAATATTTAAGAGTCTATGATTTAGCTGATGAGAAGCATATTTAATCAGCAACATCTTTTCCAGCACCAGGCCACTTTTTCTCTTTGTCTCTTTGATCACATGTTGCATTGTTGTCAGACCAACAGAATCACTGATGCTGGTGTTTATTTCTGGTTATTCTTCATTATTAGTTCGCAGTAATTTTAAGTATTTTAACCCTTATTTCTCGGGTATTACATTTAATTGTAAAGTACTCGTTCTTGTTTATTCAAGTGCTACACGATCTGGCATGGTTTCTTTTGTCTTCAATAAACATCATTTTCTGTTTCACTCACTTTCCCATTTAATTTTTCGTATTTCTTTCTTTACTAAAGCAGATTTACTTTTGTAATCATGTGTGTAATTCACATTATTAGGTGATGGCAAAAATCTTAAGTACGCCTCCGTCTTGTCTTTTGTCAACTTACTAACATGATCATTCTAAATCACTAAGCCCCATTTGCAGTATTTATTTATCCACATTCCTAATATATCAGGGGCTGCGTGAGTTATAATTTCTCTAACCATGTTCCATTCTCTACTTATATTGCTGCTTGCTTGTTGCGTTTGACATTTATCATTTAGTTTCTTTGGTATAGTAGTTTCATACTACATCTTGGAGTAGGTGCACCTTGAAAGTTCTCACATCTGACTGGGTGTTAATGCGTTGTTTCTTCGATCTGTTCAAAACGTTGTGTCACCTCTCACCAGAAAGTGGTCTGATGAAACATTCCATCTTCTGTAAACTTATTGCATTTTATTTTCACCCATGACTTTTTATTTGCAAGAATATAGTCAGTTACTGAAGTCATACCTCGAGATATGCATGTAAAGTTATGGATATGTCGAAGTTTAAAAGAGGCATTTTTATTCGTAATTTACTGAATGTGTGAAACTCTTTCACCTTCTTCCCATAGATATACAATGTAATTTTACCTACTGTACCTACTGTATATTTAATGAGTGCCATACCCACTCGGATGTTTAAATGCCCCTTGAGAAGTGTATGATAATTTTTATTTATTTTTCCTGTAGTGATATGTGGTAAGACACACAATTCAGTAGAATTTTGAGCTGTTCCTTCTTCTGGCGCATACAAAGAGGATATGAAGACTTTTCCTTTCTCAATTTTAAGACATAGCACTAGTATTATTTCATTTATAAAAGTGTAGCAACGTATTCTTTTCTTTAACAGTTCCTGCACCCAGACAACGACTCCAGCAGCAGCTCTTTGTTCTTGCGATGTTCCACAATAGATCATCACATAATTCTGTAATTCGATCGTTCCGAATTTATTTTTCTTCCCGTCATGAATGCAATATCAGTTCTTGGTTACTTAGTTGTTATTCCTGTTGTGTTTCTTTATGTGTCAGACATCCAGCATCCCATGTTGCTAGATTAAACCTTTCTGATATACGTGAGTTGAATTTACTCTTTACATTATATATTTCAGATATTGACCTTGAGTCCGGCGAGAAATTTTCTTTGCATTTTTAGCAGTTCGAATCCTCCGTCCCCCTGGCCACATCGAAATCGCTGTGCAGGTTAAAGGCAGTGGTGGGCCTGCCACCTTTAAGCTTCCGTCTCAGCTGATTTTATTTCAGACTTGCTCTGTCCGAGACAAACTGCCTTCTCCACAGCTTCGATATCTTTTTTCCTATTGTGCAAGTTTTGTTTTTGTTTCTTTCTTTATTGTTAATTTCACAACTGGTACCGGTAGGCCAACAGGTGCACATTACGCCGCTCTTCGGCTACAGAGAAAACTAATGAGACAAAAAAGACAATCGCAGAACAGACACGGTGGATATACAAATGTAGACATACAAAATTAAAACACACGGAGCCGTTCATGGGCGCAGAGTCCAAAATAAAATTGTTCAGACACTTGGACATGCACAGAGATGACAGATGGCACACACGATCATTGGAGCACAAACGAGTAACACTGGAACATTTGAACACGAACACGACGACACACACAAACACTGGGCGATGATCTCACTATACGTGTGCGAGTCAGGGGACCTGCCAAAAGGGGAAAAAAGGGGGGAAGGAGGGAGGGGGAGAGTGTAGATGCCAGTGGCAGATGAGATGGGAGGGGGAGGAAAGAAGGTCAGGGGTTGGGGAAGACTGGGGTAGGAGGGAGGGAGGATGGGAGGAGGGAGGGAGGAAGGGAGAAGGGACAGATGGGAAAAATGGTGCCCTCGGGAGAAGAACACAGTTTGCTGTTGAAGAGTTTCAAAGTTGGTAGGAGGGGTAGATGGAGAGGATGAGGGCATCATCAGGGAGGGGGAGTTGGTGGAAGACACCTTGGGTGAGGGTAGGGAGAGTGGAGAGATGGAGAGCAGGTGGGATGTGGGAATGCTGGAGTGGCAGTGGATGGGGGTGGGAGAGACAAGGGGTGAGGGGGATCACGTTTGCGGCAGATGTAGAGGATCTGTATGTGTTCAAGGAAAAGAAGGAGGTGCGGGAACGGAATAAGGTTATAGAGGATCCACATGGGGGAGGCGAGATAGATGTGATAGGTGAGGCGGAACGCATGACGTTCTAGGATTTGATGGGATTTGTAAAACGTAGTAGGGGTGGAGATCCAGGCGGGATGAGCGTAGCAGAGGATAGGGTAGATAAGGGATTTATAGGACGGTGGAGGGGACCAGACACCACGTGCGGCCTGAAAGAAGCTTGAGGAGATGGTGTCAGGAGCATGCCTTGGCTTGGATTGTTCGGAGATGGTGGGTCCAGGAAAGGCGACGGTCAAGGGTGATGCCAAGGTGCTTAAGGGTGGGGGTGAGGACAACAGGACGGCCATAAATGGTGAGATAGAAGTCGAGGGACAGAAGGAAGGGGTGAGTCTGCCTACAATTATCACCTGGGTCTTGGAAGGATTGACCTTGAGCAACCACAGGTTACACCAAGCGGTAAACCGGTCAAGATGGGATTGGAGAAGGTGTTGGGAGCGTTGCAGGGTGGGGGCGAGGGCAAGGAAGGCGGTGCCATCGGCGTACTGGAAAAGGTGGATGGGGATGATGGCGGCAGCATGTCCGCCATATACAAAAGATATAGACGAGGGGAGAGGACGGAACCTTGGGGCACACCGGTGGAGGGATAGAAGGTGTAAGTATCTGTGTTATGGGTGGTGACATAGGAAAGGACCCAATCAGATCGACATATCTTTATAGGAAGGGTGAAGGTTTGGAGCTTGAAGAGCAGACCGGAATGCCACACATGGTCATAGGCGATTTCAAGGTCGAGGGAGAGGAAGATGGCGAAGTGACGGGAGTTGAGCTGTTCAGAGAGGAGATGAGTGAGGTGAAAGAGAAGGTCATCAGTAGAAGGCTGATGGGACAGTAGGAGGAGACAGCAGATGGCAGTTTGTCAGGTTTGAGGAACATCGGGATACGGGAGGCCTTCCACAGCCTGGGTAGCACCAGGTGGACAAGACCACATTATATAGTCAGGCCAGGGTGGAGAGAAGGGAGACGGGAGCTTCATGGAGGTGGCAATAGGTAACACGATCGTGACTGGGAGCGGTGTTGCGTTTTGCGTGGAGTGTAGTGTTGATATCCTGAGTAGTGATGGGGCATTGAAGTCGTTGAGTGTAATATTGTCCAAGTACTGGAAGCCAGGGGCTAGGGGAGGGGCAGAGGTGTCAGTTCGATCGTGGACATCTGGGCAGAGGGAGTACTTGAACTGGGGATCGTCAGGGAGGGTAAAGGTATTAGACAGGTAGGAGGCAAAGTGATTGGCCTTTCTAAGGTTGTCAGGGAAGGGTTGGTCATCATGAAGGAGAGGGTAGTAAGGGGGTGGTTGGATCCCGTAAGGTGGCGGAGACAGACGAGTACTTGGACGAGTTAAGTGTAGCATTAAGACAGGTATGAGGTCTAAGGCCTCCGATTTTTTTTCTCCGGACTGGAAAGAGATAGAAACATGCGCAATGTTTTAAAATGAGGCCGCGTTCATTGCCAATACGTCCCAGAGATGGCAGCACCGTACGGCAGATGGAATTTTACCGCCAGCGGCGAGAATGAGAACTGTTTTAAATACTTAAAATGGCGACGTTTTTCTTACTTGAACAGTGTGCAATCATTCGTTTTCTGAAATTGCGTGGTGTGAAACCAATTGAAGTTTATCGACAGTTGAAGGAGACATGTGGTGATGGAGTTAGGGATGTGTCGAAAGTGAGTTCGTGGGTGCGACATTTTAATGAAGGCAGAACATCGTGTGACAACAAACCGAAACAACCTCGGGCTCGCACAAGTCAGTCTGACGACTTGATTGAGAAAGTGGAGAGAAATGTTTTGGGGGGATCGCAGAATGACTGTTGAACAGATCGCCTCCAGAGTTGGCATTTCTGTGGGTTCTGTGCACACAATCCTGCATGACGACCTGAAAATGCGAAAAGTGTCATCCAGGTGGGTGCCACGAATGCTGGCGGACGACCACATGGCTGCCCGTGTGGCATGTTGCCAAGCATGTTGACGCGCAACGACAGCATGAATGGGACTTTCTTTTCGTCGGTTGTGACAATGGATGAGACGTGGATGCTATTTTTCAATCCAGAAGCAAAGCGCCAGTCAGCTCAATGGAAGCACACAGATTCACCGATACCAAAAAAATTTCGGGTAACCGCCAGTGCTGAAAAAATGATGGTGTCCATGTTCTGGGACAGCGAGGGCGTAATCCTTACCCATTGCGTTCCAAAGGGCACTACGGTAACAGGTGCATCTTACGAAAATGTTTTGAAGAACAAATTCCTTCCTGCACTGCAACAAAAACGTCCGGGAAGGGCTGCGCGTGTGCTGTTTCACCAAGACAACGCACCCGCACATCGAGCTAACGTTGCGCAACAGTTTCTTCGTGATACCAACTTTGAAGTGATTCCTCATGCTCCCTACTCACCTGACCTGCCACCTAGTGACTTTTGGCTTTTTCCAACAATGAAAGACACTCTCCGTGGCTGTCCATTCACCAGCCATGCTGCTATCGCCTCAGCGATTTTCCAGTGGTCAAAACAGACTCCTAAAGAAGCCTTCGCCGCTGCCATGGAATCATGGCGTCATCGTTGTGAAAAATGTGTACGTCTGCAGGGCGATTACGTCGAGAAGTAACGCCAGTTTCATCGATTTCGGGTGAGTAGTTAATTAGAAAAAAAATCGGAGGCCTTAGAACTGAATGCACCTCGTACATGTCTGTCGCTAGTCCCGGCATTACTTAGCCGCTAGCAAGTTCTGGACATGTCTTTTTAGTTGCCGGTGGCGTCATAGTGTGTCCTGGTCAAGCGTGTGAAGGAAGGCACGGTAGAGATGGCAGGATTCATGGATGCGGAGGACGGCGTGTGGGGGTAATTTGGGACAGTGCAGATGGATGTGGGCCTCTACGGCCTAAGACAAGAACTGCTGGAGAAAGGTGGCAGCATGGGCAACATCATTAGGGTGGTGGTAGGTAGGGATAACCAGTGGTCATGGGGTAGCGTCTTTGATTCATAATCAAAATGTCTTCGGTCCCGGGTTCGATCCCCGCCATTGCCTAAATTTTGATAAATAATCAGCATTGGCGGCCGAAGACTTCCGGCATAAGAAGTCAGCCTCATTCTGCCAACGGCCTTGTCAAAGAGGGCGGAGGAGCGGATAGAGGTTCAGGGCACTCTATTGTCCTAGGGGTGGGAAATTGCCCCTAAAGGCGGAAGAATCAGCAATGATCAACGACATGACGATGCAGAAGTCAATGGAAACCACTGCATTAAAGACACGTAACGTGTATCCACAGGACATGTGGCCTGTAATTGAAGAAGTGTCATGATGATCTCTCCATCGGCCAAATATTCCGGAATGGTCCCCCATTCGGATCTCCGGGAGGGGACTGCCAAGGGGGGGGGGGGTTATCATGAGAAAAAGATTGAATAATCAACGAAAGGATAACGTTCTACGAGTCGGGGCGTGGAATGTCAGAAGCTTGAACGTGGTAGGGAAAGTAGAAAATCTGAAAAGGAAAATGCTAAGGCTCAATCTAGATATAGTAGGGGTCAGTGAAGTGAAGTGGTAGGAAGACAAGGATATCCGGTCAGATGAGTATCAGGTAATATCAACAGCAGCAGAAAATGGTATAAAAGGTGTAGGATTCGTTATGAATAGGAAGGCAGGGCAGAGGGTGTGTTACTGTGAACAGTTCAGTGACCGGGTTGTTCTAATCAGAATCTACAGCAGACCAACACCGACAACGATAGTTCAGGTATACATGCCGACGTCGCAAGCTGAAGATGAACAGACTGAGAAAGTGTATGAGGATATTGAAAGGGTAATGCAGTATGTAAAGGGGGACGAAAATCTAATAGTCATGGGCGACTGGAATGCAGTTGTAGGGGAAGGAGTAGAAGAAATAGGTTACAGGAGAATATGGGCTTGGGACAAGGAATGAAAGAGGAGAAAGACTAATTCAGTTCTGTAACAAGTTTCAGCTAGTAACAGCGAATACCCTGTTCAAGAATCACAAGAGGAGGAGGTATACTTGGAAAAGGCCGGGAGATACGGGATGATTTCAATTAGATTACATCATGGTCAGACAGAGATTCCGAACTCAAATACTGGACTGTAAGGCGAACCCAGGAGCAGATATAGACTCAGATCACAATATAGTAGTGTTGAAAAGTAGGCTGAAGTTCAAGACATTAGTCAGGAAGAATCAATACGCAAAGAAGTGGGATACGGAAGTACTAAGGAATGTCGAGATACGTTTGAAGTTCTCTAAAGCTATAGATACAGCTATCAGGAATAGCGCAGTAGGCAGTACAGATGAAGAGGAATGGACATCTCTAAAAAGGGCCATCACAGAAGTTGGGATGGAAAACATAGGTACAAAGAAGGCAGCTGTGAAGAAACCATGGGTAACAGAAGAAATACTTCAGTTGATTGATGAAAGGAGGAAGTACAAATATGTTCCGGGAAAATCAGGAATACAGAAATACAAGTCGCTGAGGAATGAAATTAATAGGAAGTGCAAGGATGCTAAGACGAAATGGCTACAGGAAAAATGTGAAGACATCGAAAAAGATATGGTTGTCGGAAAGACAGACTCAGCATACAGGAAAGTCAAAACAACCTTTGGTGAGATTAAAAGCAACTGTGGTAACATTAAGAGTGCAGCGGGAATTCCACTGTTAAATGCAGAGGAGAGAGCGGATAGGTGGAAAGAATACATTGAAAGGCACTATGAGGGTGAAGATTTGTCTGATGTGATAGAAGAAGAAACAGGAGTCGATTTAGAAGAGATAGGGGATCCAGTATTGGAATTTAAAAGAGCTTTGCAGGACTTACAGTCAAATAAGGCAGAAGGAATAGATAACATTCCATCAGAATTTCTAAAATCATTGGGGGAAGTGGCAACAAAACGACTATTCACGTTGGTGTGTAGAATATATGAGTCCGGCGACATACCATCTGACTTTCGCAAAAGCCTCATCCACACAATTCCGAAGACGGCAAGAGCTGACAAGTGCGAGAATTAATGCACAATCAGCTTAACAGCTCTGCATCGAAGTTGCTTACAAGAATAATATACAGAAGAATGGAAAAGAAAATGAGAATGCGCTAGGTGACGATCAGTTTGGCTTTAGGAAAGGAATGGGACGAGAGAGGCAATTCTGACGTTACGGCTAATAATGAAAGCAAGGCTGAAGAAAAATCAAGACACTTTCGTAGGATTTGTCGACCTGGAAAAAGCGTTCGACAATATAAAATGGGGCAAGCTGTTCGAGATTCTGAAAAAAAATGGGGTAAGCTATAGGGAGAGACGGCTCGTATACAATACGTACAACAACCAAGAGGGAATAATAATAGTGGACGATCAAGAACGAAGTGCTCGTATTAAGAAGGGTGTAAGACAAGGCTGAAGCCTTTCGCCCCTACTCTTCAATCTGTACATCGAGAAAGCAATGATGGAAATAAATGAAAGGTTCAGGAGTGGAATTAAAATACAAGGTGAAAGGATATCAATGATAGGATTCGCTGATGACATTGCTATCCTGAGTGAAAGTGAAGAAGAATTAAATGATCTGCAGAACGGAATGAACAGTCTAATGAGTACACAGTATGGTTTGAGAGTAAATCGGAGAAAGACCAAGGTAACGAGAAGTAGTAGAAATGAGAACAGCGAGAAACTTAACATCAGGATTGATGGTCACGAAGTCAATGAAGTTAAGGAATTCTGCTACCTAGGCAGTAAAATAACCAATGAAGAACGGAGCAAGGAGGACATCAAAAGTAGACTCGCTACGGCAAAATGCATTTCTGGCCAAGAGAAGTCTACAAATATCAAATACTGGCCTTAATTTGAGGTAGAAATTTCTGAGGATGTACGTCTGGAGTACAGCATTGAATGGTAGTGAAACATGGACTGTGGGAAAACCGGAACAGAAGAGAATCGAAGCATTTGAGATGTGGTGCTATAGACGAATGTTGAAAATTAGATGGACTGATAAGGTAAGGAATGAGGAGGTTCTATGCAGAATCGGAGAGGAAAGGAATATGTGGAAAACACTGATAAGGAGAAGGGACAGGATGATGGGAATGACATGAGGGAATGACTTTCGTGGCGGGCTGCATCAAACCAGTCAGTAGACTGATGAGCAAAAACAAAAAATAGGTGAGAGGGAGGCTATCGACCTGGGTAGAGAGGGTATCCTGGTGGGCATTCCAATCAACACGGGAATAAACATGGCGTATTTTGGGGAGGGTCGATGCGAGGATCGGGACGGGGGTGACGACCATCTGAAATGGTGAGGAGGACAGGGAGATGGACACTACCAATAGGGTCAAGGAAGTCCACCGCCATGCGGCCAAGGAGGTTGGGTGAGGAGAGGACGACATCTGGAGTGGTATTGGAATCAGGGTGGGGGTGTTGGGAAATGGGAACGAAGTCGCCTTGGCGGAAGGACAGGTCTGATGCAACTGCCGTAACTGGGTGGCAGAACGACTATGGATTTTGAGGTCGGCGGCGATCACCTAGGAGGAGAAGGTGCGGTCTACAAGGGAAAGGAAGTCTAACGGGATAGGGGCATTAGGGCGGACATAGATGGTGGCTGGGGAAGAGGAGACTAAGGATCAGGTGTTCTGTGGGGTCGGGAAGGAGGGGTTGGAGACAAACAGGGATCTGGCCGATGGCCACTCCGCCCTGTCCTATTGGTTGGGGATTGTCGGAGCAGTGGAGGAGGTAGGGCAAAGTGTGGAAAGTATGCTGGTGATGTAGAAAGGTTTCGTTTGAGAGGAAGGCATCCACGAGATGGGTCATGAGGTTCTCGTTGGAGGGTAGGGAGTGGATGTTGTTAAACAAGATACAGTGCTGTTGTACTGTGACAGGAATTTAGACGATGGTGTCGAGACAGGAAGATGAAGTGGGCTTGTTTGCGGTAATAGGTGGCAGAAGTGTTAAGGTGGAAGATGGATCAGGTTGGTGAGGGATACATGCTGGAGGTTGTGGGGCGCTGGAATGAGTGGACATTCTGGAGGACGATGGTGACAAATCTGCTGATGTCCTTGGCAGTGGTGGGGAGGGAATGGAGGGAGTAGCCAGGAGGGGTGGGGGCATCCAGAGGATGGACAGGGACGTTGAGTTCTGGAGTTGTGGGGGGGTCGGGCCTTGCATTTCTGGGAATAGGTTGCATGCGGGAGGTTGCAAGTGTTGCAGGAGGGAGTGGACTCAAGGTTCGGACACTGCCTGAGGAAGTTCACCTGTTTGCAGTGCGGGCAGACGGCGGCCTCGCGGCACTCTGATGTTGGGTGTGCATTGTAGCACAGGCACCTGTGACAGTGGATGTATTGAGGAGGGGAATGGGAGGGGTCGACCTTGTACAGGCGATGGAACAGAAGGGCACCCTCCTTCAGGAGAAGGTCGATAGAGGGGGTGAGCTCAGAAATCACCAGCATAAGGCAGATGGGTCTGGCAAGGTTTTAGATCCGTAACACCACATGGAAAACTAGGTAGGGATGCGCCTTAAGCTCTGCCAGCACCTCCTCCTCTGTGATCGCCGGACTAAGCCGAGTGATCATGGCGGTGAGGGTCGGTGGACCACATGGGGCTTGGGGTTGGCGGGAGGGGGAAGGGGAAGGAGCAGGGGAGAGAGAGGCTTTGGTACCAAAATGGGTGATGGGGATTCGGGAGAGGATGTCAGAGTGAAGGGTGGAGCTAGGGGAGGTGATGAGAACAGAGTCTCAATGGGGAGTGAGGAGGGAGGTGGGATTTCTGGGCAAGTGTTGGCGGAGGAGTAGTGTGAGGTTCTGGGCCTCGAGGAGGGATCAGGAAGTGAGAGGAGGTATTTGTAGGAGGTGGGGGAGGAGGAGGAGGATGGGAGGAGGAAGAGGAGGAGAAGGTAGTGGAGGTGGTAGAAAGTACAGGTGGGGAGACATCCATGGCATCCTGAGGGTGGGGGGGGGAGGAGGATGGGGCTGGGACTTTTTGGGAACAGAGGAGGCAGGGGTGCCGCTGGGGCACTTAATGGCGACTGAATGGGGAGAGGAGGCGTGTGGGACAGTAACAACTGGGAGATGGCAGGTGGTGGCAGATCCCAGCGTGGATGCTGGAGCTGGCGCCGAAGATGGGGATGGTGACGGTGATGGTGAAGGCGATGGCGAAGACGATGACGATGGTGATGGCGATGGCGAGAGCAGGGCGGGGGCTGCAGAGACAGAGGGAACAGGGAGTGGAGGGAAGGGATAAGATGATGAGGTGTGGGAGGAGGGAGCTGGGGACAGGGCTACAAAGAGCGAAGGAGATAGGAGGGTGGAAGTGGGGGAATGGAATGAGGGGAGGACAACTGGGCACATCACGTAATTGTGGTGGTGGCGGCGGAAGGAGAGGAGTATACAATGGTGGTAGTGGTGGTGGTGGTGGTGGGGGATCGTCAAGATTTCAAGGAGGAAAAGAACAGGACAGGACACGACAAAACTAAAGAAGAAAATAAGGAACTCACAAAGACGGATGAAACGCTGGCTGGGGCCAAAGCCCCACTCTGTTGCCACTGGCGGGAGGCGACCGCAGAGGCTGGATCGCTGGCTGGTTCGATGGCTGGAACGCTGGCTGGCTGGAACGCTGGCTGGCTAGAATGCTGGCTGGAGCGCTGGCAGGAACGCTAGCTAGCTGGCAGGAACGCTGGCTGGCTGGCTGGCAGGAGCGCTGGCTGGCTGGAACGCCGGTCCTGCAACACCTAACACTTCGATAAGTGGCAATGCCGTTATGGAAGGGCGGTACTCTTTCGAGGTACCGCCGGAGATGCAAGTTTTGGTCCGTCCAGGGAATTTTATTTGCCCTGTGTCCGTCTTATATGGTGAGCAATTCCCTATCCGTCATCTGGACCGACACACAATGGGAGACTAGCCAATACCAAACGTATTCAGCATATCTTTATTCATTGTATATAAATTACTCTTGCTATAAAGTAACGTTTCACCCATTCAAATATTTTTTATCAGTAGTTAGTGTGGTATCGTCCAGAGATCATGGTGCCACATTAAGGTTAGTTATATGAGTCAATGGACAGGGCTCGCTACAGTCCGCATCGATATATGGGAGACGCTCCAAAGGACCTCAAATCTCTCTCACCAACAACAGCGCCTTCACACAGAGCCCAAAATAGTGTCGACCTAACACGAGATCCATCCACTTCGAGACCTCAGCTACAGCATTCAACATCATCGTCTAGGACCAATGACTAGTTAAAATTTAGAGCCACATATACTTTTGTCAAGGTTGAACATTATACCTCAAGAGAACAGCTTGTTAATTATCGCATGAGATGAAGTGAAAAGTCTGAAATTGTTGTAAATTATCAAGTACTGCTGTGACAAAGAAGGATGCCAAATTCAAGTAAATCTTGTATTCCTTTATCTAACATAGTGAAATAGTACTATATTTGTTCAATTTTGATGAGCCTTCTCCTAGGGCAATAAAAGATCTCACAGTTATGGCAACATAAAAGTGATTTCGCCTGGTCGCAACAGCATGTCGTCTAGACAGCTCATATTTTAAATCATTAACCATCTTAAGTATCAAAGATGCTTATACTTTTACACACGGCTTAATTTAGCTCACCATTTACGTACTTCTGTCTCGAACGGAATGAACAGATTTTAGAGCGTGATAATTGCGAAACAGGAACCGTGTAGAACACATAAGATGTGTTGACTGAAATGGTGAGGCCCGTAGGTTTAGAGAATCGCAACTAGATAACAGGCCAAGCTTCAGTTCAATCATTCAGGAGGAAGATGCCATCCATTCAACAAAAGGCATCTTGTGCATTAACTTCTAATAAGAATGAGTCAGTAATTGCAGTGGTGCATCGGTTCCGTCAGAGTTTTGTGATTTTTCCCAACAATCCCCAAAATCATTCGTCGCTGGTATGGTCAACTTGAAGACAAATGATGTTACTGTTAAGATAAGAGTCGTGATCGATTCTGCACTTACCATAAATTTACAAATTAGTTGACATTTTGCTGGAAGATATGAAAGACGATAGATTTTTAAGTTATTGTTATTATTAAGTTTTGTTTTCGGTGACGAAGCTGTACTTCATATAATAAAGTGAACTAAGAGACTGTGCTCGTTGTACCACGACAGCCTGTTGTAAAGGGAAGAAACACTTCATTCAGTCACAAACACACGTCCGCGGACGCACAGGCGGAAGGTAGGTTCGGGTCATATTCATGTTGACAGCTGAAATCAGTTTGACAGGAGTACATGTAGGGCCACGTTCACACAATACTCTACAGATGGGGGTTGTCTCTGAGCTTCCACGAGTAGCTTAAGTGACTGCCCATTAGGCAGCGCAATGTGTGCTCATTTCTCACAGCCACTTTCCATGTCTAATGCAAAATTAAAGCTTACCCAAAAGTTAATAAATATCGAACCATATGTGTCACTCAAGGATCAGTAGGCTCATTTGAAGCAGAAAAGATGCACGATTACACGTGTAAAGACGCGCCTTCGATATTTGCATTAGTATGTGAGTTATTGCAACTTAAATGTTATAAATAAATCCTGAACTGGGAAACTGAATATGATGGCAACACATTATGCTATTGGAATGAACTCGGTGTGTACGGACACATCTCATGGGACGGTATCGGACTGTGCTAGAAGACTTATTAAATTATTTACATATTTAAATGAGAGACAGAAAAGTGAATGTCGTGCAATAAAAAACTGCTTTTTTTGACTAAATAAAGAGATAAACATTGAAAGTAATGATAATACCGTAAAATTTTATTGTATATAGAAAGGTATTTAATGCATAATTTAAATTGTATGATCTGTTTACACTTATAAAATCAAAAGTGGAGGATAAAACAGAAATTATTGGAACTATTGCAGATAAAAGTAAAGTGATGACAACATAATATATGACACAAAATTTTCATGCGGTATGATGTATCATATAGACATAAAAGGTTAAAATTAAGAATTTCAGCAATTTTCATCTTCTGTAGTTTAACTGACTTCGATGCTGCTTGACCGAGGTTTCCTTCATGAACAACGGCATTTTGGATGGGAGTCTATATACGGACTTTGTTGGAGATGGTCAGGCTGTGTTAATCTGTGTTTCGAGAACGTTTTATCTGATGATGTCGTATGACTAGGGCTTCCCGTCGGGTAGACCGTTCGCCGAGTGAAAGTCTTTCGATGTGACGCCACTTCGGCGACTTTCTGGTCGATGGGGATGAATTGTTGATGATTAGAACAACACAACACCCAGTCCCTGAGCGGAGAAAATCTCCGACCCAGCCGGGAATCGAATCCGGGCCCTTAGCATTGACATTTCGTCGCGCTGAGCACTCAGCTACTGGGGGCGGACATCTGATGAGGTGTTAAATAGACAAACTGCCTATTGGCTTCTGTCTCGGGTTCTTCGGCCGACGTTCATCTAATGATTTTTCTGACGTTTCGCCAGCACGAGTGGCTGGCATTGTCAAAGCTTCACCCTCCATTGCCGGTCGTGAACTGGATCCGAGCTCGCGGGCGCAGACTATATGTACCTGGCGCGCCAACGTCCGAGGGCTTCTCCGCGGTCATTTACGGTGCGGTTCTCCTCTTGCTACCTGCGACGGTCGTTCGCTGCAGTACGGGAAGCCAGGATCCGTTTACCTTAAGGCTTTCCTCTTTCTTGTTCAAACTGTTAGCGTGTTTTAGTATTTCTTCAGCTTCTCTGAACAAGCGCGTGTGATAGTGGTTCTCTACAGCCAGAACTTCCGTGTCAGCGAAGTTTATTACGTGGTCGGTCTCATTCAGTGCGTGCTCTGCCACGGCCGATTTCTCCACCTGCCCCAACCTGCAATGTCGCTTATGCTCTTTGATTCTGGTGTTAATGGATCGTCCAGTCATTTCGACATAAACTTTTCCGCATGTGCATGGTATGCGGTATATTCCCGACATTGCAAGTGAGTCTCTTTTCTCCTTCGCCGATCAAAGACACTCTTTGATCTTCCTTGTCGGTTTGAAAATAGTCTTTACGCCATGTTTGCGGAATATACGGCCGATTCTGTCCGTCACTCTGGGAATGTATGGCAGAAAGGCCGTACCCGACATTTCTTTTTCTGTCTCCTTACTTCGCCGAGTGTTTGGCTCTGTTACACTTCTAATATAATTCTGGCGAAACGTCAGAAAAATCATTGGATGAACGTCGGCCGAAGAACCCGAGACAGAAGCCAATAGGCAGTTTGTCAACAAGTGTCCACGAAAGCCTCAACAATTTTGTGTTTAATAGACGTTAGTTCACGTGTGTTCCTACTTTCGGACACATAAATTTTTCGGCATCTGATGGACTTATTTTTCGGGATTGCTTGTGGTACAAACTGCACTTCGAGGTTTTCAGTATGTAGTCTTTGTGTAATTTGTGCTTTGAGGTACTACGGGACTTCAACTCACAAATTAATCGTGGTTTATTCACCAGCCTCCAAGTTCTTAAGAAACTCAGTGAGGCTCTGAAATTACATTATTGTGAACTGTGACTTTCGATTTGTCTATATTCTTAATCGAAATATACTCGAATTTGTGAAACTTAAAAAATTTCGTGATTACGTGATATTTACATACCAAATCCTGCGTGCATTATATGAAATACTTTTGAGCAGCGTTGGGTAAATTGCGACGAATGTGAGTTGGCAACCCATAGACGAAACGTAGCCAAACTTGTATGATGCCGTCCGCGGTGGCCGAGCGGTTCTAGGCGCTGCAGTCCGCAACCCCGCGACTGCTACGGTCTCAGGTTCGTATCCTGCCTCGGGCATGGATGTGTGTGATGTCCATAGGTTAGTTAGGTTTAATTAGTTCTAAGTTCTAGGGGACTGATGACCTCAGATGTTAAGTCCCATAGTGCTCAGAGCCCAAACTTGTATGTCCAACCACATTCATGGGGCCCATTAAATTGTTTGTGCTGTGTAATTTGCACGTAACTCTTTTCTTGAGATAGGATGTGGGGACTTCGAGCTGATATAAAACTTGTGAACAGTTTACAACTTTGATTTTCGGAGAGTTGATGAGAGAGGTTGTATTTTATTTCGTCATCCACAGCACACGCACATTCCAATACAAGCTATGTGGTCGTAGCACATGGGGACTTCAAAGTGTACTGCAAGTTTTGAGCGTGAAGTAGACTCAGGTAAAGTGAACGTTTTTATGTCACTTCTTGTTTCAAAAATTATGATGCCTTATTTTTTAAGCAAAACAGAATGACTGGATTCAGCTATATTAGAATTCTGCAGACTTGACTCCAATGATAGGATGGAGCCCCACCACCCTGGTGCAACATTCTAAGGCAGGTTGACATCGACATTCTGCCTCAGTGGTCGATGGTGCACATGACATCTCGAGGCACTGCCATATATTCTTGGACTCCAAGAACTCCATACATGATCCCACGTGATTTTTTCTCCCGCCCCCCCTCCCCCGCACCCCGACCTTAACTGATCAGATTAACAGACTTCTGCGAACCTCGGTACGACTATGTTTGAGTTCATGACCTTTTTATTTACCTGTAGAGTGCTTGCAGTTTGTCCTGCTGGTGACACGCACATAAGGCAATTGTTATAGCATAAATAAAACTTTAAAGTTTTGTGATTAATTTGAAATATGTCTCAGTTTCCTAATGTATTTCTATCAATAAATATGAGGTTTCAAAAAGAGGTAGTTCTTTTTCATAGTTTCTGTGTTTACGAGAGGGAGAAGTCATGGTTGGTTGGTTGGTTGGTTTGGGGAAGGAGACCAGACAGCGAGGTCATCGGTCTCATCGGATTAAGGAAGTATGGGGAAGGAAGTCGGCCGTGCCCTTTGAAAGGAACCATCCCGGCATTTGCCTGGAGCGATTTAGGGAAATCACGGAAAACCTAAATCAGGATGGCCGGACGCGGGATTGAACCGTCGTCCTCCCGAATGCGAGTCCAGTGTCTAACCACTGCGCCACCTCGGTCGGTGGAGAAGTCATGCACAGTGAAATTCGCAGTTTCCGTTCAATAACCACTCTAATGGGTACCTGCGAACACAAGGATGTGAACTGGCTAAAAATGCCCCAGGAAACAGTCTCCCAGAACACCACTATTCTGTTGAAGAAATGTTAAAAGTAAGTTTTATTAAGGTTCAAATATAAATTCTCATTTTCGTACAAGCAGAAATTTCCATCGACTTCGGCCACCCAATAAACACAGATCTGTAGTCCCCAAATTTAAAGAGGCCCTTATATTAGTGTAAAACACATTCGGTTATCCACTGCAAGGTCTAGATTTAAGTCCCCTAACCTCTCGAGTACTTGTGAGGGTACGCGTAAGAAAGAAAAATAACACAGCAACTGGATACCGAAAAAGAGGTCCTTGCAGAGAAAACGCGCAACAAGAACAAAGGTGCAGCCGCGGAGCACCCGGGAGAGGCAAAGAGCGCGCATTCCGCGGCAGAACTTCGCAGAACGGCACTTTGGCGTTATCACGCAGCGCCGCGTTCGCCGTACAATAAATTCACCCCTTTTTTGCGAGATGCGGACGCCTTTTGTCACCTCTGCAAACGCAGCGCTGCCAAATTCAGCTCCACCAAAATTCTTTTCCCAGGTGAATGCGACCCTTCTGAGTCTTCTAGGGCAGCCTGTGTCTCGCGCTGTAACATCGTGCTTTCCATTGAGGTTTCCGGTTGAAGAACAATATTTCGGCACACAAAGGAAGTACCTGCTGTTCAGAGCTCCAGAAGTAAACCGAGGGAGAGAATAATGTTTGCATAACTGTTTGCAGGCTGAAAATAAAATAAAATCTGATGCCACTTGCTCTTAACATAGCAGTCGACGTCACACTGAGATATAAATTTTTGTTCAAAATCTGGCACAGGTGAATCTGACCTGGAACACAAAATGCATTACACATTCACGGGCGCTGGAAAATACATACAAATAAAGAGTGTTTAAGGAAATGACTGCCCAATGAAATAGAGAAAGAGAGAGAGGTAAAGAGATCAGATTATTTTTATTTATGCATTTTAGCGTGGTAAAATCTGAAGTGTAGACTTCTGTGAAAACTTTTATTCAATAATAATCTCTAGATTTAATATCGTTAATTACAAAGCTCGAAAACTGTTGTCCAGAGACTGACAAGTTGTCATAAAAATCTTTCACGGATTTAGTTCTTGGTCCATTGCAGTTTTTCCTGTACATAAGTATTTCGTCTGTCGTACATCCTTTCAGTTGCAGTACAAACCGAGTAAAGTGAAATGTAGGATCGAAGGGGAGGGGAAGGGGAGGGGGAGAGATGTTTCAGACAACAATTTTTCCGTAATGGAATGAAAATCTAATACGTACTACATTTTACCTATTGCAAAGTTAGTGAGTATTTTTGAAAGGATCCGAAGATCAGACAATTCCAAAATCTCTTTATGTGTTAAATTTATGTTCTTTATTATAGTTAAAATCACATTAGGATTGCAATACATAAATAATCGGCACACTTTATTTAATAGTTAGTGCAATAGGATTTAGGAATTCAGGAAACTCAGGCCGTACAAAACGTTTTCGTGCAGGAGTATCCTGTCATCATGTAGTTAGGACGTCAGGCTGCATTGACTAATTGCATTGGGGTTCAACAAATATAAGGGCAACTTTAAACAACAACGACACATGCACTCTGCCATACTACATCAAGCTAGTTTTGAAGGCAACAAATCCCAGATTTAGGCTTGACTCAGGTGCTCTGGAACCTTCACCAGCTCTTATTCCAACATCGACACCTTCTGTATCTGCTTCTTCTATCGTGTCAACATATGACTGCAAACTGTTTGTACAGTTTTTTAGTCCATGATCTCTTGCGAGAAGTCCACAACAATCAATTCATCCACCTCGGATATATCCGTGTGTTCGCATCTCGGAATTCTTTCTAACATGTCAGTCAAGTTTTCAGAATTTTCGGAGCTGTTTCCTCCTAGCCGATCACACAGGTTTTTTTTTCCATAATCTATGCAGATTTCCTGCTCTCATTATATCTAAGCCTTCACATGCCAGTGTATTAGGTGTTTCGTTTTTACTGCCTGCAGCGCTTCATTCAAGTTTCCCATTTGCAAGTCGCTAATGTGCAGCAAGTTTCTGTCTAATATCCCAAGTTAGTACCATTTAAATGTCGCTGTTACGCCATGACTCATTGACTGAAATAGATGGCAGCATTACGGGAAAAAAAATTCACAACCATGACAACTTCTTAAATTACGAGTACAGAAAGGCGTTTCTAGGTCGACCGTTCTCATCCAAAAACTTTCCTGATTTCAGTACCAACTACTCGCTAAATTATTCGGCAAAAACGTCATAAGACGTTTAAGAATATTTTCGCGCTCTAAAAAAATTTGGATGCACATTTCGTGCAACATCCTCAAAGGCTCGAGGTTCTTTTCACTTTCTATACACACTAAGGACAATTTTTTTTGAGGCAGAAATGTTTGATGCCAAAGAACAATTATTCGTTCTTTTTCCATTTTTTGTTCTTGGGCAGATGTTTCCTTGGACGAAATTAAACATTTTGTGGGCATTATCTAGACCTCATCATCAGTTTTATCTTCATTGTGAATTTGGTTCTGAGTGTAGCCTTGCATGCGATATACAAACTGTTTTGAAAATATCAGTTTCGACTGAGTCTGCCATTAACTATTCTACACGTGCACGCAGTTGCCGAATGCTGTATCTCAACGAACCACAGCTTCAAATATATTATCCTACCTAAAAAAAAACTCAACACTATAACTTGAAATTTGCCTTTTACATTTCTCAAATTTCAGTTTCTCATGTTTGACGAGTGTGCTAATTCGCGAGCAGGAGATATTCTAAGGGTAGTCAGTTATTGCTCAGCTGTTGTAGATGGTCTTTAACAGAGCTCTGTGGTGAGCAATAGGCATAGTAAATGGGAATGCAGTGCGGTGATTGTGGGAGCAGCACCATCTGTATTTGAATGTGTAACCGACGGTTCTGTTTTAATCTTTTCTGTGGTACATTCGATACGACATGCGAATGTGCTTGCATTAAGATATGTTGAGAGAAGATAAAACTGGTTCACGGTTACAGCTGGGGTCTGTATGTTAAATCTTACAAAGGAAATTTTAATGTGCATTCGCTAATCTCGAACGATGATTGATAAAGTAACATACGTTATAATGTTCTGCTTGGCGGGCCATACTGACGCAAGCATTCGCATGTGTACAGAGCTGTTAAGAGGGGTATTTAGTGGTATCCAGTTTTGAATAATGTACGTCAGAATTCTTTCCCTTTATGCCATGCAAATGATTCGAAGCTGGGCAATAGAAATAAGTTCTTCATTCCTCTGAGGATTCTTTGTGCATTCATTGGTTTCATGAGTACTTTGTGGCAGTAGTATAGATACCAAGTGTTTCAGGTGGGTTCTACTGTTTTCTTCATGTAAAATGACTATGTCTTTGGATTGCATAATTAACAATTCACAATTGTATGTTTATTCACGCACCTTTCCATGGTTCTTTTCAAGATGCCATTAGTTTATGAACTTGCAAGCTATTTGGTGATGCGTCTTTCTGAGCTATAACGACGCAAGGTGCAGCGCAAGTGGTTGTGGAATGGAAGGAGGAATGCAAGAACATACCGGGGCAGCGGCGTTCAAAATTATACATTTTTATTCAAGTTTAGAATTCGATGAACAATGACTCAGTTGAACTAGTTGGAATGATTACAATAAATAACAAATTTCATGTAGCCGTCACTGAGAATTTCAATAACTGATATCACCCCTCCGGCAACGTAAACATGGATACTCAGACAGCCTCTTTATGCCAAAATTATTGTAGCCATGAACCTCATGGACAATATTAAACTTACTGTCAGCAATTCTGCTTCCGACAATCCGGTTTCGTCAACCAGAAGGTGTATCTCATGTAAACGTAATCCTTCACCGCGGTTCTTTGCTTCAGTTTGCGAACAGTAGCGGCACCTGTAAATATCAACAAATGCTCGACGTCGAAATAAAATCAGCGTTGTTCCGCTTTCGTAATGTCCGTGTACTGTCACATTTAATGCTGTAATGAACCTGCTGTCGAAACAGCGTTGCCAAATAAACCGTCTACAGCAATGACGGAAGGATGGTGTAGTAAACAAGCCTCTAGAAGCCGGGTTCATACTGTGAGACCGGAAATACTGGTTTTTACAATGACGTAACAATGTACAAGTAATACTCAGACACTCGTTGTGTCGCCCTTTATTTTTGGGCCAATTTCAGTAAACCTTTTCTTTTCATTTTCTTCACCTGCGGGTTAAGATACTTCCGAACAGCTACATTTCTTTCAGTCTTAATCATTACCCAGTATTTATTGTATCCATCTAATATTCAGCATTCTTCTATAGCATCATATTTAGGAAGACTCTATTCTCTCCTGTCTTGGCTCTTTATTGACCACTTTTCCCTTCCAAAAACGCTACACTCCAGATAAGTACTAGAAAAGATTTCGTAACACTTAATTTTGCATTCGATGTTAACAGATTTCTCTTCTTGCTGTTGCCACTCTGCATGTTATATTCTCTCTACTTCGGCCATCATCAGTTATTTTACCACCTAAATAGCAAACGACATCTATCACTTTCAATGTCTCGTTTCCTGATCTAATTACCTCAGCGTACCCTGATTTAATTCAAATACATTCCATCATCCTCGTTCTGCTTTTGTTGATATTCATCTTATATCCTCCCTTCAGTACGCTGCCCATTGCGTTCAACTACTCCTCCGAGTCGTTTGGTTTTTGTCAAAATTACAATGTCGTCGGCAAACCTCAAAGTTTTTATTTCTTCTCTCTGATATTTAATTCCTGCTCCATATTTTACACTTGTTTTATTAATTGCCATCTGGTTTCTGTGCATGTTGTAAATAGCCTTTCGCTCCGTATATTTAGTCCCTACTATCTTCAGAATTGTAACGAGAGTATTCCAGCCGTCAATTTCAAAGACTTACTCTAACTCTTAGGTTTGCCTGGAAACCGGGCCTCTAGCGGGAACGAATGCTAGTAAACTGCATTAAATTTCCTAAGGAAGACATATTTATTTCTGCTCTAGGACTAATAGTTTGTGCTGAGAGAGCGACAGGATATTGCAAATCACGCGATATGCATGCGCTGTGGCTTAAGTAGCTTTTGTATGCCAATATGAGGTAGTTTCCCGACTTCGTAGACCACAAGTACCCCGTATCAAATTGTTCGACTCGACCTTCGCTACACAACTGTGGCACGTTGTAAGCAGTTATCTTATTCATCCTGTACAAAGAGGACAAATGTTTCCTGCTTTAATGCAGATCTCTGAACATCTGATGTTTCTTTATCTCCCATTCATTTCATGGGTGACAAAAAATTCACATATTAGTAACATATGCAAATCCCAACATGCCAATAGTCTATAGAGAGTTTCTTTGCAGCTTGGGAAACATTTGTTTCAGCATGTGACAAGGGTCACTGTCGCACGGCTGTCACCGGAGAAGCATTTCGGATCAGACGAGCTAAAACGCATTTCCTCCGAGTCACCGATAACTCACTGCTTAGAAGTACTTTCCTCTTGGAATCAGTTCAGGAGCGGATCGCCCATCTCTAATTCTAACCCGTACCCAACACGTTCTACGTCGACGTTCTGCTGACGACGCGGGGGCCTGGTGCTATGATTTAGAAGCAGAGCATCCGTGTGGAGGGTATCGGACACCTGGCGCACTGCAGATTCGTGACGAGGCTGACGAGGGCGTGGGCTGCTGCCAGAGCGGTCGGGCAGTAAATCGTGGCTCGAGTGATCGCCAGCGAACACTTGCTGCCCGCGGGCTGGGTGCTGCAGCAGAACGCGCTTCAAGCTGACGGTGCACCATACGTCAACTGTTTTGTCACATGCGCCTCTGTGCCATGCAGACACTGCTGATAAATCGCAAAGTTTCTTAATCCCAGATGTGTACACCTGAGTCACTCTGACGTCGGAGCATTTTCTTGGTTACTGTGCGTGCATCACTGCACGCTGGGGTGGTGTTACTAGTTGTTAGCTGATTTCAAGTGATCGGTGTATTGCGAGATGCCAAGTGCTTACTCGTTCCCTGTATAAATAGATATCTTATTTTCTGAATATCCCGAGTATCCCATCTTATTTCCTTTTGATGTTGTGGCCCTGCTAGGCAATGCCACATATTTGACTGTTGACTTCTTTGCAGAATGCAGAGGGGCGAGGGCTATAAGAGAGCTTCTACATTTAAACAATTCACTACGAAGTCACAAAATGGGGTTTCCGTAATTATCAACACTCAAATAAGTTCTCAACTAACAACAACTGATAATTAACAAATCTTTTCTGACAACATGTTGATACCTCATGCTTCAATGCTTGACCAAAACTATAAGTCTGTACCTAACTCAAGACAAATGGTTCAACTGGCTCTGAGCACTATGGGACTTAACTTCTAAGGTCATCAGTCCCCTAGAACGTAGAGCTACTTAAAAATAAGTAACCTAAGGACATCACATACATCAATGCCCGAGGCAGGATTCGAACCGGTGACCGTAGCGGTCGCGCGTTTCCACACTGTAGCGCCTAGAACCGCTCGGCCAACCCGGCCGGCTAACTCAAGACAGCATGGGGTAGAGTCCAAATAACAACATAAATTTTTTTTAGTACTCGACTAGTGTCGTCAATCCCCTTTCTTCCTTGGAGTTCACAGCACCCCCAAAGCACGGCTGCAAAGTTCAAGTGAACCCTCACTGACCGGTCCAAATTACAAATCCGTCGTCATTTTCTGCGCAGTGCCAACGTTTTTCTTTCTCATATGTGCACCTGAATACCAGCAAATCCGAGACTCTTGCGCTACTACTAACTAAGTCACGTTTTTTACATATACATCTTTCATCGATATAGTAAAAGAACAGTGAGACGCCCTGCTAAGCTTTATAGCAAAGTGACAAACTCTGCTATGCTTTATACCATCATATACCACAGCCCGCTGTCACCAACGTAAATTCAGAGATGAGTGAGACTTAGTATTGGAAGGACGTTCCAAACTGTGAGACATTGTTGTTTAATTAATTTGACAGAAATACTTTTTAAAGGGGCAACGTGACCCTGGAGTACACATATGTTACTGCTGTGTCACTGAGGCAGATTTATGTGAAAATGGTACATAAGGACGAGATTTTACTAAAGGAAGATGATATATAAGAAACATTGTTAGAAGGACTCAATTGCAAAAGTGACATAGGCGAGTTTCGTAATGAAAATGGTTCTGAAACTGATGTTCCTGTACCACAAAATTTGGCGTGGCTCTCTACACAATAGTAGCTGACATTCGTACTGTGTGGCTGACCGGAGGTGGACGGTTTCCGCCAACAATCAGTGACTGGAGATCTTACACTGACTGTCCCGGTAGTATCTTACGTTTTACCAAATACAATAATTTCATACACCTGAAGATGGGATTTTAAAATTCAAAAATAAATAACAATAACCACTGAAACGAATCTCTTTAAATTAGTTATCTCCTCTGTAGCAGTTAAGGACAATGACGAAACTGACCAGTCTGCAGAATCTTCAGACAGTGATAAAGAAAATACATTCGTCCACAATGTGAACGGTCACTCTTAGAACACAGCTGTCCATAACAGAAGAGGCCTGACAGTTACTGGTAACACTGTAGGCCAAAAAGTGTGCAAATATTGAATAAATGGATGTATGAATACTAAAATATTTATTTAATATGAGCATTCCATTAAATGAATAGGATATTCATCTAATTAAACTGCGGATAAATTACGTACATCCGGATCACTGAAAAATCTTCCCTAACAGTTTTTACTTATTTTGAGTAAGGTTACAGTATCGCCGCTTAAAGCATTTATTGATTCGTACGACAGCTGTTTCGTAAGATTTCCATTTTATAAGATTTCCATTTTCAAGTATATCTACATTGTCATTTCGTATGTATAACATCTGGTGTATCTGGTGACTGTTCTAGTTATATTTCACGTGAAATTCTAAAATACTAAGGATACAATCAGTTCCGAAACTTTCATGTTTGAGTGTATGTACGGTAGTGACTATTTATATCTGAAATTGCTCCTAAGCTATCATTATTGTTAATGGAAAATATCGATATACAGTGTGGAGTAACGTTTTGGTATCTACGATATTATATGAAAATGTTTAGGACCACGTAGACGTACATTAAAACGGAAGTCTTCTGAAACCACTGTCGTTAGAATCAATAAACCTTTTTACGCAGTGATATTGGTACCTTACTTACAATGTCCTCTCAAAAAATATTATACTGCACGCCCAATCATCAAGAAAGATTTTACATAGTCTCGAATTTTGGATGCATTAACACTAATATAGATTCAAAAACTACATTACCTATGAAAGTCCAGAGTCGTCACACACTGTTTTACATTCAAGTGATTTAACCAGAAACAACTGAGGGTCACTGTGACACTGCTGTTCTGTTCTTGTGATAATTTCAAAGATGTGCATTAATAGGGTTAATCACCTTATAACGCAATTTTGCAATTTGAACAGGGTGATAAGACATATATAGGGATAGTAATCAGGATGATATCCCTGAAAGAATAAGTACATAAACCGTTCATGTCAACAAATTGCCGAAAACGGACAGTGTAAGTGTGTCTGCAGTAACGCAGTTAGTACTGACACATTCCTCTGCCAGATATGGCATTAAACAGAAACATTCATCTGCAGGTTACAGGAAATTCTTGGAGGAAGACTGAATCGTCGCATCATGAACGGTTTGACATGAATGTATGGGCAAGTGTTGGTGGTGACCACCAGCTTGAAACATTTCTTTTGCTACAACGCCTTAATGGACACATGTATGGGGATTCATGCAGAACATGAATCATTCTTGTTTTCTTCTGTTTATTTTATGATTCACTTGTGCGATATCGACTGATTTTTGTGAGTGGCCATTATAAAGAGTCTGCTGGAACATAAAAGCAGTATAGTTGTGACGAAGAAAAATTAGCTCAAATTTCAAAACGCAGCATCGTCAATCGTGATAATGTTATTTCTTGAGTGTTTTGAGTGGTTACTTACAAAAATCAGAGTTCTCCTTAACTATCCAAGGTCATCAGAACGAGACAGTAAATAAGACTCTTTGATATCATGTTTAGAGAAAAACTGAAAACATTCAAAGAAAAATTGCAATACATATGAAGCTTGTATCTCAGTGATTTACTAAGATACTTCATAATTTTTTAATCGAGACGAGTCCAATGTGCATATTTGTATTAATGCTGCAGTAAATGAAATAAACTTATAAACGACGGAAATCGTTTACAAAATGGTTAATTTGAGTGGGTTTAGAAAACATATTATCACACTTAATGTTAAAACTTTACATACTGTTTGTATTCATAGTTGCCAAATTTTATTTAAATGTATACAACAATTCGTACAGCTTTTACAATAAATTATAAATGTTTTCAATGATGCCAAGTGATAATTAGCATGTAAAATTTATTTCTTCTCAAGTTTCTTTTAATTCTAACGGGACAAGCAATCAGAGATTGACTTAGGATATCTCGTAAGGTGCCAGACCAGAAAATTTCGAGATTGGATTAATAAAAGTTAGAGAACCTTTAAAACTGCAATTTTTAATGTTTCTGATGTAATAAATAGTTTCCTCTGACTTGTTTAAACGCACAGAACATTCCTACAACCAGGCGTAATTGTCAAAGAAGTCCTCGTTTTGGATGGCCTTCTACTAGCACCTCATGTTGGTTTGATTGTAGGTTATGTCGTCAAAGCCATTTTTCATGTTAATTGTTGGGCTTCGTCGTATTCTGGTAGGTTCCTATGATAACACCAAGTCCGTCGGTCGTGACGATTTTTTTCCAGAAAGGAACTGTTCACGTTTTGCATTTCAGTCAGCTGACTGCAGACGTCAAAGCGTCGGTGTCCCTGTTCCACAGTTAAAGTATGCAGCACAAGCTTTGTGCAATGTTTTCTCTTCTTCAAAACCTTCCGCTGAATGTCTTCAACACTTGATTCAATCATGTTGCTTCGTTGTGATTTGTGACACAACCCTTTGACACACAATGGCCTCACGTCTAATACTTAAAATTAGTTGCTCACAACTGACTGGTCGGGTAGAGAGCACACCTATTGTTTACAGTTGTTAGTGGAAGTAATTGCACTGATGTCGCCCACATGAAAGGGATAAAAATAGTTCCGCAATATTTTTGACAGAGTGCGCGTATGATAGTAACTTCATTTGTATCAGATATTGTCCTTAAGCCATCATTATTATTGTTGAAAAAGTATCATCACTTTCAAATACTGACGCACGTTGACTTTTATACAAACACAATCACTTTCAGTTATGTCACGACCAATTCTTAACAGGAACTGCCAGGCGCTATGATACGAATCACTCCTGTCAGCAATTTTCTGTCGTTACAGACAACCGGGCAGCGTGACAATTCGGCCACAAAACTGAATCCCTTACGCTTTTCATTGATAGATGTGAAGCATCTTTACGGGTTGTAATAAATGACAAAGGAATTACAAGTTCAAATTCTGTTTGCTACATGCACTGGAGCACAATATCTGTACCTACTCGTACAAATAGGGCACCTGAGGACATTCCATAGGGGGGGGGGGGGGGCCGGACAACATGTGAAGATAGGTATCACTCATGTACTGTTTTTCGATATCTTGTCTATGACAATATTTAATTCATTTGATCCATTTCGAAATATTATATCATCCTCAGATATGCTTGTGGTAGTACAACTTGGTCGAAATGTTGAAGTACTTAAAGTGATCCAAAACGGAGAGACATCGAAAACCTCTAGAGTTACTTACGATGGAACAACATATTATAAAAATCGGACGCTACAGTTGCAGTAATATCGAAGTCATAAACCATACTTGCAGCTATAAAACCACTACAGAATCTTCTGTATGCACAAAATAAGCCAGTTCTAGTGTGAAACCAGTATGAAGACAGAGTATACACCGTCAAGAATTCGCACTCTGGCTGTGTGGGCTGGCAGACAAGTGTACTGCGGGACCTCCGAATCCGACGAACATCTGAAAGTGTGAAAGTGCAAAAACACCACAGCTATCGAAAAGGATTTGAATCATTATCAACATAGATTTTCCCTAAAGCATGAAAGTAGTTCCAAAGGCCTTTCCCATGTTCAGTTCCCAATTACATAATGATTATACAAATTACCTGTACATACTTCTTTCTGTTGTTCCTTCTCCAGTGAAAACAAATTTTTATAAACATTTTATTATCTGATTCCTATGTGGAGTACAGTCTGTAGAGTTAGGGGCTTTTGTGTTTTATATAGTCAGGCTTATATATACATTCTATCTAAGATATAGTTCCTGGTTCAAATGGCTCTGAGCACTATGGGACTCAACTGCTGAGGTCATTAGTCCCCTAGAACTTAGAACTAGCTAAACCTAACTAACCTAAGGACACCACAAACATCCATGCCCGAGGCAGGATTCGAACCTGCGACAGTAGCGGTCTTGCGGTTCCAGACTGCAGCGCCTTTAACCGCACGGCCACTTCGGCCGGCTATAGTTCCTGTGATACTGGAGATTAGCGATGGGAAAACGCACTTTTTAGTTAATTTTTTGTCAAAATATACTGCAATTCGTTTTTCATTCCACAATGTACTATCATCTGTCTTAGAACTAAACTTTGATCATTATTTTGAGGTTAGTTGATCGAATTTCTCATCCAAAATTCTGAGTTGTTACTTAGGTGATTATTTCGTTGAAGGATTCGTTGCCTTACAGGCATGTGAAGGGAACCTGATATTCGAGTGCCTTCAAAACATTATTGGATGAAATAAAGTTTTTAAACTTTAAATAATTATGTCCAACAATATTTCACATTCTGAACTAGTACCACAAAACAAATCTGCCTTCAGAAATTTACAGAATCACGCCCGTTCCATTTAAAACAGCTGTTGTTGTTGTGGTCTTCAGCCCTGAGACTGGTTTGATGCAACTCTCCATGCTGCTCTATCCTGTGCAAGCTTCTTCATCTCCCAGTACCTACTGCAACCTACATCCTTCTGAACCTGTTTAGTGTATTCACCTCTTGGTCTCCTTGACCCACCAAGCTGCCCTCCAATAAAAAATTCGTAATCCCTTGATGTCCCAGAATATGTCCCACCAACCGATCCCTTCTCTTAGTCAAGTTGTACCACAAATTTCTCGTCTATCCAATTCTATTCAATACCTCCTCATTAGTTATGTGATCTACCCATCTAATCTTCAGCATTGTTCTGTAGCACCACATTTCGAAAGGTTGTATTCTCTTCTAGTCTAAACTATTTATCGTCCACGTTTCACTTCCATACATGGCTACACTCCATACAAATACTTTCAGAAACGACTTCCTGACACTTCAATCAATACTCGATGTTAACAAATTTATCTTGTTCAGAAACGGTTTCCTTGCCACTGACAGTCTACATTTTATATCCTCTCTACATCGACCATCATCAGTAATTTTGCTCCACAAATAGCAAAACTCATTTACTACTTTAAACCTCTCATTTCCTAATCTAATTCCCGCAGCATCACCCGACTGAATTCCACTACATTCCATTACCCTCGTTTTACTACTGTTGATGTTCATCTTATATTCTCCTTCCAAGAAACTGTCCATTCCGTTCAGCTGATCTTCCAGGTCCTTTTCTGTCTCTGACAGAACTACAGTGTCATCGGATTTTAATACCTACTCCGAATTTTTCTTTTGTTTCCTGTACTGCTTGCTCATTATCCAGATTGAATAACATCGAGGATAGGCTACAACCCTGTCTCACTCCCTTCCCAACCACTGCTTCCCTTTCATGTCCCTCGACTCTTATAACTGCCATCTGGTTTCTGTAGAAATTGTAAATAGCCTTTCGCTCTCTGTATTTTACCCCTGTCACCTTTAAAATTTGAAAGAGAGTATTCCAGTCAACATTGTCAAAAGCTTTCTCTAAGTCTACAAATGCTAGAAACACAGGTTTGCCTTTCCTTAATTTATTTTCTAAGATTAGTCGTAGGGTCAGTACTGCCTCGCGTGCTCCAACATTTCTACGGAATCCAAACTAATCTTCCACAAGGTCGGCTTCTACCAGTTATTCCATTCGTCTGTAAAGGCTTCATGTTAGTATTTTGCAACCGTGGCTTATTAAACTGACAGTTCGGTAATTTTCAATTCTGTCAACACCTGCTTGCTTTGGGTTTAGTATTATTATATTCTTCTTGAAGTGTTAGGGTATTTCGCCTGTCTCATACATTTTGCTCACCAGATGGTAGAGTTTTGTTAGGCCTGGCTCTCCCAGGGCTGTTAGTAGTTCTAATGGAAAGTTGTCAACTCCCGGGGCCTTTTTTCAACTTAGGTCTTCCAGTGCTCTGTCTAACTGTTCACGCAGTATCGTATCTCCTAGTTCATCTTCATTCACATTCTCTTCCATTTCTATAATATTGTCCTCAAGATAATCGCCCTTGTATAGACCTTCTATATACTCCTTCCACCTTTCTGCTTTCCCTTCTTTGCTTAGAACTGGGTTTCCACCTGAGCTCTTGATATTCACGCAAGTGGTTCTCTTTTCTCCAAAGGTCTTTTCAATTTTCCTGTATCTGTCTTACCCTTAGTGATATGCGCCTCTACATCCTTACATTTTTCCTCTAGCCATCCCTGCTTAGCCATTTTGCACTTCCTGTCGATCTCATTTTTGAGACGTTTGTATTCCTGTTTGCCTGCTTCATTTACTGCATTTTTATATTTTCTCCTTTCATAAATTAAATTCAATATCTCTTCTCTTACCCAAGCATTTCTACTAGCCCTCGTCTTTTTACCAACTTGACCCTCTGCTACCTTCACTATTTCATCTCTCAAAGCTACCCATTCTTCTTCTACTGTACTTCTTTCCCCCATTCTTGTCAATCTTTCCCTAATGTTCGCCCTGAAGCTCTCTACAACCTCTGGTTTAGTCAGTTTATCCAGGTCCCATCTCCTTAAATTCCCACCTTTTTGCAGTTTCTTCAGTTTTAATCTACAGGTCATAACCAATAGATTGTGATCAGAGTCCACATCTGCCCCTGGAAATGTCGTACAATTAAAACCTGGTTCCTAAATCTCTGTCTTACCATCATATAATCTATCTGATACCTTCTAGTATCTCCAGGATACATCTTCCATGTATACAACCTTATTTTATGATTCTTGAACCAAGTGTTAACTATGATTAAGTTATGCTCTTTGGAAAATTCTACCAGACGGCTTCCTCTTTCATTTCTTATCCCCAATCCATATTCACCTACTATGTCTCCTTCTCTCCCTTTTCCTAGTATCGAATTCCAGTCACCCATGACTATTAAATTTTCGTCTCCCTTCAGAACCCGAATAATTTCTTTTATTTCATCATCAATTTCATCAATTTCTTCATCATCTGCAGAGCTAGTTGGCATATAAACTTGTACTACTGTAGTGGGCGTGGGCTTCGTGTCTATCTTGGCCACAATAATGCGTTCACTATGCTGTTTGTAGTAGCTTGCCCGCACTGCTCTTTTTTTATTCATTATATTAAATCCACTCCTGCATTACCCCTATCTGATTTTGTGTTTATAACCTTGTAGTCACCTGACCAGAAGTCTTGTTCTTCCTGCCACTGAACTTCACTAATTCCCACTATATCTAACTTTAACCTATCCATTTCCCTTTTTAAATTTTCTAACCTACCTACCCGATTAAGGGATCTGACATTCCATGCTTCGATCCGTAGAACGCCAGTTTTCTTTCTCCTGATAACGACGTCCTCCTGAGTAGTCCCCGCCCGGAGATCTGAATGGGGGACTATTGTACCACCGGAATATTTTACCCAAGAGGAAGCTATCATCATTTAACCACACAGTAAAGCTGCATGCCCTCGGGAAAAATTACGGCTGAAGTTTCCCCTTGCTTTCAGCCATTCGCAGTACCAGCACAGCAAGGCCGTTTTGGTTAGTGTTACAAGGCCAGATGAGTCAATCATCCAGACTGTTGCCCCTGCAACTACTGAAAAGGCGCTTGAGGAACCACACGTATATCTGGCCTCTCAACAGGTACCCCTCTTTTGTGGTTGCACCGACGGTACGGCTATCTGTATCGCTCAGGCAAACAGCTACCCCGTCAAAACTCGACCATTCGCCACCGTGCTTCCACCAAGGCTGTTTATAACGAAAAGCAAAGATGTAGTACAGAATAAAGAATGCCAGATGCTTATTATGATTTCCACAATAAAAACTTTATCTCGGAAGCTAGCCGAAAATCCAAAGAAATTCTCGTCGTATGTAAAGTACGCTAGCGGTAAGATACAGTCAATTCATCTCTGTGTGATAACAATGGAAATACTATCGACGACAGTGCTGCCAAAGTAGAATTACTAAACACAGCCTTTCTAGTTTCCTTCACCGAGGAAGACCAAGTAAATATTCCAGAATTCGAATCAAGAACAGTTGCCAGCACGAGTGACTGACAAGTAGATTTCCTCGGAGTAGTGAACCAACTTAAATCACTTAACAAAAGCAAGTCTTCTGGTCCAGGGTGTATACCAATTAGATTCCCTTCAGAGTATGCCGATGCAGTAGCTCTACACTTAACAATGGCCTACAACAGCTCGTTCGACGAATGATTCGTACCCAAAGACTGGAAAGTTGCGCAAGTCACACCAATATTCAAGAAAGATAATGGACGTAATCCTCTCAATTACAGGCCCATATCATTAACGTCGATATGCAGCAGGGTTTTCGAAGATATATTGTCTTCTAACGCTATGAATTACCTCGAAGAGAACGGTCTATTTAACATAATCAACACGGATTTAGGAAAAATCGTTCTTGTGAAACGCAGCTACCTCTTTACACACAGGAAGTGCTGAGTGCTATTGACACGGGATTTACAACTGATTCCGTATATCTAGATTTACATAAAGCTTTTGAACTGTACACACAAGCGGTTTGTATCGAAACTGCATGCTTATGGAGTATCGCTGTGTGACTGAATTCGTGATTTCCATGCTGAGAGCGTCGCAGTTCCTCGAAATTGACGGAAAGTCATCACGTAAAATAGATGTGATTCCGAATGTTCCCCAAGCTATTGTTGTGGGCCCTCTGCTGCTCTTTATCTATATAAACGATTTACGCTACAATCTCAGCAGCCGTCTTAAATAGTTTGTAGATGGCGCTGTTGGTTATCGCGAGTAAACTCATCAGAAAATGAAAGCAAATTGCAATACGAATTATAAAAGACATCTGAACGTTGCGAAAATCGTCCTTTGACCCTAAATAATGAAAAATGGAGGTAATCCACATGAGTGCTGAAAGGAATCCGTTAAACTTCCGTTACACGATACACCAGTCTAATCTAAGGGCCACAAATTCAATTAAATTTCTGGAAATAACAATTACGAACAATTTAAATTTGAAAGAACACACAGAAAATGTCGTGGAGAAAGCAAAACTACGACTACGTTTCAGTGCTGCCTACAATACTCCTGTCCGTCCTCTTTTGGGGTACTGCTACGCGGTCTGGGATCCTTACCAGACAGAATTAATAGAGTACATCGAGAAAGTTCAAAGAACAAAAGCACTTTTCGTATTATCCCGAAATAGGGAAAGTGTCATGAACACGATACAGGATTTGGAATTGACACTACTAAAACAAAAGTGTTTTCCGTTGATGCGCAATCTTCTCACGAAATTCCATTCATCAACTTTCTCCTCGGAGGCCAACCTAAGTAGAGAGAAACGGTCATGAAAATAATATAAGAGAAACAGAGCTCGCACGGAAAGATATAGGTGTTAATTTTTTCCGCGGCTGTTCGAGAGTGGAATAATACAGAACTATTGCCCAGATGGTTCGATGAACCGTCTGACAGACAGATAAGTGTTATTTGCAGTGTGTCCATGTACTGTAGATGTACACGTAGACGTAGATATTATAACTCCGACGATAGTAATCACCGACACTTTTTTTTGCAAAATAATGAATTGAATGAACAGAATTTGAAATGGTCCATCATTATGTACAATATGTTCAATATCAATATTTGTGTCTGAAATAACCAAGTTTTACGCACATGTATTCATACGAAGTCATTTTACACGATCTAACACATCGATAACCTCTGGTTTCATAGGATTCTTATTGTATTACTGCCGAATGTTTAGCATCAGTTGGAAGACTATTTGGTAAAATTTCGGTTAAAATTACCATAATACAGATATGGTTATGAAAAATTAGCTACATTTTGTATTTCTGTTTGCCTGTTCAATATTCTATACATTCTGCAAACCACATTATGCGTGTGGCAGAGGGACTGTTTCAAGGAATTGATTGAGGTCAGCAAGTGCATCACTAAAAATATAAAACAACACTTTTCCTGCTGCAGTCACAGTTGCTTTTTTCTATTCGCGCATTTCCACTGACTTACTGGCATCTTTAAAGTAACTGACCATAACGAACTATTTTTCATATTGCTTTGCTCTCAATTTCAACTAGTTTATCTGTGGCATGTTCAATGGTACGATCTCTATCATGGATTGGGGTAAAAGAGGATTACGAACTGAGTGACTTACACTACTAGATATGCCTCGGTAGGAGAGCACGTTGTCGAAACAAGCGACACCTGATGTGTCCCACGCGACGCGCGAGATTCTCCGCCACCGTAACACCCCAGGGAAACATCCTGAAGGTGATTTCCCATAACCAAACAGCATTCAACCGTTCGCGAACTATGCCCAGCTCCTCCTGCGTTAGCACGCAGCGTCCACACGTCCTATCTATCCTAGCATGACTAGCTGAAGAACTGAACTACACTCCTGGAAATTGAAATAAGAACACCGCGAATTCATTGTCCCAGGAAGGGGAAACTTTATTGACACATTCCTGGGGTCAGATACATCACATGATCACACTGACAGAACCACAGGCACATAGACACAGGCAACAGAGCATGCACAATGTCGGCACTAGTACAGTGTATATCCACCTTTCGCAGCAATGCAGGCTGCTATTCTCCCATGGAGACGATCGTAGAGATGCTGGATGTAGTCCTGTGGAACGGCTTGCCATGCCATTTCCACCTGGCGCCTCAGTTGGACCAGCGTTCGTGCTGGACGTGCAGACCGCGTGAGACGACGCTTCATCCAGTCCCAAACATGCTCAATGGGGGACAGATCCGGAGATCTTGCTGGCCAGGGTAGTTGACTTACACCTTCTAGAGCACGTTGGGTGGCACGGGATACATGCGGACGTGCATTGTCCTGTTGGAACAGCAAGTTCCCTTGACGGTCTAGGAATGGTAGAACGATGGGTTCGATGACGGTTTGGATGTACCGTGCACTATTCAGTGTCCCCTCGACGATCACCAGTGGTGTACGGCCAGTGTAGGAGATCGCTCCCCACACCATGATGCCGGTTGTTGGCCCTGTGTGCCTCGGTCGTATGCAGTCCTGATTGTGGCGCTCACCTGCACGGCGCCAAACACGCATACGACCATCATTGGCACCAAGGCAGAAGCGACTATCATCGCTGAAGACGACACGTCTCCATTCGTCCCTCCATTCACGCCTGTCGCGACACCACTGGAGGCGGGCTGCACGATGTTGGGGCGTGAGCGGAAGACGGCCTAACGGTGTGCGGGACCGTAGCCCAGCTTCATGGAGACGGTTGCGAATGGTCCTCGCCGATACCCCAGGAGCAACAGTGTCCCTAATTTGCTGGGAAGTGGCGGTGCGGTCCCCTACGGCACTGCGTAGGATCCTACGGTCTTGGCGTGCATCCGTGCGTCGCTGTGGTCCGGTCCCAGGTCGACGGGCACGTGCACCTTCCGCCGACCACTGGCGACAACATCGATGTACTGTGGAGACCTCACGCCCCACGTGTTGAGCAATTCGGCGGTACGTCCACCCGGCCTCCCGCATGCCCACTATACGCCCTCGCTCAAAGTCCGTCAACTGCACATACGGTTCACGTCCACGCTGTCGCGGCATGCTACCAGTGTTAAAGACTGCGATGGAGCTCCGTATGCCACGGCAAACTGGCTGACACTGACGGCGGCGGTGCACAAATGCTGCGCAGCTAGCGCCATTCGACGGCCAACACCGCGGTTCCTGGTGTGTCCGCTGTGCCGTGCGTGTGATCATTGCTTGTACAGCCCTCTCGCAGTGTCCGGAGCAAGTATGGTGGGTCTGACACACCGGTGTCAATGTGTTCTTTTTTCCATTTCCAGGAGTGTATATGACTAGAGAGAATCTTAGATGTACAACATGTTATCCACCTGATACGTCATCAATGGACGCTGATGCCTCAGTAAGCTATGTAGTGGTTGTTCAGAAGAAATGAAAACTGCGTTACAGACTGCCCGAAATTACACTTACAAAATGCGAGCTTACAACTCTCAAATGGAAACACACACCAAATTTTAGATATACACTTATCAGCAAGAACATTATGACCACCTACATAACAGCCGGTATGTCCACCTTCTACACGGATAACAGAGCCGACTCGACGTGACATGGAAGCAATGAGGAAAATGGAAATTTGTGGTAAGTACCATGGGACCAAACGGCTGAAGTCATCGGTCCCTCAGCATACACACTACTTAATCTAACTTAAACTAACTTACGCTAAAGACAACACACACATCCATGCTCGATGGAGGACTCGAACCTCCGACGGAATCAGCCGCGATTACCGTGACAAGGCGCCTGAGACCGAACGGCTACCCCGCGCGGCAGCAAAGAGACCTTGGTAGGTTGCTGGAGGGATTTGGCACCAGATACTCACCCGCAAGCCAAATTCCGGGGGGGGGATAAGCTCTGACGCAAGCACCAGATGTTTCCGCTATTTGGGGGGCCCAGCACACCATTTGTTACTCACCCCTGTTTTCCTCGAACCATTCCTTCACACTATGGGCTTGTGAAATGGAACGTTACCTGGCAGAAAAATGCCACTGCTGACGGGTAACAGGATCGTCACAAAGGGGGCACGTCTTCTGCCACCAGTGTTCGATATACCTTGGCCGTCATGATACCTTGCATGGGTTCCACTGGACTCATGGATGCCCATGTGAATGCTCCCCCGAAAATAATGCATACGCCGCTAGCTTGTTCCCGTCCCGTAGTACATGTTTCAAGAAGCTGTTGCCCTGAAGGAGCCGCCGCTGTGACCGAGCTGTTCTACACGCTTCAATCCGGAACCGCGCTCCTGCTAAGATCGCAGGTTCGAATCCTGCCTCGGGCATGGATGTGTGTGATGTCCTTAGGTTAGTTAGGTTTAAGTAGTTCTAGGTCTAAGGGACTTGTGACCTCAGATGTTAAGTCACATAGTGTTAAGAACCATTTGAAGCCTGGAAGGAAGTGTCTGGATTCATGAGGCACGCAAAGCTCTACCAGTTTCTAGTGCTGAAGGTCACGTTCTCATCCAAATCACAGTTGCCGATGTCACGGTCTTAATGTTGGCACATTCGTGGGTCGTCGGCGGCGGTTACTCAGATTGTAACAGCCTACTGTTTTCAATAAACGGTATTCTAGAAAGTATGCCAGATGACGATTATATTCTTGTGTTTCCATCTTGTGTAACAGCAAGTCAAAGCTCACTTTGATTTAATGTAAGATAATTTGTATCCGTAGTACTTCCTCTTTGATGATTTTTTTCTTACTCTCTGTAATACAGTATACTATTATTATGGTGATGAGATACATGTAGAAATATTATACTTACGTTTTCTGATATTTCCACACACATATGAGATGACATTCAATGACAAAGCAGGGGTGATGAAAGAGAGAGAGAGAGTGACAGAGAGGGAAACTGGTAAGTAATTTAATGACACAGTGGCAAAGGATGTACGGAGGTTGGATTGTTATGCAATATATATGTATGTGTATTTGTGTAAGAAGAAAACAGAACGAAATAGAGCTTTCATAAAATCGGGCACACGCTGACTAGATTACTTGGCAATGGATAGAGAAATAATATGTGTAAGGAGTACATATGAAATAAAATTATGTATTGTAACTGGGTTTTCTATTTTGATGCCGTTCAGGTGTCAGGATGAGCATTACTGCAAAGGGCATTTGATTCTAACGCATTACGTCAGGGTGAAGAACACTAAATAAATTACATTTTCTCTCTTAACAACATGTGGGCAGGATGGGTTCTTCCTTGGCTCGGGTATGAGGTAGAATGAAACAGCATTTTTACATAAGATAACTTTTATTGAAAGTTTTGTACAACGGTTTCCTTAATGGGTTGTTCAGGCTGCGAGAGCGGCAGCTGTGTCGTCTGCGAAGGCTTCTGCAGTGGCAGCGGCGGCGTCTGATTACGCCTGGCGGTGTGTAACTCGCGTCGCCGTTTCGCCCAGTTGACTGGAGACGCGCGTCGTGCTGTGGCCCGTTTAATGATTGAGAACGAAGTCGTGAAGCGCTTGGTGATACCTTCGATGTGGCGTACCAGTGGTTCTCTCTCTATGCGGCCGCGTGTGACAGTGTTGTGCGTCGGCCAGCGGAGCGGCGCGGCGCGGCGGGGGAAGGCCAGTATCCTGGACTCGAACAACGGATTCCAGCTTGCCAGTCTTCGGCTGTCAGACCTTCATTCCGGCTAACAGGTGACTGCTGATGTGAGGACGGCTCCTTCCCGTCCTCATCAGTCACCCGGGTACGTAAAAATCAAATACCTTCTAACTTCTGTCTTCTGGCGGCGAGGCTGCTGCTTGCTATTCCATTACAGCGGTGGACTTGGTGCTTATGTGTACGATGTAGTCTCTTCCTGCATGACGGTCTTCAGAACGGACTGAACTGTTCTGGAACTGAAAACTACTCCTGGACCCACTGCGTCTCGCTTATTTATTTATCTCAGTTCGCTGGAGGTGAACGACTTCACGGTCATTGCCTCTTCTGTCACGTTGAAAAGCTTCTCCCAGAGTCTTCTTAACGTCGGTCATTGGCTCTTGGAATGTAGGCGAGGGCCTGTGATCACAATTGAGAAACACGTGAGCCGGTCGGGCGATGCCCTGACGGCTGAATCGACAGCGTCCGCCTATGTGGAGAGGGCGGTGGCTACTCTTGAACGTGCTGACTTGCAAGCGCCGGACGTTGCAACTGCTGCTCTGTCTGCTGTTTGTCAGTGTGTAATTCTTCTAAAGTAAACTAAGTTTTTCATCTATTTTCTAAATTCTACATCACTTAACATTGATTTCACTAATTTATTTACCTGTCTTAAGTACCACTCAACATTCCTCCACTGTTCAGTGAAATTCGCCCTCGGATATACCACTCGACGTTCCTCCACTCTTCACACGGCTATAGGACTATCACAAGCAATGAAAACTCTCGCTTGAGATGATTACACACACTTCACATTAAGTGTGTTGAAAATACTTTAACACTTTACTAAAGCACTGTACGCTCATAAATCACATAGTTCACTCATAAATCGTTATAATAAGTGTAACAAATCTTGATGACAATGGATAAACAAAAATTGATTTTTCACTTAGAAAATTACATAGCAACACCTGTTTAATCTAGCCTGTATTAATACAAGAATATCTATTCTCCTGTATTATTTATTTTTACATGAGACTGTTTAATAAAGACTGAAGTACAATAAACAGAGTTAATACACTAATGATCAAAAGTAACCACTGAAGTACACCAGTTAAGAGTGTGGTATCCAGTTAACAGGGATTTGATTAAGTGGTATATTATTATTTGGCTTATTTTTTCGTCTTAAAGAAAAGAAAACTGTACAAAGCAGAAACAACAACAAAAAGATTCCAGATATACCCGTTCCTAGCGTTATAATTTTAGTTTTGTGTTCACTTTTTAACTGAAAGACATGTTGCATCATAACATTGGCAACTTTGCATTGCTGTGAGTTTATGAACATATCTAATGACTTGAGAAGGGAACTGTCAGGGGAGTCATTGAGGTAGGATAGGTTTTGTGTAGGAAAAATTGCATGGCGTTTGCTGGCCAATAAATTAGAGGGAAAGTGGTTATGGACCTACCAACCCAGTAAAAACAAAAACAAAGAAAAGAGGAAATACATTGTTAACTACGAGACCTACATGCTTCTACGTTCGACTTTTTTTAGGTATACCATTATCATTTATTAATTATTTACATTTGTATACTATCCACATCTACTATGATTCCAGAAGGACATTCGCACCCATGGTCGGAGATTGTATGGTTTCATGTCTGTATGTTGTGCTGGCGGTGCCACTCTTTTTCCTTTTCGGGTACTCCCTCCACCCTTCGGAAAAGCAGACACTATTGTTGAAGGAATTACATCTGGAGCGCCCTTAAAATGTTTTAAACGACTTGCATGCACAATAGTAGTTTGGGTGGGCAGTTGTAGTTTAACGATGACTGGTGACGTGAACTCAATAATTTGATAAGGACCTCTGTAGTTTGTTACAAATTCAGGTTGTGCCTGGTTGCAAACTCCCTGAGTGACCTCTTTCCAAAATGATGACGTGGTACAGAAAAAGTAGAATAGGTGAAGGGGTGTAGATTAGGAATGTGGTGAGGGGAGTGGTGGAGTGGTTATGGGTGGATGGAGGGAGAGGAGAGGAAGGAAGAGGGAAGTTCAAGGTCATGCTTTCATTAGTGTCACTATTCAGTTACCACCTCCTTGGCAGTCCTAACTCCACCCCAGACAGTGATAGTATTTTCTTTGTAAAAAAGATCTTCCAGGGGTTCTTTTTGACATTTAGACTTCTCAAATCAGTATCTTAACAATTTTCACAGCAAATTGAAAGTGTAAATACATCTGTTTCACGTCGATTCAGCTGTAGCAGAAGCTCTACTGTAATATATACGATAATCTGCGGTTCTGATTATATATATTAGTAACTCAATTTAGGTAAATTAAAAACAGCCAAATCCACCAGTAAAATAGAAAATTTCAGTATCTCACCTGCATAATATTATAAACATGGGCAACATTGTGGTCCTCATTGAATAGTACCTCACAAAGCTTCTGGTTCCAGAAGGCACTACTGTGATATCTGTCAGGGGTACACATCTGTGAATGAACATTATTGTGCTAAAGTAGCTTAAAACGTTAAAAGTAAAATTATGACATTAAAGAATAAACCATATTTAGCCATGTATACATTTAAAATTAACGCAATGTTAGTAAATAGTAAGTTACCGTCAAGAAAAGGCTGTTGCGGTAAAATCAAAAATTACGTAAACTGTGAGACAGTGTAAATAACATACAACAGAACAAGACCAGAGTGCGAGGAGGGTGGATAAGAAAAGAGCGATGGTGGAGACAGAGGGAGAAGATATATAAATAGAAACCATAACGTATCAGAGAAACCGTGAACATCAGAGTCTCAAGAAATATATGAACACCATAACAAAAAGAAGAAACACAAGGATCATTAGGATTAACAGACGAGGAAAATAACATAACCAATAGTCGTATGGATAATCGAGGCACTTCTCTGTTACTTTACCAAAAACCTAGGGCCAGAAAATATCTGCAAAATTTCTATGTTTTTAGTTGCACCTGTTCATTCGAAATGGATCCTTCTATGTGTACAAAATATTTAACACTTTCTGAAGATAATTCATTTTAAATGAAGGGGTGCAACTGAAAAATAGAAATGTTCTATGTAGTTTCAGATCGCTAATTTCGATAACGTAACAGAGAAGTGGCGCGAGCTTTCATGTGACTATTGTATACGTCATTTTAGTCGTCTGTTACTACAGTTTGTATATTATTTACATTATCCCAAATTTTACGCAGTTCAATTTGTATCACGATAACCTTTTCTTCATGATTCCGTGTAGTGATGTTAATGTGTTGCTTGAGATACTTGAGTTCACATTATCTCAGATATGTTATAATTTTTAGTTATACACTTTTTTATTATCTTCCCTCTCACCACCTGGTATTATTGTACTGTATATTATGGACACCATCCCACACATTTCGTAATTTGATATTTACGACATTAGCCTTATTATTTGTTATCATTTTCTCAGTTTTACGAATGTACAAAGCTAAATATGACGCGGTTTTTAATGTTATACTTTTAATTATGAAGCAATGTACATCGGTGAGGTACTATTCAGTGACGACCGCCATTTATATATGATCATAATATTATGCATGTGAAATTTTATATTTTATGGAAGAGTTTCGGTTGTATTTCAACGTATCTCCGCAACAACATGTAAACCAGTAAGTTTGAACAATTTTTCTTACTGTAACATGTTGCTGTTGTTCCTAAACATGTATTCTGTGTTAACCTGCAGAGATAGTCATTAATTTACCTCTGAAGAAGAAGTTTTTGTGAACGTTGAGACCATCGTGAATCCATTTAAAGAGCTTGCCATTATTTAGCTGATTGTCTTTGTTTTTATTACTTCACGCACATTTCATTCTACTGTTGCTGTTCCTACCTTGTACAAAATTTTAAGAAGTTTGAGGAGTGACAGATTATCAGTTACATGATACGCTGGTGACACTGCCATCTTTGTAAAAATGCCGAAGAACTGCAGGATCTTTTGAATGAGATAATTTTGAAAAACAAAGAATGACTCCGGATGAGAAACAATTACGTGAACTACCCATCATAACGTCGTGTAAAAACAGGTACGTAACGTTGGAAACAGGTTACCGGAGTCGCCAGGTTCGCTACCAACACATGTACTGAGATCGACAAACACAGAACACTCTGCGGTGTTTTCGCCATATTGTCTAGCTATTGCTCTGCTTTAAACAAACCCACCCACTGAGCTGCTAATTACCAGTCTGGATCCTGCATTGTAATGTTACGTTACAGCTTTGCTTCTTATACCCGTCTTTAGTCAACTGACAAGCCATTTCCATTATCCGTGCCCTGAGTTCATTAGTTCTACCATCTTGGCCGCTGTTTTACACATTACACAACGACTTTTCAGTTTATTGACTTCTTTTAATCCTTCTACAAACCATGGTTACGGAATTCAGGGAATCTTCCATATCTCTGAAATAAACCGTACTTATGTAAGACATTTGAAGATATGTATTTTCCTGCAGTTCTTTTCGAAATGATGATTTCTCTTCTTGTCATCGCTCTTATTCGCATTGCAGACGGGATTTTGGTATGGGTTCAAGTGAACTATCACTGTTCCTGAAAAAAATTAAATGGCAAAACACATATTTGCCGCCAGGAAACTACTGACTCGTAGCACGTATATATCAGTCTGCTCCACTTGATGATATATGTGAGTAGAAAATTCCTGAGTGAAATGTGACCGGGAGTTGGAATTTCAGACACATCAGAGCCAACCTATAAATATTCCTTCATCCCACTGATAGCGAAAGGTGCAGATGCGCAACAGCAGAGAAGAGCCGGAAGGTCGAGGCAAAAGAAACTCAAGGAAGGGAAGAGCCCTCGGTAGCCCCCACACAAACACACACACACACACACACACACACACACACACACACACACACGTCGTGTAGACGGGATGCTTGGCTGCTGGGTGCAGATAAGCGCTCAGGATCCCGTCACGTCAACTGCTCTTTTGCTCACAGATGCGAAAGAAATACCGCTGCACTCAACAGTTTATGGCTGCATGAGTCATCTGCCCTGTTGTTACCTCGGAGATGGTGAACAGACCACCATCTCTAACCCTCACCCTAGTTGACATTGAAGACAAATTTTACTACCTGCCTAGACGCCTCTTGTTTAGTTCCGTTAAGAGCTCTCATATTCGCCTTTCTTTCATGACTTCTATTGCACCTGCAGTTGGTTGGATAAAGGCGACGTTCTTTTTTCTCCCTGATTAGTATGTATCCCCGTTCACATACTAAGCTATTCACGGGCTAAGCTAAATCCTCCGTTTTTTCTTCATTCTACTACATCCTCAAAAAGTGAGACGGATTAGCCTACACAATGTCCCTCCTTTTGAAATGTGTAGGTTACTAAACTACAATGATGTTATGAATAAACATTAGAAGGCAGAGGCACATATACACTCCAGGAAATTGAAATAAGAACACCGTGAATTCATTGTCCCAGGAAGGGGAAACTTTATTGACACATTCCTGGGGTCAGATACATCACATGATCACACTGACAGAACCACAGGCACATAGACACAGGCAACAGAGCATGCACAATGTCGGCACTAGTACAGTGTATATCCACCTTTCGCAGCAATGCAGGCTGCTATTCTCCCATGGAGACGATCGTAGAGATGCTGGATGTAGTCCTGTGGAACGGCTTGCCATGCCATTTCCACCTGGCGCCTCAGTTGGACCAGCGTTCGTGCTGGACGTGCAGACCGCGTGAGACGACGCTTCATCCAGTCCCAAACATGCTCAATGGGGGACAGATCCGGAGATCTTGCTGGCCAGGGTAGTTGACTTACACCTTCTAGAGCACGTTGGGTGGCACGGGATACATGCGGACGTGCATTGTCCTGTTGGAACAGCAAGTTCCCTTGACGGTCTAGGAATGGTAGAACGATGGGTTCTATGACGGTTTGGATGTACCGTGCACTATTCAGTGTCCCCTCGACGATCACCAGTGGTGTACGGCCAGTGTAGGAGATCGCTCCCCACACCATGATGCCGGGTGTTGGCCCTGTGTGCCTCGGTCGTATGCAGACCTGATTGTGGCGCTCACCTGCACGGCGCCAAACACGCATACGACCATCATTGGCACCAAGGCAGAAGCGACTCTCATCGCTGAAGACGACACGTCTCCATTCGTCCCTCCATTCACGCCTGTCGCGACACCACTGGAGGCGGGCTGCACGATGTTGGGGCGTGAGCGGAAGACGGCCTAACGGTGTGCGGGACCGTAGCCCAGCTTCATGGAGACGGTTGCGAATGGTCCTCGCCGATACCCCAGGAGCAACAGTGTCCCTAATTTGCTGGGAAGTGGCGGTGCGGTCCCCTACGGCACTGCGTAGGATCCTACGGTCTTGGCGTGCATCCGTGCGTCGCTGTGGTCCGGTCCCAGGTCGACGGGCACGTGCACCTTCCGCCGACCACTGGCGACAACATCGATGTACTGTGGAGACCTCACGCCCCACGTGTTGAGCAATTCGGCGGTACGTCCACCCGGCCTCCCGCATGCCCACTATACGCCCTCGCTCAAAGTCCGTCAACTGCACATACGGTTCACGTCCACGCTGTCGCGGCATGCTACCAGTGTTAAAGACTGCGATGGAGCTCCGTATGCCACGGCAAACTGGCTGACACTGACGGCGGCGGTGCACAAATGCTGCGCAGCTAGCGCCATTCGACGGCCAACACCGCGGTTCCTGGTGTGTCCGCTGTGCCGTGCGTGTGATCATTGCTTGTACAGCCCTCTCGCAGTGTCCGGAGCAAGTATGGTGGGTCTGACACACCGGTGTCAATGTGTTCTTTTTTCCGTTTCCAGGAGTGTAGAATGCGAAGGTTGTGACTTAATTCAAGATTTTTTTGTTACGGAGGACGCAGTCTGTTAGCTTGGAAGGACAGTCCACGACATGTATAGAGATAAATTCGTTTGTGCCCCAAGGAAGTATGCTTGGGCCTTTGATGTTCATTTTACATTTTAATTCCATTGCAGACAATACTAATACTAACCTTAGACTTTATGAAGATGTCGCAGTTACATATAATGAAAAATATCTGAAAAACCTTAATAGATATTCAATCAGATCACGATAAGATTTCAAAGTTGTGCAAACGTTGGTGACTTGCATTAAATGTATCTACAATACTGGCCATTAAAATTGCTACACCACGAAGATGACGTGCTACAGACGCGAAATTTAACCGACAGAAAGAAGATGTTGTGATATGCAACTGATTAGCTTTTCAGAGCATTCACACAAGGTTGGCGCCGGTGGCGACACATACAACGTGCTGACACGAGGAAAGTTTCCAACCGATGTCTCACACACCAAACAGCAGTTAACCGGCGTTGCCTGGTGAAACGTTGTTGTGATGCCTCGTCTAAGGAGGAGAAATGCTTACCATCACGTTTCCAACTTCGATAAAGGTCGGATTATAGCCTATGGCGATTGCGGTTTATCGTATCGCCACATTGCCGCTCGCGTTGGTCGAGATACAATGACTGTTAGCAGAATATGGAATCGGTGGGTTCAGGAGGGTAATACGGAACGCCGTGCTGGATCCCAACGGCCTCTTATCACTAGCAGTCGAGATGACTGGCATCTTATCCGCATGGCTCTAACGGATCGTACAGCTACGTCTCGATCCCTGAGTCAACAGATGTGGACGTTTGCAAGACAACAACCATCTGCACGAACAGTTCGACGACGTTTGCAGCATGATGGACTATCAGCTCGGAGACCATGACTGCGGTTACCCTTGACGCTGCATCACAGACAGGAGAGCCAGCGATGCTGTACTCAACGACGAACCTGGGTGCACGAATGGCAAACATTTTTTCGGATGAATCCAGGTTCTTTTTACAGCATCGTGATGGTCGTATCCGTGTATGGCGACATCGCGGTGAACGCACATTGGAAGCGTGTATTCGACATCGCCATACTGGCGTATCACCAGGCGTGATGGTATGGGGTGCCATTGGTTACACGTCTCGGTCACCTATTGTTCGCATTGACGGAACTTTGAAAAATGGACTTTACATTTCAGATGTGTTACGACGCGTGGTTCTACCCTTCATTCGATCCCTGCGAAACCCTACATTTCAGCAGGATAATGCACGACCACATGTTGCAGGTCCTGTACGGGCCTTTCTGGCCTTCTGGCCAGCACAATCTCCAGATCTCTCACCAACTGGAAACGTCCCGTCAATGGTGGCCGAGCAACTGTCTCATCACAATACGCCAGTCACTACTCTTGATGGACTGTGGTATCGTGTTGATGCTGCATGGGCAGCTGTACCTGTAGACGCCATCGAAGCTCTGTTTGACTCAATGCCTAGGCGTATCAAGGCCGTTATAACGGTCAGAGTTGCTTGTTCTGGTTACTGATTTCTCAGGATCTATGCACCCAAATTGCTTGAAAATGTAATCACATGTCAGTTCTAGTTTAATATATTTGTCCAATGAATATCCGTTTATCATCTGCATTTCTTCTAGTAGTGTAAATGTAAAATTTTGCCGTCACACAACGAAAAACCTGACGACCACAGTACGAATGAGTCGCAATTGGAATCGGATCCTACACTTTGTAAGAATGTGAAATGGAGCAATCACACAGACTTGGTCGTAGATAAAGCGGATGGCGGACTTCGGTTTATTGGTAGAATACTAGGGAAATGCAATCCATGTACAAGTCCCTGGTACGTTCCGTCCTAAAATATTGCTCAAGTTTATGGGACACGTACCAAATAGAACTAACAGGGGATACTGAATGTACACATACAAGGGCAGCTCGAGGAGTCACAGGTCTGTTTTATCCGTGGCAGAGTGTTGTACAGATGCTTAAAGATTTAATTTGGGAGACTTTTGAAGACAGGCGCAGGCTACCCTGAGAAGACCCATTTACAAAGTTTCAAGAAGCGGCTTTAAGTGATGATTCTATAACTGCTCTGTAAACACTTGCCTATCGCTCCTACAGGGACCATGAAGACAAGATTAGATGAATTACAACTCACACAGGCATTTAAACATTCATTATTTTGGTGCTCCTTGCGTGAATGGAGTGGAAGAAATTCTAATAACTGGTACCTTGGGAAGTACTCTGCGCTATGTAATTCATAGTGGGTTGCAGGACATGGATGTAAATGTAAGAGGTAGATGTTCCTGTTTGCTGAAGCAAATGATCATTATGCAATGGTAATTATTGCCATGTAACGGTTTTGGTGTCATAGTTACGCTGGATGGTTTCGGTGGTCGTACAGTAGGCATGCTGGATGACGTTATGGTGCTTGATGACCAGGTTAAAGAAGACTGATTTTAGGGTTGAGATTATAGTTAGGAACCAGGGAGACGAACGAGGATATGGAACTGAGATCATGACTGGAGAAGCAAGGTATTCAGATATTATAACGGAGAGTGAGGTAAGGGAACAAGATCTGGTTCTTATCTCTACTTAATGCACTAGGAATTGAGAGACTGCACATCGTATGCTACGAATGGGATCAGACAATATAAGTGAATAATGGGATTGGTTCTGGTAGTATACGGCGATAGCACGTAGATGAAATACAGATTTTGCTGTCCATCTGATCCTATGACATATAAGGATTATATTATATGGAGGACACCTTTGACAATAACGATTGCATCTTCAGTGGTGTGGAAGTGATTTACATATTGAAGGTTTGGACTTTGTATTAGGAGGTGACAGGCTGTACAATCGGTTATATGAAAGAGTTCGAATATGTATGTCCGAAGGAACCTTTTGCTGTATTTTGGAATAACACGGACACCGCAATGTCGTAATTCTCCGCCGCCACCAAGCTGCCGGCCGATGTGACCGAGCGGTTCTAGGCACTTCAGTCTGGAACCGCGCGACCGCTACGGTCGCAGGTTCGAATCCTGCCTGGTGCATGGATGCGTGTGATGTCCTAAGGTTATGTAGGTTTCAGTAGTTCTAAGTTCTAGGGGACTTATGACCTCAGATGTTGAGTCCCGTAGTGCTCAGAGCCATTTTGAACCACCAAGCTAGCGAATTTCAAGTAAAATGTCTCCCCCGTGCAGTATGATAACATAATGAATGTTAGAGTACATGTTGTAGACATATGGAAGGTTGGGTCTGGCCATGAGTCGTTCTTGGATAGCCTAATGCTCAGTCGGTTCTCAGCCGTGTTGCGAAGGGCGTGTGCGGGGAAGATCACCTTCTTACAAAAAGATCAACTATTAAATCAACGTTCCATGCCCACTACGCATACGAAGTAGAGCGTCTCCTGCGCGAAGTAATACACGTCGATCCACAGGAACTTATCGATATCCATCTTGTAAGTAGGCTGTTTAGTTTTTTTTTTTTTTTTTTTTTTTTTTAATTGGTAACGCCACGTAGCGCTCTGTATGAAAATCACTGGCTGTGCTGGGTGCATTCTGTGGCTGGTTTGCATTGTTGTTTGCTATTGTAGTGTTGGGCAGCTGGATGTTAACAGCGCTTAGCGTTGCGCAGTTGGAGGTGAGCCACCAGCAGTCGTGCATGTGGGGAGAGAGATGGCGGAATTTGGAGATCGGACGATCTGGACGTGTGTCCATCAGAAAGAGTAAATTTGTAATATTGGATATCATGGACTGATATATATATATATATATATATATATATATATATATATATATATATATATATATATATTAATATTACGAGTTTGGAACACTCTTAAGGTAAATAGATTGCTTGTTCTCTATCAAAATCTTTCTTTTGCAAACTATGCCTATCAGTAGTTAGTGCCTTCAGTAGTTTGAATCTTTTATTTAGCTGGCAGTAGTGGCGCTCGCTGTATTGAGTAGTTCGAGTAACGAAGATTTTTGTGAGGGAAGTGATTTGTGAGACGTAAAGGTTAATTTAGTCTGGGCCATTCTCTTGTAGGGATTATTTAAAGTCAGATTGCGTTGCGCTAGAAAATATTGTGTGTCAGTTTAAGCACAGTCATGTATAATTTTTCTAAGGGGACGTTTCAATCTTTCGATCTTATCTAGCACAATTTACTTGAAATTTGTCGGTGCAGCAGCGTGCGAACGGCTTATTCGCCGCTCCACCGATGGATATATGTTTCCACCACTCGGACGGAAACGTGTGTGTAGTGACTGTCGACCATGCAGGGCTCAGGACTCGGCGTTCGGAACATACCAATCTTGGAGCTGCCGTTTGAAGTCCGGGTCACGCTAGTCGTGGACGCGCTGCGACCTTACGGGGAGGTATTAAGTCACGTGGAAGAAAAGTAGCATACGTTCGAGACGTATCCTGTTCTGAATGGAGTGCGTCAGATGCGAACCGAACTGCGCAAATACATCCCGTCGTACGTGACCGTTGGTGGCATTCGAGCGATCGTCATTTATGACTATCAACCACGGACTTGTTCAGGGTGCGGGCAGGAATGCCATGTACACTCTGTATGCCTGCAGAGACGCCTCGTCCAGATACCAAGTGCAGACATGACGCCTACATTGCAATCTACAACGCTGCCTATTACATACGTTGAGGCACGAGGATATTGTCCCGGTCCAGTTATCGACCCCCGAGAGACCGGTCCGAGCTCACAACGGTGCAGCTTGCATCGGAATCGTCGCCGTGCTCGATAGCAGTCAACACGTCTGCACTCTAGCCGTGTGAAGAAGGAGAGCACCAGAAGATCGATCCGAGGTCGGACGCGGGAGATGAAAGAGGTGCCTACAGTTTTTTTTTAATTTCTTTATTCAAATCATTACATTACACATATTAAACTACTACCTGAATACATTTGTGGGCCCTAATTTCATACATAGATATGCAGCTATTTATTCTACACTACAGGTAAATCTTCGATTATGATCTTACCGCTATGGGGTTCCTAATTCTACTTAATCTACGAAAACTTATGCTACCTGCAGCGTTACAGGTGTGCCAGTGCTCTATATACCTGATGGATGATGGCCTGGCCCACTGAGCTAATCCCCTGGCACTGGGCTGGCCAGTAACTTGGTATCGCAGCAGTCTATCCTAGAAACCTTATCCTATCTTCTACATCTAACCTATTTTACATCTACATCTACATCCATACTTCGCAAGCCACTTGACGGTGTGTGGCGGAGGGTACCTTGCGTACCTCTATCGGTTCTCCCTTCTATTCCACCCTCGTATTGTTCGTGGAAAGAAGGATTGTCGGTATGCCTCTGTGTGGGCTCTAATCTCTCTGATTTTATCCTCATGGTCTCTTCACGAGATATACGTAGGACTGCTTGACTCTTCGGTGAAGGTATGTTCTCCAAACTTCAACAAAAGTCCGTACCGAGCTACTCAGCGTCTCTCATGCAGAGTTATCCACTGGACTTTATCTTTCATCTCTGTAACGCTTTCGCGATTACTAAATGATCCTGAAACGAAGCGTGCTGCTCTCCGTTGGATCTTCTCTATCTCTTCTATCAACCCTATCTGGTACGGATCCCACACTGCTGAGCAGTATTCAAGCAGTGGGAGAACAAGCGTACTGTGACCTACTTCCTTTGGTTTCGGATTGCATTTCTTTAGGATTCTTCCAATGAATCTCAGTCTGGCATCTGCTTTACCAACGATCAACTTTATATGATCATTCCATTTCAAATCACTCCTAATGCCTACTCCCAGATAATTTATGGAATTAACTGCTTCCAGTTGCTGACCTGCTATATTGTAGCTAAATGATAAGGGAACCATCTTTCTATGTATTCGCAGCACATTACACTTGTCCACATTAAGATTCAATTGCCATTCCCTGCACCATGCGTCAATTTGCTGCAGATCCTCCTGCACTTCAGTACAATTTTCCATTGTTACAACCTCTCGATATACCACAGCATCATCCGCAAAAAGCCTCAGTGAATTTCCGATGTCATCCACAACGTCATTTATGTATATTGTGAATAGCAACGGTCCTACGACACTCCCCTGCGGCACACCTGAAATCACTCTTACTTCGGAAGACTTCTCTCCATTGAGAATGACATGCTACGTTCCGTTATCTAGGAACTCTTCAATCCAATCACACAATTGGTCTGATAGTCCATATGCTCTTACTTTGTTCATTAAACAACTATGGGGAACTGTATCGAACGCCTTGCGGAAGTCAAGAAACACGGCATCTACCTGTGAACCCGTGTCTATGGCCCTCTGAGTTTCGTGGACGAAACAGCGTGAGCTGGGTTTCACACGCCCGTCTTTTTCGAAACCCATGCTGATTCCTACAGAGTACATTTCTAGTCTCCAATATTCTACAACTGATCGACGTTAGAGATATAGGTCTATAGTTCTGCACATCTGTTCGACGTCCCTTCTTGAAAACGGGGATGACCTGTGCCCTTTTCCAATACTTTGGAACGCTACGCTCTTCTAGAGACCTATGGTACACCACTGCAAGAAGGGGAGGCAAGTTCCTTCGCGTGTGTAAAATCGAAATGGTATCCCATCAGGTCCAGCGGCCTTTCTTCTTTTGAGCGATTTTAATTGTTTCTCTATCCCTCTGTCGTCTATTTCGATATCTACCATTTTGTCATCTGTGTGACAATCTAGGGAAGGAACTAAAGTGCAGTCTTCCTCTGTGAAACAGCTTTGGAAAAAGGCATTTAGTATTTCGGCCTTTAGTCTGTCATCCTCTGTTTCAGTACCATTTTGGTCACATAATGTGTGGACATTTTGTTTTGATCCACCTACCACTTGGACATAAGACCAAAATTTCTTATGATTTTCTGCCAAGTCAGTACATAGAACTTTACTTTCGAATTCATTGAACGCCTCTCGTATAGCCCTCCTCACACTACATTTCACTTTGCGTAATTTTTGTTTGACTGCAAGGCTTTGGCTATGTTTATGTTTGCTGTGAAGTTCCCTTTGCTTCCGCAGCAGTTTTCTAACTGGGTTGTTGTACCACGGTGGCTCTTTTCCATCTCTTACGATCTTGCTTGGCACATACTCATCTAACGCATATTGTACGATAGTTTTGAACTTTGTCCACTGATCCTTAACACTATCTGTACTTGAGACAAAACTTTTGTGTTGAGCCGTCAGGTACTCTGTAATCTGCTTTTTGTCACTTTTGCTAAACAGAAAAATCTTCCTACCTTTTTTAATATTTCTATTTACGGCTGAAATCATCGATGCAGTAACCGTTTTATGATCGCTGATTCCCTGTTCTGCGTTAACTGTTTCAAATAGTTCGAGTCTGTATGTCACCAGAAGGTCTAATACGTTATCGCCACGAGTCGGTTCTCTGTTTAACTGCTCAAGGTAGTTTTCAGATAAAGCACTTAAAAAATTTCACTGGATTCTTTGTCCCTGTCAGCCGTTATGAACGTTTGTGCCTCCCCGTCTATATCCGGCAAATTAAAATCTCCACCCAGAACTATAACATGGTGGGGAAATCTACTCGAAATATTATTCAAATTATCCTTCAGGTGCTCAGCCACAACAGCTGCTGAGCCAGGGGCCTATAGAGACATCCAATTACCATGTCTGAGGCTGCTTTAACCGTGACCTTCACCCAAATTATTTCACATTTCGGATCTCCGTCAATTTCCCTGGATACTATTGCACTTCTTATCGCTATAAACACGCCTCCCCCTTCACTGTCCACCCTGTCTCTGTGGTATACATTCCAATCTGAGTTTAGGATTTGATTACTGTTCACGTCTGGCTTCAGCCAACTTTCTGTCCCTAGTAATATATGGGAATTGTGATCGTTTATTAATGAGAGCAGTTCTGGGACCTTTCTATAGACGCTCCTGCAGTTTACTATTAGCACATTAATATTGTTATTCCCTGTTGCATTTTGCCTACTCCTACCCTGCCGCGTCTCAGGAGGAATCTTGTCGGGCCTAGGGAAGGAATTCTCTAACCTAAAGAACCCACATGTGCACTCCACACATACTCCGCTACCCCTGTAGCCGCTTCCTGCGTGTAGTACACGCCTGATCTATTCAGGGGGACCCTACATTTCTCCACCCGATAGCGGAGGGCGAGAAATTTGCACCCCAGATCTCCGCAGAATCGTCTGAACATCTGGTTTAAGCCTTCCACTCGGCTCCAAACCAGAGGACCGCGATCGGTTCTGGGAACGATACTACAAATAGTTAGCTCAGATTACACCTCGCGAGCGAGGCTTTCCACCTTCACCAACTCCACCAACCTCCTGTACGAACTGAGGATGACATCTGAATCCAGACGGCGGGAGTCATTGGTGCCGACATGAGCAACAATTTGCAGTCGGGTGCACCAAGTGCTCTCTATCGCCACCTGCAGGACCTCCTCCACATCTCGGATGAGACCCCCTGGCAACCAGACAGAGTGAACACTGGCCTTCTTCCCCGACCTTTCCGCTATTTCCCTAAGGGGTGCCATCACCTGCCTGACGTTGGATCTCCCAATAACTAATAAACCCCTCCCCCCGTGTGCCTGCTCGGATCTTGCTCAAGGAGCGGCCACATGTCCACTCACAGGCAGAGCGGGCGATGCCACACGGCCAGCTTCCACACTGACCCTCTAGTCTCATAATTAGTGCGTTGTCCTATCCGGCTATTGTACACCCCCCCCCCTCCCTTGTCCAGAGCAAGGCCGATTCCAGCCGTGAAGCGGCTGGCAAGTCCCGGTCCGGCGGAACAGGAAACGTGCACGGAGTCTGAGTTGGTGTGATTTTTACTGGTTTTTAATGGCTGTCCCTTAGGAAATTCTCAAGGACTTTCGAAATTTGCCTGCTGTTTGTAGTGATACACATGAAGCGGACACGCTTTCCCGCAAGCAGAAGAAGCGACGAAAGGAGATAAGACTGTCTGCAGGAAATCCTTCGCGAGATGGTGACACGTTGCAGGATGATGAGGAAAACCATCTGCGGCCCGGGCTGATGACCACACTCCAACAGTTCCTGATTTGCTGCTGCCAACTTACGACCAAGTACAAAGCCACATTGACGATGCTCAACTCACCGACGAGCCCCCTGCGATTTTGCGGCTAAGGAACCTGATGAACGTCATGCGTCGCCTAATGTACCAAACCTCCACCTTGGTGAGTGGGTGTCCGAGATGGAGATGGGAAGGATGGTAACCGACTCGAGTGACAACCCTTTTGCCCATGGCTGGCGGATCGTCGGACGGACATCTTGTCTCTCCAGATCAGTAGTATATACGGTGCGGGTGGCTGGGACGGTCGGATTGGTGACGTGGCGCTTATTGGCTTACTAACGACTGGAGGACTCATCATCGTATTATCCAGTGACCCAGGTGTATCGGATAGTCACAGTCAATGTCAACGTCGTTACTTCCACAACCAAAGCCCAGATGTTAGAGGACATAATTCGGGCGGCGGACATTGATATCGTGTATCTTCAAGAGGTATGGCCTGATCTACGCCTGGATGTTTATGCATACAAGTCTTATGTCAACCCAAGTTCCAACGGTGGTGGTGGTGGTGGTGGTACGGGCATACCACTACGCGATGGCATCGAACCAACGGATGTTCAGTATTTGCAATCAGCGAGATACACTGCGCACACCATCGGCGCAGTCCACGTTGTGAATCTGTATGTCCGGTCTGGTACTGCTAAACAAGCACTCTATTACTCCACTGAGGTCGCTTCATTGTTTCAAGGCGCTACAGAGTACGTCCTGGTGGGCGTGGTCCTCAACACCATCTTACGCCCTGAGGACTAGATCCCTCTCCACGTCACATGTCCAGCTCTTCAAGCTATGTTCAGGGATCTCGCTTTGCATGATACATGGACACTCATCCACGGTGACCGACGCGGATATACACACTTCACCAGCCACTCGGCCAGCAGGTTGGATAGGATATACGTCTCCCGAGGTCTTCGGGCAGCGATTGTTGGTTCCAAGCTGTGTCCCGCTGCGTTCACTGACCATCAGGCCTTTATCTGCACAGTGACTCTGCCACGACAACAGACTAGCCATGGTGGAGGACCTTGGATTCTTAGTGAAATGATAATTAAATCAATACCTTAAGCTGTCGACAGGCGTTGATATACAGCTACGGGGACAGTTGAAAATGTGTGCCTCGACTGGGACTCGAACCCGGGATCTTCTGCTTACATGGCAGACACTATCCATCTGAGCCACCTAGGGCACAGAGGATAGTGCGACTGCAGGGATTTATCCCTTGCGCTTTCCCCGTGAGGCCCACATTCCCAACTTAGAGTCCACACACTACATTCGTAGAGCCCCTGCCCACTACACTCATTACTCGCGGCAGACAATCTTACCGAGTCCCGTAAGAGTTCGGGCAATGTATGTGAATCCACAGAGGAGAAGAAGGCCAACGGCCGGTTAGCCTTAACTATATGGTGAAGGTATCTGTTGTTTCGGACATCTTCGAAAGAGCGGATACCATCTCCATATTGGACTGTTAAAGTCAACATTTTCAGGGAAGTGTCTTCCAGTGTAGCCGTCTCTACGACCTGGCACAAATGTGAGAGACGGCGTCATATCTATGATTCCACGACCCAGTGGTGGACGTATCGCGCTAAACCAGCTCTTCGCCGAACGATTATGGCATATGGACGAGACAGGGCTCTTTGGCTCCGATCGACCTCTGAATTTAACTTCACAGTCTTGCGAGAATTAGCGTCGCAACAAACATCGCAATAGCGTCAAACGGTCGTCCACCGGACACAGGCATGGCTTCTACAGATCACGGCTGACAGATTGGACGGCACGCTGGTTCGAACGAGACGGCCACATTTCATCCCAAAGGAACGAGCTTCCCTTTATCACATCGTCAGAGAACGGAAACATCTTAATAGACGACTCATCACGGCACTTATATCGGTGTACCGGCAACCTGCAGAGAGACACACAGATTATTATCGCACTCTCTGTCTAGCAGATCAACGGCGTGACTATCATATTGAGGACGACCTGCCACCTTCGGGTATGGCGCAAGGAGACGCCACATACTCGGAGGCCGTCACGTGGGAAGAAATGCGCAGAGACCTGTCGCGGGGCGCGATGGTCTTCCGCTCGAATTTAATAGTACCCTTTCTGACCTGATGGGAGAAGTTTGACGGCAGATGTGCTGCGAACTAATGGATCCAGATTTTCACGCCCCTCCCCACCCCCCACCCCCCACCCCCCGGAATTTTTGGAGGGCAATATCATCCCTGAGCCAAAACCACACGAGTGGTGCCGTTGGCCGTTGACGACAGTGAATTCGTACTACAAGCTGTTCGCCCGAATTCTTCGTGCTCCCCTCCTCGCTATTGTCAAAGATGCCATTCATGTCGACCAAACATGTCTTGGAGGTGACAATAGTATACACACGGCGTTAAGCTCTTATAGAGATGAGGTGCCGCTCATGTCGGCATGCCACGTAGAAGGCGCGCTCGTGGCAGCTGACCGAGACCACGTATTTGACCGAGTTGAGCATCATTTCTTGCAGGCTGTCTTAGAGAAGATTGTCCCCAGTACTGGCAGGTGTGGTTATCCCTCTCATCCATGGAGCCCCTTCCACAGTTCTGGTCAATGGCTACCGCTTGCCACTGTTCACTACTGAGCGCTCAGCGTGGCAAGGATGCCCTCTGTCAGCCTTTCATTTCGCCGTCGCTGTCGAGCCTGCACTTCATGGTCTAGGACAGCGTTTGGAGGGCATTCGCTTCCAGTATGTGCATTTTAAATGTTGCGCCTATGCGGACGATGTAATTTTCTTAGCGAGGTCAGCAGAAGATATATGTACGGCAATCGCGTGGCTTCAACGATACGGCCAGTTGGCCAGGAGCCGTGTCAACCTGGAGAAGTCGAACTACATGGATGTGGGCAGAGAACTGAATATTAGTACGCCAGTGCCCATCACCAAGGTTCTTGCGATGAAATGTTTTGTGGTGACTACCGTACAGCTGCAGATACGTATCGCAGACTGCTCTATGTAATCCGCATGCAAGTTCGTCTCCATAACCTTCGAACACTTGACTCGGTCATGCGGGTACATTTTGTCAACGTCTACCTCGCTCCGACACCTAAATCATTACACACAGGTTCTCCCAATGGCATCCACGGTAGTTGCCAAGTTCCAGACGGCCTTCGGTCATTTCGTCAGCGGGGGGTAGGGTGTTCAAGACCCGTTACGAGATGCTTACATTGCCCACACAGGCAAGCGGCATTGGAATGATAATTGTACACCAGAGAGTTAGCACTCTCTTTCTGCGGACGACACATTGCCTACGTACTTCGAACGAGGACACCATCCCTGGTAACTAATTCAGGAGGTGTTGCCTCCATCCCTCCGGCAGCCGATTTCAGTTGGACATATCACGCCAGCACTGTGTCACATTCGCACCTATCTGGTCGACATGACTTATTTGTTGGATCTCCTACCGACCACGTGGGGTCCTAGAACCAAGAACTTCTACCGCTACCTTCAGCGGACACTGCCTGCTAATGTGGTTGAACGCTGACATCCGGCGGTTGGCTGGAGGCGAGTGTGGAGAAACACTCGCTCGCCGTTTCTTTCAACCACGGTCAGGGAGCTGTGGTATGTGATAAAAACTGAAAAATTCCCCACCCGACAACGTTTACACATGATACATCTTGCCGACATCCTCTCTGCCACGGATGCGCCGCTTTTGACGCCGACATACACCATTTCGTTTGTGGTACGGCTGCCGACTGCTGGCTGCTCACACAGCGCATGTTGGCATTGTTGCTGCGACGGACGCCTCAGTCCGCAGAGCCCACCGAACTGATCCATCAAAAAAGGTTCAAATGGCTCTGAGCACTATGGGACTTAACATCTGTGGTCATCAGTCCCCTAGAACTTAGAACTACTTAAACCTAACTAACCTAAGGACATCACACACATTCATGCCCGAGGCAGGTTTCGAACCTGCCACCGTAGCAGTCGCGCGGCTCCGGACTGTAGCCCCTAGAACCGCTCGGCCACCACCGCCGGCAACTGATCCATACCGACGTCATTTACCACCCTGCTACTCATCATATTGCAACGGTATGGGTTAAGGGTATGGCATTGTGGTACTTTTGTAGTGAAAGCGTTGCAGGCTTGTTACAGTTTTGTTATTATTTAACGAGCAACTACACTATTTTACGGCGCAAACCGTCATATGGTTCACCATTTACGAATTACTTTAGGTCTTTGTGTACGCACCCTATAGACCATTGGGGTGTACCGGGTGTGAGACGAGAATGAGATGTAGCACATGATGTACTGATGAGAGACATCAAAGATAATTGTGGGGTTTTCCACACTTGCTGAACGAGAAGACGACATGGACATCCCGCCGTCTGGCTGCAGTGGACACCCCCGAAAGAAGAAAAAACAATAAAACTCTAAAAAATCCAAATAAAAACATAAAAAAATTAATGACAAATAAAATATAACACAAGTAGTGGGCCCCTTCTTTTATCCTTTCCTTTGTTTAACAAAACGTTCAGAATCGTATTTAATTTTTGCTTGTGGGTAGATCTTGAAGCGGTGGCAAACAACCGTCATGGTTAGCTTTCAGGGTGAAAGTGGCGGTGGCACTAGCTCTGTTTTTGTTTTTAGGTTAGATGGGTTCTTGGAAGTACTATTGGTGATAGGTGCCAACGCCTGACGTGGAACAGGTGAAAACAAAAATGTTAAGGCGAACACTCGAAAAAAAAAAAAGAAAAATGTTCGTAGAGCACTCGCAAAACAAAATAAGAAAAAATAAGAAAAATGGTAAGGTGAAAACTCGCGATAAATGGGAAATCGAAGTTCGAGTACCGGTTCTGCATAAATTTTCGTTGTGGTCATTTCATTAGGCGGCTGATGATTAACAATGATTTCACGTATTTCATGATTGCTGTATTCGCCGCAAGCCCTGTTCCTTGTGCATATCTGGAGGAATATTGCGTCATAAATTCGAATAACACAGGACTGCGATATCGTGATTTTTACATGTCCACTACTCTTCAACTGAGCTTCTCATCTTGGAGTTCATTGTCGCTGTATTCACATCCTAAGTGAACTTCAAACGCTTCACAATAATCCCCATTACTTCCTTCAACACCCTTTCTTCGATACGAAGCTCTTGAACATCATTCTACATTAGCTATACAACTATAATTTGCGAGTATTCTATTAATTTTTCTGTAGTAGTTTATGACAATTATGTACAAGAAAGTTCTTGGGATCTAGTGCTAAATTGTTATTGAAAGAAACCAGAGGACTTGTTCGATATTTATTTAATCATTGCGTTGGCGTGTGTGTTCATATGGTGACTGGACTATTAACGGAATTTACAGTCGTAGCGCACCGGTTCGGGCCTGTTCCTCTTCCTGAACTTACTGACTTAGCTCCTCAGAGCCCTGCTTTTTACGAAGCAACGATCTGGTAAAAATGTTTTAAATACAGGCCGCACTAGACTTGCCAGCAGGATAAATGAAATTTATCTCTTCATTTAAGAGAGTATTCGTCTTTTATGATCAATGTGAGGCTACTAAACTAAAAACGTCTTGGCTAAAGTGTCTGTGCTATATTATTATTTTAGCATTACACGTCTGGCGCTAGGTCCGCCCTGACAGACTGTTCCTGACGTAAAAGCAATTAATTGATAGAATTTTCTACTGTTCAGTTTATTCTCACACTGCATTCTCTCTTTTGTAACAGCAATAAGAGCAGAACTCGCGTCCGGCTGTCTACAGGGCTATAACTCTAACCAGTCAATAAACAGTTGGACAATCCGCAATTTTTTCATCATTTTACAACGCTCCCCCAAGAATTTGTGGTTCGAGAGGGTACATGTTTCATCCTTTTAGGTAAGACTTTGTCACAGTGCTCTGTATAGATAAATGAAACCATTCTTAATTTCACAATTACGTTTATGCTATATAAGGGTGTGAAATTAATTTTTCATATCATCTTCAGTAAGCTAATTTTTTGATTCAACGAGATCAAAGAGGGGCTTTATCTTCACCACATAGGTTATGGGTTCAGCACGGTCAATCATTCGTGCTAATTGACTGAGAAGGAGAATTTGTGTGAGTAAGCTAATCTAGATTAGTAATATCGTGTGGATGTATGGATTTTGTACTCCGTAAGCAAAATGAAGTTCAGTATATTAGCCACTTGCCCAGTGGCTCCGCAAAGCCTGTTTCAGTCGGCAATGCGCACGGTCGCTACGGAGATTAAAATTAAATTTGTCAGGAAAAATTAGCGTACGTGAAATAATGAGTGCTCGGAGCCAGTCTGATCATGGTACACATAGGTGAGTGCAAACAAATATGTAGAAAATAGTACCCAAGAATACGGTGCGTAAATAAATTACCATGATCAATATACAGTCAGGCAGGTGACTTGTGTATTTGGATTTAAAATAAACTCAGTGGAAACGGTATATATAGACAATTCAATAATTTGGTGAGATCCGTACAAGAAAAATAAATACTTATAGATTAATTTCTATTTATTTAATATATCTACGCTGTTTGGGAGCATGAGTATGAACACTATGAGAGTCTGTGTCTGAATCAGTGGTTTTAGAGAACGCATACGGTATGCAGGAGATCTCAAACCAATACTCAGCCGTGCGCCGTAGGATTTAGTTTTACGACACCATAGTATATTAGGATAATCAAACTGAAACTGTAATTTAAACGAACAATCATGTCCGCTGGTTCGCAGTAAATAATGTACGAAATAGAAGGTTTTAGGCATGTGCGAAGCGTGAGACTAATAACTGTAAATAGATGAGCTAAGATTGGGCTCTGGTCACTTTTACTCAGAATCAATTTTTTTCCCTCCATAGATCGAGTCTTCCTCGTCCATACATAACCTATTGATATGAAACAGAAGCATGAAAATGGTAGTGTGACGAAACTCTGGAGTTGAAATTTAGCACAATGGTGTGGTTGGAGCTGAATCGGTACAGCAGTGATGTCGTTTTGGGGATAATTCGTAATAGTGTGATACTGTTGCTCAAATTCAAAGTAAAACTGCAGACCACAATTTAAAGTTCATTTAATCTGGGCATTATTAACAGAAAATCTATTGTACTCAATGACGCTTTGTCTGATACATCGGTATGATGCATGACCATTGGTATCACTGATATAAATATTGCTTTCTCGTTAAGTCACTTAAGTAGTAGTTGTCCGCTAGATAACCTCGAGAGTGAAGGGAACGAACGGGCAAGTTCACCATTAGGCAGCAACCGGAAGCCTAAAAAAATTACCTACATCGCAACCCATGCTGAATTTTAGGCTACTGGAAGGGATTCTCAATATTTACTTCTTATTTTACTTGTGCCTTTTCCCACAGTTTGTACAGTGTGGATCAAGAATTTTGTACAATTGGAATAGGAGACATAGAGAACGGAGGTTCTTCGACGCTGTTGATTCCTTCTCAGGATTCCGCAAGACCAATACATGAGTCGTCCTGCAAAATATTGGGATCTGTGAGTCTTGAAAGCAGCTGATGAAAATTCCATTAGGATAATGTGACACCTCACATGTCCATAACTGCTATACAGTGGCTCCAGGAACACTCCTCCGGGTTTCAACACTTCCGCTGGCCATCATACTCCCCAGACATAAACATTATAGAGCATGTCTGGGATGCCTATCAGTATGCTGTTCAGAAGAGATCTCCACCCCCTCGCACTCTTACGAATTTATGGGCAGCTCTGCAGAATTCAAGGTGTCAATTCCCTCCAACACTACTTCTGACATCAGTCGAGTCCCACGTCGTCCTGCGGCACTTTTGTGTGCTTACGGGGACCCTACACGATATTAGGCAAGTGTACCAGTTCCTTTGTCTCTTCAGTGCATCTTATGCACTAAAATATTTGCTTATGTCTGTATGAATCTTTATTAGATTACTGTGTAAAAATTTAAACTAAATCAGTCAAGAAATTTTCGAGATCTTGGATAACAATATTCCTCATTACGTATTATTTGTATATTTACATACTATATCTATTGAAAACATATGGATTTTGCACATCTGAACGACTTTTAAAGTATGGTGTTTGAAGTAAATCGGTAAAAAAATTTTTCGAGTTTCTTGGTAACAAGGTCTCTGCTCTCTCTGTCTCTGTCTCTCTCCCTCTGTCTCTCTCTCTCTCTCTCTATCTCTCTCTCTCTCTCTCTCTCTCTCTCTCTCTCTCTGTCTCTCTCTCTCTCTCGCTCCCTCTCTCCACATGTCCCTCTTCATTGAGGGTAAGCGAGAGCTCATTAGAGGTCAGGGTGGATGTCTGCCATATATTCTGATGAAACCTGGTTCTCCCTCAGTGTCAGTGATGGCTGTGTGTTTATTAGGAGGATGCCAGTTGATGTTCCCCAGGAGGATCGCTGGCCGATGTACCACTGTTGTAACCCAGCATGCTCTAGGGAGTGTTGACATGTTGCCTTGGCCGCCATGATTACCACATCTCCTTCCAGTGTAGCACATATGGGACATCATCAGACATTAACACTGGCATCATCCACATACATTACCAACCATTCCTGTGTTGACTGACCAAGTGCAACAGCCATGGAACTACAGCCCAAAAACTGACATCCAGCACCTGTACAACACATATCCTCAGATGCTCTACCCCAAAATATCACGCTCAGCCTTGCAGTAGCCGGATCTATCTCCTGCTGTGGAGATTACTTAAAAGTATATTATCCACACCAGCTCAGGTTTCGAGCTAACTTCTGTCCTGACTCTTCATTCTGCTGCTTTCATTCTTCACCATCATACTTCCCACAAAGTGATTAAATAAAGGATGTGCTAATGGAATTAATTAATACATTCTTGGCATTGAATTTTGTGTCATGAGATATATCTGCTGCAGCACAGACTGAGTCTTTTTGCAGCAGGGCGAGGAGGTATTTAATTGATCAATTTAATTAATTATCTATCAAAAGTGTGTTCATATCAGTGAGTAGGATGTGGGGGCTTGGGGTAACCGAGAGGGAGTGGGAGGGGGAGCGTTAGGGTACGGATGGATTATCCCTACGTGGTCATAAATCAACCTTCAGGGGACATAAATCAATTAACAGTAGAAGTGGTTAAGGAGAGATAAGTATTATGCCTCCAATGTATGCGTGTCACTGAGTGTAAACAACCCACAGAAACAATATGCCTCAGAATCAGATTTACTCCAGTACTGTAATACTCTGTGAATTAGCCTTTCAACACCAGTGCCTGCGTATTTTAAAGTGTAATATCTGCAAATGCAGTTTTCCCAGCACCATCACAGTCGGGAATGTCCCGTTTGATCGAAAATTTTTCTTGCTTGTCCCAAAGGTTTTGCTATTGATAAAACTGGCAAATAAATAACAGAAAGTTTGAGGATAAATGTTTATGGTACCTTTCTGCAATTCTACTGATGATTCTGTAGAGATTCGGTAAGAAGATGTTAGGGATGGTTTCTCCTGTCGTGAGAACATTAAAAAAATGTAATTAAGCTAGTATCCTTTAATTTTGATGAATCTATTTTTCATGGGGTTTTAAGTAAACTTTTCAAGAACATTTGGAGAAACGTTAGGGAAGCACATTGGAGACATAGACGGGAAAGAAAGCTTGGAATACGATCAAATGTCTTTGTGAAACCAAAGAAATAGGTTCTGTATAATCAATTGGCTTTCCTGGACAGAGTTTCAAATGAACGTCAATAAATAAAGTTGCTTTTAAGCTTAGTACTATCGTCTGTTAATTCTTTCGACTTGGTTGCCTTTGGGAAAAATAAATCTTGTCTACTACTGATACACTTAACGAAATACAACAAGAAACGTATTCTTGGAGATTTATTTCCCAAATATGACTCTCTTAGTCATAAGAGAAGACCAATAATAATGTTTCAAACATTGTGACTGAATCCAGAGACGGTACAGAAGCCGAAACCACATCACTTGATCCGGGAGACACTAAGATGAGTGAGATATGTTTCAGATAAATATACAATTTCTGTACAGACAAACGAAGGTCCTCATTTAAGTGCCGTAGAATTACATAAGAGGAAAAAGGTGATTGCTGAAGACTACGCATCTCTCCTGACCGAAAAAAAGACAGACAGAAAGTGAGAAAGCAACCATAGAATTTAAAGTAAAATTCCCAAAGGCAACTTTAAAGGAAGATTATGTACATATTGCTATTCTGAGTTTTGGTATGGCTACGGGGACACCACAACCCATTATTTTAGTTACTTAAATGAAAGAGCATATGAATTTAGTGACGGATATACGATTCGAAAATGAAGTGTTCAAATGCATTTCTGGGACTTGTGACCTTAGGAACATGACATATTTCATGCTAATATAAAATTAAGGTCTTGTGTAATTTTTAGTACATTTTTCAAGTTTCTTACATGCGGCTGGGTATTTTAAAGGATACTGTTTATTTTACATTACAATGGTTCAATACAATGCCGAGGTAGTTACATAGATAATATACTGAAGTGCTAATAAATGACTATCATCTAAACGATTCACTGACTTCACCTTAAAGGAAAAATATGACTGAAGGCGGCCAGGGTGGCTGCGCGGTTCTGGGCCCTACAGTCTGGAACCGTGCGACCGCTACGTTCTTAGGTTCGAATCCTGCCTGGGGCATGGATGTGTGTGATGGTTCAAAATGGTTCAGATGGCTCTGAGCACTATGGGACTCAACTGCTGAGGTCATTAGTCCCCTAGAACTTAGAACTAGTTAAACCTAACTAACCTACGGACATCACAAACATCCATGCCCGAGGCAGGATTCGAACCTGCGACCGTAGTGGTCTTGCGGTTCCAGACTGCAGCGCCTTTAACCGCACGACCACTTCGGCCGGCGATGTGTGTGATGTCCTCAGGTTAGTTAGGTTTAAGTAGTTCTAAGTTCTAGGGGACTGATGACCTCAGAAGTTAAGAACCATAGTGCTCAGAGCCATTAGAACCCAAATATGACTGCAGTTCTAATTACCACCTGAAAACATTCTCTCTTAGGAAATGACGATTTATGTAACTTTTCATGATGTGTGAAAGCATTATGAGTTGTTACACCATCACAACCATGACCAAGAAAATACTGTACTTTCAATAATCTTAGCCTAAATTTCGTGGAATTGAGAAGAAAATTAGCGTCACTGTGAGTTTTTCGTTTGCACTGAAATGCTTCTTGATCACATGGCACATTTGCTTCTGTAATTTCTAAAGCCACCGCAAACTGACTCACATTTAATCTAAAACAGAGTCTTAATTTTGTGTCTTTATTTGTTCACCGCATGTGGTAGTTATAGTGTGACTTTGCAGCAGTGGCAAGAAGCTGTACCCGTAAGCGAGGCGCGGGCTTGTTGATGATAACGTTGTGCAGAGTGAAGTAGCAAGTACGTCGGGCAGACTAGAGAGAATTTTATTTTTTTGTTGAGATTCCGAAACGGCTTGCTCAGCTAGATTATGAGCAACGCTAGCCGCTAATCACCATACAAACCGGCGCACTGGCGCTAACTAAATATGCATCAGTATTGACTTGAAGAGGCGCTTTCTCAAAACATACATGGACTGCCGAGTATAAATAGAGGACTTGAAGAGGCGCTTTCTCAAAACATACATGGACTGCCGAGTATAAATAAAGGACAATAATACCAATGTCTTCAGTGTCACAGCTCTATGGACGACGGTGCTGTGCTACGTGTGCTACCACATGAAACTTCCGACGTAAGTTCCTGTCTTTGCCAGGGCCACGATTGTATCCTTGAGTTCACAAGGGACCTGCAGCCAGCTAGCAGGGAGCCAGACCACACCTTCACCAGCACACTAGAGTCCTGCCTAGGGCAGGGGACGGGTGGGGGTGGAGGGAGTTGCATCCCTGCTGCTGCAGAGGACATCCACTCACCAACATCCACCGTCCGCTGTCACGGGTAGCGGTTCAGCATGGCACGAATGCCACTTGCCATTGGAGGCAGGTGCTCGGCCGCCATCGAAAAGTTCGCTGCTGGGGCAGTTTGCTTCACAGTAGGTGCCGCAACTTGGCCACGGGTGTTGTCCTCAGAAAAGACGGGATACCAAAGCGCGTAGCAGTGAACTGAATTTGACATGAGCAGGACGATGAACACCTTTAACGGTTGAGGTACATGAAAACAAATCTTCACCGATTGCCACAGCGTCTCTCTGCAGCCGAGAAGTGCTCTGTGTCTCCTATGCCCTGCCCCGCAGCCTACTCCAGCATCGCCGTACATCTGGCGACTTCATTTGGTGTCGGAGTAGTGGGCGTCGTCTTTGCAGTACGGCATTAGGAGTTCTGTTTTGGAATGGCTGCATGAAAAATGTGAAGAAATTGGAAAAGAAATGATTGTCGGAAGGACTGACTCAGCTTATGGGTGAATTGAAATAACATTCAGTGGAGTTAAAAGCAAGGGTGGTAACATATAGAGTGCTACGGAAATTCCTCTGTTAAATGCTGCGAGAGAGCACATAGACGGAAATAATACATTGAAGGCCTGTATGATGGGTAAGATCCGTCTCATGTGATAGAAGGAAAACAGGAGTCGACTTAGAAGAGATAGGGGATCCAGCATTAGAATTTAAGAGAGTTTTGGACTACTTAAGATCAAATAATGCAGATGGGGTGGATAACATTCTATCAGAATTTCTAAATTCGTTGGGGGAAATGGCAACAAACCGACTATCCACGTTGGTGAGTGGAATGTTTGAGTCTTGCGGCATACCGCCTGTCTTCCGGAAAAATATCATTCACACAATTCCGAAGACTGCAAGATCTGACAACTGCAAGAATTATCGCCAATCAGCTTAACAGCTCCTGCATCCTGATTCCTGACAGTAATAATATACAGAAACGTGGAAGAGACTACTGAGGATGTGATAGATGAAGATCAATTTGGCTTTACGAAACGTGAAGGCACGAGAGAGGCGATTCTGACGCTACGGTTGATAATGTAAGCAAGACTAAAGAAAATCAAAACATTTTCATAGGAATTGTGGACCTGGAAAAACCATTCGACATCGTTAAATGGTGCAAGATGTTCGAAATTCTGAGACAGATGGGAGTAAGCTATTGGAGATATGGTTCATACAGTTCATACACACTATGCATAAGAGTGGATGGCCATGAACAAAGAGCTTGGATTACAAAGAGTATAATACAGGGATGTAATCTTTCGCCCCTACTGCTCAGTCTATACATCGGAGAAGCAATGATGGAAATAAAAGAGAGGTTCAGGATTGGAATTAAAATTGAAGGTGAAAGGATATCAATGACTCGATTCGCTGCTGACATTGCTATCCTGAGTGAAAGAGAATAAGAATTACATGATCTGCTAAATGGAATAAACAGTCTAATGAGTATAGAATATGGACTAAGAGTGAATTGAAGAAAGACGAAAGTAATTAGAAGTAGCAGAAATGAGAACAGCGGGAAACTTATCGTCAGGATTGATGGTCACGAAGTCGATGATGTTAAGGAATTTTGCTACCTAGGCAGCAAAATAACCTATGACGGACGGAGTAAGGAGGGCATCAAATGCAGACTAGTACGGGTCAAAGGGGCATTCCTGGCCAATAAAAGTCTGATAGTGTCAAACATAGAGCTTAATTTGAGGAACAAATATCTGAGAATATATGTTTGGAGCACAGTATTGTATGGTAGTGAAACAGGGACTCTCGGAAAAACGGAACAGAAGAGAATCGAAGCATTCGAGATATGGTGCTACAGGTTGAAAATTAGATGGATTAATAAAGTAAGGAGTGAGGAGGTCCTGAACAGAATCAGAAAGGAAAGAAATATGTGGATAACACTGACAAGGAGGGCGGACAGGATGATAGGATATTTTTTAAAAGAAATGAGGAAATGACTTCTATGGTACTAGAGGGAGCTGTAGACGGGGAAAACTGTAGAGGAAGATAGATATTGGAATACATTCGGCAAAAAATTGAGGACACAGGTTGCAATCGCTGCTCTGATTGAGGAGGTTGGCACACGAGAGGAGTTCGTGGTGGACTGAATGAAACCAGTCAGAAGACTGACAGACTGACAACAAGAAAAGTGGGTATGGGAGTTGCGGACTTACGGACTTACCAACCTTTTTTTTTTTTTTCAGTGACCTGGTTATTGAGGAAGGGTGCCGAGATGCATTTAAGTATTCTTTTGTTGTAAACATTAGTGAGATTTGTGGTAAGGGGCACCTGTTTTTTTTTACACAATCTCGCGGGGATAAGTGTCATGATTCTCTGGTATCTGTAAGATGCAGCCAGTGTAATTTGTGGGCCATTCTGCCACCTTGTACTGAGTCTGCGGCACTAGAATGTTCATATCTTTAAATGTGTGTGACATCCTAAGGGATCAAACGGCTTGAGGTCATCACTGCTTAAACTAACCTAAACTAACTTATGCCAAGAACAAAAGACAAATCCATGACCGAGGGAGGACTAGAGCCTCCACACAAGGGGCCGCGCAGTCCGTGACAGGCCGCCTCAAACAGCGCGGCCTCCCGGCGCGACGCTAGAATGTTATACTTGTCTTCGTTTCGGCCATAATGCGATTCTGTTCTAAGTGACAAGATTTAGGAATTGACTTTTTTTTAGTTTTTGATTTTTATTCTGTGTTGTTCTGAGTGGTTTACTATAGGTTGTGTGAGGAGTATTCACGTGACTAGGCGCTGGAGTTTTATGTATTTGTGGTTGTGTGGCTTGTGATTTGGGATTCTGAAGGAATGAAGGTGCACAATGGCAGAGTCAGGGATGCAAGGTGTCTCGGAACCTGAGATGGTGTGGATTTTACTGAAGAACGTAGCTCAAATAACAAAGGATAGTACGCCATTAAGTAATCAGTTAGCAGCAGTTGCGAGCAGTTGTTGCATGAAGTGCTATAGCAGGAGAAACATCCGGCTGCCACGTGGTTGTTTGTGCCATTTTCCGATTGAGAATTTGAGGATTTGTGTTGTACGGGAACCGGATGTCAGTCTGTGGGATGTACTTCCAGGCCCGTTGCGCTTGGTCGATCAGTACTCGGACGGTTAATGCTGTTTGTGGGCGATGCCGGAATTGATGTCCGATACGTGCTCCACTGGAAATAGACTGGTAATCGAGCAGGCAAATGCGACATGTCGATACTCTCTAGAGCATGCTTGATTACAACAGTGGTATGTGGACGAGCAATCCTGTAACGAAACACCCCCTGGAATGCTGTTCATGAATGGCGGAGCAACACATCGAATCAAAAGACTGACGTACAGATTTTCTACCAGGATTCTGGGAATAGCCGCCAGAAATCTCATTCTGTCGTACGAAATAGGACCCCAGACCATAATTCCAGGTGTATGTATGTCCATCAGTATGCCTAGCACACAGACAATTTGATTGCAGGTCCTCAACTAGCATCCTCATACCAAACACAAAACCATCACTGGCACCGAGGTTTCATCAGAAAACAAAGTAGACGTCCACCCTGACCTCCATCGAGCTCTCGATTGACTTGACTAGTTCAAAAGAACAAGCAAAACAAAATGGCTCCGAGCACAATGGGACTTAACATCTGAGGTCATCAGGCCCCTAGAACTTAGAACTACTTAAACTTAACTAACCTAGGGACATCACACACATCCATGCCCGAGGCAGGATTCGAACCTGCGACCGCAGCGGCCGCGCGCTTCCGGACTGAAGCGCCTAGAACCGCTGGGCCACATGGCCGGCGAACTAGCAAAACAAAGCTGGGATGAAGTGTATAAGGAAACGGAAATGAATATGAAATTCTCTAAATTCTGTACATTATTTAAATTGAACTTTGAAAGGCATTTCCAAAGTATACATGTCTGTATCAAAGTCTCACAAAAACAGATGGATAACAGCAGGTATCAAGAAGTCCTTCCAAACACTTCCATACCTTAGTTTAATGAAAAAGAGTCACAATGATTCAGAATTCTTAAATTTCTTTCACAGATACAAAAAGATCTATATGAAGGTGCTGGCAAAATAGTCATTTATTGACAAAATAATGTATAATGCAGATAATAAAATCAAAGCAGTCTTGGATGTTATAAAAAAGGAAATGGAGAGGCTAACAAACGCAGAATAACATTCTGCTGTGGCAGGGGTGATAAGGTAATAAAAGATCCACAACAGCAAACTAAATAAATAAGCACTTTTCAAGTATTGCAGAGAAGTAACTAAAAAAAATTCCCCAAAAGCAATAAAACACCTGTAAATAATGTTCCACAAAATACAATGATGTTACTTCCAACCACAGAGCACGAAGTCGATAAAACTGTTAAAATCTAAAAAATAAAAAGTCAGTAGGCTTAGATGAAGTACCTATGTGTGTACTGAGACAATGCATAGGGATTATACAAGGCCCTTTAACAAATATAATAAATGATACATTTCCAGAGCAGTTAGAACAGGCAAGAGTTGTACCTTTGCTTAAGAAAGATAACGCAGAAAACATTGAAAATTACCAGCCCATTTTCCTGTTGTCACCATTCTCAAAAATGGCAAAAGCAATTATGAAAGACAGATTAATGAATTACATGAATAAATACAATGTTTTAAGCGAATCACAGTTCGTTTTCCGAAGTGGCAAAAATACGGAGTCAGCCACAGTGGAATGCAGAAGTGTTGTACTTGATGCTCTTGATAAAGATGAGTGTGTCACAGGCACATTTATGGATCTTTCTAAGCCTTCTGATACAGTGGCCCACAAGATTTTATTCAATAAATTAGAAGCATTAGGAATAAGAGGAGTAGCTAATGACTGGTTTCGATCATACCTAGCAGATAGGGTACAAAGAGTAGAGATAACACATCCTTCAAATAGATCTAAACATTTAGCAAAATACTTACCAGAACCAAAATACATTAATATAGTGTGTTCTGTAAGGTAGAATTTTCGGATCAATACTATTCCTGATATACATCACTGTCTTTCCCAGCAGTGTTACTCTTGGTGAAAAAATTCACTTCGCTGATGACAGAAATATTATAGTCAATGAGAAAACAAGAGAACTCGTTGCAGAGAAAGCAAATTAGACTTCCAAAGGAGTTTATAGTCAGACAATAATCAATAAAGTGACATCGAACATAAAGAAAAACTAATTCCATGAATTTCAATTTGAAAGGGAAAATGACAATGTTAAATTAAATGTAGATAGCACCTCTATAGACTTTGTAACAAATGCAAAATTTCTAGGATTGAATATTGGTATTCAGTTGATGTGGTGTAAACACACAAAAGTACATGCAAATAGAATGTCATCAGCATGTTACGCCCATAGAATCCTATCATCAGTGTCTTACTTGCAGTGTCTTTTAGTTACATACTATTCATATGTACACCCAATTCTTAGCGATGGCATTTTTTATTGGGGAACAAATGCACAAAAGATGAATACAATTTTCAAACTCCAGAAAAGAGCCACAAAATAATAACCATAAATAGTTGTCGAGCTCATTGTAAAGATCTGTTCAAAACACAGGGGATTTTAACTGCTACATGTGAATACATTTACCAGTCAGTTGTACACATCAAAAAAACATTGGTATTTACTGCACAAACAGCTCTGTCTATGACTATGGAACAAGAGCTGGACTCAACTTACATTTACCAATAAAACATAAACATAAAACTCAAAACAGCATTTTCTACCAAGGAATAAAACTGTACAATAAATTACCAAAAGAGATGAAAGAAATGAAAAAAATACACTTATTTAAAAAGACAGCTAAAAACTACCTGTTATGCAATATATTTTATACATTGAAGGATTACTTAGCTGAAACAGAGTAAGGGTTTGGTAAATAAAATCTTACTATGTTTTTTATCTTCTTTTTTCCTTTTCTAATAATAGTTACCCCTGAAGCTATGCATAGCATCAAACTAACAACTCTTCCTCTTTCTGAGCTCAACATCTCACTTATTATAGATAGATGCTGACACAGTTTTTGAGGATAGCGGATGGGAAGTTGCCCTACAGTGTGTGGAAAATAGATCTAAGGATGAATAAAGCTACTACTACTACGATTCATTAGATTAGTGAAGTCAGCATAAATGTAATATAAAATGCATAAAGCTAACACAGTCCACAACGGACTTCTCTCATATTTATACAGATAAATGACTTGAACAGCTTCGTCATTTAGATAGTTCCAGAAATTCTACGAAATTCGCACAACCAGGCGTTAGTGTAATTTGTTACTCTTCTCGTAATTATTCGCTCTTTCGGTAGCAAGACTTTATGACGAACGGAGCTGAATATTTCTGCATTCGCTGTCACAAGTAATTAACGAATCCCTTAGGACAGAGAATGTACGCTGAGAGATGAGAACTTCGTTAACTCACATGTCTGGCAAAAACTAATATTTATGGATGAGCATAGAAAATGGTAATTTATACCGACACATATAACGGAATTTACATGAAATGAACATGTAAAGTGATAAGAAAATTGCTTTATTCATTATTCTCATCCAAACGGTTATTATAATTGAAGTAAGCGAACGCAGAACGGTGCGAAAGATTAAATGACATAATTCCGTTTTTGACAGTTATAACTGCCGGTTATTAATTGGAATTGCTTTACTCTGCTTGTCAACAGTGACGTTGCTGTTTCTTCCTGGGCGTTCTTATGGCCCATTCACCAGTTACATTCACTCATTACAATGACAGTCGTGTCTGCCATACTAAACGTGAATATGTTCCTTCCGATTTGCGGCAGCGAAACATACTAACATAACAAAGTCCTGTGGGCCACAGTCTCCATGTTCATACTAACGTTCATTCTTTTCTCTCAGTTATGAGAATGCTGTGCAAATAAACAGAACCGTTACACAACAACATTTGTGGAGGAAAACATGGAAATTATATTGTCAATGTACTGTATACATTGAAATTTAAACCTAGTAACAAAAACACGGGATAACATGGAAAAGCATGTGAATAGAAGTAGATCAAATTACACCTTTATTGAATAACAGATATGTGGCGTAGGTTAGTTGAATATATTCCTTGGGATGTAATTTAGATTACGCCAAAGAGATGTCAGCAGGCAGGTTACATCAGAATGCTAAATGAAATAACGTAGAAGAAACCATTGCCTGAAATGCATTAGTTAAAGTGAAGACACTTTTCAAAAATAAGGTGTGGCTGAAAAGGGAAGTTTACAACCGCGTGTGCTCCGTTACGGTGATGAGACAAAGGCTTTTCAGCGAAATATTTTGTAAAATTGAGGCTAGCTTAGTGAAAAGTGGAGGGATACATGTTGTGAACTACCAGGAGGGAAAGGAAAGTCATCTAGTGAGGCAGAGAATAGACTGTGCTATTGCGTATTTCAATAATTAGAGTTACTGTTAGCAACTGATGCTGCAATTATAGCAAACAAAAGTAACTCTTACTCTTACTTTTTGGTGTTAGACGTAGAATTAATTCACATCTGAATTTTCTGTCACCTACCGCTTCGGCTCCTCGCTCCTGTACCCACTAAAGAACCACAAAGCGTTCAAAGAAACTTAACAACATAACGTCATATGAGTGAAAGTTAACGCTTGTAATCCAATGGAAAGAGCGTTTTAGTTTCCACAATTGCAGTGGTAACTTTGTAGTGTAATGAACTTCAATTCTTAAATAGCTAATAAAAATATATATCACAATTCTTTGAAAAGATGTCGTTGCGCTTCCTGCCTCTTACTACCTTTATACGAAAGACTGAGTGAATACGTATAATGAAAATTTTTCAGCTAACACACTCTCTCAGTATTACGCCAACTGCTACAATGTGAATTACTCTTGCGTAATGGCCTTTTAGTTTACCAACTAGTTGAACAGATTTGCTGCCCTTCTTTGTGAAAATAAAGAAATAATCCGTCCCAGTGGAATGCTACGGGGTTCAGTTCATATGTCACCAGTAAAAGTCACTTGAATTGATTTCCTGTAAATTTAAAACAGCTGCAATTCAACGCCTACTATAAAAGGAATAGCCTGCGGCCTGATTAATCAAAGGAAAGAAATGTTTACTTTCATTATATTTTAACATTTTAATGAATTATCATACATTCGTCATTTACACTGTCTAGAAAGTTTTCAAATGCTCTATGCTGATCTCTGTTTAAAATTTCACAACAAAACCATTTTCCGTTTACATAATCTGACGGAACAGTTTCATTGTCATCACAGAAGGAGACAGCACACTTCCTTCATCCATAGAAGAAGCGAGATGATTCTTAGGAATAATTAATGGATACATCGCCATATCAAAGGAAATTTATCATTTTTATAATTATGTCTATGCCACTAATTTCTAAAGTACTCATTGGTGCTCTTAAATGTTACCGCGTTTCGTCACTGTCGACGTCAGTTCATGTTTCCTCTGTGGAGTCCACCTTAATCCCAACAGACCGCAATTCTCTCCGCTGTCCTCATGTCATATATCTTCTCTCTGTCTCTTTCTCTCTCTCTCTCTCTGTCTGTCTCTGTCTCTCTCTCTCTCTTCCTCCTACGCACCCCCCTCCTCCCTCCCCCATAGGCTGCAGCATGCGAAACGAAATAAAATAAATTTTAACTTCTACTTCATCTTTACCTAGGTCACTTAAAACGTGCTAGTTAAATCTTATTTACTACGAGAAATTGACTGCATTTTATTGGGTACGAAAAACACAAAGCTTTTGAACGAAATTCGCATGGAGGTCTAACACGAAAAATCGTTACCTTAAAACTGCAGTGAATACTGTAATTTCGACTTTAATGGAACTTAAATGGAACTAAGAATAACATATCAGTGAATGGATCGTAAATGACCAAGAATTACAAGACTCCAAGAGACGGAGATGTTTTGAATGGATGTCATAAAGGAAGGAGGCAAGTTAGATACGTGCAGTTGAGAAGCGTTTTGCGTATAGATGTCTAAATTAGAATCTTTTTGCACAAGGTGACGTCAAATGACTGTTTTCGATATTAAGTTTAACATAATATTATGTCCTCTTCCTGGAAACGCACTTGAATGAAATAGAGTGAAAATTTTACTATGAAGGAGCCAGTTATTGTGGGGTGGAAACTGGTACGTAAGTTATGAAATAAACAGCTGGTGAAATTTTAACTCAAATTGGAACGATGTTTTCTTTTATTATTGTTTCTCTGAGTGGTATGACGCGGTTCAGCCACGAATTCCTCTCTTGGGCAAACCTCTTCATCTCAGAGTAGTACATGCATCCTACCACCTCACTTATTTGCAGAATATAGTCCAATATCTCTCTGCCCCTGCTATACGGAAATATCTGATGTGGGATCGGAACACTCCTATACTTCTGGAGATGGGGAGGGATCAGAGCGTTATGTAAGTACGGATATGGCAGACATGTAGAATTTTCTACCGAACTTAGTTAAACACGAGATACAGTCTATAAAAACAATTGCCCTGTACCGACTGTGGGATGATACATACGTGGGACCAATATTTCTGAGGGTGGAGGAGGAAAAGTGTGAAATGTAAAGATAGCTTTCTGATACTTGGAGAATTTTCAACCAAACTGGGTAAAAATATGACGGACGCTATCTAATAATACACTGTTTAGGTAGGACTTCTCTAGCGCATATAAGGGTGGCAGTTGTGCGAGGGATGGCATGTAATAGTAATCAAAGACGGTACACTCTACTGCTGGATGAAAATTTCATTGCCCGCATCTCGTGGTCGTGCGGTAGCGTTCTCGCTTCCCACGCCCGGGTTCCCGTGTTCGATTCCCGGCGGGGTCAGGGATTTTCTCTGCCTCGTGATGGCTGGGTGTTGTGTGATGTCCTTAGGTTAGTTAGGTTTAAGTAGTTCTAAGTTCTAGGGGACTGATGACCATAGCTGTTAAGTCCCATAGTGCTCAGAGCCATTTGAACCATTTGAAAATTTCATTTTGAATACAATATTACTTTGAGCATTTTGAGCAAATTCCTAGATCTTTGGTCGCTGTGCTGAATGGTGACATTTCTGATGACAGCGAAATCCTGCTACGATAACATAGGCGGGTAGGAATGACACGTGAGAAAATACACTGGAACGCTGGGACAAACTTCACCAAAATTTGTTTCATATGAGGTCCCGCAGCAGTGCATTATGTACTTTGTAAATAATGGAGATCGACACATTTCTCCCACAAGCAACCTTATTCGTCACAGTCAAGGAAAACTCACACAATTCAGTTGTTCCTGCATCAGATGGTGAAACTAAAAATATTTCACATAGTCAAGTTTTATGTTAAATTATTGTCAATGCAAGATATTTTATTTTATATCCCTTTTATTTATGAGTTTTTAAAAGTACAGGGTGGCGCAGGGAAACGGGAAATTTCGAAATAACGTCATTTCTATGAATAAATTCATAAAACCTGTAATTTATTAACGAAAGTGAATGTATTCAGAATGCCATTATTCAGTATGTCTTTACAATCAAAATGTCGGAAAGTGTCTCTTTACTTTTTAAAGATGACATCGGAAAGATGTGCTCCCATTCGGCGTTCACACTGTGAACAGAATGCGCGGTGTAGCAAATCTTGGGGAATGGCAGTGATTTCGTTTTCAGTGTTCTCCTTCAGTTTATAGATTGTTGCAGGACGTGTACAGTACATCTTGCCTTTAAGACATCCCCACAGGAAGAAGTCGCACACACTAAGATCAGGGGATCTCGCAGGCCATGCAATGTCACCGTTACGTGAAATAATGCGTCTTCCAAACAATTGACGAACTGCTGCCATCGATTGTCGAGCAGTGCGTGACGTGGCTCCATCCTGCTGAAACCACATGTTTTCGACGTTAAGATTAAGCTCGTACAGTCTCGGTGTAATGAATGTTTGAAGCATTTCAACAAATCGAGTGGATGTTACTGTCACTGCACTACCATCCTCACGTTCAAAAAAATAAGGGCCGATAACACCTTGACATGATACAGCACACCATATTGTGACCTTGGCGCTATGTAGTGGTCACTGGAGAAACTCACAAGGATTGTCCTGTGCCTAATAACGAAAATTCTGTTTGTTCACGAATCCGTTCAGGTGGAAATGGGCTTCGTCTGATATCCATACGTTACCAAGGAAATTCGCGTCCTCGTTGATTTTAGTCAATATCTGGCTACTAAACTCCATACGTGACGCTGGGTCTCGTTCATGTAAGTGTTGCACAATCTGCAACTTACAGGGATGGGAGTCTAATTCGTGCAGTATTCTTTGTAAGCTTCGTCGCTTAATCCCTATCGAAGATGCATGCTGTCGAACGGAGCGGCGAGGACTTCTCTCGATTGCAGCTCTAGCAGCTGCAATGTTCTCTGGGGTACGTACCGTTGGAATGCCACCTGGAGGTTTCTTTTTCAAGGCAGATCCTGTTTCTTCAGAATTACGCACCCACGTTGTAATCGCATGCGCAGATGGGACACGTCCATGACGTCGAACCTTGTAATGCTGTCGAAATGTTCTCTGCGTGGCAGTCGCACTATCACCATTTTTGTAAAACGCTCTCACAGCTACTGCACGCTCCGCACCAGTCCAGTTCTCCATGATTACTAAATGGCAATGCGTTCACATCAATTGTGCAAAGTTTCGAACATCTGCCGGCGCTACAGTGCTGCCAACTGTAACGTTCAAAATTTCCCATTCCCGTTTCGCCACCCTGTATAATTACAGTATACAAAGCTTAAAACTGAAACAAATGAGCCCTCGGTCACAATTTTTTAGTCTTATTAACCAGTTTCAACACTTCTAAGAGTGCCTTCATCAAAATTTAGACAGTTACAATGGTCTATAACACAATTACAAATTTATGGGAAGAAAAATATTTTTTGTAAAAATGTGTAAGTACTGACTGACAATACAAGACAGAGACAGTACTTATACGTCACGTATTAAATAAATAACCGGCCGGAAGGGCTTTAGTCACCAAATAATTAAAAGTAACGTGTGAAAGCGAGCCTCTAAGGGCTGCTCGTACCTGTACAGCCACAGGTTGCGACGGACTGAGGCACCCGCGTTGACAAGTGCGGGCAGGTGAACTTGACATTGCAGCGAGAGCGCCATCTAGCAGCCGCAGCTATAACTTGGCTACTTAACGTTCGAATGTAGACAGGCGAAAATTACAATAAATTACTTCAGTACATAATGTAAAAGGAAATATTTCCTTTAAAAGTGACAGGTAAAGTAATATTTTGCCTGCATCAGATCATAGAAGCACAGTTTGAAGCATAAAAACGTCATTATAGAAAATACAGAAAGGGCTAAATGACATAGTCTCTAGAAAACGATATAACATGATATGCAGCCAATAAACTTTTTATTAAATAAATTATAAGATGACTGAGCTGGAAAAAAATATTTCGGTAAACTGCACGAGGAGACCCGAAATTAAATGTCAAGTAACGGCTTTATACCGTTAAAGAAATTTGTATCACGCAACTGCAGCTGCTCATAGAGAATGAGGCTATCATTTCGAGAAATGTGTTTAAAAATCTCTCATTCATCAAGAATATCTAATTTACGCCCTTTCTTCTCGGTGTGCAAGATGATGATATGGGAAATAGCTTTTGGCGCGTGATCTGTAATCAGAAGATGGTCGGCAAAAGACGAATTTTGGAGGCTAGTGCCATTTTTTCTTAAAAAGTATTCATTGTATCTGGTTGTAAAGGTACGTCCTGTTTGTCCTATGTGGCAAGAAGAGAATGGTTCAAATGGCTCTGAGCACTATGGGACTCAACTGCTGAGGTCATTAGTCCCCTAGAACTTAGAACTAGTTAAACCTAACTAACCTAAGGACATCACAAACATCCATGCCCGAGGCAGGATTCGAACCTGCGACCGTAGCGGTCTTGCGGTTCCAGACTGCAGCGCCTTTAACCGCACGGCCACTTCGGCCGGCGCAAGAAGAGAAGGTATCGCAGAAAATCTTACAGACGCCAGAACTTCCTAAACGGCCACGAATCGTTTTTAAATTATGAATAAAGTTTCTTTTCAAATTATTACTGGCAAAAAAGACAACGTTGCAGTTGTATTTATTACGCAGATTACGTTGGATTTGATAGCAGATGGATCCCAAGAAAGGAATAGAAAAATATTTTTTTGGGTTAGATTCAATGATAGAGGTGCCGAGGGTAGTAGCTCTTTTAACAGTTTTCTTTCTGAGGATGTCATCTACTATGGCAGGTTTATACTCGTTATTAACTGCTATAGTTTTTAGTAAATTGATTTGTCGTTGAAGCTCTCTTTCGAAAGTGAAATGGAAGTAACAAACACGTGGGGAACAACTACTCACATACTACAACGATTCCAGTAATCTTCACTGGCAGAAAAGGGTTACCTGCTCCTGTTGCCGTATTCTGCCAGTCTATTGACATTTTTGTGTTATTTCCCTCTACTTTCTCGTTCTGTTTACATAATCAGCAGGAGACATTTTCTCAGCTGCATGATTGTTAGCTAGGTACCATTGAAATACAGTCTTGAAAGGAGTATTATTGAGCCACTTGCGTTCAAATAAATGTCAGTGAAGTAGATGTGTAAAAAGAAGTGATAGGCTTCGTATATTAAGCCACCAGGTACTGTTAGAGGGAAATGCCGCACATCGATTTTTTATCTCTCATATATATTTTTAGTTACAAACAATTTATAAGTCGTCCTTAAATATGTTACAGTTTTTAACCTTCCTGAAATATTACTTTAGAAATAGGAATCATGGTATCATTGTTTCTCATTTAGGTGTGCACTTGATGTACGTCAGCATCTATGCAACATAAATCAGAACTAGCAACAACATCTGAAAGCACACTGTTCAAGAAACACCAGAAACTTAAAGCGTTAAACGTGAGGAGGAGGAAGAAAATTTGGTTACGACACCATGAGAAGACAAGAATCTCTTTCATATGGCTTCCTAGATGAGAGAACCGTGTTTACCACTTGCGCTTCTTAATATAGAAGTACTTGATGACAACAATCACTATTAATGGTAATCAAGCACACTGTGACTGTGAGTGTAAAAGTTGTCCGAAAAGAAAAATAACATCTTGTACAAAGCCTATGTGGTATAAAAACCTGTGGTTGTCATGAAAAAGCCATGCGGCTTCCTATTCGGGAAATATATCGGACAATACACTTCTTGTGTACATAAAATTGTTAATATATATTGCCTGCCGTTTCAAAACAGCCAAAATCTCATATAATACAATTCAAGCCAAAGTCATGTCCCCCCCCCCCACCCCCCTCTGTTCCACTCACGGATTGCGCGAGGGGAAAACGACTGTCTGAACGGCTCAGTACGCGCTCCTATTTCCCTTAGCTTTGAATCGTGATCATTGGGCGATTTGAAAGTTGGTGGTAATAATATATGCTCTACAACCTCGGTGAAGATCAGATTTCGGAATTTAGTGAGCAGCCCCTTCTGGTTAGCGCGCCGTCTATCTGCAAGTGTGTCCCACTTCAAACTTTCTATGAGATTTGTAACGCTCTCGAGATGGCTAAATGTACCAGTCACGAATCTTCTTTGGACCTTCTTAATCTCTTGAATCAGACCCGACTGTTAAGGGTCCCATACAAACGAACAATATTCCAAGACTGGACGACTAACTTCCTTTTGTTGAAGGACTGCATTGATTCAGGACTGTACCAATTACCGCAATCTAGAGTTCGCCTTATCCGTTACTTGTGTAATCTGATCATTCCATTTGAGATTATTTCGAATATTGACACCCACATACATGACGAACGTTACCGCTTCCAAAGACTGGGCATTTATTTTGTACTCGTAAATTAATGGGGATTTTCGCATTGTTTTACGCAGTAGGTTACACTTACAAATATTGAGAGATAACTGCCAGTCATTACACGACGCATTTATTTTCTGCAAATCCTTATTGATTTGTTCACAACTTTCGTGTGATACTACTTTCCTGTAGAGTACAGCATCATCGGCATCCAGGGCCGGCGTGCCTACACGAGACCAGGAAGCAGCGCATTAGCGCTCTCGGTGACAATGGTGGTTATGCTGTGTATCAATTAAGGTACGTAATTCAATCCATCGCATCACCAAAACTTACGCTACATAATGTTACTCTATAAAATCTGTTTCCAGCCTTTCTTATGTAATTTAATGTACGTCAGACATGAAAATCCTCTATGAGGAAAAACGGATCATAAGGAGTAAAAATTAATGAAATTTAGCGATTAAGAGGACAGCAAATTATTTGAACCAAACGTGACAGCAAATCCATTGAAGAATTTCAGGTCTAAAATAATGATGTAACAACTGCTTTTGTCATTCGGCTACTATCAGACTGTAGTGTCTCTTTCTTAGGAGTAACAACACTGTCTGAAATCTTATGAAACTGAGAAGTACTCAAGTGTTATACGATGGAACTTGGAGAAGTGCTATCCAAATTTGCAAATGTTTAAATAGCTATTGTATTGCGTCTACTCAAGGTGACGTAATGTATGGACAACTGAACAAGGCAACGGGAATTAAATGTTACTACATTCGAACAGGCTACAGTAACAGACCCATAAAATAGCAAATTCTCGCGTCATAAGAGACCAACCTGCCAAAAAATTATAAATATTTATTGGTATATGCGTCTCGTTAGCAATCTATCTTTCCTGATGGCCTACAACCAAGTTATTCTGTTTGATATGTAGAGTCACGGAAAGGGAGAGAAGTTCGTTGGCTACGCAAACTTCCGGCTATTTAATCGGTCTAAAAAGATTTTCCCCTAAATGTAAGTTTCCGTAATTGGCCTTTTTAGTACGTTACCCGGTGGAAGACTATCTCAGTGGTCTGTGAGCTATATTCTCACATATTTTTCGCAAAAGCGTGCTCAGGTCAAAAAAAAAGAGTTCTTACATCGTTGCCGGTGTAACAGTTAACAGAGCTGTTGCCTAGTTCAATAAAATGAACGTTCCTTTAGAGAGACATAGGAAATGTTACTTTTAGTCAAAGGGTGACTACATTCACACCCTACGCAAGTATTTCTGTCCTGCCTACTTAGCTATTAGGCAAGCTACAGAGGAAAAACATGGCCGAAATAAAAGCTGACGCCTGCCCGTCAGCAACTGCGACGGTCTGCAGGTGTGCTCAGCTATCGCCTTTTCTGAATTTGGAAGTCTGCGCTGGCGACAGCGAAGCTCATCGGCGCGGCACCACCCTCTTCCGACGTCATCCATCAGCGTCATTCTCTCTGACCCGAGCATGGGTGGGAACATAAATGGCTTTTACAACTTTAACGTGTCCAATAACTGCTCTACTTGTAGGCGATTCTGTAATTCCTGTAATTCCCAAGTAATAATTTTTCTTCTTTAGTACCAGCAGCATAATATATGTGTAATTACTGCATGACTATTAAATGCACCAAATAGCTGCTTCTAACCAGTGAACGTTATTTATTTACCACAGACTGTTTCGACCTTATCGCCGTTTTCAAGTACATGCAATTACAATTTTGGAGATAACAGGTACGGATGTCAATGTCATTTATATTAAAGTAGCTGTATTGTACTCGCGTCTAGATTGATGTGACGACCATATTACGTGGATGGCCGAAGTGGCCGTGCGGTTAAAGGCGCTGCAGTCTGGAACCGCAAGACCGCTACGGTCGCAGGTTCGAATCCTGCCTCGCGCATGGATGTTTGTGATGTCCTTAGGTTAGTTAGGTTTAACTAGTTCTAAGTTCTAGGGGACTAATGACCTCAGCAGTTGAGTCCCATAGTGCTCAGAGCCATTTGAACAGTTTTTGAACCATATTACGTCGTTAGTATACTGTTTTATAACTGTCACTGCTTTAATACGACGTGACAGCTGTTTGACAGTTCCATTCTTACGACACTAAATGTTTACAAAAATTGTGCAGATGAACCGAGACATTGTTTTATTTTCTAAAATTGGTTACGATTGCCTCTGGCTGTTGCATATGTTACTTCCGATTTACCCATAATCGTGTCCTAGCAGTTCAACAAAGTTTTTTAGTTAGTACTTGTGTCAAAATTCTGTATGTTCTTTAGCTATTTCTTGTGGTTATTTTCTCGTGTACTTATAGATTTCTAATTCTTCAAGAATGTTCGTTGCAAAACCTTTTGGTATTATGTACAGAATCTGTAGTGCATTTTCGATCGTATCAGCAGAGTTATTTTGATTTTTCAAGTGTAGAAAGAATCTCGACATTATATTCGCTCTATCTAAAAGAAAGAAATTGCAAAAGAAACTGCAAAAAGGTGGGAATTTAAGGAGATGACACCTGGATAAACTGGCTAATCCAGAGGTTGTACAGAGTTTCATGGACAGCATAAGGGAACAATTGAAAGGAATGGGGGAAAGAAATACAGTAGAAGACAAATGGGTAGCTCTGAGGGATGAAGTAGTGAAGGCAGCAGAGGATCAAGTAGGTAAAATGACGAGGGCTGGTAGAAATCCTTGGGTAACAGAAGAAATATTGAATTTAATTGATGAAAGGAGAAAATATAAAAATGCAGTAAATGAAGCAGGCAAAAAGGACGTCTCAAAAATGAAATCGACAGGAAGTGCAAAATGGCTAAGCAGGCATGGCCAGAGGACAGATGTAAGGATGTAGAGGCTTATCACACTAGGGGTAAGATAGATACAGTCTATAGAAAAATTAAACAGACCTTTGGAGAAAAGAGAGCCACTTGTATGAATATCAAGAGCTCAGATGGAAACCCAGATCTAAGAAAAGAGGGGAATGCAGAAAGGTGGAAGGAGTATATAGAGGGTCTATACAAGGACGATGTACTTGAGGACAATATTATGGAAATGGGAGAGGATGTAGATGAAGATGAAATGGGAGATACGATACTGCGTGAAGAGTTTGACAGAGCACTGAAAGACCTGAGTCGAAACAAGACCCTGGGAGTAGACAACATTCCGTTAGAACTACTGTCGGCCTTGTGAGAGCCAGTCCCGACAAAACTCTACCATCTGGTGAGCAAAATGTATGAGACAGGCGAAATACCCTCAGACTTCAAGAAGAATATAATAATTCCAATCCCAAAGAATGCAGGTGTTGACAGATGTGAAAATTACCGAACTATCAGTTTAATAAGTCACAGCTGCAAAATACTAACACGAATTATCTACAGAAGAATGGAAAAACTAGTAGAAGACGACCTCGGGGAAGATCAGTTTGGATTCCATAGAAATGTCGGAACACGTGAGGCAATACTGACCTTACGACTTATCTTAGAAGAAAGATTAAGGAAAGACAAACCTACGTTTCAAGCATTTGTAGACCTATCGAAAGCTATTGACAATGTTGACTGGAATACTCTCTTTCAAATTCTAAAGGTGGCAGGGGTAAAATACAGGGAGCGAAAGGCTATTTACAATTTGTACAGGAACCAGATGACAGTTATAAGAGTTGAGGGGCATGAAAGGGAAGCATTGGTTGGGAAGGGAGTGAGACAGGGTTGTAGCCTCTCCCCGATTTTATTCAATCTGTATATTGAGCAAGCAGTAAAGGAAACTAAAAAAAAATTCGGAGTAGGTATTAAAATCCGTGGAGAAGAGATAAAAACTTTGAGGTTCGCCGATGACATTGTAATTCTGTCAATGACAGCAAAGGACTTGGAAGAGCAGTTGAACGGAATGGATAGTGTCTTGAAAGGAGGATTTAAGATGAACATCAACAAAAGCAAAACGAGGATAATGAAATGTAGTCGAATTAAGTTGGGTGATGCTGAGGGTATTGAATTAGGAAATGAGACACTTGAAGTAGGAGGTTTGCTATTTGGGGAGCAAAATAACTGATGATGGTCGAAGTAGAGAGGATATAAAACGTAGACTGGCAATGGGAAGGAAAGCGTTTCTGAAGAAGAGAAATTTGTTAACATCGAGTATTGATTTAAGTGTCAGGAAGTCGTATCTGAAAGTATTTGTATGGAGTTTAGCCATGTATGGAAGTGAAACATGGACGATAAATAGTTTAGACAAGAAGAGAATAGAAGCTTTAGAAATGTTGTGCTACTGAAGAATGCTAAAGATTAGATGGGTAGACCACATAACTAATGAGGTGGTGTTAAATAGGATTGGGGAGAAGAGAAGTTTGTGACACAGTTTGACTAGAAGAAGGGATCGGTTGGTAGGACATGTTCTGAGGCATCAAGGGATCACCAATTTAGTATTGGAGGGCAGCGTGGAGGTAAAAAACCGTAGAGGGAGATCAAGAGATGAATACACCAAGCAGATTCAGAAGGATGTAGGTTGCAGTAGGTACTGGGAGATGAAGAAGCTTGCACAGGATAGAGTAGCATGGAGAGCTGCATCAAACCATTCTCAGGACTGAAGACCACAACAACAACAACATGTGGTTCTGTTTATGAGCACAATGTCTCCTTTGGATACATGCAGACTTTGGTACATCGGTTCTGCAAAATATACAAAATGAACTTGTATATGCAATGGACATGAGTTACAGGGTAATTGATTTCTCAAATCTACATACGTGACAGCAAGTAAACTAGTGGCATCATCAAGTACAAGAGATACATAGCAAATTAGAGCACAAGACTGGGCATAAATGAAACATGGCAACAGTATAAAGAGTGACTAACCTTGCAATAAATGTAATAATAATACATCAGTCAATAGCCTAAATGTCAGTATCAATACTATCTTGCCTAGAGTGTAAATGATGGCAACGTGGAGTAGCATAGCATCCAAAAAATGGCACATCTCATGGTATCAGTTAAGACAAAATAGCATCGGAAATATATTAACATAAGATATATAGCGTCTATACATAAAAAGTGTTGTGTCTTCTTCTTACAGTCTAGACACAATGAGGTAGCTAGGTGCACGCTAAACTAACGCAGACGGGCTTGAAGTTCTGGAACATGAGACTTATTAATGAATAAGAAGAAAAGTACGTAGATGTTACTTAACTTTTATTCTCTTGTTGGAATACATCTCTTGAATAGTAGTAAGCTATAAGCACTGATACAATTGGCGCCTTGCTAGGTAGTAGCTATGGACTAAGCTGAAGGCTATTCGATCTGTCTCTCGGCAATTGAGAGGAAAGCTTCGTACATCTGGTCGCAAGCTATGTCGTCCGTACAACTGGGCGAGGTCTAGTCCGTGTCTTGTGACCTGCCATGTGGTGGCGCTAGGATTGCGATTACACAGTGGCGACATGCGGGTCCGACATGTACTACAGGACCGCGGCCGATTTAAGTTACCACCTAGCAAGTGTGGTGTCTAGCGGTGACACCACAAAAAGGACACAAATTCTCATTATACGAAAAAACTGTTTGAGTTACAGTCGGCAGCGGTCAGACTAACCAAGGTATGTGATCCGCTGGGCACATGTAGAAATAAATGGTGTCTCTTTCAGTTGTTTTCATGCACATGCGTATGAAAACAGAAAAAGGTGCAAGGCGTAAACTTACGGTAAGACAACCGACCAGCAAGATTCTCCCTACCTGGCACGTTGACATCTAATAAAATACTGAATAATCTACGAAACGTGAAAAACAAGGTATCAATAGAATTTTTATAAGCATGGGAAATACATCGGGTAAAAAAATCTGTGTTGTGTCAATTTGTTATTTACATTCACATGTAAATGAGAATTAGCATATATGAAAGCTGGAAATGTAAATACATACATCTGAAAAATATTTGGCAATTAGCAAAGTTCCTGAAAAATAGCAAAAGAATTTATTGGCTGAAAAGTATTAAAAAATTATCTATTAATAGTAGAAGCGTAATGTCTTCAGAATGCAAGAGTCGAACTGAAGAAATAATTTATGTCGTCAAGATTGGTGCATATCTGTAGCGTAAATAAAGCTGCTGGTTACGTAGAAATTTCGTAGAATAAATGCTGTAAAATTTTCTTTTCAAATTCTTGATAGTGAAATAAGCGTGCGTCAAATTTCGTTCATAACCGCAGCCTTATTCTTGCCGCAAATACTTACCCTATTCGTATTTCACTAATTTCTTATTATTGCTATAGGATGCAAATTGAAATTCAGTACATATTCAGGTGTTGCATAGCTACCAAAGCCGTAAAAAAAGTAGACATATTCAGTGTATCGGAGTCAACGTCGTGTGTAACGTCGCAGTCCGGGAAAACTAAATCGTATGGAAAGTAATTTATGTAATGGCAGAATCTGCTATGTTGTATTTACGTTACGCAATATAGTCTAATTGATCCAGCTCTGTATTTGGCTTGGCATAATATTTTTTTATATTAATGTAGATGTGATTAGTTTTCGAAACCGATTGTTTTCAAATAAATCTGCTTGACAGTTTGGTGCCGGCGGTAGTCAGCTCTGGTTATTTTATTGTTGGCTGATTTGGTGCTGTTGACTTTGGGACTAATTTCGTAGAATCCGTGCTCTGCTGATAAATCAGATGGGCATTGCGAGTAAAAGGAAGTAGCTTTGACGTCAGTGTGCTTGATATATGCGTAGCAGAGTTTTGCTTTGCTCGCCATAGCGCTACATTGCTTTGAAGTAAGCAGTAGCGTGCCGCTGTGAGGTCCGACGATATTGTTGACCGCGCCGCCGCTGCTTTCAAGAATGGCATGGCACTTACTTGTTGCAGGTATCACACTTTCTACGTCCGTGGACACTGTGCTTCGAACAGGCTGACCTTGAATAATTTGTAACATTGGAGAACTGTCAGTGTTATCAGAGTTGCTTTCAGTTTGTATAGAATAACTGTGCGGGGTCGGTATATGGAAATCTGTGTGTTTGCTTGTGTTAAATAAATGGTGAATTGAATAAAAAATATTTTCTTCCCCTTGAAAGTCTGTCGCGAAAATAATTTGGCGCTGTTTTTATCATTATCATGACTGGCAGCCTCGTTAGATAGAAGTGGTTGGTCTTAGTTAATAAAATCCTGTTCACATAAAATAACATCGGCATATACAGGGTGGTCCATTAATCGTGAACGGGCCAAATATCTCTCGAAATAAGCGTCAAACGAAAAAACTACAAAGACGAAACTTGTATAGCCTGAAGGGGGAAACAGGATGGCGCTGTGGTTGGCCCGCTAGATGGCGCTGCCATAGGTCAAACGGATATCAACTGCGTTTCTTTTTTAAATAGGAAAACGCATTTTTATTACTTAGTCGTGTAGTACGTAAATAAATATGAATGTTTTAGTTTGACCACTTTTTTCGCCTTGTGATAGGTAGCGCTGTAATACTAACAAACGGATAAGTAAGTGGTTACACGTAACATTCCGCCAGTGAGGACGGTATTTGCTTCGGGATACATTACCCGTGTTAAAATGGACCGTTTACCTATTGCAGGAAAGGTCGATATCGTGTTGATGTATAGCTGTTTTGATCAAAATGCCCAACGGGCGTGTGCTATGTATGCTGCTCAGTATCTTGGACGACATCATCCAAGTGTCCGGACCGTTCACCGGATAGTTACGTTATTTAAGGAAACAGGAAGTGCTCAGCCACACGTGAAACGTCAACCACGACCTGCAACAAATGATGATGCCTAAGTAGGTGTTTTAGCTGCTGTCGCGGCTAATCCGCACATCAGTAGCAGACAAATTGTGCGAGAATCAGGAATCTCAAAAACGTCTGTGTTGAGAATTCTACATCAACATCGATTGCATCCGTACCATATTTATATGCACCAGAAATTGCATGGCGACGACTCTGAACGTCGTGTACAGTTATGCCACTGGGCACAAGAGAAATTACGGGACGATAACAGATTTTTTGCATGCGTTCTATTTAGCGACGAAGCGTCATTCACGAACAGCGGTAACGTAATCCAGCGTAATATGCACTACAGGGCAACGGAATATCCACGACGGCTGCAACAAGTGGAACATCAGCGATATTGGCGGGTTAATGTACGGTGCGGCATTATGGAAGGAAGGATAATTGGCCCTCATTTTATCGATGGCAATCTAAATGGTGCAATGTATGCTGATTTCCTACGTAATGTTCTGTCGATGTTACTACAAGAAGTTTCACAGCATGACAGAATGGCGATGTACCTCCAATATGATGGATGTCCGGGACATAGCTCGCGTGCTGTTGAAACGGTATTGAATAGCATATTTCATGACAGGTGGATTTGTCGTCGAAGCACCATACCATGTCCCACACGTTCACCGGATCTGACGTCGCTGGATTTCTTTCTGTGGGGAACGTTGAAGGACATTTGCTGTCGGGATCCACCGACAACGCCTGACAACCTCCGTGAGCGCATTGTCAATGCATGTGCGAACATTACGGAAGGCGAACTGCTCGCTGTTGAGAGGAATATCGTTACACGTATTGCCAAATGCATTGCGTTGACGGACATCATTTTGAACATTTACTGCATTAATGTGGTATTTACAGGTAATCACGCTGTATCAGCATGCATTCTCAGAAATGATAAGTTCACAAATTTACATGTACCACATTGGAACAATCGAAAAAAAAATGTTCAAGCGTACCTACGTTCTGTATTTTAATTTAAAAACCTACCTGTTACCAACGGTTCGTCTAAAATTGTGAGCTTTATGTTTGTGACTGTTACAGCGCTATCAGAAAGCGAAAAAAGTGGTCCAACTAAAACATTCATATTTCTTTACGTACTAGACGAATATGTAATAAGAATGGGGTTCCTATTTAAAAAAAAAACGCTGTTGACATCCGTTTGGGCCCTTGTCAGCGCCATTTAGCGGGCCAACCACAGCGCCATCTGGTTTCCTCCTTCAAGGTACACAAGTTTCGTGCTTTGTATTTTTTCGTTTGACGCTTATTTCGAGATATATTTGGCCCGGTCATGATCAATGGACCACCCTGTATACCGATCTTCTGAATATGCTTCCTACGGCATTGCTTTCATGGCTTAGGCTTTTCTGTCCTGGTGCTGAAAGTGTTACTCTGAGCGGTTTCACAAATTTTATCTGCGTATCAAAAAAGTTGCTTGACGGTGTAAAATCAACTGTACAGAAGATAATTGTTTTTTTATGAAAGCTGCTATCAATTGTAGTTCTCTAACGTAATCAGTTCGTCAGAATTATAAATGGGCTGTTGAAAATGGATTCGAACTGTAGTGACCGTCTTTCTTACAGGCTGTGACATCACATTGGGCTGGCTTATCGTGAGAATAAAACTGTTTGCTCAAGTAACATCTGTAACAATGCTGAAATTCTGAATGTGACTTCGACGAAGTCGTCGTGTTTTATTTTCTGTGGTAATGGACATCGTCTTCTTGTTGCTGTTTATTTTGCGTTCTGACTGTAGGTTGTCATGATTATACGTATTTGGTTTGAAAGAGATAAACGCAATGGTGATATATTGCGTGGTTTCACGGGAATTCCTAGGAACAGTAGATCGAACAGGAGTGTTGTTAGAAAAATTTGGCTTCTCAGGATGGGCTTCTAAGTATGTTACTGGCTGTGAGTTGTATACATAGCTTGCTCTTGCGCGGTATTAGTTGCAGAGTTCAAAGATTCATTGTAAGGGAAACCACCTTGTTCTTCAAAAAATTTTGCGATATGACGCAATAACAGTCTAATATTTCTTAAATGCGTCACAGAAGGAAACAAACTTTCTGTATTGAAATATGAATGCGGTATCTTTTATTTGATTGCTCGCATTATTAATCTGGGTTAAATAAGTTATTTCTTGACGATTGATTTTGCTGTATGATCTGGTCTGCAAATCGATCCGTGGGGAATAGTATTTATCAGCATAAAGGTTGACTGAAGCAGAAGTGTTCGCACACGATGAAGCGCAAAGCTGTGTTGTGAACGGAAGGTTTTCATGATATACGGCGGCGTCTTGTGTAGCATTTTTCGGTTGACAGAAAACTTCTTTACTATTAGTGTCATCATGATTAATATGGGTCTTGATAACTACACTATTAACTATTTCAGACTGCGCGGGTGGCTCAACACAGCGGTCTCGCAATGGGTTCTTTCAAGTTTTCCGAGATTATCAAACTTCTGTCACTGATGGTAGCGTCGGAGGAACCACTAACAATTTCATGCCGCTTAATAGAGGTCTGAGTGTAAATTTTAAGACGTGCATCTAATCGAATGATCTATTCTTTGAGTAACTGATTCGATTTCATCTGTAAGCTACATTGATGTATTAAAGCATTAATGTCATCTCTCAAAGGTTTGGTACTGTCTGCTCATGGCCTGCCTATAACTTCAGTTTTACTGCAAAGACGTTTTTCACTGGCCTTAATATCTGTATCTACCTCTTTAAAACGGTTATTAGTCGTCTCTGTGTATGATTTCAGCTCGTGACGTATGGTGGAAAATTGTTCAGCATTTTTATTAAATCGTTCATTGAACTCAGTAGTGGTGTCAACTTGTTTTTCTCGTATGATGGAAAATTGTTCATCATTTTCGGTTCACTGAATATTTGGATGAGATTTTGAAACATCAATCCTTATTGCTTTGAATTGATGGGACGGGTGTCATCCGCGTTGTGCTTTGAGTTGCGGAGACATCATCTACAACCACGGAAGTCTCTTTTTTTTTGCATTGTCTGCATAATTACCGTTTATAGAATCTGACGGATTTTTAATAACATATTCAGTACTTTGCACTGCTGTGTTCTCTGCTATACTGTTGGCATTCTGATTGGGAAGTTCATTGACCTGATTCGGTGAACAATTGTGTTCAGACATCTGGGTGTTAGCAACATATACCTCGGTGTATATGAAAGCAGTGTACTGGGGAACATTTTTATAAGACCGCAGAACTGCATCTGGTCTGAGATAGCAGTGTTGGAGTAAGATACACAGTTGTAGGTAGCTGTCTGTGAACGGAAGACGATGGAGTGGGCAGTTTTTGTGGTGTGCCGTGTGAAGTCACCAAGTGTTAGAGTAATTTAGGGATGTGAGTATTGCTCAGCTTGGAAGCGGAAGTCTTTATGCAAGCAAGGTAAAGATGTTAAATTATTATGATTTTTGTTTTTGCCAGAGCGTTAGTATAGATGAGTTGACTGATAATTTGTAATTGTTGAGTAACCCCAGAATGTACGTAATTTGTTTTGATAAAAAGGGTAGTTGGGTATTTCACTTTTGTAATAATTCTAAGATTTGTTAACAGAGCTTTAAGTAATTTGATAATTTGCATTTATAGTGGTTTAATGAGGTTAGATAATACTTCCTGTTTAAATCCCGTTGTTTGTGAATCAGTTATGAGTAATGTAGCATCAATTATCAGATGTTTTGGAAAAGCCAAACTTAATTTGCAATATAATTTTGCTAAAAAAGAACTCAGTGTTAGTAATTCACCACAATCAATACCACCCTCCCTGTCCAGGTCATATGTTTCTCAAATGAGTTCGATTTTCTTAAATGACTTCGCTTATCAGAGAAAACAATATCATGTGCATTTCAAAGTATTACAGTCAGCATTATATATTGGTGAGTCTGTAGCTAGAATATTTTTTCATGAGAGACCAGAAGGTATCACATTCCAAAGTTGCTGCATTAAAGGTAAGACAATTTAATTTATTTGTTATGTGCACAGGGACCCAAGTTATCAGTTTTAAACAGGGCCAGACGATTCCGTGCCTAAGGGGCTGAATGTCTTTTTGCAGTGACTGTATTTCTTTATTTCTATTGGGAGTTGCATTGCCAAATCAGTGTGTATAAAGTTTTTGCTAACAGTAACGCAGAGTAAGTACACCACTTGCTGTTACAACACGTTACACAATAATTCATGTTTTGTATCCATTCTACAGTTCAGACATTCATTCAACTAATCGTAAAGTTTATTATATCATTTTTTAAAGAACGTTACAACATGTATTTGTATTTCTTGTATTATGTCGGTGATTATGAGTCGTCTGTCATCCGTTCTGCCTGAGTTGGTGGATCTTGAATTAATGTCAGAACTTATCACTAACTTTTTTTGCCTTCGGTTTACATTAATGTGGTCTTCGTAAGATTCTATTTGATGACTATATTGTGCATAAATGGATGCAGTCACCGATGTAACGGTCCCATTGCTTATCTCTATGGTAACTAAATGCTGATTACACAACCTTGTTACCTTAATTACGTTATAAGTTCTGTTTAATATTGCTATTGCTGCCTTACAGTCATTGCAGCCTGTCATTGTGGTAGCATGTTTTGGTAGACATATTAGTTGCCCATTTATATTATAAGGTTCTTGTAAGCACATGGTGTGTAGGCACACATGTGCTATTTTCGGGATTTCCGCACCAATTGTTGTACCACTTTTTATATTATGTTGTAAGATATGCATCTTTTCTCTATGTGTTCTGGGTGTTTTACATGTACAAAGTATTTACTGTGTGTCTGTCAATAACTGAAACATTTTCGTCCTAGTGCGCTTAAATAATTCTGTCCTATGAAGGCAGACCTGTAGAATGAAGCCGCGCAACGGATCTGCTGATGTTGGAATATTCTCTGTCCTCGGACAGACAACATTACAGTTACTGGAAAACAGAGAAAATAGCCCTTTGGATGGCACAATGTAAGTAGCATCTACTTTAAAGAATGTTAAATTCTAAGTTATCATAATTAGGTGTAGCTGGCTTCTTCTTGGTGCTGGTTTCTGTTGCGATTTCTACGGTGTTACTGGATGGATTGTGACTTGGTGCAGTCTTCTGACTTGGAAACATTTTAAGATATCTTTTGGATGTCAGACAGTTACACTTCATTTTGTCGCACGGTTCTTCAATGATTTTTGCCTTCACAAGTTTCTCACTGATGTCGGTGCTTCTTGCTGCTCTGTTATGTGACACCCAGTAAGTCCTTCAGCTGCATTGCTATATTCTGTGGTTGCTGGTGCTTTTGAGGGTAGGATCCCACAAGCCAGTATTTAAAACACGAATGTGGGCTATCCAGGCTTTGCAACTCTTCTCTGTCAACTTGTTTTCGAAAGGGTGCTCCCCGAAATCGTTAACGACCCCATAACATCTCGTCATTAAGCTCAAAGCAGTTATATTCTGTGGCCTCACGCACCACCCGTAGCCAAGCTGTGATGTTGGTGAGATGAAGAGCATCATCGAAATTTGGTGTGATAAACGTGGCGTGATTAGATCGCTGAGTAATATGAAACTGTTGCCAAGAGCGTCATACTCGGCTGTTTTTTCTTTTTCGAAACGCACGAAAGAGTGTTGGGAAGGCACTCAGCCCTGTACTCCAACTCGATGAATACTGGTATTACCATGATCCAGTTGGTGTAGGGTGTAGAGGAGGGGACTGCATTTTCATGCCGGCCACAGTGGCCGAGCGATTTTAGGCGCTGCAGTCTGGAACCGTGTGACCGCTACGGTCGCAGGTTCGAATCCTGCCTCGGGCATGGATGTTTGTGATGTCCTTAGGTTAGTTAGGTTGAAGTAGTTCTAAGTTCTAGGGGACTGATGACCTCAGAAGTTAAGTCCCATAGTGTTCAGAGCCATTTGAACCATTTTTGCATTTTCATCCCTCCTCCGTAAGATACCCTGGCTATAAACGCATGAATTAGTTGCCAGAATCTAGATGAGAGAAATTAATATTGTTTCCCGTGGTCTCTTCTGCCTAGATATAGAAATTACACAGAAAATGCAGTGCTTCAAGGTGCTTACGATATATATAGCATCCGCAAGAATCATAATTGCCAAGGCATCACATTTCCCATGAAACTCCAGAACCTAACACAATACGAAAGGCAGAATCCAAACTGTTCTGTTTAAGTTAACAACGTGGTTTTTGATGACAGGAAGGCAGAAGGAGTAGGTGTCAATGAGCACACTGTGCAAATTAAGAAGTGAGGTAAAAAGTAGCTGGACCATCCTTTTTTAAAAAAATTACTCGATCAGCGCACCAAACATGTAAATTTCTTGCGATTTTCCAAGGATGATAAGCAGCACTACTTCCGAATCAAAAGCCTGTCCGACTTATTTTCCTCGCAAATCAATACAAAAATGTGTAAGTTATTTTTGCCGCAGACGCATCAACTCTATTACCAAGAAAGAATGCCCTGAAAGGCACCTGTCTGATTTCTTGAACCAGGAATCGGTACATATGGAAATGCCTATCGAGCACTATAGTTCATGAAACTTAAGACTGCCTATCTCCAGGAGCGATTCTCCTTAGTCGTATACGCAGACTTTTAATGCCTCCTAGCTCCCGTCGCACAATGTGATGACCATGCCACACCAATTTCGAATCATACCTCTGGGATAATCCTGCGAGATGGTTGCTCTCTGAGCTCACTAGTGACGTTCCTCACACTGTTAGAAAGTTTCCAAGAGAATCACGCCAGGAATAAAGTTTCATTTCTGGATTTGCTACGTATCGTGCGTGCACCTCTTCAGGAATATGCTGAGATCACGCGTCGGGAGGATATGCAGATTGTCAGAGCAGCATACGCCGATGGTGTAAAGTTTCACCTTGTAATGAAGAACGGCATCTTTACTTACGAATACTTGGAGTCGGAGGAGAGACTCCATGCCCAACATAGCTATAACGGACGCAGACTGTAGAGTTTATGGGTTCAGGTCAAAGATGACGACATACCGCACAAATGCAGGTGCCACCCAGAGGTGGGGAAAGGGTGTGCATCGCGTAGCTTTATACACTACCTTGTTGGTGATGCTTCACATATGGGGCGCCAAGTAGTCTTTGTATCGAGAACCCATAATTAACATACTGCAACTACAGGTGAAAGTCTCGCTGTCGCTTCATGACAATAAATGGCTCTTCAGTGGGAACTGGACTGGGATTCCCCCGTACTCACTCAGTTCTGGGTTGAGTGTGCAGCTGATAAATTTATTGTGGATGCGTGGGTTGTAAAGTTGATGAAAAGTTTGTCGTGACTGTGTTTGTGTGAATATGTGTTTGTATGTGCATGTAAATATTGTACATATACATGTGTATGTGTACGTGTGTGATTTTTGTTTACACTGTTGTTCCTAATTCTGTTTCACATATACTATCAAGAGAAAAATGGTCAGAAGGAAACTATTAAAATTTAAATATTGTGTACAGAGACTTTAAATAAATTGCATTATGAAATAATTGTTAATGAACCACAAGTTCTTTTCAACAATATTGTTCCTTCCTATTTCCCAACTGACGGGAAATTATTGTTTATAACAAATCAGATTCTCTTCCTATGGTGTACAGCACTAGAATGCAGCAACCCAGTCAAGTGCGTTACAAAAGAGGTGGCAGGGGATCTTGAATCTCACTCATCTAGAGGGTGATCTTCATTCTCCCAGCCAGAGACCAAGTGGCCGCTTCCAGGAAGTTCTTATCAGTAGACTGAACCACTTTGAGAGAATACAGTCTACCATTTAAGGTGGGGAGGGGGTGATCTTGGATGTTATCATGCGTATGTAAAGACATATGTCTCATTTGATGCAACTGAAACAAACTTTTCCACTTTGAAATTAGTTTATGACTAAATCTCTTTGTGACTGAAGTAGTTTGTAAGACAGCAGGGAGGCAGCAAACATTTTGAATGTGCTGTTAATATTGCTGGAAGGAAACGTTCGATCTGGAGTATACTAGCTATAGTTCACCCATATGTAACCTGATACTCCCTCTCAATCTGCACCAGAAGTCCATTCAGGTGTATTGGCACGCCTTGGAGGAAACGGAAAGTGCGTGATCTTGAATATACCTAGTATAATTGCCTCATGTGCAATCTGACGCAGAGGGTCCTGAACGGCGGGTTAAATCGGTTGCAACCGGTTCTGCATTACTACTGGCACTACACCAATTCCGTATACGTAACGATGACCATCCTACCGTAATATACCAATATGTCAATTCAATTATAAACGTAGAGGCATATAGAATACAGTAGATCTGTGGTGTAACATAAGGCAAAATTCACTAGTTTCTGCCTTTGACTGATTCCAGCGACTAATCGCGGATCTCTTAGTCACACAGTAACCAATCTTTTCGTTTATTTGCGCCCGTTACACCATATTTACGCGAATAAGTTTCCAATCTTTGCACTACATGCAGCTCATGTATAAGTCACTCAGCATTTTGAGACAAGTTTCTCATTACACCAGCTCTCTACACCAACTCTATGCTGAATGGGAACAACACCACACGGTTCCAAACGCTATAAATCACGTCCTATACGTGTACTGAACAGCAGCCGCCCTATCACACTACACTGAGTTACGTTAGATGATGATTCTACTTCTCACTACACCTCCTATAAAGAAGAACATTCGCATTAATTCGAAAATAATTCCTCCTCAATGATAAATTGTACAGGGACTGAACCTATCACACCATAAAATTTATTTTTTGCAACCTAAACTATTATCTATTCAAATTTCATTCCTACCGTCTATGGAGTTGTACTGAACTGGAGTTTGCTGTCGATTCTGCGTTATTCCACCTTCATAAATAACAACCTAATTACAGTATATACTCAAAACAGAGAATAATTTAGTGTGATGTATTCGTAAAGTATTTTGGTTCGTTCTGTAAGCTTAACCACTTTTACGAGATGTTGTAAATTCGACTTACGCTCACGAGACTGCATTGGGAGCCCTTATGCAGACCTTATGGTATTCATCTCTGGATGCAGTTCACATTGTTTGTCTCGAAACTTATAGAAAACATCCGATGGATTCCCATTCCACATGGGACTGTCCATTTAAAATTTGAATCCTGACAATACGAAAAAATATAATTTTAATTTTTTCAGTAAATTAACATTTATTTGCGTCGTAAGCAACGGATCCAACAAGAAATTGTCAAAAACTAAACAAACGATTGTTTTATGGAGGTTGTTTCGCTTTGGAACCACTTAGACCTGTAGTTATCAACCTCCCATCATTTTAAGTGGAAACTCGCTCAGAAACACTTCCATAGGACACACACAGCTTAAGACATAATTTGGTGCGATCTCTTCAGAGAAGTCATGCACAGCTGATAGTTTATACGATGTAAACCATCTTATTTGTGATTTTATCATCGCAGGCTCACGTTCATTGCCGTCATCAACATCGCCATGAACTACATTTCCTGTGAGTATTTAAGGACCTGGCAAAGGAGCTGAAGTTCCTCATATGCTTGCTGATGGATAAAATTCGCAGAAGCATCCTCAGGGTGACTTCCTCAGATGACTCTGAACCCAAATCACTCAGAATTTCTTGTTCTAAAGACGGACGGTTCGATCATGGATGAGGCCACGAAACGTCCATGAACACACAAATTACAGCCTCAATAATAAGCTAAAAACTGGCCTAAAATTTAGAAAATTTACATCCAATTACAAAATTAATAACGAAAGTGAATGCGAGTGCGGTAGTTTCCCGTCGAAGCCACTGGTAAAGGCAGTAGCACAAACTTAAATTGGGTTGCAGTAACTTCGGATGTTCTTACTTTCACTTTCAATGATTCTCTCGATACGATCACTACAAAAAACCCACCCATTGAGCAAATTATGTAACAAAAATTTGCACAGACAAATCTCCTGCAATCGCGTAGCTAACACTCCGCCCCGACTGTAGCCCTGAACGCTATAAGCGACTACTGCATCACACTACATTCGTAGAAGCTCCTCAGTGGACCGCATGGGGTATCTGTCTTGCAGTAGCATCGCAAAGAAATTAAGAGAGTTGTGGTCTGAGGCAGAAACCACTGGTGCTTAAAGGTTTAAACGAAAAGAGAACTGAGGCAGAGAGGGAGGACCCTAAACAGTGGCCAAGGCTTTTATACTTTTTTATTGCTTTGTTGAGTGTCTATACGCAAATTATAAAATTTCAGAGCCATTTTCGGGACAAACATTCATTCATACCGTAAAGCAGTAATGCTCCATAGTCTCTTTGTCGGAGTGCTCCATAAATTATTTGTGGTGGAAGGTACTCAGATTCAGCGGCTTATGGCTCCAAGAGCTCCAAAGGAGCTACACTATTATCGGGATCTTTTGTCACGGTGTGTGACATGGAAGGCAGCTCAGGGGACGTACAAAATATCCAACAGCTCACGCAGCGTTGAAGGTGGCTGGGCTATTTTGGAACTTGCGACACTTCTTAAGTGAGTCTCCAGCGGGGTTGTGCGTCGTGTCTGTGGAATCTTGGTGATAGTACATGAACAGCTGTTGGCCGACTTGTGGCGGATAGTATCGTTTATCAGTAAGAGCTCATTTTCTTAATGATATTTTACGATTCATGAACTACAGTGGGTTGTACCCAAGAAATATTTGAGTGTTTTATCGTATGAAACAAACACAAGAAGAAAAAGTTTAACTTATCTTAGATTGATCGGTTGTTATAGAAAAGTACCAAATCTTGTGCCTTATTCGGGCTTTGGTTTTTGCTTCTCTTGTCAGGTATGATTTAAGAAAATTGCCACTTTTCCAAGCAAATCCAGATTCTTCTTCAATGGTAACTGTATTATAACAGCGCTTCCTAACTAAAAATGCAATCCCAAACTAAGCTACAGTCTGGAACCGCGCGAACGCTACGGTCGCAGGTTCGAATCCTGCCTCGGGCATGGATGTGTGTGATGTCCTTAGGTTAGGTAGGTTTAAGTATTTCTACGTTCTAGGGGAGTGATGATCTCAGCAGTTAAGTCCCATAGTGCTCAGAGCCATATTTGAACCAAACTAAGATCTCAACGTCAGATAATCATCGGTGTAATAAAGAGAGCGCGCCACGTCTAATGATGCAACGATCATTCAGCATGTCGGTGTCGCAATTAACCTCCTGTCAACGGGACGACATGTCACACTGAGGTAAATGCATTTTGGGAGGGTTGTAACGAGCACACTACCTTGGAATCAGCAATAAATGGGTGCAGTTACCTCCCACACCTACAAAGCAGCTGTATGTTTCTCTAAAGCGACTAACAACATCAGATGTCTCCTTAAGCTAATTTGTTTAATACCAAACAGCGTTGAGAGCGATACCTCTTCACGAAATAATTCGAATGACACTGTGAATGACAGTTTTCAGCAACAGGCTGCATAATCGGATATTATCGTTATTAAGAGAAACCGGGTCAGTTTGTCAAGCCGTATGAGGAAGCGGCAGAAGATAATTTCATTTATGGCCTAGATACTGACATAGAGTAATTCAGCAACTAGATGATCTGTCCTTAGGCTGTCAAAACAGCTACTAACGGAATCATTTACCTCCCAAAGGGAGACTGGAAGCTACACTGAGGAGTTATTTCGTTGCAGTAAACAAATCCAGGGAACGATTCTTTCTAAGCAATACAATTTCATTAGAAAGAATCAATATTCAGAAACAACTTCAGTCTTCATTATTTGTGTAGTTTGGGGTATAGTAAACGTAACAATCGGAAAGGTGACATGAACACTACGTTCGTTTCCTGGACATAGCGCTGTTCGAAATATTACGTCCTCGCGTTGCTTTGACTTTTGAGCTATATTACCCTGATACTAACACCAATTAAATTCAATTTCGATTCACCGTGCAATTTTGAATTCTTCGCAAGAAGAGATCGAAGAGCGATATGTAGCGAAAAACATTACAGGCACTTCTCAGTTCTGAATGTCAAACTGTTAAGTCTATATTGTGAAACTTACCAAATTTCGTATCGATAAAAATTACAAATTTTCTTGGTGAGTAGATTGGAATTATTTTGAGTACGTAACAAGTGCGAAACTGATAAAATGGGTCACCAGGTGCCGACAGTTACTATATACGAAATAAATGAAATGTGACTAACATACAGACAATTTAGTTTCCCTTTTACATTTCCGCTTCATGACTATTTGACCCTCAACAACTTACATTTCGATGCTAATACTGCGGGTGATACGTTTTAAGTTATTTTATCCTTTTGGTTAATAGATTATTTATTGTGGATTTACCACATTAAGTTGCTGTAATTGATGAAATCGTCTTACGCCCATTTACAATGAAAGTGTCAAGATTCATAGCCACTCAACTTCAAGCAGAAATATTCATTTATACGACATGTTCTGATGTCTAAGACTTACAATACCCACCAGAATCAACGATGCAGTCGACGAGGTTCTGTAGTACAACAGTGGTAGTCGAATCTTCAGATTTTGCGCTTTAGAGTGTATGGTGTCTGCTCTACAGTGCACTACTAAGGAATCACTCTGCCTGCGAGACAAATGAAAAGTATGTGCGAGAGGTTACACCAAAATAATCGAGACCTTTCGCGCTACAATATGGGGCGTATTAATGTGATATAGTTTTCGAATTTCAAATGCGTTGTTACGCTGTTACAGCTTCTTCCAGAAGCGATGAAGTCGATGTTGTTGATAAATAGTTTACTACAGACGACATCAGACACAACAGGGACGGGACTGAAGCTGTAAATTTGTGTACTCTGGTTCTCTCACCTTCAAACTTTGGGTCCCCGCCCATCTGCATGCAGGACTTAACGCTGCTCAAACTTCATATTTGCCAGGAGGCTCACAGGAGCTCAACATATCCTATATTCCCGTGGAGTTCGAGTACACCTGTTCCCCGCTGCCAGTGAAGTTCATCACATGTACGGTTATTTGTTACAGCTGAAAGCTGGGTAATTCACTAGATAATTCGCCATATTTTTCTGCAGCCGTCAAAAATACAGAAAGCAGGCCTTCACGTTTAGAATTTGATGTTTCTTCAGCACGTGCGCCAAGTTTCGAACAATTTCGGTAGCTAGCAAATCTGTTGTGCGTCTACACAAAACACTCGTTACAAGTATCCTGCTGTAGTTGAATTCCTGGTTACAGAAAAACAAACAACAGTTAACATACGTAAACATTTGTGTACAGAGTATGGTATTGATGAATTTGATAGGAGTGCTGTGGGGCACTGTGTAAAGAGAATTAAAGCATCAGGAAGCGCAAAAACCGAGCGGTATGGTCGACCACGTTCGGGTCGTCCTGTCCTCGATGTGTCTCAGCCACTGTTCCCGACCTGGTGAACCGTTCTCATCCAGTTATTCGTGCAGAATTGTGCATCAAAGCTCCAGAGCTGGCGCTACAGTTGTAGGTGAGCATCGGAAATGCACGTCAAGTCACTGAGACTCTGGAATATTCAGTGGCGTTCTCAAGATGTGTTCTATAAAGCCTCACAACAGACCACAAGATCATGACGTGACAGCCACATACTGTTGCGTGATATTTTCATATATTTCTGGTCATTTGTAGGCTATCTTTGGAGGAGTACAAGAACTGCTAACCTGTGAAGAAATCTTCAAGCCATAATCCCACTGTCTGGCGTGACCGCTGGAGCTTAGTCTCAGAGGCTTCATAGAAGGGACTTAGTTCCCCAGGGCACTGCAGTTTGCGGAAGCTGCATGCGGTACCTACCACACCAATGCTGGCAGTATTGATAATCAAGGGGCTGTTGAAAGCAACGCTCTGCTACCACTAACATGGTGCCCAGGTGCTCAGAGCAAATTGTGTGGACGGATTGAGTCGGGTTTCGGGTAAACATCATTTACCATTTGTAAAACAAAAAATTAAGTGGACGGATTGAGTCGGGTTTCGGGTAAACATGATTTACTATTTGTAAAACAAAATATTACAAAAGGCAAGTGTTCAGTTCAAAATAAACAAACTGGTTATAATGTGCAAATTTCCAATTACACATTACGCCAACTTTATACCCAAAGGCCATTGCCGCTTAAGAAATTTAAAATAAAGTGACTCCAGAAGATTCCTTAACGATATGTAAACAACCCCACAGGGCCCCTAAATAAAACGTGAACAAGAAATAACAGAATTTAATCTAATTATGAATTTAGCACATTTAGGAAAAGAAACAACCTACAAGACCAACATGTGGCATAATCATTTTGATGAAGACGACAAACTGGCTTTCTTGAATCTAAGTCCACAATTCTAGTCTACAAACAGCATCTCGACTAATATGAAGCAAAGAACATGGTGGGTAACGAAGAAAATTACTTATAAATGCAGCCCTGTTATTACACTGCCTCTAAAGCTAAAAACGAGTTTAATAATAGCTCCGTCAGTGCCAGATACGAAACTTTAAGAACAAAAGTAACGAAGCGAGAGACGGCCAACCATGACTCTTCAAAAAATTAAACCTGGCCAGCGTCATATGATAACATTTAAAGAAATTTAACAACAACTGAAATGAAATTTTCACTCTGTGGCGGAATGTGCGCTGTTATGAAACTTCCTGGCAGATTTAAACGGTATGCCGGACCGATACTCGAACTCGGAAGTTTGGAAGGTAGGAGACGAGGTACTGGCGGAATTAAAGCTGTGAGGACGGGGCGTGAGTCGTGCTTGGGTAGCTGAGTTGGTAGAGCACTTGCCCTCGAAAGGCGAAGGTCAAAAATGAGACAGGATGACGTGTACTTCTTATAAAAAGGGAAAAATAACAAAAATACTGTAACTATTGCGGCAGAAGCCTCTAACAACGTTGCATAACATCATTCCCTGCGGCGTGAGGTGATGCAGGAGGCGACAGGGTCGGCGAGTTCGATGTCGTCAGACGATGCACACAGACAGAAGGTCAACAAGAGAACACTACAGTCAACAGGTTCAATGATCTCTGCGTGTATTACAACGCCTGTAAGACTAGAACAAACTTTGGGAGCGTCTAAGTTGCGGCATCACTAGCTCTTTTCACAATCTCCCGTAATCGATTGTTCAGTCAGGAAGGGCTCCGTTACAGTGGGGACCTCCACCAACACCAACAGTTTTCCGCACACAGTATTACCAATCATTTATACACTTCTAAATACTTTTCCCCTGTCAGATTAACCGCTGAGCATACGCTTTCTAGGTCCACATCTTAGTTACTGAAGCCCCTTGATTCTGCCCAGCACCGAAAGGCAGGATGCCAGGACAAGGAAGAAACCCAGACGCTACCAATATCGCCTTCTCCCGACTTATCCGGTAAAACGTGCTTAACCAGCTCCAAGCTCACTGGGATGACGGACAGCACTGGTGATCTCATAATCCAAAGGCCACAGCATCCAATGAATCAGACTCTCCAAAACACCAGATTCTCCATAATTTACTTCACACAAACTGAACCCCGGAATTAAAGGAAAACGCCTTAATCATACAAATGAATCACTTTTTGCCACTCAAAGAAAACCCAGAGCGAAGATCGCTGAATATGAATACGTGGTCTCTGTTCTTCGGGACATGAATGAAGTACGTCCCACCTCCTGCGGGAATGTCAGAGTAGCGAACATGGAGGAAACGGACAGGGATTGCAGACAGGGGACCCTCGGTGGGATTGTGGGTGGCTGTGAGGCGTGTCGAGACAGTTCGCGAAGTGGCGATAACACTGTGTCCCGAATGGCGCAGTGGTTGAGGAACCTGCCTGGTAAGCAGGAGATGCCGGGTTCGAATCCGGGTCCGGCACACATTTTCACTCGTCGCCGTTGATTCAGCGTAATGTCTCTATGAAGCTGACATCAGCAACCCCGTTTCTTCCACTCCTCCCCCCCCCCCACTAACATCAATTTATGTATTACTATTACAATGCGAATCGGAAATAACGTCGCAGAAACGCATTTCAATAGGCCTCGTAGCAAATCTCAATAGCCCACATTAACCGATTGCACCCTGCACAGCGTATCACCCCGAGGAGAGTCTGACTTGATGCCCCAAACTGCAGTGCCGCTGACAGCCACAACCGGGTCGATCGCGACGGCTCGGTCACACCGCCTGGTTGGAACGCGCTCTCTGTGGTGAACAACTGTTAGTTCCCTGGTGCGCATGGCGGAAGAGTTGAAAGAAGGAAACCGGCACGGTCCACGTGCTCATGCCGTTATTCGAGCAGACTGGCACATCAAACTAACCAGCTGCCGCTACAGCTATCGCCGTTTTTTGGAAATGTGAGTGCAATGATTGAGACTCTTGGATATTCAATGGTGCGGTCAAGATGGATTCCACGAATGCCAGGAAGAAAGCTGCAAATGATCTCGTTAGTAACGATCGGGTGCAGGTGTTCACCCCGTAGTCTAGCGTGACATGTGGACTTTTGTTCCAGAGACTTTAGAGAAGATAAATACACTATTGGCAATTAAAATTGCTACATCAAGAAGAAATGCAGATGATAAACGGGTATTCATTGGACAAATATACTAGAAGTGGCATGTGATTATATTTTCACGAAATTTGGGTGCATAGATCCTGAGAAATCAGTACCCAGAACAACCGACTCTGGCCGTAATAACGGCCTTGGTACGCCTGGGCATTGAGTCAACGAGAGCTTGGATGGCGTGTACAGGTACAGCTACCCATGCAGCTTCAACACGATACCACGGTTCATCAAGAGTAGTGACTGGTGTATTGTGACGAGCCAGTTGCTCGGCCACAATTGAACAGACGTTTCCAGTTGGTGAGAGATCTGGAAATGTGCTGGTCAGGGCAGCAGTCGAACATTTTCTGTATCCAGAAAGGCCCGTAGAGGACCTGCAACATGCGGTCGTGCATTATCCTGCTGAAATGTAAGGTTTTGCAGGGATCGAATGAAGGGTAGAGCCGCCGGCCGGAGTGGGCGAGCGGTTCTAGGCGCTACAGTCTGGAACCGCGTGACCGCTACGGTCGCAGATTCGAATCCTGCCTCGGGCATGGATGTGTGTGGTGTCTTGAGGTTAGTTAGGTTTAAGTGGTTCAAAGCTGCAGTTAAGTCCCATGGTGCTCACAGCCATTTGAGCCATTTTTGAAAGGGTAGAGCCACGAGTCGTAACACATTTCAAATGTAACGTCCACTGTTCAAAGTGCTGTCAATGCGAAGAAGAGGTGTCCGAGACGTGTAACCAATGGCACCCATACCATCACGCCGGGTGATAGGCCACTATGCCGATGACGAATACACGCTTCCAATGTGCGTTCACTGCAAACACCAATGCGGCCATCATGATGTTGTAAATAGAACCTGGATTCATCCGAAAAAATTACTTTTTGTCATTCGTGCACCCAGGTTCGTCGTTGGGTACACCATTGCATGCGCTCCTGTCGGTGATGCAGCGTCAAGGGTAACCGCAGCCATGGTCTCCGAGCTGATAGGCCATGCTGCTGCAAACGTCGTCGAACTGTTCGTGCAGATGGTTGTTGTCTTGCAAACGTCCCTATCTGTTGACTCAGGGATCGAGACGTGACAGCACCATCCATTACAGCTATGCGGATAAGATGCCTGTCATCTTTACTGCTAGTGATACAAGGCCGTTGGGATCCAGCACGGCGTTCCGTATTACCCTCCTGAACCCACCGATTGCATATTCTGCTAACAGTCATTGGATCTCGACCAACGCGAGCAGCAATGCCTCGATACGATAAACCGCAATCGCGATAGGCTACAATCCGACCTTTATCAAAGTCGAAAACGTGATAGTACGAATTTCTTCTCCTTACACGAGGCATCACAACAGCGTTTCACCAGACAACGGCGGTCATCTGCTGTTTGTGTATGAGAAATTGGTTGGAAACTTTCCTCGAGTCAGAACGTTGTAGGTGTCGCCACCGGCGCCAACCTTGTGTGAATGCTCTGAAAAGCTAATCATTTGCATGTCACAGCATCTTCTTCCTGTGGGTTAAATTTCGCGTCTGTAGCACGTCATCTCCGTAGTGCAGCAGTTTTATTGGCCAGTAGTGTAATTCCCCAAGGCACTGCAGTTTGCGGGAGTTGGGTGCAGTTAGACCCTGCTCCTCGCTCTGTAGGATAATGCGGTTTTGTCTTTTGAAGACTATATACCGCTAGCCCACTGCAAGTCCCTAATACATCACTGAGCATGCCAATTTCACCTCCTTATTCGGAGGATATCGCAGCTCTGCTTGGATACCGTGAGAAAATTCGTTCACTTTCTTTTCACATTTATTATCTTATCAAATGTCTCTCCCCCATGGATCGATACTTAGGCATCGACCAATGAGTGGGTCAGCCGGCCGCGGTGGTCTCGCGGTTCTAGGCGCGCAGTCCGGAACCGTGCGACTGCTACGGTTGCAGGTTCGAATCCTGCCTCGGGCATGGATGTGTGTGATGTCCTTAGGTTAGTTAGGTTTAAGTAGTTCTAAGTTCTAGGGGACTGATAACCACAGCGGTTGAGTCCCATAGTGCTCAGAGCCATTTGAATGAGTGGGTCACGGCTGGCAGCCGACACCAATCTCTTGCAAGTTACGGTGAGTTCTATAAGCCAGCAACGGGAAATTTCCCCTGTAGTCCGGTAAATAAATCTACGGCGGTCATATTGGCAGTAGCATTATCATTTCTCGTATGAGAGGATTTAACTTCAGAGGAGGATAATTTCGGACATTTTCGGCCAGGCAGGGGAGGGAGAGACCCTTCTATTCCTGGCACCGCTTAGGGAGCCGATTGGGGCAATCTTTGTAAAATGGCGTTCCGGGAGGTCATGCTCGCGTTCGCGAAGTTTAGGGTAAGTGACGGATTTCACATTAGCACTATCCAATTTCTGAGCATGTCAAACCTGTGGGATTTGCTGAACAACTTCTGTTGCCTGCTTATTCTTGTGCGTCTTAGACTCGTTTACTTTGCATTTGCTAGCTGCACCGTTAACTAAAGCTTGCGTTTAACAAGCAGGCTTCTATGTAAATGAGATTCATTCCCAGATTATTAGCGGGACATTCGTGGTTCAACTGAGAATCTAAAGAGGTTTATGTTTCAGTATTTTAGGTGACTTTATCCTCTTTGTGTTGCAGAAATATCTCGGTCGATCTTACAAGAGTCCATGTTCATTTCGTTGGAACCTCATTCTCTGTCATTTTAACGTGGTATCTTTCAAGATCTTGGAGTAAATGAAGGACTTATTAAACTTCGTCTTCATTTGAATCTCAGAAACAAACTATTGTGTCACAAGTGATCGTGGTTAGAAGACCCAGTGAATATGAGTATAGCTAATTCGTCAGACTTTCTAGTTTGTTTGTCTCATTGTGAAGGTGTTACGTTGCAGTAAAATGTCCAAACCTTGTGGCCAATAAGTTCATACAGAGATATTGTGATCAGTTGATTAACTGTTTCGTAACGTGAAGTCCACTCGCTTGCCTAGCATGCAATTAAGCATATCGTAAGTATAATAATGTTCCATACCACTGGCACCAAAGAGATAGATACCACGCAAACACTTTACGTCAACCCTGCCAGCATCTTGCTTATGGAATCATCTGTTATCCTACACATTAAGACAGATCTTATAATGTCAGTCAGTAGTAGGCTTTTTATTTGCTTTAACTCTCAACTGCGCATACAGTATAGCATTGCGTGGATCTTGCGTAATCTAGGTTATTTACTATTTTCTCTTCTGGTATGTGATTGTATTTTGGGGGATTTGAGTAGGTTGAGTGGGAAGATGTTTTTAACTTCCTCGTGAGTATTTTCTTTGTGTATATCGAGTTGTTTATTTGTGTTTAAATTATGTTAGTGTTCTTTCTCTCTAGACTCTATTATACGCCAGTTTTAAAAAACTGATAGGGCTAGTCGAGAGCATTCTAGAAAGAATAGGAAAATCGCCAAAGAGGAGCATTTAACAGAATCAGAGGAAATTATGTACCAATGTTTGAGGGGAAGGAACAGCAGTAATTGCTTCGCCCGAAACCCAGGAAGATACATTGATAACCGGGCCGAGTGGAAGTAGCTTTGCTTCCAAAACGGGGGCAAACGTAACGCAAATCAGCTCAATTTTATAAATTACTTGGGGACATTCCACTCTGGCCCAGACAGTTGATAGAAAAGGCTAAGACAGACGAAAATCATCAGCAGACAGAAAAGAGGCACAGGAAAAGGATAAGGAACGTTAAGCAGAATTAAAACAGAAGCAAACAAGAAGAAAGTAGCAGATAGGAAAGTAACATAAGGAGACAGGAAAGAAACACAGGAGAGAGATAAAAACGTTGAAGGAGATAAAGGCTGAATCATACATGATAGAAGGACGGGAGGAAAAAAACTATTTTGGAAAATACACACATCAAAATACGTTTTGCATTACTCCGGTTCACAGAACTCCTGAAGATAGACGTTGACTGCGGATATTGTATCACTAAACCCGTCCAAAGATATAAACAACCATGCATGAGCAGCTCCAATTAGACGGAGAGGGTCCGACTGCTGATAAGTTCCAGCCATTCCACCAGGAAGCAGGCACACGGCTCGTGTTGTCCGCAGTTAAACCATGCATTGACGGTCAGTACCTCGGTTCGATCGCGTCCGTATTGTTACTTAACGCCAGGAAGGGCTCCAAACAAAGAGTGTTTCCATGCGTCTCGGAGGTAACCAAAGCGATGTTGTACGGACATGGAGGAGATACAGAGAGACAGGAACTGTCAAAGACATGCCTCTCTAAGGCCGCCTAAGGGCTACTACTACAGTGGATGACCGCTACTTAAGTATTATGGCTCGGAGGAAGCCTGACAGCAAAGCTATGATGCTGAATAATGCTTTTTGTACAGCCACAGGACGTCGTGTTACGACTCAAACTGTGCGCAGTAGGTTGCATGATGCTCAACTTCACTCCCGACGTCCATTGCGACGTCGGTATTTGCAACCACGACACTATGCTGCGCCATACAGATGGTCCCAACAACATACCGAATGGACCGCTGAGGATTTTAATCACGTTCTGTTCACCAATGAGAGTCATATATGTCCTCAACCAGACAATCGTCGCAGACGTGTTTCAGGCAACCCTGTCAGGCTGAACGCCTTAGGCACACTGTCCAGCGAGTGCAGCAAGGTGGAGGTTCCAAGCTGTTTTGGGGTGGTATTATGTTGGGCCGACGTACGCCTCTGGGGGTCATGGAAGGCACCGTAACGGCTGTACGATACGTGAATGCTATCCTCCAACCGATAGTGCAACCATATCGGCAGCATATTGGCGAGGCATTCGTTTTCTTGGACGACAATTCGTGGCCCCATCGTGCACATCTTGTGAGTGACTTCCTTCTGGATAACGACGTAGCTTGACTGGAGTGGCCAGCATGTTCTCAGACATGGACTCTATCGAACAGGCCTGAGATAAATGGAAAAGGGCTGTTTAAGGACGACATGAGCCACCAATTGTGGATAGTATGCCACGATGAATACAGGTATGCATCAATGCAAGAGGACGTCCTACTGCCTTTGAATGTCTCGATGTATGGTGCTAAAACATGCAATGTGTGGTTTTCATGAGCAATAAAACAGGCGGAAATGAAGTTTATGTTGATCTCTATTCCAATCTTCTGTACAGCTCCCGGAACTCTCGGAACCGAGGTGAAAATGTTCAAATGTGTGGGAAGTATTAGGGGACATAATTGCTAAGGTCATCAGTTCCTAAGCTGACACGCTACTTAACCTAAATTATCTTAAGGATAAACACACACACACATGCCCGAGGGAGGACTCGAACCTCCGCCGGGACCAGCCGCACAGTCCATGACTGCAGCGCCTGACACCACTCGGCTATTCCCGCTGGGTGAACCTACATGATGCAAAACTTTTTTTGTTCATAAGTGTATACAAAGCGATCATATCAAGATTAAAAGAAAAATAAATTTAATTTGAACGTTTGGAGCAACATGAGGCCAATGAAGAGGCTTCTCTGCCACGAAACGTATCAGAAGACGATTAAATGGGAGTACATTGCTATGAGCCAAAAAAAAAAAAGAGAGAGTGGCGCAACACACAAAACCCAAAATGAAGAAATTCAAGGGAGCTCAATCTGCCTGCAAAATCATGATGATATTTTTTTTGTAATAGTGATTGTGTTATTCTCATGGAAGTGTTGCCAAAAGGGTTAACTATTACGCCGGCCGCTGTGGCAGAGCGGTTCTAGGTGCTTCAGTTCGGAACCGCGCGGTTGCTAAGGTCGCAGCGCAGATTCGAGTCCTGCCTCGGGCATGGATGTGTGTGATGTCCTTAGGTTAGTTAGGTTTAAGTAGTTCTAAGTTAGAGGGGACTGATGACCTCAGATGTTAAGTCCCATAATGCTCAGAGCCATTTGTTAACTATCATTTCTAGGCGTACGAGTATATGAAGACTATGAACCAACTGATGAACCGTTTGCGTTATGTCCAGTCGGACAAGAACCGAAAAGTATTCTTACTCCAACATGACAATTCACGCCCACATACAAGTCTCAGAATAAGAGAGCAATTGTCCAAACTGGTTCAACACCACAGCCTCAGTTTCGATGTGGCCGAGACTTGGTGACCTCGGTCTTTCATGCGTTTGGGCTAATTAAGAAATTACTACTTGTGACAGTCTCTGAAGAATATGAGAGCGTAATTCGTGCAGAACTCGTAACTTTGAGCACAGAACAAGAACTGTTACTAATAGTGAACAAATACTGATACACAACACTACCTTAAGGCCCAGAACCTGAAGGAGTGTACGCAGGAATATACTACATGCAGAGGCTATTGACGGTTATTGTCCCCAAATTCTAACTCTTAAGAATAAATGCGGCGTGAGACGTTTAATTGTGGGGCACTATGTACTGAACGAACCAATTTCATATTAGAGAAGTGATGCTACTTATCGAAGTTGCAAAGGCTTACCAGCTTTCCCTCCTCCCGTGACTACCTTCAAGGGATGCAAAATTTAGCCACACAACTAACAATCAAGTCATTTTAATTCTGTGACGTCACCAGCTATTAAAATTGTAGCATCACTGCAATAATAATGATTTATTGAGAATACGTTATGTGTATAGAATCAAACGACTAATCCTTTTACTGACCAAATATGATCGTTTGATGCATAATGGTGGGAAGTGAATTCTCATATTGTAGTCTACAAGCATGATCGTTGAGATATGGGCACTGTTTTCGCCGTCACAAATCGAGCTGCCCTCGCGCATTTCCTAAGTAATCGAAGCTGCAGGTTGACTATCACAGGTCTCTCCGCTCGCTCCATTATCTTCGACACTCTCCGCAAGACCGACTGCCAGTGACACGCCTAAAACGGAGCAGATACGAATCTTCATGCCTCTTTACAATTCGACGCATGCAGAGATCCGGCACCTCGACAAAAAAACAATCTGCTACCGCGTATTACATTTTGATCTTCTTTTCTAACACCTGATTTCTTTATCTATTTATTTTGAGGTATCAGTCTTCTGACTGGCTTGGCACTGCGCGATACGAATTCCTCACCTGTGCCAACCTTTTCATCTCAGAATAGCCCTTGCATCTTATGTCATTAGTTGTTTGCCGGGTATATTCCAATCTCTGTCTTCTTCTACAGTTCTTGCCCTCAAAAATTCCCTCTGATACCACGGAAGCTATTCTATGATATGCTAACAGACGTCGTATCGTCCCGCCACTTCTAGTCAGTGGTTTTCATGCGTTCTCTCTGTAAGTAGGCTGTATTGGTTTTCTTATTGGTTACGCCACGTAGCGCTCTGTATGAAAATCATTGGCTGTGCTGTGTGCAGTCTGTGGCTAGTTTTGCATTGTTGTTGGCCATTGTAGTGTTGGGCAGCTGTATGGTAACAGCGCGTAGCGTTGCGCAGTTGGAGGTGAGCCGCCAGCAGTGGTGGATGTGGGGAAGAGAAATGGCGGAATTTTCAGAGCGGATGATGTGGACGTGTGTCTATCAGAAACAGTACATTTGTAAGAATGGATGTCATGAACTGCTATATATATTATGACTTTTGAATACTTTTAAGGTAAATACATTGTTTGTTCTCTATCAAAATCTTTCATTTTCTAATTATGCCTATCATTACTTAGGGCCTTCAGTAGTTTGAATCTTTTATTTTTCTGGCAGTAGTGGCGTTCGCTGTATTACAGTAGTTCGAGTAACGAAGGTTATTGTGAGGTAAGCGATTTGTGAAACGTATAGGTTAATGTTAGTCAGGGCCATTCTTTTGTAGGGATTATTGAAAGTCAGATTGCGTTGCGCTAAAAATATTGTGTGTCAGTTTAAGCACAGTCATGTATAATTTTTCTAAGGGGACGTTTCATCTCCTCTCCGATTCTGCGGAGAACCTCCGCATTCCCTACCTTAACAGTCCTCAGATTTTCAACATTCTTCTGTAGCATCACAGATGAAATGTCTATAGTCTCTTCTGTTCCATTTTTCCCACAATCATTGTTTCACTGCCATACCGTGCTGTGCTCAAAACGTATGTTCTCAGAAATTTTGTACTTGTATCTAGTGCTATGTTAGATTACTCTTAGCCAAGAATACCCTTTCCACCAGTGCTAGTATACTATGTATGTCCTACTGCGTTCGTCCGTCAGGGGCTTTATTGCTGCCTAGGCAGCAGAATTCCTTGACTTCATGTACTTCGTCATTAGCAAAATGGTTCAAATGGCTCTGAGCACAATGCGACACAACTTCTGAGGCCATCAGTCGCCTAGAACTTAGAACTAATTAACCCTAACTAACCTAAGGACATTACACACATTCATGCCCGAGGCAGGATTCGAACCTGCAACCGTAGCGGTCGCTCGGCTCCAGACTGTAGCGCCTAGAACTGCACAGCCACTCTGCCTGGCCGTGATTAGCAATTCTGATGCTAAGTCTCTCGGTGTTCTCAATTCTGCTATTTGTTATTACTTTCGTCTTTCCTCGATTTACTCTCCATCCATATTCTCTACTCGGTAGAGTGTTCATTCCATTTCACAGATGAGGTAATTCTTCTTTCCATCCACAGACAATATGTATGACATCGACGAAACTTATCATTGCTATTTGTAACCTTGAAATTTACTCCCACTTTTGGACTTTTCTTTTATTTCCGTCTTTGCTTCTTCGATGTAGAGATTGGACAGTAGGCACGGGAGACTACGTCCCCCTCTTAAACGCCTTTTAATTGGAGGACATCGTCCTTCGTCTGCGACTACTATTGATCCCTCTTGGTTCTAGCACATACTGTACATTATGCATCTTTATCTATATCTCAACCATATTATTCAAATGGTTCAAATGGCTCTGAGCACTATGGGACTCAACTGCTGAGGTCATTAGTCCCCTAGAACTTAGAACTAGTTAAACCTAACTAACCTAAGGACATCACAAACACCCATGCCCGAGGCAGGATTCGAACCTGCGACCGTAGCGGTCTTGCGGTTCCAGACTGCAGCGCCTTTAACCGCACGGCCACTTCGGCCGGCAACCATATTATTCTTGCACCATTTTACACAGCCAACGCTTTTTCGAGGACGAGAAATCCTATGACCGTGTCTTGATTTTTCTTTAGTCTTGTTTCCATTATAAACCGTAAAGTCATAGCTGCCTTTACCTTTCCTAAACCAAACTGATCGTTGTCTAACAGATCCTCAATATTGTGTTCCATTAAACTATGTACTATTCTTCCCAGCAACTTGGATGCACGAGCTGCTAAACTGTTGTGACATAATTCTCGCATTCGGCACTTCTTGCTACCTTCGGAATTCTTTGGATGATGTTGTAACGGTATATGACCAGTCTCATGCGTTCTATAAATCAAAATTATTACCCGTTTGTTGCTGCTTCTCCCAAATATCTTATAAATTACGATGGAATTTTGTCTATACCACGTACCTTATTTTACCTTAAGTCTTCGAAAGCCGTTTTAAATTCTGATTCTGGTGCTGGATCTCCTACATCTTCCCTATCGACTCACGTCATCGTAGAAGTCTTCCATCTCATAGAGGCCTTTAGTGAAATTCCCATTATATTCTTAATGCCCACTCCCCCCTCTCCTCCACGCCTTACTTTTTTTACTTTTATTTTCAAAGAAGGTTCTCTTAACGTTTCTATATTCTCCCTTACTACTTCCTCAATCATTTATTTCTCGATTTCTTAGCGTTTTTCATGCAACCATTTAGCCTTAGCTTTCCTGCACTTATTATTTATTTATTCCTAAATGTCATTTATTTCTGCATTCCTGAATTGTTTAAACATTTTTGTACTTCCTTCGGTCGTCGATCAGCTGTGGTATGTCTTCTGTTACGAATTGTTTCCTCGCAGCTATCTTCAATGTACCTGCTCCTCTTTTTTTTTTTTTTTTTTTTTCCAACTTCCGTGACTGCTGTCTTTAGAGATGTCCATTTCTCTTCAACTTTTCTGCCTACTGAGTTATTCATAATGGCAGTATTTCCAGCATCAGGGATCTACAAGTGTACCTCTTCATTCCTTAGTATTTTCATATCCCGCTTCTTTGCGCATTGACTCATCCAAACTATTCCTCCATTATTAAATTCTGATCTGAGTCTATATCTACTCCCGAATACGCCTAACAATTGAATATGTGATTTGCAAATCTCTTCCTGAGCATTATGTGATGTAACTAATCTTCCTGTATCTCCCAGTCTGCCGTGCAGGATTAGCCGAGCGGTCTAAGCCTCTGCATTCATGGACTGTGCGGCTGGTCCCGGCGGAGGTTCGAGTCATCCCTCGGTCATGGCTGTGTGTGTTTGTCCTTAGGATAATTTAGGTTAATTAGTGTGTAAGCTTAGGGACTGATGACCTTAGCAGTTAAGTCCCCTAAGAATTGACACACAGTTGAACATTTTTCTCCCGCTCTTTTCTATGTATGCGTTCTCCTATTGTGATTCTTGAAGATAGTGTTCGGTATTACTAGCTGAAATTTCCTGCAGGACTCAATTAGTCTTTCTGCTCCAGCATTCCTACTACTGGAAGTCCACCTTCTTCTACTCCTTTTCCTACAACGGTATTCCAGTTCCCCATGACCAGCACATTTTTTCATCTCATTTTTCGCTCTGAATTACCCTTCAATATCTTCATATGCTGTCTCTGTTTCTTCATCTTCAGCCGTCGAGGTCAGCATGTATACCCGAATCATTGTTGTCTATGTTGGTTTGCTGTCGGTTCTGATGAGAACAGCCCCATTAGTGAACTAGTCACAATATTTCACTCTCTGCAGGTGAGTACCTTTCTATTCATAACGGATCCTCTTTCAGTTATACCATTTTCTGCTGCTATTGATATTATCCTATTGTCATCTGACCAGAAATCCTTATGTGTTATTATCCCTTCACTGACCCGTTCTGTATCTAGACTGAGCCTCTTCATTTCCATTATCATATTTTATAGCTTTCCTAACTCCTTCAAACTTTTGACATTTCATGTCACTATTAGTAGGACGTTAACCAGACTTACATACGTCCAGTTAATAATGTTCGCCTTATTGCATCCTTCCTTTTTAATCGCCCATCCTCTGTCATCATTAACAAAACCAATTCCCATACCTTCCACCCTAGTGAAGGCGTGCCCCAAGGCTCCGTCCAGACACTGCTCCTTAGCTCCATACCACTGCTGATTTCCTCAACAGGCCAGCTCCTTCAATATACCTACGATACCGCTTTCCTCGCCCTCTATGCTACAAGTCAGAAATCTCAACGATCCCTCCAGGCGCATCTCAATCAGTTTACCTCCTGGCGTAACCATTACTTCTACACTCCTGGAAATGGAAAAAAGAACACATTGACACCGGTGTGTCAGACCCACCATACTTGCTCCGGACACTGCGAGAGGGCTGTACAAGCAATGATCACACGCACGGCACAGCGGACACACCAGGAACCGCGGCGTTGGCCGTCGAATGGCGCTAGCTGCGCAGCATTTGTGCACCGCCGCCGTCAGTGTCAGCCAGTTTGCCGTGGCATACGGAGCTCCATCGCAGTCTTTAACACTGGTAGCATGCCGCGACAGCGTGGACGTGAACCGTATGTGCAGTTGACGGACTTTGAGCGAGGGCGTATAGTGGGCATGCGGGAGGCCGGGTGGACGTACCGCCGAATTGCTCAACACGTGGGGCGTGAGGTCTCCACAGTACATCGATGTTGTCGCCAGTGGTCGGCGGAAGGTGCACGTGCCCGTCGACCTGGGACCGGACCGCAGCGACGCACGGATGCACGCCAAGACCGTAGGATCCTACGCAGTGCCGTAGGGGACCGCACCGCCACTTCGCAGCAAATTAGGGACACTGTTGCTCCTGGGGTATCGGCGAGGACGATTCGAAACCGTCTCCATGAAGCTGGGCTACGGTCCCGCACACCGTTAGGCCGTCTTCCGCTCACGCCCCTACATCGTGCAGCCCACCTCCAGTGGTGTCGCGACAGGCGTGAACGGAGGGACGAATGGAGACGTGTCGTCTTCAGCGATGAGAGTCGCTTCTGCCTTGGTGCCAATGATGGTCGTATGCGTGTTTGGCGCCGTGCAGGTGAGCGCCACAATCAGGACTGCATACGACCGAGGCACACAGGGCCAACACCCGGCATCATGGTGTGGGGAGCGATCTCCTACACTGGCCGTACACCACAGGTGATCGTCGAGGGGACACTGAATAGTGCACGGTACATCCAAACCGTCATCGAACCCATCGTTCTACCATTCCTAGACCGGCAAGGGAACTTGCTGTTCCAACAGGACAATGCACGTCCGCATGTATCCCGTGCCACCCAACGTGCTCTAGAAGGTGTAAGTCAACTACCCTGGCCAGCAAGATCTCCGGATCTGTCCCCCATTGAGCATGTTTGGGACTGGATGAAGCGTCGTCTCACGCGGTCTGCACGTCCAGCACGAACGCTGGTCCAACTGAGGCGCCAGGTGGAAATGGCATGGCAAGCCGTTCCACAGGACTACATCCAGCATCTCTACGATCGTCTCCATGGGAGAATAGCAGCCTGCATTGCTGCGAAAGGTGGATATACACTGTACTAGTGCCGACATTGTGCATGCTCTGTTGCCTGTGTCTATGTGCCTGTGGTTCTGTCAGTGTGATCATGTGATGTATCTGACCCCAGGAATGTGTCAATAAAGTTTCCCCTTCCTGGGGCAATGAATTCACGGTGTTCTTATTTCAATTTCCAGGAGTGTAAATACCAGCCCTTCCGGTACTCAGGCAGTAATTACAGGGCACAAACCCCGCACCTTCCACTTCCACGACTTCTACCTTACCTCCATAAAATCTTCTCGGTTTTCAAGCCACCTCATTTCGAATAAAACACTTGAGCTCCGTCGACATCGTAAGGAATGTGAACAACCGACTACCAGGGCTGGTACTGTTTTCCACTTGTACGTGCACTATCACAGCATCTGGCACGGAAGGTGAGATGGTCAACTGACAGCAGCTCAGGCCCAACACGGGACCGAGTGACGTTGGGTGGCGAGAGGGGTCGGCGCCACGTTTGAAAAAGCCGCTCCCGTCTGGTACAAGCTTCAGTCATCCATCTCTGTTTTCTTTTTTCTTTCGATGCCCAAACCCCGCTTCACGTCCTGGGGAGTACCCCTGGTCTATGTTAAGATTGTCGTGGTTTTTTCTAAAGCAGGACGCCTCTTTTATAACATAACCCAATATGCTGATGCATCAGCCAAGACTCTTACCTTACCATTTACGACCGTCCTATCCAATTAAAAAATCCAAGAACATATTTTTGACTAACAGTCGACCGGCAACTAATGTAGATACCTCACCTACTAATCATCCAACAGAAATCGCACCAGAGGCTAGTGATATTAACTGGGTTCTCCACATCCAGGAAACCTTGATCCGACCCAAACGTCACTATGAAAATGTTTCATGAATATCCGCCCCATTTACGTTCTGTACGTCCCTCCAGATCCTGAAATGCCATGCACTCCGCTCACTTCACGCATTCATTTATCTTCCCTCACAAGAATCATTTACCCACTGATCAAATTCGTGCCTCTCCTCACTCACACTGCACCTCCGAGCAACCTACACCATACGCAAACTCGACCCCAGTACACAGTTTCCCTCTACTTCCAATCCTCGTACACTTCAGTGCCTCTACCGGTTCATCACTTCAGCACTACAGCCACACAGTCTCCACATACTCTTCCAAAGAAACCTCAACCAACTCCCTCTCCCAAATATTAAGCTTTACCCCCCCCCCACCCCTCGATCTTTTCCGCTCTGGCCTTGTTTAACTCTTACTCACAGATTCTGCTACACATGTCCGCATCTCGTGGTCGTGCGGTAGCGTTCTCGCTTCCCACGACCGGGTTCCCGGGTTCGATTCCCGGCGGGGTCAGGGATTTTCTCTGCCTCGTGATGACTGGGTGTTGTGTGATGTCCTTAGGTTAGTTAGGTTTAAGTAGTTCTAAGTTCTAGGGGACTGATGACCATAGATGTAAGTCCCATAGTGCTCAGAGCCATTCTGCTACACATCAGGCTTCTCTCAACTTTTCCTGTAACGCCATCCCCTTACCGTTCCTGTTAATACCAGTACTCTATCCAGACACCACTCTCCTCCTGGCTCCTGTCTTCCGCATCTCTGTCTTTCCACTACGCACCCTAACACCTTCATCACTTAACAGATTCCTACCTTTTCCACTCACAATCCTCAAGCACTATGAATCACGTTCTCTCGTCCCTTCGCTCCCAGTGCAGGTTCTCCAGATTTCAAGTGAAAGTACACTGCTTTTTCCAAGAGCTTTACCTTTCTTCAATATGTTTTAAAACATACATATTTTCATTTTGTAGTTGCTCATATTTGACTTTTTCCTTTAAAAAATAATGGAGTTATAATTTTTTTTGTGTTGACGTCAACACGATTCACCATATTCATTGCTTTTAAATCTATTTGCAACATTTCCCTTTTAATAGAATTTCTTCTAATTTTTTCTTATATTTTCAAAAAATCCTCTTGGCTGAAGAGCAGAATATTGTACCGATGATGGTTCACACTCCCCGCAGATGGGCCAAGGGGAATGAAATAACGATAAATGGACAAAAAGAGAGATCCGCCAGAAGACGTGAAGAATATGGGAAGACTACTATTCGATACCTGTGACACAATAATACATTACTAGAAGCGATTAGTGAATGAACGAAGGTAGGTATCGATATTCAGTTAACTAAACAGAGGAAGTTGAGTATTCATATTTTACAGCTAGGCTATATGTAAACATTGTAAACAAGGGTGTTTAAACTTTGCCCATGAAACTGCATTTCCTTGCTTTTCGTTATAAAGATTTACCTCGGGTCCATCTCACACAGATGCTGAAACAGCAGTTATAGTTAAACACCAAACATTGTGATTATTCACATTATGATTATGACTCAATTAGAAATGCTCCGTTTTGACCCCGCATGCACGATAAATAATTATATGTTCAGATTTGCTGACGTGTTTCCTTTATGCGTCTTGAAAAATTATTGAAATACAAGTGCGATAATTTCTTCGGGTTGAATGAACATGTAATGTGCTATTTATGAACCAGTAATTAACATACAAAAATGCAAGAATTTCGTGACGAACAATAACATGCAATAACATGAATGCTGTCGTGAAGTATCGCATTCCTTTTAGACATCTCATTTTCCAACGCTTGTAGCTACGAGTTCTGATATTCCTATTATGTGACGAGTGTACAAAAAGGTCATATAATGTGATCTGAGGACAAGATATCTTTGTCTGTTACTTGCGTTGCAGGTACAAAAATGTATCCGATTAGTTAATAACAGGAAGTCATCTGCAGCCTCTCAGCAAATGATCTATAAGGAATGAAAACATGATTCACGGTATTAATTTTTGCTAGATACTGATAATGACAGCATAATACAGTGAAGTCTGTCTGGCCTGAAACACGAGTTAAAAGAGATGCTTCTCTAAGCTACAGAACCAGAATTTCGATTCGAATTAAGCTCTTGTAGCAGGGAAATTAAATTACGAAGATATACTGCACGCTTTACTGGTTACTTAGTGACTAAACTAAAGAATTAATCTGTATTTTCATTAACCTGAATGTATAATAATAGATTAGAATTTAACAAAATATAGTGAATGAATCTTCCGGTCGTCTTCCGTGCTACTTCAGTACCTCAACCTGCACGATGATAGTCATGTCCATCTCTATTATTTCACTTGATGTCATACTGAAACTGAAAGTTTCTTATGAAAGCGGCGGCTGAAGCGCCACTGAATTTTGTACTATCACGCAGCTTTGCTGTGCCGTATGTTGATTTTCGTGATGAAAATTGCGTTAAGGACCGAGATGAAGGGTGAAAAACAGAATCGCACTAACACGACATAACGTTTTTATTTTCCTTATCGCATTACGTACAGCAAAAGGCCACACCATCTGGCGAAGAAATGATTTATTTTTCTTTTCCCGGTTTTATGTCTACGCATATCTACAGAAGTTTGCATATACCGTATTTGTTATGAAAATTTCGGGCTTTACTTCAAATTCTAGATAAGTAGAGGACACGAGAGGACGACTTTGTTAGCACCAAAGTTGCAAACGACACAGTGACAGTAGAAGTCAAAGAATTCTCCAGCTTATGCAGAATGTCTGAAACCGGTCGGCGGACAAAGGCGAAGAAGGCGTTCTTCGGTAGAACAGCATGACCTGTATCAGATTTGTTGTGGAACTGAAGAAGAAGTCAATGAAAGTAAATACTGAAGCACAGCATTCCCTGCAGTGAACCCCACTACCATCGAACAGATGGAGAAGAAGAAATGGAGACTTGTGAAATACTGAAGATCACTGAATGATAAAATTTAAGGGCACAGGTGAAGAAGGACATGAAGAACTTCTGGAAAGTAATTGGTCATCAGAAGAGATTATTGATGACATCAGAAGAGAGATAGATTAACGGGAAAACTGCTATGGCATCGAGGTACGGTTAACTTGGCATTAGGTGGAGCAGTATCTGGGAAAAACAGTAATGCGAGGATTCAGCTTCTTTGCATTTCATTGCTTACGACAAGGTTATCTCTGCGCTCTACTCTGTAGGACAGCTCAGGCGAAATGTACTGCCATCTGAGAATTGCTGGGCAATCTAGCTCCCACTGTTTCCCTACCTGCGTATTCCTTCAGGTCTACTCCGTGAAAAATAACTCCTCCCCTGCAGCTATGAATAGGATTTCGTATGGTGGTAACTGAATACATGCAAAAGAAACACTCCCTATAAGACACCAGCTACAGTCTTACAATTTCAAAACAACATAACGCGTTCGGCTTTTTATGGTCACTGTTCATCCAAGAATACACCAGAGTTTTTCCTTTTCCGTTGACATACATAGCCTGCAAACACAATGGTTTTGTAACAAACAAAAGTTGTGGTTTATGTCGGCAAAATTGATTTTACAGCTCACACTAAAGTGGAAGCTTAAAAACATAGAGCTCTAAATTCCTTGATATAAAGAAAAATCTGCTTGTGACACGGTGACATATGTTGAAATTACACAAGAAACAGTTTATAAAGTTCAGACTCCGAAATAGAATGATTAATGTCCGCCATGAAGGCGTGCCAGAGCGCTGTCTAGCGCAGCGACGGCGTCGTTGTACAAACTCGCCTCTCGGGGGAGGCAGCCTTCATCTGCTGGAGCGGTCGGCGTACAAAACATCCTACCTCAGATCACTATTGGCTGCTGTTACCCCAAGCAAAACGTCGTTCATCTGACCAACTAAATCACTTATATCGGTCCCATTTGGGTCTCTGCTATGCCACGGTAGGATTTTATGTTTGTAAGACTTCATTATCGCTGGAGTTATAACTTGACATTTCTCCGAAACCACAGATCCCTATGAAATTCTCTATAACGTCCTATACAGGATGAATCATCTAAAACTTGTACCTTTCAGACTACAATGTCTCGTAAATGACTCGCACTAGAATCCTGCAACGAACATCTCAGATTCTAATTTACCCTGCTTCTAGTTTGTTAATGCCATCCTTTTAGGAAAGTGTACGTTCGCACCAAAAACACACTTTGTAATTATTATTACTGTCTATTTAGTGGCTAACAATAAGAGCCTGTGACTGTCAATCCATTCGCTGGAAATCTCACACCAGTAGCACTTTCCATTTACGCAATATTAGCGGTGCAGGTTTTAGGTGATTCACCATGTGTATCAAAATTCTAGATTGGGAGCTTAAAATAAAAAATAGTTAGTCTACACAGGTTATGACATATTTAATAAGAGCATTCTTTTGAGAATAAATTCATCAGATTGAGAGATATTCCTGCATAGGTTTGGTGAGTGCTTGTTGTATAAGATATACAGATATACACATTACTGTTGAGTTGCAGCTGTCTATACTGTCTAGTGCAGTTGTTCTCAACCATTGTTAGACCATCCCCCCGGTCTCTCTTCTACTCTCATCATCAACATTAGCGCCTGAGTGAATTATAGAATAGAAAAGAGTTTTCTTTGAACAATTTCATTTTAAATGACGTAGGTAAATGACACTTAGTTACTATATGTGTTTTTTTACGTATGAAATTATGGGTCAGTCAGACTATTTTGTACTGTTTATTTCTAACAACTTTTTTTTGTACAAACGTGAGCAGTTCTCTGTGCATTAGTGACTGTAACCATCTAATCCTTGTCAGAAAACAAAGCTAACTATCCGATTGAATTTTATGCCTCTACACCACTCGTCTCCCCAGAGACATTACCTACATCTAGCCCCGGCACAGCCATTTAAAATCATCCCAGCTAAAATCTGGGCACTACACTTAGGTCGACAGTTTGTAAGTCACTGCCTTGTGGACTACTGAACTGGTACAAATTGGAACACTTCAAGCTGTCAATACTTCGTGTCTGCTAATAATAATATTAGGAGCTTTCAATAAGTGATGGAACACATAGTTTTCTCTGACAATGTCGGTTGGAAAATTCGAAATTTGTTGTGCAACGTCTTGGAATAATATCGCTCCAATCGTTACCGTTCTGTGGATTTCCGATAGCTGCTGACGCTGTAGCTTTCAAAATGGCGTCTGTAACCGAGGTCCATTCCAAGCATAGAATTCTCATTAAATTTATTTTGGCGGAGGACCAGAGTAACTCGGATATTTTTAGGTGCTTGTAGAATGACTACGGCAGATGGCAGTGAAGAAAAGCACAGTGAGTCGTTGGCGAGGCGTCGGTCATCATCGAAGCCAGATCACGCAGACCCGTGCGATCTCACCCTTCCGTCAGGTCGTACACAACTGTAACCCGTACAGTGTTGGGACGTGTGGGCGTGCATGGGCACCGTGGAATGCGTGCATTGACTCGCAGGTAACTTGTAGATCCACGCAGCTCTGTGATGATGCACCTTCTTCTTCTTCTAACCTCAGCGCCGGTGGTAGCTGCGATGTAGAGTCGTCTTCACTCCTTCCGTCACGTTCAGAGTTACTGTGACTAACATTCCCAATTTAGTTTCCGCAGTCGTGAGCAATCTTAACACTGTTGTCACACTGGTTTATACATATTCCACTTTGATATACTATTAATGCCTATCGATTTCCCTGTTTCGTACCGCTGACTTTCACAGTTCAGTTTCCCGCCTGATGCACCTAATGTGGGGCGGGCTGGTAATCAATATTCTCCGTTTACGAGGGCCTGAAAAGTAATTTTGCGATGAGCCAGAAAGCGGTGGAGAATATACTGACCATAATTTCCATTCTGCAAGTCCACATTACTGATTGTACACACTGAAATAAAATGTTTGTATTTGCTATTTTATCAGTGGGTTCAGGAACAATGAATATAAATAAAGTTTTGATTTTTAACTGATTGGTATGTTCAATAAAAATTAACATACATAAAATACAATAATATTGGAATTGTACGTATATGATTCTCCTGCGTGCATGCACGAACTCTTGAGTCTGAGATATTATTATCGCGAATAGTAGCGGGCGAGCAGTTGTCGAGGGGGGTCGGAAGTAGTCGGACGCAGGCTGCGATGAAGATAAGCCGCACGACGTGAGAGAGGGCATAGCCGCCTGCCGCGATCGTGCAAGTAGCGCCGAAGGAGAATTTAGTGTTGATTAAGGATTTTAGTAATTTGCTTGTTTGCTGCACGTGGTTGTTGGTTGCTTGCGCACTGGATGGATTTTGTCAGGTTTATGTATGCATACGTTCAAAGTCATTTTCTTGTTGTTTTTTTTTCTGGCCAAAGATGTGTATATTGAGTATAGACATTGTGGAATAATTAAAAGTCTGTGTAAAGTTTGTCAGCATTTAAATCATCAGTTTTCTGAATACAGTAAATTAAAAGTTTTTATCGGTTTCTTTCAGTTTTCTTCACATCGAGTAAGGTAAGTTGACGAAACCACTCCCGATCACTCAGTTTCTATGTACAAAAGTATGGCAGAAATTGTTGAAATTAGTCCACGCATTGCACTCTGCGTGGATCGTAGTATTGCTTTTTTGAAATAATTTAGCATGTTGCTGATCACGCAGTTGCAACGGCAAGACGAGGTAAGTTGTCTGTTCCGTACAGGAGCATTGCAGAACAGTTATTAGGAGACGTTGGAGGATATTTTGAAACTCGCTAATTTGAGAATTGATTTCTTTATAATTCGTGGGCGGAGTAACTGATTTTTCTTTTTCTATTCCTGTTCCTGTAAGTTCTCAATCAGATTTCCATTTATGTAAGAGTTCAGCTTCACATTTTTGGTACATGTCTTTTAAAGTAATTACGAACTCTTATCAATATACCTACTAATAATTATTATTATTTTATTGTCATAAACAACACTATTATCAGTTCAGAGGCGATCTCTACGGAACGTTCCGCATAAAATGGTCTATTTCCCAGACTTATAACCATCAAAAGATAACAGCTCGCCGTAAAAGTGTAAAATAATCTCACCCCCTGCCTTGTGGTTTTGTCAACATTACGGCGCCACACAAACTGTTACTTCTGAAATCTAAGCGATCTAGAATGGTGTACAGCCCTCGCGAGTTCATTTCCTACATTTACTGAAAACGCATTTGGAACCTGCCTGGCAGTGTCGACATCCGAGTGACAGTGCACTCAGGTATTTGACTGACGTGGATATCTCAGTGCAAAGTGTCTCATCCTACTGCCTCTCTGTGGGTGTTTATATATGGGCACAGCGGACAGCCAAACGGAACATCTACTACCAACCGCTCTAAGCACAGGTGTCAGCATCTAAATGTTCCCTTTCTCCGACGTGTTTTAATTAATACCTCTGTCGTTTAATAAATTACAATCTTCTTAATTTTTATGTAGTTGTAGATACGTTTGCTTCATTTATCGAAGAAGGTTTGGCTCGACGGCATTTAAGTATTGCCAGCTAGAATTCTTAGAACGGAACTGACAGTAGAACATGATCTATGAACTGCTTCTTTAAGTATTATCTCATCAGTGTTATTGAGTGTTGTAACTAGATATTTCTATAACAAATACAAATTATACTTAATCTATTATGAATAAGGACAGTTTCGTACCAAATGTTTTTTAGTAAGTAACCTGGAGGCTAAAGGATGTAGATTATTGCTGTCTAAGATATATTGTTTCTTAGATCAAACTGAGGCCACATACGAATTTTAATATTTCTGCGTGTAATATTTAGCGTCTTAAATTTTTCGTAAAAACGCCGATTTTAACCAAAATATTTTTCTGATCTTGTTGAGACTTGTAACTTCCGATTGTTACAAACATTTGCATATTCAGAATAGTTTTTAGCTTTCTAACTTCATTATTCGGCGCCACGTTTTTTATTAAAATAATGTATTTAGTGAAACATATTCCTTTATCATCAGCAGAGACGAAGAGATTGATGAAATGTATTATGAGATAAAAGACATTACTCAGATAGTGAATGGAGGCGAAAATTTAAGTCATGGATGACTGGAATTCGATAGAAGGGAAAGGAAGAGGAAAAAACATTGTAGTTGAATATGGAATGGGGGTAAGAAATGAAAGATGAATCCACCTGGTAGAATTCTGCGCAGAGCATAACTCAATCATAGCTAACACTTGGTTCAAGAATCATAAAAGGAGGTTCTATACATGGAAGAGGCCTGGATGTACTCGAAGGTAACACAGAGATTTAGGAACCAGGTCTTAAATTCTAAGACAATTCCAGGGACAGATGTGGACTCTGACCACAATTTATTGATATGAACTGTGGATTAAAACTGAAAAATCTGCTAAAAGACGAGAATTTAAGGAGGTGGGATCTGGATAAACTGACAGTACCAGAGAATTTTGAGAGTTTCTGTGAGAACGTTAGGGAACGATTGACAGGAATGAGAGAAAGAAATACAGTAGAAGAAGAAAAGGTAGCTTTGAGGGATTAAATAGTGAATTTAGTAGAACATCAAATAGGTAAAAAGACGTGGGCTAGTAGAAATCCTTGAGTAACACAAAATATATTGAATTTCATTGATGAAAGGAGAAAATATAAAAATGCAGTAAATGAAGCAAGCAAAACGGAATACAAACGTCTCAACAATGAGATCGACAGGAAATGCAATATGGCTAAGCAGGAATGGCTAGAGGACAAATGTTAGGATGTAGAGGCATGTCTCAGTAGAGGTAAGATAGGTACTGCCTACAGGAAAATTAAAGAGACTTTAGCTGCTACAGTCTGCAACCGCGCGACCGCTACGGTCGCAGGTTCGAATCCTGCCTCGGCATGAATGTGTGTGATGTCCTTAGGTTAGTTAGGTTTAAGTAGTTCTAAGTTCTAGGGCACTGATGATCTCAGATGTTAATTCCCATTGTGCTTAGAGCCATTTGAACCATTTTTTGGAGAAAAGAGAACCACTTGCATGAATATCATGAGCTCCGATGGAAACCCAGTTCTGAGCAAAGAAGAGAAAGCCGAAAGGTGGAAGGAGTATACAGGGTGTTACTAAAAGGTACGGCCAAACTTTCAGGACACATTCCTCACACACAAATAAAGAAAATATGTTATGTGGACATGTGTCTGGAAACGCTTAATTTCCATGTTAGAGCTCATTTTAGTTTCATCAGTATGTACTGTACTTCCTCGAGTCACCGCCAGTTCGCCCAATTGAAGGAAGGTAATGTTGACTTCGGAACTTGTGTTGACATGCGACTCATTTCTCTACAGTACTAGCATCAAGCACATCAGTACGTAGCATCAACAGGTTAGTGTTCATCACGAACGTGGTTTTGCAGTCAGTGCAGTGCTTACAAATGCGGAGTTGGCAGATACCCATTTGATGTATGGATTATAGCACTGGGCAATAGCCGTGGCGCGGTACGTTTGTATCGAGACAGATTTCCAGAACGAAGGTGTCCCGACAGGAAGACGTTCGAAGCAATTGATCGGCATCTTAGGGAGCACGGAACATTCCAGCCTATGACTCGCGACTAGGGAAGACATACAACGACGAGGACACCTGCAATGGACGAGGCAATTTTTCGTGCAGTTGACGATAACCCTAATGTCAGCGTCAGAGAAGTTGCTGCCGTACAATGTAACATTGACCACGTCACTGTATGGAGAGTGCTACGGGAGAACCAGTTGTTTCCGTACCATGTACAGCGTGTGCAGGCACTATCAGCAGCTGATTGGCCTCCACGGGTACACTTTGCAAATGCTTCATCCAACAATGTGTCAATCCTCATTTCAGTGCAAATGTTCTCTTTACGGAAGAGGCTTCATTCCAACGTGATCAAATCGTAAATTTTCACAATCAACATGTGTGGGCTGACGAGAATCCGCACGCAATTGTGCAATCACGCCATCAACACAGATTTTCTGTAAAAGTTTGGGCAGGAATTGTTGGTAATGTCTTGATTGGAACCCATGTTCTTCCACCTACGCTCAATGGAGCACGTTATCATGATTCCATACGGGATACTCTACCTGTGTTGCTAGAACATTTGCTTTTTAAAAGTCCGACACAACATGTGGTTCATTCACGATGGGGCTCCTACACATTTCAGTCGAAGTGTTCGTACTGTTCTCAACAACAGATTCGGTGACCGATGAATTGGTAGAGGCGGACCAATTCTATGGCGTCCGCGCTCTCCTGACCTCAACCCTCTTGACTTTCATTTATGGGGGCATTTGAAGGCTCTTGTCTACGCAATCCCGGTACCACATGTAGAGACTCTTCGTTCTCGTATTGTGGACGGCTGTGATACAATACGACAATCTCCAGGGCTGCATCAGCGCATCAGGGATTCCATGCGACGGACGGTGGATGCATGTATCCTCGCTAACGGAGGACATTTTGAACATTTCCTGTAACAAAGTGTTTGAAGGCAACCTGGTACGTTCTGTTGCTGTGCGTTTCCATTACATGATTAATGTGATTTGAGGAGAAGTAATAAAATGAGCTCTAACATGGAAAGTAAGCGTTTTGCACACATGCCCACATGACATATTTTCTTTCTTTGTGTGTGAGGAATGTTACCTGAAAGTTTGGCCGTACCTTTTTGTAACACCCTGTATAGAGGGTTTGTTCAAGGGTGATGTACTTGAAGACAATATTATGGAAGTGGAAGAGAACGTAGATGAAAATTAAATGGGAGATATGATACTGCTTGAAGAGTTTGACAGAGCACTGAAAGGCCTAAGACGAAAAAGGCCCTGGGTGTAGACAACATTCTATTAGATCTAATGACAGCCTTGGGAGATCCAGTCCAGACAAAACTCTACACTCTGGCGAGCAAGATGTATGAGACAGGCGAAATATCCTCAGACATCAAGAAGAATGTAATAATTCGAATCCCAAAGAAAGCAGGTGTTGACAGATGTGAAAATTTCCGAACTATCAGTTTAATACGCCACGGCTGCAAAATACTAACACGGATTCTTTACAGGCGAATGGATAAACTGGTAGAAGCCGACCTCGGGGAAGATCAGATTGGATTCCGTAGAAATGTTGGAACACATGAGGCAATACTTAACCTACGACTTATCTTAGAAAATAGATTAAGGAAAGGCAAACCTACATTTCTAGCATTTACAGACTTCGAGAAAGCTTTTGATAATGCTGACTGGAATACTCTCTTTCAAGTTGTGAAGGTGGCAGGGGTAAAATACAGGGAGCGAAAGTCTATTTACAATTTGTAGAGAAACCAGATGGCAGTTATATGAGTCGAGGGGCATGGAAGGGAAGCAGTGGTTCTGAAGGGAGTGAGACAGGGTTGTAGTCTCTCCCCGATGCTATTCAATCTGTATATTGAGCAAGCAGTAAAGGAAACAAAAGAAAAATTCGCAGCAGGTGTTAGAATCCATGGAGAAGAAGTAATAACTTTGAGGTTCGTCGATGACATTGTAATAATGTCAGAGACAGCAGAGGACTTGGAAGAGCAGGTGAACAGAATGGATAGTGTCTTGAAAGGAGGATATAAGCTGAACATCAACAAAAGCGAAACGAGGATAATGGAATGTAGTGGAGTTATGTCGGGTGATTCTGAGGGAATTCTATTAGGAAATAAGACACTTAAGGTGGTAAAGGAGATTTGCTATTTGGGGAGCAAAATAACTGGTGATTGTCGAAGCAGAGACTGGCAATGGCAAGGAAGGCGTTAGAGAAGAAGAGAAATTTGTTAACATCGAGAATAGACTTAAGCGCAGGAAGTCGTTTCTGAAAGTATTTGTATGGAGTGTGGCCATGTATGGAAGTAAAACGTGGAGGATAAATAGTTTGGACAAGAAGAAAATAGAAGGTTTCGAAATGTGGTGCTACAGAAAAATGCTGAAGATTAGATGGGTAGCTCACATAAGTAATGAGGAGGTACTGAATAGAATTAGGGAGAAGAGAAATTTGTACCATTCCTTGACTATAAGGAGGGATCGGTTGGTAGGACATGTTCTGAGGCATGAAGGGATCACCAATTTAGTATTGGAGGGTAGCGTGGAGGGTAAAAGTCGTAGATTCAGACCAAGAGATGAATACTCTAAGCAGATTCAGTAGGATGTAGGTTGCACTAAGTACTGGGAGATGAAGAAGCTTACACAGGATAGAGTAGCATGGAGGGCTGAATCAAACCAGTCTCTGGACTGAAGACCACAACACAGACAACAACATTCTTAGACATAAGAACGTTAACACTAATATATTGAAGTATACACTGAAAAGTTTGGGAAAGTTATTTTAATTTTTAGTTTCAGTATTATGGTGCAATCCTTATTATGTTATGCACAAGCACGTTAAGGTGACGTAGAGTAGTAGTAGTAGTAGTAGTAGAGAACTGGGATAAGTCCTGGCACACTCGCACGCCTCTGTACCTGCTAAAATGCTTAACACTCTTGTTAATACCTTAAGCGTATCAAGCACAATCAATGATTCAAAGAGACAAACTGTTGGGTGCACAAACTGTCTTCGCACTAACGCATCAGGAATAATCATCTGATAAAGCGGCTTGTTTGATCCGTCGTGGATCGAAAGGAAAAGAATCGAGTGCTTGAGAATCAGAAGAATAAACATGTAATCAAGAAGCCTCCTATGTGTCGAATTCCGCATCTGTGCCGACAATATGTCGTCGTTTAAGTGTTTCGCCTTAGGGAAATACAGAATTTCATACTAGTGATTTGACAATAATAACTATCAACGCTGAAGCATTTGCACTGCGCGATTGTGAACCTGTTCTGCAGGATGAAACAGTGTAGCTAGAGACTTATTACCCGCCACCAGTAAACATTTTCTGCCGTACAATCAATGAAGAAATTTGCTGACACCATATGTTATAGCCTGAACTTTCTTTTTGGGCTGACTATAATTAATATGAGCACTGTTCCAATTTTTTGTAGCAAATGCAATGGGTAGTTGTACTGTACCAATTTTTTGGGATGAAACGGCCCCGGTGCCATAGAACGAGGCATCGACTGAAAGCACAAGTAGTTTGAGCGGATCGTAGTGCATAAGGCACAGTTGACGAAGTTACGCAGTTTTCAGTTTTTAAAAAGCTTGGCCACTCACTTTTGTCTAACTAAACGGGAAATTCTACGTCTGAGAAGGTTCAGAGGCGCAACAATTCGCGCCATATTAGGAATGAACTTTATGCAGTAAGTCAGTTCTCCAAGAACAGCTTGCAGTTCTCTTAAATTCTTAGGATACGGCAATTGCTAAATTACTTGCAAATATTTCATGGAAGGGCAAACACCACAGGCGTCGATCGTATGTCGTAAGCATTCAAAAATGTGTGTGAAATCTTATGGGACTTAACTGCTGAGGTCATCAGTGTGTCGAATTCCGCATCTGTGCCGACAATATGTCGTCGTTTAAGTGTTTCGCCTTAGGGAAATACAGAATTTCATACTAGTGATTTGACAATAATAACTATCAACGCTGAAGCATTTGCACTGCGCGATTGTGAACCTGTTCTGCAGGATGAAACAGTGTAGCTAGAGACTTATTACCCGCCACCAGTAAACATTTTCTGCCGTACAATCAATGAAGAAATTTGCTGACACCATATGTTATAGCCTGAACTTTCTTTTTGGGCTGACTATAATTAATATGAGCACTGTTCCAATTTTTTGTAGCAAATGCAATGGGTAGTTGTACTGTACCAATTTTTTGGGATGAAACGGCCCCGGTGCCATAGAACGAGGCATCGACTGAAAGCACAAGTAGTTTGAGCGGATCGTAGTGCATAAGGCACAGTTGACGAAGTTACGCAGTTTTCAGTTTTTAAAAAGCTTGGCCACTCACTTTTGTCTAACTAAACGGGAAATTCTACGTCTGAGAAGGTTCAGAGGCGCAACAATTCGCGCCATATTAGGAATGAACTTTATGCAGTAAGTCAGTTCTCCAAGAACAGCTTGCAGTTCTCTTAAATTCTTAGGATACGGCAATTGCTAAATTACTTGCAAATATTTCATGGAAGGGCAAACACCACAGGCGTCGATCGTATGTCGTAAGCATTCAAAAATGTGTGTGAAATCTTATGGGACTTAACTGCTGAGGTCATCAGTCCCTAAGCTTACACACTACTTAACCTAAATTATGCTAAGGACAAACACACACACCCATGACCGAGAGAGGACTCGAGCCTCCTCCGGGACCAGCCGCGCAGTCCATAGACCGCCGTAAGCATTCAATCGTTATGTTGAAAAAGAATATTTCTGTAAGTTACTGAGTCCCACCTCAGTTAAAACTTGAAAAAGACAGTCCAAAATTTTAATGTGCTATTCCGGTGTTTGTCCAGAGACGATTATGTCTTAAAGGTAATTAAAACAATAAGGTACCTTGCACGTTATTGTTCGAGAAATGTTTGTAACAACACAGGCGCGGAAGCACAACCCAAAGGTTGGCGTTGATATTAAAAAGAGTCGACTTGAGTTTCAGAATAAAAATTTCTTCGTCTCTTCGCCCAATGGTGATTGAAGATAGGCTTCTGCAAGATCAGTTTTTGAGAAGAAGTGTCCTTCCGCTAGCCGATCCAAAATTTCCTCTATCCTTGCGAACGGGTAGGAATCAATGACTCTCTGCAAATTTAGCATGCGTTTGAAATCTACACAAAGGCAAATCGTCCCATTTGGTTTACGAACGAAGACTAAGAGTGATGCGCAGTGACTTGCTCAAATAGGTTTTAAGCCACCAGTGGATTCCATTCTCTCAGTTTCTGTAGCCACGTTGTCACGTAATGCATGCGGCACAGGGTGTGCACGATAAAATTTGGTTTGCGCATTGGCTTTCAGCTTAATGTGAGCATGAAAATTTTTTCCTCATCCTTGAGTACCGTCGAACAAATGTTGATACTTGTGACAGAGTTGTTGAATTGCGGCATGAGATACCTTTTGCCAGTGATATGCACATGTCTAATCTGAAGGAATCAAACTCATACATGCCAAAAATATTTGAACTGCGTGAGCAGACTACAGTGAAATGGACTTCCTTAGTCGTTGTTTTGTATTTTTTAGGTAAGCTGAGCGTTCCAAGTATTGTAATGCTGCAGCCGCTGTAGTCGGTGAGGTGAAGACTTGATGTCTGCAAAGGTAGTTGAGCATTTCTTCATATGGATCTCGTTTAAGCAACGTGACAGCATCCGGGTATCCAGCTGAATAGGCACTGACTGGTTACAAATACACAGTTTGCGGCGTTTTCTCTGGATACAGTTGTCAATTCCGTGTTGTGAAAAACTGTTCTTTGCTTGCACCTACGCACTTGAGCCCATTCTTGAATTTAGAGACTGGTAGAGCCTTTTCGAAATGTGTGGTTTTTAATTAAACACGTGTGTGTGCGTTTTCTGCCTCTTCGCTTGCCTGATTTTTGAGCAGGAGGCAGAGAATATGAATGTGAAATTACATTGATTTCCATGCGTGATTCCCAAGTGAAACAGAGCATTGCTTTCTATTCTTTTGTACGAGGACCGGTTTGCATGTCCGAGCGATGTCAGAAATTGCATTCAGCTTGCCTGAAGAAATAGTTCTTCCGGTTGTGGGTGACATAGCGTTTCACACATGACATTACTTTGCACCGAGCTGTGGCAGAGTAATTAGCGTGGCACCAGTACGTTTGACGCTGTATGTAATGTGTCCTTCCTTAATGAGATTTTCACTCTAGAGCGGAGTGTGCGCTAATATGAAACTTCCTGGCAGATTAAAACTGTGTGCCGGACCGAGACTCGAATTCTGGACCTTTGCCTTTCGCGGGCAACTGCTCTACCAACTGAGCTACCCAAGCACGACTCACGCCCCGTCCTCACAGCTTTACTTTTACCAGTACCTCGTCTTCTACCTTCCAAACTTAACAGATGCTCTTCTGCGAAACTTGCAGAACTAGCACTCCTGAAGGTAAGGATATTGCGGAGACATGGCTTAGCCACAGCCTGCGGGATGTTTCCAGAATGAGATTTTCACTCTGCAGCGGAGTGTGTGCTGATATGAAACTTCGTGGCAGATTAAAACTGTGTGCCGGACCGAGACTCGAACTCGGGACCTTTGCCTTTCTCGGGCAACTGCTTGGGTGGCTCAGTTGGTAGAGCAGTTGCCCGCGAAAGGCAAAGGTCCCGAGTTCGAGTCTCGGTCCAGCACACAGTTTTAATCTGCCACGAAGTTTCGTGTCCTTCCTTGTTTACGGGGTGCTGACTTGTGGGTGCTTGGGCAGGGACTGTGACCTGGGCACGGGCTGTTTGTATCAAGTGAAGCGATAAGTGGTAGACAGAAATCTTACTCTGCTAAATGTTGAGTTCCTGTTGAAATCTTACCCTCCCACACATCATCATCATTAAATTTGTCTTAGTCTCTTCATTATTTTCAAAAGCTTCGAGAGACATAAGATATACAAAAGAAAAACTTTTCACTTATCTTAATTTTCTCTTGTTGTTGGCTCCAATTCTTGGGTGTAAGGGTACATTCTTCAGGCTTAAATTTTGAGTTATAACGTTGTGGGTTCCTGAAGACTAAGTAACTGACGAAGATTTGTCTCTATATTTATTGAATTATATTCTATGTCACACTTTTCCACTTAATATTCCAAATTACATTGTTAGTGTCGATCATAGATAAATACGTCTATCTGCACCAAAGGCATGCCCACCACTGCTTACATACTGCGGTACTCACAATATTCCAAAGAGTTTACAAAGAAAAAGAGTTTACAAATTTAGCTTGGCAAAAGAAAAATTGTCACCAAGACAACATTATTTTACAAATGAATCCAGAAATAAACTTGATGATTAGCGTTAGATTGGGCAATTAATGATATTAATATTATTTGTTTATTTATTTATTTATGCATTTATTTTACCTGGTAAGATTAGGGCCTTCAGGCCCTCTCTTACACCTAACCAGGCATACTCAGATTAAACAAATTTCAGTTTCTACAGAACATTAAGGACATATAATATGTTATACAGTATTAATGGTAAAGAAAAAAATAGAGACTGTAAACGTAGTACAATGATAATTATAACAATCAAAAATAATTATAACAATCAAGAATAATAATAATAATAATAGTAATGACTATGTATATGAAAGTAAACATATTTTTTCTTTTATGAATGTCAGTCCTATTGCTAGTTGGGAATTTTCTCGTTATATTCTTGCAGCTTGTGAGTTATTCTCATCAAGCAGAGACATAAGACGATAGAATGGGGTGAAAGAGATATTAAAGAGGTAGATAGGTTAGAGGAAGAGAAATAGAATGGTAAAATTCGAAGCTATGATGGAGAGGAGAAAGAAAGAGATGAGAGGGGCACAACAATGGTGGCTATACCGTCCCTAATATGTAAGTCTTGAGTTACCTCTTGAATGTTGAGTGGTTCTGGATAAGACGCAGATCACAGGGGAGCGCGTTCCATAGTCGTATGGCTGAAATGGAGAATGACACGGAGAAAGATTTTGTGTTATGCAAAGGTACAGCCAAGATGCTAGACGTATCCGATCTGGTATTGCGGCTGTGGAATGATGATAGGTGTTTAATGTGAGAAGATAAGTATTGGGGGCACCAGTGGCTAAGAAATCGATGAAGTAAGCACATCGTGTGGCGATCGCGTGCCTTATGTGGGCGTATCCAACCTAGCTGGGAGTATGAAGGACTGATATGATCATACAACCGTATATTGCATACGTATCTAACGAAAGCATTCATCACTAGCTCGAGGCATCTCGAATTTTCACTATTTGTGCCGTGTTGAACTACATCACAGTAGTAAAGATTAGGCAAGACTAGTGTTTGGGCTAATTTTTGTTTAACATCGGTTGGAAATATTTTTCTATATTTTTGAATTGCATGTAGGGAAGAGAGCGATTTCTGGCAAGCTGTGACTGTTTGTTCTTCCCAGTTTAGGTGTTCATCCAAGATTATTCCAAGGTCTTTTACTGTTTTTGGTATGGTAGTTGGGTACCATTGAGAAGTATTTGAGGGACTGTTTCACGAAAGTACCGACTGATTAACTTTGGATGAGATATAAGTATGACCTGGGATTTCTTGGGGTTTAGTTTCAGACCTAGGTTCTGTGCCCATCGAGAAACAGAGCAAAGATCTGCGTTCATACTCGCTACTGCGTCAGCAATGTTCTTGGGGCTTGCACGTATGTACAGTTGGATGTCGTCGGCATATAGATGATAGTTGCAGGAGTGAATCACTGAAGAAATATCATTAATGTACAGTGAGAAGAGTAATGGACCAAGGACAGAGCTTTGGGGAACTCCAGAGCGCACGTTTTTCCATGATGACTTTTCCGACCCACAAATGACTTGTTGACTTCTGTTTTTGAGGTAGCTGTCGATCCAGTGTATTGCGCTGTTTGAGAAATTCAGCTGCTTCATTTTAATTAGTAATACATCAAAGTCAACTGTATCAAAAGCCTTGCTAAAGTCAAGCAGTGTTAGGATGGTAGCTTCACGTTTGTCCATAGCATGTTTAATGTCATCAGTTACTTTGATTAATGCAGTTGCTGTACCATGGTGCTTTCGAAAGCCTGACTAATATTCGTCATGGATGTTATGAGTTTTGAGGTAATCCGTCAGCTGTTCATTGACGATGTATTCTAGGGCTTTAGATATTGCAGGTAGTATGCTGATCGGTCTGTAGTCACCTGGCGACTTAGGGTTGTCAGTCTTGGGTATGGGTTGAATTAAACTTTGCTTCCACTCAGTAGGATATGTACTACTGACAAGAGACAGGTTTAAGATGTCTGTGATAACTGGAGTAATAGTGTCTACGACGTTCTTAATATGCCAATGCTCACTCCATCATTTCCTACTGCCTCGGAAGAGATTCTCATAATTGCCGGCAGTGACATGTTTTAGGAGAAACTTGTCTCTCGAGAGATTGATATCTTGGGGCTGGTAATTTGCCGCTGCGTGGCAGTTTATAGCTGTTGAGAATAAATCGTCTAATTCTTCTGCAGACGCTTGATAAACAGCGTCAGATCTTCGCTTCCCTGTACCGAAACTGCGCAGCTTTTTCCACAGTGCAGCAGGTTTTGATATGCCGCATACGACAGAGCGGGCATGACTGATTTTGGTATTCCTCACGCTTTACTTGGTTCTATTTCGGAATTTCCTATAAGCTTCGTACGCCTCGGGAGTTGGGTTACGCTTGAAGGCCCTATGTGCAGCATCTCGTTTATTCATTAACTGGCGTAATGCAGTGGTGAGCCACGGAACGGGAGCTCTCTTTACCTTGACAGTGCGTTGAGGAGCATGTTTATCATACAGTGCAATAATATATATATATATATATATATATATATATGTGTATATATATATATATATACTCCTGGAAATTGAAATAAGAACACCGTGAATTCATTGTCCCAGGAAGGGGAAACTTTATTGACACATTCCTGGGGTCAGATACATCGCATGATCACACTGACAGAACCACAGGCACATAGACACAGGCAACAGAGCATGCACAATGTCGGCACTAGTACAGTGTATATCCACCTTTCGCAGCAATGCAGGCTGCTATTCTTCCATGGAGACGATCGTAGAGATGCTGGATGTAGTCCTGTGGAACGGCTTGCCATGCCATTTCCACCTGGCGCCTCAGTTGGACCAGCGTTCGTGCTGGACGTGCAGACCGCGTGAGACGACGCTTCATCCAGTCCCAAACATGCTCAATGGGGGACAGATCCGGAGATCTTGCTGGCCAGGGTAGTTGACTTACACCTTCTAGAGCACGTTGGGTGGCACGGGATACATGCGGACGTGCATTGTCCTGTTGGAACAGCAAGTTCCCTTGCCGGTCTAGGAATGGTAGAACGATGGGTTCGATGACGGTTTGGATGTACCGTGCACTATTCAGTGTCCCCTCGACGATCACCAGTGGTGTACGGCCAGTGTAGGAGATCGCTCCCCACACCATGATGCCGGGTGTTGGCCCTGTGTGCCTCGGTCGTATGCAGTCCTGATTGTGGCGCTCACCTGCACGGCGCCAAACACGCATACGACCATCATTGGCACCAAGGCAGAAGCGACTCTCATCGCTGAAGACGACACGTCTCCATTCGTCCCTCCATTCACGCCTGTCGCGACACCACTGGAGGCGGGCTGCACGATGTTGGGGCGTGAGCGGAAGACGGCCTAACGGTGTGCGGGACCGTAGCCCAGCTTCATGGAGACGGTTGCGAATGGTCCTCGCCGATACCCCAGGAGCAACAGTGTCCCTAATTTGCTGGGAAGTGGCGGTGCGGTCCCCTACGGCACTGCGTAGGATCCTACGGTCTTGGCGTGCATCCGTGCGTCGCTGCGGTCCGGTCCCAGGTCGACGGGCACGTGCACCTTCCGCCGACCACTGGCGACAACATCGATGTACTGTGGAGACCTCACGCCCCACGTGTTGAGCAATTCGGCGGTACGTCCACCCGGCCTCCCGCATGCCCACTATACGCCCTCGCTCAAAGTCCGTCAACTGCACATACGGTTCACGTCCACGCTGTCGCGGCATGCTACCAGTGTTAAAGACTGCGATGGAGCTCCATATGCCACGGCAAACTGGCTGACACTGACGGCGGCGGTGCACAAATGCCGCGCAGCTAGCGCCATTCGACGGCCAACACCGCGGTTCCTGGTGTGTCCGCTGTGCCGTGCGTGTGATCATTGCTTGTAGAGCCCTCTCGCACTGTCCGGAGCAAGTATGGTGGGTCTGACACACCGGTGTCAATGTGTTCTGTTTTCCATTTCCAGGAGTATATATATATATATATATATATATATATATATATATATATATATATATATATATATATATCAGTTCATGGCATCCCGTCTTACAAATTTCCTTTATCTGACGGACACACGTTCAGATCGTCCGCTCTCAAACCTCTGCCATCTCTCTCCCCACATTCACCACTGCTGGCCGCTCACCTCCAACTGCACAACGCTACACGCTGTTCACACCCAACTGCCCAACAATACACAAGCGAATATTCCAACAGTGTGTCTAACTAGCCACAGACTGCCAACAGTGCAGTCAGCGATTTTCATACAGAGCACTACGTGACGTTATCAACATAAAAGCCTAAACAGCCTACTTACACAGTTCATGAACAGAGAATTCAGATATTAATTTATTCTACGGTACATCTAAAATCAAATAGTATAAACAATACAGAGTTTTGTTGCTGAAATTGTAGCATTAGTTGATAACAGTAGATCTGTATGCAGGAATATATATAGATACAAAAGATTTACCAATCTGTCACTCTACAGTGCAATGTCTGTTCAGAAGATGTGACACCATGGCCACTCCCAAAGACTGTAAATAGTATTCGATTGACACACACACAATAAAGGGTCAGTGCATGAATGTTCGAATTTAGGGGGGGTAGAACGTCAAACAGGCCGACTTGGAGCAGGAGAGGCACAACACGACATTTTAATTTCCACTGTCTATACTTTTACAAATAAATTCATAAAACTTTGTCAACACGTCCAGGAAGGAATCAGGATTCACTCATAGCAAAGTAAGTTCAAAAGTATAGCAAAATATATTTTTTTACGTGTGAAATTTCATAATTTTTCCACTCACTATTGGCTGCATTTGTTGCTACAGGTACACTTTTCTTCACAAGTAAGAGAGATTCTTCGGTGAATTTTGCACAGCATAAAACCATACTTACAGGTGTATTAAACTCTAGAATTTTCCAAATCTATTAAAAACTGTGCTAAAAATTTAGATAATTAATCATAAAATTTGAGTTTTTTCTAAACATGCAGTTCAAAATGTAACAGCTCATTAATTTTTTCATTAATATATAAATTCTAGAGTTTCATACACCTGTAAGTATGGTTTGTATGCTGTGCAAAATTCATCGATGAATCTCTCTTACTTCTGAAGAAAAGTGTACCTATAGCAACAAACCAAGCCAATAGTAAGTGAAAAAATATTTTGTTGTATTTTTGAACTTCCGCTGCTATGAGCGTGAATCCTGAACCATTCCTGGTCATGCTGACAAAGTTTTACGAATTTATTTGTAAAAGTATAGACAGTGGAAATTAAAATGTCCTGTTGTGCCTCTCCTGCTCCAAGTCGGCCAGTTTGACGTCCTATTCCCCTTAAGTTCACCCAGCGCTGGAGTTCCGGATAGGGGATGCTTGCATGCCATTGGCAGCCGCGTAATTGCTCGTGGGCGCGCACTTGTGCGTTTGCGGCGTTGGAAATGCGGCGGCATAATTGGCGGCGCGAGTGTTTGGAAGTGCGGCCGACTGGATAACTGTCGATACCGCAAACGTGACTCACGTAATTACGCACGCTCTGTTAGTATTACACCTGCTATTCACGGTGTGACATACTACATTAAATAAGTCATGCACGTCATAAGTGGGTAATAAGTGCTTGGGAATTTAATATTATCAGTTTTTCGGATGTGAGGCAGCGGTTGCTACATTTTGTCAACAATAACTGGCAGCGTTCAACCACTATAATCATACTTAACGGGGACCATGAATGTTGACAGCTGACGACTTGGTGATGGGTCCTGACTCTCTCGAAGGATGTTGTTAAATCGTGTAAGCTACGATTTACAGCGTTTGAGTGCTACCATCTGTTACTGAACTTCTGAAAAACCAATAAAGTAATTTCACTAAAGATCGGATTTATTATTACGAATCAAACTGCCGATGCCACTCGTAACTCTGTAAGTCAACATAACCGGAACGCTCTGAGCGCAGGGGCTTCACTAAATGCCAAACTTTCATACAGTGTTAAACAGGAAGCTCGTAGTTCTTAATTACTGAGGACATTGCATTACTTTTGTAATGATGTACTACTGTATTTCAACTCCCCATAAGTACATGTGAAGCATTTGCGAATTTTGAAAGCAAATGAAGAAAATTCTGAAATCGACGAACGTCCATTTGTAAGACAAAAGTACATATGTTTGCCTGATGTACAAAGATCAAGGAGTATGTTCATCCTTGCCCATATTTACCATCTACTTCTAATTTGAAATTTAAGGAAAGTCTAAGATTGGAAGTTAACCTCGTTTATCACATCTAAAAGACAGGTTCCACCAACACTTCGTAATGAAAGTATTAAAACAAATTAGTGAATGGTGGATTATATACGTGTCAGTCATTAATTTTAGAATGGCGCTCTATTTTCAATTTTTGTGCCTTTTCAATCAAATTCTTCATTCGTCAAGCACTGTCAAACCTTCGATAGTAGTCCCATAACATTTTGGGAGTGCATAGTTTCTTGTTTGCTCCAAGGAATGTGCATATGGCAAAATGTGCCCCATTTTTACTATATTTTCTTTTTCTTATGGTTTGGTGAAAGATGGGAGAGGGGGTGAGAGGTCCCGAGTTCGAGTCTCGATCCGGCACACAGTTTTAATCTGCCAGGAAGTTTCAGCTCAGCAACGTGTTGTTCCACCTCTGGTCCTTGTACAAACAACTATTGTGCTTGTCTTTGAATGATAGAGTTGTTGGCTGTCCTCCTGAGAGACAGCGAGCCGTCTTCTGTCCAATTGGCGCGTTAGATCGTCAAAATTCAAAGGTGGTTGTAGGGCCCTTCCAATTATGCTCCAAAACTTCCCAGTTGGGGAGAGATCTGGTGACCTTGCTGGCCAATATAGGGTTTGGCAAGCACGAAGGCAAGCAATAGAAACTCTCACCGTGCGCTGAAATCTTGCTGAAATATAAACCCAGGATGATTTGTCATGAAATGCAACAAAACCGGTCGAAGAACATCGTTGACGTAGCGCTTCGTTCCAAGGGTGCCATGGACATCAAACAAATGGGTCTTGCAGTGAAAAAGGTACGTCACCCCAGACCATCATTACCGTTGTCGGATCTTCGCCTGTGGTCTCGTTCACTACAGTAGAATTTACGATCTTGCAGCATGCTGCAGGTAAAAAGAAGGTCGGCAATTTAATTTGTAATTAAAGTACCTGTTTGTAGATTCGTCATAAGCTGCACTGAGAAGTATCTATTTCTTATTTCTTGTTCTTGATGGTGACTAGCTTCGGACACATGCGTCCATTTTCAAACCGTCCATGCTGTAAATGTGACAAATACGGGAAAAGGATGAGGTACAGGAACTAGTCTTCAGTAATGAGTCGCGCTCGGCTCTGAACCCCAACTACCAGCAAACACGTGTCTGTAGACGCTCCGGACAGCGCTGGGATACCAACCTGTCGCCTGCCATACGGCCCGACGGCTACGAATGATGATATGGGATGCCGTTTCCATCCGTAACAGGACCCCTTTGGTTGTCATCCGTGGCACCCTTAAATGACAGCGATACGTGGATGGTATTCTTCGCCCCGTTTTGCTGCCTTTCATCGCAAGCCATCCTGCGCTTACATTTCAGCAAGGTAATGGCCGCCCGCTCAAAGTGAGAGTTTCTACTGCTTCTTGCTTGCCTCGTCCTATCGTTGCCAGCGCAAGCTCTGGATCTGTCCCCAAGTGACCGTTTTTGGAGCATTATGAGCAGGGCCCTCTAACCAGATCGCGATTCTGATGATCTAAAACACAAACTGGACGCAATTTGGCGCGATATCCTATTAGTCAATGCCTATTAGTCAATGCCAAGCTGAATAATGAGCGGAGGTGGAAACACTGTTTATTGACGTTTTCAACTTTTAAAGCTCTGTCTCTCGAATAAATCATAAAATTTTTCTGAAATAGTAATCAACTGTGAGTATGCACATGTAAATCCCGTAATCACATCTGCTGATTTCCGTCCCATTCCGATAATTTCTTTAGTGGTGCTCTTTCTTTTTTTTCTATGAGTTTATTTGTATGTCAATAAGTCATGAAAATTTCTTGATGTTTCTTACGTCTGCCTCCACTATCAAGTGGCTGAACTTCCTCTCTGATGCTTTTACCTTTCCTAAAGCCAAAGTGATCGACCTTTAATAGATATTTTAGTACACTGAGGTGACAAAAGACGTGGGGCAGCGATATGCGCATAAACAGAGACCGGTAATGCCTCGTACACAAGACATGAATGAGCAGTGCATTGGCGAACATATCATTTGTACTCTGGTGAGTTACGTGGAAATGCATCCGAAGTGATTATGGCAGCGCTACGGGAATTGTGAAAAGTGTCCGACCTGATTATGGCCGCACGACGGGAATTAAAACACTTTCAACGCGGAATCGTCGTTGGGGGTAGACGTATGGGACATTCCATTTTGAAAATCGTTAGAGAATTCAATATTCCAGATCCACAGTGTGAAGAGTGTGCCGAGAATACCAAATTTCAGGCATTATCTCTCAGCACGCACAAGACACTGGTTGACGGCCGTCACGTAACAAACGGGGCCCGCCGCGTTTGTGTAGAATTGTCAGTGCTGACAGACAAGGAACACTACGTGAAACAACAGCGGAAACCAATATGGGACGTACGACGAACGTATCCGTTAAGACAATGTGTCGCAATTTGGCCGTCTTGGGCAATGGCAGCAGAGGACTGACGCGAGTGACTTAGCTAACAGCACGGTACCGCATGTAGTGGCTCTCTGGGCTCGTGACCATATCGGTTGGACGCTAGAGGCCTGGAAAACCGTGGGCTGGTGAGATGAGTCCCGATTTCAGTTGGTAAGAGATTGCGGTAGGTTCAGAGGGTGGCGCAGATCTCACGAAGCCATGGACCCAGGTTGTCAAGAAGGCACTGAGCAAGCTGGTGGTGGCTCCATAATTTTGTAGGCTGTGTTGCGTCTATAACTTCCTGCTTCTCATTATATCTTTTCCATTCTTTTGACTAACATAATTTGGGGAAGGAGTGTTGATCTTGTTGCGAATACATAGTGAACCTATGTCAGAAAATTCTACGTATGGAATTATTACGTTTAACAGGTCTGAAAATACACATAGTTTTGGCCTTACCAGCATGAGGTTGAAGAGATTGGCGACAACCACATGAATTTTTGGTTAGGTTGGCTGGATGTCTGAATCGTGTTCCTACAGAATCGTATTCACGTCTTGCAGTAACTTCCCTTTAATCATTTTAAGATGCAGATTGGTTATAATTAAACATTCGCTGCTTGATTGGCCACCACGAATAACGTGTGATAGTAGGACAATGAAACTTTGTGGAAACATTTTTAAGGATATACGGCGGAGAAACAACGAATAAACCATCGAAAGGAATATATTTTAAGTTCTACATGACAGTGTAACACTTGTTAATTGCGTATCATGTTTACGTTGCAGATTACAAACGTTGCTGAATTTGACGACCAGCTGCATCCACAACAGTCTGCAACCGCACGAGAGATGCCATTTCATATATTTTCGCAGCACTTTTCGATTTCTTCAAATGTTTGTGATTTCCTAAGAGACCAAACTGCTCATGTCATCAGTCCCTAGAATTACACACTACTAAGTAAACTAACGCATGCTAAGAACAACACACAAACCCATGCCCAACGGAGGGCTCGAACCTCCGGAGGGAGGGGCCACGCAGTCCATGACATGGAGCCTCTAACCGCGCGGCCACTCCGCGCGGCTTTTCGAACGGTGGACCGTGGAATGGCCAGCTTTCATGACATAGAACGAGTACTGCTTGAAGATCGCACAGTGTGTCCAGCATTCTCAACCATGGCCTCACTAACTTCCTCAACAATTTATTGCGGAGTTGAGCCCGTCGGCGTCTCTCAGGAGCAGTTCCACAAGTCGCCAGTTAATCAGAACTTCGTAATAACGTTCTTCAACCTCGATGAGGAAAAAGGACCTATCCATATTCCTGTAACAGATTGACACTCGCGAATTGGAGCACAATTATTTGTGTAGTTTTGACGAAACAGCTTTACAAGTAAACACCTGTTCACCTTGTCCATATCGATGTTCACTGTCTACAACTGTAATGCACACCAATGCATGTGTTTCAACCCTAGCAAGCAGTACCAGTACCAGCGCATGATGGCAAGTCATGACACAAACACCGCTAATAAGGCATATCCTATACCACACAGGCTCAACATCATACCCACAACGCAACGTAACGGTAAGCAGCTTACAGTCTATACTGGCTGAAGTAGCGAAAGTTTAATTACAACAAACGTGTATATTCATAAAAAGATATAAATTACACGTCGAAGTCACTTTGACATTCACATCGCTCACCACTGAACAACTGTGGTATTATAGAAAGTATAGTTCCACGTGATTTCCTCTCGAAAGAAGAAGTTTTTAACATTGCTGCAGATGCTGACCGCTGCAAAGCAGTTTTATCCGAAGAAACTTTCCCTGCCTTGTTACGCAAGAGAACTTCAAATGGCCCACTTCAGAGCGATTGCCTGCCATTTTTCGGCCGTCAGAAGTTGACGATAAATTGTAATGGATTCCATTCTATCACCAGTGGCGGATCGTGAGCATACATTCCGGATGTTCACAAATTTTTAGGTTCAGATAAACTTGACAGTGTGAAATAGCGTCTGATACATAACAGTTATGATTATGAACAAATTTGTATAACAACAGCTCACTGCAAATAATAATAACAATAATAATAGGCAAGGACCACCACCAAGTTAGTTTTCAACTTGAAAACCAAACATGATGATAACACAAGGAATGAATCCACTACCCCGGGCACCAGTCGCAAGGCTGGCTTTACCTGGTCATCGGATTCCGGGGGACCAGGAGCATCATGTTACGCCTAAGGTTGAGAACCAGACGACGTCCAAATTATTACACACAAAACAAAGACACTTCATCGGTACACTTAATACTAATACTCTTTTCAAACTGGGCAAGATCAAACAACTTACAGACGTGCTGCAAAAATTCCAGATCAAAATCCTTGCAATCCAGGAAACACGATTTACGGATGAAAACCATTTTGATACGGACAACTACAGGATCTACAAAGGAAAACCAGCAGTTAAAACTAATGAGAAAGGACTCAAACAGTTTGGCACAGCATTTGCAGTCCAAAAATCTATCAGAGACTCTGTCATTGACTTCCAGTCTGCCTCAGAACGTATATCAACGCTCTCCGTCAAATCGGCCAACAAAGCATATACCTTGATCAACGCACACGCACCCACAAATAACTATAACAAGAAGAACCGCCAGAAAGTGGATGACTTCTGGAATGACCTTGAAGAGACGACAAACAAAATTGCCAAACACCATGTAATAATCTTGTTAGGCGACTTTAACGCACAATTAGGTAAAGAGAAAAAATACAGGAAAATCACCGGAATCCATACAGCTCACAAGAGAACTAACAAGAATGGGGAAAGATTGATAAACTTTTGCGAAAATTTCGGCCTCATAATTATGTCAACACAATTCAAAAAACCCAACAAGAAACTGTATACTTGGAAGTCGCCCAACACAATGTTGGGTGAATTCCAGATAGATCATGTGGCCATCTCCAAGAGTAACACAGCAGAAATTCTGAATGTGAAAACGAGAAGAGGATTTTTTGACTCAGACCACCATCTCCTACAGATAAAGACCAGATTACAACCCAATAGAAAAAAGCCAAAACTAAACAAAGTGCTGAGACCAGACCCCGAATACATAAAACTCAACAAGGAAAACATCTTACAGGAAATTAGTCAGACAAACACCACAAACTGGACAGAACTTGTGGACGTCCTCAAATCCACGATGAAATTGGGTCAACCCCCGAGAAGGAGAAAACACAGGTGGTGGAATATAATATGTGACCAAGCAATAGAAGAAAGGACCAATGCCTGGAAAAACTTCAGTAGTCACAAAACATCAGAAAAATGGCAACAATTTCTAGTAATCCGAAAACAAACATCGAAAACTATTCGGAGGGAAAAAAGAAATTATGACAAACGGCGACTAGATGAGACAGAACAAGATTTTAAGAAGAACAACACCAGGAATTTTTATAAGACGTTTAAAGAACATATTGCAGGATACCAGCCACCCAATCTTTGTTTCAAGAAACCGGATGGTTCACTAGAAACTAACACAAAGAATAACTGCCAAATCCTCGCAGACTATTTCAACAAACTTCTCAACTGCGAAAGACCTACAGAGGATATTCACTACGAGACGTCTACACCAAATCCTGACGCTAAACCGCCAACCATCAACGAAATAGTAGAAATTATCAAGACTCTGAAAAACAATAGAGCCCCAGGAGAAGATGGAATTATTGCAGAACTATGGAAACTAAATGACGAAAGATTAACAGGAAAAATTCACAAAATCATATTAAACATTTGGGAAACAGAACAGATCCCTTCTGAATGGAAATGCGCACTCATCCATCCACTCCACAAAAAAGGGGACAAAACTGAACCAAATAATTACAGGGGTATCTCACTCGTACCGGTCACATATAAAATCCTATCAAAAGTTCTCATGAATAGATTAGAAGAACAAGCTGACCCACAAATAGGAGAATACCAGGCTGGTTTTCGCAAGGGACGATCATGCATAGAGCAGATCTGGAATCTGAAAATGATTCTCCAGATGAGAAACACCCGAAACACAGTGGTTACTTTTGTAGATTTTAAAAAGGCCTACGACTCAATAGACAGAGTAGCGCTCTGCAAGACGCTGGAAGAATTCAGCATTGACAGAAAGACAAGAGCAATCATTCGGGAAACATTAACTGACACAATCTCCAAGGTTAAATTTATGGGGGATATCTCGGAACCATTTGAAATCCAAACTGGAGTGCGACAGGGTGACGGACTTTCACCATTACTCTTTAATATCATTCTTGAAAAAATTATCAGGACATGGGAAAAAGAAGTCAAAGGAATCCAAATTGGCATTAGAAAAGATAATAGATTCAATGTGAAGTGTTTAGCTTTTGCAGATGACCTTGCAATCCTCACAAATAATAGAAAAGAAGCTACTAACGCCATAGAGAAATTACACGAAATTGCACAAAGAACCGGCCTGCAAATCTCATATGAGAAAACCCAGTACATAGAAAGAGTGCCACAAGACAAATTGCCTATTGTGACAACCCATGGGAAAATTGTACAAGTACCACATTTTAAGTACCTGGGAGAAATCATCCAGCCATCAGGGATCAACCTAAAGGCCAATGAGGAAAGAATAAAAAAACTACAGAAAGCATATAAACTCACGTGGAACTATTATAACAAAAAGTCCATATCCATTAACGCAAAATTGAGGCACCACAACACCGTCGTACTTCCGGAGGCACTGTATGCATCTGAAACAACACAAATAGGTGGGCAAACTAAAATCAAAGAAATAGAGAAACAAGAAAGGAAAATTCTCAGGAAAATTTTTGGCCCGATACAAGAGCAAGGAATCTGGAAGAAGAGACCAACATCAGAATTATATAAATACACAGACAAGATTACAGATACAATAAGGAAAAGAAGAATGCAGTTCTACGGACATATCCACAGGATGAATGAAAACAGAATTTCAAAGCGAATTCTTAAAGTCATCAACTCAGGCAGGGGAAAACAAAATGGATAAAAGAAGTTGAAGAGGACCTCAGACAAGCACACATAACAGTAAATTATGCAGAAAATAGAACTGAATTCAGGAACATCATCAAAAAACATAAATTTGACACCACAGCACAGAAGAGAACAGGATGCAAATGGACAGCGGAGCGAAAGAAACAACACAGTGAACACATGAAGAAAATTTGGGCTCAGAAAAAACATAAACAATCATCATAAAGGAATTCAAGTTCAAACGCTCTCTTAAATGGGAATAATCGAAAATAATAATAATAATAGGCAATAATAACATGCGTAACTCTTCCGATGAAAGAAAGAATTGCTTGTATGAAATTTTGTTGTTTTGTACATAATAAGTACAGCTGAGGGCAAGAACGAAATAATTTTAAGATTTCGCTAATCTCCGTTTCGCCAGAAAAATATTGATATCACTAAAGTATTATCAAATAAAACTTAATTCTAATACACGTTGCACTGCACTGTAGCCACACGTTAAATAGAGAAAACTATACTGCAGCCTGACTTACACTACCTATTTACAATGAAAATCCATGAGTCCATTTTTTAGTCGCGAAACTGTCTCAGTCTTGTTACGACTGAAGGTCTTAATATCATTTACAGCATTTTTCTCAATAGCCGAAAGCCTATTGTGTTTCAGTGAGAGGTTTTTATTATTTTCATTGTCGAGAAATAATGCTCAGATTCAACTGTTGTAAAAGGAGTTGTTAAAATTATTCTGATTCGTTCACTTAACTGCGGAGAGGTATCTAGATACACGTTTCTGTCTTGCAGAAAGTGTAACATTGCAACAGCACCACCTGCATGTTGAAATATGTCCCTGCTGTAGACTACTTCTAACTCTGATCTCTTCAGTAACAATGGGGAAGTTCTAACAGTAATGTTGAGATCACTCTCAGGAAAAATTTTTCTTCACAAGATAAAGAAATTTATGCAACCACAGTATTCCTCTAATTATATCTTCAAACTACAATAAATATTGTCTAGTAGCTGTTGTTTCAAAATATCGTTGTTATCGTTTCCTGAAGAGTATTTCTGCGTATGGTACGATCCTGTGAAACATTCTGGCAAAAGTAAAAACTCAGGGTGTTTTAAACTGGAGAGGAGGCAAATGTTGTGTCTGGTTTTGCCATTTGCACGATTACAGAGGGTAGTTTCTTCGGTATACGCGACCAGATTTTTCTCGTTTTAACTCCGTTGACTGTTTGAATGTTAAATACCATTTTTGTAGCTGCCATTCGTAATAGTCTAGTTTGCACAATTCTGTCTAGTACACTTGTTCTGTGTGACGACCTGGGGAACAAAACCGGGAAGGCAGAGAGATTAAAAAATATATCTTGTAGCACACTTGTTATTAGATCTAAGTTTTGGCAGCACCAGATTTAGTAAATGAGCATAGCCGTGAATATAATTGGCCACGGGATGTACCAGCTTATCCTATGCCACAACACCGTTAATGCCTCTGCTCATAACAGCAGGACCATCATAACTTTGTGGAATACTTTTTCCCTGTCTTCAACTGTATGCTTTTGCATTTCATAATTTAACGCCGTAAATAACGTCTCAGCATCCTATGCGTAAGGTTTGAAGAAGCTTACAGATCTCTCCACAAAAGATCCAGGAAGTTCGATTCTGCACACAATTACCAATTATTGCACAGCAGATACAACTGTACCAAAAAATGCGCCCTTGCCTATTCTTGCGTTACTATTTCTCTGCATGCACTTAGCATGCAATTCAGAAGTTAATTTTGAGCTGCTTTGGATGTAACTATAAACACAGTTGCAGTGTCTAAGCGTCCCTTCATTGAGGCGTCAGTGGCACTTACTAAATTTACTGGTACACGAAACACTCTCAGGTTTTTTGACTCTTCACTTTCAGCGAGACCACGTTAAGCTAACTGAAACATGCTTCAAACTTTTGCGCAGTCTATTAACCTCTAGATGATACGTCTGTTCCTGTCCACCTGCTCGTTATCTTTTCTCATAGACTCTGTAGACGCTATGAACTTCACTTTACCAAGTGTTGACAGCTCCGTGTTCGCTTTGTTGTCTATGTCGGAATTTTTCGTTCTGTTTTTATTATTTCGGACAAATTTGAAACAATCCTAACATCGGTATTACTTAACGAATTAACTTCTGGGCTGAAAAATCGTACGTGGGAAACAATACAGTGCATATTTAACGTTGCACCCACACAGCCACTCTTGCTTATTGTATACTTTTTATTTAAAGGATCTTTTGCACTCGCGCTTATTTTATTTCGTTATTTTCTCAATGAAAAGATCTCGTCTGGTAGGCCCTAGTTCTTCTGCGGCTAACTTGTTCTGGTAATTTAGTTTTCTGTTAGCACTTTAAATAGATTTAACGGTGTTCATGTGGACACAGCACACGAAAGCCAGTTCACTGTTTCGTCTTCGTACTCTCACCGTACAGTAATCAACCAACATCGAAGACAAACTGCTGTCTGTGGGAAATGATTAAATTCAAGTAGTAATGTCCACTAATATGGTCACTTGCCTACAGCTGAAAGAAACTGACTAAACTAGTACATTCTGCAATTAGGAATACAAAAGGATTATTGAATGACAAAATGCAAAACTTAATGTAACTCACTCAAAAATCCACAAAATATGTTTTTCTGTCAGTAGAATATATACTGACGTCCAATCTAATTTTACTATACAGTGAGTGAGTTGGCATATCTGAGGAGTGTACAACCGTCTGCTGAGAATTATGCCAAGCCAAGGGGGCTACCACCTACTGGCACTGATCTAAACTTGTAGCTGAAAGGATTGGCAGTGTGTGCCATGAACTGTGATCATTGTTTATCACAGTCGTAAGATTTTACGCATATGGCTACTACTTCATGTCAGTTGCGCATTAGCAGAGACTCCTCGAAACTTCGTAAGCTAGGTTTTTATGCTACTCACGCCTTTTAGCACCCTGAATGAAAATCACTGACTGTGCTGTGTGCAGTCTGCGGCTGGTTTGCATTGTTGGAATATTTGCTATTGTAGTGTTGGGCAGTTGGATGTGAACAGCGCGTAGCGTTGCGCTGTTGGAAGTGAGTCGCCAGCAGTGGTGGATGTGGGGAGAGAGATGGCAGAATTTTGAGAGCGGACGATTTGGACGTGTGTCCATCAGAAAGAGTAAATTTGTAATACTGAGAATCATGAACTGATATATATAAGGCAAAGGTCTAGAGTTCGAGTCTCGGTCCGGCACACAGTTTTAATCTGCCAGGAAGTTTCATATCCGCGCACACTCCGCTGCAGAGTGAAAATCTCATTCTGGACATTGTTTGTTCTCTATCAAAATCTTTCATTTGCTAACTATGCCTATCAGTAGTTAGTGCCTTCAGTAGTTAGAATCTTTTATTTAGCTGGCAGTATTGGCGCTCTCTGTATTGCAGTAGTTCGAGTAACGAAGATTTTTGTGAGGCAAGTGATTCATGAAAGGTGTAGATTATTGTTAGTCAGGGCCATTCTTTTGTGGGGATTATTGAAAGTCGGATTGCGTCGCGCAAAAAATATTGTGTGTCAGTTTAGTTTTGATCAGAGTAAGTAAAGTGAGAAATGTCTGAGTACGTTCAGTTTTGCTCAGCTGTTTGAAAATCAAATAACGTAAGAGGTTTTATCAGCACAGTCATTAATAATTTTCCAAAGGGGACGTTTCATATGTACCAGGTTACCTACTCTTATAAATTTATGAACACATCGTAAACAGCAATAACGTTTCGTGTCTGATTTGAACTGATTGATTGGTATAAAGGAACACGTCTCGACGACAACTTTGATTCAATTGTCGCTAGAAACAATTCTTGTTGCCTATATTATAGCCAAGGCCCGCACTGGTTGCTGTTGTAAGGGTTAGGTATAATCTGTATTTGCATCTACCTGGTTCGACTGTGCATCATTTTTGAAAGTATTCTGAAATGTTTGTGAGGTATAAAATAATTAAATTTAAAAAATGTAAAAGAACCCTCTTATTTAGTTAAAATATAAGGAAACGCATATACATAGTTTTATGGTTAGGGCTAAAAAGCAAACAAATTGCGTTTTTCTTCTAGTAATAATCTTCTGTTTCGAATAAGTTTTCTGCTTATTGTATCATCATTGTGTACCAACCGACTACCGTCCACAAGAATTACTAGTGCACCGGACACCAAATATTTGGAACAAAGGCACTATCAACTTAAGCAAATCCTCTAGGAGATAGACCAAACATGTCAGTTTCACAGTGAACGACGAAATAGTTTTCAGGTATCATGACAAATATATTACATTTGATACTGGTCAGCAGCGTTCATTATATACTCTGACGTTCTTCAAAATTATACCGAACTGATAGGACTGTCCTTACGATCGGCCAGAATGCAAAGAATTCCTTTACAAGGAGGTATCAGTGTGTTCCTCTACCCCTCGCAGGGGTCTGCTCTGGTAGCACAACACACACGTTTTATAGCAAAAGCGTAAGTCTTAAAGGCATTGTATAGTAACAAACTATGTGCAGAGCCAAGAATGTCCAAAAACTAACCATGTCGGCGGTCAGAGCAATGCCTTTCGTATTATAACGATTGCTTGCCAATGGTAAAGTGAATAAATAACCAATTGGATCCCAAAGAACACAATACGTAACGATTATAGATCTTCATAGAAGTAAACCACTCTACCCTTTGTGATCGCGCTTGACAGATTGGAAACTAATGTAAATTCTCGGAGATTGAGTTCCAAGTCATACTGCAGTTAACCTAGCATCTGCCATGACTGTTCCAGTAGCGGAGATTGCTCAGTAATTTCATTGAACCCCTGCCATACTGTTGCGCAGCTGTATCGACCGTTAGCGGTGCCGATGCGCTGTATTAGCGTGCACGGATTACAGAGACTCCAGCAGATTCTGAGACATACCGAGCCTGCGAAAGTCATCTGGAATCAAACGGGTGAGAACTGCAACGTGGACACAATTTTTCACAGATGCGAACTTTCTCGAAATTCTCTCTGTATTCGTGGTTGTTTGAGTTTGATTTTCATATATATGAATGAGTCTCTCTAAATATAGATAAACCCTTTGCTTCTCTGTGATGTACGCTGCTGATTACATGTTTTTCTTTTACCATTATTTTTATTCTGTGGTTAACAATTTTCTAGATGGAAATTATTGGCCGCAGACTGGCCACTACACTTCGTCATCACAAACTAGAAATAAGGAAAGAAATTCCTAATCACAAATTGCTTACATGAATATAGTTAATATAATACACGTTATTTGAGTCTATATTATGATCTTTCGGTCTCCTAATTGGATGTGGTGACGTGTAATCGATACTTTGAATATAACTCTATATTCTCTACTGTGCAACTCATTAGAAAGTCGATAGAATCCTACCAAAACCTGGTACACTGGTAACCCAAACGGCGATACGCTACAGGATATTCACTTTGTCCCTATATAAAATTGTTTCTGTCCCTAAAAAAAACAGACATTCCCCTCAGTAATGAAACTAAATAGGTCCTCAACATGAAGGTTACTTTTATTCTCAGTAACGCTTTACTAGGCATGATGCTGTTGGAGGTTGTATGCCATTGTCTTCCTCTTCCATGTGAAGCTGAGCCAAAAAGCCATAAGGTGTCTACAGCTTAAATGTATTCTGAACCACGGTATAAACTGGCATTTTTGCCATATATAAATAATTACCGTATTTTAAACACGCGATATGTGACTGGTAAAATCAAAGAACCCACAAAAACTTAACCTTAGAATTTCCGATTTATTCTCCGACATTTTCACACTTAGGCACCGAGTCACACAACAATCTCATCCAATCAACACCATTCTCGTGCTATTGTACAGAAAATATAGTTGGCAGCACCAAGGCAGAACTTAAATTAATTCACCAGACCATGCAACATGCTGAATGTTACATACGTTGCGACATGTTACGTAGAATGTAGCTAAATGCGGCTTGATAATGCTAAAACGTGGAAATTGGCTAACGGAAAAAAATGAGAAAATTTTTCAGCCAGTAACGGGCAATGCTTTCAATAGGAAAATACTTTGCGACTCCGGACCAATGCGCAATCAAAATTAGCATATTGGTAGTTCACACTGTTTGCTATGTTGCACAATTTCATTTTCGAATTCCAAATGATGTGTTGAGGTATCATTCCCATCTCTAAAGCCATCTTGCTCCTTTGGTTAACTAAAACACATATTTAAAATCTACTAATTTTTGTTTTATGCAGCTGGCGATAATTTTGCGAAATATGTTGTAATTCAAGCATCCTGACGGAATAAAATCTCGTTTCAGACCGGAAATCAAAACGAAATGCCCTTACTGACTATTCTATACTAGAGCAGATCCGGTCAACAGTTGAGTTGGTATTGTCAATAGTTTCCATTTACCCCGTCTCTCTTCTTGTGAGGTAGAATATCACACCATTGCCCCACTTCAGGCGAATTATCTTCCACATTATAAACGCTAAAATGTTCATGTGAGCTGATTTGTATTTATTAGCCTCCAGATAGAACAATTAGAAAGAAAATAACTGTACTAGCTTTCATTTTTTTTTTTAGTGTATGACAAATTCGAGAGTTGAACCATTAATACAAGAAATAAGGCGCATTTATTATAGTTACCTCTTCAATAATCTATTTTCGTCTTTCTTTTTTTTTCTTTGCTTCTTCAGGCTTTGAACCAGCTGTCTACTTGCAGAAACAGGCAGTATACGTGTATGGCTGCGAACTGCGAATTTGCCGCTGTTGCATATTCTTGTAAAGCTCAGATCGTATTTGGATAGAAACCAACATAAGGACCACGTAACTAACACTTTCAAGTTATTATGTTAGTAAGTTATACATTGATACACAATAAACTGGTGAATTTATTGAGTTATTAAAATTTGTTCTTTTGACACGCAACTTCTGATGACAGAGAAAAGGACGTTTTAGAAATTGTAACTAAACTTACTGATACGCATCATAAAACTGAATTCACCGTCCAATGTGAATATAACAGTGTACTGCAATTCTTTGATCGAAATGTAATGAAACAAGATAGTACACTTGCCCTCAAAATGTACAGCAAGCCCATAAAAATGGGCATTTTGATACACAATAGTTCTTGTCATCTACACTGCCAGATAGAGTACTCCTCTCGTTCTCTCGGGAGATACAGCGTTCAATTTTCCGATAAGTAAAGAGTATAGAGTGACAGAGCTGAATATTATAAAATAGCTAATAGGAGACAACAAAGGAAACATATTGTATGAAATTCTACCTAAGAAACAAGGCATAATGCTTATGGGAACGCATTATTCGGTAACATGTCTCAGAAATTAGCTAGAATTTTTAAACTCTTCGAGAGTGAAGATGTATTTGAAACTAACAGCGCGTTACGATGAAAATTAGGTGTTAGCTTAAAACAAGACGTTGATAAATTTAATTGAAGCTGGTATCTACAAAATCTGTGTAATAGTTGTAATGTGAGCTATATCGGCGCGTTGTCTACCAACTACCCTCGTGCGTTAGCTGAATCAACGTGTGTTCTTCGATTTGGCAGTTTCCATGCAATAAATATAACCAGTCCAATTCCCGAAATAAATATATTTGAATGTCTTTTAACTGATCTTAGCATTTTGCAGCTGAGTCTGTAACTTCATTTTTATTTACAGCCATACCAAACTTTAAGCAACATTCAGTACTTCCTCAAGTTTCTCCTTAATAGAAAAAATTGCATTATGTTGTTAATTGTTGCATACTGCTTTCAAAGTTGGCAAGAAAACAGCTCATTCAATACATTCGGATAATTCCAGTGTGTGTAGTTGATATCTTATAACAGTTAGACAGGGTCTTTCAATTGTGAATGTTTTCTTCTCCATCATAATCATTTTCATCTTCCTATTGCTACTCTTCTTCTTCTTCTCGTTCTTCTTCATGATCATCATCTTCATTGTCTTCAACTTCAACATCATTGCTATCATTATCATTCTAATCCACATCATCGTCACAATAATCCTGTTCTTCGTATTTTATTATCTTTCTCATCAGCTTTTCTCCTTGTGTTGCAATACCTTCACCTTCTGTGTTCATGAAAACATTCTTTTCTTTGATTTTAACGTGTTTTCATTGTTTGCTTCCTCCCTTCCAGAATAATTGTCTTTGAATCAATCTCAGATAAATGGGACAGATGGGAAGGTGAAGTTCATGCGTCTGGAAAGCACCTTTTCCTCTGACAAAACCTGTGGTAATTGTTTTGCATCCAACCTACCCAGTTGGATTAGGCCCAGAAATTGCATTCTCTCCCATGCCGACATGTGTATGTCACCGTCTCTCAAGAATGATCCACCAGTACTATCTGATGCAGAATTACTCCTATATATATAGCCCCTATTAGGATTGACAAGTCTGTAGGGAAGTTATCTTTGCTTAAGAGCTTTGTAGCCTTAAGAATTGAATCATAATTTTCGGTATGAAGTGTTGTGTAACTCTTTTAAAGGTTTTATTTTAAACTTCAGATTATGTATTCCTGTGGCATCCAAGGTGTCTTCCATTGTGAATTATTATGTATTCTAACTCGAAATCCACCACTGAATCATCATTTTAAACCCTATACCGTATGCAGTATCATACGTTCTACTTGACACTGGAGCTTCAGTGATTTGGCTCAACCATAGAACATACGAACTGCTTGGCAAACCTGAGTTGTGCACATCGTGCCATACGCTGACGGCGTATAGCGGCCAAGACGTACCTGTCTTAGGCGCTTGATGCCTTCTTGCAACTTTCCGAAATCTGACGAAAACAGTGACACAGTGTTTTCTGGTCTAGACCTTTTGATTTGCCCTTTCTGTTACTTCCTCTGATCCTCGGGACCGTGTTACTATGTGCTGAATATGAGGATTTTTTTTCCTGAGGTCTTAGGTAAGGCCAATATTTTTTATGCCCATGGCACAATGAAGGACAATGCACAGTAAGGTTCTTCGCGAAAAGGTGAGTCAGGAACATACCGCTCTGCCAGAATAAGATGGTCGAAGCAGCCATTACTTCTAATCAGCGGGTGCCCCTTATACTTTTATAAGCAGGTCGTTCGGCAGGAGCAGGTTGTTCGCCGAATTTAAGAAAACTATGGATTCTCAAACAGTCTTTTACAGTTACCCCTTGCCGCGCCCAGAACAACTGATGGTTAAACTGGCTGCCGGTCATGACTCTTTCAAAGCCGATTTGCGCGACACTTACTTGCAGACCCCTTAGGATGAACCTCCGCAAGAGATCTTTGTCGTTAAAACTCTCCAAATTTTTTACATTGCCATTTGTGAGGCCGCCATATTTCAATACATTGTGGTGCAGCTGACTGTAAAGGTTCCTATTTGCTCGAATTATTTAGATGACATTTTCGTGTCAGGTCGCCCTCCTGAAGAACACATTAGCAATCTTTGCACTCTGTTGCCAGCAGCTGGTCCCAAATGTAATACAGGCAAATGTGTATTTTTTTCAGACTGAAAATGGCTTCTTAGGACATAGCACTAATTTCCAGGGTGTTCACGCATTATAATCACATTTGATTGCTATCCCTGACTTTCCACCCCCACGCAATGTGCAGGAACTGCAGCCTGTGTTAGGGATGCTTACGTATTATATCCAATTTATTCGTAACGGTATTCAAATCGCAGCTCCCTTCCATCGCCTGTGCAGGAAGAACATATGTTTTGTTTGGTTGCAAGACTATCAGTCTGATTTCCACATGCTGAAATACTCTTTGCTTGGTTCAAATGGTACAAATGGCTCTGAGCACTATGGGACTTAACTTCTCAGGTCATCAGTCCCCTAGAACTTAGAAGTACTTAAACCTAACTAACCTAAGGACATCACACACATCCATGCCCGAGGCAGGATTCGAACCTGCGACCATAGCGATCTCGCGGTTCCAGACTCTAGCGCTTAGAACCGCTCGGCCACTCCGGCAGGCCTTTGCTTAGTAACCGGTGCCTTGTTCATTTTGATCCAGCCAAACTTATGTTCTTGGCTGTGGATGCTTCCTCTTACAGCATAGATGCAGTTTTCTCGCATCTATTTCCTTCTGGTGACAGGTGGACGGCCTTTGCTTTGAAATTGTTGAAGAAAGCTCAGTGTAATTATTCGCAAAATGAAAGGGATGCTTCGCCATTGTTTACAGTGCCACTAAGTTTCACCACTGTCTTTTTCACAGGAAATGTGATTGACCACAAACCACTACAGTCTTTGTTTAACCCTTCTCAGTCCGTCCCGACTTGCAGAAGCTGCAACGGTGGGCACTTCTTTTGTCAGGTTGCCAATATCAGATTACGTATTGACCCATTTCTATGTGCGCCAACGCGGATGCTCTTTCTTGTCTCCCTGTTGGCCCAGATTCAACATTCGACGAGTCCTCTGCTTGTTCTTTTGCCCTGATACACCAGACACATATGTTCCGCGTAGCTTTCGCTTTAGCCACTTGAAAACTGTCCAGGTCACAACAGCTGCAGTAACTGTTGCACTCTACCCGCACTGGTTGGTCTCTTTCAGCCAGTCAGACCCTTAGCTGTGTTGTTCCCAGAAATTTTGCCTGTCGGCATGCCCTTGCCGATCACCAAGGTGTTATTTTGCTTCTCAACAGCAATGAACATTCACGTGTTATGGTTCCCCGGGCTCTCTATTCTGACGTGCTTCGTTCACTGCAACAAGGTCACTGGGATGACTTTCGCACCAACGGTTGTGACGGCATTGCACTTGGGCCGGTATGGATGCACAAATTGAAGAGCTGACTTCTCAGTGACAAGCCTGTGCTGAATATCAGTCAGTCCTGCCTCGGAAATTGTTTGAATGGTCCAAACCTCAAGCACCTTGGCTACGTTTACAGTCGATTTCCGCGGGTACTTACTGGAATGCAATCCTCTCGATTCTTGCAGCAAAAAACATAGACCCTCTAGCGTCCCACAGTTAGTAGCGTTGACGTAACTTTCCGTCCAACGCCGGTGACAGGCATGCGGGATCCGGCAGACCAAATGGACCACCGTCCGGTCGCGTCGAAGTCCCCGCCGAGATTCCGCCCAGTCGTGGCCCTTACTATTGCTCGTGCATTGGTTACGAGAGCCACTCCCTATGATGCTTTTGTTGCTATTGTATTACTTGGAATTTTTCGCTGCGTGTTTATTTGTAAAATTTATTCGTTTGCGTGCAGAAAGCTACATCTTAAATAAAGTTTCTGTTTCCTGTATTTAGTTTCCGCTAATTATTTCCGCTAGTGTCCAGCATTCTTCCTACGACAGCTGCTGCACCACTCTGTAGTTCACCTGTCCTTACCGCTGTGTGCGAAGCAGTACACAACAGTGTCAACTGAAGGATAGTGTGTACACTACTGGCCATTAAAATTGCTACACCACGAAGATGACGTGCTACAGACGCGAAACTTAACCGACAGGAAGAAGATGGTGTGATATGCAAATGATTAGCTTTTCAGAGCATTCACACAAGGTTGGCGCCGGTGGCGACAACTACGACGTGCTGACATGAGGAAAGTTTCCAACCGATTTCTCAGACACAAACAGCAGTTGACCGGCGTTGCCTGGTCGAACGTTGTTGTGATGCCTCGTGTAAGGAGGAGAAATTCGTACCATCTCGTTTCCGACTTTGATAAAGGTCGGATTGTAGCCTATCGCGATTGGGGTTTATCGTATCGTGACATTGCTGCTCGCGTTGGTCAAGATCCAATGACTGTTAGCAGAATATGGAATCGGCTGGTTCAGGAGGGTGTACGTCGTGCTGGATTCGAACGGCCTTGTATCACTAGCAGTCGAGATGACAGGCATCTTTTCCGTATGACTGTAACGGATCGTGCAGCCACGTGTCGATCCCTGAGTCAACAGATGGGGACGTTTTCAAGTCAACAGCCATCTCCACGAACAGTTCGACGACGTTTGTTGCAGCATGTACTATCAGCTCGGAGACCATGGATGCGGTTACCCTTGACGCTGCATCACAGACAGGAGCGCCTGCGATGGTGTTCTCAACGAAGAACCTGGGTGCACGAATGGCAGAACGTCATTTTTTGAGACGAATCCAGGTTCTGTTTAAAGCATCATGACGATCGTGTCCGTGTTTGGCGACATCGCTGTGAACGCACATTTGAAGGGTGTATTCGTCGTCGTCATACTGGCGTGTCACCCGGCGTGATGGTATGGGGTTACATGTCTCAGTTACCTCTTGTTCGCATTGACGGCACTTTGAACAGTGGACGCTACATTTAAGATGTTATGAAACGTCACACTAGAAAAATTATTGAATTACTGTGCTGATAAACCTCTTACATTATTTGATTTTCAAACAGCTGAGCAAAACTGAACGTACTCAGACATTTCGCTCATTACCTATTCTGATCAACACTAAACTGACACACAATATTTTTAGCGCAACGCAATCTGACTTTCAATAATCCCTACAAAAGAATGGCCCTGACTACCATTAACCTATACCTTTTATTAATCACGTACCTCACAAAAAACTTCGTTACTCGAACTACTGCAATACAGCAAGCGCCACCACTGCCAGCTAAATAAAAGATTCAAACTACTGAAGGCACTAACTACTGATAGGTTCAAATGGCTCTGAGCACTATGGGACTCAACTGCTGTGGTCATAAGTCCCCTAGAACTTAGAACTACTTAAACCTAACTAACCTAAGGACAGCACACAACACCCAGCCATCACGAGGCAGAGAAAATCCCTGACCCCGCCGGGAATCGAACCCGGGAACCCGGGCGTGGGAAGCGAGGACGCTACCGCACGACCACGAGATGCGGGCAACTACTGATAGGCATAGTTAGCAAATGAAAGATTTTTATAGAGAGCAAACAATGTAGTTACCTTAATAGTCATAATATATGTAGCAGTTCATGACATCCATTCTTACAAATGTACTGTTTCTTATGGACACACGTCCAGATCATCCGCTCTCAAAAATCCGCCATCTCACTTCCCCACATCCACCACTGGTGGCACCTCACCTCCAACTGCGCACCGCTACGCGCTGTTAACAGCCAACCGCCCAACACTACAATAGCCTACAACAATGCAAACCAGACACAGACTGCACACATCACAGCCAGTGATTTTCATACAGAGCGCTACATGGCGTTACCAATATAAAAACCTAAACAGCCTACTTACATAGCCCCCATGCTACCCAACAAAAATTTTACAAATAGTTTTGGGCACTGGCCAATGCAGATTTGAAAATATTTTTCATAATTACAAAAACAAAGAAATCAAATGCACACACTTATTGATACAATGTTGGTCAAAAGCTAAAATAAACACAGTCCTGATCATTCATCACAGTAAAATTGCTGTGTTTTTTTTCCCAAAGTCTGACCAGTAAAAGAGAATGCACACGGAAGTAGTGGATTTCCATGCACTCTTGAAGATGTAGTGTTGTCCTTCCAACGGAAAGACAGTGCTGTCTCTTGACATGCAGACAGGTAATAGGCCACAACAGAGCAAACCCACGGCAGAGTCAGTCGAAGTTTTGAAGAATGTTGGCGGGTAGGTCATCAAAGAGCAGACCTACTGTAGTCCTCGTAGAGATTACGGTATTGGTGGGCCATCAGAGGTGCAGACCCACTGCATTCCTTGTAGAAATAATGGTATTGGTGAGTCATCCAGGTGTAGACCCAATGTAGTCCTTGTAGAGATGGCTAGCAGCCATCTGTTGCGACTGTGCAGGTGCAAAATCAACATCGAAGAGCCTTGTGGACAATATAGCAAGTCCATTAACCACCACTTGTGCACTCACAAAATTTTTTTTAAGTGTTCTTAGAACCAGCAATGCTGTTAACCAGTCCCTTGCTGAATTATTAACACATGTGCAAGCACTAGCAGTCCCAACTTCTCACATACTGACCAACAGAAACGTGTGCAGTGAAATGTAACTTAATTTGAAGAAGTGGTGTCGATACAATTATAAATTTACAACATATGAATACAATTACAAAGGTACAAAATACATCATTAAAGAACATAATAGTAAAGATAACATTTGTAGTAATACAGGCTTTACAAAAGAATAGAAATAGACATATACATCAGTGTTACAGGAATTATGACATAAGACATAAATAATGTGAATAGTTTTCGAAACATTAATTTCACACATAAGCATTGAAACAGAACAGAATTAATAATGTGTATAAACATCTCTACAAGGAAAATAACATATTATTAATCTAAATTATATTTGAGGATAACAGTATTCCTCATCATAGTGAATGTAGCTTAGTAGTAGAAAAATTCTACAACATAAATCTTATTAGCTAAACACATAAAGACAGGAAAAACACAAATTCACGTAGCGTAATAACACAAAAGTACAGGACAGGGTTTGTTTTCAGTGTGACATTTGGTACTGGAGTCCAACCCAAAACTTCATTCCATAGATCTTTCCTCTTATTTCAATATTTGTTTCCACAAAAAAAAAAAAATGCTAGCCAAGCATTCTTTCTGTGATCTGTTCACATCCTCTTTCTAAAATAGTTTTTTTCTGCACTGTACACAACATTTTTCGCCAAACCAGTTTCTTATAGCTTCTCAATGCATTTCTTCCAATTCATCATAGTTAGTTTCTTATATAGTCTACCACCTCTTAAGCTAACTTAAATCTACTGAGCTCAGGTATATATACTAAGGGACGAGGGACCTTCTTTACTGAAATATTTACGGCAGCATTTTCCACTACAGTGACAGTCTCACATAAAATAAAAGAATTCAAAGGTTAGAAATGTACATTAGAAGTGTGTAGAAATAAAATCTCATATATAACAGTGTCCAAAAAATGTTCGCTGGCATTTTGTTACATTCACGCATTTACACACATTTCATAACTCTTAAAGTACGATTCTTGGTTTCCAACATCCTTTTTCACAAATCAGTGTCCCTAACCACTACTCATTACGCCTTACGTTATTACACACATACATATTCATCGACACTTCTTCAATATTTCATCGGAATAAATACATAGCATAATCAGATTCCTCATATAGCATCATCTCATTGATCATGAACATACCTCAAAAGCATAATACACATCATCATCATAATAATAACACCATAACACCTCAGTCAAATCTCAAAAACGTCGTAGCTTTCTGCAATAATTTCAAAACCTAAAGAAAATTCTCTGCTCATTTCAATAGTGTCATCTACCTCAAACGTACTTTAAAAATCATGATCCCATACCAAATACATCATTCAAAGCTCTCATAGTGTCACAATAGTTCCGAAAAAATATGAACAGTTCACAAAGTACAGACAAAATACAATTTTATAAGTCTGAAGTTATCCAACTGTGTAATTGTGTAAACATGTGTAACTGATGTATAAAAAAATTTTTGTTTCTCTGTTAAATAATCAGATAGCTGTGTAATTCTGTGTTAGAGAAATATGGTACCGATGTGTAAAGTTGTATAAGCAAATACCATATTAGCTAGGGCTCCTTGTGCTTGCCAAACACATGGTACACAAATTAAGCGTGTACCCCTCTGAGGATTAATGTAATTATACCCTCAGGTGTTACAGATTACAGCAATGGAACGAATTGTATCACGGAAAACTTTGTTTGTAACTCAAAAATCTTTAAAAATAAATGTTTTAAGTACAAAATTAATCACTCAAATGTGTGTCCTGTAGCGCTAAATGTGCGTCTTGCTGTAAGATAATTCTGTGGAAATGTCGTAGTTATCGTCCTCTGTAAGCAAAGTTCTGCTGAAGTCAAAGTACTCACCTCATCAAAAACAAAAGTGAAATGCTTTGCGTATAGATATCGTAGTTATTATGCTTATTGCCGTGATGAAGAAAGTACTGTACTGTAACGTATTGTTGTGCTATGGAAAAGGCTGCCTCATTGTAGCTATACCACAAAAGTTACTACTAAAACATGTTTTACTTTCCAGAATAATACATAAAAACTGTGCAGATATAAAACAGATACAGCGCAAAAGCAACAATGTAAATTGTGTCACACATTAGTAGCGTCATGATATAATCGTGTAGCTGTCAAAGAAACCAAATACTAAGTCATCTTTAATCTCACAGAAAGTACTTCAATTAAAGAATGTCTTTTCAACTAAACCAAAATGTTGCATTAAAATCTCATTAGCAGTATATGTTCTAAGTATGTAAGACTTATAGTCGTTACGTAATCGTGCAATTAACAAGCAAGAATGTACACGCACAATAACACCATGTCCTCTGTTCACTATAACAATGAAATCGTAAATACTGTTTAAATATGTTCCCTAGGTTCTAGACTGGATAGTTAACTTCAAAACATTGTTGCATGTCAACAGTTTCTCAGTGTGACAAATTGAACTAGTAGCGTGAAGTGCAAAATTTTATAGCAAAGAATAAGTTAAAAAAACAGATTGTCTCTCAATAAACGGTTTTACATGTGAAATGTGGTGCAATCCTTTGCTCTTCCAAGTACGCAGAGGTTCAACTTGAACGCAATTATCATGCGGTATACGTCGGTAAGGAATGCTAAAATTTTTCTCAAGGTTAGCGTCTATGTTAATTTTCTCTGAGCCAGCCGGCGCACGTGGCTGCCTGCAGTGCGAGTCATTGTCTGCTATCTCTTTGTTGGCGTGCGTCCTTATTGGGATTAGGAGACCTAACTTCTACAAATTCACCTTGTCGAGAGGGCCCAGCCCTGTTTGAATCCCGCCAGTTCTGATGAAATTCAGGGCTGTCGTTATGATTATATCGTCTGTCGTCATGTCGGTAGTTCCTGTAGTGTCTTCCTTGTCGGTTAAGTGGTGGAGAATTTCTCCCTGAATTATAACTCCATGGTGGACCGTTGCATCTGAAGTTATTCTGTCTCCCTTGATAATAATAGTTCTGGTTGCCATTTTGTCTGTTTCTATGATTGCCTCTGTCGTATACATTACTACAGAAATGCGATTTTTCACTGTAACTATTACTCTGCCAGTGGTTGTCATATGGGTGGTGTCTGTTTTGTTCACCATTTACGTTGTAAGAATAGCCTTGTCGTGTCCATTTAATATATCTGCCATCGCGGAATTGTGAAGGATGTGACCTGTAATTGTTGTGCTCCTGATTTCGCGTTCCGCGATTGCCAGAGTCAATATCCAATTCTTGTAAGAGTCCCTGAAAAGGTTCAATGTCGTCTTTGCAACGTCCTGCCAAAATAATACGTCGTAAATGTTCAGGCAATTTGATTAAGCAAATGCGGATGAGTTCTGACGGGCTGTAAGGGTTTCACAGGTGCTGATTCTTGTGCAACATGTCTTCAAAATATTTCACAAGACTGGAAAATTCAGATTGTTCGAAATGTTTCATCATTATGATGCTATGTTTTACTCGGTCTTGTGTGGCTTGTGACCAATATGCTGAGAGGAAGGCATGGTAAAATTCTCCTTCACTGGGGCAATCGTGAATGACTGATCGCATACTTACAGCTGGTTCATTCTCTAAGTAGCCACATATTAATTCTAATCTGTGCTCTAATGACCAGTTCGGAGGAAAACAATGAGAGAATTGATGGAGCCACGCTTGTGGATGAATGTCGTTGCCGGAATTCTTAAATGTTTGGAATTTATGTGTAGTAATAAACAGCTTATATCCAAAATCATCATGTCGACGAGTCGCATGTCGGTCATTGTTACGTCGTTTCGGCGGTTCCATCTCAAAATTCGGTGTACCTTGCCAATTTCTTTCATAATTTCCGAAGTGCCCTGTGGTATTATTTTGTGGCTGTTCCGTATTTCTATGTCCCTCTTCCCGTATTGGAGCGCGAGTGTCCTCTGAAATATGTAATTCTTGTGTTACCTGTGTCCATTGATCTTGTACTTCCCGTATTTCTCTTTGGTGTTGCGTATTAATTTGATTCTGATTTTGTTTGAATTTCCTAATTTGTTCATACTCTTCTGTGGCAGTGAAGGCTACAGGTCTTGTGTCATTCAGATCATCATCCACCTTTGTAGATAATTTAGTGAACTGATCCGAAAGTTCGGCTACTTTCTCCGATAGTGAACTTATTTCCTCAGTGTGTTATTCTGAACCAAGTTTCAGATCCGTAGATGCAACTGAGTCAGTCTTAGCTTGCCAGGTCTCATGATTTTCATGAACAATAGTTTGCAGTTCTTTTATGGCTGCTTCGTGATTCTGTAATGTATTTTCATGCCGCGAAAAAGTAGGTTGGAAATGCTCACAAATTTGTGTTTTTACGTCATTACAGACTTTTTGACATTTCGATTCGCTTTTATGTAACACAGTAGTTAAATCTTCACGTGTTTGTTCAAGTGTGGTGTCTAACCTTTGAAGATTTTGTTCCATTGTGTTTAACTTTGGAAGCTTTTCTTCCAGTGTGTCCAATTTGTGAAGATTTTGTTCCATTGTGTCTAACTTTTGAAGATTTTGTTCCATTGTGTCTAACTTTTGAAGCTTTTGCTGTGTTTGTCCCATTTGTTGTATTAATTGTAATAACAATGCACTGGTGTCTGAAACATGTTCCTCATTGCTTTTCGGCAGGGAATTTGCACCGGCAACATTCACATTTTGACAAGCAGAAAATGTGTCTTGATTTATTTGAGAAAACGGTGAGGACCCAAAACTTGAATCTACAGTATTTGCGAGATTGTGTCCTGTCATTTCGGATTCCTGAGGCGAGCTGTTGCCGACTGATCGATCGATAATGCTTCACTGTTCACTAATTGTTTCACTGTCTACGCCATTATTTGCCGCCCGCTCCATTTCCCTATGCACAATTACCAGATTACCACTTTGAATGTCTGTTAATTCATTACACAGTGGTGCTGATGAGCTACGCTCGTCATCACTATTATTTCTCAGTTTACTTTGGAGCCTAGTGTTACGTTTTTCACACGCCATTATTGTCACAATATTTCACACGATAACACAGAAAAGCACAATTTGAAGAGCAAAATAAGAAAACACGATAACATAGCACTGAACATAATATCTAGTTAATTGCAAGTGCAGCTGCGAAATACTTGGTGCAAATCTATATGCATGCCACAACTGTTTTACTGTACAACAATGAAAAACTGCAACTACAAAGGAGATTCTCTCTACAATCACGTGCTAGCAAAAAACAAAAGCTACACTAATTACACAAACTACAAGAAAAAAGTCAGAAGATTCCAGTGAGGTATCCTCGGCTAACGGTCGACATATGAAACGTCCCCTTAGAAAAATTATTGAATTACTGTGCTGATAAACATCTTACATTATTTGATTTTCAAACAGCTGAGCAAAACTGAACGTAATCAGACATTTCGCTCTTTAACTATTCTGATCAACACTAAACTGACACACAATATTTTCAGCGCAACGCAATCTGAATTTCAATAATCCCTACAAAAGAATGGCCCTGACTATACCTTTCACAAATCACTTACCTCACAAAAAACTTCGTTACTCGAACTACTGCAATACAGCAAGCGCCACTTCTGCCAGCTAAATAAAAGATTCAAACTACTGAAGGCACTAACTACTGATAGGCATAGTTAGCAAATGAAAGATTTTGATAGAGAACAAACAATGTATTTACCTTAATAGTCATAATATATATAGCAGTTCATGACATCCATTCTTTCAAATGTACTGTTTCTGATGGACACACGTCCAGATCATCCGCTCTCAAAAATCCGCCATCTCACTTCCCCACATCCACCACTGCTGGCACCTCACCTCCAACTGCGCAACGCTACGCGCTGTTAACAGCCAAGACTACAATAGCCAACAACAATGCAAACCATCCACAGACTGCACACATCACAGCCAGTGATTTTCATACAGAGCGCTACATGGCGTTACCAATATAAAAACCTAAACAGCCTATTTACATAGCCCCCATGCTCCCCACAAACTGCTCCCCACATACTGCTACCAATGTGCTAATAGTTCTATGCCACGTTTGTGTAATGCAGTTTGTGGTATGAACTAATCTGTGTAGTTTCATACATTTGTTTATTTGTAACAGCAATGACGGAAATCAAAACATTTCAAAGTAGAAAAAGTCACTTGCTATACAGAAGTACAAGGAAGTGTTCCTATTAATCTGTTTCTGTGCGGAAACAGTGGCAACACTAACCGATCTCAGCTAAGGTGTACCATCTTGATATGAAGGCCTGAGGCAGTAATTTGCGTACCACATTGTTTTATGTCGGTAACCACGTTAGTAAACATGACTATATTTCACGTGTACACAGTAGTGAGTATAAAACTTAATAGCGAGAAATTGATAAGAGTGAATGTATATGATAAGAAAACCAAAAATAGTTTCATTAAACATGCATTTGTAAAAGAGAAGTTTTTGAGATGACTGTGAATCTATGGTTAAACAATGACATTGACTTAAGTTTACACAAGACGCATGTTCACTTTTTTTTTAAGAAAAAGGAAAAGAAAAAAGACGTCAGAAACCTGGCAGACAGGCACGACTCTGGTTACGCATGGTGTGACTTTCGAGATACGTGCAGTTATTTATGGTCTTGCCGCCACAGACGAGGTGTCAAGCAACAGTGTAGACTGCCTTTATCAGAAGTATCTGAATTTTTTGTAAATAAGCGTTATGTTCAAAATTACCTGAACGGTATGAAATTTTGAATATGTTGTCGATATTTTGAGAAACCTTCTAGATGATTTAACAAGGCTACCATATTTTCATAAACAACATGCGTACTGCTTACTTTACGCATGCGAGTCACTGACTGAAGTGTTGCTTGACGAAACAATGCTTGATGTCTCAATAAATAATTTTAGACAGTACTGAATATTTCGTTGTGCAGGTCGCGATTTTCGCCAGTGCATGTGACTTGGCCGGGCATAATATGACACACATGCCAATTCGCTGGCAGGCAGGCAGGTACTAATAAATCTGAACTCGCTCAGAAAGCGTTTTTTCTTACTGAAATTGGGCGCTACTTGTCCTAGCTGGTCTGTCTGAGAAAACACGCATGCTTTTTTGTCTAAACAGCAGTATACACCCACAAAAATTTTGCATCACCTCGATTCCGAGAATTCCGGAACCTTTACAGAAAAATGGAATAGAGATCAACATAAACATCATTTCCGCCCATTTTATTGCTTATGAAAACCACACAGTGCATGTTGTAGCACCAAACAGCGAGACCTTCGGAGGTGGTGGTCCACACTGCCGTACACACCGGTACCTCTAATACTCAGTAGCACGTCCTCTTGTATTGATGAATACCTGTATTCGTCGTGGCATACTATCCACAAGTTCATCAATGCACTGTTGGTCCTGGTTGTCCCACTCCTCAACGGCGATTCGGCGTAGATACCTCAGAGTGGTTGATGGGTCATGTCCTCCACAAACAGCCGTTTCGAATCGATCCCATGCATGTTCGATAGGGCTCATGTCTGGAGAACGTGCTGGCCACTCTAGTCGAGCGATGTTGTTATCCTGAAGGAAATTATTCACAAGATGTGCACTATGGGGACTCGAATTGTCGTCAGTGAAGACGAATACTTCTCGAGTATGCTGCCGATATGGTTGTACTATCGGTCTGTGGATGGTATTCACGTATCATCCAGCCGTTACGGCGCCTTCCATGAACAGCAGCGGCGTATCTCGGCCCCACTTAATGCCACTCCAAATCAGCAGAGAAGCTCTACCTTGCTGTGCTCGCTGGATATTGTGTCTAAGGCGTTCTACCTGACAGGGTTGCCTCGAAACACGTCTCCGACGATTGTCTGGTTGAGGGCATACGCGAGACTTATCGGTGAAGAGAACGTGATGCAAATCCTGATCGGTCCATTCGGCATATTGTTGGGCCCATCTGTACCGCACTGTGTATTGTGGTGGCAAAGATGGACTCCACCATGGACCTCGGGTGTGATATCGCGCATCATGCAGCCTATTGCGCGCAGTTTGAGTCGTAACACGACGTCCTGTGGCTGCACGAAAAGCATTATTCAACATGGTGGCGTTGCTGTCAGCGCTCCTCCGAGCCATAATCCGTAGGTAGCGGTCATGTACTGCAGTAGTAGCCCTTGGGAGGCCTGAGTGAGGCATATCATCGATAGTTTTTGTCTGTCTGTGTCTCCTCTATGTCCGAACAACATCGCTTTGGTTAACTCCGAGACGCCTGGACACTACCCTTATTGAGAGCCCTCCCTGCCACAAAGTAACAATGCGGACCTGCGTATTGGTCGTCTAGGCATGGTTGAACTACATACAACACGAGCCGTGTACCTCCTTCCTGGTGGAATGACTGGAACTGATTGGCTGTCCGACCCCCTCCGCCTAATACCCGCTGCTCATCCATAGTTGTTTACATCTTTGGGCGGGTTTAATGACATATCTGAACAGTCAGAGGAGCTGTGTCTGCGATACAATATCGACAGCAACGTCTAGCTTCAGGAATTTAGGGATCCGGGGTGATGCAAAACTTGTTTTGATGTGTGTATGACATGCTTGGACATCGTGCAATTTCTGATCTTTGAATGAGCGGACAGATAGGTAATAACGTGAGGCAGGAATAGGAACGTAATGTGATGTAGCAGTCCTCTGTACGCTTGTCATCGAGACATTTTGCTCATTGGGATTACTGTGAGATATCTGTTGATGACTCACAGGAATGCTATAGACAGTTCAGCACTCTAAGCTATAAACAATGGGTGAAGCACTTCAAGATGACGACAAAAATCAAGATTCATTTGGGAACATTCAGCTATTAAAAATCGAATATGTGCTGCGTGCAGTAATGGCAGGTTTGAGTAACATAATGTAGTGCTGGGTTTTTATCCGTCCGGCATTTTCAGTCCTTGCTTTTACGGAGTGCGTCGGCGTTTCTGTTACGTCTCTCCCGTACGGCTAGGCTGCGCCTTGTCATGCAAGCTCTACGAGTGAGGGTGCGTGCTCGGCCGGCGTGACAGTCTCTCTTCGTCGTGTGCTATGTCAGGGTGTGCGCCTCCTGCTGGACAGTGCCAGTTTTGTGGTAGTGAGCGCCAGAGGCGTCGTCGTGGGACTTTCCATTTCGGATGTCGTTGGATTCCTGCGTTTGTGGAACAAGGTGGATAATTTTGTCTAGCAGTGACGTATTTGATGAATAGAGAGGGCAGTGAATCAAGGGTGTTGTTTCAGATTGCTTGCCTTTTACATTGGCTGTTCCCAAAGTAGGTTGCTACCATCACTATTGCATCACTGAACAGGGATCAGAATCGATGATTTCGTTGTATGGTTTCTACTCGCTCAGATTCAGGCATCATATCCGTTCCCCTAAATTTGTGGGTGTCGTGCTGAGGAAGTTTCTGCACTGGGAAAATACTTTCAGCAGTTGTTAATTTAATTGCCAATTAAGCTGTTTGCTGTAACTGCCAGTACCCTCCTGCTACAAGGTAGCGCAGTCATGTTGTGAATGCAGATGTTACAACTACAAGATGTTTTCCTTTAACCCTTGGCCCTATTCATGCGATCTACGGACTACAGTAACTACAGTATTCCAACACACTACATTATTACCCACTCTTTAGGCTTCAGACCCCTATTTTTCAAAATAACCTCCGTTTAATGTGTCGGCATACCTTCCTCGGAGGGCCGGTATGCCCACATGATCGATGTCAGAGCCAGTGTCTTGCTGCATCAATAACCTCTCCCCATCTTCCACGTCCTGCTTCCCACGGAGGGCATTCTTCATTGCGCCAAAGAGGCTGAAGGCGGAAGGTGCGAGATCAGACAGTACGGTGGGTGACGAAGAACATTCCAGTGCAATGTAGTGAGCTGCTCGCGGCTTCGCAGACTTGTGTGAGGCCTTGCTTTGTCACGGGGATGATGTTCGTTTGCATTTTTGTGATGACGAACACGCTGAAGCCGTTTCTTCAATGTTCTGGCGATAGCACAGTACACTTCAGACTTAATCGTTGCGCCACAAGATACGAAAGCAAACAGAATAGTCCCTCCAGAGACCAGAAGAACGTGGTCATGACTTTATCGTCGATCACCTCCAATGAGAGCGTCCACGCGTTCCAACATCGCAGGAGTCACTGCTGTGTGTGGCCGGGCGGCACATGGGACATCGGACACATTTCTCTTCCCATTCAAGATAGGACACTTTATTTGGGCTGACAAGGAAATAGTATGATATGACAATGAGCGGCTAGATCGCACGCGTGATGTAGGGGTAACATTTTTAATTGTTAATGAAAACGTCTTCGGTCCCGCGTTAGAAGCCCACAACTGCTTCAATTTTGAATAAAAATCATCATCAATGGCGGCCTAAGACCTTCGAAATAAGAAGTCACATTCTGACTGCCAACTGATTTGTTGAAAAGGATGGACGACTGGACAAGGGTTCAGGACACTCTGTTGTCCCTGGGCTATGAAACTGTCCCAAAAAGACGGTAGAATCAGCAATGTCGACATCATGAGGATGCACAAGGCTATGGAAACCGACAATGGAAACAAAATCAAGGAAGACACATAATGTGTTTTCACAATACATGTGATATGTAATTTAAAAGCGTCTCTTGATGTTCTCTCCTGTTACGGCGTAAAGTCAAGGGCCAATATGCCAGTCGGGAACAATACGGAAGAGATGGCTGTGAGAAGACGTCAGCCAATCGCACGCTGACCGACCCTTCTCCAGGACGACAACGCGACAGCAGCTGCCCCTGTGGGAAGAGGACATAAGCGCCGCGACCTACTGACGACGCTAAAGTTGAACAGTGGCTTCAATATCAGGCACTCGTGTAGCAGCGTGAATGCTAGTTACTTCACCTGTACTGTCTATGTAGCACAGACTTGTGATTGTTTACTGAAGAAGATGGCTACTTGGCTAATTTTGCATGTCGCCCTTTGCTTTCGACAATTCTGTGTAGTTGTCAAAGTTAAGTATTGTCATTCACGTTTTCGTGATGAAACTCATTAATACGATTTGTCTGAATCTTTGTCTAGCAAACCGAGTACGCAGGTTTTCTAGACACCACATTTCCAGTGGCAAAGGATTCCCATTTGGATTCCCGGGAGGGGACTGCGAAGGGGGAGGTGACCATGAGAGAAAGACTGAATAACCAACAAAAGAATAAAGTTCTAAGCGTCAGGGGAAGTTCAGTTAGAAATTCGAACGTGGTGGAGAAGAAATCTGAAAAGATAAATGCTAAGGGTCAGTCTAGATATAGTGGGGATCAGTGAAGTGAAATGGAAAACAGGGATGGATTTCGTTTCAGGTGATTGCAGGATAGTATCAACAGCAACGGAAAATGGTATAACGGGAATAGGAATCATTATGAATAGGAAAGTAGGGCAGAGGGTGAGTTACTGTGAACAGATCAGTGGTATAGGTTCTTTCATCAAAAGCGACAGCAAATCAACACAGAAATCAACATTTCACGTCTACATGCCGACGTCACAGGCAGAAGACGAATAGATAGAGAAAGTACGAGGTTTGTCCGGAAAATACGTATAAAAGTGGAATAATGTCTTTATGTTACAAGTTGCAGTCACCGCCAGGTGGAACTACTGCTGTAATCAATCCCATCAACGCTCAGTTCGAGTCAGAGCACTCTGCGTGAGGGTGGGAGTGTGCGGCAGCTTGTTGACAGTTACCCTTTTTCACCCGCCATCGGCATGGGGCTCTTTCTGATAGAGCAACAGCACGTCAACATCAAGTATCTTGCAAAGATAGTCAAAAATGGACGTGAGATTTTTGAGTGTTTGAAACAGGTTTACGGAAGCAAACCTCTGAAGGAACCAACCGTGAACAAGTGGTTAAAAAGGTTCCGGGATGGCGGAGAAGAAGTGAACGATGACCCTCGCCCTGGACGCCCGTCGACATCGAGTTCCGATGTAAATGTTGAACGAATTCGGGCTTGTGTTCATAAAGACCGTAGATTGACAGTCAGAAGGATTGCTGACGAGCTGTCAATTCCCAAAACAATCGTTCACGAAATCCTGACACAAAAACTTGAAATGAAGAAACTGTGTGCGAAAATCGTACCGAAGCTCTTGACGCCAAAACAGAAAGCAAAGAGGGTTGAGTGCTGTGAGGATTGGTTGAAAGCAGAGGAACGAGGGGTCTTTCTCAACCGAATCATCACTGGAGACGAGTCCTGGTTTTACGAATTCGATGTGGAGCTCAAATCTCAAAGCAAGGAATGGAAAGTAGCAGGAAAACCGAGAACAAAGAAGTCGCGAAAATCAAGGTTCAATGTGAAGACAATGTTGATTGTTTTCTTTGATTCTAGGGGCATTGTTCACAAGGAATTTGTCCCTCCCGGCCAGAGAGTGAACGCAAATTTTTACGTTGAAGTTCTGACGCGTCTCAGAGCTCGTGTGCCCGAGTTCGACCGGAGTTGGCAAAAAGGGGCAGGTGGATCCTTCATCACGACAATGCGCACGCTCAAACGTCGCTCGTTGTGCGCAAGTTTTAGGCCAGAAGCTCAATCACCGTGACAGACCACCCCCCTTATTAACCCGATTAAGCCCCTTGTGACTTCTTCATGTTCCCGAAATGCAAAATGGTGTTTCGGGGGAGGCACTTCGGAGATGTGGAAGCCATCAAGTCGGAGCTCAAATCTCAAAGCAAGGAATGGAAAGTAGCAGGAAAACCGAGAACAAAAATGTCGCGAAAATCAAGGTTCAATGTGAAGACAATGTTGATTGTTTTCTTTGATTCTAGGGGCATTGTTCACAAGGAATTTGTCCCTCCCGGCCAGAGAGTGAACGCAAATTTTTACGTTGAAGTTCTGACGCGTCTCAGAGCTCGTGTGCCCGAGTTCGACCGGAGTTGGCAAAAAGGGGCAGGTGGATCCTTCATCATGACAATGCGCACGCTCAAACGTCGCTCGTTGTGCGCAAGTTTTAGGCCAGAAGCTCAATCACCGTGACAGACCACCCCCCTTATTAACCCGATTAAGCCCCTTCTGACTTCTTCATGTTCCCGAAATGCAAAATGGTGTTTCGGGGGAGGCACTTCGGAGATGTGGAAGCCATCAAGTCGGAAACGACACGGCAACTGAACAACATCACAACTGAAGACTTTTAGCAATGTTATCAACAGTGCAAACGGCGTTGGCAGAAGTGTATCGAATGTGAGGGCGAGCACTTTGAAGGAGACCATATTGTAATACCTGAATAATCGTAAAATAAAGTTATTATTCAACTTTTATACGTATTTTCCGGACAAACGTCGTATATAACCATATGAAGCGGGTAATTCAGTATGTATAGAGAGATGAAAATCCTACAGTCATGGGAGACTGTCATGTAGCTGTAGGAAACGAATAAAGGTTTACAGGATAGTAATGCCTCAGTAGAGAAATGAGAGAAAAGAAAGACCAATTGAGTTATGCTAGTAATAGGGAATACTTTGTTCCAGAATCACAAAAGAGGAGGGCAGTTACAGAGCATATAAAGAAAAAACATAGGTACAAAGAAGGTACTTGCAAAGAAACCATGGGTAACAGAAGATATACTTCTGCGTATCAATGAAAGAAGGACGTACCAAAATTCGTAGGGAAATCAGAAACAGAAGTAACTAGAAACTGCAGGAAACTTAAGGCGAAATGGTTGCATGGAAAATGTGAAGAAGTCGAAAACGAATGGTGTCGGATCGAATGACTCAGCGTATAGAAAACTCGAAACAAACTTCGGCAATATTAAAAGCAATGGCGGGAACTTCAAGAGGGATATGTGTGTTCCATTGTTAAATGCCAATGAGAGAGCGGATAGATCGATATATTACATTGAAGGTCTCTATGAGGGATCGGATTTTGGTGATGATGTGAAACAAGTGTCAAGCAGGTAACAGTTAGGCCATCCAGTAATAGAATAAGGATTTTAAAGAGCTTCGGAAGACTTAAAATCGAAAAAGGCAGAAGGGATAGACAACATTCCATCAGAATTTCCAAAATAATTGGGGGACTTTGCAAAGAAACGTATACGCACGTTACAGTGCAGAATGTGTAATACTAGCGATAAACCATCAGACTTTCGCAGAAGAATGATCCACACAATTACGACGATTGCACGAGTCGACAAGTGAGAGAATTATCGCACGATCAGCTTAACAGATCGCGCATCCAAGTTTTTGCGAAGAATAATATTCAGAAAAATGGGAAAGAAAACTGAAGACACGTTACATGACGCTGAGTTTGGCTTTAGGAAATGTAATGGGAGCAAAGAGGCTGTTGTGACGTAGCGGTTGGTAACGGAAGCAGACTAAAGGAAAATCAAGACACGTTCATATAATTTGTAGACCCGGAAAAAGGGTTCGACAGTGTAGAATGCTGCAAGAAGTTCGAATTTCTCAGAAAAATACGGGTAAGCACAGGGAAAGACGGATAACATACAATACGTTAAAAACCAAGAGGGAATAATAAGAGTGGGGTATGTAGAGCGAAGTGATCGGATTAAAAATGGAGTAAGACCGGTATATAGTCTTTCGCCCATATAGTTCAATTTATACATCGAAGAAGCAATCACAGAAAAACAAGAAAGTTTCAGGAGTGGAACTAAAACTCAATGTGATAGGATATAAATGATAGGAATAAATGATGACGTTGCTGTCCTCAGTGAAAGTGAAGAAGAATTATATGAGAGGTTGAGTGGAATGGCTAGTCTAATGAGTTCAGAATAGCGATTGAGAGTAAATAGAAAAAAAGATGAAAGTAATAAGAAGTAGTAGTAAATGGAAGCTTGAGAAACTTAACATCTGAAACGGAAACGGGGAAGTAGATGAAGTTACGGATTTCTACTACGTAGGCAGCAAAATACCACATGACGGATTGAGCAAGGAGGAAATCAAAAACAGATTGGCTGTGGCTAAATATGCAGTCTTGGTCACGAGAAGTCTACTTGTGTCAAACACAGAGATTGATTTCAGGTAGAAATTTCCCAAATAGTACATTTGGAACATATCGTTGTATGGTAGTGAAACACTGACTGTGAGAAAACCGGCACAGAAGAGAATCGAAGCGTTTTAGACATTGTGCTACAGAAGAACGTCGAAAACTAGATGGGATGTTAAGGTACGGAATGAGGGATTTCTCCGCAGCATCGAAAGTAAAAGAATACGTGGAAAACGCTAACAAGAAGATGGGACGGGACGGTAGGACGCCCGTTAAGACGTCACGGAATAACTTCTATGGTACTAGATGGAGCTGTATAGGATAGAAAGTGAAGAGGAAGTCAGAGATTGGAATACGTCCAGAAGATAATCGAGAACATAGGCTACAAGTGATACTCCGAGATGAAGATGTTGACAGGAGAGGAATTCATGGCGGCCGCATCAAAGCAGTCAGAAGACTGATGGGGAATCGTCAGGGGAAATTTCTCTAGTGAGTCGACAGATAACCGCAATTTAATTTTTGCAGTGTGTGTATGGAGACAGCCCAGTCACCGCTCATCACCGGTTTCAAGCGACACCTACTGCCAACGGATTGCATCGCTTTGGTTCAAATGGCTCTGAGCACTATGGGACTCAACTGCTGAGGTCATTAGTCCCCTAGAACTTAGAACTAGTTAAACCTAACTAACCTAAGGACATCACAAACATCCATGCCCGAGGCAGGATTCGAACCTGCGACCGTAGCGGTCTTGCGGTTCCAGACTGCAGCGCCTTTAACCGCACGGCCACTTCGGCCGGCGCATCGCTTTGCTTCCGATTGCAAAAGAAATCAGTTTTACACAGAAATTTTACCAGTCCATTCGATACATCTGTCTTACATTAATCTTGCACGATATTAATTTTATCGGTAGGTATTAACAATTACACTTGCAGCGACTGAGTATCGACCTGGCTCACTCAAACGTCTGTCGTCACGTTCTAGCTCAACTTAATCGCAGTAAGAGTACCGATTGCTCCCCGTGTTTTAATGTCCTCTTGATACATATCGATGAAATGAATATTGTAATAGATAATTTAGGACCACTGTATCGAATGGACAAATTAATTTTTTTCTTTAGAAATATTTTTTCCGCGCGGGGTTGCCGCGAGGTTTGAGACGTCTTATCACGGTCCGTGCATCTCTCCCTGTCGGAGGTTTGAATCCTACCCCGGGCATGGGTGTGTGTGTTGTCAATAGCGTAAGTTAAAAGTAGTGTGTAAACTTAGGGACCGATGCCCTAAGCAGTTAGGTCCCAAAGGACCATACCACAAATTAAAAAAAAAATCCTTTTATAGTGGGAAACAAACCTACGATTACCGTTGACACTGGACGACAAATGAAAGACGTAATGAATGGTGGGACCTCAGCTACATATTACAGAAACTAAATTGCAAATATTTTCTGAATCACTAGAGAAAATGCACCTTAAGGCTTAGTATAAAAAATCACACATCCAGGTTATAAAGTATTTGCACTAAATGACGCAGCAGCAAAGTCTTATAACTGTCAGATGTATCAAGTTTTTAAATTGGTAGCAAATTCGCAGTGAGTTGTACAACTGCCAAATTGGCAGGACACCAAATCTGGAAGTAGGCAGCAACATTGTCATATTGGTCGCATGCCAAAACTGGAAATTGGTAAATTGGCTGGGTAATCGGTGCCTTGGCATCGCGACGCATTACGCCACACTTACGACACGTACTCCACAATACGCCATACTTACGCATCAACTGCGCTACGCATTAGCTTGAGTTACGCTCAAATATGCCACATTTACAACCTACTTATACCGTTCCCACAACGCATACACGGACAAACACCATACACACGATGTACAGACAGTGTGGGCGTAAGATAGGTATAAAATAACGACGTCACATAACAGTCTGTAAAAATTTTTGCCGATTGATACCAAATCAGAACCGGCAAACTAACGAATCGGTAGGATTTAGAAACGGGAACTTGGTAAAATTGGCTGTATAATTCATAAATTAACAGTACATCAAATCAGGAAAATGTTGAAAGTGGCAGGGTACACCAAAACAGATCAATTTATGCAGATGTGTATCTGTCTAATGAATCCATTCTTGCAGAAGAAGATGCGTGGAATCTAAATTATTAGCTGCCTGACGGAATGTGGAAGTCTTCGCCCAACGGCACTCGAGCAAGGCTAATCGCAGACTCACAATGGCGTCTGTACTCGAAAGTATAATTATTTCCCAATCATGGGCTGTAGCTCTTAGTCAGTGTGCTCTGAGGCTCCACTGCTCTGAAGCAATCAATTCTCCATTCTAATTATTTTCTCTGTAGTGAGATAATTAAGGTGTGGGTGTTTGTTATAAGAAACAATTTTTGTTATTATTATTCCTGTTAAACGTGAGTTTTCGTCAGTCCCTGTAGTGAGAAGCAGAGTCAAAACAATGTGGCGAGATTTGATACATTCAAACAGGCAGAATTGTGGCAAATTTTGAACTAAGATTATTTGACAGTATTAGTGTGTGATTTCTACAAGAACGTTAATCCTCTAGGTGAATTGCGTATTTGACTGAACCTAAAATTGTTAACCCAATTTGGCTTAATTAATAGCTTTTGTATCTAGAAGACATATACTGGACGTGTTCCGCAAGCACTCCACAAATAGTAAGGCTGCATTACTCTCTTAGGTTGAAACTGGGTGCGATGAATATGCGTTAACGATCGTGTATGTAACATTTGTTTATTAAATTGTTTATAGCACTACATATGAAATACAATCAAGAATACATAAAAAAACGTAGAGAGACATAACTACAGATAATAGTTCAAATCTGGTGTTATATTATGAAGTTCAGTGTCATTATCTAGTCAAGGCTTGATTCAGTAGTCATGAGAAGTCGTTTAGGTCACATTGGTGAGCTCTCAGTTTACACTCTTCGACAGTATGACGTGTGATCTGGTTCTGTGCTCCACAGTCACAGCCTGGGGTGAGCTGCTTGCCCCCGTCGTGTAGCTTGTACGCACACACTCCGTGTTCTGTTCGATACGATTTATGTATATTCTTACGTATATTCTACCAGTCGTCCCATGGGAATACTAAGTCCTTGGGTCGCTATAGAAGATCAATAAGACAACGCACTTCAGGTGCAGCATTTGTAGCTCACATTTCATGCCATTTGTTGTCAGTGGCGAAGTTTCTATCAGTAAGCTGTTGGGCCAGTTGCAGGGATGGGTCTCTGGAACGAAGTCGGTTTGTTTTCTGCCCAGGAATATCTTCATGGATTCTTTGAGCAGGGCTTCCTAACGGAGGAGCCGCGCGGGACTTGCCGAGCGGTCTAGGGCGCTGCAGTCATGGACTGTGCGGCTGTTCCCGGCGGAGGTTCGAGTCCCCCCCCTCGTGCATGGGTGTGTGTGTTTGTCCATAGGATAATTTAGGTTAAGTAGTGTGTAAGCTTAGGGACTGATGACCTTCGCAGTTAAGTCCCATAAGATTTCACACACATTTGACATTCCTAGCGGAGGACGAGCTGTGTGGCTAAATGTTGGAGGGAGTAGTTACTTTGCAACCAGAAATGATTTGATCGTTGTATTGAGCTGATTGTTTATCTTATTTACGTGAGAACTGTTCATCCACACCGGAGTACAACACTCAGCTGTAGAGAACACTAAAGCGCCGAATTTTTAAGTGCATCCGCTGATGCGCCCCAGATGGTATTGCAGTTTCTGGATAAGGTTGTTTGGTGTTTAATTTCCAAGAGGTATTTTGTAGATGCGTCCTGAAAGACAGGGTCCTATGTCAGTAATACCAAGATAATTTCGTTGAGTCTGGTAAGAATGGACTGTGTCTTCATATGGACCTCCAGTTTATAATTTGCCACTTTGTTGTTAAAGCGGAAAATGCCGACTTCGTTTTTAGAGAGACTGGTTATTGGTCTCCACATGGCTAAACATCTGTGTATTTTCTGTATATCGTCAGAGTGCTGTCAGCACTCTGGAACTCTTTGTGCCGAACCAGAAGTGCTACATCGTCATCCAAACTGCTTGGCGGTGGATTGAGGTTTGCAAGCAATGTAAGGGTTGGAAAGTATAGGCTATAACACTGACTCCTAAGGTTGTCCACTATTTAATTTCTTTTCTTTGCTTTTGAGATTACCTTGCTCTATTAAGTGCCTGTCTGAGAAGATGTTATTGATTGGTCTCAATATGGTTAATCAAGGGACGACGCTGATCAGCTTATACAAGAGCCCTTCTTTCCATAATATATCGTAAGCGGCAGTCAAGTCACGAAGGTTACAGATGTCTTTAGTTGTTTCTCAAACCCAATTTCGATATGTGTACGTAGGCTTAGAACCTAGTCTCCGCAGCTCCCGTTTGGGGTGAAACCTACTTGTTCTACGGAGTTGCTTCCAAGGCTTCTTGAGCCCACTCTTTTTAGGAGACGTCTCTCGAAAAAACTTGTAGCAAAACTGAGAAGTGCTACTGGACGATAACACTCTGCATTATATATAGGTTTATTCGGTTTCAGGGCAGCGATAGTTTTGAAAGCTTTTGGTAGATTTACAGATTTTAGTATCTTTATAAAATATTTGCTCAATCATACCTCAGTCCTCTTTCCACACTGAGCTAGAAACTCGGGGTGTAATTCATCTAAACCAGGTGACTTGCCTGTCTTTACCTCCTCGAGAGGTAGTTCCTACAGTTTGCAGTCCTGAGAGAATAGTGTGTGAGCAGGTACTATTTTCCGAATTTAATAAGCTCCTTTTACATCTGAAATGGGACTTCTGTTTCCTTCAGCCAATTCCACAAGTGCTATACCATATTTATTACGCTGATAACCTGGAGCTCATTTTCAGTGATAACTCTTTATAAGCGGGCATTTTTCGTATTAGTACGTCGTTATGCATCTATATCACAACTGTTTGATGCATCTAATATTTCATATCCAAGTTTTGTGTCTCTTGATCGAAGACTATCTACACTGTCACTATGAATTTCTTGAATAACAGCAAAGTCCACGTTCTTCGAAGATCTACGAAAGAATTTCAACTTCTTCTCTGCTGGATCCTTCTATATTAAGCTGCCTTCGGAAACTAGTTCCAATATTCCTTGTCTTGCGCCAGTTAAATGTAAATTTCATTTCATGTTTTTTTTTTATTTTATTTATTTATTTATTTATTTTTTGTCATCAGTCTACTGACTGGTTTGATGCGGCCCACCATGAATTCCTTTCCTGTGCTAACCTCTTCATCTCAGAGTAGACCTTGCAACCTACGTCCTCAGTTATTTGCTTGACGTATTCCAATCTCTGTCTTCCTCTACAGGTTTTGCCCTCTACAGCTCCCTCTAGTACCATGGAAGTCATTCCCTCATGTCTTAGCAGATGTCCTATCATCCTGTCCCTTCTCCTTATGCCGGCCGCGGTGGTCTCGCGGTTCTAGGCGCGCAGTCCGGAACCGTGCGACTGCTACGGTCGCAGGTTCGAATCCTGCCTCGGGCATGGATGTGTGTGATGTCCTTAGGTTAGTTAGGTTTAAGTAGTTCTAAGTTCTAGGGGACTGATAACCACAGAAATTGAGTCCCATTGTGCTCAGAGCCATTTCAACCATTTGAACCTTCTCCTTATCAGTGTTTTCCACATATTCCTTTCCTCTCCGATTCTGCGTAGAACCTGCTCATTCCTTACCTTATCATTCCACCTAATTTTCAACATTCGTCTATAGCACCACATCTCAAATGTTTCGATTCTCTTCTGTTCCGGTTTTCCCACAGTCCATGTTTCACTACCATACAATGCTGTACTCCAGACGTACATCCTCAGAAATTTCTTCCTCAAATTAAGGCCGGTATTTGATATTAGTAGACTTCTCTTGGCCAGAAATGCCTCTTTTGCCATAGCGAGTCTGCTTTTGATGTCCTCCTTGCTCCGTCCGTCATTGGTTATTTTACTGCCTAGGTAGCAGAATTCTTTAACTACATTGACTTCGTGACCATCAATCCTGATCCTAGGTTTCTCGCTGTTCTCATTTCTACTACTTCTCATTACCTTCGTCTTTCTCCGATTTACTCTCAAACCATACTGTGTACTCATTTGACTGTTCATTCCATTCAGCAGATCATTTAATTCTTCTTCACTTTCACTCAGGATAGCAATGTCATCAGCGAATAGTATCATTGATATCCTTTCTCCTTGTATTTTAATTCCACTCCTGAAACTTTCTTTTATTTCCATCATTGCTTCCTCGATGTACAGATTGAAGAGTAGGGGCGAAAGGCTACAGCCTTGTCTTACACCCTTCTTAATACGACCACTTCGTTCCTGATCGTTTACTCTTATTATTCCCTCTTGGTTGTTGTACATATTGTATATGACCCGTCTCTCCCTATAGCTTACCCCTACATTTTCCAGAATCTCGAACAGCTTGCACCATTTTATATTGTCGAACGCTTTTTCCAGGTCGACAAGTCCTATGAAAGTGTCTTGATTTTTCTTTAGCCTTGCTTCCATTATTAGCCGTAACGTCAGAATTGCCTCTCTCGTCCCTTTACTTTTCCTAAAGCCAAACTGATCGTCACCTAGCGCATTCTCAATTTTCTTTTCCATTCTTGTGTATATTATTCTTGGAAGCAGTTTCGATGCGTGAGCTGTTAAGCTGATTGTGCGATAATTCTCGCACTTTTCAGCTCTTGCCGTCTTCGGAATTGTGTGGATGATGCTTTTCCGAAAGTCAGATGGTATGTCTCCAGACTCATATATTCCACACACCAACGCGAATAGTCGTTTTGTTGCCACTACCCCCAATGATTTTAGAAATTCTGATGCAATGTTATTTATCCCTTCTGCCTTATTTGACCGTAAGTCCTCCAAAGCTCTTTTAAATTCCGATTCTAAAACTGGATCCCCTATCTCTTCTAAATCGACTCCTGTTTCTTCTTCTATCACATCAGACAAATCTTCACCCTCATAGAGGCTTTCAACGTATTCTTTCCACCTATCTGCTCTCTCCTCTGCATTTAACAGTGGAATTCCCGTTGCACTCTTAATGTTACCACCGTTGCTTTTGATGTCACCAAAGGTTGTTTTGACTTTCCTGTATGCTGAGTCTGTCCTTCCGACAATCATATCTTTTTCGATGTCTTCACATTTTTCCTGCAGCCATTTCGTCTTAGCTTCCCTGCACTTCCTATTTATTTCATTCCTCAGCGACTTGTATTTCTGTATTCCTGATTTTGCCGGAACATGTTTGTACTTCCTCCTTTCATCAATCAACTGAAGTATTTCTCCTGTCACCCATGGTTCCTTCGCAGCTACCTTCTTTGTACCTATATTTTCCTTCCCAACTTCTGTGATGGCCCTTTTTAGAGATGTCCATTCCTCTTCAACTGTACTGCCTACTGCGCTATTCCTTATTGAGTATCTATAGCGTTAGAGAACTTCAAACGTATCTCGTCATTCCTTAGTACTTCCGTATCCCACTTCTTTGCGTATTGATTCTTCCTGACAAATGTCTTGAACTTCAGCCTACTCTTCATCACTACTATATTGTGATCTGAGTCTATATCTGCTCTAGGTATGCCTTACAATCCAGTATCTGATTTCGGAATCTCTGTCTGACCATGATGTAATCTAACTGAAATCTTCCCGTATCTCCCGGCCTTTTCCAAGTATACCTCCTCCTCTTGTGATTCTTGAACAGGGTATTCGCTAATACTAGCTGAAACTTGTTACAGAACTGAATTAGTCTTTCTCCTCTTTCATTCCTTGTCCCAAGCCCATATTCTCCGGTAACCTTTTCTTCTACTCCTTCCCCTACAACTGCATTCCAGTCGCCCTGACTACTGCATTATCCTTTCAATATCCTCATACACTTTCTCTATCTGTTTATCTTCAGCTTGCGACATCGGCACGTATACCTGAACTATCGTTGTCGGTGTTGGTCTGCTGTCGATTCTGATTAGAACAACCCGGTCACTGAAATGTTCACACTAACACACCCTCTGCTCTACCTTCCTATTCATAACGAATCCTACACCTGTTATACCATTTTCTGCTGCTGTTGATATTACCCGATACTCATCTGACCAGAAATCCTTGTCTTCCTTCCACTTCACTTCACTGACCCCTACTATATCTAGATTGAGCCTTTGCATTTCCCTTTTCAGATTGTGTAGTTTCCATACCACGTTCAAGCTTCTGACATTCCACGCCCCGACTCGTACAACGTTATCCTTTCGTTGATTATTCAATCTTTTTCTCATGGTAACCTCCCCCTTGGCAGTCCCCTCCCGGAGATCCGAATGGGGGACTATTCCGGAATCTTTTGCCAATGGAGAGATCATCATGACACTTCTTCAATTACAGGCCACATGTCCTGTGGATACACGTTACATGTCTTTAATGCTGTGGTTTACATTGCCTTCTGAATCCTCATGTCGTTGATCATTGCTGATTCTTCCGCCTTTAGGGGCAATTTCCCACCCCTAGGACAAGAGAGTGCCCTGAACCTCTATCCGCTCCTCCGCCCTCTTTGACAAGGCCGTTGGCAGAATGAGGCTGGCTTCTTATGCCGGAAGTCTTCAGCCGCCAATGCTGGTTATTTATCAAAATTTAGGCAGTGGCGGGGATCGAACCCGGGACCGAAAACGTTTTGTTTATGAATCAAAGACGCTACCCCTAGACCACCGGTGCATTGTTATTCCATGTGTACCATAGCCAGAAGATCGTACTTGGGTAACAGGTCTGGCTACCAGGTCACTGCTGTTTGGTTATGGTATATTAAGGTTTTACCTAGTAACGAGGATGGTTACCCCCTAGCCGGTGGTTCTAAAATTTTAATATGCCACACATGCAGCAGAAACGTGTATCTTCATTGGACGCTTCTAATTCTCTTTAATTATGGTACTGCGCTACCAAGTGCCTCTCGTACCCTATTCAAAGGTTACGGGTGCAAGGCAATTCAGTTTTGTTGTTGTGGTCTTCAGTCCTGAGACTGGTTTGATGCAGCTCTCCATGCTACTCTATCCTGTGCAAGCTGCTTCATCTCCCAGTACGTACTGAAGTCTGCATCCTTCTGAACCTGCTATGTGTATTCATCTCTTGGTCTCCCTCTACGATTTTTACCCTCCACGCCGCCCTCCAATATTAAATTGGTGATCCCTTAATGCCTCAGAACATCTTCTACCAACCGAACCCTTCTTCTAGTCAAGTTGTGCCACAAACTCCTCTTCTCCCCAATTCTATTCAATACCTTCTCATTAGTTATGTGAGCTACCCATCTAATCTTCAGCATTCTTCTGTAGCACCACATTTCGAAAGCTTCTATTCTCTTCTAGTCCGAACTATTTATCGCCCATGTTTCACTCCCATACATGGTTACACTCCATACAAATACTCTCAGAAACGACTTTCTGACACTTAAATCTATACTGGATGGTAAGTCATATAAACGCCAAATGAATATGATAACTTTCAAAGTAAACAATATGCGCAATGGAAAACAAGGATAATTATGTTTGCACACCAAATGAACGCATGAGGGTGGGGGATGGTGCATAGACAGCAAACTCGTAGTCTATGCATGCCTCAGCTGGGATATGACTATTGTCTTAACCTGCTAAGAATACTGCCAATACGATCTGAAGTTTTGCAGGCGTATTTCCAATTTGATCACTTCTCGGGTATCCCACCGTGTAGCGTCGTAATTTCTCCACATTTCGGCAGACGTACACGCTGCCATCTTTTGGTGGTTCCTGACGAGCACTGTGCTGTTCCTCTCGGCGCCCTATATATACTAGCCGTTACCCCCTCCACCGTTCCTCTTCTGGTGTCTTCGGTGCGGTCGGCGCGGCGGCTACTGGAGGTGGTGGGGGAAGCGGTGCCTGGGTGTGACCTGGGGTCTGCAGCCTCCCTGCTGTCGCCGTGGGGGGCGGTCCTCGATCTCTGGGACCGCATCTTTCTCTCCAGGCTGAGTGCAGGGTTCCAAGCCTGACTAAGTTGAAGGCCGCTGCCTTTATTATTTAGATCGTCCTGCAGTCAGATTTCAATGGCCTCTTTAGTCACGCAGTCCCAGAAGTAGGAGGATTGACGGAGTATTTTTTTTTCCGTAGTCCATAGTATGGCCAGTCTTTATACAATGGTCAGCCACGGCTGATTTAGTGGCCTGGCGTAATTCGGTATGGCGCTTGTGTTCGCGGCACCTCTCTTCTAGAGTGCGAACTGTCTCCCCAATGTATTTTTTTTTTCCGCACTTACAGGGAATTTGATAAACGCATGGTTTTCGAAGACCTAGGTCATCTTTCACTGAACCCAATAGAGTCAAGGTTTTTGCAGGAGGTCGGAATACACATTTCACATTGTGTTTCCCCAGGGTTCTACAGATTTTTCTTGAGGTGTTTCCGACAAACGGAATGCACACCAATTACTTGTTTTCTTTTCTTTCTTCCTCTTGTTCTCTTAGCGCAGTCTGCCTGAGTGCGTGTCTAATTTGCTTCTGGTTGTACCCATTTTTCCGAAATGTTGTCTCGAGGTGTTGCAGTTCTGCTGGAAGGCTCTCCTGATCGCAGATAGATCTTGCCCTGTGAACAAGTGTGCGCAAAACGCCTTCACGCTGGGAGTTGAGGTGTCAACTGAAGGCATTTGGGTACAAATCGGTGTTTGTCAGTTTTCTGTATACACTGTGTCCCAGCTTGCCGTCAGGTTTCCGTTTCAGCAGGACCTCAAGAAACGGTAGGGCACCACCTTGCTCCACCTCCATCGTGAACTGTAAGTTGGGGTGCAGCGAGTTGAGGTGTTCGAGAAATTCATTTAAGCTGTCCCGTCCATGTGGCCAAACAACGAATGTGTCATCCACGTAGCGTAAGAAACAAGTTGCTTTTTGTTTGGCCTGTACTAGTGCTTTCTCCTCGAAATTCTCCATAAAAATGTTGGCTACAATCGGTGAAAGCGGGCATCCCATGGCGACGCCATCTGTCTGTTTATAATAATTTCCGTCGAACAGGAAGTATGTTGAGGTGAGCACTAACTCGAAGAGCCTTGTTAGGTTGTTGTCGAATTTCTTGCTTATCAGATCGATGGAGTCTTTCAGTGGTACCCTAGAGAAGAAGGACACGACGTCGAAAATCACTAACAAATCGCTATCCTGGAGCCGAAGTTCCTGTACACGTTGCACAAAGTGGATGGAATTGCGGATGTGGTGTTCGCATTTTCCCACAGATGGACTAAGGAGACCCGTCAGGTGTTGGACCAGTTCTTAGGTTGCTGCTCCTATGTTGCTGACTATTGGACTCATACGTGTCCCATCCTTGTGGACCTTTCGTAGCCCATACAGTTGTGGCGGTGCAGCCGCTCATGGTGGAAGTTTCTTGACAGTTTTTCCATCAAAGTTACTGCGAAGAAGTTCGACGTTTCATCTTTGAAGACGACTTGTCGGGTCTCCTTCTATCTTTCTGTACGCTGCATCATCGAGAAGTTCGTACATTTTTCTCTTATATTCTGTGTGCAGGAGCAGTACTGTAGCATTGCCTTTACACGGAGAATCAGAGACATGTGTGCCCAGTTAGCTAGTGTCTGTCTGAATGTTGATCGGACACATACAACATGTTGAATCTCGGAGGCACACGAACAAATCGCATATTTTGTACATAATGCTGTGGCCGCGTTAGTGGACAGTGATCGACGCCATACGATTCGTGAGCTCGCCTACGAAACCGAATTAGCGCATACGACTGTGATTCGCATCCTAAAGGAACGCCTGAGCATGCGAAAAATAGCATCACGATCGGTTCCGCGTGACTTGGCGGAAATGTAGAAATGGATGCGTTACGACGCTGCTCAGACGCACTTGGAGCGCTATGAGTGCGAAGGAGAGGCTTTCTTAGGCCGTATCGTAACACTGGATGAAACGTGAGCCACATCGTAAGAGCCAAAACTGAAAAGCCAATCAAACGAATGGGGCCATTATGGATCGCCGCAAAAATTGAAAGTGCTTCAGATTCCAAGTATGGTGAAAGTTATGGCGATTCTCGTGTACCACTGTGATTTTGTTATCCTAACGCATTACGTTCCTCCACGGCAGACCGTCAGTGCATAGTATTACTGTTCGTGTTTGGAGCATCACCTGCGACCAGCTTTGCGAAAGAAGCGGTGACACTCTCTGCGCAACCCACACATCGTTTTGCACGACAATGCGCCGGCGCATACAGCGCAAGCTGTGGCTTCTCTGTTCGGTTGATGGGACTGTGAAGTACTTCCAGGACATAAGTCCTTGTGAGTTGGATTTGATTACAAAGATGAAGGAACCACTTCATGGCATTCGCTTCAGAGCTGTTCCAGAGATTCGACAGGCTGTAGGCCGCTCCATTCGCACCATCAAGAGAACAGGCCCTGCTAACGATATACTACGCATTCCACATCGCTGGCGACGGGTTTTACATAACGCTGGTGACTACTCTGAAGGACAGTAAAAGGTGCAGACACGTAACTCTTTTGTATCGGTTGTGAATAAATAGCTGCCACGATTTAAGTTCCCACCCTCGTATAAACTGAGTCTTAGACTTTCTCTTTCCGGGTTTTCTAGTCTCTCACAGAATCAAATTTCTTAATTTCAGGCATCGAGTTCATGAATGTAACCCTTTCATTAGTTAGTTTCTTTATCTCACTCAAGCTCCCCCAAGCCGCCTGTCCCTCCTACCCTTGCAGATCGAACAGGTAACTAGTCTGTAATCTTTTACCTATGGAGAAATCATCGTAACAGCTTCTTCAATCAACACCACAATTCCTCTGGATGTAAGTTGTGTCTTTAAAGTTCTGCAACATCATGCCATTGATCATAGCTGATTCTTCCGATTCTTAGGGACAATTTTCGATGCCTAGGGACAGGAAATGCCGTGAAACATTTTCCGCTTCTCCATTCTCTTAGATAAGACCGTTGGCGAATCGAGGCAGACTTTTCATATCGAAAGCCCTTGGCCATCATTAGTCTAACGCGCAGACATTAGATATCGGTGGCTACCACGAGCTAGCCTACGTTTCCGCTTTTGACCCACTTGATCTTATTTCCGGAAGTCAATGGCGACTATTCCAGGATTCTTTGCAAATATAAACTCCATAGAGTATAATCAATTATTGCACACAATATTGACTTTTATTGTTTTTTGTTTGTGTGATTGTAATGAATATCAGGTAGCACATGTTACAGAAGTTAAAATTTTGTGCAGTTTTACACTGCCAAAAGCCTAACACACACACACAGACATATATGTAAACTCCAGGTTGAAATGTATCAATATAACGGAGATGTCAGTAACAGAAAGGCCCAACAAGAGGACTGTCGGAAAGCTACGTTTCGATCAACAAGGCCTTTGTAAAAGATAGACAACATACACACACGCACACATTCGAGCAAACGAAGTTCACACATAGATGATCACAGTCTCTGGCAGCTGGGCCGGCCACTAGAGCCGAGCGGTTCTAGGCGCCTCAGTCCCTTCCACACAGCTCTAGTTACCCGTGTAGGCGCTTCCTGTTTGTAGTGGGCTCCTGAAGTATTAAACGGAACGTGCAAACAAAAAAATGGTTCAAATGGCTCTGAGCACTATGGGACTTAACATCTGTGGTCATCAGTCCCCTAGAACTTAGAACTACTTAAACCTAACTAACCTAAGGACGTCACACACATCCATGCCCGAGGCAGGATTCGAACCTGCGACCGTAGCAGTCTCGCGGTTCCGGACTGAAGCGCCTAGAACCGCACAGCCACCGCGGCCGGCCGGAACGTGCAAACCCACCACCCGATGGCGCAAGTCAAGGAATCTGCAGCCTACACGGTCGAAGAACCGCCTGAGCGGACGCTCTATTCGGCTCTGCACCATGGGACCACAGTCGGTTCTGTCGACGATGCTGCAGATGGTGAGTTCCGCCTTAATCTTGCAAGCAAGACTGGCAGACTTTACCATTTCCGCTAGCCGCCGGAAATCAGAGAGAATCTCCTACAATCCAAAGCGACACAAGTCATTGGTACCGTCATGGGCCACACATGCAGTTGGCTGCACCCTGTACTCTTCATGGCATCCGGAAGCTTCCTTTCCACATCCGGAATGACTCTCCCCCACTATACTCAATGAGGGCACACTGGATTCCTTCTCCTCTTAGGCAGTCATGTTCCTAAGGGGCCCCATTATGCGCCTAATGTTGGAGCTCCTAGCTACCAGCAAACACATCCTCTGTGAATGCCCAGAACTTACGGGCCTAGAAGCTTCCTCTGGAACCGGATGGACAACTGCATCCGGCTCAGAGACTTCGTCAGCAACAGATAACGCCCGAAACCTGTTCGTCAAACGAATACATAGAAAATCATCAACGCGTGAGAATAATTACCGCGCTCATGCAGCTTCAATGAGTCCAGGAGCAGCAAGCCTTCGTCTTCCGTATAAACCGGTACCAACATCGAGATCTGGAAAACGAAAGTTACGACAGACAATATGGCTTCTGGTCGCGCAGCATCCTCGGTACAGGAACGTCCTCCTTGACATGATTACGACGTTTCTCCTTACTATCCCAGCGAGCTCCAAAGCGAGTCCTTCCGTTCCCAGCGCCTCTTATCCACAACAGACGGCCAGCAACTTCTTTCAACGGCAGCCACCAACAGTCTCTAACCCCATACTGCTCCAGCCTGCTCTCTCTAAGAAAAGAGAGCCTCAAATCACAGCATCACCTGCATATTTGCGAATCGGGCGCAACGTATCGATCTTATAGATTGCTCATCCATAATTTTACTTCCTCAAAATGCTGTCTTCCGCAGTTATATCTCAGAATTTTTTTCTTCAAATTGAGGCCGTTGTTTACTATTAGACTTCTTTTGTCCAAGAATACCACCTTCACCGGCACAGTAGTGCGTTGTCTGTATTTTATAAGGCAACATGACGAGAAATGTATTCTCTCTTCCTATTCGGATATCACATAATGTTTTGGTTGGCAGGAGAGCCAACACCGTGTTACTAGAGGAGGCCGAAAGGCACGCGTTTTAGCTCACGCAGGCTGGCGTGAGGTCTGGAACAGGACAAGGAAATTAGAATTTAGAAAAACGGACATAGCTGGTGGAATACTTAACTTAAATCCATTAATGGTGAACGCCGGTCTTGACGGTACATGATTCATAATATCAATAGTAACTGATGATGGCGCCTTGCTAGGTCGTAGCAAATGACGTAGCTGAAGGCTATGCTAAACTATCGTCTCGGCAAATGAGAGCGTATTTTGTCAGTGAACCATCGCTAGCAAAGTCGGTTGTACAACTCGGGCGAGTGCTAGGAAGTCTCTCTAGACCTGCCGTGTGGCGGCGCTCGGTCTGCAATCACTGATAGTGGCGACACGCGGGTCCGACGTATACTAACGGACCGCGGCCGATTTAAAGGCTAACACCTAGCAAGTGTGGTGTCTGGTGGTGACACCACACAGAACATGAGAGCGCTATGGCATGTAGGCACTAGGCTGTATCGAGGATAGGATCGGGCCTGGAAGCGTGCTCGGATGCCCGAAATGGATGAGGCGACCGCTCGTGACAAGTGGGAAGTACAGGTACGAGCCCAAGCCCGGGATAAATTTTCATATGTTTCAAGGAAATTGTATAGCCGTTGTGTAACCGTATTCGCAGTTGGCGAGTACGTTTCATAAAGTAAGACGGTTGTAAATCGTTAGCACAGTCTAAACAAGATTCTACTGAACTGCACAGATAACTTGATATACCGACACTACGCAAATATATTTCACGCCAAAGAAACGTAGCCTGATGAGAAAAATACCGTTTCTCCCTAGTGGCAATCACATAATGCTGTGGAAGCGTTCTTGGAAAGGCGAAATGTATGAGGCGACTGCTCGCAACAAGGAGTCCCGTCGTGGCAAATATTTCCATACGTTTGTAGGATATTCTATAACTATTTTGTAACCATATTTGCAATCTCCGTGTGCCTTTAACACATCTACCTGCTTTAGGTCTGCTTATAATGTCCTCTAAGCTACGTTCATCATGTGTTACTTCTCTTCAGGAAAGCCAAACTGCTCCAGTTCCTCTTATTCGTAGACTTCGGTTTTGATGTGAAGATTATCGTTCATCTCTTTCCTCCTGCTCTTCAATATTTTGTTTCTCTTTTGTTTATCTGGAGACCAAATATCCAGCTCATTCGATATGTCCTGTCTTCTTCATCAGTTTCAATATCTATAGGAATGTCTTTAGCCAATCACATTATTCATTCAATTTCATCATGAATTTTAATTCCACTCCTCAACCATTGTTTTACTTCCGTAATTGATTCTTCACTGTATACATTCGACTATTGAAGTGTCTCTGTCTTACAAAGTTTTTAATATACTCGTAATTTGTTCTTGGTATGGTTCAAATGAATCTGAGCACTATGGGACTTAACTTCTAAAGTCATCAGTCCCCTAGAAATTAGAACTACTTAAACCTTACTAACCTAAAGACATCACACACATCCATGCCAGAGGCAGGATTCGAACCTGCGATCGTAGCGGTCGCACAGCTCGACTGTAGCACCTAAAACCGCTCGGCCACTCGAGCCGGCTGACTTTCCTTAAGTACTGCTTCTGATATGAAGCGTCTCCTCAGAAATACCTCCGGTGACTTCTGGTCATCTGAGACCAAACTGATCATCACGTAAGGTACCCTTAATTTTCATTTGGTTTCTTCTGATAGTTGTTGTTGTCATGAACTTCGAAACTTCGATGTATGACCTGTTGGCTGATTGTATAGTAATTCTCGCATGTACCTGCTCTTGATATCTTCGGAATTGTGTCGATTTTTTTCTAAAGTGTATGGGTATGTATCCGCGCTCAAAGATGGTGTACCTCAGCTTTAGTAGTCGTTTGGTTTTAATTATCTCCAATGATTTTTCAGATTTCGGAGGGTTAATTTCTGATCCTGCATTATTCTTCAAAAGTTCTTTCAAAAACTGGCTGTAATATTGGATGTTCTAGATGTTCCAAATTAACATATATTTCTTCTTCATTTCAATAGACAGGCCCTCTCCCTCGCATCCAACGTGTGGTTTCTACCTATCCGTTCTCCTCTCTACATTTTACAGTGGAATTCAATATTTACGCTTAATATAGACACTTTTGCTCCTAAATTCAGCGAAGGTTGCTTTCACTTTTCAACATACTGAATCAGTCCACCCGACGACCATTTGTTTTCTGATTTCTTGACATATTTTTCTGCAGTATTTTCGCCCTAGAGTTTTTGAATTTCATTCACTTAGGTTGCTCTGCTCCACTCTTACCCTGAGCATGTGTGTACCTTCTTCCTTCATAGATCAGTTGAAGTATTTCTTCTGTTACCCAAGTTTTCTTCGCAGTTACCCTCCTTGGATCTAAACCGGTTTGCCGAACGTCCGTTTTTGCCCTTTTTGCATTCGCCCGTGCTCCTTTAGCTGAGCTGCGTACTGCCGTTTGACTTATCGCAGTGCCTACAACCTCAGAGGAATTGAAGCACGTAACATTACTCAGTAGTTCTGTATCGCATTTCTTTCCTTATTGATTCCACTAAATTGTGATCTTAGTCTCAATCTGCCCCGTGTACATGTTACAATGAGTGGTCCAGGTGTTAACTTTAAAATCTATCGTTATTATATCAGTTGTATTTTTCTTAGTAAATGATCATAGGGCAATAATGGCTGGGAGGCCACATTGAGCGAGTAGCGAGTCGATGGTAGTGAAAGGTTGATGAGGACAGCACAAAACCGAGTCCCCTAGCTAGCCGGCAATCGAACCCGGGCGTGCTGCGTGGGAGTTAGACGCGCTAACTACTCAGTTAAGGAGACTGAAATCTTTCTTGGTATTCCCCTTACAATAATGCTTGAAGTCTGCAATAAGCTCGCCCTGTCGCCGCGATATTTCTTGTGTACTTGGTTCTTCTGTATCCGACTTGTAAGTTCTGTAACGTAGATCAGTAGAAAATATCGTTCCATCCAATTTATCCATCACTGAGTCGTTTCTTTCCTTCAACCAAGATCACACTCTGCGGACTTAGGAAAAACACAGAACCCCGTATCTGGCCACGAGGCGACTAACATTCCTCCCCCGAATGGTCAGTCGCCAAGTGCTATCACAGAGCTGACCAATGCCTCTTATTACACAGGCCAGATTCATGAAATGACTTTTAGGTTTTTGTCTCCCTGTATGTACGGCGTTACCCATTCAACTTCTTCATATACATTTACAGTCTTTCATCTTCTGCTTGTGACTTCGGCATGTATGCCTGACGAATTGCTGAAGCCGATGGTCTGCTGTCGATTAGGGTGATATTAACCATATCAATAAACTGCTCACAATACCTCTATGCCTTACTCATCTGTCCATGACGAATCGCAATCGAGCTTACTCCTGTTTCTGCTGCTCTCTATAGTAATCTTGTTGTTCTGTCCAGAAATGGTAGTCTTTCATCCATACCATTTCGTGGATCCACACCATATACACAGGTTGGAACTTAAATAGTGGCAACGCTGCTGTGGAGACACTATGCATTGGAATCTACTATTGTCGCTGATAGCACACGTTGCTGACATACCTACCTTGCCTCCGAGCAAATGGGATCGCCCGTCCCACGTCAATGGCGTACGCACAATCGAGGGAAACACGGTCACTTCTGAGCGAGCGGTATAACGCAACGGAGCCATTACGTTTTCGAAACAGGATCAACTTTGTTGGATCAAGATTTAATGTGGAAGATTTCGTACAGCACGACAGTGTCATAAGGGTCTTCAAGCGGCTTGCGGGGAATGGGCATTGCAGTACAAAACGGTGGCACGTTGGGTAAAAGTCTTCAAGGAAGGTCGGCAAACTGAGCAGATATGCATCGGGCGTGTCGTCCTAGCGTCTCTGAAGACGTACATGCTGTTTCAGCGTTAGTGGACAGTGATCGACGCCATATGATTCGTGAGCTCACCCACGAAACCGGATTATCGCTTACGATTGTGCTTCGCATCCTGTAGGAACGCCTGGGGAAACGGAAAATTGCATCACGATGGGTACCACATGACTTGACGGAAATGCAGAAATGAATGCGTTGCGACGCTGCTCAAACGCACTTGGAGCGTTATGAGCGCGAAGGAGAGGCTTTCTCACGCTGTATCGTAACACTGGATGACACATGGGCTACATCGTACGAGCCAAAACTGAAACGCCAAACTAACGAATGGCGTCAATATGGGACGTCGCGAAAGTCTAAAGTGCGTCACAGACCCAGTATGGTGAAAGTTATGATGATTCTCGTGCACGACTGTGATTTTGTTATCCTAACGCATTACGTTTCTCTGCTGCAGACCGTTAGTGCACAGTATTAGTGTTCCTTTTTGGAGCATCACCTGTGACCAGCTTTGCGAAAGAAGCGGCGACAATTTCTGCGATCCCACCCATCATTTTGCACGACAATGCGCGGGCGCATACAGCCCGAGCTGTGGATGCTCTGTTCGGTTGATGGGACTGGGAAGTACTGTACCATCCACCATACTCCCCGGACTTAAGTCCTTGTGACTTTCATTTGATTCTGAAGATGAAGGAACCACTTCGTGGCATCCGCTTCACAACTGTTCGATAGGCAGTAGACCGCTCCATTCGCACCATCAACACAACAGGCCCTGCTAACTGTACTCAACATCTTCCACTACACTGGCAACGGGTTCTACACAACGCTGGTGACTACTTTGAAAGACAGCGACAGATGCAAACATATAACTCTTCTGTACCATTGTGAATAGATAGTTGCCACTATTTGAGTTCCTACGCCCGTATAAACTTTCCGAGTTTTCTAGCATCCCTCAAAAAATCAAACTTATAAATTTCATGCACCGATTTCATGAATGTTACCCTTTCATTAGTTACTTCCTTTCTCTCAATGACACTCCCCCAAATCTCCTGTCCCTCCTTCCTTGGCAGATCGGACAGGGAATTAGTCTGGAATCTTCTGCCTATGGAGAAATCATCGTAATAGCTTTTTCAATCAACACCACAATTCCTCTGGATGTAAGTTGTGTCTTTAACGTTCTGCAACATCATGCCATTGATCACAGCTGATTGATCCGCCTCTTAGGACAATTTTCCAACCCTACAGCAAGGAAATGCCGTGAAACATTTTTCGCTTCTCCATTCTCTTAGATAAGGCCGTCAGCGAATCGAAGCAGACTCTTCATATCGGAAGCCATTGGCCATCATTTGTCTCACACACAGACATTAGATATCGGTGGCTACAACGAGCTAGCCTGCGTTTCCTCTCCTGGCCCTCTTGATCCTATTTCCGGAAGTCATGGTGACTATTCCAGGCTTCTTTGCACATATAAAATGCATAAATTATAATCAATTATTGCACACAATATTGACTTTTATTGTTTTTTGTCTGTGTGATTGTAATGAATACCAGCCAGCACGTGTTCCATTAATTAAAATTTAATTTTATGCAGTTTTACACTACCAAAAGGCTAACACACAGACACACACACACTCACTCACACACACGCACATACACACACACACACACACACACACACACACACACACACACACACACACAAAAATTGGTTCAAATGTCTCTGAGAAGTATGGGACTTAACAACGGGGGTCAACAGTCCCTTAGAACTTAGAACTACTTAAACCTAACTAACCTAAGGACATCACACACATCCATGCCCGAGGCAGGATTCGAACCTGCGACCGTAGCGGTCGCGTGGTTACAGACTGAAGCGCCTAGATCCGCTCGGCCACTGAGGCCGGCGAAATGTAACAATATCGTGAAAAGAATAGTTGTCACCTCACCACTCACCATATTTCGGAGATGTGAGTCGCAGAAAGCCCCAACAAGAGGAGTGTCAGAAAGTTACCTTTCGATTAACATACACACACGTGCACACTCAAGCAAACGCACATGGTCACAGTCTCTGGCAGCTGGAGCCAGACTGACATAACATAGTCTCTGGTTCCAGCTGCCAGCAGACTGTGATCATGTGTTTGTGCGAGAGAGTTTATGTGAGTGTGTGCGTGTGTATGTTGTCTATTTTTGACAAAGCCTTGTTGGCCGAAAGCTTTCTGACAGTCTTTTTGTTGTGTTTTTCTGCGACTCAGCAACTCCGTTATAAGGTGAGTAGCAACGACATTGAAGCGCCGAAGAAACTGATATAGGTATACCAATATAAATACAAAGATAAGGCCGGCCGAAGTAGCCGAGCGGTTCTAGGCGCTTCAGTCTGGAACCAAGCGACCGCTACGGTCGCAGGTTCGAATCATGCCTCGGGCATATATGTTTGTGATGTCCTTAGGTTAGTTAGGTTTAAGTAGTTCTAGGGGACTGATGACATCAGATGTAAAGTCCCATAGTGCTAAGAGCCATTTGAACCATTTTGAACAAAGCCAGAATACGGCGCTGCGGTCAGAAACTCCTATATAAGACAAAAAGTGTCAGTCACAGTTATTAGATCGGTTGCTGCTGTTACAATGTTAGGTTATCAAGAATTAAGTGAGTTTGAACGTGGTATTATCGTCGGCGCACATGCGATGGAACACAGAATTTCCGAGGTAGCGATGAATTCGGGATTTTTCCGTACGACCATTTCACGAGTGTACCGTGAATATCAGCAATCCCGTAAAACATCAAATCTCCGACATAGCTGAGGCCGGAAAGTATCCTGCAAGTATGGGACCAACGACGACTGAAGAAAATTGTTCAACTTGCCAGGAGTGCAACTCTTCCGCAAATTACTACAGATTTTAATTCTGGGCCATCATCAATTATCAGTATGCGAACCATTCACCGGAACATCATAGATTTGGGCTTTCGTAGCCGAAGGCCCACAGTGTGCCCTTGATGACTGGAAACATGTTGCCTTGTCAGACGAGTCTCGTTTCAAGTTGTAAGGGGCGGGGGACGTGTACGGGTCCGGAGAACCTCATGAACCCATGGAACCTGTGTGTCAGCAGGGGAATTTTCAAGCTGGTGGAGGCTGTGTTATGGTGTGCGGCACTTCTAGTTGGAGTGATATGGGACCTCTGATAGTGAAGAAACGACTCTAACAGGTGACATGCATATAATCATCCTTTCTGATCAACTGCATCCATATATGTCCATTGTGCATTCCAGCAGGAAATGCGACAGCCCACACGTCCAGAATTGCTACATAGTGGCTTCATGAGTATTCTAATGAGTTTAAACACTTCGACTGGCCACAAAACTCCCCAGACATGAACATTATTGAGAAAATCTGGGATGCCGTGCAATGTGCTATTCAGAAGAGATCTCCATCCATTCGTATTATTACGGACTTAGGGACCGGTCTGCAGGATTCATGGTGTCATTTCTCCCCAGCGCTACTTCAGACATTAGCCGAGTCCATGTCACCTCATGTTGCGGCATTTCTGCGTGTTAACGGAGCCCTACACGATATTAGGCAGGTGTACCAGTTTCTTTGTCCCTTCAGTGCATATATGCAATGTGTATTTAATTGTCTGTATTAATTTGCCCTTTATTATCAACTTCAGTACTGAAACTGCTTCTCGTGTGGTAGTACCTATCAAAAGACTAAACCGGTCCTTCTAATTACTTTTTATTTTCCCTTCATTTTTCACGAAAATACTCCTCTAATTATTTTGGACACGTCTAATACTGTACAGATAGTGTTGGTACTTGTACACTCTTGGTAATCCACTTCTCCTTAAAGCGTGTCACTTTGTGTACAGCTTCATAAGCAGTGGTAAGGAGAGGTTTGTTACAGATTGGTGTGGTAACTGTCCTTATAGGTAAGCCGGATGGAGCATAAATGACTACTGAAACAACAAATACAGTAAACACAATATTTGTGGAACTCTTATTTTTCCAAGCTTACAAAGACTTGTTACAAATAATGCAGCGTGAAATAAAGTCAGGGACAGCAAAGGACTTGGAAGAGCAGTTGAACGGAATGGACAGTGTCTTGAAAGGAGGATATAAGATGAACATCAACAAAAGCAAAACTAGGATAATGGAATATAGTCGAATTAAGTCGGGTGATGCTGTAGGAATTAGATTAGGAAATGGGACACTTAAAGTAGTAAAGGAGTTTTGCTATTTGGGGAGCAATATAACTGATGATGGTCGAAGTAGAGAGGATATGAAATGTAGACTGGCAATGGCAAGGAAAGCGTTTCTGAAGAAGAGATATTTGTTAACACCCAGTATAGATTTAGGTGTCAGGAAGTCGTTTCTGAAAGGATTTGTATTGAGTGTAGCCATGTATGGATGTGAAACATGGACGATAAATAGTTTGGACGAGAAGAGAATAGAAGCTTTCGAAATGTGGTGCTAGAGAAGAATGCTGAAGATTAGATGGGTAGATCACATAACTAATGAGGAGGTATTGAATAGAATTGGGGATAAGAGGAGTTTGTGGCACAACTTGACAAAAAGAAGGGACCGGTTGGTAGGACATGTTTTGAGGCATCAAGGGATTACAAATTTAGTATTGAAGGGCAGCGTGGAGGGTAAAAATCGTAGAGGGAGACCAAGAGATGAATACACTAAGCAGATTCAGAAGGATGTATGTTGCAGTAGGTACTGGGAGATGAAGAAGCTCGCACAGGATAGAGCAGCATGGAGAGGTGCATCAAACCAGTCTCAGGACTGAAGACAACAACAACGAAATAAAGTACATTTCTCAGTGTCAACAAGGATGAGGCTCTGTGAAGTAAAGCATGAATGATGGTATGCGAGCCGCGTTCAGGCAGCGTCTAAATGGCACCATGTACCAAAGGGACCCAACAGTGAGTGGGCCGTGAGGCTGTCGCCGAGCGTCCTGAGATGAAATGTCAAAGGGCTCTCACGGTACCGAGACACTGTATAACACTGCAACTGTATTTAGTTAGCGTGTGCAATCAAATACCAAATTTGGTTTATTACGTACTATGCCCCTACAGAACAGATAGTCCTGTCATGGAAAAGCCACGTATAACACTCCCGTCCACTGCTGTTATACTATAACCTCAAAGCTGGAGGCAGTTCGCAAAATGAAATTACATTTAATAAAACAATTACAGTATAAAGAAGCAGAACAGTGTTACCCTCTGAATGGAATTTTGTTGTGTTGACTGTGATGTACCAAACGGAGGCGGCTTATCGGAAGTGATAGTCAGAATTACATAAATATTTAAACAGTAACAAACAATACTCTGCCTACCCACACTATTCAAAGAATAAAGAAAAGTGTCGCCAGCCTCTTTAGGCATAAGAATAAGTAACATTTTTGTTCAATAAACTGAAAACAAGTACCTTCAATGGGCAAACACAGACTACACTTTGTCACACAAGAGTGCAATGAACTCTGGCACCTGCATATGTTCACGTTAAGGTTGGCACTGACAGAGCAGAACAAATTATTTGCATAAACATAACAGATAACGATACGCACTGTTACCTTCAGGACTTGGTCAAAATGAATGGTCTCAATAACATTACTATTAATATTCACTGTAGATTCATAATTTGGACATAGGTTCAGTATTACTTTTCAAATATTTTCTTATCTGACAAGAAATTGTATATGCAATTCACAGCAAAATTATGAACTAGGCATAGGTGAAGTCTCTCTCAGCTAAATACTTTTCTATTTAGAATGAAAGTTAAAGGTATTTCACTAACAAACACTTTCTCCCTGACCTTTGAATAAAAGAAGTTACTGTGATCATAGATAGTGGTCTTTCCATTAAACGTTAATTAGCTTAGCACAATAGACAAACTGTGGGTCTTGTTACACTTTTAATAAGCACTTTCAGTACACAAGAAATCCTTATTTTAGCAAACATAACGTTGACACTTTCATCAGTAATTTGACCTGTTACTGCAGTAAGACACAAGTTAACATAATACATCAAGCATTGGCTCACTTGGTTTAGTGGACAACAACCTATATTATTGATTTACTGAACAAAACTTTATAAGCCTCAGCTTTAAGAATTCCTAATTATGAAGTTGGCAGTAACTCTTTCAATACATTTCTGTACTACTTTATTACTTTAGATTCTATTTTTCACTTTAGTTTTTTTTAGCAAGCTTACAAACCTTTAATAAGCAGCCTTAATTGCAAAATTACTTTCAGCAGACATCATTTTCTTTAGCACACTCTTTTGCCACATTAACTTTAACTCTCATTTTCTATTTTCAAGAGACATTAATTAGTAAAACATTGGGCAGTAATGTTCTTTCAATAAGGACACTCCACAAGTGGATATGTGACTGAGGATAAAAAATGGTAGGTACAAGAGTTCAGTTATAATTTACCTTTCATTTGAGTACACTGTAACATCCATTGAGCTGATCCTTCACTATACATTACTGTATTTTTTCTGTTCCATTATAGTGATTGCGAATTGTGGTGGCGAGTGGATGTTGGTAGGTGGATTTGCAATTAGAATTGCTGGACTATGTCAATTCTTGGTGGCGATGATAGATATCAATTCCAACTAAACTCCAGCTAGTTACTGCATCCATCCGAGGCTTTGGCACAATTATAAAAGTGCACAAAAAGCCCCTCTTAGCACCAGCACAATTCACAACAATTTCGTGAACTCTTTGTGTTTCATTAGCTCATCCCTGACTAACTCCTGGTCCCACCTTTCTATCCATATCACCCACATTTTGTACGTGCTGCATGCTTCTGTTCCCGAAGGGAACCACAACACTTGTTACATACAAAATAATTGAGAACCGTAAGTGAAGGTCAGCAGTTTATATTAAAGCAAGTAGTTACATAAAAAAAATATATCATTTGCGCATATTGGTATTCGTATAAAAAATTATTTAAACAAAATTACAATTATATAGATTAAGTTTTGTTCCCTCCAAATGAGACAAAAAATTTAACTAATAAAGAAAATACATTACATATGATTAAACCAGGACATAAAAGTTTCTACAAAGAGATAAGTAAACATTTTACACATTACCGAATTATGCATAGAATAATTACAGAAACTTAGAGATATAACATTAAATAAAACAAATGGCACAATAAATCAGTACTGCATTAGAGCTATGGTGTTACACATGCCCTATATTTCGTTGAGGTTTCCCATAATGGATACTTCAAGGAAACCTCTATAACACTTAGGCAGTGCTGACTACAAAAAAAAATATACTGTCCAACTTCAGTTGGGGGAAAAATACACTTATTACAGACACTAAGAGATTTCGTACATTTCCTCCAAAACATTTTCAAAATAAAATATCTAGAATAATTTTTATTTTCACACTGGTTTTAAGTAAACTAATTTTCTCTATTACACAGGGTATATATTAAAATTTTCGATCTTGTCCACATATACACTATATCACTGACAGACAGGCAGTATACAAAATTATCTGCACATTAGCAAAACAGGTATAGCATTCTGGAAAAAGGTAAATATGCATCTACAAAAACATATATTAGCAAAAGCATAAATATTTCTCCTATGTTATCCATTTTAAAGCTTCTCTTTGTTTATAGAAGTCCAAAATGTTTGTTGCACATAAACACATTAACATATTCAGAATCTAGCTTTAATTATCACTGCTATGTTTTAAAGCAAGACCGTCCAAAATTTTAAGTTACACACATCTACTACTGTTTGAACAAGAATTCATATACATTTTATAATGGCTTTTCACTGACTTCATTAAGAATAGTCAACCTATAACACATTGATCAATGTCACTGCCAGCCTCAGCACTAGCAGTCCATGTCATAAATAAGTAAACACAATTTTCTACATAGAACATTTGCTAAAATTGATACAGTGCCCCATGTTTTGGTTCAGCAGTTCGTAACTACATATCCACTCCTTGCCCCACAATGGCAAGTCCTTTGGTTATTGTTCACATAGCAGTTTAGGTTCTTCTCTGCTTCACAACTACTTGGCATTTTATCAGATTGATTTGTTACCCAACAGTACAACTTTTGGGTATTGTGGTTCATTCTGAACTTCAGTACTTTTATCACTGCAATTATCTTTACATCATCTCCAGTGCACATGTTAAACTTCAGGTATAATTACATCCTTATATGTTACATTGAATCTGAAACTCAAATACATATGTCAGACACTGGTAGTAACAAACATTTCTTTTTAAATGACACCATTGGGGAGTATAAAACATCATTTCGTATTTAGTTACAATTTTTAAAGCAATTACTGTGGTTTAAATAAGAGAAAACCTTTACTGTTAATTCATAACCTACACATATTTCATTTCCTTTTTGACCTAGTCCTATTTCATAATTACTCAGTCACATTTGGACATTAGTATCATCATATTACTCATCATAAATCCTATTTTAAATTTACAGTCTTTCCATTATTCTGACCAGAACCACATTATGTAATTACTTATTCTCATTTCCTGTTTACCTTTACTCTTTCAGCAATCTCTTGGTTGCATTACTTGGCCATTTTCTACTGTACCCATTTTTCTACTCAACATCTCTGTCACAAACATCTACTGTATCTAACATTATTTCCACACTATTTAATTCATTTCTGATGGAGAAGAAAGAAAGAGGATAGTAAAAGTTCCGAATGAAGAAGGGGAAGGTTGACAGCACGACAAGAAATGGAAGCAGTGTTCGCAACCATTGGGGTACCTGGTGCTCGTGAGGCACCTGACAATGCCAAGAGTGCATGTCCCCTGAGGTTGAACAACCCTCATCTGAGGATATGTACCTTTAAATATACAACATATAGCAAACATCAACACTTTATAATCTTTAAGTAATTCGAAATTAATTAGTATCTTGTGGAGTTCTTAGCACTTTCATTAAGCTACCTTAAGCATCATTATTCATAAACTTTTCAGGATTGTCACACCTTGCCCCTATCCTCATAATTGTATTGGCATCAAAATTCACTCACATAACAATGAACAGTTTGTAAGCAAAGTCATACAGTACACTACAATAAATAAACAGCAACGTGTCCCCAGACCTCAAAATCAACAAACCAATAATTCACTTTCTGATAATACTCAAATACAATAATAAGATCACGCATTATTTTAACAACATATGTACATACAGCATCCTGACCCCAGTGTCTTTATTGACAAGACAGTCTTTTATTATTCATAAACAGTCACTTAAGTCTGGTGGCTTTTTAGGCCTCCTATTTTGTGCATCTTTCACTATGATATTCAGATCTTGCCAACATTTTCTTGCATGAGTTAGCTTTTTAGGTTTTGGAATTTCAAAGTTTTTAGTAAGGTACAATATTTCCTGTTCTGCTATCATTTCATCAGATGGTTATTTTTGTTGCTGTAATTCACATTCTAGCAAAACATTTCTTAGGGCTTGCCCCAGTATAGTATCATCTAGAGATCCCTTCAAATTATGCCCCTGTGCTACATTACTGAATTATTCCTTTTCTTTTGGTCCATTTCTACTTTCTGTATTTTATTTTGGAACAATGTCACTAATTTTTTCATAACTTCTTTCAGTAAAAGTATATTCACTTTCATTTATTCCTGAGAATTCATCTTCCTGGAGTCATTACTACTTCCTTCCTCAACACCAGATTCACTTAAGTACGCGTCTTTTGAAGAATATTGAAAGTTAGTATATTTATTCTTATCTAGATCCATATACCCTTCATCATCTGAACTATCACTGATTTCATTTTCATCATCAGATTCGAGCAGGAATGCAACTTTCAGACAGTGGAGCAGTACATCATTTGTTGTGTCAGCCACTTCGTTTTTCAAATCATTTTCTACACTATGCACATCGTTTGGACACTCAGGCACTTTTGTTGTATCACTTTAATCGATTTCAGTCTGATTTTCTTGTATAGTATAATCGTCATATACAATGATAAACTTCATTTCATTTTCCTCTTTGCTATCATTCTCAGACAATCGGGCGAAATCCCTACCTGATCTTTCTACGTCAGAACGACAAAACAGGTTTTCATAAACAAGAATTTCATCTGCACTGTTTATAACGTCATATTTACTAACACCATTCTTTACACCATTTTCGTCTCTCATTAATTGTGCACATGACTTTTGCGTGGCATAATCTACTTTCTGTTCATCTCCATTCTTCTTAATCTCGCCTGAATCTATGTCCTGTTTCTCATATAAATTACTGCCAGAACAAATATCTTCTTTCCCAATCGTACTACCTTGCTCCCTTTTATTCTTTAATAATGCCTTTCGCTTGATTCTGATATTGAGTTATCCTTATCATATGACATATTAACTTAACTTTCAATTTTACATACATCTATTACTGAAACCGGCAACGGAAATGTCCGACTCTGTCTTTTATGTTTATTTCTATGGCAGCCATATTGTTCTGACCATAACCATTTCTGTGTGCTGCTGACTGCAATGTACGGTGCACCGGCAATCTCTGCCCCCAGCACAAGCGGTCACATTACTTCGCACTGGGCTCACCACTATGTATCACTCCACGCATGTTTTCCATAGGCGCGTCCTTAAACTTCCTGCCCCATATTTTAGATTCTGCCTTCTCGAGTTCATTATTTGACAGCTTTTCTTTGGGCCAAAAACCGGTTTCCGAGTGAGTCCGGCCCTTAAAACACGCGGTTTTTAGTTTTCCACTTCGTCTTCATTTTGTAAATTCCGCGCCTTGTATCCCCTACTGCACGTTGTATAGTTTCCCCTTCCTGTCGTGCGACCTCTTTTAATCATGTTTACATGAAATCTATCATTTCCAGGTTTTCATTTTGGTCATTAGTTTCTCACGGATAATTGTTTTTATTATTGTAACGAATATCGTGATTTCCTCGCCAATGGCCTTCGTCTTCGACTCTTTCCTAAAATGGTGCAAAAATCCTATGAGTACTACCCACATATCTTTTTGAATCCTGTGGTAGTTTCTTCCAAAGTTCCCAAATAGTTTCGGTTTCAGTGCGTCTGGTTTTCAAGTGTATTAATTTCCTATACCACGATCCACAAAATTCCTTCATGGTCTGCCTCCCTCTAATATCATACAATCTGGCCATTATAATTTAACGCAATGTATGGTCTTCCTTTTGTTCTGACCAGTATTCGTCAATAAACTTTTGTTTAAAACTTTCAAAGGGCATCTGGTTAGTATCCAGATTCAATCTCCACCTTTTTGCATCTCCTGTTAATGCAGTGATCATAATATGAATTTTTTCGTGATCAGATAAATATTCAGGAAAGTTCCTTTCTCATTTTGTTTACAAAATCAAGTGGGTGCCGTCCGTTTCCTCTCTTTGCAGGGTCGAATTATTCCTCGCCCTCTAATGTTTTACTAAAGGTATTCTTTCAATAAAATGTGTGGGCTTTGTTTGTAATTTTCTTTCCAAATCATACATTTTGCCTTGGATTTGTGTAGTGTTATGGTCACACTTCTTTTCGCAAGTAACAATCTGTTTGGTTAGTTTTCTACTTGTTTCAGTTAAAGCTGTTTAATCTTTGCAAATTTCGCATTACATTCTGTTTGTATTTCGGATTTAATACCGAATACCTTTTCGTCCACTTTAGTACTGACTAAGGGTTCTATTTGATCTTGAATTTTAAATACTTCAGTGTCAAATCTTTCGTTAATTTTATCAATCTGTCCTTGTACGTTGCCAATATTGCCATTGGTGGCAGTAATTTCGCTTTAAGGTTTTTAATTTCGTTACTTACAATGTCAACTTTCACATCCACTTTCTCGATCTGTTTACTGATATCACTACCCTGTGCTACAATTAGCTGCCTTCGTGTTGCATTTTGTTACCCCATGCTACGATTTGTGCATTAATATTGTCGCTGAGTGCTGGAATTTGTGTTGCAAATTGCGCAGACAACATCCTAAGCAAGTCAGTCACATCTAATGTCGTTTCACTTTTGGTTTCTACTACAGTTTCTTGTTCAATTCCTATATCCCTTTCTGTTTTTGGTAAGACAAACATATCCCTCGATTCATTAACATAGCAACTGTCTTCGAGAACATCGCTTATTTTGTCTTGTTTAATATGCTCAACATTCATAGCTGCGATCTATTTATTTACGTCCGCATGACATCGTACGTAGTTTAATTCGAGCATAGTGCCATCTGTTGATATGTTGCCTGAAATACTATCGGCAACATTCTCTCCCCGCTTGTCTGGATCTATTTCTAAGTGTCTGTCCATTTTAGTTACTGTTAAGTACTGATATCTTTTTACTTTCAATTTTTGCTGACCTTTCACTATCCGTTCGGTCAATTTACAGGTTCGTGCCACTGGACGTTTTATGTTCACTCTATGTTTGTAAAATTCTTAATAGTAGTCTTTTTTTCCGTCTGTAGCTGTAAACTGAACAACGTCCTGTCACACAGGGCCACGTATAACACTGCAACTGCATTTACGTAGCGTGTGGTATCAAATACCAAATTTGGTTTAATACGTACTCTGCCCAACAGAACAGATAGTCCTGTCACAGAAAAGCGACGCATAACACTACCGTCCGTTACTGTTATACTATAACCTCAAAGCTGGAGGCAGTTTGTATAGTGAAATTACTTTTATTATAGCAATTACAGTATAAATAAGCTGAGCAGTGATTCCCTCTCAAAGGAATTTTGTTGTGTTGACCGTGAAGTAACTAATGGAGGTGACTTATCGGAAGTGATAGTCAGAATTAGGTAAATAATTAAACAGTAAGAAACAATATTTTACCTATCGACACTGTTCAAGGAATAAAGAAAACGGTCGCCAGCCTCATTAGGCATAAGAATGAGTAACATTTTTGTTCAGAAAAATGAAAATATGTAACTTTAATGGACAAATACAGACTATACTTTGTCACATGAGAGTGCAATGAACTCTGGCACCTGTATATTTTCACGATAAGGTTGGAGCTGACGGAGAAGTGCAAACTATTTGCATAAATATAACAGATAACGATACACACTATTACCTTCAGGATTTAGTCAAAGTAAATTGTCTTAATAACATTACTATGAATATTTACAGTAGAATCATGAATTGGACATAGGTTCAGTATTACCTTTCAAATACTCTCCTATCAGACAAGAATTTGTACATGTAGTTCACTGCAAAATTATGAACTGGGCATAGGTTAAGTCTCTCTCTGCTAAATAGTTTTCTGTTTAGAATGAAAGTTAAAGGTATTTCAATAACAAACAATTTCTCACTTACCTATGAATAAAAGAAGTTACTGTTATCATAGATAGAGATCTTTCTATTAAACGTTATTTAGCTTAGCACAATAGAGAAACTGTGGGTCTTGTTACACTTTTAATAAGCACTTTCAGTACACAAGAAATCCTTATTTTAGCAAACATAACGTTGACACTTTCATCAGTAATTTGACCTGTTACTGCAGTAAGACACAAGTTAACATAATACATCAGGCATTAGCTCACTTGGTTTAGTGGACAACAACCTATATTATTGATTTACTGAACAAAACTTTATAAGCCTCAGTTTTAAGAACTCCTAATTATGAAGTTGGCAGTAACTGTTTTAATACATTTTTGTACTACTTTAGTACTTTAGATTCTATTTTTCACTTTAGTTTTTTTTAGCAAGCTTACAAACCTTTAATAAGCAGCTTTAATTCCAAAATTACATTCAGCAAACATTATTTACTTTAGCACACTCTTTTGCCACATTAACTTTCTTTTTCTATGTTCAAGAGGCATTAATTAGTGAAACACTGGGCTTTAATGCTCTTTGAATAAGGACGCTCGGTAATCACTTTAGTATGGGAAGGATCCTATGTGGATAAGTCACTTAGGATAAATACAATCGTTCAGTTATAATATACCTTATATTTCAGTACAGTATAACATCCAATGACCTGATTCTTCACTATACACTACTATAGTTCTTCTGTTCCATTACAGTGATTCTGGATTGTGGTGGCGAGTACATTTTGGAAGCGAGTTTCCAGGTAGAACTACCGGACTCTGTCAATTCTTGGTGGAGATGATTGATATCAATTCCAACGTAACTCCAGCTAGTTACGGCATCCATCCGAGGCTTTGGCATAATTATAAAAGTGCACAAAAAGCCCTCTCAGCACCAGCACAGTTCACAACCTTTTCGTGAGCTCTTTGTGGTTCGGTAGCTCATCCCTGACTGACTCTTGATTCCACATTTCTCTCCATGCGAACCACATTTTGCGCGTGCTGTATGCTTCCGTTCCCGAGGGGAACTACTACGCCTTTTACATACAGAATAACTAAGAACCCTAAGTGAAGGTCAGCATTTTATGTAACAGCAAGTATTTACTTTAAACAAAACATATCGTTTGCACATATTGGTATTACCATAAAAAATTATTTAAACAAAATTACAATATTATACGTTAAGTTTTTTCCCTCCAAACGAGACAAAAGAATTTAACTAATAAAGACAATACATTACGTATAATTAAACCAGGACATCAAAGTTTATGCAAAGAAAAAAGTACACATTTTTATACAGTACCGAATTAATCATAGAATAATTGCAGAAACTCAGCGATATAAGATTAAATAAAACAAATGGCAAAATAAATTAGTACAGCATAAGAGCTATGATGTTATAACTAGACATGTAGAATGAAGGCCTTCACGAACGGATGCCATAGATGTGAGGTCGTCGTCCAATAAACTCTTCTGTTCCTGACGATTCGTCCAGGACTCCACTGGACATCTTCAGAGGCGTCCCACAGCTGAGAAATGCCGACTGACTGGTTGGACGTCCGAGAGCGACATACATACTGTAGGAAATGGGGCGTAATCGAAGTAACACGCGATGAGCAAAGATAATCCTAGTCAAAGATAACACATAACTATCGATTGTCGTCTTGTCGAAGATAAATCCGTCTAGCGATCCTGTAGACCTACTGTCCATGTGTCGCTAAGTTTCATTGTATCCTCTTTTCTACTGAAATTATCCCGATGCTTATAAACTTTATTGTCATCTCCACATAGTCGTGTATAATAATTTGACGTTGTAGATAAAATTTCTGTTTCAGAAAGCTTTACTTAGTGGTTTGCTGACTAAAGAACATGCTTTGCTACAGGTGTTTCTCTATTTTTCCTAGTCGGCAAAGACTTTTGTGCTCTTTATATACGCGCTTTACGCTCCTCTTGATATTTCCAGTATAAACTTCACCACACATGCATGGAATTATGTATACACCTCATGTCGACAGAGGAGGGCGTTTATCCTTCACAGACTGGAGTACCTGACTTCGGTCTTCGGTCTTCTGGTGCTTGGTCGCAAAATTCTCTTTATCTCTTTCACTGAGTAGCCGTTTTTCTCGAAGGCCTGCTTTAAATGTTTTATTTCAGCGTCCAGGTGTTCCGATGTGAATAGCCGCTCGTCTCCATCGACAAGACTTTTAATGATACTTCCCTTTTGTTGTGGAAAGTGATTGGAGTTTTTAAGCAAATATCTGTACGTCTGTGTTACTTTCGGTAAAATTTTATGTTCCAAACTTCCATCGGAGCGTCTCGTAACTACAATTCCCAAGAAAGATATTCTATTATTATTTTCCATTTCCATGCTGAACTGGATTTTTGGATCGATTTTATATTGACGATCAAAGCATTCGTCCTAAGAATTTCTGCCATAGCACCAAACCACATTGGTGTCATCTACAAGCGGGCGTCTGTTGGTCGAGCGGTTCTAGGAGCTTCAGTCTGGAACTGCGTGACTGCTACGGTCGCAGGTTCGAATCCTGCCTCGAGCATGGATGTGTGTGATGTCCTTAGGCTAGTTAGGTTTAAGTAGTTCTAAGTTCTAGGAGACTGATGACCAAAGATGTGAAGTCTCATAGTGCTCAGAGCCATTTGAACCATTTGTCATCTACAAACCGATACCAGCGAGATGGTTTCTTATTAGCTTTGTCCAGAGACGATTGTTCGAATCTACCCCACATAAAAATTAGGGATCGCAGGCCTAATGGGTTACCATTGCTACACCGTCAAGTTGCTCATAAAATTTATAGTCCAACTGGAACTGACTCGAAGTAAGGCAATGTCTAAAAAGAGCGGTCAAATTTCCTGGAAAAATAACCACTATGACGGTGCTGTCGCAGCTGTAATACGCGTTATTTTACGAGTCTCGCTTTCTCTATTAATACATAACGATAAGACAAATATCGCTCAATTCAGGACTGCTCTATCTAATAACATATAAAATTCCGCATTAATAATCCTTTTTTCGTAATGGGAAACAATACGGATGGTTTCCGTCGACACCGGTCATCGCATGAAACAGGTGTTCCAGTATTCACACTTGAAACGGACCAGGACTTTTAAAACAGCCCACGCGTGACGAAATCAGACGCACTAGTACAAACGAAATAATTTGGTCTTTGAAAGATACCAATGCTAGGGAAGCCCCTGGGTCTGATGACCCATTCAAAACCGTGTCCCCCAGTAGTTCAGAATGCCATCTTAAAACACCAACACCTCCGTGACTCTTGGAAGGGGGCCAAGGTCCTGGTGTTCAGGAAGCCAGGGAAAGACCACTCCCTCCCACAAAATTACCGACTCATCAGTCTGCTGTGCTCGCACAGCAAGACTGTTGGGATGGTAATACTAAAACGCATCACTAGGCACAGCATCGCCAACGATACCCTAAGACTGGACCAAGTCGTCTTTAGGAACCAACACTCAACAACACAACTCCTCTGCGTAGTCGAACAAGGCCACAGGGGCCTTGTTCCTAGACATCAAAGAAGCTTCCGACCGTCTCTGGCACAACGGGCTTATAGGCAAACTAAGAGAAGCTGGTTTTTCCGGACGGAATCGTAAGTCTCGTACACTCATATCTCACGAACAGATGTTTAACGCTGAAGTGCAGGGCAACAATCAACACAACGCAGTATCCAAGGGAAGCAACTTAGGGCCCGTCTTGTTGAACCTGTACACCAACCACTTCGTAGCAACACGACGTTAGCCGTCCAAGAGGATGACACAGCCATCCTTGCGCAAGACTTGAAACCGTCGAACATAAATTCACGAATACAGACGGCACTCAGAACTGCCGAGCCTTGGTTGGAACGATGGGGTATTAAAGTAAACGTCGACAAGCGCGAAGCAGTTCTGTTCACAGGCAGACCGAAACTACTGCGCAAACATCAACACCCTAGATAGGTAACATTACATACACACCCGATAAGTTTCCAAGAGAAAGCCAGATATCTCGGTGACTGGCTGGACCGGAAACTTACATAAGGGGACCACATCGAATAGGTTGTCAACAGAGCGCACGCGAGGCTCGAACAATTCTACCCAATGCTCAAAAAGGAAAGTACATTGAATAGGAGGGTGTCGACGTCCTTATACAGGACACTGATTAGACCTCTGCTGACGAACGCAGCTCCCGTCCGGGGATACGCAGCTCCTACATGCCTGCACCACCTGCAGTTCTCAAAGTGCTACGCATCAGTAGCAATGCTCCACCCTATACACGCACCGTGGATCTTCACAATGAATACCGTCTTGAGATCCTCAAGGAAGTATCCAAAAAACACGCCACACGAGACACTTTAATAGTACTTTCATCCTTACTCTGGGAAACCATGATCTCAACCATAGGTGGAAGCGTAAACGGCCCAAGACATTACTGTATAGGGCATAACCACCTATCGCAAGCTGACAAGCACGCACAAGTAACAGACGTCAGCTAGCCCCTGCATATAAGCAACGTTGACTGGATATGACAGCTGCTATTAAAGCCGACCAACAGGCTACAGCAGGGAGACCGACAAGCTCGCACACTGACGCACAAACAAATCACCAACACTACCCCACACTGTGAATCTGAAATATGGCCTATCGGACCAATACGATGATGAAACTAACTGTTACAGGAATGCCAACGCTGACCGAGAGACCAACATCGGCACCCAGCGGCAGCCGCCGAGTAACAGCACCGCACAACGTCAAAGGTATCGACCTGGATGATAGCCACTACTAACAAAGCCTACCCTTTGTAACGCCACTACCCATTGTACGCAAAAATGAAAAATATAAATCTAGTCCTCACAGCCCAAGACAAGCCCCAAGCCAAAGATCCAAGTTCCATCAAAAGAAAAACAAAGTCCCTCTGTACTAACATTGCATGACTAGTAGCCAGCAGACTCAAAGGAAAGTATTACAAAAAGAAATAGAAAGGAATCTTGCTAACTAAGTAACTTAATGTTTCGAAAATGAATAAAGAAAGGAATCCAATACATTAGTTTCAGGATAAAATAATAGCAGATCGCAAGGTAGTAGACTTGCCGGTCACTGAGTATAACAAGTGACCTCAAAGAATACTCCTTCTGAGAACTGTTTGAGGACACTGCGAAATACAGAAGCTAAAGTTGTACATTGTTAATGTGCTTTTGGCGCTTGCCTTGTCGTGTCGTAATGGAACTTGTGCGTTCGTACGTAATATTGGTAGGCGATACGAGAAGGTTTGTTACGTTTTGAGGATATGCGATCTGCTAGAAATGATTAAAAACTGAAAGAGGTAAATCAGCAACTTTGAAAATATCTTTGAAGTAACTCAAGTTAGGAAAATAACCGAATATATTGTCTTAATTTGATTATCATCAACGGAAGACTTAACTTGGACCCAATGCGATAGACAATTAATAGATCGACTTATAGGAAGTGATGAATATAAACTGTGAGGAATATACCTAAACTGCGTTAAAGTAAATGGCGTAATGTGGATCTTGCTGTAAACTCTTTGGCTGAATTTACGTAACTAATTCCACCCATCTGAAAAAAGGCTACTTCTTTAAGACAATGATAGGATGTGAATAGACTAGAATAAACCAACATTTACAATGTTTGACATTTATTTTAACCCATTTAATATTACGTGGTCATGAAACATTTATCTGTGCGACAACATAGATTATCAACAGAGCGCAGCGTTCATAGATATTCTTTGGTGCTCTAGAAAGTTATCGTACCGAGTCAGACTAACTAGCTCACGCGAATTGTAAACTTTCATAGATAAACTCTGGATGTATATAGACTGTAATCATGATCAGGGCAATAATCTCACTTTGTATACATTTACGTGTAGCTAGGCTCGTACACGTCGGGAAGCAAATAGTCATCTGAGGAAGCCGGTACCACTAACACGCACTCGGCGTAAACAAAGTGCAGCAAGACGATTCTGTTTTTGTGACTTTCCTCGCAAACATCTGCCGCGAGCTAGCGGAAGCCTGAGCTTCATTGATTATCAATCAATCAGTATAAAAGGGGAAGTTACACCTTGCATGACCTGTCGCAGGCAGCAAGAAAACCGCTACTGCTCTTACAGCCCGACCCAGCTGTTGCTTCTTTTTTCCCTTGGACCTCGCCTTGGCACTTTTTTGGCTCTGCCCCTCAAACCCCTACCTTTCGTTCAATTTTCGACCGAATCTGCTTATAGATGAGCGTGTATTAATGGTGAACCCGAACCAGACGTACGCAAACATCGCTGTACCCACTTCCTGCGAGACACCACTATGATGAAAACTAACCCTTATCTGAAATGGCAGCAGACGTTCTGTGTTGGCCATCACGCCGGTGTGGGCGTTGAGGGATTCGACCTCTTTAAAAAAAAATGTGATGAACAGTATTTGCTTGGTATAGCTCCAGCTACATGGTGGGAAAGAGAAATTGCAAATAACTGCATAAATACAAGAAAAACATTCGCCTGACTTCGGTTAGGAGAGTCACCAAATCAATATTCACTGCTAGCCGGTGAGTAATTGTTTATATTGATATCTAATGATCGTCATGCTTAGTGGTTGCTTATGTCCTTTAGGCAGGTCGGACTTTTTGTGACATTTCAACTTGCATTTGAGAATGATTACAGCGCCTAAGTCATAACTCCGTGAAATAAATGAATAGTCTACTGACGGAAATTTTTTTCAGACATGTTATGTACGTAGCGCGAATGCTGTGGGTCTTCTGTTATATTTACGAACTCGTGAACTCGCTCTCCTTTCTGAGAGAGTCGAGTCCACTTGTCTCCGACAGTAGTCACAAGTGAGATGTGACAAAAGTCGAATCGTCGTGCATACGGAGACGGTGGGTTCGGTGATGACGTCATAACACGCTCTGGCCAGTTTAAAAGATTATACAGAGCTCATTTCTGATCTGTGATTATACACCTGTTCCCGCCCTGACTCACGTCAGCAGTAGACGCCCGTCGGGTGCCACTCCTAAACCGTTCACTGCTCTCCACTGCAACGAGTGTGTCCGTTTAACTGGGTCACCAAAGTAATGCGCGATAGCGTTTCTTCATTCGTCTCTCGTTTTGGTCGCAAGAAATACGATAGTCCTGCAGAGACCAAAGTAGATCTATTTATTTCCATGGTTTGATACTTACGGAATCGCTGTAATTATCTTTCTAGCCGAAAACGGAATACTGATATGTTTAGAATGTCAAAAGAACTCCGAGATGATAAAATTTGGTGCCTGAGTCTGTTCGCATAGCTGAATTAATTTCCGAAAGAGGTCAGTTTCCGAAGCTCGACCCCGCGGCACGCTTCAGAGGGCCGCTGGGACAGGCCACGGCGCTTTGACACCTTTGACGCTGATGCCGACGCCACCGCCGACACCGACGCCAGTTAGTTGCGGCGTCGTCCGCAGAGGCGCTGCCGGCGGCACCGCACGCACGTCTGGCACGGCGTGCGGCCGCTAGTCCGGCGGCGGCGTCGCTTGGCGTCTGTGTCCGCGGGGGACGGCGTCGGCCGAGGCGAAAGGGCGTAGCGTAGCGTCGCGGCGCTCAGGCCCAAGTGCGAGAGGCTGCGCCGCGGTACCAGGGGAGGCGGCTAAGGTGGACGCGGCTCGCCCGCAGCCAGACACCATCGCACGTTGCCCGAAAAAGCGCCAGTCATCAAAGGTAATCACAGCTGGTGACGTGGATGGTTTTACTTTACGGAGGATATGTGAGATTTTTGAAGCCAATGGTACCTACATTTCTACTGTTGCTTAGCATTTGGTTTGCTGAATAAATTATTGTTTTATTTGCAAGGTTGATATCTATGGAAAGCGAATAAAAAACCTAGCGAGTCACCGATTGTAATTCATCAAAACGCATTTTGTCAAAACGCGTTTCATGGTCTATGCTTCATTATCTGGTTACACACTAGCCACAATCCCGGCACTGAGTTTAATTTGCTTCAATTTGCCCCAACGTGACATTTACACCTTCCTACACGGAAATAAGTGTTGACCGTTGAACTTATACTGGGTTCCCCGAAATTTACAATTTCCAGGTAAAATTGCAATTTTGTCTTGAATAAAATAATTTTGGGTAAAATAATTTTGAGATGGCAGTTAACCACACTGTAGATTATCTCAGCAAGTCGATCGAAACATCGGCAATGTAGTTATTTTAGTTTTCTATCTTAATGAAGGGGCCTAATATCCAAAAATATTTTATAGAGAATGACGCCGGAAGCCTACGAACTCATAGCACTCTTTTGGTGAATAGTTTATACTTAAATTTCTCAACACGTCGCATCAACTAATCTATAATTTTCATCCGCTTGTGTATTTCACGTATTTCGCAACTAATTCTTAATTTTGCTTCTAACAAGACTCCTTTGACCTTACGTTTGCAGTATCTTCAGTTATCTATTCACCAAAATATTTTTAGAACAATTATTACATTATAAATTCATTTTTAAATCAGTGCATTATTAACCTACTAGTACTACTATGAATAAACCCCAACTGTTATTATTTAACATAACGTACCTAAATCCCAATGATCCAAAATCAAATATTAATAGTTAAGAAAGTAATTATTATGATGGTAAACATAACTATGAAGATTGTGAAGGCAGTTAGGGGAATAATGTTAGGAAAAACAGTCTCAAAATCCATTTTCAGAAGACGACCAATTGTTATTAACGTCTACAAATTAATCAGCGCTGTAGAAGCAACTGAGGACGAATGCATGCTGATATCAACAATGCAATGAATGTAACCCTTACTACTGAAAATACTAGCGAGTGAAATTTGAAAACTGTGTCGTCTAAGAAACCCCAGTTGTCAGGTGCAACCACTATTGTCAAGCATATGAGTAATTCTCTTTCTTTGTGAGATTTGGTGATTCCTCGTCACAATAGAGAGTAATCTATTTACAAATGTAATGTGTTGGTGAATTTCTATAGATATACGTTAATTTATACGGCAGTAGTAAGTTTTCTTATTTTTTAATGAAACTATGGAACAACATTGATCAAACAGCAGCGTCTGACAGCTCAGTCATGCCTTGTTAGACAGCATTACAGTTAACAAGTGAGCAGCTATGTACAGTAGGTATAAAACTAGACTCGTGTCTAAACATCATTGCCATCATGATCAGATGAGCCTGCTTAACATGATGACTCTACGTCTTTCGTGTCCGAGTTGTTCCATAAGCCAGTGAACTTTCCTTTTTTCTAGCAGATCGTTAGATACCTGACGACCATTAAGCTTTAGTTATCAATCAGTTCCTCACACACACTGAAAAAGAATTTTCCACCTACTTATCGTGACAATTACCGACACCTTTGTGTGAAATCATTTATCGAAATCAGAACAAAATGAAATAAAGAAAGCCGACACTTAATAGCGACTGAAATTGAGTGAAGGCGTTCATCTGGACTACGCACCGTTCTGCGGACTTAAAAAACTGTAATTACGTAAACTAAACTACATTGTGTATTAAGGGATTGAACTCCAATAGTGCAAACTAATTATTATTTCCAACTATAACTTTTATATACCTACAGACCTCTGTCACGAATCAGGTGTCCTATGTGAGGTAACCAGTGATTTACTGAATTGTATCCTGAATTATTTAGGAAATGTTCATTTTCAACGGAAGCTGCTGACTTTAGTCCGAAGACTGGTTTGATGCAGCTCCTCGCAGTAGCTTATCCTGTGCTAATATATTCTGCTCTTCATACGTACTGCAACCTACATCCACTGTAATTCACTAAATGAATTAAAGTCTTAGTCTCACACAACATTTACTGAATCATTGATTGATTAATATTTTACCAAGGTATCCAGGTGCGTAATGATGTATTAACTAAAGGGAAGAGAAATATATCATTAATAGGACTCGGAAAAAATTATGTTCTCTTCGAAAAAATGATTACTAATTGCTGAAAGGCTGGCAAATAGATGCAGCCACAAAGCCACAGTGGTGACATCTATGAATTCCAACATCTCTCTCTTCCCCTCCTTTCTCATTTTTTGCTGTAATACTAGAAAAATTATCAAATCTTTACTGATAAATGACAAACCAAGATTTTTTTCTTCACTTTAACTCGTTTCCGTAGCCAACAGCAGCGAAGTCACTGTGATATAGGTACACTTGCAGGAATTAAATGGATCCCTCAGTCTCATGTCAGAGAAACCTACGGTAACTGTTGGAATATGATTATAATGTTTGGTTTGTGGGACGCTAAAATGCACGGTCACCAGTGCGCTTACAAAGTCCCAATGTTGACACATTCCAATTTTTTTCACAATCCAATCTAGCCACAGTCACGAATGATGATAATGATGTTGATGATGATGAAGATATGGTAAGCACAACACAAACACCAGTCCCCGGGCAGGGAAAATCCCCAACCCGGCCGGGAATCGAACCCGGATCCCCGTGTTGCAGTGGCGGCAGCGCTAGCCACTAGACCACCAGGTGCGGACCTGTTGGAATATACATTCACATAATCTTTTACTATACTGTGACAACATAGGAAAAATGTCGAAACGGACAGTTTTCTGTCTTACTGCACAAATTTCCATCAGGAGACCACGAAAATTATTTTACTTTTTAATTTTTGGGGAACGCATTCCCACTTCCGCGAAGGCACCGGCCTCAAGAGCAAAATTTCCAACCTAGTCGTAGCTAGTGTATCTCTGCCTTCTAAAGGAGCGGGACTTCCTCATATTTCACTTTGTGGCTACCGTAGACGTAGAGACAGGTGTTGACATACCATGATTGGTATACATGTAGCCGTAAGCCCGACACAATTTTCGTGTTATACTACAACCATTCACTGTTAATTAACAGCCTTTCTTTTTATCCTGTTAATATACTAACATATTTAGGTTTGTGTCAATTTACTTCTAATCGTATGAATACCAGGAACATTGTCATTTTTGTGAAGGTTGAAATTTGTGCCTCCACTCCAGTTATTTCTCATTGAAAAATATGTAACGATACACTGACTAATCACAGTACAAGCAAATAGCTCTAAATCTAACTTGTAACTGTTCGCATTGACAGAGAGATGTTTATCTGTGAGAAACGCAAACTATTTTTCTCAAGTTTTTCACTTAAAATACAGTCAGCGGCTATTATTTGATGCAGATCGTGTTAACTAAAATATAATTCACGAAACAGATATTTTAGAACATCCACAACTCGTGTTTTTCATTAGTAAATATCAACGTTAGTTCACCAATCAGCGATAGAAGAATCAATTAACATGTGAAAATAATGTAAGTAGTTCAACAGGACAAGGAAAGCGATACCAGTCGCGGCATAAACATTGCTATGAACAGGAGCGGCGAAATGTAGATACGCGCTTTAATAGCCATAGAGAATATATTCGAATTGAAATGAATATTTTTCACCAAAGGACAATAACAGCAGCGTATTCAGCAGAAACAGTATAACCATTGATTTTCCTCAAATGAAATGTTACGTAAGGCTGCTAGCTTTAACAGATGCTTCACCTCGCTATGGCCCAGTTCATCAAATCTTAGTCACCCATTTTTCAATTATAATGTGAGCGGATTACAAAATATTACGTTGGAAGGCTCAAAAACCTACCTAACCTCTCAGAGCGTTTGAGAAAATTATCAGCATTCGGCTCAATTTGCACTCAAGTTGCAGCCTATATCTGCGTTTCATGATAAACAAGTTTTGGCTGCACTGATAGCGAATTTAGGTATATCATACCATGTATCAGACAGAAAGCCGTTTCTTCCCGTATCCAGCCATATCCATTAAATGTATTGGCCCATAACTAGTAGCAAGGAATAAACTGTAAATTTACCGATCTTACAAATCAAGTGCAGCGTGCGGCACTACATCTTGCACTTTCGGCGCTGTAGCTTATCGAGTGTTATACCTTGTCTCTTCGAAAACCATAGCTATCATATGGCTGCTACAAAAGCAGATGGAAACAGTTTTGACTGTGATACAAAAGAGTTTGGGACACTGTTCCAAGAAAACATCGATCTCTTAGAGTTTTTACTTATTTACTTAACACAGTTGTGGTCACATGTAAGTCGTTAGTTTTTATAAGTAGATGACCGGTTTCGATCTTCTAAAGAGATCATCATCAGCTCTACATTTGTTAATGACAGTAGAAATAGCTGGAAGTGTTCTCCATCCAACACGGATGGGCCTGCTCAAAGCCAGCGATTTCTTCTGTCAACAAGGAATGTAAATCTGATGATGATGATCTCTTTAGGAGATGGAAATGGTCATCCAAAACTAAAAATTAACAACTTGTATGCCAGCACGACTGAGTTTACTACAATTGTTGTGATACAAAATATTTTGCTCCGATGATATGCTGTGGTTTTTAAGTCAGACGTATTGCAAGCCAAATTGAATGTAAAAACCTTTGATGATCGACTGAATTATCTCCAGTGTTTGAATATCTCAGTTTTATTTGTCTGTTCAGCAACTACAGAGATCTGAAGCTGTGTGCCGCATTTTCCGCCATTTTGGGCAAGCCATAAGTAAATTCGGCGACAGCTACATACTGTGTCTTGATATGCCGTGTGATACTAGATTACATAACGCTTAAGGTGAGTAGAAGTTTCGATGATAAGGATGGTATTTCATATATTCTTCTCGCATGTTAGTTACGAGTCCACTTTCGCAGCAGCACCCTTTTCCGGTGTCGCACTAGACAGGTTTTTCGTGTGTCGTGAAACATTTCGATAATGTTTTAAAGAGGAAATGCTGTGGAAAGAAAAACGACTTCTGCATATGTTACTATTTCACATTTACCAGTCCATCAGTTCATGTAACTGTAAATGTTCATATCGTACTTATTCATTTAGTTTCTATCTTGTTGCTTCAACTGTTACTCCTCAGTTCTTTTCCCAGAAGAACGTGGTTTAATTCCCTGTCTACATTTTGTGATTTAGTGTGTCTGCGATTTCCCTAAATGATTTTATGTGAGTGCTTGTAAAGCACTTTTGAAATAACCATGCCCGAATGCCTGGTACTTTCCTACTCTCGTCAGATATGTACCATTTTATTGGTCATTCTGCCTGACTTTCTGCTAGCGGCATGTCATTGTGAAAGCGTCAGGAAAGATCTTTTTTCATAATCTGCAGACATTATGGAATGCCACTGTTGCGCCTTGATCTAAAAAGTATTAACTCGACGAAACGAATTCGTTATTCGCTTCCTGTATTGAAACTTGTCAATAAGCCAGACAGGACTTTAATCTGTAACCTCCGTACGCACTCTACAGCTCGGTATAGCAACATCATAAAATTTTGCAATACTTTTTGCAGCTTCCTGGCGGAAGAATCTTCAGTTTGTTAACATACACTACGTTAAAAAGTACAAACACGTGTTTCTGTTACGAAATAAGGACAGTACAGGAAAATAGTTTAACGACATTGTGATCGTAACAGCTCCAGATCGAATTTTATGAGTAATGAGTACTGGGCAATGAGTGATATCACCTTTCTTATACGACCTTCTTCGATACGTTCATTAGTATCATAAATATTCTAAGTAATAGCAGATATTACCTTCTCCGTATGTTCGTTTGAAATCTGCGCAAATCTAATCAGCTATCTACACTCATTTTTTATTTCTGTTACTACTGCAGTGTAAAGAATAAAATTGCCGTAATTTTCATAGTGATTGAAAATGAGTCACAGCATCATGAAAACTGTGTTGTACTCATTTAAGCGTTACCGTTGGACGTATTTCTAACTTGGAATGTACGTGTACTGTAGTGACTGCTGGCTTCAGTCGACAGGACATGACCGGACATGAAATGGTGTGGGATAACTTGCTCTTAATATACAACTCTAAGTACGATTAGTCAGCGTTAAGAAGGCTTCCATTGGACGTTAAACATAAAAAAATTCTTGTACTAATCCTCACCTGGCTAGGTAACTCGGTGGTTAAATAAACGCCGTACTCATACTAGACGCATTGGGTTTTAACTATCCTGCTTGTAATCATGTTCTTACGGTTTCATGTAAACGTAAAGACATGTAGAGGAATTCATTTACATATTAATGCTGCAAATATCATGTGTTTCACGATTTCTTCTTCTCCTTCCCACTAAGCAAGGAGTATGGTGACAATGGTTGGGTTTATTCCGCCAGGTGAACCAATAAACCTATCAAGTATAAATAGGGAAATATAGTTCGAAACATGTATATCTGTATTCTACCTGTTGACGTAATGCATGTGGTGGATGACACTTGCATTATGTAATAAATTGTTTCTTTCCATTTCTTTCAGTTTGAAGGGATTTGAGAACAGTTGTTTTTACCGCTTTGAAAACCACGAATTTTTGCCAGGATAAATAAATAGAATGTTGCTGTTCTGTTTGCTTTCAATTCTTTGCTTTCATCATTTAGTTTCATCTGTCCCACATGTTGTTTCTAACAGGCATTTTATGGCATGTTTGTGGCTCAGGAGTGATATCGCCAAGAGGTACTACAACTTAGTATTTGTTGAGATGCGGAATTTGATGTAAATTTAAACAGCTAAATTTACCCAGGCTTGAAACAGAGTGTCCATATCTGACTGGATCTTACAGTGCTTGTCCAATAAGACGTCCCGTTAGGTAACTGTACCATCCACGACAAGTTACCATGCAGTTCTTCTCACCTAAGATGTTGCTGTCGCCCACGAATAGTAATGGCCGAGAACATTTTCTTAGGATATACCTCAAAGTTCTTCCGTTTCTCACGATGTCTCCAAATGATTAAACATTACGTTTATGAAGTAACTGTTGCGTGACTGCTTCATTTAAAATCGAAATTCGGTTAGTATCGCTCTTGGTGTTTTGTGAAGGAAACGTGGAAATATTTTCCGTCATTAAGTTTGGCGCTGTCTTATAATGTACTTCCAGCCTGACGGGAAGAAATTATTGGCACCTACAATTTCCATGATGCTGCTGTTACCACGACATGCAATATTTAACAATGGTTATCATCGTGTACAACCCGTAGCGCTGAATACTTTTGTATTAGTTGTCCCGGATACAATAATCAAAGCTGGAAATTTTAGTACTATCTCCACATCAGTAATATAGGTAAGAATGAACTCAATCATATGCCAACGGCGTGATGGTTGGCAACAGATCGTGTTGTGGGATATCCCTAAGTTCTGATTGACGATAGAATGGTTCAAATGGCCCTGAGCACTATGGGACTTAACTGCTGTGGTCATCAGTCCCCTAGAACTTAGAACTACTTAAACCTAACTAACCTAAGGACATCACACACATCAATGGCCAAGGCAGGATTCGAACCTGCGACCGTAGCGGTCATGCGGCTCCAGACTGTAGCGCCTAGAACCGCACGGCCACTGATTGACGATAGAGATTTAGTATATACATTATTTACATTTCATGTTGTTGCGTAATAGTGCAATATGACTTGACAATGGGACACCGTTGTCAGTTTACACGCCAACAAACTGTGGATCCAACAGTCACCAACTGATAATAGTGATGGCTAGAATGATAACTTAGGACCATTCAGAAGAAAACGGCTGCTCTTTTTACTCTGTATTATGCCGCTACCTGGCATGCTTTATAAATCTGATAACTGGTTCATGTTGTAATGCATTTAGTTTTAAAACTCTGCTATTATAAACCTGGTATCATACACCACGTAATTAGCCAGATATTTCGGTATCAACAAAAAGTCAATAACTACGAACAGTAGACTTCGATTTAGCTGTCTAACACAGCAAGGGCGCCAGTACGATAGTTTGTAGGGGAAGGGGGAGGGCTAGACTTTTGGGTATGGCGAACTTTTAACATTTTGAAAGACGAATTGCGACTTTTAAATAGAAATAAAATAGTTTCAGTTCATATCCCGTTAAATACCTGCGTAATACCGACATTTAAATCATTTACTTCAAAGAAAAGAGGCACCTGACAGCGTTCCCCCTTTCCTTCTGGTATTGGCGCCCTTATATCTCATTTGAGAAAACGTGTCTCTCAGAAGTTTCTTTATCTTCATCATTTGATATTAAAGGCGTCGTTACAGTTATGAACGTAATACCACACTGGAAGTGCCCGTTTATCAATCAGAATGAAAATTATTTAACTTGTTGCGCAATTAACCACGGATAGTAAATCTTAAAAAATTTGCGCTGCCACAAAGTGAGCATGACGACGGGTGTTATTTTTCCAACCGTTACATGCAGATCTATTCATATCGTTTCGTCGTTCACTAGATTGTGTAAAACGACCTACACATTCACACTGGTGTCCTTACCTTTAATTTTTCGTATCGCTCGTATTCACAGATTACATGGATGGATATACAGCATATGACAGATGTGCTAAACTGTCAATATAGTTTACTTACATTTTCCTTTGGATTTATGTCCTATTTTTTGTCGTATATATTGTAGCCCCTTCTTGAGGATCCTCTCATTTAATGCCACATGTCTCCTACATTGAACTTCGCTATATTATTAATCCTTCTGCAATATGGAACTATCTTCCACATAGCAATTCAGATTAACAATAGACAATAGAATTGAATCCCGCTATCGGTCACGCAAAATAAAATTGCTCACATTTACAAAATACCTGTGGACAAGTCGATTTCTTACATTCGTATTATTCACTAACTGTGATGACAGTTCACATCACTAGAATTGCATTACATTCGAAATAAACGTATTTTTCTGTTCATTCTAATCTTGTATCGATCTAAACATTTATATGACATTCCTCTCAAATTTTCTGTCTACTTGCCAAAAACAATGGTTCAAATGGCTCTGAGCACTATGGGACTCAACTGCTGTGGTCATAAGTCCCCTAGAGCTTAGAACTACTTAAACCTAACTAACCTAAGGACATCACACACATCCATTTCCGAGGCAGGATTCGAACCTGCGACCGTAGCAGTCGCACGGTTCCGGACTGCGCGCCTAGAACCGCGAGACCACCGCGGCCGTCTACTTGCCAAAATTGTCCATACATATTAGGTTCATGAATCTGGTCTTCATTCGCTAGCTTGTGACTGTTGTGTGATTACACTTTACTTCCTTGATCATGACTTTATAAAATTTGTAATCGTCTAAACAATGACTAATACTATAAAGTTACTGCTGATGCTGTAACTGCTGACACTGTAACTTAATAACACCACTGCTGTTTGTTTATGATCACCTATAAAACAGCGTGCATTGAAGAATCCCCGAAATGTATCTTTTATCATCATTACTGTTTACGTCATCATCATCGTTATTATCCATAGCAGCACCAACACTAACTACCATGTGACACTGCTGGCTCGCTAAAGCCTTCTTCTCGACATCAACATACTCTATTGCCTTCCATGTTTTTCTGATGTCATGCATTCTCCCATTATCTTGTTTTCTAGGAATTTTCTCCTCACTTGCAGCCCATTTGACTCGCCGCATTTCCTCCACATAACTACTACATTTAAATTACATTCATACTTATGGCGTCCACACAACTCAGTTCCGTAACTCATGTATTTGTCACCGTTGTCTCCTAATAACTCATATCATCCGTGCCGCCATTGCTCGTAAGGATATCTTCCCTGCAAAAATATTTTCCCGTTTAGGGTGTATGTCTCACAAACATAATTCACAGCTGGATGATGACCTTTGTTTTTAGAGACACAAGGAACTTACGTTATGAACAACTGTTTCTAATTTCAGAACAGTACTTCAGGTCATTTTCACACTCATATTTATATCTTTTGCTGTCCATGCATTTGTTGTCTTCAACCAACCAAAAATGAAATACATATTTCTACAATATGTTTTAAACATGGTGAATATATTATTTTAGTTTAATTACAACTGATTGTGTGGCAGTCTTTCAAAGACGCTCTTTTAAACTCTCCCATGTACTGCTGAAATGAGTGCAATTTCAGATAAACAGTGAACTATCACTCACAAAATTATGATTGTTCTGAAATGTCTTAATGACACGTAATCCCTTTTTGACACTGTATGAGAGGTGTGAAAATGTTCTTCAGCGCTGCTGAAGACAGGTTGGACGTACGGCGGCTAGCTCAATACGGAATGCAAAATATGCATTGGTAACGACTGCATAATAACGACGGGCTAGGCATAGGTGAATGACTTTAAATCTCCTTTTAGCCAAAAATGCAAGAGAATGAAATCCATTGAATGGAAATCCATTGTCGGAACTCCAGGATCGATCCGCCACACAAGATACTTTACAGTGAGGTTCTGTCGAATTATTTTTACAAAGTGTCACGGTGTTGCATCGTGCGTACACAATAGCCGTTGTCTTTCTTCAAGGGGAACATTCTGGAGTAGATCTACTTATTTGAGTGTATGGTCCCGTCAATTTTCCACCGACAGTTCCTGTCAATACACTGATACTGAAACGATGCTGATGCGTCACCTCCATAATTGCTTGAGATTTTCCACCTATCCACATGACCGTATTGTGGTATTACAATATATCATCTCTTCTGAGTCTCGCCTCATCTCCACATACAATAGGAAATGTGTTGACTGATTGTCTGACTGACTGACTGACTCATAATCGCCAGCCCAAACCACTAACGATAGAAACTAGGAGTGGCCGTAGATATAATACTGTAGGCATCTTTTAACGAGGGACTGTCCGAAAATCCACTCCTAAGGGGATCAAATAGGGGATGAAAGGCATTTTGAAAGTATATCGCTATTAAGGTAATTTTGAAGCTATAACTACGAAGAATATTATTTGGTTTCTCAGTCAGAAAATAAAAATTAGTCTAGCAGCATATTTGGAAATTCAGTTACGAAGGGGGTAAAATAGTCGGTGAAAGTTTTTGTGAAAATTAATAATTACTAATTAATTACTAAAAAATTTTAAGGCTACATCTATGACAACTGGTATTTGACTTCTCGGTTAGAAATAAAAAGAATGGTGTTGCTGGTGATTCAATCCCTAAGGAAGTGCAGGAAGGGATGACAATTCTTAAGAAAACATTTACTTTCATACGAAAATTTTAAATTTATGAAAATTCGTGTTTCACTTCTCGGTTAGATATAAAGAAATATTTTTTACGGAATGAAAGTTGCTATGGAAATATCTCTATAAGGATTCAAAAGGCATTATTAACATACGCCTTGGACTCCTGCTACCAGAATCGCTTTTTGGTCAGAGTACATTCAGTAAAGACAATACTTATTTGGCCTTAATTAGCATGAAAAGCTAGGAGTTGCACTTTGTGAATAACATAAAAATTCGATTAAATAAATACAACGAAAAATCTCTGCAGGGCATACAGTCTGTAAATAAAATGCAGGCTGTGAACTGCGGACTGTCAACGGCCCATGTTTAAAAATGTATTGGTTTTCACAGATTCCTTTACAGGAGCTTTGCTTCCATTTTTGACCATAATCTCACCTGTAGGAATATATGACACTTATTTTAAACAAACTGTATAGTTTCACCAACCCGTGTTCAGCATCTTAATGCGTGTTGAATGGTTCGAATGGCTCTGAGCGCTATGGGACTTAACTGCTGAGGTCATCAGTCCCCTAGAACTTGGAACTACTTAAACCTAACTAACCTAAGTACATCACACACGTCCATGCCCGAGGCAGGATTCAAAAAAAAAAAAAAATGGTTCAAATGGCTCTGAGCACTATGGGACTCAACTGCTGTGGTCATAAGTCCCCTAGAACTTAGAACTACTTAAACCTAACTAACTTAAGGACAGCACACAACACCCAGCCATCACGAGGCAGAGAAAATCCCTGACCCCGCCGGGAATCGAACCCGGGAACCCGGGCGTCGGAAGCGAGAACGCTACCGCACGACCACGAGATGCGGGCAGAGGCAGGATTCGAACCAGCGACCGTAACGGTCTCGCGGTTCCTGAGTGTAGCGCGTAGAACCGCTCGGCCACCCCGGCCGGCTAATGCGTGTTGTTAGGTATTATCTCCGTCTTCAAACGGAAGCAATTCCATGATTCCGTAGTATTTAACAGTCGCGTCATATAATGTCAATGTATTAACCGGGGGACAGGGTGTGGGGAAGGGGCGTGGAAGCACTTTTGATAATTTTTATTGTCCTACCACTGAGGTTCAGGCATTCCTATAGGCTTTTGCACGGTATTAATTCTACCAGATAGTTTTCCTTCAAAATGTTTTTTGCACGTGCTATTTGAGGATTGAAAACACACAGAACAACCATTGGTTAAGTACGTAAAGAAGAAGTAGAGTATTCTGGAGATGCCGACTCATAAGAGCATAATACACACATCATATAAAGTTTTGCGTAACCTCGATTCCGGGAGTTCCAGAACCTGTAGAGAAACATAAATATCATTTCCGCCCTTTTTATTGATCATGAAAACCACACATTTCATGATGTACCATCATACAGCGAGACCTTCAAAAGTGGTGGTCCAGACTGTTGTATACACCGGTACCTCTAATACTCAGTAGCACATCCTCTTGCATTGATGCATACCTGTATTCCTCGTGACATACTATCCAGAAGTTAATCAAGGCACTGTTGGTTCAGATTGTCCCACTCCTCAACGGCGATTCGGCGTAGATACCACAGAGTGGTTAGTAGATCACGTCGTCCTTAAACAGCCCTTTTCAATTTATCCCACGCATGTTCGACAGGGTTCATGCCTGGAGAACATGCTGGCCGCTCTATTCGAGCGACGTCATTATCCAGAAGAAAGTCATTCACAAGATGTGCACGATGGGGGCGAGAATTGAGAACATTATGCCAAACCCGAGCGGTCGATTCGGCTTGTTGTTGGGCACATCTGTACCGCTCTGCCTGGCGTCGTGGTTGCAAAGATGGACCTCGCATCATGCAGCCTACTGCGCACAGTTTGAGTCGTAACACGCCGTCCTGTGGCTGCACGAAACGCTTTATTCAACATGATGGCGTTGCTGTCAGGTTTCCTCCGAGCCGTAATCCATGGGTAGCGGTCATCCACTGCAGTAGTAGCCCTCGGGCAGCCTGAGCGAGGCATGTCTTCGACAGTTCCTATCTCTTTGTATCTCCTCCATGTCCGAACAACATTGCTTTGGTTCAGTCCGAAACGCCTGGACAGTTCCCTTGTGGAGAGCCCTTCCTGGCAGATAGTAAGAATGCGGATGCGATCGAGCCGCGGTATTGACAGTCTAGGCATGGTTGAACTAGAGACATAACGAGCCGTGCACCTCCTTCCTGGTGGAATGACTGGAACTGATAGGCTGTCTGACCCCCTCCGTCTAATAGTAGCAACCCATGCATGGTTGCTTACATTTTTCGCGGGTTTAGTGACATCTCTGAACAGTCAAAGGGATTGTGTCTTTGATACAATATCCACAGTCAACGCCTATCTGCAGGAGTTCTGGGAACCAGTGTGATGCAAAACGTTTTTTGAATCGAGTATATCAGCTGTACCACCCAGCGTGAACACTATAAAAAAGAATTTTTTACGCATTTATGTTCCTGTTACGATTTATTGAGGAGTGATAAGTAATGTAGGTCATCCGGAATATAAGCCTTGTTAATGAGTTCTTGTGTTACTTTATTTGGCAGCGACTTTACGAACAAGGGTGTTTGCTTCGATTAGTAATTTAGACAGTCAGCTTTTATCAGATGTGTTCAAGTGGCGATGACTGTTGATAAAAGAAACAGATTGAAAAATACTGCCGACCGCGGTGGCCAAGCGGTTCTTGGCGCTTTAGTCCGGAACCGCGCGACTGCTACGGTCGCAGGTTCGAATCGTGCCTCGGGCATGGATGTGTGTGATATCCTTAGGTTAGTTAGGTTTATGTAGTTCTAAGTTCAAGGCGACTGATGACCTTAGATGTTAAGTCCCATAGTGCTCAGAGCCATTTGAAGCATTTTTTAAATAATACTACCACATTTTAATTTTAGGCTTAGATACTTACTGCCGAAAATAAAATTTTATGAGTAATAATTACAAGTTTGCATATTTTCACTCCAAACGTGAGGTTATTAGAGACAAAAGGCTATGACACCAGAAAGAAAATTAAAAGATGAAGCTGCTGTAACCTTGTTGAATGATTTATGGAATGCATGGACAATTTAATTTGTGTTGGCCGGCATATATGTTTAGCGTCTTAACTGCCGGGTGATACTGGATGTGACCGAGGATATGGACTATAGAAATTTAAGAGAAAACTAAATACACCGAGAGGTTCAAAAATGTTCAAGTGTGTGTGAATTCCCAAGGGACCAAACTAATGAGGCCATCGGCTCTTAGACTTACACATTACTTAAACTAACTTAAAGTAACTTAATGCTACGAGCAACACACATACCTATGCGCAGGGAGGACTAGAACCTCCGGAGGGAGGGGCCACACAATCTGTGACATAACGCCTCAAACCGCGTGGTCACTCCGCGCGCCAGTGTACTTAATAAGTACCGTGTGTCTAGTTTCTAAATTTTGTAATGCACTATCACTCAACTGTAGAGGCCGGCCGGTGTGACCGTGCGGTTCTACGCGATTCAGTCTGGTACCGCGAGACCACTACGGTTACAGGTTCGAATCCTGCCTTGGGCATGGATGTGTGTGATGTCCTTAGGTTAGTTAGGTGTAAGTAGTTCTAAGTTCTAGGGGACTGATGACCACAGATGTTAAGGCCCATAGTGCTCAGAGCCATTTGAACCATTCAACTGTAGAACAATTCGGTAATAATAACAACACTCACACACCGTCTAGAGGTAGCGGCGTAGTGAGTGAAAAAGGAGGAAAATGTATGTATTAGTCTGAGGATATGGCATTATATACCTTTTGTATGTACACAAAGAGTATGAATTACTATTTTCAGAAAAAGGGAGATGTTTGTTAATGTTCCAGGACAAACCTTTTATGGACGGAAAACGCAAGAATACCTACGTATTTTGGAAACAGTTCAAAGGAAGTACCCTGTTAATTGGTTCTAATTCTTGAAGAATCAGCCACAATTCCAGTGTCAGTAGTCCACATAACAACTTTAGGTGCATTACGAAATATAGAGCATACACAATACAATCGGCAATAGTGACAAAGCTGTACGTTCTAGTTGCCTAAGTATATAACACGATCACAAGCGACCTTAAAATACCTGAAAATAACCTGTGTAACGTCGGGTTCATTATTTCAAAATAAATGAAAATTAAATCTCAATTATCAGTATAGGGTAGTACAACTAAAAAGCCATTTTACGTCGTGAAACTCAAAATGTCTCAAAACTTCATAAAATAGTAAATAGTAAACAATCCTATAATGTTGGAAACTATACCCACACATGACTGAATAATAACACAGAGATTTTTTTAAAATTCAAACACGATTTACATATGTTGTAATTTAATATACACCCGTACAGTGAGCACTGATTAACATTACAATCGAAGCAGGAGTCAAACGGGTGACGAGGGTGCCCAGAGGTAAGTCCCTGGTCTCATATTCGGGTGTACACCGGTTCGAATCTTCGCCCCGTTATCCAGTTTACAATTTTTCGTGATTTTCCGAACTCGCATAAGCTGAATATCGAGATGAGTCGTTTGAAAGGGCTCGCTGCATTCCATCCCCGACCCTCCCCAACACGAACTTGCCCTCCGTCTCTAACGACCTCGTCGTTCTTGTAGAATACTTACTGCCTGTGAGTACGGCATTATTCGTCTCCGTCTCTAATTACTTCGATGTCGACGAGACGTTAACCCCAGTCGTCCTTCCCTTTTAGTAAGGCATTATGAGCCATTAAAGGGGACAATGCAAGAACATCTAGCTTTGATGGTAGTACAGTTAATTAACATTAGTGTGACAGAAGTAGCTGTGAGAGCGCGCCACTATCAGAAAGTGCCTTAATTGTACTATCGAACTATCCTGTATTCATTAAATACTTCCAACAAGTATAGCTTACCGTTTGCATTAAATTCATGTTACTTTATATGATAATGGAGGTAACAGTCCATTAACGCTGTAATGTAATAAAATAATTCTTTTTATTATTTTGTGATTATTAGTGTAATGTAATAAAATAAAATACGAGCCGTGACTTATATAAAAAAGAAACACACATTAATGTAATGGCTCAGCATAAAAGAGAAATAACTAATCTAGGAATATTATTAACAGTGTAATATTTTGTTTAATTTAGCCCGGCATGTATAAGCACTCAGTAACTAGCTCAGTTCTCAGGGTAGTTACGCAATCGTCGATAATTAATTGTGTTTTTCTTATTTCCCAACACTACGGATATTATTCCAGGTACGTGAGAAGTCGTGTGCTTATTGCACCAGAGAATATTTGCCAAGTCTGTTCGATGAACCCTACTGTAATACGTAACTTATCGCGGTTTCGTCTCGATTCCCCAATATAAGATAACAAGAGTAGCATCTACAAATGAAATCCTATAATGGAACTGGAATCCTGTGACCAGACCTTTTCTGCCTTGGATGTTATCTCGCTATATAAAGAAAATTTGTAAATAAAAGTGTTAAATTATTAGTAGCTGCCTCCGGTCTCGTGGGATCTGAAATAATGTGAATTGTCCTAACTGACGGCACGTCTCGTAGATGAGCTAAGAGAAAAATGTTAAAGAATTTTCTAAGATGGCTCCTAACAATGAAAATTCTTTGTTGAGGCCCATATCTACTTAAGGCAATACAGGTATCCGACTAACAATAGATTGACCACGTACACAAACTCTTTTTACAAAATAGCCATTATATTTTCCGAGTTTTAAGTACAACTTACATTATCATCTGGTACAGCAAGATGAACTTTACACAAGAACGTCCTCTTAGGTCCGAATCCAAGCAGATAAGATAAGTGAATGACAAAGGAAAGATAGTTCATGCATAGAAGCGCAAGAGTCCATGGAAAAACATGTCCATTGTAGTTCTATCTTTTCTTCTTTGGCGTACTTGTCGATTATTTGTAATATATATCGTAGTATTTAGTTTACATTTCTTTAACTCCAGTACACCCAGGATAAACAGTACAACGCCTATAATTATTCAAAGAGATTTATAGGTATAAATAACACGAGAACTATATATAACCGAATTCCTATAGGGAATGTATTTGCAAGAGTAGGGAGCCAAGGCAGTACATAATTGAGAAGTAATTTATACGCTTCTACATGGTTGAGTACACTCTTCAAGATTTTCTTCTGCTATCTAATTTAAAATTATCGAACAAGAACTTTTGAAACCTTCTTTTCAGAAATTCTGTAGAACAAGATATATCTTGCCAGGACACGACATGAGGTAAATGGTAGCAATGTGTGCCGCCCAACTCCAAAATGATCACCTGTTCACAATGACGTTGACATATTTAATTTTTATTGAATTATGACGATTGCAACTTCCATCGAAGGTGCCCTTTTGTATAACATCATCCAATCTACATGCTTCTAATTCCTCAAATTTTGCTTTGAGGCAGTGGTTACAAAGTTGTAAGCAGTTTCACGGTTTAGTACATGGAGCAGTATAGTATCTACAATGACATGTTATCAGCATTCGTCTGTAGATCAAATTTTGTTGCAATATGGAAGGTCTTTCCTATGTCGTCAGCCAATAAAATATTTCTTCTCTCGCGGTATCTATTCCTCATAACACCACATTTACGTTTCCTTGTAAAGTGGATTAGTGTACAATAATGAAAAAACATTTGCTTCTTTACCATATGTTCACTACCGCTGATAAATTCCGCGCCAATACAGGACTGAATGTGTGTACCGCAAGAGGTGCAAGGGATGCTTATTGCCACCCAAACCCTCAAGGGGGAAAAAATGCTATGTTTGCAAACCGAGCTCGAATCACGGCAGATGCATAAATTCAGTAGCAGTTTTAACACTACCAGAATATGAAACACGTGTTGAGTACTAGCGTCTAGGACTACATCTGGGACTATATATTGCGAAATCCCGAAACTATTTCGCCGTTGGCCGTTTTCGTAATGGCAGCTAAAATATCAGACAACCACGGGCTCTAAAAGTTTTCATTTACGTTTTGCACTCGTTTTACAATTTTTCTCTTGCTGTCAGGCAGTGTAAAATACAGCTACGTACCTGACGGTTACCTGCCGACAGGAAAGTAATGTGCAAATATCATACAGTCTGTACTTCCTCAGTTAAGTAAAATTTTGCTAGTAGTAATACTGTGTTCTGGCCAGCAAACATCGTTGGACACTGAAACGTGGTAGGTAATTTCATAAATTTGTCCGGTTGCTGAGTGCGCCGAAAAAGTAATAGCCTCGCTTTCTGTCATAAGGTGAAAATACGGTGCTCTAAGCAGTCAGAGTGTGAAACGTTACCTGTTTTTACGTCAATGTGCTGTTTGTCACTTGGCAATATCTGCCGATTTCTTCTGTGAAGTGACTTTTGGCGCACAGGATTAAGAATGCTGATGTTTTCTATATGAAAATCAATGACTACTTAAATACAGTGCACTGCTGGTAAAGCTGTTTTATCAGTACCGCATCAATAGCAGTGCTGCATTGCGGTGACATCGCTGACAATAACAGCTACGAAGAGAGCTACAGAATAAGATGAAGAACTTTGAAGAAACATGTCAATTTGGTGGTGCAGCAGGCGGACCAATCCCATGGTAGTTGGTGGTGATGGCGTTCGGTTTGTGGGGCGCTCAAATGCGCGGTCATCAGCTCCAGTACAAAGTCCAAATTTTTACACAGTCCAGTTTTTACACAGTACAAATGGTTCAAATGGCTCTGAGCACTATGGGACTTAACTTCTGAGGTCATCAGTCCCCTAGACTTAGAACTACTTAAACCTAACTAACCTAATAACATCACACACATCCATGCCCGAAGCAGGATTCGAACCTGCGACCGTAGAGTTCGCGCGGTTCCAGACTGAAGCGCGTAGAACCGCTCGGTCACTCCGGCCGGCTACACAGTACAATCTAGCCGCTGTTACGAATGATGATGATGATGATGATGGTATGACGAGTACAACACAAACATCCAGTCCCCGGGATGGTAGCTGATGAAAGTGCTGTAGCTACAGCCTGAGCACATCGTTTTCGAGTGCCCAGACTTCGAGCCGGTTGCCTCGGAAGCAAGACGGGAACTAAGAGACAGCCCTTTGGTGGAGGTACTAAAAAACCCAGATCAATACCGAACTTTACAAGACCTGGTCGATAAAGTTTCCAAATTTGATAGGCTAATTTTTGAAAAGAAGATTACGGAGTTAATTGAGAAAAGCCGTACTCTTCAGCAAGACTGAAGAGTATTGAGCATCACAAGGAAGGAACAACCAACAACTGAAATGCCTCGTGGAGGCGGAATGGTGGTGTGGGACCCGACTTCTGAACATCCGTAGGTGGAGTTCTGGCCATCCGCCCCTTCCGATGGGGCAACCACATGTATGTGGATGGTAATGAGGGCAAGATGGAACGAGATGACAAGGCTCCCCACTCTATGGTGACATAGAGATGTGGGAGGCCTAGAGGTGATTCCAAAAGTATGTGTTGCCTTCATACCAGTCCACACTATAATTCCTGATGTTTGACGAATTAACCCGGCTAGACAATTGCTTGTATATATGTAATAAATTGTAGTCACAAAATATTTTCTTTTGCACGTTTCTTTATTGTCAGTTAACGAGATGTTTTCCTTTAGCGCAGAAGCGAATGTTCATTTTTCCGTATTTATGTAGAGGTAGATTTTTTTCTTTGGTGTATTTTGGTGTATTCAAAATGGGTGGTGGAGGGATGTTAAGAAAAATGTACCACAGCTGTGGTTTCGCTGGTAGTAGTCGGCCCACCTCCTCGTGGTAGGGACGGGCAACGCTCCCGGAATCCCGGATCGGCTAAGTGGCCGAGTTTTTTGTAAATATCAATTTGTTTGCATTGTAACTTGTAAATAATGTAGAAATCACTGTTACTGTAATGAAGTAGTATTGTTTATAAGTAGCACCCACTTTTGGCAACTAGATAGTGGGTGTTAGTATGTTACCAATAAATCTTGAAAGAAAATCTTGTAGCTACAGCCTATCGTGCAAGCACATGCCTCAAATTGTGCCGCCAGTGTTAGAGCTGTGTCACTGGGATTGTCTGTCCCCTGGTCAACAGTTCAAAAGATTTTATGGCGCCTTTTATACTGGGTGGTCCATTGATAGTGACCGGGCCAAATATCTCACGTAATAAGCATCAAACGAAACAACTACAAAGAACGAAACTCGTCTAGCTTGAAGGGCGAAAACAGATGGCGCTAAGGTAGGCCCGATAGATGGCGCTGCCATAGGTCAAAGGGATATCAACTGCGTTTGTTTGTTTTTTAATAAGAACCCCCATTTTTATCACATATTCGTGTAGTACGTAAAGTAATATGCATGTTTTAAATGGACCACTTTTTTCGCTTTCTGATAGATGGCGCTGTAATAGTCATAAACGTATAAGTACGTGGTATCGCGTAACATTCAGCCAGGGCGGACGGTATTTGCTTCGTAATACATTAGCCGTGTTAAAATGGACCATTTACCAGTTGCGGAATAGGTTTATATCGTGTTGATGTATGGTTATTGTGATCAAAATGCCCAACGTGCGTGTGCTATGTATGCTGCTCGGTATCCTGGGCGACATCATACAAATGTCCGGACCGTTCGCCGGACAGTTACGTTATTTAAGGAAGCAGGAAGTGTTCAGCCACATGTGAAACGTCAACCACGACCTGCAACAAATACTGGTGCCCAAGTAGGCGTTTTAGCTGCTGTCGCGGCTAATCCGCACATCAGTAGCATACAAATTGCGTGAGAATCGGGAATCTCAAAAACGTCGGTGTTGAGAGGAATGTCGGTACACGTATTGCCAAATGCATTGAGGTTGAGGGACACCATTTTGAGCATTTACTGCATTAATGTGGTATTTACAGGTAATCACCGTGTAACAGCATGCGTTCTCAGAAATGATAAGTTCACAAAGGTACATGTATTACATTGGAACAACCGAAATAAAATGTTCAAACGAACCTACGTTCTGTATTTTAATTCAAAAAACCTACCTGTTACCAACTGTTGGTCTAAAATTGTGAGATATATGTTTGTGGCTATTACAGCGCCATCTAACACAAAGCGAAAAATGTGGTCCAAGTAAAACATTCATATTTATTTACGCACTACACAAATATGTAATAAAAATGGGGGTTTCTATTTAAAAAAAAACGCAGTTGATATCCGTTTGACCTATGGTAGCGCCATCTAGCGGGCCAACCATTGCGCAATCTAGTTTCCCCCCTTCAAGCTAGACAAGTTTCGTTCTTTTTAGTTTTCTCGTTTGACGCTTATTTCGTGAAATATTTGGCAGGGTCACGATCAATGGACCGCCCTGTATGCGTATCCCTACAAGATTGAGAATGTGCACCAAGTTAGACCCCATGATAGGCTATAGCACCGTCACTTTCCTCTTCGTTCTTCGCAAACATGAAAATGGATGACACGTGGCGAACAGGGCACACTGTACGCTGCCGTGAATGCACAAATCTGTCCCATATTCGATTCTACTGCGCCTCCTGTTCTGTAGGGACGTCCAATGCACTCAGTTTATGTGACCGTGTGGTGCTGTTTCACAAACTCCTCCATTCTCAGTCCATTTTTCTTCGAGAAGATGACGTCTCGATGACCTGTTAGCTGTACAATGATATCTGCAATTTATAAGAATCTCCCTGTGCTACATGTCATTTCAGCTTCTCAAGAGCACAACTTTGCACACACCACTATTTTCATGCAACATGAGGCGGAGCGAATTGTTGCTTACCAGATGAAAGATTTAATTGGAGAACCCTTCGGTACTGACCACATCATCTCATGCAGTGTGTGGCCTTCCAGATCCCGCGCGTAAATCCATGTGGCTTCTGGCTGTGGAGATATCTGACAGATCGTGTCTATCAGGAATGTATCTGAACTCTTACTGATGTGAAAGATAGCAGAAGACCACATATCCGTCTAACTACATAGGATATGCTGCGAGCAACGGTCGACTATGCCGTGTTACGGTTGCGGCATGTTGCTGATTTGGGAGACCATACGGGAACTGAACACATGTTGTACGAGGGTTGACTAAAAAATAATGCCTCCACCTGCTTAACTCTCCAACAGTTGGGAGCATTGGCATGCGGCAGGTGCTGGCTTGTTCCGTAGCCTCTTCTCTACAACTCCAGGTGGCGGAAAGCCTTAGCATTGAACGGTTGTGTTGTTACAGTGTAAAGTGTGGAACCGTGCGCAGACGGTCGGTCAATGCGATTTAAGTAACGTGCAGTCAATGGTTTCTTGACGGCAGAAGGTGTCACCCCTAAGGAGATTCATCAGAGAATGAAAGCAATTTATGGTAATTGTGTTGATGTGAGTACTGTGCGTCGTTGGGCAGGTAAGTATAAAGATGTTGAGGCGGAAACATGCGACCTGCACCACAAACAAAGAGTTGGACGTCTTGTGACACCAACAACCGAGTTTCACAAGCAAAATTTTCACAGATTGATTCAGGACGATGGTCATATGACTCAGACAGAAACTGCAAGCACAATCGGAATTTCACAAGAACGTGTGGTTCACATTATTGCTTTGCTTAGCTATCGGAAGATTTGTGAGACTGTGGTTGAGGAAACAGTGTCGACTTCTTCCGTGACGGCTTCAGAAAATTTATTCGTTGTTGGCAGATATGTATCCAATAGGCTGGTGATTATGTCGAAAAGTAAATATTGGTAATTAAATATCACATCCTAAGGATTATTTCTGCGTTTGATTTATTAAAATTTTCCCATCCAAACCCAATTAACGAAGGTGGAGGCATTACTTTTCATTCACTCCCCGTAACATGAGACCACGTCGCAATAAACGTACTAGAACTACCATTACCATGTGTCGTTTCTCCCGTTTTCCTGTATCCGCACCATATTCTGACTGTTTGCAGCGCCATATTTTCACCTGCTACAAGAAAAAAAGATCTATTAACTTTTTCATCATACTCAACGAGCGCATTGCTTCGTGAACATACCTACGATGTTTCAGCATCCTGCGATGTATGCAGCTCACACCACAACGCTCGGAAAATAGTCAGTTCAATCATAATCAATATAAGGTGGTGAGACCAGTTTTCTCGGGGAAGAACCATGTTTTTCAGTAGTTCTGAGCGTTATTTTTTAAGTAATTTGGTTCTTGTCCTCCACCATTTCCCCTTCTATATAGCTAATATTAGTCTCTCACCCTACTCTTTCTGCTCATGCCAACCGCTGTGGCCGAGCGGTTCTAGGCACTTCAGTCGTTAACCGCGCTGCTACTACTGTGGCAGGTTCAAATCCTGCCTCGGGCATGGATGTGTGTGATGTCACTAAGTTAGTTAGGTTTAAGTAGTTTTATGTCTAGGGGACTGATGACCTCAGATGTTAAGTTCCATAGTGCTTAGAGCCATTTTCTGCTCACTTGTGCTTGTTAGCTGAAATGGCGAACTTGCCATTGCCAGTAATCTCTATAGATACTATGCCGACCAACCCAGTGTAATGAGTGTCATTCATTTCCAAACTGTACTGTATCATGTCATGGAAGTTACTGCTGGGTGCAGTCTCGTTTTTGTGTTGTTGATGACAAGGTTCTGCCAGTGTGAGGCCAAAACCCAATTTTTTTTTTTTTTTACTGTTAAAATGGGCAGATGACCTCTACATCAGCTTGCGACAGGGAAGTCACCATCGATGGTGCCATCGACAATGTCACGTATAAGACACAGTGAAAAGGTTTGGATTGTAGCGTAGGTCATAGACTGTGCTTGTTGTAATTAAGAACAGATTGTCACTTTTGTACGAGGGTTATTCGGAAAGTAAGGGCCCATCGGGCGCAAAAAGAAACCACAATGAAAATCCGATGAAGCTTTGCACAAATATTTGGGCAGAGTCTCTAGTATGCCCGCCGACCGCGTCACGTTGTTTTTTTCAGTTCTGAACGCACAGTGAGCGCGTAAAGTTGCCTAGAAAATAGTGCCTCCGCCAAGTATGAGGACCTGCTGAGGGATTTCGCCTAATGTAATGCACCACACATAACATAACTGTCATATACGTTCCCTTCTTCATGGCAATTATGGGCCTCACTCTGCAGGGGCAACGAAGATGTTCCTGCAGCGTTGATCACCTGCAGTACAACCTGCAGTTGGCTCCCCCTTAGCTTCATCTCTGCTCACATGGATCACTGACAATGAAGACAATGTTTTGCCACAGCGTAGAGAACTGGTGGAAAGCACAGGTGTCTGATTTCTATGACGAGGTTACTAGAAAGTTGATACAACGCTATGATAGAGTCGGAGCGGAGACTGTCTAGAAAAGCAGATGGAAGGCATAATTAACTGATGCAATTAAATCATTTTGGATCATCACAGTGGTGTCCATTTCGCGATCGATCGGGTCTTGGTTTCCGAATAGGGCTCATAGGTCACATTATGGCACGACATTTCCTTCCATCACCTACCTCCGAATCACCCGCCACCATCTTTACACACTACCGACCTCTCTCTCTCGGTCTGTCCCGGTCGTAGCATTTCTTCCATGTGACGGGGTCAGCTGTTTTCAAGGTTGGGAAAATAATTTTGTTGTTTAAGTCTCTAATCGCCTTAGTCGTCATTTACGACATGTGCGCCATCAGTCGGTGAATCAAGTATACTTTTGATCCGTGTATTATCGTATTTTAATAGTTTGCGTATCGTTTTTAGTGAATCAGATGTTTTGGGCGAGTCCTCATTCACCTAAGATAGAGTGGAAACACATCTAAATACCGCAATAAATCTTGCCGGGGTACGAGATCACCGGCCGTTAATTCAGAAGCTGCGACATGGTCGGGAAGACAACTGTGATCCGGATCTTTATTTCCGTCTGTGATCATAAACTTGTTAGGTCCTCAGACTACCGGTCAGCAATGACCACCTTGAGATGTGGTTTAAAACATGTCCTAATTATTGGAACCATAGTGCAATCGTCAAAAGTTAAACAGAAAACCAGCTTAGCATCGCCGCACATACGTAAACTGTGGTATATACTAGGCCACAATCAATTAAATTCTAGGTCCTTTATTCAAAAATGGTTCAAATGGCTCTGAGCACTATCGGACTCAACATCAGTGGTCATCAGTCCCCTAGAACTTAGAACTACTTAAACCTAACTAACCTAAGGACATCACAAACATCCATGCCCTTGGCAGGATTCGAACCTGCGACCGTAGCAGTCACGCGGTTCCGGACTGAGCGCCTAGAACCGCTCAGCCACCACGGCCGGCTCCTTTATTCGTTGCGGGGATTCGATTCGGGTTTTTCTCACACCTTAGCAGCTCAACTTCTCAGTCGGTGTGATACCCTATGGGAGTAGGCTACGTCTGGCACCGGCTTCTCATGCTGAGCTATAGTTGCATGTTCCGGATGACAGAGCTCTCAGTTAATATACATCCATTACTGCAACTTCATAAACTTTCCTTATAATTTGTCAACACCTGGCTGCGATCCACACCTGGCGGCTGCCTTACCGTCGCAGTATTTTTTACTGTTTACTGACTTACTTTGAATGTACTGCCTGTAAGTCTGGTTCTGATTTCCGGAGAACTTTTGAATGCTGGGACTTTCTTTCTTTTAGCTGTATCAAAGGAAATCTAGAACTTCTTGTACTGTTTTCAGTACATCTCATCTTCAAGAAAGTCATATTCTTGTATTTATCGAGAGTTCTTTAAAATGACATCACATCCAAAGATGCTTACTTAATTGCTTTGTGCATTCTTTCGTGCAACGGAAGGCTGATGCATAACAGAAAGTAGTTGGATTTACATGACGATTACGTTGAGATTCTGTCATGTTTACAAATATTGAATACTTATAAAAGTTTGATGCAATTTACCGACGACTGATTTAGTTTCACGAGTGACATGTTGTCCCGTACTTCTGTACGTCGTTATTATCTGTCTGTAAAGATCATGTCATGGAATCGAGAAACGATGTGATATTCCCTAATTTCTTTACATGCCTGCCATTTCACGTACCATAAATCATGATGTTGACGTTTTTTTGTATGACTACGGAGATTTTCTTCTAATGTGATATAATCTCTCCATTAAATAGTCTCAAGCATATTGTAAACGATCGTAAACCATAAACATGAACCTACCACAAGCCACCCTAAGTTACATGACTGTCATTTTTGCTCTGCTTTGCTTCCTTTTGCCGGCCGGAGTGGCCGAGCGATTAAAGGCGCTACAGTCTGGAACCGCACGACCGCTACGGTCGCAGGTTCGAATCCTGCCTCGGGCATGGATGTGTGTGATGTCCTTAGGTTAGTTAGGTTAAAGTAGTTCTAAGTTCTAGGGGACTTATGACCATAGCAGTTGAGTCCCATAGTGCTCAGAGCCATTTGAACCATTTTTTTTTTTTTTTTGCTTCCTTTGCGAACAGTGCGCAGCAATAATGTTTCTCCGTAAGCCTCCGAGAGTGTCTGATTTTCTTTGGTTTTATCTTTGCGGTTATCTAGATAGGAGTAAACTGTTCATTCATTTTTCATTCGAACAGGTCCTGTGTCACAAGTTAAATTTCTTTTTAATATCGACATGTTATATATCAGAGCAGACCATTGGGAACTATTTTCTTATAGCTGTTCATTTGCCTAAATTACCCAACGTCGTTGTATGAACCCCTTAATTAAGTGGAACTTAATTACGAACGTCGCCTTTAAAGAAGCACTGCAAACATTAGATACAATGGAAAGTAGTGGAGGGGAGGAAGGGGAGCAGATAATAAACGTAGGTCACTGCGCTGGCAATATGTTTTGGCTGTTATATGATGTCATCCGACTCCAAGGAAACGTAATAATCCCTATGTCAAAGAACGCAGATGCTCTCGTGTTTTATTACTGAACCGTTAACTGATAATCCCATATTAACAAATAGTATTTCAAATTATGTATATTACACACATCAAAATGTTTTGCATCACCTCAGTCCCGAGAGTTCCAGAACCTGTACTGAAAATTGCAATAGAGATAACATAAACATTATCTCCACCCTTTCTATTGTTCATGAAAACCACACGTTGCATGTTCTACCACCAGACAGTGACACCTTCAGACGTGGTGATCCGGATTGCTGAACACACCGGTACCTCTAATACCAAGTAGCACGTCCTCTTGCATTGATGCATGCCTGTATTCGTCGTGGCATACTTTCCACAAGTTCATCGTGGAACTGTTGGTCCATATTGTCCCACTCCACAGCGGCGATTCGGCGGCGATCCCTCAGAGTGATTAGGGGGTCACGTCGTCCATAAACAACTCATTTCAGTCTATCCTTGCTATGTTCGATAATGTTCATTTCTGGAGAACATGGTGGCTACTCTAGTCGATCGAGATCGTTATCCTGAAGGAAGTGATTCACAAGATGAGGAAGATGGGGCGCGAACTGTCGTCCATCAAGACGGATGCCTCATCAATATGCTGCCGATGTGGTTGCACTATCGGTCGAAGGGTGGCATTCACGTATCGAACAGCCGTTACGGCGCCTTCTATGACGACCAGCGGGGTACGTATGCCCCACGGAATGCCACCCCAAAATATCAGGGAACCTCCACCTTGCTGCACTCTCTGGGCAGCGTGTATAAGGCGTTCAGCCTGACTTGGTTGCCTCCAAACACGTCTCCGATTGTTTTGTTGAAAGCGTATGCGACACTCATCGGTGAAGAGAACGGGATGTCAATACTGAGCGGTCCATCCGGCATGTTGTTGGGCCCATCTGTACCGCGCTGCATGGTGTTGCTGTTGCAATGATGGACGTCGCCATGGACACGGGAGTGAAGTTGCGCATCATGCAGCCTGTTGCGGGCAGTTTGAAACGTAACAAGACGTCCGGTGGCTGCACGAAAAACATTATTCAACACGGTGAGGTTGCTGTCAGGGTTCCTCCGAGCCATAATCCGTGGGCAGCTATCACCCACTGCAGTAGCAGCCCTTGGGCGGCCTGAGCGAAGTATGGTCATCGACAGCTCCTGTCTCTTTGTATCTCCTCCACGTCCGAACAACATCGCCTTAGTTCACCCCGAGACGCCTGGACAGTTAGTTCCCTTGTTGAGAGCCCTTCCTGGAACAAAGTAACAATGCGGACGCTATCGAACTGCGGTATTTATTGTCTAAGCATGGTCGAAGTACAGACAACACGAGCCGTGCAGCTCTTTCCTGGTGGAATGACTGGAACTGATCGGCTGTCGAACCGCCTCCGTCTAAAAGTAGCAACTCATGCATGGTCATTTACATCTTCGGGCGGGTTTAGTGACATCTCTGAACAGTCAAAGGAACTGTGTCCGTGATTCAATATCCACAGTCAACGTATTTCTCAACGTCGATCACCAGGAATTCTGGGAGCCAGGGTGATAGAAAACTTTTTTTGGACTGTGTATATCCGCTGCACGACCCAGCGTCAAAACCACAAAAAAGAAATTTTTACGCATTTATGTTCCTGTTACGATTTATTGAGGAGTGATAAGCAAAGTAGGTCATCCGGTATATAAGCTCTGTTTATGAATTGCTGTTTTACTTCATTTGGCAGCTACTTTTATACAGTCAGCATTTATCAGTTGTGTTCAAATGGCGATGGATGTTGATAAAAGAAACAGACTGAAAAATACTACCTCATTTTAATTTCGGGCCGAGATATTTACCACCTTATCCCCCGCCGTCTAACAGGTGCAGCCCATGCATGATTGCTTACATCTTTGGGCGGGTTTGGTGACATCTCTGAACAGAGAAAGGGACTGTGATACAATATCCAGAGACAACGTCTATCTTCAGCAATACTGGGAATCGGGCGATGCAAAAATTTTTCTGATGTGTACAGAATGGAGAGACTGATAGGGCGGGAAATTCATTAGGATGGAGCACAATTTGAGACTGTAAAAGGGTACAGAAGGCAATCAATCATGTACTTTCAAATGAACGATCCCGGAATAGTCCTTCACCTACGTAACGAAATCACAGATCAATTTAGTTTCAGGAGAACTGTAGACACAGCCGAGGAAATACTGACCATGTAGTATATCTTAGAACATAAATGGAGAAAGGGCTAACCTACTGTATATGTGGTGTAGGGGCCGCTCACCCGCCAGCGAAGCTGTTACATAAGCAGAAGACAGGACTTCAACCACGCAGGCTGGCAAGGTCAGCTCGAGGCAGCGCAAGTGCGGCTGAAAATCGCAGCCCCTCACACCTGTTTGTCTCCGAGGGCTATGTGGTCGCCAATAGTTCCTCTGGTATCTTTATGTCGCCTGAGTATTTAGGGATGCGCAAGTCAGCTCGAAGCAAGTGTTCTGTGAAGCTGTGAGCCATGTACCGACTGCACCCGCGGTTCTGCAACCAGATTCTCGATCGTAACTCTCGCTCAATACGAAGCCGTGCCACAGCAGCAACCGACGGGGACAGTAGTCAGTGCCGGCCTTAGAAATTACCAGGACTTGGCCTCTGCATTGGATACGACTAGGAATGTAGTATCTGCTGTCGATCTTCAGTACACTATTTTGTTCTACTTGGGAGTGAATAGTAAACCTTGACTGTTGCACCGTTGTGGCCTTCAGCAGACGTTTGAACTGGTTAAATTCAGTGCTAATCATAAATTTTAAGGAGCTACTTTAGTAATTAACTATTCCGCAATGGAGTATTTTGGTTTATGTACTTTTATATGAAGTTCTTCTATGTTGTTACCTGGTTTGTTTTCCCATTGTGCTTCAACCGGCACAAGACGTGTTGCTATATTTATAATTTTTGTAAATTTAGCGAAAGGTTTTGAATATACTATTTAAAATGGTGATAAATTAGTGGGAGCTGAAGTTAATCTGTAACTTGCACAGAAACCAGACTGCTCTTGTTGTAAGAATCGATTAATGTGAAAGATACAGAGTAAGTGAGAAGGGAATGAAACAAAGTTACAGCATATAATCTGTGCTATTACAGCCTATAAAAGAAGTTCTTCAAAGTGCACATTGAGCCAGCAGTAAAGGAAAAGAACGGGCTTTAGAATTAAAGGTGAGAGAAGGAATACTTGCTTTGACTGGCAATAACACTGCAATTGCATCAGAAATAATAAAGGGCTGAGTAATCATTTGAATGGAATTAATAGCCATGCAAAGAGGTTACAAGATAGACAGTAAACGAACTTATACACTGGTAAAGTTATTTATTACACTACAGTTTTGTCGTTCTTATTCAGTTACATCCTGAGATGATTTTCTATTAGCAGCAGATTGGTTTTTTTTACCTTGGGAACAAAGTAGGTGAGGTGACGTAAAGATAATCAAAAAATCAGGCAGAAGATATCAGTGTGAACTTTAATGAAAAGGCGGTAGGCGATAACATCAATATAGTTTTAAGTGTAAGAAAATGTTTAGTCAACTGTTTGCATAGAATATAGTCTTATCCGGAAGTGAAAAGTAGTCAGTGAGTAGTATTAACATGCAAAGAACAGCAGCTTCTGACATCTGGTACTATAGAAAAAGATTAAACTGATAAATCCGTTGACTAATGAAGTGGCATCAAACCGAATGGCGGAGAGAAAAAATAGCTTTCTGAACCAGACTAAGAGAAGGTTGGTAGGACACTTTCTGAGACGTGAAGGAATCGTTGAATTGGAAGACGAAGATTTAACTACAGGGAGCACGCTGAAATTGTTGTAGATTGCGATAGGTTAGCAGAGATAAAGAGGCTTAAACAGGATAGACAAGCGTGGAGAACTTCATCGTACCGGTCAATCGACTGAAAATCACATCACAATCGTCGTAGTCTTTACCATCATCATCATCATCATCATCATCATCATCATCAACGGCAACTCCTACAACAACGGTTTCCTGTTAAGTCTTGATGTGAGGGTAATGATGCATGTCAACAGCACACACCCACATCTCGTACAGAGTACAATTGAGATGATGAAATCCATTTATTAGACCATCTTTCCGTTCTCAAGGTTGAGAATCATGTTACAAATTCGCTTCTAAACTTATATTTAAGTTAATTGTTATGAAAAGGAGACGGCAAGCCAATCACGAAGTATAGTAATAAAATACAGGGAGCAACTATCACAATGCCTTCATATGAACCACCACCGAATTCAGACCCGAGCTTGAGCGCAACACAGAGATATTACTTATTATGCTTTCGAATTTTCGAATGTGGATTTATGTCTGTTACTCTTTAAATAATAATAATATTGTATCATTGAAGAACATCATTAATTAAAACTTCCGGGCTGAATTGCCGTGGTCCATATATAAAATTTCTTCTCCTTCCTGACGTTTCGTTGCCGGCTGCGGGCAACATCTTCTGAGGTGAATCGGCAACTAGGTGCTAGGCGCTGGTGGTCCCACTTATATAGAGCGATTAGATGCCGCCACCACTCGTCACGTGCATTCGACTTTGAAACTATCTCTGGTTGTTGCCATCTCTCTCGATTACAGGTAATCGATTGTCACTTCGTTGGTACAAAGTCGAACGCCATATCTTGTCTAGTTTTAATCCTTCTTCTTTTCTATTAAAATTATTTCCGTGCTTGTAGATCTCTATAGCTTCTCTATACATGCGAGTATAATAATGTGAGGTCCTAGCTATCACGTTTGTCTCACTAAATTTTATTTCGTGATTACCGTCTTTGAAAATGTTATCCGCTACAGCTGATTTCGCAATCTGTCCCAATCTACAGTTCCTTTTGTGTTCCGTTAGGCAGGTATTAACACTTCTTTTAGTTGTTCCAATATAAACCATGCCACAGTTACACGGAATTTTATACACACCTGGGGTAGTTAAGGGGTGTCGTGCGCCTTTCACCAATCTTAAACTTTCTCTAATTTTCTTGGTAGGTCGAAAGATTGTCTCCACTTGAAACTTGGCCAAAACTTTACCAATACGGTCCGTGATGTTATGAATAAATGGAAGAAAAACTTTTCCAGCCGACGGTTGTTGTTGTCGTGTATTTCCGGACACTCTTCTTCTGCGGTGGAGTACTCGATATATTTCCTTGTCAGTGTACCCATTTCCCTTGAGAGCTGTTCGCAAATGGCTTAATTCGTCTTGCAAGTAAATTGGCTCACTGATGTTATTAGCACTGTCCACTAAAGTTTTTATGACTCCTCTCTTCTGCCTACGATGATGATTCGAATTCTTGTGTAGGTAACGATCGGTGTGCGTGTCTTTCCTATATACCTTGTGCCCTAAAGTCCCATCTGCCCGTTTAATAACCAATACATGCAAAAAAATTTGTTTTCCATTACTCTCTTTCTCCATGGTGAATTGGATCCTTTGATTGAAATTGTTTATGTGCACCAAAAATCACTCAGTCCCTCTTCAGCATGATTCCATATCACAAAGGTGTCATCCACGTATCGATACCATTTCAAAGGGCTTTTTTTGGCCGACTGCAGCACCTGTTGTTCGAAATATTGCATAAATAGATTAGCAATAGCAGGGCTTAGAGGGCTACCCATGGCCACCCCATCAATTCTTTCATAAATCTCGTTGTTATATTGAAAATAAGTCGAGGATAGACAGTGTCGAAACAAAGCTATTGTATCAGTAGGAAACATATCAGCTATGTAAGAAAGAGCTTCGTCAACAGGGACCATAGTGAACAGGGATACTATATCGAAACTGACAAGGATGTCCCTTGGACTAAACTGTGATTTCCCTCAGTTTTTCGATAAAATGCATGGAATTTTTAATATGAGTGTCAGTTTTACCAATATACGGTTGCAACAAAGAAGCAAGATATCTAGCCACCTCTTGAGTAGGAGCCCCAATGGCACTTACTATCGGTCTGAATGGGACATTGGGCTTGCGTATCTTAGGTAACCCATACAGTCTAGGAGGGTAAGCTTCAGTTTTGCAAAGGTATCTTTTACCTTCTGTAGAATTGGAAGAGCATTTTATTAATCGCTGGGTAGCACTTAACACTTTCGTTGTAGGGTCCTTTTTCAGTTTTTTATAGGTGGCAGGATCCAAGAGGTCACTGATCTTTCTATGATAATCCTCACTCTTCAGCACGACAGTAGCATTACCCTTATCAGCAGTAAGTACAATAATATTCCTGTCCGCATTAGTCTCCGGTAGCGCCTTCCTTTCTCCTAGGGATAAATTACTGCTGGGTGGCTTGGCTTTACGTAATATCCTGGCTGTATCCACCCTGATTTCCTCGGCAGAATGCGGTGATAACAGACGAATCCCTGCCTCTATATTGGCAACAATATCTTCCGTGGGAATCTGTGATGGAGTGATAGCAAAATTTCCTCCTTTCGAAAGAACAAAGACTTCCTCCTTGGATAGTTCTTTCCAGGACAAGTTGATAACTGTATGCGAATTGTCTGTAATCAATGTTTCCGGTTTTTGTAAATGCTCAAACTTCTTCTTCTCCCTATTAGAAGACACTTCTGCGATAAGTTCCATAGATCTAAATGTTAATCTATCCACCTTATTCCAGTCACACAGCCGCATAGTATTGTTAATACGTAAATGAAGATTTAACAGTGGACTACTAGTTACCGGAAGTCCTCGACGTGTTTGATGGATCCGCTCCTGCAGCATCGCCAATTCCATGCGTAAACAAATACGGTTCGCTTGCGCTGTATGGAACATTCTTGTCGCCTTCAAAAACTTCGGAACTGTCCCAGTGTCACGACAACGTAGCAAAAAACTGAGTGAACAAAGTTGTTGAGCTTTCTTCTTACGTAGGCTCTCCAGTCATCGTACCAAAATCGACATATCCTCCCCGTAGAGGCGTCTAATTAATGAAGACGCCGGCCGTGAAAGCTTACGTGCTATTGAAGAACATATTACTCAGCACATAGTATCACAAATAAAAACTTGCTGTCCAGGAAATTTCAACGAAGGTGTTTCATAGTCCGGGGAGCATTACACAGAAAATTTGAAGAACCAACGAACCAGTACATGTCTAGAAATAATCTTCTTCCTCAAACTTACATCATAATTAATGTCCAGTCCACTCAGACTTAATCGAGACAACATCATATGTCAGCATTCGCGAAGGAAATAGACAAGACGGAAAACGCTACCAATATTGAACGTACGCTTCTCCTTGCCGTCCCTTTCGACTGCTTGTGGGGTGTAGATGCGGATGTTGGTACGTTTCACTTTTCAAAACAAAGCGCACATTAACAGATTGCCTTCACTCAGCCTCATCGTTGAAAGTCATTACCGCAGTCAAAATTGAAAACATACACGAAATTGTAGGTCCTCGTGTTACTTTAAAGGCATCAGTCACAGCCTACCTTGCCAGTCTCAACTGCATCGTTGCCTCACTTCATGACGTGTTCATTTCCATCAGCTGACGGTAAAGGATGTGTTATCTTGCCGCTGACCCAGACATCATGTTAATTTAGAGCGTATCCGCACAAAAAAGCAGCCAATGAACCCGAGCTGCAGTGCCATTGTTCAGTGCCACTTCTTTGCTTAAAGTCATTTGTTTCAACGGTCTCAAAGATAATTACGAAGATATCGACTTGTAATATACGTTTCTACCCGAAAAAAAAACAAAAAAAACATATTAATGTTTAGCTCGCATTATGTTGGCGTATATGACCTGTAATAGCTTTTTCTTATCCACACCTGTTCGTGTTTAACGTCTAAAAGGTTACAATTTTCCTAAGTAAGGGTAGACCAACTGCTACATATATTTCACGCAATTTTTTTGCTACGAACAGGTCCAAAACATTCCTTCATTACTCGTTTTGGTGACTGTATCTCAGACTCTGCTTCAAATATCAAGGAAGCGACTGGTACAGTTGGATTCCCTAGGACGACGATTTGTTTCGGAATCTTGCAACATGGGAAACTTTTCAGGTGGCGAAGCGTGTGGCCAAATAGCTGAGGGCCACTTTCTGGATACTTAGCTATCCTGGCGGAACGTAAACTTCTATTGTACACTTCCTTTTATACAGCATGCTACTCAGAAACACTTTCAAATCACCACGCGGATATTTCTGATCTCACGTAAGGCTGGAAATTTATTTACAAACGCTTTCGCAACGCTTTCCTTTTCGGTGTTTGTAGACTTAATGACTTCCATGCAGATCATCTTGTAGACGAGAAAATAATTAAAAATCAAGTTTCTCCTAGACGTTTTACGCTTCCTGCGTGGTCTACAATGAAAAATGGAAGTAACTGTTTTCCGACCAAAAAATGCTTTTTTGTATGTGTTTTTTAGAGCTCTACACGAAGGTAAATATAGATTTACGATATTTAAAAATAACAAATGCTAACACAGTACTTCCAGAGCTCATTTTTTCTATGGAGGCCACTGACAAATTTGTAATCAATTATGGGTCAGATGGTTCAAATGGCTCTGAGCACTATGGGACTTAACTTTTGAGGTCATCAGTCCCCTAGAACGTAGAACTACTTAAACCTAACTAACCTAAGGACATCACACACATCCATGCGCGAGACAGAGTTCGAACCTGTGACAGTAGCGGTCGCGCGGTTCCAGACTGTAGCGCCTAGAACCGCTCGGCCACCCCGGCCGGCAATCAATTGTGGACTGTGTCTTCTTTGGATAAGAATATTCGTTGAACGACATTTCACAACACTACTCTTCAATGCACCGCACTGAGTGAAGACCGACATCTAAATAGATTTGGGTCTGCGGACCACTGTGAAGTTCGTGGCAGAAGGTACGACCCACTGTACCAGTTATTAAGGGTTTTTTCTTTTCCATGATATGAAGTATTACACATCTCAAACTAAGCCGTTTACAGTAGTCAGAAAATTATTTTCGTTCTTTACTACAGAAAATGCTTATAACAGTTACGCGAAATGGGGTTTGCTAAAAACTGTTTAAAAATTAATTTTATTATCATTGAGCCAGCAATGGATGGTGAATGAGAAACAATATATCCTTGTCCTTATATATAATACAAAGACTGACATTTTCTGTTAATCAGTGCACTCGCCATTGGTTTGCATTTCAGGTAATTAAAGTGTTTTATACTAATTGTAAATGTCACACATCTTTTATAACATATGAACCTCTATTTCTCTGAAGAAATGTAGACATGTTCTTGTTGATCCGAGGAAAATTTCTTTAATATTAGTATCCGCAGCAATATCTTCTACAGCACAAGGAACGCTGCGAAAATTGCTGGGTTATGAAATCAGAAGGCAGAAGGTACGGCGTAGGCAATGGTAGTGTCTTACCGACGAAATAATATCGCAATTTTGATAGACCCATATCAAGAGCTTAAACGTGCACTTTGTATACTTAGCCTGAATTTTACTTGTCGATGCGCATTTGATCACAGTTATTTTGTCGCTGTTGTGATCATAGCAGATGGCACCAATTAACCGAAGAAGATACAACACTATCACAGCGTGTATATCACTAGCAGATAAAACGTAGTCCCCAAATGCCGCGTCTTACCAACATTTCGCCGGTTAGAACAACGGTAACATGTTGCGTGGTACACTGACAGGGGTTGGACACGTTGCCGTGTAAAGCACTGAAATCCGTCTGTGACAGCGTGGACCTCATCACATATCCGTTCCTTTACGTGAACACCACTCTATCTACAACTGTTGTATCTGTCTCCCTTTTAATTACTGCTCTGTACGCTGTTAAGTATCAGTTCCGATAATGATCGATATTCGTTGTTTCACAACGCAACGTTCGTTCTCATCTTGAACGACAATCCGATGAGACAAGTGAGCGCAATAGTTTGAATGGCTGTTTGTAACTGTCAGTATGTGAGCGGGCTGACTTGTACCGTGTCGTTTTGCATTGTTTGCTAAACGAGTAGTCCGCCGGATGCAACGACGACACACGGCAGAGGAGGAGCATAGCTAGTGAGATCTGGTGGACGCTTAGCAAACTAAAGCATGAGGAGCAATCGTGGCATATCCATGCACACCGCGCATATACGCTTTGCAGCAGAAATAAAGGATCCCTTTTTCGAAACCGAGTAATCGTCTTCCATTGCGAGACAGAAATTTGCAATTTCGCTCATAGGTACCTTCGGCCTTCCGCTATAATGGTGTAAAGGCGCGGCGCCCTGTGGCTAACAAAACGACAGTTCTCTGTGCGATGAACAAGAGGACGACGTTCTCGACAACCTTCGACACTGCTGACACCCCTGGACGTTCCAGGCCCTCTGTAAGCACCGTGTTGGGGTGCATCCACATCGAACGTGATCATACCTCTTTGGAGCGGAGCACCTGCAGTTTAAAGTTCTCGCATACGGTCGAAATCAATATGAATCGTACAGGTCAAATGGACGGAATTTTAATGGCACTAGAAGCAGAAAAAAGTGTTTATGCTTTTTCAGCCACCCTAATTCACGCCCTACTGTGGCGTGATCACAGAGGTGTGTAGCACTGACAAACGTGTGAATACAATGGAAAAGAATCGAGCTGAAACCCTCCAGTTCGGCAGTACTCTCGGTGGGACCCACCCACATTTACTGAGAGTTTTAAAAATGTGCATTTACAGAGAAAACTTGCGAATTGGCATATTTCGCAGTAAATTAGAATTGATAGTGTGAAGTGAATTCCGCAAATTAAGAGCGAGGATTCTAACCACGAAAATCCGCGTATATTTTTCGAGAACAGGTCCAGGATGAAAGTGTTTACTAAAGAGTAAATGTGCATTAATGTGAATGTTGTATTCTGAATTGTGTGTAGAAGGGACTTGGTGGGTAAATGTGTACCTATAAAAGTGACAATACATCATACTATCGTTCAGCGACTATCTCTCATTGGTAACTACACAGGCTTCAGATTTGAGCTATTTTACAGCCTATCAAAACGTTAAGGGCAGCTAGGTACTATTTTTTAACACATTTTTCTTGTAGATGAAACAAATTACACGTCTGCTCAGGGCAGACGTTTGTGCTGCGGTAGGAGTCACCAAAAGATGAGTGTGACTTCTGCTGTAGCAATAGACAGAAACACCGCACAGGGAAGCAAGTCTCACTTTGATGGATATTAACATTTGTACATTTTCAGCGTGTTATAAAGCACTAGATTGATGTAATACAATGATTTATTGTTTTTTGCATTTTTTCTCTCTTTAGTGCGATTTTTCCCTTAAGAAAGCTTGGTGTGATGTAGATTGACAGTGTACACATATACACTCCTGGAAATTGAAATAAGAACACCGTGAATTCATTGTCCCAGGAAGGGGAAACTTTATTGACACATTCCTGGGGTCAGATACATCACATGATCACACTGACAGAACCACAGGCACATAGACACAGGCAACAGAGCATGCACAATGTCGGCACTAGTACAGTGTATATCCATCTTTCGCAGCAATGCAGGCTGCTATTCTCCCATGGAGACGATCGTAGAGATGCTGGATGTAGTCCTGTGGAACGGCTTGCCATGCCATTTCCACCTGGCGCCTCAGTTGCACCAGCGTTCGTGCTGGACTGAAAGGTCTCTGTTGGATTCCTTTCATGTTTAATTTCTCAAATTTGTTGTCTTTTAAGGAATAAATTCCTCTTCTAAATTTCTGTGGCGTTTCTGACTATCTGGGAGGAGACTGAGTAGTGGAACGTGTTACTTTTACACGTAAACAAGAACGATCTCTCACACTACTACACTTTAAAGCACAGTTTATATGTAATTCTTATATGTAATTCATGTCACACAGTCTCATACGGAACCTACATCCGCTTTCTTTTATATACTGTGTATGATAAGATACTGTCATCCCCCTTCCCTTCTGTGTGAGAGGATGAATGATCAAATGTGTTTGTAGCTGCATGCTTGAGGGTAGCAGACAAGGCTGTCTGCTAGAGAACAGTAGGACCAACGTTGAAACAGGTAGCTACGGTTCCTAAAAGCAGAGAGGTTTCCATTCTTAGTATGGTCCGGTCCGTCCCCTGTCATGTTGGTATAGGAAGCTGCCCCTCTGGCGCCTTCCGTTGGTCTTTGTGAGCGACTCTCGGGAGCACGCTGGGTAGTTCAGTGGGAGTCTGGCAGCTGGAGAGTAAGCAGTTGGAGTCCAGTAGTAGCGCAGGGCAGTCCAGCAGTAGCAGTCTGGCGGTGCGAGCGTCTGCAGTGGTAAGATCTCCGGCCAAGCGCGTGTCTGTTAAGTCCATAGGACAATGGATTTGTTAAGTTCAGGTTAACTGAGAATTTAATCATTTTATTTCGGGTTAGCTTTAAAATAGCTAAGGTTATCTTTAATTGCAGCGGAGTGTAATTCTCGTGTCCAGTTCAGATTATTTGGCGGTAGTTGCTTTGTTACTACTTTGTGAGTAAAGTGGAACCACGTGTTGGTCAGTAACTCTAAGTAAGATCAATCTTAAAGGCAAATGCTTGTGTGATTATAACGTATCGTCTTGAAAAGATTTTGAATATACCAACTTGTCTTTATGTTCAACCCACGTGGCGTGTACTTTGTGAGACCAATACCACGTGCTTAGATAACTGTTTGACCCATCAGGTTAGTAGTAAGACGTTAGTAACCAGTTCGAGGTTTTTGTTTTGTAATTTGCTTTTTGATCTAATTTATTTTTATTATCTAAATTATTGCGGAGTTATACGCTTTCTGTAAACCAAGTTGACCACGTGAAGGGTAATTACATGACGGACAGGATTGTGCTACGAAAATAATTTCTTTAACTGAAAATTTGAATCTATTGGTTGTGGTGAACTTTCTGTTGCATGTGTTTCAATGTTCTTTGTGTGTTGTTTTATGAATGCAGTGTTGTACCCAGTCTCCCAATCTTGGCTCCATATTTTATGTGTTCCGTAATATTCCAATCTCACAGTCTCACAATCGTAAATAAGGCACCAGCTCAGTTATAACTCACGTATAATATGCTGAAATTTCAATGAACAATCTTTAAAATAAATTTGCAAATATAAACTGATTTCTTTCTTTTTATTTAAATTCTCCTTTTATATAGATATATTACCGGTTGTTGTATGACTGTAAAAAGATTATAATCAATGATAGTCTGATTGGTAATGTGGTAAACCTAGACTAGTTACCCAGTCGTGAAACAGTGGCTCAGTAAACGCACGGTTAACCTCCCAAGACAGCTCAACGGCTTGTAACCAGCTTTCACTTTCATTAGCACCGATCTCAGCATACCAAAATTCTTATTAAAACGTTTCACATGGCGACCCTGTTCTGTGATTCCGCTAGACTCTGGAATCTCTGAGACGTTAGATTGCAAGCGTTGAATAATCTTAATTTTTTTCCCTACAGCGCTCAAACAACTTTTGCGTTGTTTCCGAGCAGACGTTCAAAAGATTCACGGCGTTGTTGATCGGCGTTGCGTTGTTTGTCTTGTTTTGTTTTCTATATTTGTGTGTTTTATATGTGTGTGTGTCTTTTTTTTCTCTCACTTGTAAATTCCACTGTTTCGATCTAAGATAAAAATTTGTTTTGCGTGTGAAAAAGTGCGTACTAGGTTGAGTATCTTTCGTGTGACTGTCGTAATTTTTGGGGGACACATTTATTGTGATTAGTGTGTTGCGTACTGGGTGTGAATTGCACTAATGCTGACACGTAACCAAGCTAAAAGTAAGCGGTCCGACAACTTAAGCAACATGGACCAAGGGGATAATTTGATTTCCAATATTAACGCGTCGGGCGGTTCCGAAAATGCAATGGGGAATACTTCAGACGAAATGCAAAACAGCACGAACGGCCTCACATCAGAGCCACAAATTAATGTGCCTCCAACTAACCAAATTGATTTGGCAGAACTCGTGAAAGCCTTATTACAACAAAATAAAGAATCGTTCCGAGAACAAAAAGAAGCATCAGAAAAATCGTTCCGAGAACAAAAAGAATTATCAGAAAAATTGTTCCGAGAACAAAAATTATCCGAAAAATCGATCCGCGAGCTAGGCGAACAAATGACGCAAAAATCTGAGAAATCGATCCGAGAGCTAGGCGAACAAATAGACGAAAAACTAATCCAGCAGACAAATAAAGTCGACAAGTCGATGCAGAGAGTGTCCGACGATATCTCACAAAGAATAAACAATCTGGCAAGTGAAATAAAAAGTGACATTATGAAAGAATTAGGCCGTACATTTGAACAAATCGATGACCGTCTGCAAGCCCTAGAACAGAGCAAGCGCAGTGGCGAGGCCGAATCTAAAGAAAGCGAAGAACGGATACTTAGGAATTTCCAAGAGCTGAGAGAACAATGCCAAAGAGATCGCCAGCAGGTACTGTCGAGGGTCCAGAAGGCTGAAACGCATTGTCCCACGGCCGTTAGCAACACAATAGCGGACAACAGTTTAGCGATCCACGCGTTGGAACTGCAGGTCGAACAATTGAAGCAGACTGGGGCGGAGGACAAGAGACAAATAGATGAGAAGATCGCGGCATTAGCGGACATTGTAGGCACGATGAAGCTGACGGAAAGCGAGAACAATATCACACAGGTAGCGGCCGCAGAGACCGAAGAAGTGCGTTCGCTTCTTAAATTCCAGAAGGGACAGTTTGAAGTGAACAGACAGCACAAAGCTGTAACAGGCGATTTACAAGAACGCGTGGCGCATCTGGAAAACCGCATGGCGTGTGATTCCGAACTCGCCAATAGCAATAAAAATAGCCGTACGAACAGTGCAGAGAGGGACTCCGGCCACGAGGGAGATTTTGACGACAGGGAAGAATGTAATTTAAGGGGCAGACATGAGACAAATAGAAACATTCAAGGGCCTCGCCAGGAGGAAATGCGGGGATTTGATTTCAAACATTTCCTTACGGTAAGAAAATTTGAGATATTCCGAAATTCTCAAAAAGGCATACATCCACGAGCATGGCTCGAGCAATTTGAGTTCTGTCTTCCTCCCGACTGGGCAAGTTCACATAAGATAGAGTATATGTGTGGCTATTTGGAAGGCGAACCGGCGAGTCGCATGAGGTCGGCAGCGCGTCACTGCAACTCCACTAAGGAGTTTCGACAAGCCTTTCTCTCCGCCTATTGGTCGGAAGCGGCACAAGATAGGGTCAAACATGGCATAATTATGCTGCCAAATTTGAACCAGTCTGGTTTCGGCAGCCCTGCACGCCTATTCGACCACATGCTGCAGGCAAATCAATTTTTATACGACCCATACGGACCTGCGGAACTAATTAGGATATGCATCACCAAATTGCCGATGCACTTGCGGCACGTCATTCTTGCGGGACGATGCAAAGAGGATGTGGAAACGTTTAAAACGCTTCTCCAAGAGATGGAATACAATACAGCAGAATGTCCGCCTAATCAGGCACAAAGTTATTACGGGGCTCAGCAGCGCGATCGCAGTCGTGGCCGTATTACTAATCAACGGCGTGACTGGTCGTCGCGACGCGAACGAAACAATAATCGAGACAGGCCGTATAGAAACTGGGGTAACAGTCGCGAACACAGATGGAGCAACAGAAATGATAGAGGATGGGGACAAGATCGTGAGCGCAACAGGTACGGCAACCAGCATCGTTACTACGATGAACACGGTGGGAGTAGAATTGTAGGCGGAGCCCCACATGATGTCGAAATTCGGCCGGCCAACCCCAGACATAATCCAACAAATGGGAATGAACGAAACCGGCAATGACAAATGATCAGCCCAGAAGGCGCCAATCGGAACAAATGAGCGACATGGCAAATGAGTACATAGGATTTATAGAGAGGAGAATGAATTGATTAGTTTAAATTTGTGGCGTATGAATTTTGAATAATATGTTAGCAAAAATAATGATAAAGATATTTTTATGTGATTGATTGAAGTGATGTTGTTAATTTGTTTTTTTTCCTTGTGCAATTAGGATTTAGGTTGGTTCTAATGTGAACATAAAAGGTTTCCTTGTGAACGAGTAAAATGCTGTTTATGTTTTTTTTGTGTGTAAATTGAATGGAGTCGCTCCTGAGAGAAGCAAGATCGTTGCTGAATTAGTGCAAGAACTCAGGGGAATATCCGATCTGTGGATATTATGGGTCTGGCAAACCCAGGTCCCCAGCTGTTAGTAGCCGTGTTTCCAATTTTCTGTTTTCAGTGCTACTATCTACCTATTACTATTCTATATCTGTCAGTATAAATGAGGATCTCTTACTATAGTATGCGTGCTGTATGAATATTTTAAGATAGGAGAACTCTGAGAAAGGAATGAGTAAGTTTGGAATCTTGAAAACAGGATGCGATAATACGATTGTTTAACCATTGGCTTCCCAATATGCGATGATATGTTAATATTGATGATATATGTCTTTTTTGTTCTTTATAGCTGAGTACGTAAAGTGCTGTCTGTGGATTTCGTAAGTAGTATATTGATTCCCTTCAAGGTGAAAGAAGAATTGTGGTTTGTGTAATTTACGTGGTCCTGAAATATTATTGTGGTAGTCAAATACGAGCAGTTTTTCAGCAAATGGAGAATGGAACGGAAATATGGATCCTTTTTGTAATCTTGATTGATGTTGAGCCAAAGCCCGAAAAATTATTCTGCGTGAATACTTGTCCTAGAAAAGCGACGTTTATGTGATTTTGCTGATGCTGTGAGCATTACAGCCTACTGTTTTCGCTGGTGCGGGATGCACTGCAGCTTATATGGTTTGTACTGAGGAAGTTTCCCTCTTGAAGGTAGAGGATGATTAAATAATTTTGATTATGGGAACGAAGGAAAGCTTGGTTTAAGGTAATAAGGATGAAGCAAAACATTGCCATTTATACTTCAGGAGGATTCGGATCTTTTGTGTCTGTTGTAAGTTCAATATGTTAAGATGATACTGTTTTACAGAATAAAGGTGACCACAATTTTGCCATTCATGAGAAATGAATCCAGAATAACCACCACAGGAGAAATAACTGATTTGAAGGCGAAAGGTAACGTAAAGAAGGAACGAAATCGAAGCAAAATGGGTAAGAAAATGTAATATAACCTGTATAATTAAAATATTTTACCTTCTCAGAGCCATCTGTGTGATTAAGTCTTGTAATAACGTAATTTTAGATGAAATTTTCTTACTGTTTTATGTGTGAATCTATGAGTATGACAAATGTATGATTGCGAGTCTCTTTTCAGGTGTGTGAACTGATATAAATGTTTTTGCGTGTAAATAACCATTGTTCTTTTTACTGTGTATGTTTAAGGAAAGTTTCTCCATATTTATCATGTGACAAGACGTAGGCAGCGAGCGTAAAGAAGAGGACAAATTAGAACATTGCTGTAGTGGTGTATACACGGTGTTGGAAGTAGCATTGAAGTAGCTTGTTGGATTAATTAGTAGTGGATAGAAGTAGAATTTTGAGTAATGCATGTTTATGGGTAGTTAGTTTGTAGAATAGACAACAGGTGTGCATGTGTGTGTGTAAATAACATGTGAACCCCATGCTCTCCTAACCTATACTTGCGCAAGGCATAACCCTATTCATTTTAGTGAATTAATAAGTGGCATTTGATTTATTAAAACACAAGTGAACCACATTAGTGATGTGGATTTAAATATTGTATTGTCAGTTCATTTAATTTTTATTTTTACATTGTAAAGTCATTTCACTTTTATTTTTTATATTGTCAAGTCATTTAACTTTTAATTTTATATTGTCGATTCATATAACTTTGTTCTTAAAAATTGTGAAAGACAATACTAAGTGGTATTATGTATGACATTGTGTAATCACATAAGGATGATGAAAAATTTCTGTGAATGCAGATGAGAACGTGAAAGCGAACCGGCAAAACTCTTAAGAGACAGCGGGAGCAGCCAGCTAGTTGTAAACTGGCGGGTTTCCCAGCGGGACACGCTGTCAGCCAGGCCACTTCGGGAGCGCGGCCGACAACAAAAGACCCTACGCCGCAAACACTTTCCCGTATATCTGCAGCTAATGGGCGGCCGCCCGCGCGACCCTAGCTGAAGGGAATGACCTGAGATGGGCGAGCGGTCCACCGCGCGGAAATCCATCTCCTGGCAACGCACCTCACGCACGCGACCGTGACGAGACGGCCGCGGTGTAACAACACAAGGGGCGTGGAACCTTTTGACAGGTACTGTCCAAAGAAACTTGCAGACGTCAACGACGCCTATCGACATTTCCTGATGGATGCCCACTGTCAAGCGACAGTAATTCATGGTTAGATGTTCTCTGGTCGCTAAGGGTGACACGAAGAAGAGCCATTGAAGTGTCATCCTTGCCCAGGAATATCAACCTGGCATGTCAATCGAGGATACTGCACGAATTTGACAATACAAACATGGAACAAAATCGAGATGTACGTGACACAAGAGAAACTTCATGAGAGGGCAGAGACGGCGGGATCGCACGCAACAGATGGACAAAAATCCCTACTGACAGCTGCGGCGACGAACCCCCTCCCCCTCCCCTTATATTGTGCCACGGAACAGTGGAACTAGTGAGTGTATCAGTGAACAGTGATTATACGGTTCTTAGTTCAATGCATATACGTGTGTTTCTGTCACAGAAACTTTGACTCGTGTGTTTTGCAGGGACTCGATTTATTGGTCTTTATTAAACTTTGACTCTTGTATTTTGCAGGTGTTCTATATTTTTTTAAAAACTTTGACTGTTGTATTTTGCAGGTGTTTTATTTATTGGTGTTTTGTTTTAGATGTTGACTATTGTACTGTTTTATTGATCAATGTTTGTTCTTGTGTTAGGTATTGGATCTGTGATATTTTGTTTAGAAAATTCATTGCTGTGGCACTGCTTCCTTTATGAGTCAGATAGCTATTCATTCTCATTGGACTGTGATCGATTAGCCTTTGCATGGGGCATATTTATTGTGAGGAACCCCTTAAGGGTAACAATCACACAATTATTGTACTTTCAGTATAATGACACAGTGCTCATTGTTTGCTAACTAACTGAAATATTGTAGAGTGATTAAATTAGTGCCACATAGTTAGGTTAATCCTACAGATTATTAGTTTTATAAGGTATAGAAATTTTTTTGCGATAACCACTTAGTAAAACATGTTTTTTTTTGTCGATTTTTTTGCTTTTGCGAATTGTGCATTGTAATGTTCTACTTTATGATACTGATGTTATTTGATGTTCTTTTTTTAATTGCTGTGGCACCTTTGCTATTTTCATAAATTTTGCTTGTTAATAAACAGTCATAAATTTGCCTGTGATCAGTTGGCTCTTGCAATGAGCAAATACTGGTGAACTCCATAAGGGTAACAACCAGAAATTGTTTTCATATTAATGACACAGGAACCATTGTTTTTACTTGCTGACCGATTTAGGTCTACATGATCTTTTAAATAGGTGTCACAGATTGTGTGTTTTTATTTTTCTCTCTTTGAAATTGGTAGATTGTAAAGATGTTTGAAATTATTGTGTTTTAGCAAGTAGCTGGTGACCTTTTGCCTTTTTCTTTACACTTTTGGTTTAAGTAGGGTGTGAGAAGCCTGCTTGGGAATGTCCTAGCATGGCCAGAAAATTCCCTGCACAGTCTTTTCCCGGAGCGTTGGGGTTATGAAAGGTCTCTGTTGGATTCCTTTCATGTTTAATTTCTCAAATTTGTTGTCTTTTAAGGAATAAATTCCTCTTCTAAATTTCTGTGGCGTTTCTGACTATCTGGGAGGAGACTGAGTAGTGGAACGTGTTACTTTTACACGTAAACAAGAACGATCTCTCACACTACTACACTTTAAAGCACAGTTTATATGTAATTCTTATATGTAATTCATGTCACACAGTCTCATACGGAACCTACATCCGCTTTCTTTTATATACTGTGTATGATAAGATACTGTCATCCCCCTTCCCTTCTGTGTGAGAGGATGAATGATCAAATGTGTTTGTAGCTGCATGCTTGAGGGTAGCAGACAAGGCTGTCTGCTAGAGAACAGTAGGACCAACGTTGAAACAGGTAGCTACGGTTCCTAAAAGCAGAGAGGTTTCCATTCTTAGTATGGTCCGGTCCGTCCCCTGTCATGTTGGTATAGGAAGCTGCCCCTCTGGCGCCTTCCGTTGGTCTTTGTGAGCGACTCTCGGGAGCACGCTGGGTAGTTCAGTGGGAGTCTGGCAGCTGGAGAGTAAGCAGTTGGAGTCCAGTAGTAGCGCAGGGCAGTCCAGCAGTAGCAGTCTGGCGGTGCGAGCGTCTGCAGTGGTAAGATCTCCGGCCAAGCGCGTGTCTGTTAAGTCCATAGGACAATGGATTTGTTAAGTTCAGGTTAACTGAGAATTTAATCATTTTATTTCGGGTTAGCTTTAAAATAGCTAAGGTTATCTTTAATTGCAGCGGAGTGTAATTCTCGTGTCCAGTTCAGATTATTTGGCGGTAGTTGCTTTGTTACTACTTTGTGAGTAAAGTGGAACCACGTGTTGGTCAGTAACTCTAAGTAAGATCAATCTTAAAGGCAAATGCTTGTGTGATTATAACGTATCGTCTTGAAAAGATTTTGAATATACCAACTTGTCTTTATGTTCAACCCACGTGGCGTGTACTTTGTGAGACCAATACCACGTGCTTAGATAACTGTTTGACCCATCAGGTTAGTAGTAAGACGTTAGTAACCAGTTCGAGGTTTTTGTTTTGTAATTTGCTTTTTGATCTAATTTATTTTTATTATCTAAATTATTGCGGAGTTATACGCTTTCTGTAAACCAAGTTGACCACGTGAAGGGTAATTACATGACGGACAGGATTGTGCTACGAAAATAATTTCTTTAACTGAAAATTTGAATCTATTGGTTGTGGTGAACTTTCTGTTGCATGTGTTTCAATGTTCTTTGTGTGTTGTTTTATGAATGCAGTGTTGTACCCAGTCTCCCAATCTTGGCTCCATATTTTATGTGTTCCGTAATATTCCAATCTCACAGTCTCACAATCGTAAATAAGGCACCAGCTCAGTTATAACTCACGTATAATATGCTGAAATTTCAATGAACAATCTTTAAAATAAATTTGCAAATATAAACTGATTTCTTTCTTTTTATTTAAATTCTCCTTTTATATAGATATATTACCGGTTGTTGTATGACTGTAAAAAGATTATAATCAATGATAGTCTGATTGGTAATGTGGTAAACCTAGACTAGTTACCCAGTCGTGAAACAGTGGCTCAGTAAACGCACGGTTAACCTCCCAAGACAGCTCACAGTTTTAAACCGCTTTCATGGTCTAATTAGCACCCGATTTCAGCATACCAAATTCAAGTCACAATCTTACGCTATTCAGCAAAGCAAATTAGAGTTACAATCTTTCAGGACGTGCAGACCGCGTGAGACGACGCTTCATCCAGTCCCAAACATGCTCAATGGGGGACAGATCCGGAGATCTTGCTGGCCAGGGTAGTTGACTTACACCTTCTAGAGCACGTTGGGTGGCACGGGATACATGCGGACGTGCATTGTCCTGTTGGAACAGCAAGTTCCCTTGCCGGTCTAGGAATGGTAGAACGATGGGTTCGATGACGGTTTGGATGTACCGTGCACTATTCAGTGTCCCCTCGACGATCACCAGTGGTGTACGGCCAGTGTAGGAGATCGCTCCCCACACCATGATGCCGGGTTTTGGCCCTGTGTGCCTCGGTCGTATGCAGTCCTGATTGTGGCGCTCACCTGCACGGCGCCAAACACGCACACGACCATCATTAGCACCAAGGCAGAAGCGACTCTCATCGCTGAAGACGACACGTCTCCATTCGTCCCTCCATTCACGCCTGTCGCGACACCACTGGAGGCGGGCTGCACGATGTTCGGGCGTGAGCGGAAGACGGCCTAACGGTGTGCGGGACCATAGCCCAGCTTCATGGAGACGGTTGCGAATGGTCCTCGCCGATACCCCAGGAGCAACAGTGTCCCTAATTTGCTGGGAAGTGGCGGTGCGGTCCCCTACGGCACTGCGTAGGATCCTACGGTCTTGGCGTGCATCCGTGCGTCGCTGCGGTCCGGTCCCAGGTCGACGGGCACGTGCACCTTCCGCCGACCACTGGCGACAACATCGATGTACTGTGGAGACCTCACGCCCCACGTGTTGAGCAATTCGGCGGTACGTCCACCCGGCCTCCCGCATGCCCACTATACGCCCTCGCTCAAAGTCCGTCAACTGCACATACGGTTCACGTCCACGCTGTCGCGGCATGCTACCAGTGTTAAAGACTGCGATGGAGCTCCGTATGCCACGGCAAACTGGCTGACACTGACGGCGGCGGTGCACAAATGCTGCGCAGCTAGCGCCATTCGACGGCAACACCGCGGTTCCTGGTGTGTCCGCTGTGCCGTGCGTGTGATCATTGCTTGTACAGCCCTCTCGCAGTGTCCGGAGCAAGTATGGTGGGTCTGACACACCGGTGTCAATGTGTTCTTTTTTCCATTTCCAGGAGTGTATTTACCAAATTTAATATGGTAAATACTATCCATTTCTGTGCATATTATAGCTCTGTAATACTTCTTTACTTCTTCTGTAACTGATAAATGACTCATAGAGGACTAGGACCATGCACCAAATTCTCATATGATGAACAACCTTTTCTGTTGTTGTAAAGCGATGACGCACACATTTGGAAGTTTTTTTTCTTTTTTTTTTTTTTTTGCGTATCGACACAATATAAATTTCAGCAACGTAATGTTTGCATGAATAAAACAGAAGTGATACGTGTGCTTCGCTGACTATGTTTGTTCTCACTATAATTTATATTCGCCAACAAAAAGTCAGTATACATGATGTGTCTGTCCTCATTTGATTTAGTCAGTTGGACGTTCCATTGACCAGATGTATGACCTCTATCGGATCAAATTAGTTTTAAGGTGATGCATACGCGATGTGTTTCTGCGTATGGTTGCATGTGCGCTACTTATAGACTATAAAACAGAAGAATAACATAAATTAATACAAATGAACATTATGAGACGTTATAGTAATCATCTTATTTGTAAAACCAACCAAACAACAGAGTAAACGTATTTTTCAACCGCTTTACACAAGTTACAACAGTTTAGCTAAATACATTGCACCAAACAATTTGAAACATTCTACCCTATTCCCTGTTAAAATGAAGCTTGTTAATTCTTGAAGAAACATTCACAGTTTCTGCTCTTGTTGGATCTACATCTACATCTGCATCGACTTGGATACTCTGCAAATTCTCTTCACAATTCTCTATTATCCCAATCTCGTATAGCACCAAGAAAGAACGAACACCTATATCTTTCCTTACGAGCTCTGATTTCCCTTATTTTATCGTGGTGATCGTTGCTCCCTAAGTAGATCGGTGTCAACAAAATATTTTCGCATTCGGAGGAGAAAGTTGGTGATTGGAATTTCGTGAGAAGATTCCGTCGCAACGAAAAACGCCTTTCTTTTAATGATGTCCATCCCAAATCATGTATCATTTCTGTGACACTCTCTCCCATATTTCGCCATATAACAAAACGTGCTGCCCTACTTTAAACTTTTCCGATGTATTCCGTCAGTCCTATCTGGTAAGGATCCCACAACGCGCAGCAGTATTCTAAAAGAGGACGCACAAGCGTAGTGTAGGCAGTCTCCTTAGTAAATCTGTCACATTTATACTTGAAAAAAGAGACAGCATTGGTCGTATATTTTTTACTATTGCAAAATCAATTTTCTGTCACTGAGTGACCATCTTCAGTGCTATATTGTATAACTTAAATTGGGATGCACTGTTGTCACTAAGCTTACGGCGATCACATAGTCTATGTGATCGCCGTGAGCTTAGTGACAACAGTGCATCCCAATTTAAGTTATACAATATAGCACTGAAGATGGTCACTCAGTGACAGAAAATCGATTTTGCAATAGTAAAAAATATACGACCAATGCTGTCTCTTTTTTCAAGTATACCTGTTATCTGGTCGTTGTGCAAAAGACAACATGGAGTCGCCAATCTGTCACATTTCCTATGTGTCCTGCCAATAATACGCAGTCTTTGGCTAGCCTTCCCCACAACATTTCCTATGTGTTCCTTCCAATTTAACTTGTTCGTAATTGTAAAACATAGGTATTTAGTTGAATTTACGGCTTTTAGATTAGACTGATTTATCGTGTAACCGAAGTTTAACGAATTCCTTTTAGCATTCCTGTGGATGACCTCACACTTTTCGTTATTTAAGGTCAACTTCTCTAAATCGTTTTGTAGTTTGTTGTGATCTTCTGATGGTTTTATTAGTCGATAAACGACAGCGTCATCAGCAAACGACCTAAGACGGCTTCTCAGATGGTCTCCCATATCGTTTATATAGATAAGGAACAGCAAAGGGTCTATAATACTACCTTGGGGAACGCCAGAAATCACTTCTGTTTTACTCGATGACTTTCCGCCCATTACTGTGACCTCTCTGACATACAGTCACAAATCCAGTCACATAACTGGGACGATATTCCATAAGCATGCACAATTTCACTACAAGCCGCTTGTGTGGTACAGTGTCAAAAGCCTTCCGGAAATCCAGAAATACGGAATCGATCTGAAATCCGTTGTCAATAGCACTCAACACTTCATGTGAATAAAAAGCTAGTTCTGTTTCACAGGAACGATGTTTTCTAAACCCATGTTGACGTGGATTACTCCTACCACCTTTCTTGAATATTGGTGTGACCTGTACCACTTTCCAGTCTTTGGGTACGGACCTTTCGTCGAGTGAACGGTTGTAAATGATTGTTAAGTATGGAGACAATGCATCAGCATACTCCGAAAGGAACCTAATTGATATACAGTGTAAACCAGAAAACTTGCTTTTATTAAGTGATTTAAATTGCTTCACTATTCCGAGGATATTTACTTCTACGTTACTCATGTTGGCAGCGGTTTTCGATTCGAATTCTGTGACATTTACTTCGTCGTCTTTTATGAAGGCATTTCGGGAGGCTGTGTTTAGTATCTCTGCTTTGACAGAACTGTCTTCGATAGTATCTCCATTGCCGCTAACATACTTCACATGCGACCAGAATTCTTTGGATTTTCTGCCATGTTTCGAGGGAAAGTTTCGCTAAGGTTACTAATTCTATCAGTCGTGTTATTTGCTTAAAGTTCCAACTGTTCTCTATGTGTGTTAAATGGAAGGTGTGTGTCATTTTTAAAGATCACAAAGTTATTAAAATTTCCTTCGTTTCAAGAATTATTCAGCATCACTTTTTGCGTTCTTATTGTTAAATATGATACAAACTAGTTAATGGGAATGAAAGTAATTCGGTGAAACTTAAGCTTTCTATTATAGCGTTATGATCTACTCAAGTAAATCGTTAAAATGATAACCCTTCATAGTGAATGACCAGTTAAACTGTTCGTATTGATTTATTAAAACACAATATATAAAGAAAAAAGTTAATTGAACTGTTAGTCAAATAAGCCTAGTCCGTTTGCTTAAGATTTAGTATAATTCCAGTAGATTAAAAATCTCAAAGATTCTCAAAGAATTCTCTCACGTATGTAGATCGATTATAGACAGTAGTTAACAAAAGGGAGGTAGTGAAGTGAAATTAAAGCAGCATTCACGGCAAAAGAGATTTAATGTAATCAACACCAATTAGTTCGAGAACTGTAAGGATCTTACTAACTGAAGAATTCATAAAGGATTGTCCGAAAGTAGTATAGCAAGAGAAACAACACCTTCGTCTAACGTGTCTACACATGGATAAGGCATAAAAATATTACGTTTTATCAAATCACACAAACATGTGTTTACAACATAACTGCTGTATTTGTTGCTTTGGCAGAAAAAAGCTCTGGCTTTTAATCGGTGAACAACTCGTGAACAAGCAGGATCAAAGAGATTCGTACCTAGTATTGGTAACTTCCTTTTCAGAATATCTGCATTTGTGCGCAGCAGCTACTGGCAGAAAATAAAAACAATGAAGTGGACGACAGGCACAGCATTGTACATGAATAATTAACTACTGGTAGTATAAAAATAGAGAAACGTTTCATATTCTGCTCCAGCAGCTGGAAACGTAGCCGAGAATTTTCTATTAACAGGTCGAGAGAGTATCTACAGCTGAAACAGATATGTCCGTCGTAGTGGGTGTTCAGCTGCTACTGAAGATTAATTACTCTTTAAGTGGTATAAACTTGATCCGCTCCTGTTTTGTGCGCGCAGCTGATGAAACAGTGACGAAGGCTGTGACAGGGCAGACGTAGCTCGCCAGACTCATTACGTGGCCTCGTTCTGGGGTTCGGTTTTAATTCCGGTGAAAGCAAAATTGTGTTCGAACTGAAATGTAATGTGCTTGTATGTTTATAAAGTCAATCGATTCCTGTAACTAATTGTTTACTGCAAACATAGATAAATAAGGTCTGCTCCAAAATTTATCCTTTGTTATTGCTACGTACGTCGCATTCATTCCAAGAAGAGTTCTATGTTAACATGTAGTGAGATAAATTTGATTTTCATTGAGTCTCCTCCGTCGTTTTTCGCTGAAGGTGTTATTTCAGATGCATTTACATGTACTAATTTCTCCGATTCTCGTAAGAAAAACAATCTCATATGTAATCAGCGTATTACCACAACAGAACGGTATTATCATTTAATTAATCATCAACTCACTCTCAGGAGAATGCGTTATGCTCTTCACCAAATTAATTCGTAGAGAGTAAACTGCGATCCGTCTGCCTGATCGCTAGACCGTGAGATTTTTGCAGTTCCTTCGTGGCCGCGACAGATTCAAATGTGCCGCCTCGCATCTCACCTCCGCCACACATATCTGACCAGCTGCAAGTTACATCACCACACGAGGCAAACAGGGTAACGTACTGCCACTCCGGCATTGTCAGGACGTACAGATCTCATAGCAACTTTCTGTAAGCTTGTACCTATGTAGAGAAATAAAAGTAGATTTGATGACTCAAAGTCTGCTCAGCTTCATATCAATTTAGATTGTGTTAACCACATATCTAGGCCAAAGTAAAACACCTCTTAGATATTTACGGTATTCAATCAATAACTTGATAAGCATAATTTATGTCTGTTTTAAAGAAAAAATAAATGTTGTTAGAATACTAAAATTATGCCAACACAATCAGGCATTTAAACAGTCCCCACCAGCGTTACCTTTCGTACTGTACCGAATATCATGGCTATAGTTTTAAGCCCAGGTAACTTGATTCACAATTTTACGACATCTCAAACTATACGGTGATTATAATTAAACTTTCTCTATGTAACACGTTATAACATGGAAACTAATTACCGTACGAGTACTAAACTTGTACCAATAATTTCCAGATTATAGGGTACATGATTTCCATGCGCCACAGAGCCACCATCCAGTTCCAAGTATGGCCACCAGGTTCCGAGATCAGTCATCGTGATTCATAGTCTCACACAACTCACCAGTCGCAGTGCACTTGTTGACATGTCAACTTGACCTTGGACAAATGGAGCAGGGCTTTACTGTAGAAGCTATACTATCAAAACAGCATTAATGCGGCAGCTGCACTTCGAGAATATCGCCGGCTGAAAGGATTATGGTAGGGTCCTGTTTCTCCACCTGCTGTGAGGACCACGATGATGAAATTTGAATGGACTGGAGAACTGGGTGTCACTCTGGGAAGAGGCCGGCGACTGGTTGCACCACACGTGGTTGATGAAATCGCTGTTGCTACAGCAGACAGTGTTGCGCGCAATTCTCGATCGTCGGGCAGTACACGTGCTGTGTCACTACAGTTGAGCATTCCACGGTACACTGGACAGAAGGTGCTTCGAACCATTCTCAGATCGTATCCATACAAGATCCATATCGTACAACAGCTTCCAATACAGGACACACAACAATGCGTTGATTTCGTTCTCCACTTTCTCGTAAGAACTGAAGTTGATGAGGGCTGGCCCTGAAACATCCTGTGGACAAAGCTCATTTTTCTCTGACAGGTGAGATCAACACACAAAATTGCTAAATGTGGCAATCTTCACCTCCAGTCACTGTGCATGAAGTTCCTCAGTATGGTGAACGTGTCACCGCAAGATGTGGCTTCGCAGTTACATTCATTCTTTTATGCCCATTCCTTTGTGAACAGGTTGTCGCTGAAGGGCCAAAGACGTGCAGTGTGGCTGGCCAGTGTTACTGCGGTACCCTTCGCCAGCATGTCATACTGGCCCTAAAAGAGACAGAAGTGTCGAACTCAACACATTTAATGCAAGATGGGCCCCAACCGCACATCGCTCGTGAAGTTCACCTGCATCTCCAAAACACATTTGGAAATGATCAAATTATCAGCCGATAGTTTCCAAACTCTTGGCCGTCACGATCAGCTGATCTCATTCCCCATGATTTCTGCTTGAAGGACAGTGTTTACCAGGGGAACATCCACACATGTGCTGACCTGAAGAGCAGCATTTATAGAGGTAGCCAGCTTACCTAAAGACATGCACCTTTCTGCTGTGTAGAGTGATATCCTACACTTTCAGACTCTTCTGGAAGCAGATGGGCGCCATATTGAGACCCTTATGTTGCAGTAATGGTACCGGTATGTAATGGTATGGTGAACCGCAGCTGCATATTAAAAGTGTTTCAATTGAATTGATTCTTCGTTATTTCTCTTCCCCATGTCCTCGACATTAGCGCTACCAATGTTGGCCCTCCTACGGTAATCAGTTTCCGTGTTATAACGTGTTGAATAGGGAAAGTTTAAATATAACCATCCATTATTGTCCACTTCTTTTACTCGTGTATAAGTAGCGTTTAGTTTTTATTTGCTGTTTTTCGCCCAAACCATCTACTTCCTATAAATATAACAGTAACCCGAAAAGGGATGTGGTCAGCGGGTTAAACATTGTAAGATCCCTTTCTATTTTACATTAGTTTGATTTTATTCTGCTGACTGTAAACAGTAGTTACTTTGTTACGTGCTGACGGCAGAACATGACCTCTGAACTACAGCTTTAAGAGACCTAGTTTCGCCGGCCGCGGTGGTCTAGCGATTCTGGCGCTGCAGTCTGGAACCGCGGGACTGCTACGGTCGCAGGTTCGAATCCTGCCTCGGGCATGGGTGTGTGTGATGTCCTTACGTTAGTTAGGTTTAAGTAGTTCTAAGTTCTAGGGGACTTACGACCTAAGATGTTGAGTCCCATAGTGCTCAGAGCCATTTGAACCATTTGAAGACCTAGTTTCGGTTGTTATTATGATCCAGGCCTTGAAACTTGTTATAGCTCTATTATTTGACCCTTTCGCGGCGACAAGGGCCGAATGTCCTGGCTGCCCGGCCGACTGACGGGAGGAAAAGCAGTGTGCGTCTGGCCAGCGGGCGGTACACTGAGCCCTGTGGTCGCTGTAGTCTGCGGCCACTGCAAGCATCCCGCACGTTCAAAATGGTTCAAATGGCTGTAAGCACAATGGGACTTAACATCTCAGGTCATCAGTCCCCTGTCCGCGGCTCGTGGTCTTGCGGTAGCGTTCTCGCTTCCCGCGCGCGGGGTCCCGGGTTCGAATCCCGGCGGGGTCAGGGATTTTCTCTGCCTCGAGATGACTGGGTGATATGTGTCTTTCATCATCATTTCATCCTCATTCACTCGCAAGTCGCTTTAGTGGCGTTAAGGAACTTGTGGAGCGGCGGCCGAACCGCCCCGCGAGGGGTCTCCCGGCCACCAATGCCATACGCTCATTATTATTATCAGTCCCTTAGACTTAGAAGTAACGTAAGGACAGCACACAAATCCATAACCGAGGCAGGATTCGAACCTGGGACCGTAGCACCAGCGCAGTGACGGACTGAAACACCTAGAACCGCTCGTCCACAGCGGCCAGCTCCCGCACGTTCCGGCGAGTGCAGAACCACTGTTCAGTAATGTTGGCTCTGAGCACTATGGGACTCAACTGCTGTGGTTATCAGTCCCCTAGAACTTAGAACTACTTAAACCTAACTAACCTAAGGACATCACACACATCCATGCCCGAGGCAGGATTCGAACCTGCGACCGTAGCAGTCCCACGGTTCCGGACTGCGCGCCTAGAACCGCGAGACCACCGCGGCCGGCTCAGTAATGTTCTTCCTAGAAACAGTATACGCTGTATGGTCACAGTGGTTATAGTTTCTGATAACCAAGAAAGAGAGCTTCGAAAGGAACCAACACTTACAGATATATGTTTATTGTGGGCTGAAAAATAAAAATGATTGGAAATTTTTGAACACTAATTCCTGTAACTTGAGACACATTCGATGTGTGTGTATACAACATATTAAAATTTAATTACAATGGTTGAATGTGTTTCCAGATATATAGTTTTAAAGCGAGTAGTTCGTTGTGAAAACGCCAAATCTCGGACATTTGTTGCTACAATATTAAACAAAAAAGAATTACAGAAATCTAAAACCAAGTTGTGTCATGTATCCAGACTGAGACTTAAACAAAGAATATATATGCATAATTTATCTATCGATAGGCCCATGGTTTCGTTTGTAATTAAAACCTAAAGTCGATACTCTACAGTAAGAAATCGGATAGTAAACGTCTACCTTCTTCTTCCTCGCTGTTTTCTCTCTCACCTCGGTTTACTTTAGAGGTTTCAGTTCCTTATTTTTGACGCAGGCTGTGGACTGCCGCTGGCTGAATTAAAAACCATTTTCTTTTACTTTTATTTACTTTTTTATTTATTTTTATTTTTTACTTTCCTTTACTTGAAATGTACACAGTTACTAAAACATCCTAATATTTCTTTAATGTGCGATATTTTTCGAAACATGGCACCATGCTGAGAGTCACATCGCAATTTTTGCATTTTATGCGCAACATTTCTCGTTTTGAAGGAGCAGTAAATACTAAACAGCGTCTCTGGGGAATCTCCTTTTTCTCTGTTGCTACGAGGAACCGTGGATAATGTCCTTCTTTATTTCGCAGTCGGAAAGGGCTTGTTCTTTGGTTGTCCGTGGGATCGCACTTTTACTCGTTTGACTATGAAATTCATCAAAAAACCGACGGATTATTTCCAAGTGGTATCTCGTTAGTGGTATCTTACGTTGCTTTTATATTTCTAAAACAGTTTTTGCATTAAGCACACACAAGGCAGCCAAATTAAAGAATACGTTCTTGTACCACTTCATTGTCTTTCCGATGCACTGTACAAATGATAACAGCATGAATGTCTTATCGACTGCACTCGTTGACTTATTATAGCTTACTACACAGGTAGGTTTAGGTTTGTTTCGACCAGTTCTATGTCCTTTTTCTGTGACTCCTCAAACTTAGGTTCATTTGCTGTGAGACTTCTTTCTTGTTCATACATTTTAGTGCCATTATCGTTCCACCGGACCTGAACTGTATTTCCCCAATTATCAGCTTGTCTGGCAATGTTGGTATATGTTTCCTGTTCTTGTTTAGTGTTCCGACGGCACATTTATCATGGTGCCACATGGATAATTCGGGGTTCTAATACCAACTGTCTAAATAAATTGTGCGACCTTTGTTGTGTTATGGCAATAACAAACTCACAACAACATCGCCTGATTTTCCGCAGTCAGCATTTTCTGATTTCATTTCCGTTGCGGTACCAGTGTAGTCAATATAATCCTAAATATAGTTGGTTTGTGCGTCACAACAGAAGAAAATTTTAATGCCAAAACGGCTACGTTTATTTGGTATGTACTGCTTAAGCCAGAGCCTTCCTTTGACAAGTAGCAGACTTTCGTCGATTACTAGGTTTTCAAAGGGTACTACTGCCTCGAGCAATTTATTTTTTGTGTGATCTACAATGAGACGTAATTTTAGGAGAATATCTTGAGATGCGGTGGAATTGACACTGAAGTGCATTAAACGCAGGATCAACTTGTACCAGTCCCTGGCCGTTATGTTAGGAAATATTGGTGTTTGAAACAAAGAATCTGTCGACCATTATTCATTCACTTATAAACTTTTACTTCTAGGCATAAGCAGAGCACACGGTAGGAAGTAATAAAATTCTGCTGGCTCTATATGCTTCCAGCGTGCTAATCTCTTGGGTACTGTCGTCATTTTTTTAGTAGTAAATTTATGATAAATATAGATCTGTGTGCAGATGGCAGAAACGAATTCCATGGACATGAAGTAAAAAAAAAAAAAGAATCTGACTGACCTGCTGACTATTCTAAGTCTGTTTTCACCCGCTAAATGTGTTCACAAAACGGTGTCGTCTCGTCGCTGGATGATTCTCCGTCCAGTCATACTTCCTTTTTCCAGATGAAGTTTCACTTACTTCATCTTCTTTGCCGTCTTGAGACGAAGAATCTTCTGTTTGTGATGTCGAGGATTCAGCAGTACGTCCAGACGCATCCAACTCTTCGTCGGAAAAAGGCTCCGAAGTTTGACTAAAATCTTCGACGCCAGTATTGATAAGAATATCCATGATTTACGTGTCCGATAAATTGTGTCCCGACATGACAAAGGCTATACACGAGAACGCTGTCGTCGTACCAGAAGCGAAAAGAGGACTGGCAGAATGTTAGACTCGTAAGCAGAAAGGGCCCAGGGAAGGTGAAAACTAAAGCGCTCCCCTACATTACAAAGAAGAAAAGATAATGACAATGTTGTCAGAATTGCGGACGACAGCGAGTAGCCGTTCTATTGTGTACGTTTACCTGCTTCCGAGTTCGAGCGTATTTGAATGCCATTAGCCTTTTGGACTTTCCGCGGTGTCGGGCGTACACGAATGCCCGTAGACGCGAAAGGATTAATAGGTTTACTCGAAAACTATTAGAGGTAGCTCAATGAGGTTACATATTTAATGGTTTTTTGCTAAACCAAAGCTTCATACAAATTTTGATATTGTTAAGTGTAATATTTACGGCCTTCAATTTTTTTTTTAAATCGTGAATTCGGACCAACCTATTGCTCTAATCACGTTCAGATTTGTACCAGTTATTTTTGACATACGTCTCCACATTATGAGCAACATTTGTGTTCGCAGATTTATTATTTAGCGCCACTTTCTTTTTTCTTAAAACAATGTATTTGTGGAAAATATTCACCTGATCAATCTGAGATTTGACAGTCTACACATTAATATATTAAAGCACATGCTGATGAAGTTTGCTAAAGCAAATTTAGCTTTTAATTTCATCCTTATATCATGGTGCAATACTTGTGTGCTACGCACAGACGCGTTGTGGTGACGTGGCGCTACTAGCAGTGAACTGGGGTAAGTCCCAGCACAGTCGGTCGCCTCGCTCGGCTTCCATTATGCGGTTATGTCGTCTTGCTTCTTCTACCTGCGCTTGGGAGTTTCGATCGTTCTTGACTGCTCGAGCCATAGCTGCGGCACACTTCCGCCAAGACAGTGGAGAGGGCTGCGATGAATGGAAGAAAACCAGCAGACGTCTTGGAAATAGGTAGAACTCGAGGTGCTTTAGCCGATCCTCTTTTTCTTCCTCCTCCCTTCTGCTTCAGAGCGTTTTTAGCTGCATACATCGCTTTCAGAACACAGTTCTTCAAACACCTTTGCTCCCCACTCTTCTTCTTCTGCTTCTTCTTTAGTGCACGAAGTGCAGCATTCATAACTCGCTTGAAGTTTTTCACTCCTAAACACAACTACATTTTTCCACCCATGGTTTTATCAACTGTAAATTCTACAGTGCGTTAACATAAACCAATGTCCTCTCTTCTGCGTATCGCCTTAATCTCATCAACTCAAATCTTGTCTGCAGTGTGGCGACTTGGCATATCTTTGTTTGCAGCGTATGCAGTATCAAGTTCCATATAAGCTTCATCGAACAGATTAATATCATTATCAGTTAGTACCAAGCGATTTCGAAGCTTTGTTACGGGTCCACAGTATTTATATCCCGGAATGTGTAATTCCACTGGCAGTTTCTCTAGAATACCACCACCTTCCCCAATTTCTCTCCTAGAACGCATGTTATACTACTGCGACGGTTGTGGACATCGCACCCCATTGAATAGCAAATCGTTAGCATCAATCCAGCTGTTCTGTGCTGCGGGAAAACCAAGCCATTTGACTAGCGCTCTATTTACCCGACGTTTTATGACTCTCCCCACGAGAATCACACCCGTTTGTGAGTCAGTATATAAGTCCAGGATTCGTTCTTTGAATCTTTAAAAATGTAAAGATCTCTGTTCACCAGTTTGGTCAAATGCTGTCTTGTGTTTTGATAAACGTAACAAATCACCTACATTAAATTTCTATTTGCTTGTATCCAGAGTTTTAATGCGACAGTGCACCATATTCATGAATTCATTATCACGAACATCGATTGGTCCCAATTATATTGTGCTACGTTGGGCTCAATTATACTGAGCAATTATGCGTATTTCTGGGAGCGCTGTCCATCTGTATGAGCCGTGAAGATTAAAACGTCTATATTTGACCTTTTATTGTTATGCTCAAACGTTTGTGATACTCGCCTTCAGGTGGGTAATTGTTGAGTAGTGACGTATTCCATACCGCTGCATCACGGTCTTGAAATACCTACTGTAAATCTCTCCACCGTGATCTATTTGGAGGTTGTCCTGGCATCGATTCGACCCTCTCTGCATCAAATATTCAAACGTATCTGCAACATTTCGCGCCGTTTTTGTTTTAACGGGTAGTCCACAGGCAAATTGGGAGTATGTATCAATAACAGTTAAAATATATTTCAATCCATTATTGTCATTTGAACATTCTCTCAAATCTGCAGGATGAACCTGCCATAAGTCATCCAAATCTTTGATCATAACTTGCCTATGTGGGTACATTCTGCCTTCTTTTTCGTGCAGTTCTGGAACTAGTGTCTCCATAGTTATTCGATGATACCTCTCTCTCTCTGCGCTCAGATATTATTGGAACAGGCGCATTCGAATGAGCTGTATTACCTACAGCAGCTGATGCCATGAGCAGACGTAGTCGATCTATTAGCTCGTTGGGACCGTCATAATATATACACTGCGGGATTCCATTCTTCGATGCTTAATGCTCAATGTCAATACCATCACCGATGCTGCTGTATTTGTTATCATCATCAAGTATTGGTTTTATGATGGTTTTATATCTTTTGTTGCTGTGGTATTTGCGATGTCATGTATATCAGCTACATGCAGTACTTCACGGTACATTTCCGTATCATTAAGAGAATAATTTATGTTTTTTTTTTTTTTTTTCCTTGGGTCTTAGGAAAACAAGGTTCATTCAGCCAGGCGTTCTCTCAGACTGCCTGTCACTAATCAGTACTGTATCATCAGTTACATTTATAGGCTGCGTACCCATCATGTACGGTCTTCCCCTGCTGATGCCCAGCGTTCTATCCATGTATCAGTGTTTTATCTATCTTCGTCAGTGATAATACCATCGTGATCGTGTGATTTTTTTTTTTTATGAGGAGAGCTGCACGAGAGATTCAGTAACCTGTTTAAAGATCCCTCTTAGTGTTTGGAGCGATGCATTTGCCCTAACCGTAGCTACAGTATTTTCTCTCGAACGACTTTCCGCGCCTGAATCACTTTATGCTTCGTTAACATCTTGATGTTTACTGTCCAGACGTCTCTGCAGCGTCAGGCTTTATATATCTGCTCTTCTTCCACTTATTATTTGCCTGCTACCCATTCTCAATAACAAGGGCCTCTACATATACTTTCCCCTCAATAGCCTCAACCTTTTCACTGAAGTCGGTTACTTTCTTACCGATTTCATTAACTAATTCATTTCATGCGTTGGTCATTTTCAAAAGAGTCCAGTAATACATCTCTAGCTCCCTGCACATACATTTAACGCTATGCACGATAGTTTGAATTTTCGCATCCATGTACAAGCGAAGTTTCTGTCTAGATACACCCATTCTCACTGGTTGAGAGCTAGACGTGTGTGCAAAAACTCTTGGAAGTTTCGATTATACCTATCGTCATTCAGTTTTCTTATTTTATCAATAACGAGAAACCCATACTGTGAACGATCCCAGCAATCGGCGCGTATCTTTACAAACTAATTGAACGATATATCAGTTCTCACATGTGCTTCGTAAATGTATTTTAAATTCAGGTTGTCCTGTTTGAAGGCTATAATGAGGTTTGCATTACACTTAACCTGCTGTTTCGGGATTCTGGAATACGTTTGGCTTAGATAAAGTATATCAGCACTCATAAACCGAAACAGAAATATTTTCAATATGGTCTTGGTTTTCCACAGCAACATCGTCGAATATGAACACACTGTTGGGATTTACTTTTTTGAGTGAGGATATGACTGCTTTCACTGAATGTCGTATATGTAAGACATTCTACACCACGCAGTAACTTCTGTAATAGCTGATACGAGAGCTGAAACAATGTTTTAGAAAATGCAAACTCCATCTACATCCTTAGCAACATTATGAGACCATTAGTCTTGCCAAATTGGATGGACCTACAATGATTGCTCGTATATTATCAGGAAGGAGTATTCCAGTCTTCTTCTTCTTCATGTTTTCGTTTGCATCTTCACAGGGCCAGTTACCAACAACAGAGACCTTGTGACAAGAATGTTTTGCCCACCCTGCCATGATACCGTCTATGTCAGGTACCAACAAATCAGTGCATATTATGTACAAAGACACAATTGTAAACATGGTAATAATAGTATGTGTAGCTACTATATATACAGGGTTATTACAAATGATTGAAGCGATTTCATAAATTCACTGTAGCTCCATTCATTGACATATGGTCACGACACACTACAGATACGTAGAAAAACTCATAAAGTTTTGTTCGGCTGAAGCCGCACTTCAGGTTTCTGCCGCCAGAGCGCTCGAGAGCGCAGTGAGACAAAATGGCGACAGGAGCCGAGAAAGCGTATGTCGTGCTTGAAATGCACTCACATCAGTCAGTCATAACAGTGCAACGACACTTCAGGACGAAGATCAACAAAGATCCACCAACTGCTAACTCCATTCGGCGATGGTATGCGAAGTTTAAAGCTTCTGGATGCCTCTGTAAGGGGAAATCAATGGGTCAGCCTGCAGTGAGCGAAGAAACGGTTCAACGCGTGCGGGCAAGTTTAACGCGTAGCCCATGGAAGTCGACGAATAAAGCAAGCAGGGTGCTAAACGTACCACAGGATGGTGCTCCACCGCACTTCCATCATGATATTCGGCATTTCTTAAACAGGAGATTAGAAAACCGATGGATCGGTCGTGGTGGAGATCATGATCAGCAATTCGTGTCATGGCCTCCACACTCTCCCGACTTAACCCCATGCAATTTCTTTCTGTGGGGTTATGTGAAAGATTCAGTGTTTAAACCTCCTCTACCAAGAAATGTGCCAGAACTGCGAGCTCGCATCAACGATGCTTTCGAACTCATTGATGGGGACATGCTGCGCCGAGTGTGGGAGGAACTTGATTATCGGCTTGATGTCTGCCAAATCACTAAAGGGGCACATATCGAACATTTTTGAATGCCTAAAAAAACTTTTTGAGTTTTTGTATGTGTGTGCAAAGCATTGTGAAAATATCTCAAAATTGTAGAGCTGTGAAATCGCTTCAATCATTTGTAATAACCCTGTATATATATATCCATGAGGAAAGTAGGTTCATCATTCATTTTGACAGTGACCAGTGAGGAGGTGTTTGAGGCAACTGTCTGCTGCTGCATCACTATAGGTGAAACTTTGAAAATAATGATATTAATAAGCGTAGTGCTTGAACTATAGTGAGAGAGGTGTGAAATATGACACGAACACAACTGGAAATTATACACACATATTCTTTCTTTATCTTCTTTGCACCTGTACGATATTTTCCAAATAAAGCTTTTTGATATGCCATATATTCAGGATGTATCTCCTTCAAACCGATGGGTACTTCACAATACTCTGGTTTTTCACAAGTACATTTAAGCTGTTTCTCTTTTGGCTCTGCATTCATGTGCAAACTAAGCTATTGCACCAAATCATCAACGTGTACACTACACACACGTATAAAGTTTATAACATCATTGTATGCAGTGTCTATGCTTGGCAACCAATGACTCAGTTTCTCCAGTGCAAGGTGTAGCACAGCATCCACATTGTACAAGTGCATAACTGAGGCATGCTGTAGATAAACATGCTTATCACACAATTTCACATATAGTACAGTGTCATTATATTGCAATAGGTAGTGTTACATCAGTGAGGCGTCTTGCCATGATTCATGTGGCTCCCCCCAGTTGGAGATTCAAGTCCTCCCTCAGGCATGGGTGTGTGTGTTGTTCTTAGCATAAGTAGTGTTTAAGACCAGATCCCAATGACCTTAGCAGTTTGATCTCTTAGGAATTCACACACACCAGTAAGGTTCAAATGGCTCTGAGTACTATGGGACTTAACATTAGAGGTCATCAGTCCCATAGACTTAGAACTACTTAAACCTAAGTAACCTAAGGACGTCGCACACATCCATGCCCAAGGCAGGATTCGAACCTGTGACTGTAGCAGCAGTTTGGTTCCGGACTGGAGTGCCTGCAACACCAGTAAGGCTAATGTCAAAGGGAGGTGGGGGGGGGGGAGGATACGAGTTGGATAACACTCTGTGGTCATCTGCTGATTGATGTAGTGCTGTGCATCGCAATCGAAGTCAGAAATGGGCACTTTAATATTCTTCAATGCATTTCCAATTTATATCCTCACATGCTAGCCCACGTCATGATGTGCTTCTATACCCACATTTACATGTTTCATTCCACAATGAGTTAAACTGCATTTGGAACTGAAAAGAATGGGCACATTTGATACCTTCTTATCCACAGCATCTGCACTCTGTCACTGCACTGCCACAGAGATGTTCTGATGGAATGGGTCACATTTCAGTAAGCAGTACTGACCTCCATCTTGCTGTTGTTTAGGACCACCAGCAGCATTCGAAATACTAGGAACAGACTGAAGGCCCTCGTCGCCCAAGTCGACGGGTAGGATAGACAATAATAGCTCCTTTCCGTGCCCCAGCAAGTAGGCTATCCATTGTGTTTGCTAGATGTTCGGATATGATGGAGTTTGTTGCTGCCGCAGGTGCAGAGGTCGGTGCAGATCTCAACAAGATGGCAGCTGAGACGTGGCAGATGTATGTGGCAGATGTCGACATGCTGGTCCTCACCCCTGCAGGCCTCAAAACGCCGGTGGCTGCTGCTGAACAAGAAGGAAGAAGCATTCCATACAACCACTAATAATAACAATGCTAACTACAGACAAGGATGTGATGTGGGATACTTCTCCATTTCTTCCTGTTCTGCGGGGTTGTGCTGGATCTCAAATGCTGCTGCTGACACTTCACTGCTCTTCTTTGTCTGCTGCTGCTGTTACTGACTGACTGAATGAGACTGAGACAATGGAGCTGCTGAGCCCACCCTGTATCCGTTCCAATGACTTCAGCAGATACTGCCATCCTATTGGTCGAAGCCTATCACGTAACAGGATTCAGTGTTCCTAATGGTTGCCACCTTTTTTTTCTGGGCCATCATATTGGGTTACATCATAGGTGGGGAGTGGGCCATGACCTACAAGCGCCCTCTGGGGGAGGTGTTGTGAAATAGGCCAGTTTCTCTCCAAACCTCATGGTGAAAACCTATGGTTCATTGCGGAATAGGACAAAGTTGATGTGGAGTGCTAGGCAATTTCAAAAAAGGTAGACAGTACTGGTACAATCATCTATCTGCACAAGTTCTCAAATTCATCATCGTGCCATTTTGCTGCACTGCCATTGTTTGTCAAAAAGTATTCACCACACACTCATCCATTATCTCTTCTTTCGACTCATTGTGTAGAAGGCTATGGATACGGTCATCAGCTGTGTGCTTGCATGTAGTACACTCATTAAATTCATCCCTTCTCACCACCAGGAATTCCTTAATTCTACTTATGAATGCTTGCATCAGAGTGGGCCTCTTGCACTTTGGAAGACCGACTGGACTTTTATCGAATCATCTTCAGTTACAGCAAACACATTTATCAGCAAGAGTTGCAACAAGTACCTTAGCCCCATCCTACTGTATCTTCATTATTTGATGAAGTGTATTTATCTCGTTTCTACATTCACCAAATACCATTGTTTTCCAAATATCATGCAGGTGGCTATGGATACAATCCTCAGCTATATGATTACTGCTAATATACCATTAAATTTCTCCTTCTCCAGCACAGATATCTCATACATTGGACACTTACTACACACAGTAAAATTTATGTCCATCCTCTTGGGAAGCTCAGCAGAGACTGGGGGAATTTTTCGCCATTTTCCTCCGACCGCCATCTTGGATTACGAGAGGAGGGGGAGAGTCAACAGCATCCTCGGGTGGTAATATAGTGTACTATGTTAGTTGGACTCCGGACCTGAAGGTGAACACAGTGGTTCGACCTAATGTCTGTGACAAATTGTTTAAATAAACAATGCATACAAAATAAACGCTTACATCCATCCTGTCCAGCAGCCCAGCACAGGCTGACTGCTTTTCCTGAACATTTCCAGATCGGGGGCCGGAGGGGTGGACAGGAGGGGAGGGGAGTGGGTTGACCTATTTTCCTGCCAAAATTTGAACTTCCCACTATAACATCACTGTGATGTTGCCATATCCATGTCTCCCATTTATGATCCACCATCTTCAATAATTTACTTTTGAATGCATTACGGGAACAGCAGTGATCAATGTCTTATAAATAATTACTATTAGAAACAGTCTTGATCGCGATTTGTTTAACAAGGTGACCGGTTTCGACCACTACTGTGGTCATCTTCAGACCATTGAGAAGGAACCTATTTCTGTTGGAGAATCACTACTGATTCTCACTAGTGATTCTCCAACAGAAAGAGGTTCCTACTCAATGGTCTGAAGATGACCACAGTAGTGGTCGAAACCGGTCACCTTGTTAAAAAAATCGTGATCAGGACTGTTTTTAATAGTAATTTTTTTAATTGTAATTATCTTCAATAAACCTGGCGATAATGCAAAGTGGAGTGATGCTGTCTTTGACCCACTAGCGCTAACTTCAGGTGTCTTGGAGAACAATCTGTTTGTCACTCTCGTCTCCCACTTTTCCTGTTCCAGTCTCAAAGCTTTCACAGGAATCATGAACGTTGATAACCCTCTGTGTGAAGTCAAATCTCTCTCATTTTACCTTCATAGCTTTCTCGCAAGGTATATACATAGTAGAGCAATTTTTTGATTTACTCTTCCTGCAATGGTCGGTTTTGGAACATTAACGGTAAACTATATCGTGATGTAGAACGCCTCTCTTGCAGCGTCTGCCACCAGAGTTGTCTGCGCATCTTCATGACGCTTTTACGATTTCTAGATGAGCCAATAACGAAACGTGCTCTTATTTGAATATTCTCTTTTTCCTCTATAAATGCTGTATGGTATTGATCCCAATATGATCAGCCATATTCATGTATTAGTCAAATGAGGATTTTGTAAACTACCTGCTTTCTGGGTGGTATTCATCTCCTGAGGAGTCATCCAGTGAATCTTAGTCATCATGTGCCTTACCAGCGATTAGTTTTCTGTGGTTGTTTCACTTTGAATTACTATGTGCACGTACTACCAGGTATTTTTATGGATGTGATTTGGTCCAGTGATTGTCCTGTTATAATGTAACCATACCACTTTTTCTGTCTATTTATTCGCAATACGTTACATTTTCTATGTTGAGGGTTACTTACCAATATCTCCACAGAACGTCTTCCTACATTTCGCTACGCTTTTTATACGTTGTAAATTCTGTCTAAAATAGCATCATCCGTCAAGAGCGCCATGAAATGTCCAATCCATTAAATCATTTGTAAATGTAATGTGAAGAGTAATAGTCCAATAAAAACTCCCCCAATTTACCCTTATATCTTTGTGAATGAGATACTGTGTTTTAATCACTGGAATCTCTTCCGGCTACTTAGCTTTTCTACAGTATGCAGTAATAATTAGGTGTAGTAGCAATCTACCATTCTAAATTAACTCACTTATGTGATGTGAACGTAAGGGTGTGATGTGAACGTAAGGGCAACGTTCGGTTGTAAAGAAAGTAGACCGCTTCAGCCTGTGGAGCACTTGACGTCCGTTGACGCACATGAGGGTCTTTTTCTGTGTATCGTGCTGTGTTAACCTTCGCCAGTCCATAAAATGGTGGGCGCATATGTTGCCACAGAGATGTTACGATGAACCCTTCTGCGTATGAAGCAGGTGCTAACGCCATAGTTGTTTCTGTCACGCAAACGATGACGAATGGAGGTGCTCGACGTGAAAGCAAGAAAAAGAAACACCGGCGGAATCCTACTGCGTCACTGTGTTGACATTATTCTTCCCAACTTCTCCCGGTACAGACGCCTATTTTTGTGCTACAGTGGTAGGATGCCTCTAACCAGAACGGCGAGTGACGGGAATTGTTAGACTGACGAAGCAAAACAATTTAATAATTAATCATTCTTCTTCAGAGCGTATGATTCTTCCGTTTACTGTATGATTCTTATTTTTACGTATTAAAGTATAATGAGCTAAGCTGAAATTTCATGTTCGTGATTCAGAATTACAGGCTCTGGCAACATACAGGGCGAAGAAAACATGCCGAACTTGGCGGTGGGCATGCGATTCCTAATACCGATTCAAGATAAAAGTGTATCTAGCAAAATCTGTTTATAGATTTGACAGATATACGACCTAAGACACGAGGCTCTAGCAGCTACGTTTCTTTACACAGGGTAGTCCCAAACTATATGTCAAAAATTTAAAGATAGGTGGAGGGGACCTAAATCAAAATATTTAGTATAGGAGTGTGCGTGCAGTAATGGAACATTACAGCGCTTGCTTGTACAGCAATATGAATGGCAGGAAACTGACAATGCATGTAAAGACATACGACCTCAACAATTTATAATAGTTTGAAAGAGGTGCTCGAAAGAGTAGCCACCAACAGCGATACATCATTCACAGTGACGGCGCATGGACCAGCACGCATCAGAAAAGACGTCAGCCATGCCGATCACATGTCCAGCAGCAACAGACACGCGGGCAACTGTACCTCGTTCATCATAACGAAAAGCTGATGCGAACAAACACAAAGCGGTGATTATCAGCAAACGTGGCTCTCGTGATTTGGTGTTATTCCGAATCTAGGAAGTACGTCCAGATAATGTATTAGATATTTTGTTGCTATGTCACTGTAAATGAATCTTTAAGACATTCTCGGGTATTAACAGGCATCAAAGTTTTTCTTAATCATACTTTAGTTACGTAACTTATCTTTCAATAATCGTGTACAGTCACACTCTGTAAGTGCTACTAGTGCTCCGATTGTCTCGCTGTTCATATGTATCGCGAAAATGGATGACACTGCTTCCTGCTTCGTAGCACCACTACTCTCTAGAAGCAAGTTGTACTTACTTTTCTACACAACATTACAGAGAAAGATAAGCTTTGACTGTTGTTGACAAAAACGATGTAAAAAAAATATGAGACGGTAATTTGATAATGCTCGTAGCGTAATCGGTAGCGTCTTCGGTTGATAATCGGATGAACTAGGTGGGCGGTGGTTTGAAAACCATCAAAATCTACAGTTTCGTTCTGTTCGGTTTGAATATCTAAATCATTTAATATGAAGATGGGATCTGTTCTTTCGAACATGTCCGAAAGAACAGATGCCATCTTCATATCGTTTAAGGCTAAGTGGCTAATGACCTTCTTCTGTGCGGATGCACATGATTTGCCTGAACTATTATGGGACTCGGTGGATTGTCTGCCGCGAGTAATGGGTATAATGGCAGTGGCACTACGAATGGATAGTGTGTGGACTGTAAGTTGAGAGTGCCACGGTTCACGCAGCTTCCCCCGTCGGAGGTTCGAGTCCTCCCTCGGGAATGGGTGTGTGTGTTGTCCTTAGCGTAAGTTAGTTTACGTTAGCTTAAGTAGTGTGTAAACCTAGGGACCGATGGGTAGATAGTCGGCCCTGTAGGCAGGAGATCCCGTGTTCGAGTCCCGGTTGGAGCAAATACTTTCAACTGTCGCCGTTGACGTATATCAACGACCGTCAGCAGCTAATGGTATTGATTTGATTGTAATTTCTTTAAATTATTTAAAGTTGAAATTTATGAAATATATTGTAATTAAATCATACTTGACCATCATTTTTTTTTCAAGAAAAACGCACATCTTCTGGTTTCTAATTATATATCAAACGCTGCGTTCTGGTTTCCATTGCAAATACACATTATTAATCATCGATATATTGTAAAAGGTTGTTGCAATTTTTGGAATTAACAAAACATTACACAATTAGATTTTTTGGAGACAAATGAAAAATCAAATACTCTTTGTACGGCTCTACCTAGTTACTGTGCAAAATGCCTGCCCAAACGCTAACCGAAAAACTTTCTTCGTAGGTGTGTCCTATTGTGCCATGTGGGTTACCACGACAAGGTAGCCTCATCAGTAAACAGCACATCTGCAGGGAAGGTATCATTGGATGAACTGTGCTGCAGGTATCAACGAGCGAAGTAGAGACGTTGAAGATAATCATCAGGGGTCATTGCTTGCGCTTTCTGTAAATGATAGGGATGCATTCCGTCTTCATGTTAAGTCCTCAAAACACTTTGGTACCTCACATCCAACGCATGTCCTACAGTTATCGACCTTGTCGAAGGATAATTCTGTACTGGGAAGCTGCGTGAACCGTCGCAAGGAGCCTGAGACCAAGCGGCTACCCCGCGCAGCGTATGTAGTGTAGGATCACCCTGTATAGGATAACGGAAAACAGGTAACATGAACTCTCTGCGGAGGTGTCCTGCTAGTTCAGTCAGACGAGGCTATACCGTGGGGAATGGCTCTGCGGACTCGCCGATGTTCCATTCGTGTTAGTGCCAAACATCTTTCTTCTCACATAAAGCATCAAATTTCATCCAATTTACACCACCACTATGAGATCTCTATCTCTTTCTCTTACTGTTATCTTTATCTAAACATCAAGAAATTGCTTGTACTAACTATAGACGTAGACGACCACTTCGTTACGTCCATAAGAAACATACAGCCAAAAGAAAATTACCGTGGATACAGTAACATCATCTGTATCCAATGAGGCAAGAAAACCACGATATGTAATTTAACTAGATAGCAAATTATGCTTCGCACAATAATTCCATTCGGTACGTTTGACGTCCTTCTTCCTTCGTTCGTCATGGGTTATTCTGCTACCGATATATCACAATTCATTAGCATTGGCTACTTCGTCATCACCAATTTTGATGTTAAACTTCTCGATGTTGTCATCTCCACTTTTGCTCATTAATTTTGTCTTTTTCCAGTTTACTCCCAGTCCATTTTCTGTACTCATTACTGTTCATTCCATTCTATACACCCTACAATTTTATTTCACCTTCGTTGTAGATAGAAAGGTCATCATCGAATGTTATCATTGATATCCTTCCACCCTGCTTTGCAATCTCACTCTTGAAACTATTTCGTATTTCCTTCATTGCTCCATCGATGTATAGTTTGAACAGCAGGGGTGTGAAACTTCATCCCTGTCTTACACTATTTTAATCCAAGTACTTCGTTCTTGGTCTTCCAATTTTATTGTTCACTCTTCCTTGTTGTATGTATTATGTATTACCCGTCTTCCCATGTAAGTTAGTCCTATTTTGCCCACCCTGCTAGTCCTGCCTTCTAACGCGTTGTTTGCCGAGTGGGAAGACGTGCCGGTTACCAGCAGGGGGCCACACTCGTCTGGTATGAAACGTTCCCGAGGCGGAATGGAGGGGGGGCACTGGGGGCGAAACCGCACGATAACCCTGGGTTCAGTGTGGGACGGCGGTGGGGTGGGTAGGCTCCTGTGGCCTGTTGTGCGGTTGTGGACCACTGAGGGCTACGGCGGGACGAAGCCTCTACGTCGTTTCTAGATCCCCGCTTTAATGCAATACAAAACCCCTATTTTTCTCAAAATTTTGAACACAACTAGCGCATTTGAACATTGTTGAACAGTTTTTCAATTTGACTGGTCCTATGAATATATACTGAATTTTCTTTTGTTTCCATCATCGAACGAACGTCAGGGTTGCCTATCTGGTGCCTTTACTTTCCCTAGAGCCAAACTAAACATCTGACGAATCCTCAGTTTCTTTTTATTCTTCTGTATTTTATCCTTGTCAACAACTTGGATGCGTCAGATGTTAAGCTGATTGTGCGACAGTTCTCGCACTTGCTTCTTGAAATTTTCACGCCTAAAGAGTATTCCATGAGATTTCGGGATTGCAGCCAATGCTGTCGACTTTGGGTAACAACCATTTAGCCATCTTCAGGTGAATGTTTATCACTGGAGATTGCTAGTTCTCGTCGCTAATTTTATACAAAAAACATGGCGCGGAGACGTATGCGCGAAGGCAGCCGCTACTTGAGTGACCTCTGTCCAGTTTCGCGCATTGTTCGAGTATTGCTCAATCTGTGGCGCGCAGGCACGTGCGTAATGGTGGCGACACATGCGGGCCAACTGTCGGAATGAGGGATCGCGGAGTGAAAATTCAGATGTCAAATAGTGAGAATAATCAGCATTAGTCTCGTGACTAGTCGTAAAATGTTTCCTTTTTGTGGATATTAAAGCACACCTTATCCATTTGAAAATCACCATCACGCCTAATAAGATCTGCCGCCGAACGTTTCCACTGTTTCATTATTAAATGAATCCCCTCAAGGGTCCCTTCCAGGCCAAGGTTTTCGTGGCAGTACAACCCATGGAGAATGTTTGGAGATACAATGGTCAGCTGTGGCTGATTAACAGGGCTGTGAAAGGCGAGTGTGGTGATCATGTTCAACGCACCTTTCACTGCGCTGTGCGCGATCTCTCACCAATGTAGCTTTATCACACTGACAAGGTAGTCTGTAGATTCCAGCCCTCCGCAATGAATCAGTGAGAGGGTCCCTAGTGAAGAGGGAGACGACATCGAAACTTACCAATGAGTCGGTCTTACTGAGTTGAGCAGATTTCAGTCGCCATAGTGGCGAATAGGTAGCGAGTGCTTCCCAAGACAAAGTCACAGTAAAGAAGCAAGTCATACGTCGGAGCGCCGATATTACTCACAGTATTACGTAATGGAAAATCTCCTTTGTGAATTTTTGAAAAGACCATATAACTTCGTGGGAACAGAGATGTGAGGTCCTATTCTTTTTGCAACTTCTTGCGGAAAGGAGGAAGAATTCCTTTCTAATCTGCCTACGGAGTTCTTGGTTCTCGCAACAAACCACAAATCTTCTGGTCATAGATCTCACATATTAATAGTAAAGTGGCGTTTCCCTTATACTTTGGAAGGGCTATCGTTTGAGGATCTTTCGCAGCTTGCGTAATACGACCCTTTCCATGGAGGAGATGTTACTCTTGGAGACGGAGCTCTCGTAAGTGCGCGGCATGTTTCAAGTCTTATTTCTTCCGCACGTCACTGGGAAGAGGCCTAACGGCTTCATAACCTCTGATAAAATCAGTTAAAGGCAAGCTTCTATGGAGAGAGGGCTATTATTAATTTCACATCTGAATTTTAACACGACAAGACCCCGTTCAGACAAACGTTGCATATGTGTTAACACCATTACGCCTGCGCCTGGGCGCCTAGGATGGAGCAGTATTGGAAAAGGGCTCGAAACTCGACAGTGGTCGCTCAAGTAGCGACTGCCTTTGCGCATGCGTCATCGCGTCGTTTTTTGTTATAAAGTCAGCGACATGATATAACCATCTCCTGTGACAGAAATTAACCTGGGGATGGCTTAGTGGTTGTCAGCAGAAATAACGTGGCCAGAAGTCTACATCATCCAGCTGCACTCCCGAAATTTCATGAAATATTCTTGCGCTTGGCGGTTCTTGCTATCTTCGAAACCATGCGGATAATGTTTTCCCGAAAGTGTGATGGTATATATCCTGTCTCATATGTTCTACGCACCCACCTGAATATTAGTTCGGTTGCCACTTGACCTAATGATCTTAGAAGTTAAACTGGAATTCTATCTATTCCGTGGGCCTTATTTGATCTCAAGTCTTCCAAAGCTCTTTAAAAGGCGAATACTGGATTCCATGTCTCTTCCACATCGACTACAATTTCTTCTTTTATCACGTCATCAGACAATTCGTCCCCCCTCATAAAGGCCTTCAGTGTACCGTTTCCTTCTATGCGCTCTCTCGTCTGCGTTTAACAGCGGAATTATCACTGCGTTCTTAATGTCGCCGCCCCGGCTTTTCATTTCTCAGAAGGCTGTTTTAACATTTCTGTATGCTGAATCAGTCATTCCAGTGACCATTTCTCTATAATTTTTCATAGTTTTCCCACAGCTAATTCGCATTAACTTCCCTGCACTTCCCACTTATTTCATCCCTAAGTCATTTATGTTATTGTTTCCCTGTCTCTCATTGAACTTGTGCTTCCTTAGCTGAAGTATATCTTGTGTTAACCAACATTTCCTCGCAGTTGCCTTGCTGATACCTATGATTGACCTTCTAACATATGTGATTACACTTTTTAGAGACGTCATCTCTTAACTGAAGTACCTGATGTCTTATTTTTTTACCGCAGTATCCACATCCTTAGCTAACTTCAAACAGGTCTCGCCCTTCCTCAGTACTTCAGTATCCCACTTCCTCCCTCACTGTTTGCTCCGTACCATTCTCTACAACATCAGTCTGTTCTTCATCGTTACTAAATTATGATCTCAGCCATTATCTGCTTCTCGGTATGCCTTTGAATACAATATCTGATTTCGGTATCTCTCCCTGACCCTGACGTGGTCCAGTTGGAATCTTCCCGTTTCTTTCAGTCTTTACCAAGTATACCTCCTCCTCCTGTGATTCGCAAACAGAGTATTCGCCATTACCACCTGGAATCTACTGCCGTACTCAATTAGTCTTTCTCTGCTCTCATTCCTACTACCAGGTCCATATTCCCCAGTAACCCCTTGTTCCAGTACTTCCCCTACAAGCCCGTACTAATCTCCCACTGAGTGTTAGAGTCTCAACTCCCTTTACGTACTAAACTGCCCGTTCATCGTCTTCATACAAATTTCTTATGTCTTCATTTTATGCTTGCGACAACAGCATGGATGCGCGAACTATAGTTGTCGACGTTGTTTTGCTGTAATTTTTCTGAGATCAACATAGTCACAGTTCCTCTCTGCCCGGCCACGTATTTATAAAGGATCCTACACCCGTCTAACGTTTTCTGCTCCTGTTTGTTAATATCGCACCCTTTATTCGTCGGAGCAGAAATCCTTATATATTTTCCCTTTCATTTCACTGACTCACACTAAACGTAGACTGAGCCTTAGCATTTCCCTTTTCACATTTCCTAGCTTCTCTACCACCTTAAAGCTTTTGGCGTTGCACGCCTCAGCCCCTAGAATGTTGCCCTTTCGTTGGTACTTCCATATTTTCCTGATAGTTCTGACCTTTTTTCTATGGGGCATATATCCTATGGATACACAGAATGTTTCTGTAACATTGTGATTTCCATTGCCTTCAGCATTCTCATACCGGTCATCATTGTCTATGTATCATCCTTTTAGGAGTAGTTTCTCAGCCCAAGGGCGCCGGCACGGTAGCTCAGCGTGTTCGGTCGGAGGCTAGCGTGCCCTCTGTAATAAAAAAAACTGAGTTAACAGATTAACAACGAACTTAAACGAATGTCTTACGACGCCCGCACCGAGCAGATGCAACGAACTAAAGCGAACAAAAAAAAAAAAAAAAATGGGGAGGGGCTAGTGCTCTCAAACTCTGTCCAGTCCTTCGCCCACTTTCACAAGGCTAAACTCAGGAAATTTTGTAAGAATTTTGATGTGGTATTTTCTAATCGCCCGGTCACAGGTACTTAGTACTTCCTGTATGAAGCCGGGGTAGATTGTTTGCCCGGGTATTAGCACTCCCTGTCAGCATCAGTATGGTACGGTAAGATTTTTTTGCAGTGAATGACAGCAGTGGATTTGTTGTTTTATGGACTGCAACAACGACCCACACGCTGGCCTTGCCGCCTGTAGATGTCGGCTGAATGCTAAATGCTGCCGACTTGAATGGACTTGCTGCAGTTTGACAAACTCAGTCGGGTAGAGCTGTTTTGGTGTTTTTATTGTAATGCAAATATACTATGCAACACAATTAAAAGTACACTTGCAAAAAAAAACAGTAATAATCTTCCATTGCTACGCAGAATTTTGCAGGTAGCCTTAGAGGTGACTACAACATGCATCCGTAACGGTGCAACGTCAAGCAAGTGCTCGACGACCATCAACATTGAAAGAGTCGGCACATGCGAAAAATTAGCCAGAGCGCAGAAGTTCATATGGAGTAAGGTGGATTAATGATGACACATGGGCCTCAAGTTTCCTCACAATTCTGTCCAACGCCACCGAGGACATGTCACCCATGGGTACGACAGGAAAGTTGTTACAGCGCCTCTTACCCACATTTCACACATCGTTCGGCGCCTGGATAGTAACATAGCTCTTACGATGTTATGTATAGCTCCCAGACATCCTCTTTCAGGTTGAATTCTCGTTCCGATCTCTTGTTCAATTAGGTTTTTTGATTGACGCAGACGTAAGAAGATGTGTCTATCTTCTGTATCGTTAGGTTTCTGAGTTTTAGACAGTTTTGTCCCAAATGAGCTCATCTTCCTATTATCCTGAACATTGTTTTATTTTCATTTATACTTAGACGTACTGTCTTAGCTTTTTTCATTAGTACGGTTCCCATTTTCTCCAGGCCTTCCATGCTCTTCCCTAAAACCAAAATGTCATCTGCGATACCGGAGCATTTGTAGTTTCTCTATCGTGATTGTTGCACATTCTTGTGTTACTTTCCTGAGTCTGTTTTTGAGTATGAAACTGATCACCGCTGGTGATCTAATGTGTCCCTGTCTCACTCTAATTTTTAGCTTAAATGTTTCTCATTATTCCCCCTGTACTTTCACTCTACACACTCTGTCATTATTCTGCACATCTCTCTCACTATTGTGTCACATGCTTTGTTGAAGTCTAGTCATGAAGAAGGTTTCCTGATTGCGCTCCTATTTCTTATCTAGTATTTGTCTTAGTGTGAATATTTGATCGGTTGCTTCTTTCCTCCACACCTCTTCTTTCATCAATTCGTCTCACCATATATATATATATATATATATATATATATATATATATATATATATATATATATATATATGCGCTGTAGTAGAGAGAAGACAAAATTTTCTAGAGGTGGTGTCAAGATGAAACTACCATTTCTATTACATGTGAGCAGGAGCAGGAGCACGAGACATATTGGAAATAATGGCACTGCAGCATTGCAACCATCTAGAGCAAACACAAATATGGTTGTACCACATAAAGTAGTAATTGTAGGCATTAGAATGGATATTCTGATGAGCTAACTGCCTAGAAAATTGCAACACCTTTTTGTAGACAAGTATTGTGTTACAGAAATGGATATAACGCACGGTTTTGCTGGATTTATAACAAAATGGAGATTGATGACTGACTATCAAACCCCGACTTGTTTGTGAAGGAATAAGACTACCATGGAAACAGTAGAATAATGATATAAAGGCTGAACCAGAACTTCGCTGACCGAATTTTAGAAGTTTATCAGGGACACCTCCTAAATATTTTGGTATAATAGAACCATTGCCTCCAGCAACTCGTTTCAGAGTAATAATGTAATTATGATCTAACAGTCTGTTGCCTGAATTACGTTTGTTCCTGAGTAAACACCTTAATAACTGTGAAATGGCCTGTAATATACGATCGCCAAATTTTACGAGACAAAACACTGGATTAGGTATCACGTAGGCGACTACGTACAGCTGACGTGATCGGCATCGCTGTGGACAGTTCTTTACGTCGTTGCTCCGCTCTTCCACTGCATTAAGTGAAATCTCACACGAGCTGCATACTCGTCAAATTATCAAAATGAACTTACCCATAATATAGCTTGGTATCAGAGCGTGGCAGCGCCATCTAGCGGGCCAACCATAGCGCCATCTGGTTTCCCCCTTCAAGCTAGATAAGTTTCGTTCTTTGTAGTTCTTTCGTTTGACACTTATTTTGTGAGATATTTGACCCGGTCACGACCAATGGACCACCCTGTATATCTTCTATGTGGAGATTATTTAGACAGATTCCAGGAAAGACGTTATAATATTACAGACATGTATTCCTCTGAAGCAAGAGCAGCTTATTTTGCTCAATCCTGATTGTTTCTCACAGGTCTTCAGGAAAAGAACAGAAGTATCAATCTTAAATCATTCCCTGTGGAAGAAACTACGCTTTTAAGAGCAGTTAATGTTTTATACCAGTGAGAAAGGAGACACTGGAAACGAAAGTGGTCAGAGTAAAATTAAACGAGAACTGGAGTATATGGCGAGAAAAATTGCCACAATGGAAAAACAGTCCATTCCAGATGAGCAAGCAAAGCTTACAAATTACGTTAAGCACGGTGTATGGAATATTACAGTTGCAACAGGGGAATAAAAGATATCTACACTTATTGCAAATAACAATTGAAGATGTCCATATGTTTCATCCATCAGCAGGTGCCTTGGAGTAGCACTATGCATACAAAATCACATATATGTTGGTTCTCGTGCAAGAATAAATTCAGTATCGTGCCCAAAAATTAAAATTCATTTTATTATTCACAAAAATATGTAAATTTTCCAATAATAAACACACTTATAGCATTACCGTTTCAACTAATTGTTCTATAGCACGAGAAAAGTACATATGATACTGATGTTCCACTACATAGGTACCGTGTATCAGAGTCCAAACAATGGTACGTGGGCTGCGTACAGTCTCTTTATTAGATTTGCTATATCTTCTAAGTGTTCCTGTAACGAAGCTGTGATACGCAGCGATATACATTTGTGTAATAATAATTCGGACATAAGAGATATGCTTGGAGATTTATGATGCATCTGTAAGCATTAAATCAGTTCGCCAAATTATTCAGATGTCTGGAATAATTATATTTAACGACCAATTGTTTGTTTGAAGTTCCTAATTGGCATGTGAACTACATGTAAATCGATCACAAAGACTCCAGCACTATTTACGGTTCATCTTTCAGTGTGCCGATTTATAAACTGCGAGACTAAACTGGAAGATATTATTTGATTTAATATATTTTCATCCTACACAAACAAACATTCACAGACTAGCCTTGAATGAAGTAGCCGATCAAATTCTACGACTGATTGACGTGGGTTCGAAAACGGTGACTTTCGAATTCATAGTCTATTACCCTCTCGTATAGCTGACTGCGCTGCTGTGAGTGGGATTTGTTAATAGCCACATACCACCACGATCTCTATCCAACCACAGCTAAACTAATATAGACTTGCTCTAAAAATTTCAGGGAACGTTGGCCATGTTATTGGAATGCGGAATAAGGTTCATGTTTCGTCTGTTATGCGGTGTACATGTAGCTGTCAAGCTAGTGGAGAGGGTGTCTCTGTAGGCTTACAGCTTGCAGCTGCCATCGCTGTTTCTTGTTTCTGTGGCTGCGCCTTGATGCGATAACTTTCCTACCCGCCAACATGCAGCGGAGACCCGAGCAGCTGTTTATCATAATACTCAAGAATGACGTGGTTAAACTGAGCCCTGTTGTGGCTCGCTTTGATTCTGGCAGCAATCAGAGATACTTGGCATGAGTGCTGCAGATATCTTCTGCTTGGTCTCCGTGTGGACAGCTGGGCATGGTAGTAAGGGTCTAAGTACCACAAGCCACGCCTGGGTGGTTGTGGAGTCGGTTGCTTCGCTCTTAGGACACCGGGAGAAAAGTTGTGGGTAGGGTTGAGACTTCCTTGATGTGGATTGAACTATTCATTCTTGACCTAAGTCACTCCTGAGCGTGCTGTACGTTAAGTGACTGATCATAAATAGTCGTTGTAAAGAGGGAGCTTTCAGCTACTGTATGTTGGATTTGTGCCTCTGTAATTGAAACTGGTGAACAACTGTCTGTGGGAGAAACTTGTGACTTTTTTGACCTGTCTATACTTGTAATGCCTTCGGCTGTGCTCTATTATTTATTTACTTCGTGCTAGTCTGCTTCCCCTGTGAAATAGTTCATCAGTTCGAAGGCTGGCAAGCAACTAGATTTTAATTTTATTTGACTGTATTATATCAGTACTTCCAAAAACCAGTTTCTGAATTGGTATTCCGCTTCGGCTAACTCTAACATCAATTGTACAGACAATTGATAAAATTTTGTTGTCTGTTTTACTTCCTCAGTTCCGCAGCATCTATAGGAAGATGTGATTGCCTTTCTGGTAACTTGGATTTTTTCCTGTGTTGTAGTAAGCCAAGTGTCGTGTAGGTTTTTGGTCTGTATTAACTTGGCATGTAAGGTGTAAGCAGGACGGCGCCATTCCGGTTGTTCGTCCAGAAGCCATTCACCAATTTGTTTCATGTGTTCCTTATTATTAAATGTTCTCCATGTGAAACAAATGTATGTCCTGTGAAGTGTATCAGAGGCGTCTGCAACATTCTTTTTTAAAATCAGTTGGGAATAATGTTTTCTGGGTCTTAAGTTTTGTCTGGTTAATTAAGTTTTATGTAGATTCACACTGAATTTTGAAAGATTCATTGAAGTCAATCTCCTTTAAAATAGCTAGATGTGCTTAATTCTACAGTTTGCCTTAGGTAAAACATTTTACTTCAAATTAAAATAAAGGCAGTAACAACTGGGATCATTACATTGGTCTGGTGATTTAAATATTGTTAATGAAGAGTTAACTTTATATAAGGGTTACTACTGAGTCTCCCAGCATTGAAATCAAGCTGTTTTCCTCGTTTTTGAACGGTCCCTACGGGTTCCACCCTCTACACCAGAGGAAAAATGGCGACCGCACTACACTCGAAACTGGTGCGATCACGTTGATTGTGGTTTCTGGTCCACGATGTTCTTAGAGAAGGACTGAATCGTCTGAGAGGAAAGCATTTCGGACACTCCGCCGGTCATAATCGACACGAAGAGGCTTTAGGGGATTGCATACAGAGCAACAATGAAACCGCCTCTGTCCTTGGGGCGTTCTTCTACACATTTAGTGGTCGAAAATGACATCAACGTGGCTACGTCCCTGACAGCTTTTGACCCTACTGACACTCCTCGAGAATTTCAGCCCCTCTCTGAGAACATAATGAGCCAATAACCTCAATGAATCTAATCACACCTCTTTGGAGTGTAGTACAAGCGCAATTTTTGCTCTGTTGCATAGCGTGGAACCACTAGGGACCTTCCGAAACTATTTGATGACATTCGAATCAAACCGAAAAAAATAGCCCTTACTCTTTTTTAGGCCTCCGGTTTCGCGCACGCAATGAAGCTACCACAGAGGGGTGTGACATTGATAACAGCTTTGCGGCAGCGCCTCTCCTGGGCTCGTGGCCGAATCGATGGTACTTGTCAGATGAGTCCTATCTTCAACTGGCAAGAGCTGGTGGTAGGGTTCGAGTGTGGCGCAGACCCCGCGAAGCTATGGACCAAAGTTGTCAACAAGTCAGAGTGGAAGCTGGTGGTTGTTCGATAATGGTGTAGACTGGAGTTGCATGGAGTATACTGGGTGGGTTCTCTGGTCATTAACCGAAAATAATTACTTTCGGCTACTTGGAGACCATTTTGAACCATTCATGATCCTCATATTCGTTAATAACAAGGTAATTTTTATGTACTACAATTCACAATGTCACTGGACCACAATTGTTCTGAAGAATTCGAGCGAATGATTTTGGCATCCAGATCGACCCACTCTAATCCCTTCGAAGATACATGGGGCATAATCAACAGGTCAGTTCGTGCACAAAATACTGCACCGGTAACACTTTCGCAATTAGGCACGGGTATAGAGGCGGCTTAACTCTGTATTTCTGCAGGCGACTTTCGAAAGACTTGTTGACTCCACTCCAGGTCTTGTTGCTGCACTACAACGGGCCACAGGAGGTCCGAAACGATTTTGGGAAGTATCCCAATGACTTTAGTTACCTCAGTACAGAATAGGTGGGTCATAAACTACACCTTATTTATGTACTGCATAAGAGCACTCGTGGATATCAAAAAAAGAAAAAAATGAGTACAGCCTCTGTTTAGATTGTAGGTAACAAACTACAATGAAATAAATAAATGAATAAATAAATTGTTAGTTAATTATTAATTGTTAATTACTTATTTGTATTATGAATTATTTCTTAACTGTGTTAATTATTTATTAATGGAATGGCGCACGGGGTAGCCGTGTGGTCTGATGCGTCTTGTCACGGTCCGCGCGGCTCCCCCCGTCGGAGTTTTGAGTCTTCCCTCGGGCATGGATGTGTGTGTTGTCCATAGCGTAAGGTAGTTTAAGTTTGATTAAGTAGTGTGAAAGTTTAGGGACCGATGACGTCATCTGTGTTGTTCCGCAAGACCTTACCATCAGTTCTCAATTCATTCAGTGGAATGGCTACTTGATAGCTCCCAAAATCGATGAAAGGCCGTCCACAATGGCTTACTGGGAAACAACAGATATTCTTGTGAGTAATATTGACTAATACTATGCTGTAAATATCCAAAATGCTTTCCCGAGGCCGGCCGGTGAGGCCGAGCGGTTCTAGGCGCTTCAGTCTGGAGCCGCGCGACCGCTACGGTTGCAGATTCGAATCCTGCCTCGGGCTTGGATGTTTGTGATGTCCTTAGGTTAGTTAGGTTTAAGTAGTTCTATGTTCTAGGGGACTGATGACCTCAGATGTTAAGTCCCATAGTGCTCAGAGCCATTTGAACCATTTGAATTACAACTTGTAATAAATTCAAATTAGGAGTTTGAAAATTTTGTAGATGATTGGAGCAGCAACTGCAGAGTGAAGTCTTCTTATTGAAGTAGCAGACAGCCACTCGATTGAAAAACTGGTTTTAATAAATCTTCCTATTTGACACTGATTGGCTCTTTACTATTTCTACAAGAAGTCAAAAGTAGTTCAAATCGCGACCTGTTACGTAAATAAGGATTGCAGTGATGGGGATGTAACCTCTGTGGTGGTGGATAGATTGGCTGATGACAGATCGGTATAGTTTTCCGTCTCCCCATCTGAACAGGAACTATGGCTGCGTTGGCGTCTGGCATTGTATAGAAAACTTCCAGTAAAACATTCCTGACGATTATAATCCTTTACACATATCAATTAAAAGGATGGAGCCACCCACCAGGTTAGCTGAGAGCACTAATTCGCTGCTTCCTGGACTCAGGTAGATGCGTGGCCCCCGGATCGAATCCGCGCGGCGGATTATCGACGAGAGCCGGTGTACCGGCCAGTCTGGATGTGGTTTTTAGGCGGTTTCCCACATCCAGCTAGGTAAATACTGGGCTTCTCCCCACGTCCCGCCTCGGTTACACGACTAACAAACATTTGAACACATTCGCACTGTTTCATGGCTTACACTAGACACAGACTTCTGGGGTAAACTCATTCCATCCCGGGGGTGACAGGAAGGACATCTGGCAATCCTCTGACACCAACATCACCAAATCTATAGTAACAAGGCCGACCCTGTGTTGAAGTGGGACCGAGGCTTCGTGGCTGAACGGTTCTAGGCGCTACAGTCTGGAACCGCGCGACCGCTACGATCGCTGGTTCGAATCCTGGCCCGGGCGTGGACGTGCGTGATGTCCTTAGGTTAGTTAGGTTTAAGTAGTTCTGAGTTCTAGGGGACTGATAACCTCAGAAGTTAATTCCCATAGTGCTCAGAGCCATTTGAACCATTTTTTGACAGAGGCCCAAAGAAAATGATGATGAATTACAAGGATGGAACCACAGCTCCAGAGAGGGTTGCTGCCCTCAGTGATGTAGTTGGTCTTGGACCTGGCCTCACAACGTACCAGCATGAGCATTTTGCCTACCTGACAACGTGAGCAGGAAGCTGCAGCTGCTCAAGTCGGCGAGGCCACAGAGATCTGAAGCAAGCGCAGTGCCATCAGAGAGAGAGATGAGCATGGTAGCGGCTTATGGCTTGGCTGCCCCGTGGCTGGAGCAACTATACATATTGACAGAATGGGTTCAAACAGTGATTCCTAGCGTAACTCAGGATGTTGGCGTGCACTCATCCTGGGCTACTTTCTAGAATATCGTGGGACTGTACAGCTGGGATGACAACTGTATATAGCTTGGCAGTAGGCTGGCCGAGGTTCGACCTCACAGCTCACGAAGGAGGGGACCAGCTACACCAGGTAGTCAATCAGCTGGTGACTAATGGAGAGACGGTGCCAGGTAGTCAATAAGCTGGTGAGTAATGGAGAGAAGGTGCCAGGTAGTCAATAAGCTGGTGACTAATGGACGTCAGACAATGTATGTAAGATTTGATAGTATGTGAGTGGAATCATTAGAATTTCTTGAGTAGCAGTACTCTCACCCTTGAACTCACTGCAAGCTGGACCAGCAGGGCATTGCCATTGGGCAACAATGATTACATTTGCCACCAGTTTTCTTGTTTACTCAGCTCCTCCAGAAGTCCTGCCGGCGCTGTGAGATTTCACCACCTTGGTTTACAGGGATGATGGCTAGCGTCTTCTGCTTTGTCGTGAAAGAGTGTTCTTGAACTCTGAATACTGCTCCCTGCAGAACGGTGCGAGGACTCAGAGCGGACGCCCACTTCCCGCTCTATGATTTCGTTATGCTGATAGACACTGGAAGAGGTTTATTGCCCCAGTAACGTCCTGATGCAATATGACATTAAGGTTATATGCATCAAAATTGAATAAAGAACTGTATCCTCGATCACTTCACCTGATACAGTACAATGTGTTCTGGCGTAACTGCAAGCAAGGGCACGAACATGAAGCACTCAAGAGTAGAGCAGGCTGTGAGAAGACGTCAGCCAATAGTTCGCTGACTTGGATGTCACCGCGATAGGAGCGGCCTGTGGCCGAAGAGAATATAAGCGCCGCTTCTGACAGCCTGGGCCGGACCGTAGTAGAACGGCACTAGCAGATCCGGATATTAGGATACGGACTCGAGTAGGCCAAGATTAGAAGAGAGCACTACGATAGCCGTTACTAGTGATCCATTTCCATTACTTGCATGGACAGTGTATATAGTGAAAGACATTAATTATTTACAAGTCGCCCATCGCTTGCGACACCACTGTAAACCCAAATTAAGTAATGTCAGTCGACTTTATTATAATCAAATCAAATGTGGTTTGCTTGAACTGTTGTATAGCTATCCGAGAAAGCAGCATCCCTTAGGCACCCTATAAGAGATAAGTGGGCATCACAACAATGTTTAGCTATACAGTAGTTACGTCTGTTTTTGGCCCAGTGGGAAATAAAGTGTGACGTTTAGAGTGGATTGCTTGCAGCTGTTACGGCGGCCCGCAAGCCTTCGTGGATTTATCCACGGTCTGCCGCCTCCAGACTCCCTCTAGGTAATCCCCAGTCGCTCTCGCAGGGAGAGATTTGTTAGAAATGCGCAGGCGATTCTGTTATGGGATCCGCTGCGTTGGCAGCACCCCCGGAAGGGGTGACATTTAATCCTCGGTGCAATCCCTCATTCTCTTCTGAGTACGAATGGTAATTAATTACAAAGAAGAGCAGTTTTGTTCAGTGGGTAAGGAAGCGGAAAGTGTACCATGGGCGAAACAGAAGGTTTTAGTGTAATTGCTATGACCTCTTTCTCTCTGCAGTAAGCTGCTCATTAAATGTCCACCCAAGTATTTTGCAAAATACACTGAAATTTATGCAGGTCCCCAGCAATTTCATCTAATGTATTTGGCTTTAACTTCACGCAAAGGGTTAGCTTTCAGCGTAATAACGTGACTGTAGCTCACACCTGTCTGTTAACATAAATCTTTCGTCAGTATACGTTAACGAGTTTTAAGTATCGTACAATTCTTAAAATAATTGCCTTCGTTTTTATATTATAATCTTGGTAATAACTTCTTCAAACTTCATCCTTTCCTCCAAGTACCCGTAAAATATTATCATATCTTTTCGGTTCTACCGTTTTCTGCATATACGTTGCAGCTAGCAATATGATACGTAAATTTAAAGTTGCCTAACACATGGTTACATACAATTTTTCATTATTACACTCACATTAAATTATGTACTTGTCTTTGCTGACGTTTTGCAATGATGTTCCTACTGAAAGTTGCAGAATGACGTTTTAAAGAGTTCGGAACAGATTCCTTACGCCAAACGAAGGGCTCTAAAATGTGTACCATAAGAACAATGAGCTCTTGTTTACACTCGACACAGTGAGCCACAGCTATTATACTGTAAACTCTTTCGTTCAAGATTTTGGGAGGAGAAATTAGGGACGAAAATAAGGAAGAAAAGTCTGGTAATCATGGACCCTAAATCTCATACTTTAAGAGCTACGACCACTCGTTCGTCTTCGCTACAGCCAAACACGTCTCTGCTGATGAACTGGTGCTTGTAACTCTTAATGTATGTATTTTAGAACGTATGTTTCCCGGTTTCCTTTTACTTTTTCTTCATACTACCTCCTCTCAATCTAAAGAAAGCAAGGCGCTTACAGCAGAAGAGTTGTGGTTCACAGTACCGAGGATGAACAAAAGCTCATAGTGCTTAAAGTACGCATTTTAGAGATCCATGTTTACTGCACTTTTTTTCTTGTTTGGTGTGAGAAACGTGAGACCGAATTTTTAAAAAGGCCAGCCGGCCGAAGTGGCAGTGCGGTTAAAGGCGCTGCAGTCTGGAACCGCAAGACCGCTACGGTCGCAGGTTCGAATCCTGCCTCGGGCATGGACGTTTGTGATGTCTTTAGGTTAGTTAGGTTTAACTAGTTCTAAGTTCTAGGGGACTAATGACCTCAGCAGTTGAGTCCCATAGTGCTCAGAGCCATTTTTTTTTAAAAAAGGCCAATCTGAAACACTCTGTATAACCCATATTTGTATATACGATGTAGATGTTTGAGCTGCGGCACTGATATGCTGGACTGAAGCTTTCGTGCCAATCTGTGTGATAATTGTTGGGCGACTTTGTAGTCGAATAGCTTTGAGGGAACTAAGTCAATTTATCACGGTTATTAGAAGTAGATGCTCATAAGCAATGTCTCCTTTAAATGATTCTGGTTGCAGGGCCATATTCTTGATATTTCATCCGACGCATTATGGAGTCAAATAAATCACGCGCCCCTTCGATGTAGTTTATTCTGTTATTTTCTGCAATTCTTTCACACAATGGAACTTTCTAGTTTCCTACTAAACGCGAATTATGTTGTACATGTCTTTCGGACGCCAAATGGCTTGTGTATTACGTTCACATGTTTACAAACAAATTATATAACCTGAGTACACATGCTACGTTATTTTCCGTTTTTATAAACCAGTTACTGAATATAAGAGTACGTAGTGCCATATTCTTTGTCCACCACCATTTACTGATCACGTGTTACAAGCCGTTACCTTTGTCTCGATTAGCTGTTGTACATGATACAATTAGCGAAGAATTTAGTGTCTCAGATAGTTTCCCCAACTTATATCCATGAGTATCCCGTTCTAATGCTCGCAGATTTCATTAGTCTTAACACCGATCGCTGAACGGAAAGATGCTGTTGCTCGTTCTGGGGCCGGCCGAAGCGGCCGTGCGGTTAAAGGCGCTGCAGTCTGGAACCACAAGACCGCTACGGTCGCAGGTTCGAATCCTTCCTCGGGCATGGATGTTTGTGATGTCCTTAGGTTAGTTAGGTTTAACTAGTTCTAAGTTCTAGGGGACTAATGACCTCAGCAGTTGAGTCCCATAGTGCTCAGAGCCATTTGAACCATTTGCTCGTTCTGTAAAGTGAATTTCTTTTTGTGTTTCACAAGATAAGTTACATACAGTATTAATTGTTAATATTAAATGAAAATTTAATATATTCATATCTTTCGAACAGCAACATCATTCAAGTGACTCTAACTTATATTGCTACCAGTTTTTGTCTGTTCATACTATACGTTGTTCACTGTTACATTTTGGTATTATTGACGGGCCCTTATGAGAAATTTTCATATTCATTGATGGTGTTGTTCGTACTATACCTGCCATTCATAAAGATAAGTGAGACCTTGTTGTTTGACTTTTTCATAATAGCGGTCAAACAGCTATCATTATAAGTTTATTTGGTCATGAATTTGTTTATGAGAATGTTTTGTTTCACTCATTCTGGACTTCATGGTACTAATTAGTCTAGTAGTAAAATTACAACAAAAGCAGACGTCTTAGAAAGTCATTACTAACGAAATAGTGTGTAAGGGCCTACGGAGCAGGTGGTACAGAACTTCTCCGTTAAAAATCTCTAAGTGAGTGATTTGTTTACTGAAATAATCAACAATCAGTTCTTCTATACAAATATTTATTTCTTTCGCCGCTCTCATGCACTTAGAGCCCTTTTTCAGAAATGTTAAGAAAATAAACATTTCTTTTGCACAAATGATTGCTGATTATTTCATTAAACACAATTACAGTTGTCGAAGATGGTTAAAATACTAACACCAATGAGAGATTAAATTTTCACAGGCAGCAGAATAATTACGATGTAATGTGCTGAACGAAAACTTTATTGACACCTCTCACCGCGAGACTGAATGTCTTGACCTACATATTCGCCTCGAACGTATACGATTCATCATATCTTTGAGCGGCATAGCAGTGATTCTGCGTGGACTGGCTTCGAGATATCCTTGGTAGGCTTCCCGAGGTGTACGACACAGACTGCGCAATTCCCGCTCATTATGTTACCGCGAGCTGTCACATTAGCATAGCAATAGGAGGAAATGTTGTGTGCAGTAAAGGTACCAGACACTGTAGAAATGATTATGCTCATCACCAACTACTTCCTCTCGTTCTGTTTGGTGACATATTCATAGCCTTACGGTCACAAATGTAATAAAAGTTGTGTAGAACTCTAAATATAAGTTCTTTGTTAGGATGTTGTTGATTGAATGATATAATGTCTTACACGAGCAACAAATAAGAGTTCCCCAATTCCAGTATACAGAGCGTAACGAAATGTGATGACCTAACCTTCATGAATCGTTTCTGACAGAGCAACATAATGTGTGTTGCGGCCATGGGCCCAGAGACGCTTTATTTCCATATTTGAGCTTCCTCTTCATAATAACATTAATTATGTGAAGTAAACGAAACAAAACGTACCCGCATTGCATCAAACATATTCGTACATGAATTGTTCAACATACTCTCTTGGTTACGTTTGGTCTGAAAGTACAGCAATTTGTAATTCTTGCCTCCAAGGTAAGTGTTTGTTGTTAGAACTGAACGAAGGTAATTGTTGGCAAGTGACTCACTTCGTTGCTCTACTAGCATCAAGCACGTAGCTTCAGTCGTTTAATGTGCACCACTGACTTAGTTTCCGGTACAGTGCAGTGGAAGTGTTCGAAAATATGGTTCCCATTTTCTGTACAATGCACAACTAGCAGATGGTAATGACGGTGGGGCTCAAAATTTGAATTCTGATACAATTCCAGCACGACGGTGCCAGACAGAATGGAGTTTCAAGCAACTGATCGTTGTCTTAGGGAAGTGTGGGGCGTTTATGCCTTCTACAAGCGATAAGGCACTTCAACTGGAGGAGGCACTACTTCGTGCAGTTGACGAAAACCCTAGTTTCAGCGTAAGACAATTAACTGCAACAAATAATATTTAGCGCATGACTGACTGCAGTGTGCTACTTGAGTTCACCAGGTCTGGATGGAATCCCAGTTAGATTTTACCAAGAGTACTCCACAGCATTCACCCCTTAGCTAGCTTGCGTCTATCGTGAATCTCTCCCGCGCACAAAGTCCCAACCGTCTCGAGAAAAGGGCTGGTGACTCCAGTGTATAAGGAGCGTAACAGAACGAAATCGGCAAAAAAAGACCAATGTTCTTAACTTCTGTTTGCTGCAGAATCCTTGAACATACTCTCAAGTTCCTATGTAATAAACTTTATTGAAACTGAGAAGATTACATTCACGAATTCATTAAGCACTGCTCGATTGAAACTCAGTTTGCCCTTTCCCCACATGATATACTGGGGACTATGGATGAAGGGCAACACGCAGAATCAATATTCCTAGATTCCCAGAAAGCATTTGCCCAATTTCAGGCTGTTAACGACGGTACGAGCATATGGAATAAGTTCACAGATACCTGAGTTGCTCGACTTCTTAAATAATAGAACCCAGTATATAATCCTCGATGGCGAGTTTTCATCAGAGGCAAGGGTGTGGTCAGGAGTGCCCCAGAAAGGTGTGATAGGACCGCTATTGTTCCCAATGTACATAAATGAATAAATTGTTTGGCGGACAGGGTGAGCAGCAATCTGTGGTTGTTTTCTGATGATGCCGTGGTGTACTTTAAGGCGTCGAAGTTGAGTAGGAAGTTACAAGGCAGCCTAGACAGAAGTTCCAATTGGTGTGATGGATTGCAGCAAGCTCTAAATGTGGAAAAATGTAAGTTGATCCGGATGAGTAGGAGGATAAAACCTGTAATGTTCGGATACAGTATTAGTAGTGTCCTGCTTAACAGAGTCACGTTGCTTAAATACCTGGGCGTAAAGTTGCAAAGCGATATGAAGTGGAATGAGTTTGTGAGAACTGTGATAGGGAAGGTGACTGGTCGTCTTCGCTTTATTGGGAGAATTTTGGGAAAGAGTGGGTCACATGTAACGAGACTGCACGGAGGACACTTGTGTTACCTGTTCTTGAACACTGCTCGAGTGTTTGGGATCCGTACTATGTCGGATTGAAGAAATACATCGAAGCATTTCAAAAGTAGGATGCTAGATTTATTACCGGTAGGTTCGAAAAAACACGTAAGTGTTACGGGGATGCTTCGGGAACTCAAATGGGAGTCCCTGGAGGGCAGGTGGCGTTCTTTTCGAGAAACACTATTGACAAAATTTAGAGTACTGGCGTTTGAAGCTTATTGTCGAATGATTGTACTGCCGCCAACATACACTGCTCGTAAGGACTGCGAAGACAAGATACAAGAAATTAGGGCTCATACGGAGGCATATAAACAATCATTTTTCCCTCGCTCTGTTTGCGAGTGGAACAGGAAGGGAAATGACTAGTAATGGTCCAGGGTACCGTGTGGTACGCTCCGCTTGCCGAGTGTCTATGTAATGTAGATGTAGATGCAGAACCTGCAGCATCCGTACCCTTCACAGCGTGTGCAGGCACTATCGGTAGATGATTATCTTGCAAGGGTACACTTATGCAAGAGGTTCGTTGAACACTGTGTCGACCGTCACTTTATTGCAGATGTACTGTTTCGAATGAGGCAGGGCGCTGACGACCTCGCCGTTGAGATACCATGAACTCCAAACATCATCATCATCGGATAAGGTTTCGTTTGACCTTAGATGACTAATTTTCTGAAGGGCTGTATAAACTGAGACTATGGAAATAAAGCGTTTCCCTCTACGTGTAGGGAATTTGTCCTGAAGGTTTGGCCATACCATCTGTTACACTCTGCGTTTCTGTAATGATCAAATCTTTCAGGAATCGAGGAAACATCAAAATGTCTCTATTCTGGTGTAGAGCAAACGTCCTCGGGAACTATCTACACTCGAGGCGAGAGGAATCAATGTCGGACCTATTAACCAGCCATGGACTGTGGCTTCCCATTAGTCAGATATGGGTGATGTTTACAATTGTAACGTGGGAATATACAAAAACATTTTTATGGATGGACACCCAGCCCGTACTATAAGAGTACTCATCCAAGAGAAGTACATAAACATCAAAGATAGGATTGACCAAACAGCGCTTGCGTTTCCATTGACTCAACGAGACGTGATGTCCGCAATATGCCGAAACTGAGCAGTGAACTTTATTGTAGATAAGGTGAAGCCACTGTTTCCGTATTATTTTCAACGGCCTCCCTTGCAGGGCATTCATTTTACGTGGAACTACTCGAATCCCAATTTATAATTCCTTTTCAACGCAAATAATCACTACTTCCAAGAGGGCTTCAACGCTTTTCCTTGACTTCCGCGGTCTATGTAACGTCATACAACTTGCTCTACATAGCTTAACCACTGGCACAGTCTCGGAAACAGGATACGCATTGATTGCCTTTTTGAGTACTTGATGAGACACAGACTGTCAGCTACGTTGCAATTTCGATTTGCTTCTCTGCATGCGAAGACCATGGTTGCTAATTCCATAACTGACACTTTTTTACAAGCAACCTTACATAACTTCTCAACAGGACGATTTGTACAAACTACAAATCACGCCAGCTGCAGTGCGTTAGTGTAGACTCCCGTTTGCTTCCGCACGACCGCTACGGTCGCAGGTTCGAATCCTGCCTCGGGCATGGATGTGTGTGATGTCCGTAGGTTAGTTAGATTTAAATTGTTCTAAGCTCTAGGGGACTGATGACCTCAGATGTTAAGTCCCATAGTGCTCAGAGCCATTTGAACCATTTGAACCATCCCGTTTGCTTGCCCCATGACATAACCCAACATGTTGGCAGAGAGTTTATATTTTCAGTGTCAGTAACTGCTGTAGATAGATTTATTACCTCATACGAAGTTCTCCTACTCCATCGACAGAGGTATTCCACGGTATGTTTCGCTTCATAGCTTTCGACTCAGGCGATCTATAACCGTTCTGCTGTATCGGTCTCTTCAGTACATAATTTCGATATACAGGGTATTTATCTTTTGGTGCACATATTCACATATTTAGTGATGTTTTAGATATCCATGTCATACTAAACATCCGTGAATGTCCCCCTGTGCCGGCCGAAGTGGCCGTGCGGTTCTAGCCGCTGCAGTCTGGAACCGCGAGACCACTACGGTCGCAGGTTCGAATCCTGCCTCGGGCATGGATGTGTGCGATGTCCTTAGGTTAGTTAGGTTCAACTAGTTCTAAGTTCTAGGGGACTATTGACCTCAGAAGTTGCGTCCCATAGTGCTCAGAGCCATTTTTTTGGCCCTCTGCCTAGCCACGAGTCTACGGAAGGAGTATGGGAGAGGTTCGGAACAACTGTTCATTCTTTCCCACTTGAAACTGCAAAAGACAAGTTAATCCTTACCTGTACCAGCTTAGTAAATAGGCGTTTGGAACCCCTCTCCATCTATTCCATGCAGTTCTCTCGCCGATCTAGTCCCTTGAAGCAGCTCCAGCAGCGTACTGGATTCATTTAGAGGTGCAGGTAATCTTTCCGTGTGGCTGTCAACAGAAATGATAGTAGCCAATCACATTAAAAAAGTTCTAGGATGCCATAACGGTGCCCTTATTAACAATCCCTGTAAAAGAATTCCCAGTCCCAGAGTTTCATACATACAGCTTAAAAAAATGTGCAAAATCTGAAGCATTATTAACACAGAGGGCAGATCTGGATTGCATCCTTACGCCGACGAAAGAGATTGGTTCGCAGCAGAAATATTCAGCATACTTATTGTAACTTCATAATTGGTCGTTAGAACGATAATCGCTATAAGTTTCCTGGTATAAACAGATTACTTTATAGTTCCGCTGTAGTAACAAAACTTTTTAGACACTTAAGCTCTCGCTACGATTTATTGGGCTCAATGTGACTTTTCATAGTTAATATTCGATTAAGAAAATAATTTTTCACCTAGACGTTGGTGGAGCCACGTTATTCAGAATCACCGAGTTATATTCACTCTGACGGATTACTCGTAACGTCTCATACCACCGGCGTACGCCTTATGGAGTGGCTAGCTCGCTGGCTATGCTACAAAGGTCGCAAAAGCTTCTTTTTCGTTGCTGTAGCTCTCTATATTGCCACTCAAAACAGCGATTCTGTTAGCTGCAGCCTGCTAATTCTGTGTTAAAATTAACTAACAGAATTTAGTTCAAATTGAGAGATACGTTACAACGTGATGTCGGCTGATTGAGTTTATTATATACGAAGCAGGGGGAATCGATTCGTTAGGAATGGTCGGGGGGTGAGGCGTTTCACATCTCATAAAATAGTGTGTTTCTGTCAAACAATAAACAGTTTTGTGATAAACTTTAACTTTACATCATCTCTTTGCGGAACGTATCGTCTACAATAAAGGAACTAAGGCCAAATATTTAATAGAAACATTCATGTTATGTATATTAAGTTCACATAAATTTTGTAGATCAAGTGTGATGTAAAATAATTAAATTATATCACTTCTGTTTTCCTTAGCGGCAACTTTGTCACGTTCACGCTTTGTACAGTATGTAGTTAAGTTTCAGAGCTCGTGGAGAACATGTGTAATCTGGAAATGATGTACATTTGTGAATAAAAAGAAGTAGCTAACTGAATGTGTTAGTTATTTATTTGTGGGAATTAGGTCAGCATGTGCTTAAATTTCTTTTTAATGACCTAGGACCAAATCAAAATGAATCTCTAATAATCAGCGGTGCACTGTGTGAGTACAAAGGATGGTTTAATTATTTTGCTGTACTTCCCATTTGCTCAGTTAGCTGAGTACTTGGCCTTTCCTGGGTAGGTATTTATTACACACTTCTATTCGCCCATCTCCTCCTTTCCCTTCTCTTTGTCAATCTTCTCCTCACCCTTCTCCCCTCTTTTTCCATATCCTCTGCCCTCTCGCTGCACATGTCCTCCATTCTCATATGTCTGTACATCTTCTCCTCGTCCCTTTCTGTGTCCATCTCCCTCTCTAACCCCTCTGTGTCTATTTCTTCCTTCTACTCTCTATCCATCTCCTCATCTCACAAATCAATGCCCATCCCCTCCGATAGAACGCTAGTCGTTCTTATCTCCACTGTATTTCTTTCTTTCCAGCTCGTAACCAATATGTGTACCAAATTTTACTGAAATCCTTCCAGAGGTTTAGAATGAGCTGCTCACACAGCGTAGGCAGTAGGCACATATTGGATGCATTTTAGAAGTATTTATCTTATTTCATACGTATTTGTGCACAAAGCACATGTATCTGTAGCGAATTTTTTTGCCCTGCAGTTTCATTTCTACGCATCATAATGCATCTCTGAATTATGTGTCGTACAACGAAATGATTTTGCAGGTACATCCAGTGGTATATGTTGAAACTGCCTGCGTAATGTGTTATGAATGATTAATGAATTTGAAAGCCATACGTAATGTGATAGTTTTCCACACATCTCAGTGTCTATGACATCGTATCTGCTGAAATATATAATGTACTATAATAATATCTTTCCTATGCACATTCAGTGGCATATGTGGATACTGTCTGCGAAATGTGTTGCGAGTAGAATTAGTAATAAAGAAGTAATGAATTAAAACTTGATGCAACGTTCGGCAGTTGTACTGCACGATCAGCGAAAGTTTACTAACTGGCCAAAATTTTTCATTTCATCACTTTGTGGGACTTGTCAACGAAAAAACTGTTTCTTAATGACTTACGAATATGTATGAAGTTTATTTTGCAAGTAACTAACCGCTGTCACACATGAACCAAATGGTTAAAATGGCTCTGAGCACTATGAGACTTAACATCTGAGGTCATGCGTCCGGCCATCCTGATTTAGGTTTTCCGTGATTTCCCTAAATCGCACCAGGCATATGCCGGGATGGTTCCTTTGAAAGGGCACGGCCGACTTCCTTCCCCGTCCTTCCCAAATCCGATGAGACCGATGATCTCGCTGCCTGGTGTCCTTCCCCAAACAACCCAACCCAACCATCTGAGGTCATCAGTCCCCTAGAACTTAGAACTAATTAAACCTAACTAACCTAAGGACACCACACACATCGATGCCCGAGGCAGGATTCGAACCGGCGACAGTAGCAGTTGCGCGGTTCCGGACTGAAGCGCCTAGAACCGCTCGGCCACCACGGCCGGCCATACATGAACCAAATTTGGTTGAAATCGGTAAAATAGTTTAGGACAAATTGCTGAAAAAATATAAGTACATACATACTTATATTTTGGTTGTATGTATCGGCACTATAAAGCGTGAATCACCTGAACCTGGTGGGGCGTAGCGCCGTGTAACGATCCTGCCTTGGAGGCGGTTAAGCAGTAGGTGTTTCCCAGAGCTGGATAGCGACAGATGGTGACGCGAAAGTGGACGCGCACGTAGTTTATGTATCAGCCGATAGAGAACAATATTGGATAGGGGGACTCTGATTTTAGTTTCGATTGTGCCCACTAGATTGCACTAAAGTAATAGAATGTTTTTCATAAACTGTTCTAGTATTTTCATAATGTGTTATTATGTCTTTTTGTGTACGTAAAATGTTATAAATGTTTATTAGCAGTATAAATGATGCGTGAGTGTGGTTTAAGTTTAATATGAAGGTAATTGTTTAACGAGTTATGTAGTAGAATTTAGTATAGGAACATTTCGAAGTAGTATGGATATGGACAAAGGGGACTTTTGTAGAACAGATTTGTAAAGTATGTTTATGGTAAAGGGAAAGTTAAGTCAGGTATAAATAACAATAGTAAATAACTTTATGCTTAAGCGAAACTTCAGCATATTAGATAATTATGTCGGTAGAAAGTGCAGTCGTTAGGTTTACTATTTTGCGATTGGTTATTGTTGAAAAGCGCGGACTGACGCGGAAAAGTGTTGTTTTGCTATTGGCTTTTGAGTAAACTGACCAATGGTAAAGCTATATTCTTCGCGCGCCTTTCTCTGCTGGAAAAGAAGACTTAGAGTATTCTAGAGGAGAGTCGGAGCCTAGCCATGAAACAATTTGGACGTGTGTAGTAGTAGTACCGATGGAAACGATAAGTTGTCCGATCTAGCAGTGTTTCATAGATCAAAAGTGTGGTAAAGTGACGTCATAATAATTCCGATGGGCGTGTAGAAATTTCGGAACTTTTAAGTGAATTTTATGAAGAGACAAGACGTGAAGTCCGCGTGGCGTATTGAGCAGGTCGCTGGCTAAAAACAGTGACTGCATTTGGTATCAAAAGACTTAATATTTCGCGAGCATTCTCAATCAAAAACAATCAGTATTTTTGTAGCTATTACGTTTTCGGGAAATGCAACACGATAAACTTGCTAACGTGAGTGAAAGGGTTTGTGAGTGACTGTGTTAAGACTAGCACGGGCTTGGCAGTGATACTTGTTCACCTAAGTTTGAATATATTAATTGAGGACAAAATTTCCAACCTTTCCTTTAGTGACAAAACTTTCTGCCCAAAGGTAGATTAGTGGCTTTAATTGCAGCCTGGTTCACATCGAAGTACAGTAGGTTTTACTCAGCTTCCCTACTGATAAAATGCTGTGACAATGTTCACAGGTAGAAGCAAGTCCGTCATAAAGGGACGGAAAGAACTGCGCCGCCACACTGGCACCGCAAATATTGCGGAAATGGCAAGCAATTTTGATCTGCGGTTTTCACAGAAAGAATTAATCAGGTGCTACTATTGTAAAAAATCAACAAATCACAGTAACACTTAGGCAGTGGACTTCGTTTGCAAACATATACTTCTTTAAATGGAACAATTCCTAGTAACACTTAGGCAGTGGACTTCGTTTGCAAACATATACTTCTTTAAATGGAACAATTCCTGTTGAAAATAATAAACTAGAAGTAGGGTACTTCAGAATGTCAGTGGTGTTTGTTGCAGGATTCTAGTACGAGACGTTTACGAGATATCCAATTTTGAAACGTTCGCACACCGACATTTTTACATTAAGTGCGGTAGCACACACTAATGAACAACACAACTGCATACACTAGTTATGTGGATACTGACCAGTGACGAAGGAACTGTCCCTCACAAGTTGTGTTCAAAATGACAACCAGCAGCCGCAATACACGCTTCCAGTTTTCACACGGGCTAGCATTTCAGCGGAGTAAGCCGAGCAGTGTGCAGCCGGCGTTGCATACTATCCGCTGTATGTGATATGACCTTGTACGCATCCTCTTTCGCTTTCCCCTCGGAGAAAAGTCCACAAACGTCAAATCCTGGAAAAGGGTCGTCCAAAGTACACGTCCTCTGTGTCCAGTCCAATGACTTGGAAACATTTCGTGAACCCATGCTATAGTACTTCGTTCACTACGGCTCAACAGCCATCATTTTGGACCACATGCTCTTCGTAGTCTACAGAGGAACGTCTTCTATAATCCTTGGATGGAGGTTTGTTAGAAGTTTGTGATACTTGTGCGCATTCAGTGTTTCGTCTATGAAAAACGGGACTATGAGCTGATGGTTCTGTATCCCACCCCACACATTTAAACTCCATGGATGCTGACGTTTCATCTGCCGAAGCCAACAGGATTTGTTAACAGTCCAAGAGTGCTCGTTTTGGCAGTTTATCTGGCCATGATTTATGAAAGTGGTTTCATCACTAAACATGACACATCTTGAGTAATCTTCCTTAATATACATGTACAGAAGTTAACACCGTTCTCATAATCTTTTCCAGGGAGCTCTTGATGGAGGGAGATGTGATACGACTGGAACGTATGTCGATGTGTGTAGGACACTTGCCTGCTGTATGCCACTTCTTCATGTTATTTTGCGGGAGCTAACGTGTGATTCAACTGTAACAGCAGCAAGAATATTAATTTCCTAGTCCTCTGTCGTCACTTGTTCCCTTCTGTTACAATGCCTAGGTCTTACACTACAACTATCGCCTAAGTGGTTCAAGAGCTTGATAAATAACTGCTGAGATGACTGACGTTTTTTGGGATATCTTGCTGTATACACTGTACAAGAACAAACCACATCATTCCAATACTCTCCGTAAGTAGTGAAGTAAAGTGGGGATCACACAACTCTGCGTTGTTGCCAAATTTATTCAAGATTGAATGGCACTATCACCCCACTCTGCATGGTTGCCAAATTTATAACCCCCTCTTAACCAGTGTTATGTTTCATATGACCCCTCCCCCACCCCTTAACCTACTGATCAGTTCTGATTCCACTCTGCTTCGTTCCTAAATATCATGCTCCTGAATCTTTTGTTTCGTTAGGTGATTCTCCGTGTCACCCCTTCCCCTTCTGGGAAATCTCCAGCCCTCCTCCTTCATGGAAACCTGCACCACTTTTGACATCAAATTAATTAATTATTTAATGAAACTGATCAGAAATTGATATGAAGTCTAATGACATTATGGATTTGACTTTTTACTGATAAAACTGTCTCAGCAAAGTGATTGCAATGTGTCGAATACTTTTTTTAATTAATGGGATACAAAATAATACGTGGAATATTTGAACAATTCGCACAGTTTTCTCCCTGATCATGCAAAGAATACCATAGACATAACTCACACATACAGTTACACTGTTAAAAGTGTTTCGATCATGAAGCACTCGCCGTCCACCAAACGCCAAGCTGCAGTACACGCAAGTGCCTCTCAAGAGACTGCACTACACCCACTTGCGGCTCCGCAACCACTGTCGGCTGCCAACGACTCGGGCAGCCCACAGATCAGATGTTACACTGATTCCTAAACAAAGCATCAGGTGGCAAAGAAATCAAATAGCTCTAAGCACTATGGGACTTAACATCTGAGGTCATCAGTCCCCTAACTAAGAACTGCTTAATCCTAACTAACCTAAGGACATCAAACACATCGATGCCCGAGGTAGGATTCGAACTTGTGACCGTAGCAGCAGCGCGGTTCCGGATCTGAAGCGCCTAGAACCCCTCGGTCACAAAGAGCGGCCATTAGGTGGCAACAACCGTTTGATATTTGTGGCGGATGGAACAAAGGTATTCAAGAACAACTAGTAGTTGTGTGCCACACTAACGCGACCTTTTCCCAGTACCAAAGTACTGGATACACCTGGTAAACACCCCCCACCACCCCCACCCCCACCCCACCACCACCACGCAGCGGTGTATATCTTGGGAATATTCCCTCACTCTATTAGATTGACTGACAAAGGAATAAACTCGATAACATTTGTGTGTGTTCAGTTTTTCCCTGTTGGATACTATGACTGATGTATTTGATGGGATTCTATGGTGCTACTGCCTGGGTTCCAAGCCCTACTCTTCCATCTTCGGGAACTTTTTTGTCTATTTATTCCTATTGGTGGATACTAGCACTACTAGACCATTTGGTAGGAAGTCCATTATGACAGAGGTAGCTGGAATTTTCAAATTTTACCACAACTGCATTTTATGTCCTTAAACAAATTGCAGCAGGGGCTGGACAGAGAATTGTTCACAATACAACTCTTAAAAAAAATCAATCGGGAATTTGACATTGATATAGGATTTTAAAGCAATATAGAATTCCTAAATTGGTTCCATCCACCACATTCGGGGGGGGGGGGGGGGGGGGAAGGAAGGGCGTGTTGCATGATAGGATAGAGACAAGAACAAAAAATACCTCTGCAAGATAGACCACTATGATGTATTGACGAGCATTAAACATGACACACTAAAGCCACGATCCAGTATGTAGTTGTAATAGTAGTAGTAGTAGTAGTAGTAGTAGTAATAGACGTCATGGTCAGATGTCGGGGATTACTATCAATCGGAAATTTGACATCGCGAATTGATTTTGTAACGCACTATAGAATTCCTAATTTATTTCTCCCACTACATTCAGAAGGAGTAGGAGGAAGGGCGTCCTGCATAATAGGATAGATACAACAGCAAATAACAATGCAAGAACCCCACTGTAGTGTTCTGAGAAACACTAAGCATGATACACTTCAACCATGATCTGTCTGCAGCAGTATGCATCTAGCATACTAGCATGGCTAGATATCTGAGATCGCTGACACACTAGCTCTTACCTTGTGCCAATGTCCACACGCATCACGCAAATCGCGTCATACACTGCCAGTGCCAATGCTCAGAGGTCATAGTTGTGGTCACGAGTGTATATTAGTGCACCACCCCGAGCCAAAGACGGCATCAGGGAACGACTGAAGTAGTAGGAATTCGGATGTTATCAGTACGTCCAGCACCAAAACTTCGCTGTGATCGATACTGGATCCCAAAATTTTTGACGGAGGATACATGCAACATATGTGATCGTGGAGGCAGCCCAGAGCATCCAGAGTTATAATTAGTTATTCAATTATCTAGAGGGTGCCACCGCCAGGACGTATCTCTGTGGCTGTTGGCAAAAACCTATTAGAGCCAATGCATTGCGGCTGTGAAATATGCGCACAGGTATCCAAAAATAAAGAAACAAGTGGAAATTTTGCAAGATTGCTTATATTTGCCACAAAACAGTTCAGACAGGAGGTTGTAAAGCAGAAAAATGTAAAGAATACAGAATGTAAACTATTTCAATGTGCATAATGGCAGACAAAGAAAGTTCCTCGTGTTTTACCGACGTATCGTATTTGCATACACATTCCAACCACTGGTTAAAGTGCTCCGTACGGAGTACGACTACCTCTGGCAGCAACACATGCCTGAAAACGAGGGGCATGCTGTCAATGATGTCATCCATTTCATGCTGAAGCAGTAGCACTCATTCTTCCTGCAGGGCTGGTCGCAAGTCTTGAGAGTGGTTGGTGGATGGTGAAGTGATGCAACCAGTCTGCCTAGTACATCCTTGATCTGGGATTCAGATAGAGAGAGCAAGTTGGCCACGCCATGTGTGGAATATCCTCCGTTTCCCAGAAAACATTTCACTTGTGCTCTATGAGGTCGAGCATTATCGTCTATCAGTACCACTTCTGAGCCAACAGCGCTTCACAACAACCAGCCATGCTCATAGAGTAGCAACAGCCAGACTAAGGAATTAGCGTCCCATGTGTAGACACAATAGAAACGGGTACATTTGGTTGGAAACTATCCTGTCGGTGGAACATCCGTAACTGAGAATTATAGCAGCGGCTGAAAATACGGCTTCAGTTGTAAGCTTCTTTTTGTTTAAAACGCGGCCCGCTTCGAGACCTTATATGGCCATCATCAGGTGTTGTAACTCTGTGCTGTCAACTCGAGCGCCTCGGTGGACGGGTACAGGACTGGGTGTATCATCAGCGAGCGCAGAGCACTCTTTGTGTTGGTGATATACCGCTGGTGATTGAAGCGGTATTTTCAACCTCTGCTACGTTTGGAGTGGTGCTGTTATTGGGAAGCATGGAGGTTTGATAAATGGCGTCACAATGGGTTCAGAGATGAATCGGGGTTCGACGCAACCCTGGTGGCTGCATGGAGAGAGATCCCATTCTTCTAATGTTTGTGGGAGTGTCACAGTTATATTATCCCTGGCGTCTGGGAGCTTTCAGGTACGATTTCAGTTCACGGCTGGAAGTAATTGAGGGAAATCTGGTGGCAGAACAGAACGTCACTGATATACTGCGTCCTTGGCATTAACTTTCTTGCGTCAGTACAGCGGTGACACTTTTCTACAGGGCAACGATCGTTCACATATGACACATGTCTCTACAAAGTGTCTGCGTGTCGTTGAGGTACTCCCATGATCAGCCAGATCCCCACATCTGCTCCCGATAGAACTTGTGTGCGACCAGATCAGCGTCAACTTCATTCCCGTACCAATATCCAGAATATCAAGGACAAGTTACAACAGTTGTGAGGCAGCTGGCCTTAGAAGAAGATGCAACAGCTTTATGTCACCATTCCCAACCTATTAAGCGTATGTTTCCAGGGGTGCACGTCATACTGATAAGTGGGCTCACACAGCCAAGTTGTCTGTATATTTAACTCGACTTAGTAATCACAGAAATAGCTTCGAATATCCTTACTACCCCTTGAGTTTCATTTGGTTGTTCCCTCCTCTTCTGGGTGTTTCAATTTCTATGTGAAGCAGTGTACTACAGTACAAACTTTGTGTGAATTCTTACGCAGTTTAATTAGATACACCTTCACGATATCATGTAGTTCCCCTTTCATCATTATGAAAATACCGTCAACAGGCAGACATGTCTACTTATTATTCATAGGTAGTTCCGAACTGGGCACTCATTGACGAAGTAGCTTCTTTTACTGGGTCAACATCGCGTGTTAAACTAAATAGTTAATCTCCTCTCCTATCATGGCAACAATTGTTGCAAGAGATATCGCTGAAGTTAAATCAGTAATGATCAAATTTACAGATTTGGGAGCCGATATGACAAAAAAAGGAATCGATATATCTGAACCACATTCATTAAAAGATCATTTAGGGTAGTATGCGGCAAAGGTGCGCACTTAACACTTTTCTGTTTTTCCCTTGTGCTTTTCTGATTACGTGACAGTGAAAACTATACACAGTACACCTAAGATCATACATTACACGATACCAGAAATTCAAGATTAGTTGCACGATGCTGAAAGTTACGTTTAACAAAATGTTACAAGTGAAAGAAATGGCTCTTTGCCCCTGGCCTGTGGTAAAGAACCTATTGTTATGAGACATAATTGCACACTAAAAGAAATTATTATAATTATAGCATACTAAAAAAGAATTACAATTTTTGTCAGATCCTGCCGCTATTAACTAGTATAAAGTTTTACTATATCAAAATCATCGCCAACATCACAACCATCATCATCATTGTCTGCATTATCCTGCTCGTATTAAACACCAAAACATTACAGTAACATATCACTAACTCATATACAAAACATTGTAACAGAAGGAAACACATCGTATTATTATTATTATTATTTGGCATTTTCTTGCGAAAATTTTCTGCAGTGTTCCCGGCATATTCCTGTTTCGTCTTCATTGTAACTCGATGACGTAGAAAATTGTATCTTGACTGCAAAGTTTACCAGTGGCTGCAAAAACTGCCATTTGTGTTTTATTGAGCCTCGTTATCCTCACGATACTGTTTTTCTCTGGTTGCATCTAATTTAAATTATGACGAAAGATGAATGAGCGAGCCCCGTCTTCCCCGCCACTTTGGTTCTTTATTAAACGGGTGGTTTACGCCATTACTTTCAGCAAACCAGTACGTTAAATGTCACAAATGTTTAAACGCAAATCCACAGAACATAGAATCAAGACTGTACAGCGACCCGACAATTCAGTTTCCTCTGTCTCCGAAAATACTCACTTGAAACGTCCCAATAACGCCACTCCATAGCCTGCTTTAAGTATTTAAATGTCGTGGAATCATTACACCCAATCCTTTAAACTGCATTTCTAATTGAAAATCGATTTTATATTAGCGTCTTAGCTTCCACTAACGTTTCAGAAGACAATGGCGTGGAGGACGATACTCTCTCGTAGCTTCTGTGATATAAAGTTAAACTATTCTTGTTAATAATGAATCAGTCAATGTGAAATAGTTAACTGCATCTCAAGATCCAGTAAGTTTGCAGAGTAAACCGACATTTTCCGTATTAAAACCGAAGAACGATAAGACAAATGTTTTGGACTAAAGTTACGCATACGGACATTTGCCGCAGGTAGCTCGTATAAGGTTTCGCTCTGTAGCACTGATTTATGAACTTCTATCATCAGCCGCCATAAATGGTAAAATTTGTTTAACTAACAACTAAGCTTAAAAAGTGTGAGTCTTTTATGTACTTACACACGATGTATTCGTAATTCTTTGGGATTTTCTTATAGCAGACAAATAGTTATCAATAACATGGTAAATTCTTAGAACGAAAGCTCCAAAAGAAGAGCTAACTCACCTCATATGTCGACGGCTTCTGTGGTAACACATATCGATACCACACCACGGACAGTGGTATTGAAAGTTTCCGTCTGTAGCCAACAGCGGTTGCACAGGATCTGGTCAATCCAATGGTGACTACCAACTGAGTTCAGAAGTGAGAGAACCCTCTGCCGCCGCAATATATGCCCGTCGGGGCAGGTCACACCCCACTTGCTAGTGGAGCCTCGTGGCTACTACGCCACCGTTCGTGCTTAGTACAGCGAAAGTCATTCTAGTTTGAATCTGAGCAGGATTCTAATTATTGCTGCATTATCTGCGATGAGTCTCCTTACGCTTGAAGAAATACACTACTGGCCATTAAAATTGCTACACCAAGAAGAAATACAGATGATAAACGGCTATTCATTGGGCAAATATATTATACTTCAACTGACATGTGATTACATTTTCACGCAATTTGGGTGCATAGATCCTGAGAAATCAGTACCCAGAACAACCCCTGGCCGTAATAACGGCTTTGATACGCCTGGCCATTGAGTCAAACAGAGCTTGGATGGCGTGTACAGGTACAGCTGCCCATGCAGCTTCAACGCGATACCACAGTTCATCAAGAGTAGTTACTGGCGTATTGTGACGAGCCAGTTGCTCGGCCACCATTGACCAGACGTTTTCAGTTTTTGAAAGATCTGGAGAATATGCTGGCCAGGGCAGCATTCGAACATTTTCTGTATCCAGAAAGGCCCGCACAGGACCTGCAACATGCAGTCGTGCGTTATCCTGCTGAAATGCACGGTTTCGCTGGGATCGAATGAAGGGTAGAGCCACGGGTCGTAACACATCTGAAATGTAACGTTCACTGTTCAGTGTGCCGTCAATGCGAACAAGAGGTGACCGAGACGTGTAACCATACCATCACGCCGGGTGATACGCCAGTATGGCGATGACGAATTCACGCTTCAAATGTGCGTTCACCGCGATGTCGCCAAACACGGATGCGACCATCATGATGCTGTAAACAGAACCTGGATTCGTCCGAAAAAATGACGTTTCACCATTCGTGCACCCAGGTTCGTCGTTGAGTACACCATCGCAGGCGCTCCTGTCTGTGATGCGGCGTCAAGGGTTACCGCAGCCATGGTCTCCGAGCTGGTAGTCCATGCTGCTGCAAACGTTGTCGAACTGTTCGTGCAGATGGTTGTTGTCTTGCAAACGTCCCCATCTGTTGACTCTGGGATCGAGACGTGGCTGCACGATCTATTACAGCCATGCGGATAGGATGCCTGTCATCTCGACTGCTAGTGATACGAGGCTATTGGGATCCACCACGGCGTTTCGTATTACCCTCCTGAAACCACCGACTTCATATTCTGCTAACAGTCATCGGATGTCGATCAACGCGAGCAGCAATGTCGCGATACGATAAACCGCAATCGCGATAAGCTACAATCCGTCCTTTATCAAAGTCGGAATCGTGATGGTACGCATTTCTCCTCCTTACACGAGGCATCACAACAACGTTTGACCAGGCAACGCCGGTCAACTGCTGTTTGTGTATAAGAAATCGGTTGAAAACTTTCCTCATGTCAGCACGTTGTAGGTGTCGCCACCGGCGCCAACCTTGTAAGAATGCTCTGAAAAGCTAATCATTTGCATATCACAGCATCTTCTTCCTGTCGGTTAAATTTCGCGTCTGTAGCACGTCATCGTCGTGGTGTAGCAATCATAATGGCCAGTAGTGTACTTGTTAAGTAGATCATTTGTTTGTTGTGTTAAGTTATTTGATAATCGTTTGTGCTGTTGTCCAGCTTTCTTACGATGACATTTGCCGCATCACACTGTACCCCTCCTCTGCTTACCGATGTGTACGAAGTCGTACAAAACAGCTTCAAAGCACAAACCACTAACACAACGCACCTGACTTTTTCAACATAAAAGTCTTCAACTTCTAACAACCCTACCGCAACAAAGGTCAAAATTTTATAACGATTGTGGTGTTGCTCACGCTGCTAAATACTGCATTTTCGGGCAACAATAGTCATATTATGTGGCAGGTGTCATTATAGCACAGTTAATAAAGTCATTTCATGTAATAATAATAATACTAGGCACTCATATTTTTATGTTTCCCACGCTGGTCTCGTCGTGAAACCATGGCTCAATCGTTGAAAATCTAGGTGGTTATGATTTCAAGCTCGGATGCAAAGAGTCCTAGGTTTTATTCTGTTATATTCAAAAGTTTTGTAGATGCGCTTCTCAAACCATTCTTGGAGATTACACTGTTGCTGGACAATGGTGATGTAAAAAACTAATCAGCACTCCGAAATTAAGTTACACTTCCTTCTAATTGCTTTTATTGCAATATCACGCGACACACTAAACATCACTTCACAATACAAAACATACTTGAAAACATCTTCCTCACAGTCACTGTTAAAGTTCACATTTTATAAACTGACGACAATATTCGTCTTTCCAACATGACTTCCACGACTTGACTTTCTCAGGTTCCGACTCTCTAACAACATAACAACTAACTATTAATCGCTTACGCGCCCAAACATCGGAGTTACAAGTACGTCAAAGATCATAGTGACAAAAGAAATAATACACATAAGAATAATATCATTGCAATATAAACATATCGATGTATCACAAATGAAATCAAATCTGAATGTTGTCTCAGAAATATGTTAACTACTTTGCAGAAACACAGCAGAATATTACTGGTATCGAGAGGTTCAGGTGAGGTGCCGTAGTGGTTGCGTAATTCAAGTACCATTACAAACTGAAGATGCAGGGCTCCCACAGTACGCTCATAAGCTTTCTTACATGAAATTCGGATCTTTTCCCCATGTGCACTTATGTCCCTACCTACCTTGCTTTATACTTAGGAAACGAGGAACGGAGTATGGTCGCTCAATGCATACACACTGTGCTTGCATTTCCGAAAATGTTGGTTGAAATCCTAGTCTGGCAATCCAGGTTTATATGCACTATGATTTCGCTAAATCACAACGGGCAAATAAAAGGTTGGTTCCTCTGACAGGGCACGTTGATATCCTCTGCCTTCCTTTACGAATGCGAACATATCTTCCATCTCAGGAAATCTCTGTGGGACATGAAAAGGGCATCTACATCTACGTGATTACTCTGCTGTTCACAATAAAGTGCCTCGCAGAGGGTTCAATGAACCACCTTCCTGATGTCTCTCTTCCGTTCCACTCTCGAACGGCACGCGGGAAAAACGAGCTCTTAAATATTTCCGTGCGAGCCCTAATTTCTCTTATTTTATCGTTATGATCATTTCTCCCTATGTTGGCGGGTGCCAGCAGAATGTTTTCGCTATCGGAGGTGAAAACTGATCACTGAAATTTCATGAGAAGATCCCGTCGTATTGATAAACGCCTTTGTTTTAATGATTGCCACTCCAAATCACGTATCATGTCTGTGACACTATCTCCCCTATTTCGCGATAATACGAAGCGAGCTGCCCTTCTTTGTACTTTTTCGATGTCATCCGTCAGCCCTACCTGATGCGGATCCCACACCGCACAGCAGTACTCCAGAATAGGGCTGGCAAGCGTAGTGTAAGCAGTCCCTTAGGTAGACCTGTTGCATCTTCCAAGTGTTCTGCCAATGAATTGCAGTCTTTGGTTTGCTCTACCCACAATATTATTTATGTGATCGTTCCAATTTAGGTTATTGTAATCCCTAAGTATTTAGTTGAATTTACATCCCTCAAATTTGTGTGACTTATCGTGTAATCGAAATTTAGCTGAATTCTTTTAGTACTCATGTGAATAACTTCGCAATTTTCTTTATTCAGGGTCAATTGCCACTTTTCGAACCATACAGATATCTTATCTAAATAATTTTGCAAGTCGTTTTGATCATCTGATAACTTTACAAGACGGTAAATGACAGCATCATCTGCAAACAATCCAAGACGGCCACTCAGATTGTCTCCTGTGTCGTTAATACAGATCAGGAATAATAGAGCGCCTATAACACTTCCTTGGGGAACGCCGGGTAGTAATTCTGTTTTACTAGATGACTTTCCTTCTATTAGTACGAACTGTGACCTTCCTGACAGGAAATCACGAATCCAGTCGTACAACTGAGACCATACTCCGTAGGAACGCAGTTTGATTAGAAGACGCTTGTGAGGAGCCTTCTGGAAATCTAATAATATGGAATCAATTTGGCATACCCTGTCGATAGCACGCATTACTTCATGAGTATAAAGAGTTAGTTGTGTTTCACAAGAACGATATTTTCTGAATCCGTGCTGACTATATGTCAATAAATCGTTTTCTTCCAGGTACTTCATAATGCTGGAGTACAGTATATGTTCTAAAACCCTACTGCAAATCGACGTTAGTGATATAGGCCTGTAATTCAGCGGATTACTCCTACCTCCCTTTTTGGGTATTGGTGTGACTTGAGCAATTTTCCAGTCTTTAGGTACGCAGTTAAGAATTTGCATGGTATAGGTCAGAGTTACGTGGCCATTACTGCGCATTACATCAAGTGTGCCCCTGAATGCTATCGTGACAGAGGGTTTGCCCTGCAGTCTGGCAGTCAGCCAGCAGTCCCCTCGGCGCCTCGATGCAAATGCAAGGGCTGTCAGTCTGCGAATATGAATGCAAAGATCTCACGTTACTAATGGAAGATGACAGACGCGGCTAACGCAAGCAGGTTTCACTGACGTCGCGGAGCGAGTCCGGTGAATGAGAGCCTGATTCGTCAGGATGTGGCGTGTTGGAGCTGTGAGGTTCAGTTCAGGCGACATCTGGGCGTTTGCTATTGTCGGGTCGTTCCGACTACGAAGTAAACCTCGGCTGTAGTGAGGGCAGCATATAAAGTGTATCGGTACACCAGTACTAAAAAACTTAAGTGATATGCGAAAGTGTCACACGAAAGAGAAAAACGTGATGATAGAGACTAGTCCTTAGGGAGACTAGTACTTTAGCTAGAGGCGTTTGAATATATAGGTCTAACTTTGTCCTTAAAAAAAGTTAAGACCAAATGTCTACTGATAGCCCACGATCTCTACCATAGAAAAACCATACCAGGTTTTAAATTAAGGTAATACAATGTGAATATGGTGCTGCTGATTGGGATGCTCGATGCCGTAGCTGAGTACTCAGCGTGGCTGATAGGCATGCCGGGGACTCAGGTTCGAGTACCGATACTGCCAGGGATTTTTACTTGTTGGGAGACCTTTTACGGGTGCACGCAACCTAGTCAGGCCAGCTGTGGAGCTGGTCGAACGATTTGTAGCGGTTTTGAAGACAGCAAATCCAATAGCGACCGAGAGAGCTATGTACTGACCACATGTCTCTCATACCGCATCGTATGACGCCATTGGCAGAGGACGACACGGCGGTCTGTCCGGTCCGATTTGGTCGTCTGGAGACAGAACGCGGAACTTTAGCTACTTTAATTTGTTGAGTTGCGTGTCGGCAGTCATTATGCCCTCGTAGCTACTTATAAATGGGTGGAACGAGGGCAAAGGATATGTCGCCGTAGGAATATCGGCAGGCAAGCAAGAGATTAGTAGGTACAAATGCAGTATGAAAACATACACTGGTGTCCAAAACTAAAGCAACAAACCGCTATTTCATCGTCCTGCGTTTAATTCACGATATAATCAAACAATCTGTCAATAGATGTCCTTACCATCGTGTTCTACACGGAAGTTGGTATTCCAGTCAACAGACAACCACGCCAGCGATGACGCCCGGCACCTATCGAAAGTGGTAGTGTTTGCCGGGTTGTCCCACATTCATAGTCGCTGTGTGCACAATCAAATACGGTGCAGTTAGGCACAGAGAAAATGCCTACCATGCTCTCTGCGGTGGAGGGCCATGGAAGGTATGGATGCAGGACACTCGCAAAGTGATGTGGCCCGATGGCATAATGTGAATCGTTCTGTTGCTTTTCGGATGTGGCGAACAGTTCGTAGAGACCGAAACTGTATTCTGAAGAACAGCGCAGGGTCGACCACGTGCGGTATCAGAAATACCATTATTTGGTTGTAAGGGCATGACGGTACTGAGTTAATAATGCATGTCAACTGCCATCTGACGTAGCAGCATCCACTGGAATTGTATGGAGGCAAACGGTGTTCAAATGGGTCAAATGGCTCTGAGCACTATGGGACTTAACATCTGAGGTCATCAGTCCCCTAGAACTTAGAACTACTTAAACCTAACTAACCTAAGGACTTTATACAAATCCATGCCCGAGGCAGGATCCGAACCTGCGACCGTAGCGGTCGTGCGGTTCCAGGTTGTAGACTAGAGCCGTCAACATGCCATCTGTACGGTCAAAGAGTAGGGTAATGTTCTTTTCACAGGTGAGTCCCGATGTTGTCTGGAGAATGTTTCTCGACTGATTCGCATCTGGAGGAGAAAGTGGAACACAAAATTGGACCCAATATTGTAGAAAGAGACCGTTATCGACTAGAATCATTAATGGTGTGGGCACGGATTATGTTGACAGCTCTTCATGAATTTGTACGGTGAATCGGAGAGGTCTAACGGCTGTCAGATATGGTGATCTTGAGACTTCGTGTGTGGTTGTTGCGAGGTGCTGTAGGCCCAGACTTCGTACTGATGGACAATTATGCTCGACGTAAAAGAGACCGGTTGGTTGATGTTTCCTTGGAAACGGAAGAAATTGCACGCAAGACGTAGCCTGCCCGCTCTTCCGCTTTGAATCCCGTAGAGCATGTCTGCCAGACGGGTTGCATCACGTCGGCCTCCACTAGCCATTCCCCAACACTTGCGAGCAGCTCTGCAGGAGGAATGGACATTATTGCCACAACATCACATTGATGACACCATTCACACCATGCCTCATCGTTGTCAGACCTTTACTGCTGCCAGAGCTGGTCACGGCACCTTCCGAGAACGTTAACCAGTTGTCAGAATGTATGTGCAATCCGTTAAGTCGGGAGAAACGAAGAACGTTTCTGATTACCGCTAATCGTCTTGCAAATATTTACGTTCTGTATTCTTTACACTGTTTCTACTTCACCATCTCCCGTTTATATTGTTTTGTGGAAAAATAAACGCAACCCTGCTAAATATCCGTTTGCTGTTATAATTTTAGTCACCAGTGTATGTTGTACCCAACTTATCCTGAAGAAATGCTACACTGTTAAAAACTTGTTACAGCCGTGGCTAGCAATAAACCGGCTTTGTCCAAATTCACCTTACCCCAAAGAAAATGTGGCGTCTTTCCCAGGTAGCGCGATGAGATGCAAGTTGAAATACGTGTTCCATAATGACAACAAACGGGATGAAACAGGACACAATTTTTCAAGACAAAGAGCACATGATAAACAGTCCGTTAGAATAGGGAAAAAATGTCTAGCTATTTTTTTTCAAATATTTCTACAATTCAAATAAAATTATATGGTTCCAGAAACCCTTACAAATCTCAAACATCTGTGATGTACGTACACAGACTGAAGCGACGAATAAAAATTCAAGTTTAGGGGAAATACCAAGTGGGCTGAGGCCTGAATGGGAATTTGGATTGAGCAGAGGGGTGTAGTAGGGAATTACGTGTAGTTGCGTGAAGCCATTGCGCCAGGGTGGCAGAGTGGTTACCGCATCTGTCTAGTTAGCGGATGACACTAATTCCAATCCTGGCCTTGGTACAAATGTTCATTCATCGCTTCAGTCTGTATACATAAAACTGAGATTACATCACCGAGCAGATTTTAATACATACCACAATAATTTTGTTCCCGAAGACGGAAAACAACTGTTACAATTGCCCTTACCGCTTGCCTCTCGACAGTTAAGGAACCAGGGATCCAGATTATCATTTCCCCCGATTCATACTACTATACAGGGTGTTACAAAAAGGTACGGCCAAACTTTCATGAATCATTCCTCACACACAAAGAAGGAAAATATGTTATGTGGACATGTGTCCGGAAACGCTTACTTTCCATATCAGAGCTCATTTTAGTACTTCTCTTCAAATCACATTAATCATAGAATGGAAACACACAGCAACAGAACGTACCAGTGTGACTTCAAACACTTTGTTACAGGAAATGTTCAAAATGACCTCCTTTAGCGATGATACATGGATCCACCCTCCGTCGCATGGAATCCCTGATGCGCTGATGCAACCCTGGAGAATGGCGTATTGTATCACAGCCGTCCACAATACGAGCAAGAAGAGTCTCTAAATTTGGTACCAGGGTTGCGTAGACAAGAGCTTTCAAATGCCCCCATAAATGAAAGTCAAGAGGGTTGAGGTCAGGAGAGTGTGGAGGCCATGAAATTGGTCCACCTACACCAATCCATCGGTCACCGAATCTGTTGTCGAGAAGCGTACGAACACTTCGACTGAAATGTGCAGGAGCTCCATCGTGCATGAACCACATGTTGTGTTGTACTTGTAAACGCACATGTTCTAGCAGCACACGTAGAGTATCCCGTTTGAAATCGTGATAACGTGCTCCATTGAGCGTAGGTGGAAGAACATGGGGCCCAATCAAGACATCACCAACAATGCCTGCCAAACGTTCACAGAAAATTTGTGTTGATGACATGATTGCACAATTGCGTGCGGATTCTCGTCAGCCCACACATGTTGACTGTGAAAATTTACAATTTGATCACGTTGGAATGAAGCCTCATCCGTAAAGAGAACATTTGCACTGAATGAGGATTGACACATTGTCGGATGAACCATTCGCAGAAGTGTACCCGTGGAGGCCAATCAGCTGCTGATAGTGCCGGCACACGCTGTACATGGTACGGAAACAACTGGTTCTCCCGTAGCACTCTCCATACAGTGACGTGGTCAACGTCACCTTGTACAGCAGCAACTTCTCGGACGCTGACATTATCGTCAACTGCACAAGTAATTGCCTCGTCCATGGCAGGTGTCCTCGTCGTTCTACGTCTTCCCAAGTCGCGAGTCATAGGCTGGAAGGTTCCATGTTCCCTAAGACGCCGATCAATTGCTTCGAACGTCTTCCTGTCGGGACACCTTCGTTCTGGAAATCTGTCTCGATACAAACGTACCGCGCCACGGCTATTGCCCCGTGCTAATCCATTCATCAAATGGGCATCTGCCAACTCCTCATTTGTAAACATTGCACTGACTGCAAAACCACGTTCGTGATGAACACTAACCTGTTGATGCTACGTACTGATTTGCTTGATGGTAGTACTGTAGAGAAATGAGTCGCATGTCAACACAAGCACCGAAGTCAACATTACCTTACTTCAATTGGGCCAACTGGCGGTGAACCGAGGAGGTACAGTACATACTGACGAAACTAAAATTAGCTCTAACACGGAAATTAAGCGTTTACAGACACATGTCCACATAACATCTTTTCTTTATTTGTGTGTGAGGAATGTTTCCTGAAAATTTGACCGTACCTTTTTGTAACACCTTGTTTATGAATTTTTGTGACTTTCCAGACGACGGGTTCACGGTATTGGAAGTACGTGAAGTTATATTTACCCACCTATGTTGCTTGAGCACAGTCAACAGTGTAAAGCTTGTGGTGCACAGGAATCTTGCGGGTGTGTGACGTATGAGACACACACAACAGTGTTTGTAATTTTCCGTGCGACAGTTCAAGGCAACTGTAAATTTTTTCCTGTGCTCGTGAACCTAGACATATTTTTCACAGCAGATTTTGCGCGCTCTAACTATGCTTGTCAGCGTGGTGCTAGAGGCTTTGTGAGCTCTAGCATGATTTCGCGTTTTCTTAATTTAATAAAGGATATGCGATGATTCTCATGGAACACAATGAGTGTACAGAACTTTAAATTACTCCTGCAAAGTATCGCACTTACAACCTGAACCCTGAACCGTAGATAAAACAGAATCTCTCTTTGCACTCCCAGCATTTACGTACGAGTGAAACAAACGATTTATTTAATAAACGGTTGTGTACGCTTATTTTCCAGCATTTTAGGAGTAAAGCCGTCCAGATAACATGTTGTTGTGGTCTTCAGTCCTGAGACTGGTTTGATGCAGCTCTCCATGCTACTCTATCCTGTGCAAGCTTCTTCATCTACCAGTACCTACTGCAACCTACATCCTTCTGAATCTGCTTAGTGTATTCATCTCTTGGTCTCCCTCTACGATTTTTACCCTCCACGCTGCCCTCCAATACTAAATTTGTGATCCCTTGATGCCTCAGAACATGTCCTACCAACCGATCCCTTCTTCTCGTCAAGTTGTGCCACAAACTTCTCTTCTCCCCAATCCTATTCAATACTTCCTCATTAGTTATGTGATCTACCTATCTAATATTCAGCATTCCTCTGTAGCACCACATTTCGAAAGCTTCTATTCTTTCTTGTCCAAACTATTAATCGTCCATGTTTCACTTCCATACATGGCTACACTCCATACAAATACTTTCAGAAATGACTTCCTAACACATAATTCTATACTCGATGTTAACAAATTTCTCTTCTTCAGAAACGCTTTCCTTGCCATTGCCAGTCTACATTTTATATCGTCTCTACTTCGACCATCATCAGTTATTTTTCTCCCCAAATAGCAAAACTCCTTTACTACTTTAAGTGTCTCTTTTCCTAATCTAATTCCCTCAGCATCACTTGACTTAATCAGACTACATTCCATTATCCTCGTTTTGCTTTTGTTTATGTTCATCTTATATCCTCCTTTCAAGACACTGTCCATTCCATTCAACTGCTCTTCCAAGTCCTTTGCTGTCTCTGACAGCATTACAATGTCATCGGCGAACCTCAAAGTTTTTATTTCTTCTCCATGGATTTTGATACCTTCTCCGAATTTTTCTTTCGTTTCCTTCACTGCTTGCGCAATATACAGATTGAATAACATCGGGGAGAGGCTACAACCCTGTCTCACTCCCTTCCCAACCATTGCTTTCCTATAATGTCCCTCGACTCTCATAACTGCCATCTGGTTTCTGTACAAATTGTAAATAGCCTTTCGCTCCCTGTATTTTACCCCTGCCACCTTTAGAATTTGAAAGAGAGTATTCCAGTCAACATTGTCAAAAGCTTTTTCTAAGTCTACAAACGCTAGAAACGTAGGTTTGTCTTTCCTTAATCTTTCTTCTAAGAATAGTCGTAAGGTCAGTATTTCCTCACGTGTTCCAGTATTTCTACGGAATCCAAACCGATCTTCCGCGAGGTCGGCTTCTAATAGTTTTTCCATTCGTCTGTAAAGAATTCGTGTTAGTACTTTGCAGCTGTGACTTATTAAACAGATTGTTCGGTAATTTTCACATCTGTCAACACCTGCTTTCTTTGGGATTGGAATTACTATATTCCTCTTGAAGTCTGAGAATATTTCGCCTGTTTCATACATCTTGCTCACCAGATGGTGGAGTTTTCTCAGGACTGGCTTTCCCAAGGTCATCAGTAGTTCCAATGGAATGCTGTCTACTCCAGGGGCCTTGTTTCGACCTAGGTCTTTCAGTGCTCTGTCAAACTCTTCACGCAGTATCGTATCTCCCATTTCATCTTCATCAACATCCTTTTCCATTTCCATAATATCGTCCTTAAGTACATCGCCCTTGTATAGACCCTCTGTATACTCCTTCCACCTTTCTGCTTTCCCTTCTTTGCTTAGAACTGTGTTTCCATCGGAGCTTTTGATGTTCATACAAGTGGTTCTCTTATCTCCAAAGGTCTCTTTAATTTTCCTGTAGGCTGTACCTATCTTACCCCTCGTGAGATAAGCCTCTACGTCCTTACATATGTCCTCTAGCCATCCCTGCTTAGCCATTTTGCACTTCCTGTCGATCTCATTTTTGAGACGATTGTATTCCTTTTTGCCTGCTTCATTTACTGCATTTTTATATTTTCTCCTTTCATCAGTTAAATTCAATATTTCTTCTTTTACCTAACGATTTCTACCAGCCCTCGTCTTTTTACCTATTTCATCCTCTGCTGCCTTCACTACTTCATCCCTCAAAGCTACCCATTCTTTTTCTACTGTATTTCTTTTCCCCATTCCTGTCAATTGTTCCCTTATGCTCTCCCTGAAACTCTGTACAACCTCTGGTTCTTTCAGTTTATCCAGGTCCCATCTTCTTAAATTCCCACCTTTTTGCAGTATCTTCAGTTTTAATCTACGGTCATAACCAATAGATTGTGGTCAGAGTCCACATCTGCCCCTAGAAATGTCTTACAATTTAAAACCTGGTTCCTAAATCTCTGTCTTACCATTATATAATCTATCTGATACCTTTTAGTATCTGAAGGGTTCTTCCATGTATACAAGCTTCTTTCATGATTCTTAAACCAAAAGTTAGCTATGATTAAGTTATGCTCTGTGCAAAATTCTACCAGGCGGCTTCCTCTTTCAGTTCTTAGCCCCAACCCATATTCACCTACTACGTTTCCTTCTCTCCCTTTTCCTACTACCGAATTCCAGTCACCCATGACTATTAAATTTTCGTCACCCTTCACTATCTGAATAATTTCTTTTATTTCGTCATACATTTCTTCAATTTCTTCGTTATTTGCAGAGCTAGTTGGCATATAAACTTGTACTACTGTAGCAGGTGTGTGCTTCGTATCTATCTTGGCCACAATAATGCGTTCACTATGCTGTTTGTAGTAGCTTACCCGCATTCCTATTTTCCTATTCATTATTAAACCTACTCCTGCATTACCCCTATTTGATTTTGTGTTTATAAACCTGTAGTCACCTGACCAGAAGTCTTGTTCCTCCTGCCACCGAACTTCACCAACTTCAGACAACATAATATATTTTATTCATAACGTCAGTAAGGACGTGAATATCGATGATGGAGCTGCTTTGCATATGACGCGCCAGTTGGATTGACGAGCGATTTATTGCCGTCTCCAACAGCTGTTTCAGTCTATGACAGTCGACAATTGTCAGTCAGCGATGTGGCTACGTCCATTGCAGTGAAGTTTTACCCCGAATCAAAGTACTAACTGTACATTCTAGACACGTGGAAAGGCCAGTGCCTACATGACATTCCCGGTAACCACAGTGTACACGAGAACAATCAGAGCTGTCTTTAGAAATTACAGTTATGCTAACATCTGATCATTTTTAAAGAATTGACAAGCAGAAAATTGTTTTTACCCTTAGCAACAATCGTTCTCACTACTACTCGTGGCTGTCATATTTTATTCAAAATGGTTCAAATGGCTCTGAGCACTATGGGACTTACCATCTGAGGTCATCAGTCCCCTAGAACTTAGAACTACTGAAACCTAACTAACCTAAGGACATCACACACCTCCATGCCCGAGGCAGGATTCGAACCTGCGACCGTAGCGGTCGCGCGGTTCCACACTTAAGCGCCTAGAACCGCTTGGCCACACCGGCCGGCTATTATTCAATATTGCTCAGTAGTTCATGTGGAAAAGTTACTTGAAGTGATGAAAAAACTCTTGCATAAATAAAGACGATAATGTAACGATTGTCAGTGTTTGCGGACTAGTACAAAAATAGCTGTGGAATATTCTACAGTCTTTCCGGGGCAGCCCTGTTCTTGTATAATGCACGGCACCGCTGCAGGAAACGGTACACTGTCTTCGCATTCCAAGCGGTTGAGGCGGCTGAAACGAGCATATGAGGAAGGAGTGTACACTGTGGCATAGTGATCATTAGTACCAACAGGCGGAGAACTTTTGTTACGAGTGTAGAGTTGTGGAGCATAAAATAATGTTCTGTGTGAGAAATAATTTATTATTATGGAACTCAAATCTTAAAATAAAATAACCAACGTAATGCGTCACCGCTTGCTATGTGTCAACTTTAGTTTACACCATCGAATGAATGTGAAGTTGCTACATGATGAGAAAAAATATTAAGAACGTGTAATAATAGAAAGTTGTTAAAACAGGCAATAGTTATACTCCGCTTAAAAAAGGTAATGCAGAAGACATAGAAAATTTCTGGCCCATTCCCCTGCTGTCACCATACTCAAAAATAATAGAGGCAATTATGAAAAACAGATTAATGAATTAAGTGAATAAATACATTCTTTTAAGCGAATTACAGTCTGGTTTCCGAAGAGGAAAAAATACGGATACAGCCACAGTAGAATTCACAAAAGTTGTACTTGATACTCTTGACAAAGATGAGTGTGTCACGGGCGTCGTTTTGGATCTTTCAAATGCCTTTGATACAATCGACCACTAGATTCTATTAGAGAAGTATTAGGAATAAGAGGGGTACCTAATAACTGATTTCGATCATACCTAGCAGATAGGGTACAAAGAGTGGAGATAACACGTAATTCAAATAGATCCAAGCATTTAGTAAATCACTTATCAGAACCAAAACACATTGATATAAGGATTCTGCAACGTAGCATGTTAGGGCCAATACTATTCCTGATATACATCAATGACTTTCTCAGTAGTGTTACTCATGGTGAAAAAATTCTCCTCCTCTTTCTAAGAGCTCGACATCTCACTCATTATAGAGGGATGGTGACTCAGATCTTCAGGATAACAAATGGGAAGAGATCACCAGTGTGTGTGTGTGTGTGTGTGTGTGTGTGTGTGTGTGTGTGTGTGTGTGTGTGTAGTATTATTAAACAGTATGTATATAGTGTGTACAGTGACTGATAGTATGATATGAGTGTGAACAGTGTGGCATTACATTATTTAATAAGTAATTTGTAAAAAAAGTTTCACGTACCAGGAGTATTCTATACCAGGACTTCTAACTAGAAGTCTGCAAATTTATGTATATATGAATTAGCTTATTTTAAATTGGTCTAACTTGTAAATACTTTGAAATGTTCTATATCCTTGTAAAAAGTAATCTGCGGATGAATAAAGGTACTCCTACTACTACTACACTACTACTACGTGGTATGCTCGCATCCAAGGCGCATAGATAGGGGACGTGGAAGTGGCTGGCAATCGTCCTCGCGTATGTAATTTTAGTGACAATTCAACACATGACAGTGAGTTAACCTAAGCATTACGGGAATACGGGAACGACTAGAGACAAGACAGATATCGGAGGTCCCATGAAGTTAGACACAGTCCTTGAGTGAAGCTGAAATGTAGCACGGATTGGAGGGGCAAACTAGGGGCGGGAATGCAGTCGAACGTAGTCTGCCGCATCCGAAGCATAGTGTGTTGGAAGCAGCGGGAGGCAATACAATCGCTCAGCCTACTCCTCTTGCAGTTCATGCAGTGAAACTCACTTCTGATCAGTAGTTAAAAGTTAGTAACTATATAAAAATAAATAAGGGGATTAATATGATAGAAAAATACATAGTCATTCTGAATTATTCAAATGACCAACAACAGCAAAATTAGTTGATGTAAATGTAGAGGAAGATGACATGGTTACACTAATTTCAGCAACATAGTACGGCGTTTGACGTCTCCTGAAACCGACTAACATTTGCTGGATGAAGGTGAAAAGGTAAGTGATGGTGATAACAGTGTGATAGGTGTACATGAAGTTAGTGGTAATGAAGTGCTTATTAGAAATAAGGAATATTATGGGGGGTTTGTTTCCTATGAGGAAGATGGCAATGTGTATGAATATGTTACTGACAGAATAATTAGTGATGTGAAGCCTCAGGGTGTGGAAGTGTAAGAGGTGTGATGTCAAGCACAAAAAGTGTGGCTAAATTTCATCTTCCTTTACCCACTGTTACCAATAATAAGGAATGAGACAATTGTTATGACTATAGGAGAAAAGAAATAATTAAGGATCTTCTGCAAAAGGAGGATTGGAATGATAATGCTATGAATGCCCAATAAGTAGGCAACAAAGCTGAAATATTAATGGTACATCTTCAGAGTTGTCTGCTATGTCTGAAGAGTTATAGCACTCGGTCCCAAAGAAAGAAATATTTAAAAATTTTTAAAATTTTAAGTGCAACAGGGGAACTTTCAAGAGTCATAAAAGTGAAGTATTGTTACCTTCAGTTCTGAATGGAAAGATAAGACAGCATAATTTTTAATTATTCCAAATGTAAGTGTAAAGTTATTGTTAGGCATAGATTCCTTGAACGATTTCAAACGCACTGTAGATTTTGAAGATAAAAGATGAAGCTGCGAGTGAGAGGTCAAGAGGGTACTTCCACTTAAAAATCAATTTATGGTGAAAGGGATATTTTGCTTTATATTGAAAGTTCCCAAAAGATAACGTACCATGCTATGTTACCATTTACAACATTCAGAAAAATATAAGAATAGAATATGTACAAGAGGAACCTTAAGTGCAGGATACTTTCAAAGAAATAAAAGTTAGAATAAAATTGGACAGTCAGAAAGAGGATTTGAAGGAAATACTTGAGGTTTTCAAGGAAGTGTTTTAGGAATCTCCAGGGCAGGTTAAGGACTTTGAATGCGGGTCGACTGTAAAATAACGTGAAAAGTTTGTGCCAAAACTATACATTGTTCATAAGCAAGGAGAGAATTTTTAAAAAGAAGATTGTGTCGGATTTTATCTTGGGGAGTCACTGAGCAAGGAGAAGTGACTACATAAATCCACTCGTAATTGTTCCTAAACCTAACGGAAGTGAATGCTTAGTTCTAGACTCAAAAAGTCTCAGAGAATACCACAAAAATGGTTCAAATGGCTCTGAGCACTATGGGACTTAACTTCTAAGGTCATCAATCCCCTAGAACTTAGAACTACTTAAACCTAACTAATCTAAGGACACCACACACACCCATGCCCGAGGCAGGATTCGAACCTGCGACCGTAGCGGTCGCGCGGTTCCAGATTGTAGCGCCTAGAACCGCTCGGCGATCCCGGCCGGCGTGAATACTACAAAGAGAAGGTGATGAGCCCAATGCATGTGGATCAGTTGTTTAAACGTTTCATGGTGCTAAATTTCTATTCTAGTTTGATGCTACCGCCGGCCGAAGTGGCCGTGCGGTTAAAGGCGCTGCAGTCTGGAACCGCAAGACCGCTACGGTCGCAGGTTCGAATCCTGCCTCGGGCATGGATGTTTGTGATGTCCTTAGGTTAGTTAGGTTTAAGTAGTTCTAAGTTCTAGGGGACTAATGACCTCAGCAGTTGAGTCCCATAGTGCTCAGAGCCATTTGATGCTACCTGTGGGTATCGGCCCTTAAAATTAGTCCCTCAGTCGAGGAAATACATTGAATGTCTGCACTATGGTACGTGTTACAAGCTTTGTGTTGTGCCATGTTGGCTTAACATTGCTGTATGTGTATTTTTTTGGGTAATGAGACTGGTTTTCCATCCTAATGTAACGGAACGGTTGGTTGTCTTTATGGACGAAATTCTTTTAGCCACTCGCACTTGAGATGAGCATTGCTAGTGGTTAAGAGAAGCAATGAATGCTATTTTATGAGGGTGAATGATATTAAAGTTATCCAGGAGTGAGGGGATGATATTAAAACTGTGCAAAATTGAGTTTACCATAAAAGAAATAAAATTCTGTTCTACAGTTGGAGATTTACTGCAGTTCTGTTCATAGTGGATAACGAATCCCATCTCCCAGGTCACCTCAATTCAGTTACGATAAGAATAATTACAGTGTGTACTTACGACAGTGGATAATCAGTGCTATCCTTGAGCGCCTTTTCGACGAGATAGTGAAATATAGTGGTTTGTGACGCTCACTGCGTCTTACAAATGTAAGGTTGCCATTGGCATGCTATCGATTCTGGTTAATGAAAAATGTGGCTCCCAAGCCAACAATCGTCGATGGAGTCCAACTCATACAATTCGAACATGACGTATAGGTTTCGAAAATAAAATAGCTTTCTCCGAGTTACTGAGACAGTCATGTGGAACTACTTAAAATCATACATAATCCATCAATGTGTTTGATAAAGTCTAAGCTGCCATCACAATCAGATTATCTGGGCATCAGACTGTACGCATTATCGTCATGTAGTAGTTTTCAGTCTTTTGTGAACTTGTTCTTGAATTGAGGTTGCTTACTATCACAAGAACATAATCATGACTTGGCATTATTTTATGACCACAACTCAAAAAACATATAAATTACAAATCCTAAATTTGTTAGATGAATGCTCACAAACTTACAGCAAACTTCCTGTTCATGAATGGTATTTTAATTTGCACTTTTGACAAAATTTCCCAACAGACCTGACCACTGCCAACTTGTGGTCGCACAACTGCGGTGACCTCCACACTGAAAGGTACTTGCGCTGTCCAATATGCACGCCTCTGTTGCTGTAATGTTGAGGTCAAATGTATCAAGCGCTTTCGACAGATCTTCGTCAACAACTGGTCCAGTCCCTACTACAGTCACTATACTCATTGATACATATTAACTTTTGCAGACTCTATAGTGCACACACTATTCATAATTCACGTTGCACAAAGTATGCCGTCACAATATGAACAATGTGCTAAATTACATTCGTAGACAGTTCAGAAAATGTCCCAAACTCAACTGTATCAATCACTGACAAACTGCCTGTAGCATTGATATATCGTTTTATATTACGTTGATAGAAATTTGGAAATTTGTGGTAAAGTTCCTATGGGAACAAACTCCTGAGGTCATCGGTCCCTAAGCTTGCACACTTCTTAATCTAACTTAAACTAACTCACGTTAAGGGCAACACAGACCAATGTCCGAGGGAGGACTCGAACCTCCGACGGAGGGAGCCGCGCGAACCGTGGCAAGGTGCCTGAGACCGCGGGGCTACACCGCGCGGCTAACATTCATGCAAAACGGCACTTTAGTCCTTTGCAATTCCCTCGTTTATCATTAGTCCACTTTCCAATATAGTATCCACATTAACTGTTCATAGGAATTTTCATGGTCACTGTTTTAATAAAGTATTCAACACATTGAATTTCCATTTCAAGGATATAGTTCTATTATGATGCAAATCACTGTTCAAAATGTTGTTTGCTACAGTCATCAATCACTGATTAAAGCAGTTTTTCTTTTACTTTACCATTTTCTAATGTAGTTGCCTCACCAAGGATGCCATTTCTCCTCTTAAGAACTAGTTGTGCCTGCCATAATGCATTACTACAGCTGACACATTCATCACACAACTTATTGTTTGCGATAGGTTGTATGCCAAGGGCTACGTTGAATGAACTGCAAAGGTAAATTCTAGCAAAATACATTTCATTATTCCCTAGATAACAAGAGAGGAACTGGTTTACTTAATTTCTTCTATAGGCATCTCGATGTCCCCAACAAATTTTTCCTCCATAACCTATGCCCCTAAAATGGAATTTAAAGATATAGAATTTTGCAGAGGCTTTCGGGGACACTACTACAATGCCACAATGATCTCTCGATACATGGGATGCTCCCTCATTTATTAATTCAAATCAAGGCATTTTCGCAGTCAACCCTGTATGAGAGCCAGTCTAAACTCACTAATCACAGTAACGATCACACAATCCGATTATAGCCCTTCAGGCACCATAATATTTATGAAACACAGGACTGCCCCTGTTTCTATAATGTATTCCTAAGTAAAATATAGTACGCAGAACTATGTTAGTTGTCTGGATGGCAGCACTAGACTGACTACAAAAATTACCTGAGGCAAAGTTAATCTTTAATTAAACGACGCGCGGGATTAGCCGAACAGTCTAGGGCGCTGCAGTCATGGACTGTGCAGCTGGTCAAGGCGGAGGATCGAATCCTCTCTGGGGCATGGGTGTGTGTGTTTGTCCTTAGGATAATTTAGGTTAAGTAGCGTGTAAGCTTAGGGACTGATGACCTTATCAGTTAAGTTCCATAAGATTTCACACACATTTGAACATTTATTTTTAATTAAACGAAATAATGACTCATACAACACATAAGCTATAAGCATGAAGGGTAGTCTTACATTCAAACCTCCAGATGTCAGACACTCAGATCGGTAGCAGACGTTGTATGTCGATAGAATATCAACCTAAACACCGATTTAGTTCGTGCTGTGTGCTGTCGTCCAGTAGAACATGCGTAAACGGTAATTAAAAATAACACCAAAAAGTCAGAGAACAGGAAAATCCTACGTGCAAACCGGTAACATTAGTGCGCCTTATAGCTGTGTTGGTAGTATATCTGCTTAGCAACGTTAACAGTGATACTAGTTTGGTTCGCTTTGAAAAAAATAAAAATAAAAAATGTGTGTGAAATCTTATGGCACTTAACTGCTAAGGTCATCAGTCCCTAAGCTTACACACTACTTAACCTAAATTACCCTAAGGACAAACACACACACCCATGCCCGAGGGAGGACTCGAACCTCCGCTGGGATCAGCCGCACAGTCAATGACTGCAGCGCCTAAGACCGCTCGGCTAATCCCGCGCGGCGGTTCGCTTTGGGAAATGATTTTAAAATATAACTATATTGTAGATGGTTCAACTTTAAACGGTATCCATTATCATTCATAGCCTTTCCACAAGCGAATTACACAAAAGTTTCGTTTGTGTGGGACCGAAATAGCGGCTTTTGCGGCCGTTCTCAGCAGTCACGCTGTGGTGCTTCAGAAGCGGTGCTGTTCTGTGTGGTTGTTGCGAATTTCTATTCAGTCTCTGCATTACAGTGTTGCGTAAAATTGTGATTGTGGTGATACAGTCTTTCAGTTTCCTTGTTTTCGCGAGCTGATGACTACTGACATGGCTACCATGTTTCCCAGAAAGCTTACCCTAAGGTTTGGATTTGACAACGTCACCCGTACTGTTTAGCCAAGTTCACTGGAAGTTCATGACGGGATCTTTGATGCTATTGACTTTACTACGCATCAAACGCACATTGTTTATTACAATTTGAAGCAGTACTGCTTTTTTGTGAAGTTGCTTTCCCTGCTGGTGCTAGAATGGATTTTGAAGAAATTTGACTTGTCACGTTTGTGACGAAAGTGGGCATCTCCACGAAAACAGTCCAGAAAATGTGTTTGTACTGCAGAACAAGTTACAAAGGCGTAAAAGATTAACATTGGCTGATCTAGTGACAGATAATCAGATGAAGGTTGGTGAATGTTCCAGCCTTACGGGAAGTGTGGCAGACAGGCCACAGAATACTCTTCAAGCATTTCCACCTTTACTTACGAAAGACACTGTACACAGTGCGGCTGCGAAAAGTAGTATAGTCACCAACAAGAGTCGTCGAACTTGTGACTGCAGTAGCTCAGGTGAAGAGTAAATAAACCTGTCGCTGAATGCTGTAGGTGACATTCAGAAAAAAGTAATGGAAATTACAATTTCACACTATATTGTTAGCACAAATTGAAACTCTGAGTCAAGTATATCAGTAGACAAATCGAGTACGACCGAATAGGTGGAGGTGATGTCACAGCCCATTCTGTACTCCAGGTCGCGCCATTAGGTGGAAATGAGTGGGCACCGTTGACGACACAACCCCGTGCTGCAGCACCGGGCCGGCCGGAGTGGACGAGCGGTTAAAGGCGCTACAGTCTGGAACCGCACGACCGCTACGGTCGCAGGTTCGAATCCTGCCTCTGGCATGGATTTGTGTGATGTCTTTAGGTTAGTTAGGTTTAAGTAGTTCTAAGTTCTAGGGGAGTTATGACCACAACAGTTGAGTCCCATAGTGCTCAGAGCCATTTGACCATTTTTTGCAGCACCGGTATGTCAGTCGGTGCAAACAGACTCACCCTCTGATGGAACTGAAAGCAAACACGACGAAGTAGCGAGTGATTGTCTACAACAGGTGAGGTCACCTCACAAATCCCACAACGAACAAACGTAGTATTGCAGGTACAGCAAACAAACAGCAAAGGAAAGTGGTCGCAGAAGTGACCATACATTGGAAGAATGTGTGCAAACTAAGTATGCGCCGCTTTCGGCTGACGAGTTGGTAGCACACAACTGCCCCTCAGATTTACCGATGCCGCCCTCGATGGGAACCTACTCAGATAGTGGGCGAAGTAGATATTCGGTGAAGATCAGTGTCAATGAAAAGAAAGGTTCTAATGCAGAGTGGAATGGTAGTCTCCCCTCAGATTCACAGGAAATATTTAGCATGAAATGTCATGAAATGCCATTCTAGGAAAAAATAAAAGGAAAAGGTCCCTCTCCTATGTTACAGTTACATACAGTAATCACGTTAAATATTAATAGGATAAAGTCGAATGTTAAAATAGCTGCTCTGAAACAGTTTCTGTATGAGTCAGCGGCGGACATTGCTATCCTACTGAATGTGGTACCCCCAAAGTCAAATTTCTCAAGTTACGTGGCTTTATACAATATATCCACTGAAACGAGTAATGGTGCGGCCATTTTTATTAGAGAAGGCATTCCCGTACGTAACGTTGATAAATTAGAATCGGGGCGAGGTACTGGAATAGATGTAGAAGGAGTTACTACTGTCAATTTATATGCACAAATAGAGCTGTAAGAAAAAGGAATCAAATGTGGGTTAATGCCTAAGGGACCAAACTGCTGTGTTCATCTGTCCCTATACTTACCCACTACTTAAACTAACTTCAACTAACTTATGCTAAGAACAACACCCACACTCATAACCGAGGGAGGACTCGAACCTACGGCGGGAGAGGCCGCGCAGTCCGTGCATGACGCCTCAAACCGCAAGGCCACTCCGCGCGGCAGCTGCAAGGGCAACATTCTTCATTCAACACCGCTGACATCATAGGTCAACAGCAGACTTGTTCTTTACGAAGTCCGATTTTACAGACTGCGGCTTTGTATTGCGATGTCATTGCGCCAACACACAAAATGTGGACTGCTTTTCATAGACTTCACATTTGATCAAATTAATCATAAATACCCGACAGAGACAATGCCCGAATGGAATTCCTGCCAAAAACCATCAACGTCCTCAAGAACATGTGTTACTGTACAAATCTCAGTTAACTGTCACCTGACGAAACAAATGAAAATAAAAACAGGTGTTACCCAAGGAAGCCCCTTATCCATAATTCTGTTCGTTATATCCTAGGAACCTTTCCTGAGACAGCTACAGTACAGACTAGCAGGCACTACCGTTCAAGGAACGAAGACCGTGGTAGGTACGTATGCGGAAGATATAGGCGTAATCATCACAGACCAAGCAGATGTGATAGAACTATAGATGGTGCTTGCAAAATATTGTTCCCCATCAGGTGCAAGTAAATTTAAAAATATAAAGGGGCTTGCTAACTTGAGCATTGACTGCTGGAACCACGTTGTTGAACACAAGTCTCTTAGAATAGCACTGACAAGTTCCCTTTCAAAAATCATAACAACAAATTGGCAGGAGGTTTCAAGAAAAATCGAGGGAGTTTTGATTGAAAACTGTGAACTTAGCATAGACCAGTTCCAGAGCATACCGCTTATCAGCACGTATATTTTATTCAAGGCCTACTACATAGCATAGGTTCTCCCTATCCCATAATTGGTGATGTCCACCTCAGCAAAGTTTTTATGGAAAGAGGAATGGTTTCGACTGCCAGTGAAGACAGCAGTGTTGGATCCAAGCAATGTGACTAACCGACATCAACGCTAAAGCGATGGCGTTGTGTGTCATATGAACATGGAGCATTATGTGTAACAACCGATGGTGTGTTACAGCAAAACTATACTACATTGTCAGGCCAGAAGCCGTAGAGCCACCAACAAATATACAAAAAAATAAGTTGGAAACTAAAACATAAAAGGAAGTTTTATATTGAACGACGCTACCTCAGAAAAAAGCTGTTAAAACCCACAAACATTATAGCGAAGGTGATTCTAACTGAAAGAGGGAAACGTGAAAGGAAAAATAACATACCAACTAAATATGCTGGAATAGCATAGAATGTAGTCTGGAGTAACATCAGTAGTGATGTTCTTTCGTCTGACTTGAGAACAGTGTGGTACAAAGTAGTCAATAACGTCATCAGCACTAACGAGCGTCTCTTTGCCATCGCTTTAAGTGACACTAACCTCTGCAGCAAATGCAACATTGTTGATACTGTGACTCATAGGTAGACATTGGAGATCGGATTATCAACTGGAGGTGGACCTGGGAGAAAAATGCTCAAATAACTTGAACTTCAGCAAGCAATGTCCCGACTAACATTTTCTTCAGACCAGAAGAAAGTTACTTCTCTTAGGCAAAAATAACTCAGTGACTTGGTTAAAATACAAGTTACATATTTAACAATAATTTAAGTGATGAACATACTGAATACAAGGTGTATATGGAAAATTGAATTCGAGAAAACACTTAAGTATCCAAATCACAATGAGAAATATGCTAATATGCTCCGAATTGTCATCAACACAATGGGTATGGGTTAGGGACACGTGGATTTTTGGTGGCGAGGGGATGGGTTGGGCCACGGTGCACCAACGGATACAAGAATATAACACAGCACATCTGGTGTCTGTTATTTTAGAAAGACCTTGAACTCCATAAGGATGCAGTTAGAAGGCCGAAATTGACAAAAATAACAATGCTGTGATTACTGATACAGAAATTGTAGTTATATAGACATTCGTGTGGGTACATTCCTCAACAGTGTCAGACTAATTTCTAAATATTTTAAACAGTAAGTACTAGCTGAGTAGCTAGGTTTTTATTCCAATCTTTTATTAGTCCACGACCACCTTCCCCATCTCTCTGTAGATCTCCTCCCTGTATCCCCCCTCTCAGTGTCCATTCACTTATCCCTTCTCTGCAAGCTGTTCGCCCACTATACCCAACCTCTCCTCCCCCTCTTAGTGTCCATTCACTCCTCCCTTCTCTGTATATTGGCTCTTCGCCCATTGTCTATCTCCTCTTCCCCTTTCTGCCTCCTCTTCCTCTATGTCTCCGCCTTAACTCTCTCTCCTCTGCCTCCTCTTTGACCATCTCCTCAGCCTCCTATGTCGACCTCCTAATCTCCCCTCTGTTGTCGATACTTTTTATGGCAGCTTCTCCTGTTCCCTTTCCCTGTCCACCTCCTCCTCTTCCAACTCCCTGTACATGTCCTCCTCCCCATCCCTCTGTATCCATATCTTACTTCTTTCTCCCTCTAACCACCTTTTCCATCCCCTATCCTGTCAATCTCCACTTCTTTCCATCTCAATAAAACCCATCCTTCCCACCATCTGCTCCTTTCCCATCTGGAAACCCGCTCCCTCTCTTTCGCCTCCTTGTCCTCCTCCTCCTCCTCACCATCACCATGAAAATGCATTTCCTCGTTCCTAACTCTCTGTCCAAATCCTCCCCCCCCCCCCTTCTGTAGCCTGCCCATATCCTCCCTACACTCTCTGTCCATATTCTCTTCCCCCTCTCTCTGTTAAACTCATTCTTCCCCCTGTCCATCCATCTGTCTCCCTCCTCCTTCACCTCTGTACACCTCAGCCTTCCCCTCTCTCAGTCCTTCTCTCAGTCCGTTTCCTTATCTTTCTCTGTCCATTTCCTTCTTCCCTCTCTCTGTCCATCTCCTCCTCCTCCCTATCTGCAATTTCCCGTGCCTCTTCTCTCTACCTATCCCCTCCTCCCTGTATCTGGGTCATAATCCCCTCCCGCGCCCGGGTTCCAGGGTTCGATTCCCGGTGGGGTCAGGGATTTTCTCAGCCTCGTGATGACTGGGTGTTGTGTGGTGTCCTTAGGTTAGTTTTAAGTAGTTCTATGTTCTAGGGGACTGATGACCATAGATGTTAAGTCCCATAGTGCTCAGAGCCATTTGAACCATATTCCCCCACTCCTTTCCTTCTCTCTCTGCGTTACCACTCTTACCTCAATAGGACGATGCTGGTTCTTGCCTCCGCTTTATCTTTACAGATATTAAGTGGTATGCATACCACATTTGGTTCAAATGGAATCAGGGATTGAGGAGGAGTGTTTAACTCATATTTCTGCTAGAGTACGCATATATCACATATATTTCATGTATATTTAACATATTTCATAAATATTTGTATACATAGTTCACATTTAACTCTTGTGAATTTCTTCCTGCATCTTCCTGTTCACGCATATCAATGTTTATGAGGTCACATATCCTGACCAACGTACTGCACAGCTTTATAATGTTGTACAGTAACATCTGTGGATACTGCCAGCGAAATGTGTAGCGAATGGAGCTGTTAGTAATAAGTTTAACCGTCGTAAATGTAGAGGCTGTTTTTGACGTATCTCTGTGTTTATGACGACATGTCTCTGTGTTTATGACGACATATCTCTGTGTTTATGACGACATAACTCATACAAAGACATGAGTTTGCAGGTATATTCAGTAGTGCACGTGAATTCTATCTGCAGAACGTTTCTGAAATATAGTTAGTAGTAAAGAAGCGAAAGTTAAAAGGTCATACCTGTTGCGGTATTCTTACTGCATGAATAGCGAAAATGTAAAACGCGATTAACTTCACTCCTTTCATCTTTCTACGAGGTTAGTCGGAGAGAAAAGTTTCGTGAATAGTTTAAATTTATGTACAAAGTTTGTTGCAAGTCAGTATGTGATCTCATTCTCAAATACACACCTAAAGAAACCTTTTGCATCAACCCGGTTCCCAGAACTACAGGAGATAGATGTTGACTGTGGATATTGTAACACACAGAGTCTCTTTGACTGTTCAGAGATGACATTAAACACGCCCAAAGATGTAAAGAACCTTGCATGAGCAGCGCCTATAGACGGAGGGGGACCGACAGCTGATCAGTTCCACTAATTCAACCGGGATGGGGGTACACGGCTCGTGTTGTCTGTAGTTCAACCATCCCCAGACGGTCAATACCTCGGTTCGATCGCATCCGCATTGTTACTTTGCGCCAGGAAGGGCTCTCAACAATGGAAGTGTCCAGTCCTCTCGGAGTGAACCAAAGCGATGTTGTTCGGATGTGGAGCAGAGAGACAGTAACTGTCGATGACATGTCTCGCTAAGGCTGCCCAAGTGTTACTACTGCATTGGATGACGCTACCTATGGATTACGACTCGGAGGAACACTGACAGTACTGACCCCATGTTGAATAATGTTTTCTTGCAGCCACAGGACGTCGTGTTACGACTCAAACTGTATGCAGTAGGCTCCATGTTGAGCAACTTCACTCCCGACGTCCATGGCGAGATCCATCTTTGCAACCACAACACCTTGCATCGCTGTTCTGATGGGCCCAACAACATGCCAAATGGGCCGCTCAGGATCGGCATCACTTTCTCTTCACCGCTGAGTGCTGCATATGCTTTCAACCAGACAATCGTCGGAGACGTGTTTGGAGGCAACCCGGCCAGGCTGAACGCCTTAGACACACTGTACAGCGAGTGCAACAAGATGGAGGTTCCCTGCGTTTTGGTGTGGCATTATGTGGGGCCGACGTACGCCACTGGTGGTCTTGAAAGGCGCTGTAACGGCTCTACGATACGTCAATGGCATCCCCCAACCGATAGTGCTACCATATCGGCGGCATGTTGGCGAGGCATTCGTCATTAAGGAAGACAGTTTGCGGCCCCATCGTGCATATCTTGTGAATGACTTCTTTCATGATAACGATATCGCCAGACCAGAGTGTCCAGCATGATCCACCGACATGAACCGTATCGAACACGTCTGGAATAGATTGAAAAGGGCTGTTTGTGGACGACCACCAACCACTCTGAGGGATCTACGTCGAATCGCTGTTAAGGAGTGGGACAATCCGGACCAACAGCGCCTTGATGAAGTTGTGGATAGTATGTCAGTCATGAAGCAATATAAGAGGGGTTGCTACTGGGAATTAGAGGCACCAGTGTGTACAGCAATCTGGACCAGCACCTCTGAAGGTCTCGCTGAATGCAATGTATGGTTTTCATGAGCAATATAAAGGGCGGAAATGACGGTTATGTTGATCTCTATTCCAGTTTTCTGTACAGGTTCCGGAACTCTCGGAACCGAGGTGATGCAAAACTTTTTTTGATGCCTGTATTTGATGAATGAAATTTGGGTATTATTTCGCGCGTCGTGAAATACACATATATTTCAACCCCACCTCCACCCATTTGGCAGGTTAGTCGGTTTTACCCCCTCAGCAATTCTTTGGATTCAGTTAGACATATGTTTACGAAGTTTGGTTTAAATCCGTCCAGTGGTTTAGGGGGAGCTGTGGATTACACATACATAATACACCTTTATAATAGGTGCAAGGAACAATACTGGAATATATGCATGTTGACACCAAACCTGGTGTGGTAATTCCTGCTGAAGGACTACTCAACGTAACGTCGTCGTTTTCCCATACTCCAAATCCATTATTTCTTGGCCCTATATCGATTGTCGAGAGGGCAAACTACCTTTCGTACCGGCTCACATAACTACACTAGGAAATGTGTTAAATACCGCGTAACAAATCATATTCGGTAACGCGGCATAAGCGCCACAAACTGAGATATTGAAATCATTATCTAAACGAAACTGTCGAAGAAATGAACAAGCACTGCTGCGGGATTAAATCATGGTACAGAGCTAATAAAGGTATTAGTGCAATATCCCTTAACAGGACACATGACGATGAAAGGAATGTATGGGTTATTAGAACTGAAATTACTCACTACAAGATGTCTGTCACTGTTATGAGACACTCGTAACTTCTAGATAGTATATTCAGCCACAGGCCGTAACAGACCTAAAGATACTGTAAAAATGTATTGAAACACACATTAAAGTCGCTGCAATGATAACCACGTTCCATTTTTCAGTCACTTATTGTTTTCCGAAAGGCTACGGCAGAAGCATTTTTCTTGCTTCAGTACTAAAACCTTTGCTCGAGTCAGTGCAAAGTGTATATGTCTTCACCGACATAGGCAGACGATGACGTATATGGTTGATATGGCTCTGAGCACTATAGGTCTCAACTTCTGAGGTCATCAATCCCCTAGAACTTAGAACGACTTAAACTTAACTAACGTAAGGACATCACACAAATCCATGTCCGGGGAGGATTCGAACTTGCGACCGTAGCGGTCGCGCGGTTCCAGACTGTAGCGCCTAGAACCACTCGGCCAGATGACGTATACAACGTATGCATACCTCTCTCAACTTAGAAACTACGGATGTAGCCAGTTCCATCTAGTTGCGTGAACCTACTGCTACAGTTACCATGTCGTAGATATCATTCAACCTATAAACAATCTAATATATCCTAGATGAACGTGGGAAGATCGTCCACAGTGTTCAGTCTCGTCTTCACTCGGTTTTAACACGCTGACGATGGACCAATGCGTTGTCTCGGATGCAAAAGAAAGTCTTCTACGATATCCTAACCGTATTCTGACTCACGCAGATGCCAAGATGCTAGTAGAATCCCGCCACCAGTCGATAGTTAAGTAGTCACTTACTGCAGTCAAATGAACTCAAAGATTTCATGACTTATTCTTGCGGGTGCGTATATCGATAATTATTACGCCCGCCTATCTTCGCTTAGAGAATTCTGTTATTTCCCTGCCCAGCGGAGATGAGTGTGCGTGAGCCGCGCGACGGACTTGGTTCTATATTGGTGCTGATTTTCAAGAGGGTCTCAGAAAGCAAGGCGGCCTGGGCTTGCGAATGTTGCTCAACTTCTCTAACGAAATTTGACTGGTCGTCGCTGAGAAAAGATTGCATGATAAGCAGTTTGTGAGCCTTACACTGCCTTTGATGTCGAAGGTGGTTGTCGAGGCTGATTTGTAATCTTCGGCATTAACTTTTGTAGATACCGTCAGGGGAGTAATAGTTGATTCACCTTTAATATCGAGTGGGTAGGTTGCTAAAACAAAACAAGAAATAATCCAACAGTCTGTCTATCCTCATCGTACTATTTTATACTGAGTCCAGCTATTAAATTGTTAACTGGATATGTGTGCTTCCAACGATTTTCAGTCTTAATTTTGTAGAGTTTAATACTACGTATTTTAAGTCTATATTCAATACTGTGTTTTATCTGTTTTAGTACTGTTCCCTCTTGTCTGGCCAGTAATTACTATTGTTTAGAGGGTTTTGCTGGCCGGTTGCTCAACCGCAGTTAATGTAATGTAGCTAGAGCGGATAATCTCACGAAATACTGTTGGCTGCGAGTTAGGCAACTCGCAATTGATTTCTAATTGCCACCGATAAGCAGAAGCAATCCATGGTTACTGGATTTTGAACGCTCTTGCCGTTGATATAAAATGAAAGGTTTTATTTCCCCTTGTATGTGTAAGGTTATTAACATTCAGTTCCCTGAAACTTGCCATTACGCCAGATAAGGTAATTGTGTTTAATTCCTCACGTTCTTAACATAATTTCTTAACGCTGTAAGTTGGCTTCTGCGCCTTCGAGTAACCTCTGACATAAGCGAAGTTGCCTTGCTTGTATATTTATTTCAAAATGGTATTTCCAGCACCATTACAATTGAATAACAGTGCCTTCCATTTAATTAACAGCCTTCAACTGATCAGCCCTTCTGTTTCTATTAATCTGCTTGCGGTTTTGTTAATTCGTTTTCTTGTTGTGGATGCACGTTGACTAAAAATTTTATAAGTGTACTATTCTCGAAATGCAATAAGACGTCTTCTGCGTAATCTTCCGAAATGGTGATTTTATATGAAATGCACTGCCTTTGGTTCTTCATCACCTTTCGAGGAATTTCTTACCCTGTTTTCGAATTCTTTCGGTAATTTAGAACTGGTTTTCTGTTAATTTTTTCATTAGGAATTTTTGTAACTGTTTGTTAAGCAATTATCAATTAAATCCTATCTATACTTCTGGCAAATAAATTTATATCTGTCACTTTCTCCCCGTTCCTCTTCCTTCCTCCTTCCCCCAACCCCCACCCTTATCAACTACAGAAACGCCCTTTGAAATTAGGGTGATACGATTTCCAGAGCCAGATAACGGCCACACATCCCGATTATTTCTTTTATAACAAGCACTAACGTAATGTGCACTCTAAACATGACCTCTCGCGGTTGTTGAAGTTCGCAAGGGTAAACAACATATTTAATCTGGTGCTTTTTATGGAAACTTCAAATAGTGGACCGGTTTCGGATGACGAAAAAGCCAACAACGCTGACTTTATTTTTAAGCACTAACAGCTTCGTCTAGGTGCACAGGTAGAGGTCGAAATTCACGCCTCACCTGCTACTCAAACTCTGACAAAAAGAAAAAAACTTGACCTTTGCTGAGATTCTTATTAGTTGTTATAAACTCGAAATGGATAGAGTTTGCAGACAACTGCCAAACTGAGAAGTATATATATTTAATTTTAACTGACAAAAATGACAAAGAAAACCGTTCTATGTATCAGCCTATTCGTTATACACAATAGGTATAGCGTTGTGTATGCTAGTCATGAAATATATATATATGCATTACCCTCTTGCAACTTCATAACCTTCTAAGGTGTGAAGTGAAATATTCGTATACAAAAATGTTAATATGAGGTTCATTCAAATGAAACCTGGTCGTTGCGTCTACTTTTGCCTTAGCAACGTCAGGTGCCACCACGTAACTGCAGATATGGTGGCGCCGTCTATTAATAGAGAGACTGACGCGTGTCCCCCGTTTGATGTTGCATAGCGTCAGTATGGTTTCACGCCGAAGCGAAGGTGGTCACACAAATTATCGTCCACTACCGAAGATGGAGGCGAGTAAGCAGGAACATCGAGGAGTTACTGGATTTTTGGCGGCGGAAGGACTTGGAGACCGTGAAATGTATCGATGGACGAAAGCTGTGTACAGTGAGTACAGTTTGAGTCTTTCTAGTGTTACGGAATGGCGCAATTGATTCCTTGAGGGGCCCGGGTCACTGGAAGACGACGCTCATCTGCTGGTGGCTCATCGTGTCATCACACCAGAAATGGTTACGGAAGTGAATAGTGTTGGACAACCGCAGAATTACCGTGGACGAGATCCAGCGCTTGCTGGGTATTAGCGTGGCCACCGCCCACACCATAATGCATCAACACTTGAACTTTCGAAATATATGTTCGCAGTTGGTTCCCCACCATCTCATCGCCGAACAGCACAATACTCGAATGACGCTGTCTTGGAGTCATCTGCTACGTTATCATGAGGAAGAATACGGCTTTCTGTCGCGTAGTGACGGAATATGGTGACACCATTTTGAACCGGAAAGCAAGCTTCAGAGCAAGCAAGGGAAACAGGCGACTTCACCACCTCCAATGAAGTCAAAGGCCGTGCACATCAGTTCTGGTAAGGTCATGATGTCCAACTTTTTTTACCACAAGGGGCCACTGTTTGCCGAATTCCTGGAACGTGGAACCACCGTCAACGCTCAGCATTATCGAGCCATTTTACAGAACCTTGGACAAGCTATCAAGTCGAAACGCCGAGACATGTTGACAATGGAGCTATCCTCTTGCATGATATTGTCCGCCCACACACGCCCAATGCTGTGAAGACGACATTGCAGCAGTACCAGTGGGAAACGCTGGAACATCAACCGTACACTCCCGACCTTTCACCGTGTGACATCGACCCGCAACGGACGACAAAGTGTGTGACTGGGTCCAGGCCTGGATCCGACGGCAACCTACTAGCTTCTTCAAGGATAGAATCGACCGACTAGTATCGCAATGGAATAAATGTGCCAACAGTTTTTGCGACTATTTTTGGGTACGTGTACTGTGCATAGCTACATTTTACAGTCAAGAAAATCGTTACCGTAACTTTACACTAGTGACTGAGTTTAATTTGATTACCCCTTATACTTCAATGTGTGGTGCATTTATGATGTTTCTTTTTCTGTGTCAAGAACGGTTTGTAATTAAAATCATAATAGCAAACGTTTGGTCAGAGACTTTAGCTAAAGCGGCCAAATGGAAACAAACTTTGAATATCTTTTACCGCAAAACTAATGAAACTCTAATATTTTAACCTCACCGTTCTGTGGCGTTGTTTTCGTCTACAAGATGTAGTTGCAGTTGTTTCTGTAACTGTAACTTTAGATATAATTTTTAAGTGTGTAAGTCAAATTTAACTGCAGTATCAGATCTGATCATATGCTTTGAGAATAACCATAATTTTTATATGATCATTTGCACCTTTTTCAGATGGTGACAAGTTGTTCGAGGGTACAAAGACCGAACCCGTTATGTGTTTTCTCGTGACTTATTCAATACCACTAAGCAGAAATACCTTGAAATCGAATTTCCAATCATTTCCTTTCATTCCGTACGATTATTCTTTACGTAAGTGTCACGTCATGTCAGCATTCAATTCAACTAATTGATTTATCGTGCGGTAACATGATAATTACGTGAATACGTAATTTACGCCTTTTGATAATGTTCATTGCTTTTACTTATCTACATATTTTGCTCCAGTTGGCGTCTTTGAATTTCCTACTAATCAGTGTCTTTTTTTTTTTTTGCCGTGACGTGTTGGGAAATATTTTTATAACAGTAACATCTCAGATCTTTTTCTTAGCCTGTAAATACCAGATGGAAACTAAACTATGTCCAAACAGGCGTTGGAATGCCAAACGGTACCGACCGGCCACCTTGTCATCCTCAGCCCTGAGGCGTCACTGGATGAGGATATGGAGGAGCGTATGGTCAGCATTTCGCTCTCCCGGCCGTAAGTTTACGAGACCCGAGCCGCTACTTCTCAGTCAAGTGGCTCCTCAGTTGGCCTCACAAGGGCTGAGTGCGTCCCGCATGCTGACAGCGCTCGGCAGACCGGATGGTCACCCATCCAAGTGCTAGCCCAGCCCGACAGCGCTTAACTTCGGTGATCTGACGGGAAGGCTGTTGGCACTAGATGGAAACGCTTCGCACAATTTTATTTTATTTTCAGGAGCTCAGAGACACATGTTTCAGTAAGTTAAAATGTAAACTAAATATTTACAAAACGTGCACATCAACCCTACATTTCTCTTTGGCTTCTGTAAAATGAGGCGCATTCATGGCCGGTAATATAGGGGAAAACAAAGCTCAGTGGCATTGCTAATAACTAAGCACATAGTCATCTTCTGTCCGGTCTCCCTCACGCACGTTTCAGAACTAAGAGGACATTACTCATTATTGACCTGTCTTCAGCAGACACCTGCCCGTCTGTGCGTGAGTAAAATAGTCAGTTATTTCAAGGACATCTACGCCTGACGAGACGCTCGGAACTCCCCAGTGGTTTCCAAAACACTGGCTACCATTGTCTGACCACCGATGAGCTCATGATGAACCGATCCGAGGGGTAACGTATGGGACTCGTTCAGCAGGTCTAGAGCTATCATTTGTCTGGAAACAAAATGCATACCTCAGGAAAAGAGACTGCTGTTTCTCAAGGCAGTACAAGTAGTCACTGTTGTAGTAATGTTGTCGTTTTTATCTTCACACGATGTGTTTCAGGTCAATATGTGACAAGGAAGATATTATATGCATAACACAACTTCAGTGTCAATACAAACTCGCAGCCTAAACCAGTCTCATTATGCCACATCATCATAAGCATCATCTGTTTCATTAAAACTCACACTAATATCGTTTTTGTCTTTCCTAATGCACATTATTATTTAATAGTTGCAGTCAATTACTGCTTGATAATTCAATAACCCATTATTATCTCGGTGCTTGAAATCTGTCCCGACGATAAATTCATGTTCAAATAGTTGCCCTTGAATTTCGAAGCAGGCAAATATTTGATGGAATATAGGTTTGCTACTCTTTCCCGTATCATCGATTATTTTAACTCCGATTTCGGTCATTACTACTACTCCTGGTCTTTCCTTTACCAAATAGAAAATTTTTTCGAACATAGAACTTAGCTGTGCCTCGGTATGTATTATAATCCATTTGTAGCCCATGCATATACTCGTATTTGCCTTCACTTATCTGTGTCTAGTCCTTGGTTTCGCCATAATAAGTCCTCATCCACATTAAGGTCAATCCAGAAAATCCCGTCCGGCTCTGATGCCAATAGCGATTTATCTGGTGGTTATTTAATTTTCTATTCGTGGACATTTATAATTTCAATCTGCCTGTCCTGAGGTTGTTGAAGCCGTTTTGATCCCAACACTGAAATATTTTTGGCAATTTCTTCGATTAACGAACGTTGTAATGCCAACAATTCACTAACTGTCAAGTCAGACAAATATTCTTCGGAAGGGTGGCTATCATCCTAAAATGTCTTGGAGAAATGTGTTCCGCTTCTGCTTCTAATTCTTCTCCCGAGCTCACGAAACCCATGTATCTTTCGTCTGACTGTATGACATCAGCCTTAACCTCGTAGATGTCGTAATCTATGTGGTCGTCAGTCAGTCGTACCCGGTCATCATCGGCAAACTCGTCTTGCCGCTCTCCTTAAATTTCCCCTCGGCTTTCTTTAGGATCAGCGTCATTGGGGTTGGTTACTTCAATTACTAAAACATTAGGACAAGCCTGGCTCTCCGGTACAGAGTTTTCCGTTTCTTCATAAACGCTAATTTCATGCGGCTTAAGAAGCCTCAAATATTGTTCTGTCTCCCCTTTACTACACTTGTCATATAATCCTCTGTAATTGTTCAGTTCGTCGTATATCTGACCGATGACCTAGCCACACGTCCTCACGTTCCGCGTTGCCCTGCGCGATAATGGAAGTTTTATCCGATATCGGTTCTTTAATTCCACCGGCGAATCACTCTGTACTGGAGCCTGCGGCAACATTGCTGTATTAACAGGGCCACCTCGTTCTCATTGATCGGTACTCTGTTTTCATCATTATTATGGACATTGATTGCTTTGTCGACTGTCTTTTCAACCTCATGATTGTTATTTTTATAGTGGTGTGAGTTATTATTACCATGGTTGTGGTGATATGGCATGGTGATCATAAAAACTCGAACAGTCTATAGAGAATGTCGTACCTACAAGTAGTATCATCAGAAGAGCATCCTGCACATAACAATGTGAAGTATTAGACTGACTGAATATGAGTTGTAGTGTCTAGTGGGAAAAGCTAAGTTTTAAGAATATTTCCGATCGGTTTATCCGATCTTTTCTTGCATCATAAGAAAAATATGCCACTTTATAATCCCGGACAGACACTGGAAGATTTTTATGCCCATTGTGTCCGATGTGAAACACGTGACTCGGCATAGCTCTCGGATGTCGATTCACTCGGTGAGTGCCCGTGGAATACTGGCGAGAGCACAATGAACGCAATGAGTCAGGCTCTGTACTATTTGTCTGTGTGTTCGTCTACGGCATCTGCTGGAAGACGTGCTTGTTGCTACAGTTCAGTATACGAAAAAACCGAGTGAATTGTGGTTTCTTGAATTATGTTATAGCCGCGTTTTGTTTCATTTAATCATCAGTCTTCAGTCATCAGTCCTCTTCTCCTGCGTCAACCTCTTCCATACCAGAGTAGCACTTACACCCTACATCCTTAATTATCTGCTGAAACTATTCCATTCTCTGTCCGTCCCTACAGTTTTTTTCTCTTCAACACTTGCCTCTAGTACCAAGGAGGTTAGCCCCTGATCCCTTAACACATGCTCTGCCATCTTGTCCTTGACAGTGTTTTTAGTGTGTCCCTTTCAACTGATTTTAAACATTCTTCTGCAGCACCACATCTCAGAAGCTTCGATTCTTCTGATCCGGTTTTCCCACTGTCCGTTGTTCACTACAAATCCACCAAAAGTGAATTCTCAGAAATTTTGTCCTCAATTTAACGTGTATTTTTTGATATTAGTTGGAATCTCTTGGCCATGAATGTCCTCGCTGACTGTGCTAGTGCGCATTTTGTGCCTTCTTTGCTTTGCCTGTCATGGGGTTTCTGTTTCAAAGTAGCAGAATTCATCAACTTCGTCTGCTATATGGCCACCAATTTTGATGTTAAATTTTCGGTAGTTGTTTTGTGGTACTTGTCATTGGTTTTTCTCTTTTTCCGATTTACTCAATGCATACTTTGTTCTCCACTGATCATTCCATGTAGCAGATTCTGTAACACTTTCTCACTTTCACTAACGATAGCCACTGTCATCAGCGAATCTTATCATTGATATATATTCACCGTGAATTTTCATCACTCTCTTGAACTTCCCTTTTGTTTCCGTCATTGTTTCTTCGATGTATAAAGTGAGCACTAGTGACGAGAGACCATATCGCTGTCTTATACCTGTTTTAGTCGGAGCACTTCGTTCTTGGTGTTCCACTCTTATTTTTCGATCCTGGCTCTTGTATATATTTTCTATCACCTATCTTTTACCGCAACTTACTCCAATTTTTATTAGGATTTCAAATATGTTGCACCATATCATATTGTCAGACGATTTTTCTAAAGCTGACAAATAATATGGGTGTACCTTGATTTTTCTTCAGTTTTGCATTCATTATGAAGCGGAAAGCCTGTACCAACAATCTGGTACCTTTAACCTTCCAAAAGCCAAACAGGTAGACATCTAACATACCCCCAATGTTCCTTTCCATTTTTCTGTATATTATTCTAGTCAGTAGCTTGGATGCATGTTAAACGATTGTGGGATAGTTTTCGTTCTTACCTGCCCTTGCTACCTAACACAGAGGCAGTTGATTGTGACGTCGCAAGTGCCCAATGACGATTACGACTTTCGATGCCCCACATATTGTTTACCATGAAACCACAATCTTGAAGCGCAGTCGAACTGTTTAGTCGACAACTAAATTCACAAAACTTCTACAGTGCCAGTGGTTTTGATACAAGGCAGAGCAATGGCAACAATGAACAAAGCCATTATTGTGTTGTTTCAACAACAATAGTCGCCGACGTTGACATTTCGTAAGGAAGGACCTCAAGGAATTTCGCAGAATGTGAAACAAGTGAAAAAACATTCGCAGCATAATAAAAAAGAAACAGTTATGAACACATTTCGAGTAAGTACGCACCAGTATGACCGTGCAGTGCACACGAGGAACTACGGATATTCGACGGAAAACAAAGTGCACTTGTTACAAAAACTGGTGTATGCGTGTTTGAAGGATGCACGATAAAATCTACAGGATGTGCGTGATACTGACCTACTACATTACGTACATTAAATTGCGCGACATCGATTACAGTGATTTCAACAGAAGCAGTGGAAGGTTGTATAGCTTCAAACAGTCTTACAGAACTGTAAGACGTGAGACAACGAAATTTCCAACAAAGCGTCAACTAGATGATGCACAGCAAACCGCGGAATCGGCCCGAAAATTTGTAGGTGAGGTAAACAAACTTATCCCACCAATCGGAATTTGAAGATGAAGTGCATATGAAGGGAACCCTGGGTGTTAGAGGTACCAAGAGAGTTATATCAAGATTAACTGACATCAATGCCTTAATACATTCGTATACAACTGTGCCGACTGTTCATTTGAATGGTAAACTGGCTGGAAGATTATTTATTGTGCTGTGAGAAGATTGAATTGCTCTGCCCCCCCCCCCCCCCCCTACGATTCTTTATCACGTGCGTGATAGTGTAAGGGCAGTAGGGAATAAGTATGCAATGAAAGCAAGAGTGGGAAAATGGACGTAATACAGCTAAAACTAAGTTATAAGCACTGCTTTTGGCCAATACCTGGTCATAATAACTAGCTTTTGCTTGTTTCGTGGTCTGCGTATAAAAATCGTTCTCCTTTAGAGCAATCTGTTCCTCTTGAAAAGCCGGCCGCTGTGGCCGAGCGGTTCTAGGCCTTTCAGTCCGGAACAGCGCGCCTGTTACGGTCGCAGGTTCGAATCCTGCCTCGGGCATGGATGTGTGTGACGTTCTTAGGTTAGTTAGGTTTAAGTAGTTCTAAGTCCAGGGGACTGATGACCTCAGATATTAAGTCCAATAGTGCTTAGAGCTATTTGAACCATTTCTTTTTCCTCTTGAAATGCTTCTGAACTTGTAGTTCTTATCACCAGGAACTACTGGACAGCATCTGGATGTTTGTTTTCTTCGTGCCTATTAAACTGAACGTATAATTGCGCTATCTGCAGCTACGCCTTGAAGAATAGCCAATTTCTCTTTTTAGGGCTGCGACAGACTCTTTCACATTCGGGTACATGCCATCACATTTCATTAGTTCTCATCACCACGGTACAACAATAAGATACTTTAGGCATTTTTAAGACTGGATACCTAGCTGAATATCCTGCACGGGTTATAACTCCCAAGGAGTTCGCTTACGATCACAGTGGTTCAAACCTTTGTGATCACTGAGGGACGCCATTTTCCATTCGGTCTTCATGGTGTAAGTTAATGGTTTGTTTTAAACATTTCTTGAATGTCGACAACGTTCATCTTGTGAAGGGTAATACTTCATCCCATAGAAAGTTGTTGAGTCTCATAGATTATACAGTCGTTTGGCTGCCAGTACTCCAATGATTACAAAATTTCCGATGGAACAATGGAATGTTATCTGTCATTCGGCTTTATCTGATCTCAAGTGTCTCAAAGCTCTTTTGATTTGTGACTAAAATACTGGATTCCCTGTGTCTTCCTTATCGACTCCTGCTATTTCTTCAGACAAATTCTAACGCTCCGCCCCCCCGCCCCCCCCCCTCCGGTTCCAGTCCCTTAGCCTGGAAATTCCTCCTGTACTCCAGTGTCACCATCTCTGCATTTGATATCACCGAACGTTGTTTTGACTTTTCCATATGCTGAGTCAGTCCTTCCGACGATCATTTCTTTTTCGATTTCTTCTCATTTCTTCTACAGCCACTTCGCCTTGGGTGCCCTGCACTTCCCACTTATTTCATTCCTAAATGATTTATATTGATGTATTCCTGTTTTTCCTTCAACAACCTCGTACTACCTCCTTATTTGACCAGGTGATGTATTTTTCTGCTACCTGAGCTAAATTTCTTCCGCCTGTGTCTCATAGTCCAGCATCTGTGACTGACTCTTTTAGAGATGTCCTCTCCTGTCAACAGAACATCCTTGTCTGGTATTCGTTATCGCAATATCCATGTCCTTAGTGAACTTCCCCATTACTCCAGTATCACACCACCTTCCTCATCGATTCTTCCAGGCGATTCTCTTAAACTTTAGTCTGCTCTTCATGTTACGAAACTGTGATCTGAGTCCATAGCCGGACCTATTTACGGCTTAAAATCCTACATTTCGGAGTGTCTTTCTGTTCACGATGCAATCTTGCTATAATCAACACGTGTATCTGGGCCTTTTCCAAGTATATCTCCTCCTCTTGTTGTTATTTAACAGAGTATTCTACATCTACATCTCATCTACATATATACTCCGCAAGCCACCCAACGGTGTGTGGCGGAGGGCACTTTACGTGCCACTGTCATTACCTCCCTTTCCTGTTCCAGTCGCGTATGGTTCGCGGGAAGAACGACTGTCTGAAAGCCTCCGTGCGCGCTCTAATCTCTCTAATTTTACATTCGTGATCTCCTCGGGAGGTATAAGTAGGGGGAAGCAATATATTCGATACCTCATCCAGAAACGCACCCTCTCGAAACCTGGCGAGCAAGTTACACCGCGATCCAGAGCGCCTCTCTTGCAGAGTCTGCCACTTGAGTTTATTAAACATCTCCGTAACGCTATCACGCTTACCAAATAACACTGTGACGAAACGCGCCGCTCTTCTTTGGATCTTCTCTATCTCCTCCGTCAACCCGATCTGGTACGGATCCCACACTGATGAGCAATACTCAAGTATAGGTCGAACGAGTGTTTTGTAAGCCACCTCCTTTGTTGATGGACTACATTTTCTAAGCACTCTCCCAATGAATCTCAACCTTGTACCCGCCTTACCAACAATTAATTTTATATTATCATTCCACTTCAAATCGTTCCGCACGCATACTCCCAGATATTTTACAGAAGTAACTGCTACCAGTGTTTGTTCCGCTATCATATAATCATACAGTAAAAGATCCTTCTTTCTATGTATTCGCAATACATTACATTTGTCTGTGTTAAGGGACAGTTGCCACTCCCTGCACCAAGTGCCTATCCGCTGCAGATCTTCCTGCATTTCGCTACAATTTTCTAATGCTGCAACTTCTCTGTATACTACAGCATCATCCGCGAAAAGCCGCATGGAACTTCCGACACTATCTACTAGGTCGTTTATATATATTGTTAAAAGCAATGGTCCCATAACACTCCCCTGTGGCACGCCAGAGGTTACTTTAACATCTGTAGACGTCTCTCCATTGATAACAACATGCTGTGTTCTGTTTGCTAAAAACTCTTCAATCCAGCCACACAGCTGGTCTGATATTCCGTAGGCTCTTACTTTGTTTATCAGGTGACAGTGCGGAACTGTATCGAACGCCTTCCGGAAGTCAATACAAATAGAATCTACCTGGGAACCTGTATCTAATATTTTCTGGGTCTCATGAACAAATAAAGCGAGTTGGGTCTCACACGATCGCTGTTTCCGGAATCCATGTTGATTCCTACATAGTAGATTCTGGGTTTCCAAAAACGACATGATACTCGAGCAAAAAACATGTTCTAAATTCTACAACAGATCGACGTCAGATATATAGGTCTATAGTTTTGCGCATCTGTTCGACGACCCTTCTTGAAGACTGGGACTACCTGTGCTCTTTTCCAATCATTTGGAACCCTCCGTTCCTCTAGAGACTGGCGGTACACGGCTGTTAGAAGGGGGGCAAGTTTTTTCGCGTACTCTGTGTAGAATCGAATTGGTATCCCGTCAGGTCCAGTGGACTTCCCTCTGTTGAGTGATTCCAGTTGCTTTTCTATTCCTTGGACACTTATTTCGATGTCAGCCATTTTTTCGTTTGTGCGAGGATTTAGAGAAGGAACTGCAGTGCGGTCTTCCTCTGTGAAACAGCTTTGGAAAAAGGTGTTTAGTATTTCAGCTTTGCGCGTGTCATCTTCTGTTTCAATGCCATCATCATCCCGGAGTGTCTGGATATGCTGTTTCGAGCCACTTACTGATTTAACGTAAGACCAGAACTTCCGAGGATTTTCTGTCAAGTCGGTACATAGAATTTTACTTTCGAATTCACTGAACGCTTCACGCATAGCCCTCCTTACGCTAACTTTGACATCGTTTAGCTTCTGTTTGTCTGAGAGGTTTTGGCTGCGTTTAAACTTGGAGTGAAGCTCTCTTTGCTTTCGCAGTAGTTTTCTAACTTTGTTGTTGTACCACGGTGGGTTTTTCCCGTCCCTCACAGTTTTACTCGGCACGTTGAAAGGTGGCTACACTGAGCCACAGCGCCAGAGATCGCTAGAGAGCATTGTTCCGCCGCCTCCACGGGAGTGATTATTGAGATGTCGTAGTAGTCAGTGCTTGTCGAGGACTCGTGGTAGTCAGTTCGTGTTCAGATGTGCTAGTAGGGAGTGCTTGCTGAGATGTGATACTGAAAGGTTCTTGTTCAGATGTGGTAATAGCGAGGCGGTGTGGAGATATATTGTAATTATGAGAGTGATTTTGCTCAATATATGAAGGTAACGAAACTTGATTTATTTTTCATTATTTCCATGTTTTAAATAATGTGTCATTACAGGTTCAGTCAACAAAGCATCTGGCTTGTGTTCTTGGATTAGAGTGTAATTGTGGTTCTCTTGAGTAATTATGGTATTTGTATTTTCTTTAATTAATTCAGTATAATGTTATTTAAAAATTGTTGTGTTGTTGAAGAAGAACCGTGCCAGATGCGTACGTTGAGTCACACTCCCACACACAGAACAGTTACTCTTGTGCTTGTTGTTGCGTTGGTTTTATAGTTGCTGGGGACTTAATTAATTAACTGTGTTAATGAAAATTTCCATTTCATTCTTTGTTATTGTTCTAAGCAGTCAGATTGCGTAATAATAATAGTCAGGGCCAACCGTTACGAGACTTCGTAATCGGACAGACAGCTACTAAAGCAGAAATTAAAATTATTTGCATTCAATATTTTTATTAAGCCCCCATGCAACGTACCTGTCTAAAACGCATTTTACGATTGCCTTGAACTTTTTCCATAAACACTCAACATTGTCAGTGTCGGAACAGAAATTTTCTTTTTGATCTGTTAGGTAGTCTGAAATCTGCCTTCTCTTACTCTTGCTAAACAGATAAACCTTCCTCCTTTTTTTATATTCCTATTAACTTCCATATTCAGGGATGCTGCAACGGCCTTATGATCACTGATTCCCTGTTCTGCACATACAGAGTCGAAAAGTTCGGGTCTGTTTGTTATCAGTAGGTCCATGATGTTATCTCCACGAGTCGGTTATCTGTTTAATTGCTTGAGGTAATTTTCGGATAGTGCACTCAGTATAATGTCACTTGATGCTCTGTCCCTACCACCCGTCCTAAACATCTGAGTGTCCCAGTCTATATCTGGTAAATTGAAATCTCCACCTAAGACTATAACATGCTGAGAAAATTTATGTGAAATGTACTCCAATTTTCTCTCAGTTGTTCTGCCACTAATGCTGCTGAGTCGGAAGATCGGAAAAAGGAGCCAATTATTAACCTATCTCGGTTGTTGAGTGTAACCTCCACCCATAATAATTCACAGGAACTATCCACTTCTGCTTCACTACAGGATAAACTACTACTAACAGCGACGAACACTCCACCACCGGTTGCATGCAATCTATCCTTTCTAAATACCGTCTGCACCTTTGTAAAAATTTCGGCAGAATTTATCTCTGGCTTCAGCCAGCTTTCTGTACCGATAAAGATTTCAGCTTCGGTGCTTTCTATCAGCGCTTGAAGTTCCGGTACTTTACCAACGCAGCTTCGACAGTTGACAATTACAATACCGATTGCTGCTTGGTCCCCGCATGTCCTGACTTTGCCCCGCACTCTTTTTGCCCAGCCCACGCCACACAACCCCTGCTACCCGTGTAGCCGCTTGTTGCGTGTAGTGGACTCCTGACCTATCCAGCGGAACCCGAAACCCCACCACCCTATGACGCAAGTCGAGGAATCTGCAGCCCAGACGGTCGCAGAACCGTCTCAGCCTCTGATTCAGACCCTCCACTCGGCTCTGTACCAAAGGTCAGCAGTCAGTCCTGTCGACGATGCTGCAGATGGTGAGCTCTGCTTTCATCCCGCTAGCGAGACTGGCAGTCTTCACCAAATCAGATAGCCGCCGGAAGCCAGAGAGGATTTCCTCCGATCCATAGCGACACACATCATTGGTGCCGACACGAGCGACCACCTGCAGATGTGTGCACCCTGTACCCGTCATGGAATCCGGAAGGACCCTTTCCACATCTGGAATGACTCCCCCCGGTAAGCACACGGAGTGCACATTGGTTTTCTTCCCCTCTCTTGCTGCCATTTCCCTAAGGGGCCTCATTACGTGCCTGACGTTGGAGCTCCCAACTACCAGTAAGCCCACCCTCTGCAACCGTCCGGATCTTGCAGACTGAGGGGCAACCTCTGGAAAGGGACAAGCAGCCACGTCAGGCCGAAGATCAGTATCAGCCTGAGACAGAGCCTGAAACCAGTTCGTCAGACAAACTGGAGAGGCCTTCCGTTCAGCCCTCCGGAATGTCTTTCGCCCCCTGCCACACCTTGAGACGACCTCCCAGTCTACCACAGGTGAGGGATCAGCCTCAATGCGGGCAGTATCCCGGGCAACCACTGTCGTAGTCCGATCGCGGGATGTGTGGGACGAGCTGGCCGTCCCCGACAAACCCCCATTCGGACCCCCACAGTGATGCCCATTGGAAACAGCCTCAAGCTGTGTGACCGAAGCCAACACTGCCTGAAGCTGGGAGCGCAGGGATGCCAACTCAGCCTGCATCCGAACACAGCAGTTGCAGTCCCTATCCATGCTAAAAACTTTTGTGCAAAGAAGAAAAAGGTTCAAATGGCTCTGAGCACTATGGGACTTAACATCTATGGTCATCAGTCCCCTAGAACTTAGAACTACTTAAACCTAACTAACCTAAGGACATCACACAACACCCAGCCATCACGAGGCAGAGAAAATCCCTGACCCCGCCGGGAATCGAACCCGGGAACCCGGGCGTGGGAAGCGAGAACGCTACCGCACGACCACGAGATGCGGGCTTTGTGCAAAGAACGTCTGAACTAATCTACAGAGAGCGCAAACAAATCGACACAAAATTTAAACGGATATTAAAATACAAGATTGCCTAGTAAATGCAGTAATGCTGCTAATTGCGCACTGCTGACACACTGCTCGGCGGCGGAAGGAGACTACGCGATTTTACACTATTCAGGTACTAAAATTCAATGCTACAACTCTCAAATACTATAATACGCCCGAAATTTATGAATTAAACAATGCAAGTACCAAAAACACGCAAAGAAATTAAGAATTAAACTATGTAACAAATGAGTGAGCTAGGAGTATACGACTTGCTGCTGCAGCTGCTTATCCAACGGCGGCAGGGAGCACACTATTACCACCTGAAATTTATTGCAGAATTCAGATAGACTTTCTCCTCTTTCACTCCTTCTGCCAAGCTCTATTCTCCTGTACCCCTTTTATTATTAGGTCTCCCTATACATACTGAGTTACCCGTTCCATATCTTCGTATACTTTCTCAGTCTCTTCATCTTTTTCTTGCAGTATTCGCATGTACAACTAAACTATCGTTGTCAGCACTGATTTGCCGTCGACTCAGATGAGGACAATCCTATCACTGAATTGTTCACAGTAGCTCACTCTGTGCCCCATTTCCCTATTCCTAATGAATCTTATTTACATTATACCGTTTGTTGCTGTTGATATTACCCTATATTCACTTACCGGAAATCCTCTTTTCTTTCCATTTCACTTGACTAACCCCCACTATATATAGAGCGAGCATATGCATTTCCCATTTCAGATTATCTAGCTTCCCTAGTATTTTAAAACTTCTGACATTCCCTGCTTAGAGTCATAGAACCTGAAACCTCCCCTTAGAAAAATTTGTGAATGATTGTGCTGATAAACCCCTTACGCTATTTGATTTTCAAACACCTGAGCAAACCTGAACGTGCAAAGACATTTCTCTCTTTACTTACTCAGATCATCAATAAACTGACACACGATATTTTCAGCACAACGCAATCTGACCTACAATAATCCCTACAAAAGAATGGCCCTGACTAACAATAACCTATACCTTTTATGAATCACTTACCTCACGAAAATCTTCGTTACTCGAACTACTGCAATACAGCGAGCGCCAGTACTGCCAGATAAATAAAATATTCTAACCACTGAAGTCACTAACTACTGATAAGCTTGGTTAGTAAATGAAAGATTTTTATAGAGAACAAACAATGTATTTACCTTAATAGTGTTCAAAAGTCATAATATATTTATATCAGTTCATGAGATCCAGTCTTACAAATTTACTGTCTCTGATGGACACACGTCCAGATCATCCGCTCTCAAAACTCCGCCATCTCTCTCCCCACATCAACCACTGCTGGCGGCTCACCTCCAACTGCGCAACGCTACGCGCTGTTCACATCCAACTGCCCAACACTACAATAGCGAATATTTCAACAATGCCAACCAGCCACAGACTGTACACAGCACAGTCAGTGATTTTCATAGCGCTACTTGACGTTACCAACATAAAAACCTATCCAGCCTACTTACAAACCATATCCCTTCGTTCACTATTCCAAGTTTCTCTCATGATGCCACCCCCCCCCCCCCCAACCCCCAGTCCACAACGTGTGGAAGTGGCTCACCTGAGATACGAATGGAAGGCTAGCCCGTAGGCTTTTGCCAATGTTGAAACAATTATGTGTCTTCCATACAACGGTTTCGAATACATCTTCATTCAGTTGATCACTGTTGATTGTTCCACATTTTTGGGGCTGTTTCCCACCTCACGGAAGGAGAGGGTCAAATGGGTCCAATGGCTCTGAGCACTATGGGACTTAACATCTAAGGTCACAAGTCCCCTTGACTTAGAACTACTTAAACCTAACTAACATAGGTACTTCACACACATCCATGTCCGAGGCAGGATTCGAACCTGCGACAGTAGCAGCAGCGCGGTTACGGACTGAAACGCCTAGAACCGCTCGGTCACAATGGCCGGCCCGGAGAGGGAAGACAGTGTCGTGAACCTCTGTGCCCTCCGCCGCCCTCTTTGACAAAGTAGCGACAGAGAGAGGTTGACTTCTTATGTCAGAATTCTTCGGCTGCATTGTTGATGATTTTTATTCCAATGTTATCAGTGACTTGGTTCGAACCTGAGACCCAGGATGTTTTGTATAATAGTGAAAGACCATACCCCTAGACCATTGGTTCACGTCGTCGCTATTGAATTAGTACACACGCTTCTCGTTACTTGTTGCGAGTTAGTGAATATTCCTCCGAATCCAGAGAGAGGTCATTCGTATCACTGAGGTAATTGTAGTTTCTCTGAATGTCATCATATAAGTCAATTAATAAATTTATAAATACCTTTGGTAACTTCACAAGGCAAAGGTCCCGAGATCGAGTCTAGGTCCGGCACACAGTTTTAATCTGCCAGGAATTTCCAACCATATTGCTGTTGTTCAGTAGACTCTCCATTCCACTCAGTAAGTCCTGAGACCCTTCCACGTTTTCGCAGAGGTCAGCAATGTTGTAAGTCAGTTTTATAACTGAATCCATTCACATTGAATTTAAATCACATTTCTGAGCCTTTACTTCTTTCGACACAGTGATTGAACAGTAAAGATGAAAGACATCATCCTTTTCGTAAATCGTTTTTAATGTAAGCAATACTGCATTGGTGTTCCTATCATTCCCTCTGATTTCGTGTACTTACGGTGAATTGACAGTTTATTTCTGCAGAAGAACCTCACAGTTGATTTGTCTCTCCTAAAATCAAACATCCCTTTCTCTAAAAGTTCCTTAGAAATGTCATACATTTCTCCATTTACTGTGCAACCTATCAACATAGGTTTATGAGGTGTCTGGTAAATTTGAAGCTAGATATTCGTTCATCCACCTCCGTTCTGAACAGGAATGCTACTCCGTTGAACTTCCGATGGTTGGTGTCTATTCTCACAGATTATATTTTTGGTGACAGTTTGTTGCCACGAATTTCAAAGTAGCTACTTTCAATATAAATCAATGCATGCTGATACGATACATGCAGCTTGGAAAAATAGGGGGTCGTTGTTATTGAGCTTTGGCGGCTTTAATTTTGGTGGGCGTGGTACTCCACTGGGGCCGCTAACTACTTGTACAACAACAATATCGTTCATCGTCATATGCCAGGGCTAGGGTCTTTGGTCGAGGAGGGTTTTGATGGGTTCGGTGGGCTGTGTTACCGACATTGTGTGGCAGAACACGTGGCTGGCTGTTGGTTTCTGCAAACACTTCTGCTGCCCCGGCGTGGAGTCTGTGAAGCCGGGAGTTATTAGGTTGATCGCAGCCAAAGTTTTCCATTTGGATTAATTATTGACAGCGGCGAGTTGCGGTAATTGCAGCTGACGTCATATGCAGCCTAGTCAGCAGGCACCTTGCCAACTCTGAAGGCTTAAACATGTTGGCACCTGGAGGCAATAATACCCCTGGTTGGAATCCTGGAAGTCATGGCTCTTTGGCACCTGAGTGGAGTTAAATGTTGATCTTTCATTGGTACTTGTTATCGTGAGCCCACGTCTGTGTTAATGTTGAATTAGGTTCGTCATCTTTGTTACGACTCCGACAGATTGTGTGGACGGTTATCGGTCAGTGTAACTGATTTTAATCTGTTTGTTCCATATCATATTCGTTGCAAACTGAGTTGATGTCACTGGGACTGCAATATGGTCTGTGTCGAAGGCAATGCGTTGTTGCAAGAGAGTGTGTCTTGGTGCTTGGATTTGCTAGTGGTTGTAGTCGTCAGTTATCACGTAATACTAAGAAGCGCCAAGGTCGTGACATGTACAAGTAGCCACTCTCCGAATGACTTAGTATTCCCTATATCTTCGATATTGTCGTTTGTAGCCTTACTTCGGCAGATTGCTGCTCCCTTTCTGATGCACCTATGTGGCGTAGTTCTGGCACTGGACGACGGGTTCGAGTTTCCTGGGCCCGATTTTTCTTGTTCCCAAGGTTCAGGGTCGGGACTATAGGCTGGTAGTGGATTACAGACTGCTGAATAAAAAGGTCGTTTTATAGTCGCTCCGATCTTCACAACTATTTCACGTGGTTCTCTAGTCCTAAATGATTCACTGTGCTTGACCTGAGTCAAGCATATTATCCAACTTCCTCACCGAGGAATCTAAGAACATCATGGCCCTTTTGGAACGATTGGTATCTCTACGGGTTCAATAGGGCGGCGTTTGGGTAGGCCACCAGGGTTGCTATTCTCTCTCCCTTGTTGGATCATATCTTGGGGTATTTGAAATTCGTCTGTGTATTTAGCTCCCTGGGTGATGTCGCTATTTATAGTGGTTCGTTTGAGGAACACCTTCCCCATCTTGGACATGTGTTGTCGAAGTTTCGCGATGCTGGCTTAACTATCAGGCCGTCTAAGATTAGTCTCGCCAGGTGTCAGGTTTCATATCTGGTTCGTCTGGTTTTTGGCGATGACATTAGTATCGACCGAGAGCGAACGAAGAACTTGAAGAACTCTCCTACAACTAGAAACGTCTATCGGAATGGCCATCTATTTCCACAGGTTCGTTACCAATTTTCCTCAGCTTACTGCCCCTCTTAATAATCTGCACAGAAAGGCAGAAAACTTTATGTAGAGCTAAAGTGAACAGTGTGCCCTTGAAGCTATTAAGACCGCCACCATGAACGCTCTGGTGCTGGCTGTATCCGACTTTTAAGAGATTTATTGAGTAGCCAGATGCGTCCAACAACCGGATTGCTGTGGTTCTCCTCCAGGAAGATCAAGGTCAAAGAAACCCTTCTGCTTTTGTATCAAGGAGGCTGTCTGCCGAGTTACGTATTCCATGTACGAATCTGAGGCATTGGTTACTCTATTCGCCCTGGAAAAATTCCAGTTCTATCTGTAAAATCGGGAGTCTGATTTAGATGCCATGATCAGGCCTTAAGTTTGGTCCTGGCCAGACCAGGAAAATCAGTAGAATCACGAGGCTGGTGATCCTGATTTCGGCGTCTCATTCCAAGGTGCGCCAATTAAAGACTGCAACAACCATGTAGCCAATGCTGTCAGTTGCATGTTCGAGCAGGAAAATACCACTGAGGGAGATAGAGTCCATGACTCCTATGATTTTTGTACCATTCTGAGCGAAGTGGCCCCAACTGTTTGTCGATCATTAAGTTAAGCCGGATCAGGACCCCTTGAGGCGACTGATTAGAATGCTATTGTTATCCAGGGAGGACGTGCTTAGTTATTCACTAAAGAATATTAAATTGTGAAAACAAATGAATGAAGTTGGGGAATTTAGGATTTGCTTGTGTCTTGAGTTAGTCCCCTCCATTTATTGCTTCTACAGTTCGTTGGTGGGTGGGCATTTACGCCTGTTCGAGACATTGGTGAAGATACGAGCTCACCCTACCTGGCCATCATTGTACAGGGACATCCGGAGATTGGTTAATGAGTGCGACTATTGTGGAAGGGGGAAACCCAGTAACAACGCACCGATGGGGTTACTGCAATCCGAGAGTGCACAGTATCCTATGGAAAAAATCTTTATTGATTTAGTGGGATTCTTTCCCTGCACTAAGAAAGAAACTGTTATATCATTGTGGTCGTTGACGACTTTTCGCGATTTGTTTGGCTTGCTACTCGCCGAGGGATTACTTCTGAGATTACTACAAGATACCTGACCAACATATTCTCTTGTTTTGACGCTCTTATGGCTCTCGTGAGCGATAACGCTACTGCGTTTCTTTCTAAGCAATTTAAACAGTTCCGACCATTAAGCGTATCACAACCACGCCATACGATCCGCAGTCTTTTGCTGAATGAGAAACCGTAATCTTTAGTTGGCGTTGATGATATACCGCGACAGGTCCCCACGTAAATGGGATACTACCGTCCCTTGGCTCAACTTCTGCCTTTAACTCTGCTCAACATGAAGTGTCGAAGCATGTACCTGTCGCCCTTATGTTGTCGTATCCCATCAGTGCGGCACATTAATAATCTTCTGGCCACATCTGTCACTCCTAATACCCTTCAGGAAAATTGCCAACAGGATAGAACCAATACTCAATCGGCCCATCGTTGGCAGGCAAAGCGCTGTAGCCACGGTAGATATCCCTTCGAGTTCAAAACTGGGTAAATTCACCCCCTGCTTTGTCGGACTGAGTTAATTGTCGTTAATTACCTGGTCAAAGATAATGCCACTGGCAAGATCCTCAGAGTCCACGCCAATCACTTTAAAAGCTGGTTAGTAGACCTTACCACAATTACCCAGATGTATTGCCAGGGGCAAGTATTGGTTTAAGAGGGGCAAGCTGAGCCATGGTGGCTTTAATTTTGTGAACATGCCATTCCATTGGCGGCAGTAACTACATGTACAGACGACAGCGATCCTGGTCATATGTCTCTGGTAGTGTCTTTGTTCGAGGAGAGTGTCGTTGGGTTTGGCAGGCTGTGGACAGGAAGAGCGTGGCTGGCGTGTTGGTTTTTGTTGCACTCCTGCCGCCTGGGCGTGGACCTCGTGAAACTGCGAGTCGTTAAGTTGGTCGCCGCCAGAGGTTTCCAGTTGGATTAATTAATGAAGCGGTGAGTTGCGGTAGTTGCAGTTGACGGCATATGCAGCCTGGTCAGCAAGCACCTGGCCAACTCTGAAGGCTTAAACATTTCGGCACATGTAGATCACATGCACACATTGGAAGCATTAAAACTCAGGCTTGGAATCCTGGAAATCGTGGCTCCTTGGCACCTAAGTATGGCAATACCTCGTCTGTATTAATGTTGGACAATACTCAGCATGTTCATTACTCCTCCGAGTGAATGTGTTCATGGTCACTAGTCAGTCTGTTTTTGCCAGATCATATTCATTACAAGTGTATGAATACTCGCCGTTGTAAACTGAGTTGATACAATGTAGACTGCAATATGGTCTGTGTCGAACGCAATGCACGATGAAAGAGAGTGTGTCCTAGTATTTAGATTTGCAGGTGACTGTAGTTTATATCGTCAATTTCAATGTAATATTAAGTACTACTTATGAGTATTACTTGTGAGTACGAACTGTTGAGCTTTCTATCCGCAGTCATTACCTAACTCCATTTATTGTCAAACTGTTTGGCTGTTTTCAGTTTGCTGTGATCACTGATTGCTGTAATTTGTCACCTTTCTTGTATTTTGAGGGATTGTTTGTTTATTTTAGGGTCATTGTAAATGTTTCTGCTGGTGTGTACCAGTTGGGAGTCACATTTAAATTGTATAACGCCCCAGCTTTTCTTGGAATGTGAGGGATTGTGTATTTGTTTAAGAGTCTTTATTAATTTTTCTGCTAGTGTGTACCAGCTGGGAGTAACATTTGAATATTATGCCTTCCTAACTTTTCTTGTCTTTTGGAGAATTGTGTATTTTATCGCTTAAGTGATTTTATTAAAGTTTATAAGTTGTTAAAGGCTTTCCAACTACCATGATCGGCGGTGTGACTTGTTATCCTTTCTGTAGTCTCTGTGGGCGTTGTTTAATTGTTTAAAGTCTTATGGCTGCTTGGGATTTGTTAGTACTTGTAGTGGCAGTCATTTGTACTTCATTTTACCGATAAAACTCAGTTTGTTGAACCAACTTGCAGTCCCACCTAGTTGGTGTGACTTCTTACTTGATATTTGGGACTTATGTTTACTCCTGGTTTTAAGCCCTGATTTTAATGCTATAAACTGTTAAAGTTTTTTAGTAATGAATTGGTCCTGTTCAAGTTCTTTAAATTATCTTCAGCGTCGTGATTCATATGTTGACAAGGCCTTTGAAGTGTAATCATAATAATTGCCGCTAAGCAATGAAGTGTGTATCACGAAATGACAAATGACGAAATATGTGCGTCCACCTTCCATGTGCTTTTCCTTAAAATTATCCCAATGCTTGTTGTCGGGTATCAGTTGCTTCAGTGGGAGTAAAAAAGACAACAAGTTGAGCAGTGGGCTCCACGTGTAGTGAGTGAACTTCAGCAGCAAAGCCGCCTCTAAATTATCAGCAGCCCTAGGGAGACGGATTACAAGGAGCAGATACCTCCACGCCGACGAATGACACTATGCAGGGTGTTACAAAAAGGAAACATTCCTCACACACAAATAAAGAAATGATGTTATGTGGACATGTGTCCGGAAACGCTTAATTTCCGTGTTAGAGCTCATATTAGTTTCGTCAGTATGTACTGTACTTCCTCGATCCACCACCAGTTGGCCGAATTGAAGGAAGGTAATGTTGACTTCGGTGCTTGTGTTGACATGCGACTCATTGCTCTACAGTACTAGCATGAAGCACATCAGTGCGTAGCATCAACAGGTTAGTGTTGATCACGAACGTGGTTTTGCAGTCAGTGCAATGTTTACAAATGCGGAGTTGGCAGATGCCCATTTGATGTACGGTTTAGCACGGGGCAATAGCCGTGGTGCGGTACGTTTGTATCGAGACAGATTTCCGGAACGAAGGTGTCCCGACAGGAAGACGTTTGAAGAAATTGATCGGCGTCTTAGGGAGCACGGAACAATCCAGCCTATGACTCGCGACTGGGGAAGACCTAGAACGAAGAGGACACCTGCAATGGACGAGGCAATTCTTCGTGCAGTTGACGATAACCCTAATGACAGCGTCAGAGAAGTTGCTGCTGTACAGGGAAACGTTGACCACGTCACAGTATGGAGAGTGCTACGGGAGAACCAGTTGTATCCGTACCATGTACAGCGTGAGCAGGCACTATCAGCAGCTGATTGGCCTCCACGGGTACACTTCTTCGAATGGTTCATCCAACAATGTGTCAATCCTCATTTCTATGCAAATGTTCTCTTTACGGATGAGGCTTCATTCCAACGTGATCAAATTGTAAATTTTCACAATCAACATGTGTGGGCTGACGAGAATCCGCACGTAATTGTGCAATCACTTCATCAACACAGATGTTCTGTGAACGTTTGGGCAGGCATTGTTGGTGATGTCTTGATTGGACCCCATGTTCTTCCACCTACGCTCAATGGAGCACGTAATCATGATTTCATACGGGATACTCTGCCTGTGCTGCTAGAACATGTGCCTTTACAAGTACGACACAACATGTGGTTCATGCATGATGGAGCTCCTGCACATTGCAGTTGAAGTGTTCGTACGCTTCTCAACAACAGATTCGGTGACCGATGGATTGGTAGAGGCGGACCAATTCCATGGCCTCCACGCTCTCCTGACCTCAACCCTCTTGACTTTCATTTATGGGGGCATTTGAAAGCTCTTGTCTACGCAACCCCGGTACCAAATGTAGAGACTCTTCGTGCTCGTATTGTGGACGACTGTGATACAATACGCCATTCTCCAGGGCTGCACCAGCGCATCAGGGATTCCATGCGACGTTGGGTGGATGCATGTATCCTCGCTAACGGAGGACAGTTTGAACATTTCCTGTAACAAAGTGTTTGAAGTCACGCTGGTACGTTCTGTTGCTGTGTGTTTCCATTCCAGAGTAATGCGATTTGAAGAGAAGTAATAAAATGATCTCTAACATGGAAAGTAAGCGTTTCCGGACACATGTCCACATAACATCTTTTCTTTATTTGTGTGTGAGGAATGTTTCCTGAAAGTTTGGCCGTACCTTTTTGTAACACCCTGCATAAGACATCTTTATCCAGTAGAAGCGCAACCACACGCTGTATAAAATTGATCGATTTGGCCTCTTCCCTTTATTAAAGAATCGAATTTTTTCTTCAAAGGATCCATCAAGAACTCACATACACTATGTGATCAAAAGTATCAGGACACCTGGCTGAAATTACTGAGAAGTTTGTGGCGCTGTCTAACGGTAATGCTGGAATTCAGTATGGTGTTGCCCCATCCTTAGCCTTGATGACAACTTCCACTCAATAAGGTGCTTTAAGGTTTGTTGGGAAATGGCGGCCCATTCTTCAAGGACTGCTGCACTGAGGTGAGGCATCGATGTTAGCCGAGGAGACCTAGCACGAAGTCGGCGTTACAAAACTTCCCAAATGTGTTCTATAGGATTTAGGTAAGGACTCTGTGCAGGCGGTCCATTACAGGGATGTTATTGTCGTGTAACCACTCCGCCAAAGGTCGTGTGTTATGATCAGGTGCTTGATCGTGTTGGCCATCCGCGAATTGCTCTTCAAGAGTGCGAAGCAGGAAGTTGCTTAAAACATCAATACAGGCCTGTGCTGTGTTAGTGTCACGCAAAACAACACGGGATGCAAGCCACCTCCATGAAAAACACGACCACACTGTAACACCACCACCTCCGAATGTTACTGTTAGCACTACACACACACTGGCACATAACGTTCATCCAGAACTCGCTAAACCCCCATCATGTCATCAGATCGCCACATTGTGTACCGTGATTCGTCACTCCACACAACGTTTTTTCACCCTTCAGTCGCCCAATGTTATGCTCCTTACACCAAGCGAGGCGTCGTTTGGCAATTACCGGCGTGATGTGTGGCTTATTAGCGGCCGCTCGACCTTGAAATTGAAGTTTTCCCACCTCCCGCCTAACTGTCATAGTACTTGCAGTGGATTCTGATACAGTTTGGGATTTCTGTGTGACGGTCTGGATAGATGTCGGCCTATTAGACATTATGACCCTCTTCAACTGTCGGTGGTCTCTGTCAGTCAACAGACGAGTCGGCCTGTACATGTCCCTTCACGTTTCCACTTCATTATCACATCGGAAAGATTGGACTTAGGGATGTTTAGGAGTGTGGAAATCTCGCGTACAGATGTATAACACAAGTGACATCCAATCACCTGACCACGTTCGGAGCGCCCCATTCTGCTCTCTCACGATGTCTCGTGACTAATGAAGTCGCTGATATGGAGTACCTGGCAGCAGGTGGCAGCACAGTGCACCTAATATGAAGAACGTATGTTTTTGTGGGTGTCCGGATACTTTCGATCACACAGTGTGTTATATGAGAGGCCTTAATTTATAACTGCATTAAATGTTAAACATGAAACCCAAATTTGACATCCACTCCCTTCCCAACAACCGAATCACAAGTGAAATGAGTCAAATTTCTGGGTAGGTAGTACTCTCAGGGAGTACGTAAAGTGGCATAGTTTATTTCCGCTACAATATTCCAGTGTGGAGAGGCGCGTTATGTCACGGATTTGTTTGATCAAGGCAGATATCCAACGACCTCCAGTGGTCGGCGGTTCAAGAGAGACGTCGTGGAACGTGTAGAGGCCTACTGTCGTTATTTATATTGTGAACGTTCCAAGAAAAGTATGTCATCGCATTAGTCCCCTCCATACGTGACTTCCAAATGATAAATCTCAAAATTAATCACAAAAGTCAGATTTATTTATGCGATGCCTTCCTCGTTTTTCAGCTACTGAGGTTGTTGCTCATTTGTCCAATTTCCACATGCAGCGAGCAAGTCGTCAACAGTTTAGTTGCTTTTTCCAGCTCTTGCAGTGAAGCGTGTAACTTGTAAATGGTCTACAGTGTCTTTGACGTCTCTATGTAACGGGATGAAGCTGTCCTACATTAGGTAACTGTATCAATTAAGTGTAATGTCATCGTACCATCATGTTCATGTGCAATCGCCAGGAAAGGGTTCCTCTTTACGTTGATGGATGCTAGGTCCCGCTCACTCTGTTCGTTCGCGAGACCCAGAAGTCAGCTGATAACCGGCGCCCAGTTTGAACCCGTGATCTTTGACTTCTAGAAGGCGTTAGTACAGTTCGCCAGTATAGCCTAGTGAATAAAGTAGGAGCGTACGGAATATCAACTAGCTACGTGACTGAAGTGAAGAGCTACTAGCAAGCAAAACACAGCATATCGTTCTTAACGTTGCGAAAACTTAGACGTAAAAGTAACTTCGGGCGTACCCCAACGCAGTGTTATAGGACAATTTTCTGCCACAGTCTGTGTAAATAACCTACTGTACAACATCGCTCCGCCACACGGAAAATGATTGGTACCGAGAGGGCTTACACGCCCTTGTTTCATGCTAGAGGAAGGCCATAGAACGGGATGGAAATTGAGTGGAAAAAAAGGGTTTGTAGGTAAAACACCATTCTTTGATGTGTGTAATTCTCATTATGTTCAATAACGTATATATATATATATATATATATATATATATATATATATATATATATATATATGTGTGTGTGTGTGTGTGTGTGTGTGTGTGTGTGTGCGTAACATCCTAATGGAATATATGCAAAGGTGTTACTATTACGAGGTTGTGACGACTATAGTTACCCGAGGTCTCGATTTGATGAATCTGTCCAGCTTGTTTTGCACTGGGCCTTTTGCCTAGACATCAGCCCTAATTTGCTTACTTTGCTTTATATTCGTTTATATATACAATTTTTCGGTTATACGTATAATGGTAACTGGGGTTTATGTTCGAGGTATAGTTTTAGTGTGCCCATGAAACTGCTTTCGATTTTGACGATTCTAACTCATATCCATCCATCCATGCATCAATGTGCATTATAGTAGCTGACGGTCAACTTGTGTCTGGATAAGGCGAATGGATGCTTTTCCGATGAAGCATTCTTATCAAAACTGCTTTAACCTTTTCAGGGGAAGTGGTTCCGTTTGAAACCACCTACAATTTTCTCATTTTGTGGCAAAAGGGCAGTAGCTACATTTGGGGACACCATTTAGCAGCCTAGTTGGTGCTGCCCTCTAGCGGCTGTCACTGGAACCGCTTCAAAATCTGCAAGTACTTGCAAGTAGTGAGACGAGTTGGATAGCCATTTTTGGACGCTTTGTACGAACGTCTTTGTTCTCAAATTGTGACTGTATTCTTCTGTATTAGGTAACTTTTGTGCATGTATTAAATGCAGAATACTGTTATGTTTACATTAATACTATATTTACTGCAATAATAACCAAAATAATGCATTTATTTCCGTGAATGTTGTGGTGTTTCCATTTGAAACCACTGCTCCTGTAACGGCAGCATTAGTAGGTGTGATGAATTTTTTTTTCCAGTTTCACATGATGTATTCTCACAGACTAAAGGATGAGGAAATTCTGGAGTGCCTTTTCGCAGATATTCCTTCAGATCCAGACTCACATATTGACACCAGCAATGACAGTGAAAGTGATGTGCTAGCTGAAGACAGTGATCTGGATTTGCGAATGAAAACACCTGTTTTATCTCAAATTATTTCGGAAAGTGAGAGTGAGGACCATTTTGACAATGACAGTGATGATAGTTTCAGCCCTAATGACGATTTGCCACTGTCTTCCATTGCGAATTTTTCATGGAGAAAGGACGTCAGTGCAATCAACTTTGCCGCCAATTTTTCAGTGGAAGTTGGTGTACGAGGAAAACTTAAAAATGACAGTGAAGATATGCAACCAGTAGATTTTTTTGTGTGTGTTTTGTGACACTATGTTAGAACACATAGTTTTCCAGTCTAACCTGTACGCAACACAGAAAGGTGGCAATTTCAGGCTTCTTTCTAATGGGAATCAATAAACCTTTTTATTATCGTTATTGCTAGTCATCCCATAAAGAACTTTGAGATGAGTATATTTCCTCACTAATGTCGGTAAGAAGGTTCAGCTGGATTTTGACACATATTCACATCAATGACAACGCCATTATGCCTTCAAAGGAGAGCAGAAATTATGACAAATTATATAAAATCCGTCCACTAAGCAATCAGGTACTGATAAACTTCAAAGAATTCTATACATGTACGAAGGAGCAAGCTATAGATGAATGCAAGGTGAAGTTCAAAGGACGAATCGCATTCAGACAATATATGCGCCAAAAGCCAATCAAGAGGGGATACAAAATCTGGGTCATAGCTGATAAGCTTGGTTATATTTGTGATTTTAGATATATACTGGCAAAGTTGAAGGCATAGTGGAAAAAATACTTAGGAGAGAGAATTGTGAGATATATGTGTAAAGGCTTGAAAGGAAAGGGATACACATATACTTTGACAATTTTTTTATTAGTGTCTCACTTTTACAGAATCTAAAAGATGACGGACTTTTTGCCTGTGGAACAATTAGATCACACAGAAAAGGACTTCCTACGCTAAGAACAGACAAGGAGTTGCAAAGAGGAGAGTTTGACTGGTCAGTTCGTTCTGATGGCATTGCCTGCATCAAATGGAAAGACAAACGTGTAGTCTTGTTGCTGTCAACAACTGATTTGCCTGTATGTGTTTCTACTTCAATGGCAGAAAGATTGGTTCAATTTATATCTGCCCCACCATCCTGTTTGACAGTGTGGTTGGCAGAATGAGGGTGATTCTTTATACTGGAAGCCTTCTGCCACCTCAGCTGATGATTTGTATTCAAAATTTTATCAGAGGCTTCAATTGAATCCAGTGTTCATAACTTTCTGATACCGGCCAAAGATGATACCTCTAGTATCTACTAGCTCTAAACGGCAAGAATCAGATAATTTAAATGAATCAATTTTATGTTATTAGTGTATTTCGTATTTTTATACTTTGACGATAGCGTCATATTATGAACACTGATTGACTTGTGAAGTAGTGTGAGAGGAAGTAGGCGGAGCCTATGCATATTTAAGCTCATGCTCAGCACTCATAACCATCAGTTGATTTCGTAGCAGCGGAAGATAGCTCCACCTACCATCCTCCAAGGAAGCCATGGGTATAATAAGTTTTATTTTATCTTGTTAAAATTTTGTCGTCATTAGACACATTTTAAGATTGGTTTCTAGTATTTTCTAAAATTTATTCACAGGTCTGAAGATGGCTATATTTTAACCGAAACCGCTCACCAATGTTATTGAGACATAAGTGTTGTGATCAAGACTGAACTTTAGTTAAAATATAATAATCTATTGATCACTATATTCCAAAAATGTTTACCAAAATTGTAAAAATTGATATGTTCATAACTCAAACACATTATACAGGAAGACAGTTGAGCAGAGTAGTAAAATAACATGAAACCAATGACCACCTCTACCTCTTTTAGAACATAAAGATGGCTTGACACAAACTTTGCTGGTTCACTAATAAGAAGAATGAGCCCTGCAGCATTGTTTACTGGTAGAACATGAGGGATGGCTCAGCTGCCGAATGGGAAAATGATTTCTTGCTCCCTAGCAAGATGACCTCTTTTCTGCCAGTGTGAGAGCTATGTCGTTAATGTATTTGTTAAGCGACATAATTGTAATGTATGGGTATACAGTGTGATACCTTATCTATGTGGTAATCTAAAGTAGATCGTTAACTCCTGCACATCTCTAATATTACCAATGGGACCGCCAAGCTGAACGTCCCCTCACAAGCCCTCACTATAAGGTATGCTGCGGGGAGGTATGGAATTTAATCTAGGACTTTAAAGTTAGGTCTCATGATCAGAAAATTTAGGCACCAACTATCCTTGCCTTGAAGGCTAAGTACTGGTGGCGAAAATAGCTTCCACCACTGGGAGGCAAACAGCGTAACTACGGGCTCAGCACCACCGTACAGGTGTGTGTTACCGACCTAGTCCATGGATGTCGGCTGGTTTCCCAGTATTTCAGGGTGACCTAAATGACTAAGCTGTAACGATTATTGGCATAGATTGTAATATTTCTGTACTTTGGAAGCATACTTAACGTGAACTGTCTTCTGGGGTCGTTTGAAACCAAAAGCGTTAGTGGTAACACCTTTTTGCTACAAAACCTTTTCGCCTGGTTTAGTAAACTGCTCTTGTGACCAACTAAGCAAACCGGCGTCATAAATAGGTTATTTTTGAATACTTCATACACAATGGTAAAGAGAGGTAGGCAACAGGTGGTGTGGCAACTGTCGCTGAAGGAAATCTGGACAAGAGCACAAATGATTATCGAACAAGTTAATCACAATAAAAAGAAGATGTACTTAACTTGTATTCACGCGAACAAAGACTCCAATTAATGCAGCAAGCGATAGTCCGGTTTTCGATTTCACAAGGAAGACGCTTCAAGGGTAACGGGCTATCCTACATCGTGGCGGCAGAGGGCGCTTGTAGCCCAGAGCCACTGGGGGCGTGGCTCAGCGGCTGTGCTCAATTGGGTCCGCCGCATCCCGCACGACCGCTTTTGGCGTTGGACAGAAACTTATAATTCTGTCACCAATCCTCATGTGCTATGAGGTTGTATCGACATGTGCTACAACAGAGGGTATTGCAAGATGCCTCAGTTACTATGCGTCCTGATACAAAGACAATTATTCAGTAAGCTGACATTGCACAAGACGCCTCCCAGGGCCTCTGAAAAGGACAAGTTGCTGCGCATTACAGCACCGGCAAAGCTTCTGGATGGTCTAACATGATGGGAGAGTTGGGGCAGATGACGTTACGCTTTCCCAGTGACTACATCCGACACCTATGATCCTTTTATGACTAAGACGCCACGAGCACTGCGACTTCGGGAACATTCGCCGACGAGACTTGTGTATACACTGCCTAATTGCGGGCATTGCGTAGTCATCACAAGTTTCTAGCTGATGGCAATCTCGTATACAAAGGATGGCAATAGTCGGTCTGAGAAGCTTATAACTGGGTTGTACGGTAGGTTGTGATGGAAAATGATTGTGATGAAAAAACAGTTTCGAACATGATTAGAATTGAAGTTAATCAGGTCACTATGTGCACAAATTCAAGCAGCCTGTCATAGAAAGTGTTGCCAGATGTGTGCAACGTTTGGTTTCCTCAAGCTGAACAAGAGAGCGATACAAAATTTGGACAATGGCGGGGACAAGGCTTGAACTTGCCACCATCCGATGGTTTCCCCTGATTTTTTTTTCGGTTTCAGCTAACCACATGCAGAACACGCTTGGAAACACCGCCTTTGGCAGTCTGCTTGAAGTTGCATGGACAACGACATGGTTGGCTAACTTCAATACCAGTTAAATCGGAAACGGCGCAATGTACCCAATCTTTTTTTTAACAATTATTTCTCAGCACATCCTACGCCGGAACTTTGTAAGATGGGCAATGTAAGGTTGCAGCGTTTGCAGTATCTTCAGAAGACCAGTTAGCACACCGTCCTTTCAAAACCACTTGTTGTGGCCAGAAAGAGAGTCCCGAGTCACTTTTTGATCATGTTTTAATATGATATCTCTCAGCCCTTCATCGCGAGAGATGATCCTGTAAATCTACATTCTTTTTCCCTATGTCCATTGTTTCTGTTTCCATGACTTTAAGTTATTGGCGTGAGCACGCACTGCAGGAGTAACAGCAGCGTCTGTTGTCACAGTTAATGTTTTGCCTAGTGGTAATTTCTTCAATAGTTGGTAATACCGGGTGATAAAAAATTCAGTATAAATTAGAAAACATAATAAACCACGGAATAATGTAGATAGAGAGGTAAAAATTGACACACATGCTTGGAATGACATGGGGTTTTATTGGAACAGAAAGAAACAAAGTTCACAAATTGTCTGATAGATGGCGCTGGACAGCAAAACGTCGGTGACTGCGCATGACAATCGTGTATATAAGGAGCTGTCATGGGAGAGAGAATCATCAGAGGGTTGGATCCCCTCATTCGAAGACGCCTAATTGCAAAGCCTGGGCTACTCTCAGGTTGGAATCTCCGCTTTCGAAGATTGTGTCCGTCTGTCTGTCTGTCTGCCCGTCTGCCCGCCGCTTACTGCTGTAGCTGTTCGTTCGTTCGTTCGTCCGTCCGTCCGTCCGTCCGTCCGCCTGCCTGCTCGCTGTCCGTCTGCGCCGCTGCCTGCTGTCCGTCCGTCCGTCTGTTCGCCGCCGCCGCCGCCGCCGCCGCCGCCAGCCGGTTCTCGCCGCCGCCGCCGCCACCGCCGCCGTCGCCGTCGCAGTCCGACCCCGGTCGTCCGACCCTGGTCTTCGTCCGTCTACGTCTTCGTCTGTTCCCAGTTTGTGTCCTTTCCTTTTCGTGCTGTGCGTTTTTTCTCCCTGTCATCATGTCCGCCCCCACCACCACCGCCACCACTACCACCACCGCCATAGTTTACACTTATCCTTCCGCCGCCTCCACCACTATAACGTGGTGTGCCCAGTACCACCCCCCTCCTTCCACTCCACCTCTTCTCACTCTCCTTTCGCCCTCGTTCTTTGTCGCCCCCTCTCCAGCTTCTTCCTCCCGCTCCTCTCGATCTGATCCTTTCCCCCCACTCCCCCAGCCTGTCACTGCAGCTCCGGCTAGGGTGGTGGCCCGTCGGGCCACTGTCCATGCCCAGCTCTCCCCGTCGCCTTCGCCATCACCACCGCCACTGCCACTGCCACCGCCACCGCCACCGTCATCGTCGCCGTCGCCGTCGCCTTCGCCTTCGCCTTCGCCTTCGCCTTCACCATCACTGTCACCATCTCCGGCGCCGACTCCTGTCCCGGGACCTGCCACTCCCCGCCACATTCCAGTTGTTCCCATCCCCCACACCTCCTCCGCCGCCGTCAAGCGCCCCAGTGGCACCCCTGCCTCATCTGCTCCAAAAAAGGCTCCGCTTCGTCCCCCTTCCCCCACCCCTGATGCCATGGATGTCTCCCCGGCCATCCCTGCCACCTCCTCCTCCTCCTCTACCCCCTCCTCCTACCGCTACCTCCTCTCCCGTCCGGATCCCTCCCTCCTTGAAGCCCGGAACCTCACCCTCTTCCTTCGCCAGAATTTTCCTGGTGCCCCCATCTCCCTCCTCACTCCTCGCCGTGATTTGGTACTCATCTCCTCCCCCAGCCCTACCCTCCAAGCAGACCTCCTTTCCTGCATCCCTGTCACCCACTTTGGCCCTCATGCCTCTCTCACCCCCTCCGTAGACCGTCTCCTGAAGGAGGGTGCCCTCGTTTTTAACCAGCGTTATAAGGTTGACCCCTCCCGTTCCCCTCCTCAATCCCTGCGCTGCCAGAGGTGTCTGCGCTAAAACTCGCACCCCACAGCTGAGTGCCGCAAGGCACCCACCTGCCCGCACTGTAGGCAAGTGCACTTCCTCAGGCAGTGCCCTAACCTCCAATCCACTCCTTCCTGCAATACCTGCAATCTCCCCCATCCCACCTACTCCCAAAAGTGTAAAGCCCAACCCCCTCTGACCACTCCTGAACTCACCTTCCCTGTCCGTCCTCTGGACGCCCCCACCCCTCCTGGAAATTCCCTTCGTCCCCCCCCCCACTGCTGAGGACATCATCCGGTTCCTCACCATTGTCCTCCAGAATGTCCATCCCTTTCAGCGCCCCCACACCCTCCAACAGATATCCCTCACCGCCCGTTCCATTTTCCACCTCAAAACGTACGCCACCTACTCCAACAACCAGGCCCATTTCACCTTCTCCCCCCTTGACACCCTCGTCTAAATCCCTGTCATGGCGCGACAGCAACGTATCCTTTTCAACAACATCCGCTCCCTTCCCGCCAACAAGAACCTCTTCCTGCACACCCTTGCCACCCACCGCGTGGATGCCTTCCTCCTTAATGAAACCTTCCTCCAACCCCACCACACCGTCCACACTTCGCCCTATCTCCCCCACCGCTCCGATAATCCCCTCCCAATTGCGCGTGGCGGAGTTGCCATTGGTCACCACCGCCAGATCCCCGTTCGGCTCCAACCTCTCCTTCCCGACCCCACCAAACACCTGATCCTTAGTCTCTTCTTCCCCGGCCTTACCGTTACCTGCGCCACCATCTATGTCCGCCCCAACGCTCCTATTCCCTTCGACTTCCTCTCTCACATCGACCGTACCTTCTCCTCTTACGTGATCGCCGCTGACCTCAACATCCATAGTCGTTCCGCCGCCCAGTTACGGCGGTGGCATCGGTTCCTCTCCTCCCTTCAAGGCGACCTAATCCCCATCCCCCAGCACACCCGTCCTGAATCCAATTCCACTCCTGATGTTATCCTCTCCTCCGCCAACCTCCTTGGCCACATAACGGTGGATGTCCTGGAGCCTATTGGTAGCGACCATCTCCCTGTCCTCCTCACCGTTTCAGACGGTCGTCGCCCCCGCCCCGAACCTCGTAATGACCCTCCCCCTAAGTATGTCCATGACTATTCCCGTGCCGACTGGAATGCCTACCGGGATACCCTTTCCACCCAGGTCGATAGCCACCCCTTCACCTACCACCACCCTGACGATGTCACCCATGCCGCTTCCTTTCTCCAGCAGACCTTGTCTGAGGCCGTGGAGGCCCACGTCCCTACTGTCGCCATCCACCCCCACCGTCCTACCTTACACCCACAGGCCATCCTCCTCCTCCGTTAATCCCGTCGTCTCTACTGTGCCTTCCTCCGCACGCATGACCCGGACACACTACGACGCCACCGGCAACTCCAGCGCCACATTCGTAATTTGCTCGCGGCTAAGAAACGCCGGGACTGGCGACAGACATGCACCCATTTCAATGCTACCCTACCAATAAACTCATCCAAGTTCTGGTCGGCCTTCCGTCGCCTTACCGGAACTAAACCCTCCCCCTATTATCCTCTTCTCCATGATGATCACCCTTTCCCTGACTCCCTTAGTAAGGCCAATCACTTTGCCTCCTACCTCTCCGATGTATTTTCCATCCCCGATGATCCGCAGTTCGATTACTCTCTCTTCCCGGAAATCCGCGATCGAACTGACACCTCTGTCCCTCCCCTCGCTCCTGGTTTCCAGTACTTGGACAACATTGCACACACGGAACTCAGTGCCCCTATCACTACACAGGATCTCATTGCTACACTCTGCACCAAACGCAACACCGCTCATGGTCACGATCGTGTCACCTACCGTCACCTTTGTGAAGCTCCTGTCTCTTTCCTCTCCACCCTGGCCAGGCTCTACAATGTAGTCCTGTCCACCGGTTACTACCCCGACCTGTGGAAAACCTCCCGTATCCTCATGTTCCTTAAACCCGGCAAACCTCTGTCCGCCGTCTCCTCCTACCGCCCCATCAGCCTTACCTCGGTCTTCAGCAAGGTCCTGGAATCTATCCTCACCCGCCGCATCCACCAGCATCTCCGCCAGCACCGCCTCCTTCCCGTTACCCAGTGTGGCTTTCGGCCGTCCTTCTCTTCCGACGACCTTCTCCTTCACCTCACTCATCTCCTTTCCGACCAGCTAAATTCCCGTCGCTCCGCAATCTTCCTCTCCTTGGACCTCGAACGTGCATATGACCGCGTATGGCATTCCGGTCTCCTCTTCAAGCTCCAAACCTTCGCCCTTCCCATTAACTACGTCCGTCTGATCGGCTCCTTTCTCTCCCACCGTCCTTCCTATGTCACCATCCATAACACGGATTCCTACACCTTTTTCCCCTCGGCCGGTGTGCCCCAAGGCTCCGTCCTCTCCCCCCTTCTGTACCTTTTGTACATGGCGGACATGCCGCCGCCGTCAGCCCCCGTCCACCTCCTCCAGTTTGCCGATGACACCGCCTTCCTTGACCTTGCCCCCACCCTGCAGCGCTCCCAATTCCTTCTCCAATCCCATCTTGACCGGTTCACCGCTTGGTGCAACCAGTGGTTGCTCAAGGTCAATCCCTCCAAAACCCAGGCGATCATTGTAGGCAAAACCACCCCTTCCTTCCGCCTCCTTGATTTCTACATCACCATCTATGGCCGTCCTATCACCCTCACTCCCACCCTTAAGTACCTTGGCGTCACCCTCGACTGTCGCCTCTCTTGGACTCCCCACCTCCGGACAATCCAAGCCAAGGCACGCTCCCGACTCAGTCTCCTCAAGCTCCTCTCCGGCCGTACATGGGGTCTGGACCCCTCCACCATCCTCCAGACCTATAAATCCCTCATCCACCCTATCCTTTGTTATGCCCATCCGGCTTGGATCCCTGCCCCCCCTCCCTTTTATAAATCCCTCCAAATCCTTGAACGCCATGCTCTCCGCCTCGCCTATCGCATCCGTCTCCCCTCCCGCATGCGGATCCTGCATGATCTCATCCCCTTCCCCCACCTCCTCCTTTTTCTTGAAAGGATACGGATCCTGTACACCTCCCGTAAACTCGACCCGCCTCACCCGCTCGTCTCCCTGATCCTCTCCGACCCCCGCCCGCTGCCGCGCCTGTATTCCCACGTCCCACCCGGTCTCCATCTCTCAACCCTCCTTACCCTCTCCCAAGGTGGCTTCCGCCAGCTCCCCCTCCCTGATGATGTCCTCCTCCCCTGCATCTACCCCTCCTATCAACTTTGATCCTTCCCCCCCACCTCCTGTGAATTTTCCTTTCGGCACCCTCCCTCCCTCCCTTCCCTTCCCTTCTCTTTCCTTTCCACCCTCCCTCCTCCCCTCTCCCCCGGGCTTCCCCTCCCCCTTCCTCCCTCCCCCTCTCTCCTTTGCCCATGGCATCTCTACTCTCCCCTCTCCCATTCCCCTTCCCCTTCCTCCTCCTCCACCTCCTCTCTTGGCAGGTCCCCGGACTCGTACACGCTCAGTGAACATTCGCGCGCCGGAGATCATCGCCGTCAGTGTTTCGTGTGTGTGCCTTCGTTTGTGTGTAGTGTTGTTCGCCGTCACGCCACCACCGTTCGCGTGCCGTCGCCATCATCCATGTTCTGTGCACCGTGTCGCTCAGTGTTAGTGATGTTTCTCGTCCAGCGTGAACGGCTCCATGTTTTTTCGATTTTTAGTGTCTACATTTTTTGCCCACCGTTTTTACTGTCTACTCTGTGCCACCTTTATGTACTAATTGTTGTCAAACTCAAGGCTGAAGAGCGGCGTATTGTGCTGCTGACAGCCCGCCTTTCTATAAGCTGTTTAAAATCACAATAAAGAAAAAAAAGAAAAAAAAAAGAAGAAGAAGAGAGAGAAAGAATCAGATGCGCCAGAAGTCGCAGCATGTTGACGTTACCTGAAAACGAGCTTTTAGTGAAGCTGTGTTATCATAGTGGGGAATGTGCTAGTTCAGCGTTACGATCCTATCACCTTAGGAAGGGGATTCGAACGGGTAAAAGACCGTTGACAAATGCAGCTGTGGCAAGAATCATTTCGAAGTTCGAAGCCACGGGTTGTTTAGACGATAGACCCCGTAGTGGCCGACCGAGCACAAGGCGTAATGCTGCTGAGACAGTTCAGGAAGAAATGGAGACTGTAGCGGGTTCGTCTATGCAGGGGGAAGTCAGCGCCCTTGCAGTCGCACGTCGCACCGGCATTCCATACACTGCTGTTTGGTTGGCACTAAGGCGTACCCTCCGATTCTATCCGTACAAAATCCATCTCCATCATGAACTGTTACCTGGCGATTTAGTGAAGCGGAGGGCATTTGCGGTGTGGGCGTTTCAAAAGATGGCGGCAGATGACGATTATTTGAGCAACGTGTTGTGGACCGACGAAGCTCATTTTACTCTACGAAGGTCTGTCAACGCCCACAACTGCAGAATTTGGGCTACCGAAAATCCTAGAACTGTCGTGGAAACTCCATTGCACTACGAGAAAGTCACGGTATGGGTTGGATTTACCATATATACCGTTATCGTGCCTTTTTTCTTCGAGGAAATGCGTGATTTTGGTTTTGTAACTGCTACCGTGACGGATGAAAGGTACCCCGACATGGTACAGAATCACATCATCCCCAGCTTGGCTTATAAACACCTGCTGGAACGTACGCTGTTTATGCAGGATGGCGCTCCACCCCATATTGCTAGACGCGTTAAAGATCTCTTGCGCGCGTCGTTTGGTGATGATCGTGTGCTCAGCCGCCACATTCGTTATGCTTGGCCTCCCAGGTCCCCAGACCTCAGTCCGTACGATTTTTGGCTTTGGGGTTACCTGAAGACGCAGGTGTATCGTGATCAACCGACATCCCTAGGGATGCTGAAAGACAACATCCGACGCCAGTGCCTCACCATAACTCCGGACATGCTTTACAGTACTGTTTACAACATTATTCCTCGTCTACAGCTATTGTTGAGGAATGATGGTGGACATATTGAGCATTTCCTGTAAAGAACATTATCTTTGCTTTGCTAATTATTGCTATTCTGATCAGATGAAGCGCTGTCTGTCGGACATTTCCTGAACTTTCGTATTTTTTCGGTTCTAATAGAACCCCATGTCATTCCAAGCATGTGTGACAATTTGTACCTCTCTATATACATTATTCCGTGATTTATTCAGTTTTCAGATTTATACTGACTTTTGATCACCCAGTATATTTACACGTTAAATATCTTCTATTTCCTTCTTGTAGCTTCGTTTCTGTGACAGACTATTTCTCTTATTATGAGGCTCGTTACTACGCCCTAAATCAGCACCGGAGGATAGTGAAGTTGGAGTTCGACGAGCATCAATTCTCAATTTTCGTTTCGAACGGCGATTCGACGTTTCACTTTTCAAATCCCTTTGATTATTCGAAACAGTGAAATGTATTGAGCAACAGGAAACGTTTACAAACATTTATTCACTTTCTTTTCGGCCATTGTTTATAGCAAATACCTTTATGAGCCAAAATACTATGGCCAGCAGCCTAAGGAGCTTGTTTGTCCGTCTTTGGAGCGAAATCATCACTGATTCTGCGTATCAGGGTTCCGATAGTTTGTTGGTAGATTTGTGGAGATATGCGACCCAAATGGTTTCCATAGAGTTTACATCAGTCCAATTTGGTCAGGAAGACATCAATGTGAGTTCACTATTACACGGATCTTACTCAGAGACACGCACAGTTATATGCTCAAAGACGACATCGCGCTCAGTAAAAAATCATCAAGCATGAATGGATATAGCCGCTTCGAAGTTGTCTGCGTGTCTTCGATTGTTACCAAAGGTCTCGTGAAAGGGCAGAAGAATGTCTCCCTTAACATAGAACCATTCCCATAGCCCGCGTTTGCGGAAAGATGCACGTTCATAGTCAGCTCCAAGCATTCACCGCGGGACACAAAGAAATTGAGCAACTTTGGTCGGAATTTAAAGGGATTGTCCACCATGTGCTACAGGAGTATGTTCCAAGCAAAAGTATAGATGGAGAGGATCCACCTTGGTACAACAAACATATTAGAAAGTTGCTGATAAAGTAGAGAATATTGCACAGTCCTTTTTAACGTAGTCACTGCCCCGCTGACAAACAGAAATAATGCGAAATGAAAGCAGCTGTCAGACTGACAATGAGAGATTCTTTTAACGAAGTTGAAAGCAATATTTTATCTACAGGTTCTAAAAATAATCCCAAAAGATTTTGGTGGTACGTAAAGTCTATGAACGCTATAAATAATTCCATACCATCTCTTGCTGACAGAATGGGTAATGTAACTGATGATGATAAACAGAAGGCTGAAATTTTAAACCTAGCCTTCAAAAACTCGCTTACGGTAGAGGACTGCAGCACCATTCCACCTTTCAATAAGCGAACAAACGAAAGGATGGGTGACATAGTGTTTAGTGTATCTGGAATTGTAAAACAGTTAAGATCCTTAGACGCCAGGAAGGAATCTGGCCCAGACGGTATCCCCGAAAGATTTTATGTTGACTATGCTAGAAATATAGCGCCATTATTATCCATCATCTATCAGAGATCATTGGAACAGCGGAATGTTCCAAGGGACTGGAAGGAAGCCCAGGTCGTAGCAATCCGTAAAAAGGGTATAAAAGCCGATGCTCATAATTACCGGCCAATTTCACTGACATCGATTTGTTGTAGAATTATGGAACAAATTTAGTGTTCAGACATAATGACCTTTCTAGACTCTGAGAAGCTCATCTGCAGAAACCAGCACGGTTTTAGGAAACAGCAGTCATGCGAGACACAGCTGGCCATCTTTGTGCATGATATACAACAGGCTCTAGATACCGGCTCCCAGGTTGATGCTATATTTGTCGACTTTTGAAAGGCGTTCGACTCAGTTCCGCACTGTCGCTTGCTACAAAAAGTGCGCGCTTGCGGTCTATCAAGTGACATATGCGGTTGGATAGAAAGGTTTCTAACAGACAGAGAGAAGTATGTCGACCTGATTGCGTGACTACAACAGAAACAAGCGTAACTTTAGGAATGCCCCAAGGCAGCGTAACAGGTCCACTGCTCATTACGATTTACATAAACGATCTGGTTGATGGTATTGACAGCGGCCTTAGACCGTTTGCCGACTATGCTGTATTCTACAGGAAAGTAGTATCACACGAAAGTTGTGAACAAATCAATGAGGATTTGCAGAAAATAAATGCATAGTATAATGACTGGCATTTATCTCTCAATATTAGTAAGTTTAACCTGCTTCGTATAACAATGCGAAAATCCCCATTAATGTACGTGTACGAAAAAAATGACCAGTCTTTGGAAGCGGTAATGTCCGTCAAGTATCTGGGTGTGACAATTCGAAATGATCTCAGATGGAGTGATCAGATTACACAAGTAACGGGTAAGGCGAAATGTAGATTGCGGTTTACTGGTAGAATCCTGAAGTGATACATTCAACAAAGGAAATAGCTTACTATACGTTAATTCGTCCAGTCTTGGAGTATTGTTCGTCTGTATGGGACCCTTACCAGTTGGGTCTGATTCAAGAGATTGAGATGGTCGAAAGAAGAGCGGCAAGATTCGTGACTTGTGCATTTAGTCATCGCGAGAGCGTTACAAATCTCATAGAAAGTTTGAAGTGGGACACAATTGCAGATAGACGGCGTGCTAAACAGAAGAGGCTGCTCACTAAATTCCGAACTCCGATCTTCACCGAGGATATAGAGCATATATTACTACCACCAACATTCATATCGCACAATAATCACCATTCAAAGATCGGGGAAATAAGAGCTCGTACTGAGGCGTTTAGACAGTCGTTTTTCTCTCGCGCGATCCGTGGGTGGAACAGAGGGTTCAAATGGCTCTGAGCACTATGGGACTTAACATCTGGGGTCATCAGTCCCCTAGAACTTAGAACTACTTAAACCTAACTAACCTAAGGACAACACACAACACCCAGTCATCACGAGGCAGAGAAAATCCCTGACCCCGCATGGAATCGAACCCGGGCGTAGGAAGCGAGAACGCTACCACACGACCACGAGCTGCGGACTAAGGAACAGAAGGGGGGTGGGGTGGGGGTGGAATATGGCTTTGGCGCGAATTGTGCCCTTCGCCACACACCGCTTGGTAGCTAGCGGAGTATATATGTAGATGTTTCGAGCCGCCGTTCACCGTGATGACGGCGTTTATGGAGACGACCATTGACCTAGTGTAGCAAAAATGTGATTCACACGAAGAGCCGACACGTTTACACTGGCCGAAGGTCGGATTCTGATAGTCCAGTGCACACTGCTATCGTTACTTAAGATATCTTTTGGTCAACATGTCAACACATAGGGTAGGTCTGCTGCGGTGCTCCATGTTCGACTATGTACGATGAACAGTGTGCTGCTAAACACTTGTGCGTGCACAAGCACTGTGCTCTTTCTGGAGAGATGCCACAGATCACCATTTGTCCTACTTTTCAGTGCAGACAAGCGTCCGAACTCCACGTCCTGTGAAGAGTCGTGGATTTCCAACCATTTAGTCGTAGTTTCACTGTTATTCTACCTCTTTCCCTAGATACTCACCCACTAACACGTGAACATTTTAGAGATACTTGTTGTGCGTAATATGCCCTTTGTCGAAGTAGCTTATCTCAATGGGTTTCCACATTTGTAGCCCATATCTTCTCTCTGCACCGCTTAGCTACTCTTTTTATGTGTCACGTGCTCGCATCTTCGCTGGGTGGCATTGAACGTCGCATTGGGAAGTGGTCATAATGATCTGGCTTATCAGTGCAAATGAAACTTGTTTCCTATCGTACTTAGTTGTCTGCTGCGGTTAGTGCAACTGGTGATCGCGCACCAAAACATTATTTCTCCCTTTCAAAACATACATAAAGATTCCTTAATACCCTGATAACCGCTGCGTGACTCCGAACTTAGTCGCCAGTCAGTGATAAAAACCTTGTTTTCGCTGCTAAACTCAATTACGAGGGCCACTCCAAAAGAAATGCACACTAATTTTGTAAAAGTACAGTTTTCATTCTGCATGTGGGAAAGTCTTACAGTGTGTAGGTACATCCTTCTCGCTTGTTTTCAACTTAGTTCAACCTGTTCCCGAGAGTGGCGCCGTCACAGCATGTCTTCAATATGGCTGCTACACTTGACGTTCGTCAGAAGCAACGTGCTGTCATAGAATTCCTGTGCTGTGAGTGTTGTGTCTAGACCATACAGCCTAGACACAATGCTGTAGCCGATAGGTCACGCAAGGCTAACGCTGACGGGCGTGAAGTCTGGAACATGAGAACTTATAAATGAATAAGAAGAAAAGTACGTAGATGCTTGTTACTTAACTTTTAATTAGTCCTTGGAATACATCTCTCTTGAATATTAGTAAGCTATAGGCACTGATACAAATGGCGCCTTGCTAGTTGGTCGCCATTTAACTTAGCAGAGGGCTATTCTACTGTCTATCTCTCGGCAAATTGAGAGCAAGGCTTAGCACGTCCAATCGCTAGCTATGTTGTCCGTACAACTGGGGGCGAGGTCTCCTCAGTCTCTCGAGACCTGCCTTGTGGTGGCGCTAGGTTTGCGATCCCACAGTGGCGACACGCGGGTCCGACATGTACTACAGGACCGCGGCCGATTTAAGTTACCACCTAGTAAGTGTGGTGTCTAGCGGTGACACCACAGTGAGATCGAGACAGTGGGAAACATCCACAAGAGATGGAAAAATGTGTATGGAGATGCTGCTGTCGATCGCAGTACAGTTAGTCGGTGGGCAAGCAGGTTACGTGATGAAAGCGGGCACGGCAACATTGAGGATTGTCCTCGCAGCGGCAGGCCTCGTACTGCACACACTCCAGACAATGTGCAGAGAGTTAACCAGTTGGTGACTGCTGGCAGACCCATCACAGTGAACGAATTGTCACGCTAGGGGAAGGAAGTGTTGCACAATACTGAAAGGGTTGGCGTTAAAAAAGGTTTGTGCCACGTAGGTTCCCAGGATGCTGACAGTGGCTCACAAAGTGTTGTGTACATAGTTCCGTGTAGTCAGCGCGTGCACAACTTTCCCAGTAGAGCGTGCCCCGCTAAGCACAACAGCGCAGGCGCAGCGCTCGTCCGTCTCCGCACTACGAGATGGCGCTGCCATAAAGACGGACCAAATTTTGCTTCCGCCTGTCCGCATATTAATATGTAACGCAGCCAATGAGATTGCTGCTAACGTAGAACCTTTTCTCCTCGCGGGTCACACTCGCGCAGTGATACCTAAATGCGCGAGGTATTATAACGAGTGTACAGACCTCCGATTAGTCAGTCTGCATTAGTCTGCATTAGTCTGTACCAGTCTGCATTAGTCTGTACCAGTCTATAGTCAAGTTGCAGTCTGCGCCTAATAAGATTATCATATTCCCGTACATAGCCATGAAGAGAAATGTATAGACAATTCGTCAAGTATCAGAGACATGTGAGAATGAGATTAACGTACCAAGACCAAAGGAACTTCAGATTGTCAATTGTAAATAGCATCCAGATTCAAGTTAAGTAATTTCTATGCTTTTTATTATTTTAATAAACGTGTGTGAAAATTAATCAAGTACTGTTTAAAGTTGGTCACCGTCAATCTGCTACTCTAAGCGTGCAAGTGCCATTTCTGTCGTCTGACGTAACGGCAGAAGATCAACACGCCACGATAAGACCACGAGACCTATTGCTGACACTCGCCTACTTCGTTAGAGCGACAAGTCAAATAACCTGATGGTGTGTGTACCGAAGGTCTTACAGTACGCACCCCACACAAAGAAACAAGAAAAACAGTATGCATCGAACTTTTGGAACAGTACGACAATGGTGGAGATGAATTTCTGGGAAGAATTGTGACAGGTGATGAAACATGGCTCCACGATTTTTCACCACAGACGAAGAGGCAAGCCGTGGAGTGGCATCATGCAAATTCACCCAAGAAAAAAAAATTCTAAACCACACCTTGCGCTGGAAAAGTAATGGCTACGATTCCCATGGACTGTCGATTGTGGACATCATGCCAAGTGGAACCACCATAAATTCTGATGCATACGTGACGACACTGAAAAATCTTCAAAACGACTGAGTCGTGTTCGACCACATCGGAAAAAGCAGGAAGTTCTGCGGTTGCACGACAATGCACGGCCACATGTCAATCAAAAAACATGGAAGCGATCACAAAACTCGGATGGCCAACGCTGAAACACCCGCCTTACAGTCCTGACCCGGCTCCGTGTGACTATCACCTCTTTGGGAAACTGAAAGACTCTCTTCGTGGAACAATGTTTGAAGATGATGACTCCCTCGTGTACGCTGCCAAACAGTGGCTCCAACAGAATGGTCCAGAATTTTACCGTGCGGGTATACAGGCGCTGGTTCCAAGATGGCGTAAGGCAGTTGAGAGGGATAGAAATTATGTCTAAAAATTAAAATATTGTTCCTACAGGATGTATCTACACACTGTAAAACTTTCAAACATGTAGAATAAAAGATGGATTTAAAAAAAAAATAGTGTGCAGTTTTTTTTTTTTTTTTTCGTGTGACCCTAGTACCACAGAATACGTAATGGCAGTTGCGAGCTAGTGACACGTGAGCGCTGGCTGGGTTCACTCTGACGTCAGAGGCGGGGCTCGCTGCTGCGCATACACCTCGCGATCACTACCGTGTATTCCAGTATCCGTGGTTGAGGCCGGGCAGCGGCGCCCTGTCATCGCCTCAGGCTGCGCGCCGTCCGTCCGACGCGGGCCGCTGCCCCCGTTCCCGCTCCAGTGCCCCTGGCGCCGTGCTAGCGGCAGCTCTCCGCCGGCGGCGGCCATCACCTGCGTATCGCCGCCCTCCTGCCGGCCTGCTGCCGATAGCAGCGCACCTCAGTAGTGGCCGAGGGTGCCTGCATCACGGGGAACACTGGCCGCCTTCCCGGTACCAACTCCGCTACTGTACCACGAAGATGACGTGCTACAGACGCTAAATTTAACCGACAGGAAGAACATTCTAACAAGGTTGGCGCCAGTGGCGACACCTACAACGTGCTGACATGAGGAACGTTTCCAACCGATTTCTCATACACAAACAGCAGTTGACCGGCGTTGCCTGATGAAACGTTGTTGTGATGCCTCGTGTAAGGAGGGGAAATGCGTACCATCACGTTTCCGACTTTGATAAAGGTCGGAATGTAGCCTATCGCGATTGCGGTCTATCGTATCGCAACATTGCTGTTCGCGGTGGTCGAGATCCAATGAGTGTTAGCAGAATATGGAATCGGTGGGTTCAGGAGGGTAATACGGAACGCAGTGCTGGATCCCAACGGTCTCGTATCACTAGTACTCGAGATGACAGGCATCTTATCCGCATGGCTGTAACGGGTCGTGCAGCCACGTCTCGAACCCAGAGTCAACCGATGGGGACGTTTGCAAGACAACAACCATCTGCACGATCAGTTCGACGACGTTTGCAGCAGCATAGACTGTCAGCTCGGAAACCATAGCTCCGGTCACCATTGACGCTGCATCTCAGTCAGGAGCGCCTGCGATGGTGTACTCAACGACGACCCGGGGTGCACGAATGGCAAAACCTCAATTTTTTCGATGACTCCAGGTTCTGTTTACAGTATCATGATGGTCGCATTCGTGTTTGGCGACATCGTGGTGAACGCACATTGGAAGCCTGTATTCGTCATCGCCATACTGGCGTATCGCCCGGCGTGATGGTATGGAGTGCCATTGGTTACACGTCTCGGTCACCTCTTGTTCCCATTGACGGCATTTTGAACAGTGGACGTTACATTTCAGATGTGTTACGACGCCTTGCTCTACCCTTCATTCGATCTCAGAAAAACCCTACATTTCAGCAGGATAATGCACAACCGCATGTTACAGGTCCTGTACGGGCCTTTCTGGATACAGAAAATGTTCATCTTGCTGCCCAGGACAGCACATTCTCCAGATCTCTCTCCATTTGAAAACGTCTGGTCAATGGTAGCCGAGCAACTGGCTCGTCACAATACGCTAGTCGTGATGAACTGTGGTATCGTGTTGAAGCTGCATGGGCAGCTGTACCTGTACACGCCATCCAAGCTCTTTTTCACTCAATGGTTCAAATGGCTCTGAGCACTATGGGACGCAACTGCTGAGGTCATTAGTCCCCTAGAACTTAGAACTAGTTAAACCTAACTAACCTAAGGACATCACAAACATCCATGCCCGAGGCAGGATTCGAACCTGCGACCGTAGCGGTCTTGCGGTTCCAGACTGCAGCGCCTTTAACCGCACGGCCACTTCGGCCGGCTTCACTCAATGCCCAGGCGTATCAAGGCCATTATTACAGCCAGAGGTGGTTGTTCTGGGTACTCGTTTCTCAGGATCTATCCACCCAAATAGCGTGAAAATGTATTCACATGTCACTTATAGTATAATATATTTGTCCAATGAATACCCGTTTATCATCCACATTTCTTCTTGGTGTAGCAATTTTAACTGCCAATACTGTACTTTCTCCGTAACATCAGCGAGATATTTAACACGAGATATTTTAACACGTCGAGTGTACTGATGGAGTACCTGACTGGCCATGGCCCGTATTCTACATATCTATAATAAATCAAAAGACAGATGAATGATACCTGTGGCAGAGTGAGCACACCAAGAACACATGTTGTTGGACTGCGCGCTCAGTCAAGATGTTAATGAACGTCAGGTATTAAGGATGTTGGCTCCCAAAGCAGCATTAAGATGCGAGTCGACCTGGTGCATGTTGGACGATACTGTAGCCTCAGTATCCAGGAAGGCCAAGGGACACTTTACAAGGCACTCAACGACAGTCAGCATTCTGGCATGCGGGCTAGACAACAGACGCTGCAGATGGATAGACGATAACTGAGTTCTCCGACCACCGAATGAAATTTTTTCCCAGGAATCTACACTGAGTTGGTGCAAGTGACCACGCAAGTGTGAACTTCAAGAGTTAACGTTGATGGGTGAAACTGCTTGTTGAAACGAAAACGCTACTGACATGCTGTCCGAGGACCAGGGAATTCAGCAGACAATGGCTGTTGACCGTGGTGGTATGAGCGCGGGTCCAGTGGCGGAAACAAACATCTACAAGTTAAATGCACAAAAATAAATTTACAAACAGAGAACAGATTCTGTAGAGGTTGTTAGGTAATTGGTTAAGGGTTTTATTCTAGTTTTGTGTTAGTAGAGGTTGCTGTAGTATTTAACAAATTAAATATAAAAATAAGTTGTTCATCTGTAAAACTATTACTGTCCATATTAATGTGACTAGTATGGCCTAGTTTAGCTATTCAGATAACAAGCAGTAATTATGAAGAACAAGCAAATATATAAATAAAATTTCTTTGCAGCCATGCCCCGGGTGGTTAACTGCAAGACATACTGATCTATCACAACCAGCCTGACCTAACTCTTTGAAATTAAGATTGCGTTCTCAAAAGTAATGCTTTAGGAAAATTTATGTATATACTCGTAATTTAAAAAAAAAATCGTTAACAACTTTCTACGCATTTCTTCTTCATGTTTACATATTTGCAGCCTTCTTCCACTAGAGGGTTCCGAACTACAGTGTGTAAAATGTCGTTGTGAAACGTAACCATGTCGTTGCATGAGAAAATAACGTGATGTAATCGAGTTTCGAATTCTAAGAGTTCGTCCGCACATGGAGTAATCCTCTCTCCGTGGTTAACAATGCCAGACGACGCACTAAAACTGCGACATATGCAAGAATCCGACGCCTTGGGTTCACTGTCTTCGATCACGTTCCATACAGTCCCGACAGGGCCCCACCTGATTTTCATCTGTTTCCACAACTTGAAGAACAGCTTCGAGGACTTCAGTTTGACAGTGAGAGAGGTGACGTTGTGGTTTTGTCAATAAACATTCTGTAGTCACCGTACCGAGAAACTGCTCTCTCATTGGGAGAAATCTATTCATCGCAAGGGTGACTACTTTGAGAAATAAATATGTAGGCATGAAGAACAAAGAGATTTAAATTTTAAAACTATGTGAAGTTTTACTTTTCAGCAAGCCCTCGTACATGCTGGAGCGGATTTTGAACACAAAACTTTATTTTTCTTGGATAATGAAGTAGGAAATACAGATGCAGCGAGAATTTTAGCTGTGGCAACGGGTGGTGGTTAGAGCCTAGACAAATTAGTAGGCAAGGGCAATGGCTACGAAAGACGTCACAAATTCGACCTCCAGCTGGTACATGCTTAAACTAGTCAGGAAGTACACATAACAATACAATGTGAAAAATTAATTCCAGCTACAGTTTAGCAAGAAAATACAGCCCCGAGTTTACAGTGACATACCTGAAAGTTACAGACTGTGCTGGGCGTCCCTCGCCCAAAATAAAATAGAATAAAGAAGCTAGGGAAAGGAGCATCAGCACATGTCGAGAGAAAGAGGTACTCCTTATTGTTGAATAAAGAAGGCGGTAAACCTGGCGCTAACACATTTAACAGCTTTCCAATCAATAAACTATTTCGTAGAGTGAAGGAGGAAAATGGCGGGAGTGGGGGGGGGGGGAGGATTACTTCAGGCTGTGAAATTGACAATAACATGCGCGCTGTAGCGAGATAATGACGCGTACGCGTGGAGGGAAGGGCTCCAGTTAAGTCAGTGGCGGCTTTTGTACAGCTCAGAGGATGGCCTTCTTGGCGCTTCGAGCAAATCCCCCCCCCCTCCCCCCCCTATGTAAACTCGTGCTGCACCCATAAACTACAGTTCAATGTGAAGCTTTCCGCGTGGCTCTCCCCGTCGGAGGTTAGGGTCCTCCCTCGGGCATGGGTGTGTGTGCTGTACTTAGCGTAAGTTAGTTTAAGTTAGATTATGTAGTGTTTAAGCTTAGAGACCGATAACCTCAGAAGTTTGGTCCCACAAGACGTTACCACGATTAAATTGCGAAGCCTTACACCAATTCGCCTATCCCTAGTCAAGAGGCATTTCACAGTTCTCTGTTTAAGTCCATCACGACTTCTTTCTTTGTCTTGCGCGATTTCCTTGCGATGAAAAACGCCGTGTGCTGTCTTTAAGGCGGCAAGGCAGATTTTTTTTTTTTACAGGTACCATAAATAGATTCTAATGGTTGTGAAGCAGACGCACAATGAACATTTCAATGCTGTCAGAGGTAAGACCATTGGTCTCGGGTAGTGTCTATAGTTAGTAACCAAAACATTCGCACTCCATCACCACTTACATTTTGAAAGAGAATCATTAGGTATCGTGGCCGAACACTTCCAGCATAAGAAGGCCCCCAAATTCCGCCAATCGCCTCGTCAAGAGGGAGGAGGAGAGGACAAGGGAAACTGCCTCTGAAGGCGGAAGAATTAGCTGTCTTCAGTGGCATGAGAATGCAGAAGGCAATGGGAAGCACTGCATTAAAGACACATAATTTGTATCCACTGAACATGTGGCCCGTAATTGAAAAAGTTTCAGGATGCTCTCTCCATTGGCAAACGATTCCGGAATAGTCACCCATGCTGATCTCTAGGAGGGAGCTGCCAAGTAGAACGTGACCTTTAGAGAAATATTGAATAATCATCTACAGGATAATGTTGTACGAGTCAGGGAGTGGAATATTAGCAGTTTCAACGTAGTAGGGAAGCAAGAAAATGTGAAAAGGATAATCCAAAGGATCAGCCTAGATACAGTGGGGGTCAGTAAAGTGAAGGGGAAAGAAGGATATCTAGTCAGATGAGTATGGCGTAATATCAACAGCACAAGAATATAATATAACGGGAGTAGGATTCGTTTTGAATAGGAAAGTAGCGTATAGAATGAGCTGGTGTGAACAGCTCAGTGATAGGGCTGTTCTCATCAGAATCGACAGCAGTCCAGCACCGAAAACTATATTTCAGGTATACATGATGACGACGCAAGCGGAAGATGAAGACAAAGGGAAAGTATATGAGGATGTTGAACGGGTAATTCAGCACGTAAAAGGAAATTAAAAGCTAATAGTCAAGGGGACTGGAATACGGTTGTAGGGCAAGAAGTTGAAGAAAGGGCTCGGGAGTATATGGGTTTGGTACCAAAGAAGGTAACTGTGAAGAAACCTTGGGTAAGAGAAGAATTACTTCAGTTGACCGACGAACGAAGGAAGTATAAGAACGTTCAGGGAAACTCATTAGTACAGAAGTACAAGTCGCTTAGGAATGAAATAAATAGTAATTGCAGGGAAGCTAAGGCGAAATGTCTGCATGTACAATGTAGAAATAGAAATGGAAAGACAAATGACTGTCGGAAGGACTGAATCACAAGAGGTGGAGATATACTTGGAAAAGCCCTGGAGCCACGGGAAGATATCAATTAGATCACATCATGGTCAGGCAAAGAATCCGAAGTCAGATACTGGACTGTAAGGTGTACACAGGAGCAGAGCAGATATAGACTCAGATCACAGTTTGGGAACGATGAAGAGTAAGCTCAGGTTTAAGAGACTAGTTAGGAATATTCAGTACGCAAGGAAGTGGGATACAGAAGTACGAAGGGATGGTGAGACACACTTGAAGTTCTCTAAGGCTATAGATACAGCAGTAACGAATAACTCTGTAAGTAGTACAGTAATAGGAAAGGACATGTCTAAAAAGGCCAATCATAGGAGTTGGAAAGAAAACATAGGTACAAGGATGTAATGGAAGAAATGCTTCAGCTGATCGATGAAAGAAGGAAGTACAGAAAAGTTTAGGGAAATTCATGAATACAAAAATACAAGTCACTGAGAAAGGAAATAGGAGGGTTGGAAATTTAATAGTGGCACCTATTTATTTACAGCTCGTACAAAATAGATACGTGATTTAAAGTTATACTAACCTTCAAAATAGTCACCAGCATTTTGTATAACCCGTTGCCAGCGATGTAGAAGTCTTAGGATACTCTTAGCATTCCAGTTGACAGAGCTGCGCGGTCTATTGCCCGATGAATTTGTAGCAGTTCTCAAGCGAATACCGTGAAGTGTTTCTAAACTGAAGGAAACACTTCAGGGTATTCGCTTCAGAACTGCTACAAATTCGTCGATCAATAGACCGCGCCGCTCGAACTGTCAACTACAACTAGCACTGCTGAGAGTATCCAACGACTTCCACGTCGCTGGCAGCGGACTGTACACAATGCTGGTGACTACTTTGAGGGTCAGTATAACTTTGAAACACGTATCTATTTTGTACGAGCTGTAAATAAATAGTTGCCACTATTGAAGTTCCAACCCTCGTGTATTCCCGTACAGGGGAGAAATTTTACTTGAAAGTCACTTGCCCGGTGTCGGCGGATAAATACGATATTGCGCTGCATCGTAATTTGGTGTAACAGAGGAACTGCGATACCGCAGTCTCAGTAACTGTCGATCTAAGCTGTAGCTAATTCCTATACGTAAACGTTATAAGACACAAAGTAAATAAACTTCAGTTTTTGCTTATTTATTACAGACCCTTGTACTTAGAATACATTAATGAGACACGTAAATATTTATGTTGCTTTTATTTAACTTGAGCTAGACAAGTTCTGCAATATAGAGTTCTGTTTGCGTTGTAGAGATGTTACACGGGCTTCTTGATCACTGCACCACGCTGAGCAGATGTACTTCATTGAGGAAAACGTGCTTTCACAAGTCTATTATAAACCGAAAAAAAACTTTATTTTGAGAACGAAGGCCGCGAGTTTTGGGTAGGTTCATGTTGCGTGACTTTCAAAATTGCAGCATCTCTTTCTGTTCTTGATAGCAATAACGGAAACTTTTTTAACTGCATAGTTCTTCACGAATATCTACGTAACACTTCCAAGACTATCTTCATTGGGTTATTAACGAACGTGATATACAGTTCTAGAGATTTAAAGTACAGAGACTATGAAACCCACTAGCGACCTGATCAACAATGGTATTTTATCATGAAAATTTTACTTTCTTTGTATCCTTGTTTCAGTTCGTACCAGCTCTGGAGGTGACACGCGTCCCTACACAAAGGAGAGTACCAACAGTTAGCAATTTATTTTTTGTACTACGTCCATATCGAGAATTTGACTTTTGACACTGTTATGTGATAATACAGCAATTTTAAAGTGTTCAGCGGAAATGTCGTAACCAAATGCTTTTAGCATTTCCGTTGGACGCCATTCCGTGGGCGCGACGTCCCTGAAGCATTTCCAAACTTTTTCTAATTTAGGCATACTGCTCACCAAGCATTTCAACTCTTTGCTATGACTTCATGTGTCAGGAAACTCATGTACATTTTTTTTTACTTTATCCACTAAAGCACATATTCGTCATGAGAGTAAGCAATGCCCGTGTTTGCTTCTTCATGGATTGAACAGGAATGTCATGGAAGATTAATACCTATGTTTCCCGCTGTGGTAGCTGAGTAGTCAGCCTAACGGAATGTTATACCTAACGGCTCGGGTTCGATTCCCGGCTGGGTCGGAGATTTTCCCGCTCATGGACTGAGTGTTGTGTTGTTCTTAGCATCATCATTTCATCCCCATCGACACGCAAGTCGCCGAGGTGGCGTCAACTCGAAAGCCTTGCACCAGGCGAACGGTCTACCCGACGGCACGCCCTAGTCTCACGGCATTTCCAGTTTTACTTCACTGTTTTGATTTGTGCAGTATTTTACGTATTAAACATTGGGATTTTGCGTCAGAGTTGTGTACAAAGAAGCACTTCATCTTCCACTCCTCACTGAAACAAGCTTTCTTTTCGACATTCTGAGGAATCGTAGAAAAAATCAAAGTAATAACCCAAATCAAAATCAGAATGAAAGACACAGTACTAATTATAATGATATCCTGGCCTATGTCTGAATATTAAGGGGAACAAATCCGAGGAAAATAGCGAGAGCATGATGTCTACCTAAATGGTCACGCCGCTTCGTAGCCGGAGAACGCTTGAAGATCAGATACCTGTGCTTCGAAGGAACAGTCGAAAAGACGATGGCCCACTCGACTGCCAGTAAGTGATAAACAATTGAAATGCAGGCAGCACGAGGCGTGACGACATAGTGCAGACAGAGTAGAGCGAGGGGTAAGCGCTCGATGGAAGGGAATGGAGAAGGACCACGCTTTGCCTGGTGCAAAATATACTAATACATGCTACATGTAATGTCGCACTAACAGAAAATCTAGGAGAAAGCACGTAAGTAGGTGAAATAAATTGAACGCAGCTTCTCCTACTTCAAAACGGGATAACAGTTTAATTTTTAATTACAGTTCTGCGTGTCATTGTCAGTATTGCAAAACGGATGATAAATTTGCGTTATAAACTTGCGTATCAAGTAAACTATATGTGGAAAGGATACACTATGTATCACTAAATTCACGGTCCAGTCGTATTAATGCGACCAACAAGTGAGTTTGACGTCGATGCGCAATTATTACTTACAGAGCGGAAGTGACGGCACTAGCAGTAGGAGGTATATAAATCAAGTCTGGGGGGGAAGGGGGGAGTGGGGAGGAGGGATGGTGGAGTCGTTATTGTAATCCCGAAACGGAGCGATTTATCTGACATACAAAAGGGTAAAAGCATTGGCTCTTGGACCAAGGGTAGAAGCATTTACGAAACAGGTAAACTGATAAATTGCTCGCTTGCCGCCGTCATTCAAGTATAGCATGCGTAGCAAAAGGGCGTTATCCAAAACCAGCGCCGGGGCAGCTGCTGGCGCACCGCAGGTACTAGATGACAGGGGTGAACGATGGCTGTGGAAAAGTGAATGGCCGAATTGATGTGCAACTGTTGAGCAACTGACCGCCCACGTGAACCAAGGCATTACGAACAGTGTCTCCTCAAAGACAGTTCAGAGAACGATGCTGTCCATGGGCCTCTGCAGTAGGCGCCTGGTTGATGCACCTATTCTGTTTGCTGATCGTCGGCGACAAAGGCAGACGTTTTCACGTAAATACGCAACTGAACGTCCACTGAGTAGCGACAACTGGCCTATTCAGATTAAATGGCCATTGGCGTGTATGAACCTAACAATCGTATTAAGGGTCCAGGCAGGAGGAAGGGGGGGGGGAGGTTATGACCTGTGGAATGTTTTTGTGGTATTCCTGGGTGTGTTCTTCATTCTGGAAGGCACAATGGTTCATCACAAATATGCGCCCATCTCTTGGGCCTGCTTCCACCCAAAAAAACAATTTGTTTTCTCGCGCACGATGACATCTACACTACTGGCAATTAAAATCCCTGCACCAAAAAGAAATGCAGATGATAAACGAGTATTCATTGGACAAATATATTATACTAGAACTGACATGTGATTACATTTTCACGCAATTTGGGTGCATAGATCCTGAGGAGTTACTACCCGGAACAACCACCTCTGGCCGTAATAACGGCCTTGATACGCCTGGGCATTGAGTCACACAGAGCTTAGATGCTGTGTACAGGTACAGCTGCCCATGCAGCTTCAACACGATACCACAGTTCATCAAGAGTAGTGACTGGCGTTTTGTGACGAGCCAGTTGCTCGGCCACCATTGATCAGACGTTTTCAGTTGGTGAGAGAACTGGAGAATGTGCTAGCCTGGGCAGCAGCCGAACATTTCCTGTATCCAGAAAGGACAGTACAGGACCTGCGACAAGCGGTAGTGCATTATCCTGCTGAAATGTAGGGTTCCGCAGGGATCGAATGAAGGGTAGAGCCACGGGTCGTAACACATCTAAAATGTAACGTCCACTGTTCAAAGTGTCGTTAATGCGAACAAGAGGTGACCGAGACGTGTAGCCAATGGCACCCCATACCATCACGCCGGGTGATACGCTAGTATGGCGATGACGAATAACCGCTTCCGATGTGCGTTCACCGCGATGTCGCCAAACACGGATGCGACCATCATGATGATGTAAACAGAACCTGGATTCATCCGAAAAAAAAATGACGCTTTGCCATTCGTGCACCCAGGTTTGCGTTTAGTACAGCATCGCAGGCGCTCCTGTCTGTGATGCAGCGGTAAGGGTAACCGCAGCCATGGACTCCGAGCTGATAGTCTATGCTGCTGCAAACGTCGTCGTTCGTGCAGATGATTGTTGTCTTGCAAACGTCCCCATCTATTGAGTCAGTGATCGAGACGTGGCTGCACGATCCGTTATAGCCATGCGGGTAAGATGCCTGTCATCTCGACTGCTAGTGATACGAGGCCGTTGGGATCCAGCACGGAGTTCCGTATTACCCTCCTGAACCCACCGATTCCATATTCTGCTGACAGCCATGGGATCTCGACCAACGCGAGCAGCAATGTCGCGATACGATAAACCGCAATTGTGATAGGCTACAATCCGACTTTTGTCAAAGTCGGAAACGTGATGGTACGCGTTTTCCCTGCTTACACGAGGCATCGCAACAACGTTTCACCAGGCAACTCTGGTCAACTGCTGTTTTTGTATGCGAAATCGGATGGAAACGTTCCTCTTGTCAGCACGTTGTAGGTGTCACCACCGGCGACAACCTTGAGTGAATGCTCCGAAAAGCTAATCGTTTGCATATCACAGCATCTTCTTCCTGTCGGTTAAATTTCGCGTCTGTAACACGTCATCTTCGTGGTGTAGCAATTTTAATGGCCAGTAGTGTACCAGCAGGACAAAGTAACGTGTCACAGATCTCGCAGTGTACGTATGTGGTTCATAGAATATCAGGATGCATGCGTATGTTGTACCTCGTTTGCCACCGATCCACGTTTTTGGCAGCTTGTGTATCTACGGCAGCTCGCGTACTAGCGCGGTCCGCGAGTTTAAGAGAACGTATTTAGTGCAGGAGCGTCAGTCATTCGGCTCAATCTGAAGATGGCTGAACAATACACAAACGACATATCAAAAGTAGAAGTGGAATTTACGTGGCTGCACGCCCGACATTTAATGGAGCACTCATTGCGCATTAAGAAAAAGAAGTTGCACACAGCAGGATGAGTTTACTTTGCTTCTCTGGCCAACAAACACCGCCCACTCCCCCCCCCCTCCTCCTACCCCATCTCGTGTCCTGACTTCATCAAATCGAGAACCTGTGGGACAACCTCGATCGGACTATTTTACGCTATGGGACCTCGTCCGTTAAATCTTAGTAGGTGGTATTCATCCTTTTTGCTGGTGGTAACATTACGGTGACTTGACCGTGTGATAAAAAGAAAGAGTTTTCAAGGTGACAATGCATGACGTGATTTTATATTAGGATAGAATATACAGCCTGAAAGATGTAAAAACAGCGTTTAAACGTTTAAACAGCTACAACCAGTACAATACGCGTTTGAAGGAAGGCATATCGTACAAGGTTGTGACGACCATTGGTAGTGCTCTTCTTGCGGCAGCAGACTGTTTGCGTTGCTGGTCCTTTGAACGACGGTCTCAACGTGGATCGAATGGAGCGGCCAGCACCTCACAATGTGCACTAGCCAACTCCGGCAGAAGCAAATCCCAGCACCGTTCCTAGCCGAGCAGATCGTCATAAATCTGTAATGTAGGCATTAGCAACAAATATATTTTACTCCTTCCGTTTTGCAGTATAGGGCGTTCTAAATTAACTGTCTCTTGCATCATTTTAATTTGCTCCTTAACGTTATTTATGCTAGGTTTCTCCATGTCAAACTGCAAACCTACTTCAGTTCCGTTACTACCAGAAGAATTTTTATTATATCTCGACGAGATATTTTATAAACCCAGGGATTTTGCATATTTGTCTACTTTTTATGCTATATTGTAACACCTTTGCACTTTTAAATTATTTTTTTAAATATTTGCTTTAGTTTCCTAATAGCTTGCCAGTTAATACTGTGTTCTGAATTCACATATGTAGGACCAACGTTTGTAACGGCAGAAGTGAGAGGAGAGGCTCTCTATAACTTACGTCACTTTTACACGTGCGTAATTCTGAGCTTTTAGTTAACATGCTCATACTGAGTTATGGCTGACCTTTTAGCTAGTACAACAACGCATATTATGTACTGTACATTACACGGACCATCTATGAGTGTCAGGCACATTTTATGTCCATTTGAATGTGTGGTTTTTTTGTGAAGGCTAAGAGATACATGTTTGTGATTTAGTTTTTATGTATTCCATTGCTTCTGGAGACGGTCGTGGTCGTAAATCGGTCATAAGCAAAAAAAAAAAAAAAACTTAATATCGGAGGTCATCAGTCCCCTAGAACTTAGAACTACTTAAACCTAACAACCTAAGGACAACACACACATCCATGCCCGAGACAGGATTCGAAACTGTGACCGTAGTGGTCGCGCGGTTCCGGGAGGAAGTGCCTAGAACCGCTCGACCACAGCGGCCAGCCACAAGCAAAAATTTTGTGACTGCTTCAGAGAGATAATATAATAAATTATCAGTCATTGACGGTGCTTCATACATCAAATACCGTTTCTTCCAGGATGTGGTCATGCTCTGACTTACCGTAGTTTCATTAGTGACACCGTTAAAAAAATTGAGGATATGATGTATTCTAGAGTAGTATTTCAACTGAGTAACAATAACATCCTCAGCAAATAACATTTTGGATTTCGAAATCGTTGTTCTACTGAGAATGTCATTTACATGTTGACTCACCAAATTTTACAATTACTAAATAACATAATAGCGCCGTTTGATATTTTTGTGACCTAGCTAAAGTATTTGACTGTGTAACTCGCAATATTCTCCTAGATGAAGCAAAGTTTTTTGGGATTGATGGTATAACGAACCACTGGCTAACTTAACATCTAACCGAAAGAATGCAGAAAGTTGTACCTAGTAATTCAACCAATGTAGTCCGTGTACGTTATCCTTACTGGGGAGGAATTACGTACGTGGTTCCCCAATGCTCCATCTTAGATCCGCTGTAGATCCTCATATGTATAAACGACCTACTGTCTTACATGCAACAAGCAGAACTACTTCCTTTTGCAGATGACACTAATGTTGTAATCAATCCAAACAAACACAAGGCAACAGCAGAAATGATAAACAAGTCTCTTATAAAAATTATTATCGACTAGTTTGCTGCGGATTGCCTTACCTTCAATTTCAGAATGACACAATTTATTCAGTTCTGCTCGTTTATGGGTATTACACAGATGATAAGTGTAGAACGTCACAAAGAACTAATAAACATGATACAAACTACAAAATTCATGAGAACTGAAACTGGAAAAATCCCTTTTTGGAATTCCTACAGTAGCTTAGTTCAGCCACTGCAAATATTGGGAAAGAACAAGAAGGTCAGTTAATATGTTTTGCAAATTTTCATTCAAGACTGTTATAAGGAATAATGTTCTCATATTATTCATATTTAAGAAATCATGTCTTCGCGTGCTCAGAAACACGCATTAAGAATATTATGTGGTGCTCACCCACAATCATATGGTAGACACCTGTATAAGGAGATGGGAATTCGGACAATTGCTTCAATGTATATTTGTTCCCTCATGAAGTTTGTTGTGAACAATCCACTGCAGTTAAAAAAGTGAAGATGGTGTACATAATTCAATATCAGAAGGAGATATGACATTCAATGCTCCATATTAAGACTGTCTTCAACACAACGAGGGATGCACAATGCTGCAGCTAAGACTTCAGCAAACTTATCCAGTGATATAAAATGTCTTACAGAACACTAAAATTTGAAAACGAACTGGAAAATGATTCTCCTTGCCAACTCCATCTATTCCATAGAAGAAATTCTGTTATTTTAAAGTGTAAAAGATGGTAGATACGAATAACTGGCTCACATCTGCATGTTTAATAATAATAATTACAAAAATTTATAAATGTTTAGTATGTAGCCGTATTTGCAAATAAATCTATGATGTGAAAGCAAAATGGCCCATTTCACATCATTAAGTTTTATCGTATTGCAGACAACTGAAAATCAAAGTAAGCGGGTAGCAACTGTTTGGCACCGTGGCAATGTTGTGCCGACAGTACGAACAGTTGCGCTAAGCAGTGATAAGAATGATCATGTAAATGATTTATGGTAAGAATAGTGACCCAGCTAAAAGTAATGAGCTGGTGTGTTTCTATCTATCGAATTAGAGGGGATAGGACGACGATTGGAGAGAAAATGTTCGTCATACATTGGTAACATAGAGAGTGTGTTAGCTGTACGGGTACAGATATTGATACAGTTACATGTCACCATTTCTGTGTGTTTGTTGTTTACCCTCTGCGTCTAATAATCTACTCACAAACGCGTGGCATAATTTGCTACCAGATGTTTTCTGCAACATCGTAACTTTGCCATGGACTGAACTACATCTGTCAGTATATACTTTCCATTTTGCGACCTTGTGTCCACATTTCAGTACCTGAAGAGCTGCCCAGGGGAAATAAAAACATCAAATCGGGATAAGAAAGCACTCCTGACTTCCAAAGCGCTAGTAGCAATCTAAGTATCATGATGTCCGTGCGTAGGTGGTTCAAAACAATGAGGTACAATGATTGAGCAGCTTCTCTTAAGCCACGCATTTCCGTACTCAGTGCTACGTTACGCTTGAAGCGCTGTTCAGAGCCACGCTACTGCACAGTGGATGACTAGAAACGACTGATGTGGAGTGAGGAAACATGATACTCCCTGTGGCAATCCGATAGATTGGTCTGGATTGCGTTTAAGGAACCGCTAAATGAGAATGGACGAGAACACAGTTTGAAGCGTTATGTACTGGATCCTGTGGTTGAACAGCTCGGAGATGGTAATCGTTTGTATCAGAATGTCACTGGACCTTGTCAGCAGCATCAGTGTGGTGGTGGTATTTAGATAATTATACTCCTGAAAAAATCTGACCCACCTTCACTACCGGCATGAAGCAAATGGAACACCTATGCGATTAGTTTGAACGCAGACTTCACTGCAAACGCAAGCGTCCAACAAGAACACCTTCTCTGGCTTCTGATGTAGAGAAGATTGGGTCGGCATTCCTCCACAGCAATTCAGACATCTCACTAAAAGTGTCTCTAGCACAGTTGAAGCCGTCAAAATGCGACATGTGGACATAACCTACAATAGGTGTCCGGATAAGTTTAATCAGATACTGGAGCTGTTGGTTCCTTTGAGTCTTCTACCCAATATCTCTTTAACGAATAGTTTTCCCAAGCTTCAGGCCTTCCTTCTTGAATTCACAAAGCAGCCCCGTAATACTTGGTTATTTATCGAACAGGTTGATAACAAATCTAGCAGAACACCTCTGAATTGGTTCGCTGTCTTTCTCACTCCGACCTGATGGGGATCCCACACATTCGAGCAGTACTCAAGAATGGGTTATACCACTGACATATACACAGTATCCTTTAAAGGTGAGCTTAACTTTCCTAAAATTTTCCCAACAAATGCAAGTAGACTATTCTCCTTCCTCACTACCGACTTTACGCGCCCGTCCCATTTCATATTGCAGAGCAAAATTACGCTTAGATATTTAATCAACATGACTGTGTGAAGCATCACACCTTTAATACTGTATTAGATCACTATGGGATTCTTTTCTGTTACTCTTGTCCAGTAACGTAAATTTTCTTACATTTAGAGTAAGCTGTCATTCATAATACTACCTAGAATTTTTGCCTGTCTTGCACCCTGTTTCAGTCACTCAACGATGACACCTTCCCCTACACCACAGCGTCATCATCAAACAGTCGCAGACTGCTTCTCACTCTGTGTGTCAGGTCATTTACGTATGCATACATACGTATTGTACAAATGTTTGTGCGCTTCACATCTCCTCCTAAACCACTGGACCAATTGCCACCACACTTAATACACACATCACTTACTGCCTGGAAAGAATCGCTGTAGGGGGGAGAATCACCTACCTGTCAAACGTGGGAGTGGGAGGGAAAATGGAGTGTGGCAGAAGACGCGTGAAGTCCCAAACTGTCTTCATCCACTGTTTGAGAATGAAAGCAATGAGTGACTTGCAACAAACTTAACACACATTTTCAATATTTTACGAAACATCATCTCCTTGACAATCTGCACAACATGATAAAGAAAACATTTTATAGCTTCCTACATTTTCGCTGTTTATGCAGTAAAATTGCCGCATCAGACGTTACGTTTTGTTAATTCATTACTATTTGCTTTATTTTCGACACTTGTAAAAGAGTGTATTCACATATACCGCTGAATTTACCTGCAAAATTATGTCTTTTAAGACACAATTCAGTAGGTATTACGTCATATACAATGAACTGCATAGAAACAAAATTGCCGGCTGAAATTTCAAAGAGACAGAAATGAATTATGTCTACAAATTTTTGTGAAATGTATTAAATGTATGTGGAACACACGTGACATGTGCATACGCGGGCAAAGCCACGTTTAAAAAACTCCTCCTACACCCGTTAGTCAGTTTCATCCAAACTTGTTACACATAACTGTTAGGTGTATGATCAGCAACCTACTATTCGCGTGGAGGTGATAACGTGGAGAGAAAAAGGGGGAGGAAGAGATCGGCAGACACAGGGGGCAGAGGAGGATATAGGCGCAATTATGAGTGAGGACAAAGAGAGGAGAAAGGGGAAAATTTACAGCGAAAGGCCAGAGGAGTAGACGGGCAGGGAGAGGTGGGACGAGGAGATGGAAACAAAAAAGGGGGTGGAGCAGATGGAGAGAGAGAGGGGGGGAGGAGGAAATGGACATGAAGAGGAGAAAGGAGGAGATGGACTAACAGGACAATGGAATAAAAACACACCAGGGAAACGCAGGGCAGTAAGTTAGTATAGAGAAATAAGTGCATTCCTATGACACTTCCATGGGGCACTCTTGACGATACCCTTGTTTCTGACAAACACTCGCCGTCAAGGGCAACGCATCGGGTTCTGTTGCTTAAAGAATCAAGCCATTTACATATCTGGTAGTCTACTGTCCATGTTAAGGCCATCTGCAGAATTTCTGGCCCCCTATGCCTAGTGCTGCCGGCTCCTCGGTTTTCTCGAGATACCACGAGGCTTTAACATAACCCCAAACAGATAATTAAACAAATATTATTGCGATCTCGACTGTTGATTCTAACCTAAAAGTAATTTATTATATTGGCTGTGGGAAAATAAGTTCAAGAATTCTGCAACAAACCGATCTTGCGGATACTGACCTTTAGTTTTACTTGTCCGTTCTTTTACCGGCCTTAAATGCAGGAGTCACCTGCGGTTTTTCTCCAGCCGTTTGGGACTTTTCTCTGGGTGAGAGATTCGCGATAAATGTAAGCCTACAAGGGAAACTGCCATCAGATTCAATGGTAAGATTGTCCATTGGATAGACCATTATACACTGAACGCAGATCAAGTATAACAACAGGAAGAAGGTGTAATGAAGTATGGAAAAAAGAATCAATATAGAAACACTGAATGATCCAAGTTTAATATGGACAACATATACCTTGGTATGGTTACAGTGTTTGATTGCGAAGGGGAAGATCCGAATTCAAGTCTCACTCACGCCACACGTTTTTCACAAAATTACGAGATGTCCGTCCTATGATTTCCTTGTCTGTTCGCTGTATTGAAATGTGCCCAAGTCTGTCGGAATGCACAATGGACATAAATGGACGCAGGTGATCAGACAGGATGCTTGCAAGTGTCACGTGTCACAGTCGTATCTAGATATATCATGGGTCCCATATCACTCCTGCTGCACACGCCCCATACCATTACAGATCCTCCACCAGTTTGAACAGTCACCTACTGATATGCAGGATCCATGGATTCATGAGGTTGTCTCCATACCTGTCCATCCACTCGATACAATTTGAAACGAGACTCGTCCGACCAGGCAACACGTTTCCAGTCATTAACAGTCCAATGTCAGTGTTGACGGGCCCTGGCGAGGGTAAAACTCTCTGTTGTGCAGTCATCAAGGGAACACGAGTGGGCCTTCGGCTCCGAAAGTCCATATCGATGACGTTTCGTTGAATGGCTCGCACACTGATACTTGTTGATGACCCAGCACTGAAATCTGCATCAATTTGCGGAAGGATTACACTTGAGTCACGTTGAACGATTCTCTTCCGTTGTCGTTGGTCCCTTTCTTGCAGGAACTTCTTCTGGCCGCAGCGCTGTCGGAGATTTGATGTTTTACCGGATTCCTGATATTCACGGTACACCCGTGAAATGATCGCTACCTCGGAGATTCTGTGGAGAGGCTGTGTCCCATCGCTCGTGCGCCGACTATAACACCACATTCAAACTCACATAAATCTTGATAACCTACCATTGTAGCAACAGTAACCGACCAAACAACTACGCCAGACACTTGTCTTATATAGGCGTTGCCGACCGTAGCGCCGTATTCTGCATGTTTACGTAACTCTGTACTTGAATACGCATGCCTGTACCAGTTTCTTTGGCTAGTGGTAGATTTCCGCTTATTGGGAGAATTTTCGGAACATGTGGTGCATCTGTAAATGAGACCGCATATAGAAGACATATGCGATCCATTCTTTAGCACTGCTCCACTCTTTCCGATTCCCTCACTGTCGGAGTAAAGGAATGCAGCGGAGCATTTCAAAGGCAGCTGGATTTGCTACCGTTATAATTATTGATTTTAAATGCTGACCTGAAATTAAGAATAAATTCTGTGGAAGTGTATTATTTACAAGGGAGTTCCAGAATATCAAGAATCGAAAAGAAAAGTAATGACGAAGTGAGAGTTCAAATGAAGTCAGATGAATCACTGATAGGAAGCACTGAAAGAAAATTTCTAAAGTTTTATGGATATCTGATCATTGATGACAAAAAATTTTTTTGAACTGAAACCACCTGGCAGACGTAAACGGTGTTGGGGGGGGGGGGGGGGCGTTGGGTCAAGACGTTCTTCGAATGACCATATCAACGGAATAATGGGGCCTCGCGGGATACGCCATGAGGAGCCACGGAAAAGAGAGGCTTGGCAGAAGATAACAGGAATACAACAAAACGTTGTTATTAATTGATTTCTGTATCAATTAATCCTGTTATAACAATAATAATAAAATTCGGTAAACGTGCGAATGGTACTGAGGTGCTTCGCCAACTCAAATGGGAATTTCTTTTCGCGAATCATTTAGGGAACTGTAATCTGAAGCTGTATTCCGAACGATTCTACTGCCGCCAACGTACATTTTTTTTAAGGACCTTAAAGGTAATATGAGAGAAATTAGGTCTCGTACGGGGGCATGATCATTTTTCCCTCGCCTATTTGCGAATGGAACAGAAATGGAGACGGTTACTAGTGGTACAAGGTACCCTCAGCCACCCGCCATACGGTGGACTGTGTAGTATGTACGGAGATGTAGATGTAAGTAAGTTGCGAACGGGCGTTGAAAACTGAATTAACTTGGGGTAGCAAACGAGTACAGGTTACTCGCGAAATTGAAACGGTTCCTGATGATGCATTAGTAACCGTTCTGGGTGAAATCTGGAATGTTTATTTCTGCATCTTCCGTCAGCGACTATTCGTAGTAAAGTTTGCAGGTTTCCAACCCGCGACGAAATAACAGCAGACAACGGCTGCCGCTGTGTTATCTCTTTTGCCACTGACGTGAGTTTCATTATGCCGACGGAACACAAGCAGAGTTCATCTGACAGCATTAAGGAAGTAAAGTCGCGCCCATTCAGTCCTGTCACAACACTGCTCGCAGCGTCTTACACAAAATGCTCGCCTTTGCTGTCGAAATGGTAGCCTACCGTATCCCTTGTAACCTGGACACTTTGTATTGTCTTTGCATGATGTTTGGAGACATGGGTTCCTCAAAACACCGTATACTATTCTTAGAACATAGTTTGTTGTATTTGTTATATTCCCTGTAAAACAAGCTATAACGGAACAAAGGAAAAGACAAACGTATGGCTAAGGCGTTTATCGAGACCTTCGCTTTTAACACAGTGGTGTAGCACCACGTAATGCCAGTGATCTAGACTGTACACTGTATCACCGTTGTATTTTAACCGTGATCTACAGCAGCCCCTACTGTGTTGTACTCTTCAGTGTTGATGTCCAACTTCAAATTTCTGCTACCTATACATCCAGTCTCATGCTGTCTCCGTAAAGTACTTTGCAGAATTATATAGGAGCATTTTCACTTACATTTGTCATGCCTGACGCTCGTTTACTTTACCAACAGACACACCAGGGAACTGGGAACTGTTCATAACATCTCTGGACCGACGTCATTGGAGAAGGAAGAGACCCAAGTAGGTCTCTAAAAGCCAGTTCGTTTTCTACATCGATACGAGATGGCAGTTATAAGAGTCGAGGGACATGAAAGGGAAGCGGTGGTTGAGAAGGGAGTGAGACAGGGTTGTAGCATCTCCCCGATGTTATTCAATCTGTATATTGAGCAAGCAGTAAAGGAAACAAAAGAAAAGTTTGGAGTAGGAATTAAAACTCATGGAGAAGAAATTAAAACTGTGAGGTTGGCCGATGACATTGTAATGCTGTCAGAGACAGCAAAGCACCTGGAAGAGTAGCTGAACGGAATGGGTAGTGTCTTGAAAGGACGATATAAGATGAACATAAACAAAAGCAAAACGAGAATAATGGAATGTAGTCTAATTAAATCAGGTGATGCTGCGGTAATTAGATTAGGAGATGAGACGCTTAAAGTAGTAAATGAGTATTACTATTTGGGGAGCAAAATAACTGATGATGGTCGATGTACAGAGGATATAAAATCTAGACTTGCAATGGGAAGGAAAGCATTTCCAAAGAAGAGAACTTTGTTAACATCGAGTATAGATTTAAGTGTCAGGAAGTCGTTTCTGAAAGTATTTGTATGGAGTGTAGCTATGTATGGAAGTGAAACATGGACGATAATTAGTTTTGACTAGAAGAGAATAGAAGCTTTCGAAATGTCGTGCTACAAAAGAATGCTGAAGATTAGATGGGTAGATCACATAACAAATGAGGAGGTATTGTATGGAATTGGAGAGGAGAGAAATCTGTGGCACAACTTGACTAGAAGAAGGGATCGGTTGATAGGGCATATTCTGAGGCATTAAGGGATCACCAATTTAGTATTGGAGGGCAGCGTGGAGGGTAAAAACCGCAGAGGGAGACCGAGAGATGAATACACTAAACAGATTCAGAAGGATGTAGGTTGCAGTAGGTACTGGAAGATGAAGAATCCTGCACAGGATAGAGTAGCATGGAGAGCTGCATCAAACCAGTCTCTGGACTGCAGACCACAACAACAACAACCCCTTTAAGTATATTGAACAACACAGCAGCTGCAGTTCAGCGACAACTTTTTCACAGCTGCAGGAACATGCAAATTCGGCCGCTTTATCGAATACGCGATCCGACATCAGTGCCGATATTGCAGGCCCCTTCTCTATGTGCTCACGGTAAGATCATATGCTCTCAGCATAGTTGAAAATACTACATTAAGAAATCCGGCAAACATGTGTAACACAACGGCTTTTTATTTTACCTATTGCTGCTAATATTACCATTGTACCCCAGTGAAAGATATAGAGAAGCTAGAAAGTGTTGTACGAAAGACCAGTTCACCGGCCTGCGTTGCGTTGCCTACTAGCCTCCATATGACAAGGGCGTGCCCGTTATGTCCCATCTCCGGTCACCACACCCATCGAGTGGATAACTGACTTGTGTATCGATGACGTCATTTTATATATTATCCCGTTACCAGTGTAAGGCTGGTATCCCACCAAGGTGAAGGATGTCAAATGCGTGTATCATATTTGACAGTGACGGACCATGGGTCGATTTTGCGTATACTAAGGTTACATACGCGGTGATACCGAGAAATTTCTTATCAAGCATAAGAATATTACGGGTATGCTCAATTTAGTTAATATCGACTACGAACACAACTAAAAGTGTTCAATAAATTGCTGTTAACGTGGAAAATTTAAGCGAATGAAGTGCTTTCAAAGATATTATGACTTAAGTATGTTAGTTTACGTTGTAGTTGAAATAAAAAATGGACACCAGACTGAGACCAGTTACAATTACAAAGTAATGATCTTTTCTCGCATACGACTGAATGTGACGAAAATAAACTGGTTTTCAGACTGATAAAACTTCGTTACCATTGCTGAGCCTACATGAAGCTACAATGAAGTGCACACTATTATATTGCGACAAATATGTGCCGAAATGTAAATCTGTAAGAAGTGTTTCTGATATGTGTATTCAGCAAAATAAAAAAAGTTTTGTTCATGTAGATACTGATTGCAGGTTTTAGATTTTTTTTCCGTAGTTTTTACAGACATCATGTAACCAAAGGCGAATGAAATTTCTAGCCGTAGTTCCCATCCAACTCAGCGTACTGCATTCTAATTCTAAATAATAAACTAATTACCCTCCTCACTCCTTTCAAGCAAATTCCAATTCATTAATTCCCACAAAAACTGGTTTCCATCCCTGCTTAATGTTCATTTCATCATATTTAACATCAGCCTTTGCAAATCCAGTGAGAGACCTTCTGGAGACTTTTCCATATACTGTGAATTAGAGTAGTATAAATTCATGTTGATCGTGCACATTTTCTAATACTATCTACCCACTTTCCGCTAGGTTCTTTTCCTGGTCTTTGATTTTCTCTTGGGATCAAACGAGGTAATTATTTGGTCTACCGACAACCGACTTTAAAATCCATCGTCATGCACCTTCGTTTCACTAAGTCGTCTTTCATTATCTCTTGAAATCAATCAATGGTCTTGTTTGGTGTATTCGTTCTGCAATTGCAGATGCTTTGACTTTCTCTGCACTCAATTGTGTTGTTATTACTGTAACGTTCTGATGAAAACCTCCAGAGTACAAAGCGGTGCAGTTCGCCCTCAGGGATAACGTTGTAACGCAAATTTCGCGTTGTTTGTGTAATGGTATTTTATTGGATAGTGGATCATTATACCAAACAATCAAAATGCAATCCTGCATCAATTTGTCGTTATTACTTTGCTGTGAGACATTACAGACACTGTAGGTTTAGACTTCATGAAATTTTAGGATAAGTTGGAAAACAGAACGAGCAAATCGTATAGGACCTGCAATTCTGGGGTAAGCACGATGTAGGGGTCCTACGGCCCTGCCTTGTCATCGCTAGATGGCAGAGGCAACGTTATCACAGCAGCCGTGGACTTCAGTTCGTCACAGCTCGGTAAATTTGTACAAAATATTTATAAATTGTATACAAAAATGTTCCTTGTAAATTAGTTTACCTGCTGGTAAAATATTAACAAAATCCCTACAGCAGTTCAAGAGAGCAGTAGAGATATATAGAGAGATCTGAGCAAGGGGCACCAGTTTATGTATGTAGATGAGAAAGAAGAACATTGGGAGCACTGGCTGATCCAGTATATTGTTTTGGGAGCGGCTTGACCTGGGCTTTCTAAAGGTAAAAATTAATATTCTAAACAGCACACATATTTTATTTTGCTTATTTAACGCATAGCGGGTCTCCTCGGATAACGCTATGCAAATTCTTCAATGACTTCGACAGGTCGTAGGCCGCCAGGTATATCTCAGTAAATGTACATGGCAGCCAAACCATTAACCTTGTTATACGTTATTGTCGTGCGAAGGTACCACTTTATCAGTTTAAGCGAAGAGAAGCTATGCTCCACACTAAAAGTAGATACTGGTAATGTAGCGAGAATTAGTAAAAGAATTATTATCTTAGGAAAATATTCATTTGTCTCTTGATGTACCGCTGTTGATGTTGGGGGGGGGGGGGGATGTTCCCTGTCTCTCCAAAGCTCATTCCAAAGAGTCATTGCTCTTCTGTTTTTACGATGGCACCTGGTAAAAGGATGAACAGGTCGAGAGCTGAAGAGTGCTCTGTTCTCGAAAAGCGCCTCCTCAACTGTCCCAATACAAAATCGATGAAAGGAAGGAATACATTTACACTGAAACAAAACACGACATGACGTTATTGTCGAACTCTAAAGAACAGAAAAGAAAGAAATGCTGCATCAACCAAAAAGCGTCTGTATGTATTAACAGTTTATTTTAAGTGAGAAGTCAACTATCTCAATAGTTTGAGGTGGCAAAGGGACTATTCCAGGTATGCACACTCACCCCTATATTCTTAAACATCTACCTATAGGAGGCACTAAAATGCTGGAAAAGAATATCCGAGGAATGGGTATCCCCATAGACGATGAGATCTTGTTCACTTTATTTTTTTCTGACGTCCAAGTGTTAGTAGCTGGAGATGAGGAAGATGCAAATTCCATGTTCCTGAAATTATAAGAAGAATATGAAAAATGGGGTCTTGTCATAAACGTATCTAGAACCGAAAATCTGAATGTGGGAGAGAATGTTGTTAACGACTTACAACTCGGTGCTGATTGTGTTAAAGAGTGTCACAATTTGAAGTACCTGGGAGTGACACTGTCGTCCAATGGTAGACGTATGGATGATATAAACAATAAAATTGGCAAGGGCAAGCGAGCCATAAAACAAATAAATGGTATTCTCTGGAACAAAAACATAACGCGCAGAACAAAACACACAATCTACTACACAATTATTGAAAGTATCACAATATATGGTACAGAGTTGTGGGGACTAACTCAGATGCAGAAGAATTGCCTGCTCGCTGTCAAGACGGATTTCAGGAGACGGTATTGTGGATATTCTAGGCATGGTCATATTAGAAATGATAGGATCAGAGAGGTTATGGATGTCGAAAGCACAAGCCTAGACTACATAGAAAGGAAGCGCCTACTCTGGTATGGCCTCTTACAGCGTATATCAGACACAAGAAGGCCAAAATGTGTATGGCAACGGACTCCACATCAAAGAAGAAAGCGTGGTAAACGAGTGAGATGCTGGAAAGACGACGTCAACGAAGCAATGGCGGCGAGAGGTCTGGAATGACCCTGTACGAAGGAGATCGGGATGAGAGAGGTGGCGGCAGCCGTAGAAACCTCGCTCATATACGAGATAGCAAGCGTATGAAGACTTCGTGTATTGTGCTTTCTTATAAATTCAGCTACCTGATACATACACTGAGTTGTTATGTACCACTGGCATCCTTTGTTTCGTCCCCAAGGACAGCATAATGTTTTGCTTCTTTGACTTTGTCGAGTACCCTTTTCATGACAGAATGGCAACAATCAGTCACCTGATTCTGAGTTTTTTTGCTCAGATATGTAGCATTTTTTGGTGCTGTCTCCAAATGGTTTTGGGGAGACGAATCACCCGAGTCAAGGCGAAATTTTGAAAGTGCTCGAAATTTTCCTTGGTTGATTTCATCACTCAGTGTACCATCATCTCGGTGGCCTCTTAACGGTATGTTTCTCTACCACATAATATGATCGTCTGTACTATAGGAATCATCCACTCTCTGTTTGGTTTAATCATCTTCAGTTTCTCAATTTCGATTAAATTATTTACAGCTTTTTCAGGGTTTTCATATGAACTGAGTGCTTTTTAAAACTGCCATTTTTGATAATCTGTAGTAGAATGGTTTATGAAGATTTCTAGTGCTTTTTTGTATTTGCAAAGGGGACGAGTGACTAAAGATCTTAGATCCACAGTATGCTTGCCCCCACTATCTGGACCATAAAATAGTACCCAAGGCAAACAATATGCACCGCTCAGTTGTTGGCTATAGACTAGCCAAGAATATTCCTTTCGCCAATCAGAATGGAACTTTCTGTTTTTTCCACCTTTGGCCTGCCCCGGATATTCATAATTTCGAGGTTGTTCTGAAGATTCCGTCAGATGTTTATACTTTTCATCGTCTTTGAGTATTTCCTACCACATAAGAAATATCAAAAGGATTTTCAGCGTAAGTAGTCTTTGTACTAGCCACAACCACTGACACTGTTCCGGTTCTGTAACAACAGCAAACAAAAAGTACAACTTGTACGCGAATCATAGAATCATTCATAAGCAAATAAACAACTTACCAACAACTAAAACAACTCTTCGAAACTATATTACATGTTTATTCAAAAAGGCCAATAACAATTTGAGGCTTTAAATTAAAACCCATTAATATGAAGGTTTTCTTTTATTATGGGACATACTTGAAATCAGCTATTCCCTGTAAATGTTACATACAAACTAACCTACTCGACGAACATGTAGGAAACAGTTGATTTTTCGCAATTTTGAAGTTGCACCCACAGTAAAAGTTGTTCTTATTGATAACTTCCTTAACCCATTAAAAGATTATTTACCAATTTTAGGTAAATAACGCGGTATAAAGGTATGAAACTCACTGCAACACCAGCATGCGTGCGAAGAAAGCTACTCTGTGCTATGTAGGGCAGGCAGAGAGGATCGAGTGCTCAGAGTATTTTTGTTGCCAACAGCGAAACGAAATTTCCCGCTAAATGAACTTACTGAAAACCGCTATAAACCACTACATTTTTCATCGTACCTTTAACAAAACCATTAGATCGTTATTTTTTACGGACTGATTATGTTGAGTAACCAAAAGTATGAGAGAATTCAATTTATCGCTTTGTTTAACGCTAGAAGAATATTATGAAATGTGGCACAACGAACTTACCTAAGAGAAAATGAAGATCCCAGGGTTATCAACGTCTTCCACGACGGAAGATTAAACACCGGAGGCAGAGGCAGAACAGATAAAGTATGTGTAGATGCTTTACATTGCATCAACAGTTCCTCCCAGGTCACATGAAATTTAATGAAACCGCAAACAGTTGTAAATTGACGGTCAATTAACAAGATGGCTTTCGCTGCGTTAAAGAATCATCTTCAGGCGTAAGTGGTGTCACATAAATTAGCACATGGAGACACTCTAACGTTCGTAGTCAGAGAATTCAGTCCCATGAGCAGGGGATGTGCTCAACGAATAAAAATCGGCGAAATATTGGGGAGAATAATACAGGGGATGCGGCAACTGTAGTCGGTAGTCGTAAGGGTAAAGCACTTTTGGATTCTCTGACTACGAACGTTGGGTTGCATCTCCAGTGGTAATTTATGTGACACCACGTACAAACGAATACTCTGCATTAACGCATCGAAACCGGTCGCGTCAATAAACCATCAGTTAGCGGCGGTCTGCGGTTTTAATTGAGTTTCAAGCCACCATGAATTTCAACGGCGGTGGCTGCCCGCGTTACGAAGTTCCTACGTGCGTCAGCGCTTCTGCTGGTAGTTCATTATTGTGGCAACATTGTTTCTTCCGTCTGATTCCTGCTCGAATCGACAAATGCGAAATCATCATTTCGTATCTCACTTTGTTTCTCGCTATAGTTTTTATAATGTTCTTCTGGCTAAAAGAACTGGATGCATCTCAGGCATAGGACATGTTCTTGTTGTTGGTATAATTAAGATTATCTCAGTTCCTTATTTTCGAACTAATGTCCTAGATATGTTTTGGGATCTAAGTGGTTTTCAAAGTCTAAATTTAATTTTCTTTGTTACAATAGGTAGGGACAAAAACTTTTTTTATTAATGATTCTGTTAGCACAACGCGGTTTTTTAATGACTTACACGGATCATCTGTTGTATTGGGTTCAAAATGCTTCTAACCAGATGCCATCTGGAAATAATCGTCTTGGAAAATATTTAAATACGCCTAACTGGATTCATTAGAAAACACTGAATAAAGCATTTCTGCAATGTAACAGTTATCTTTGATTCACGTTATTTCAATCTAGGTTCGAAGTTCTAACCGCTGGTCTGCAGTTCTTGTTACCGCAGGCTGTGTACACGACCATCGCGTATCACATGTGAGTGGAATGTTAAGGGGTTCTGCTCCTTTCACAGTCTGATAAATGTCACTATTCAGCAGTTATCGAGTTGAAGAACGCTAAAACCAGTTTTATGTTTCCCTAACTAAGAAGTCCAGGTTGCCTAGAGCGTCTCATTTGCAGCAGAAGTAGCAAGTTGAACTGAATGGCTTACACGTTTTATAACAATCAGATCCTGAATTACATTTTCAAAAATTTGATTGACGCCATTTTGAACACCTATAATTACATTTGTACTATCTGTGCCTATACCCTGCAGCTCGTTTGGATCAAATTTCAATCCTTGAGGCGTGTCTTTAATTGTTGTTACGCTAGACTGTGAATAATAATGTTAGAGATCGGCTGATGTTAAAAACGTGTAAATGATGGCATTGGTTACAGTACTGTAACATAATATTGTTATTCCTAATAATTTGGTCACACCAATCTCTGTTGATTCATTAATTATAATGACGTACATGCTGTCACCGATACCTTGTCCCAAATTTCCCAAAATATACCGCCTTATTACATGTCTAGCTGCACTACATTTTGTTCTACGTATTTAAGTTTTCTGGAAGTATTACTGTCTGTGAACTTACTCTTGCACAAATCAGTTCAGTGATGACATGACATGAACAGACACTGGGTGGAAACCATTAATGAAAGGTAATCCTCTGCTTGATTCACTTCTGAATACTCTTCCATATCCGACCGTTGAGGCCGAGCGGTTGTAGGCGCTTCAGTCCGGTTAAAATGGCTCTGAGCACTATGGGACTTAACATCTGAGGTCATCTGTCTCCTAGAACTTAGAACTACTTAAACCTAACTAACCTATGGACATCACACAAATCCATGCCCAAAGCAGGATTCGAACCTGCGACCGAAGCGGATGCGCGGTTCCAGGCTGTAGCGCCCAAAATTGCTCGGCGCTTCAGTCCGCAACCGCGCTGCTGCTTCGGTCCCAGTTTCGAATCCTGCCTCGGGCATGGATGTGTGTGATGTCCGTAGGTTAGTTAGGTTTAAGTACTTCTAAGTTCTAAGGGACTGATGATGACGTCAGGTGTTGTCTCATAGTGCTTAGAGCTATTAGAACTCTTTCACAGTTTTGAAAGGTATTTTTGTTTGTTGACAATGGTGCTGCCGCTGTCTTGTGTGTGTGTGTGTGTGTGTGTTATTTTACGTCACTGTGGCTTATAATTGCGGCAGAACACGATAACAAAATATTAAGGCAAAATTTACATATTGTCTTGTGTCATCGCTTTGAATTCTTTCTAGCCAGTCTGAAAATGTACTATCGCGTAGCGATTCTGCACGAAAGTTATGGGTATACTGTCCCTTTACTTTACGTATATTTAGCACTAAAACAACAGCAAGGTATTTAAGAAACACCACATTACCACCGGCACTACAGATAAGCACTGTGCACGCAATTGCAGATTTATTAATTCTAGGGCGCATGACATAACGGGTGCATAACAATACGACCACAACACGTATATTATAAACGTTTATGCCTCATAAATTTAAGAAGTACTGAACGTTAGCAAATTAAATAGTGCTGTTTGCTGTATGTAGAATGGATTAAGTGATTTAAAAAAATAATTTTACCATAAACCACTTAAATCTTCTTACAATCCACCATAGTTCACACCAGCCAGTTGATGCTAAATCTGCCTACCATACAGGTAGTCAAAACCACTAAATTGAGGGGGAAAAACCACCAACTTCGCAATACGATCCAGAGTCCAGTCCACAGCCACTCACACCACACCGACCGAAAGATCAAAGAACTCGGCCCAATAAAAGTCACGAACTCGAATACTCGTCTTTGTATGATTTTAATTAAGTACATACAAAATAATCAGAAAGATGTACCTGCTGAATGTTGAGACGACAATTATTAGTCACCGACATTGTTTCCTGGTAAAACTGGTTCATTTTCACTCGATTCTACTTTCTATTTCCTCCTTTTCAGTAAAAATGAACGAAAAAGATCTCCTTCTCTACGTTTCGATGTCATTTTTCTTTAAATCTGACAAATAATACAAAAGCACGCCTTGATTACAATTAAAAACCACTTGAACAGCGCATTCTATTGTGTCTGATTCGACAAAGGATACAACAATGCCCTATGTGTACAGCAGCGCGCCGCGCGAACCCGCAAACCGCACACTCGTAGCGGGCGGGCGGCTGGCGGTGACAATGGTGTTGGTATGTAGCTGCGTGGCGCGAGATTTTAAGTCTAGCCACGTAAGCACCTTCTTAGAGAAAGGTAAAATCTGAAAACATACTACACCTATTTAAAATGTATTACGTAACAGGTGATGAAAATTGTACTGTAGATGATGTAGAACTAAGACAGTAGGATTCTATCAAGTTTAATTTGAGATTTGTCACGGATGGACCCAGATGATTTTCTTTAGGGGGGAAGGGGGCTTGACCCTCTTAGCCCCCCTCTCGTCCTCCCTCCCCGAATCCGCTACCAAATGGAAGGAAGATTTACATTGCCAGCAGTAGGGAGGTGGGGAGGCACCTAGAAGCAGCCTTTTTGCTGCATTTCAGCCAGGCCTGTGATTACAGTAATAAAAATATTTAAAAACACACTGTTACTAAAGAAAAAAAACTTTCTTGAACATTGTTAGGTGATTGGAGAGGTCGTGATATCGCTAAAGTTGATACTGATTTAGGCTTCTAAAAAATGGTTCAAATGTCTCTGAGCACTATGGGACTTAACAGCTATGGTCATCAGTCCCCTAGAACTTAGAACTACTTAAACCTAACTAACCTAAGGACATCACACTACAACCAGTCATCACGAGGCAGAGAACATCCCTGACCCCGCCGGGAACCGAACCCGGGCGCGGGAAGCGAGAACGCTACCGCACGACCACGAGCTGCGTTCGATTTAGGCTTCTGATAACATTTTCTTGGTAAAGGATTTTTATGCGACTATGAGCCGGAAGTGATACGAAAATGAAATTAGAGGTTAGGTAGAATGGAATTGAAGGGTTTATCTCAAAAATTATATAAGTCTAGGAGGACAAGACAGCTGAAAATACTAAAAACTTATTCAGACTCCTTCTGGACAAGCGTCGGAAGGTCCACTGTCCTGGTCGACAGCCGTGTCATCCTTATTCTCCACAGTCTTCGTACATCCATATTTAAACTGGTTGAAGGTGGGACACAGCTGGTATAATGTTTATTAAACTGAAACTCCTCCAGCTGTACTTAAGATTACTAAATAAAAAATCTTAAGTACAGATGGAGGAATTTCATTTTAATAAAAAATTGTCTATACATGTCAATGCATGTGGATATGGAGGGGCATGTGGTCAGCGTACCGCTCTCCCGGCCGTTGTCAGCTTTCGTGACCGGAACCGCTACTTGTCAGTGAAGTAGCTCGCCCGTTTGCCTCAGAAGGGTTGGTGCAGCCCGCTTTCCAACAGCACTTGACAGACTGCACGATCACCCATCCAATTGCTAACCAATCCTGACACCGCTTATTTTCGGTGATTTGAGGGGAACCGGTGTTAACAATGCGGCAAGGCCGTTGGTTGCTGAAAATGCACCAGGAAATAATACGGATAAGTGGAGGTGCATAGAAATTGGAATTTTGTGCCAAAGGCGTAGTACATAGGCCTGGAGTCTTATGGGCGTTGCATCAGTCGATCATCCCATAATTTTCATAGCTAAATTACTCTCTGACTTGTCAGTAATTCGGTAGCCACCGAAAACAGCATATGAAGGAGAATACTATCGTCACGCTATTTTGTAAGACCTTCATTTGAAGCACTGACACTATCTTATTTTCCTGCCTCGACGTTTGCTATCTATTAGTAACATACGGTTACTTAATTTTTATTTACAAACATCAAAAAAAGTTTTGCATCACCTTCATTCCGAGAGTTCCGGAACCTGTAAAGAAAATTGGAATACAGAGCAACACAAACATCATTTCCGCACTTTTTACTGCTCATGAAAACTACACATTGCATGTTATATACAGCGAGGCCTTCAGAGGTGGTGGTCCAGATTGCTGTACACACCGGTACTTCTAATGCCCAGTAGCACGTCCTCTCGAATTGATACATGACTGTATTCGTAGTGGCATACTACCCGCAAGTTCATCAAGGCACTGTTGGTCCACATTGTCCAACTCCTCAACGGCGATTCAGCGTAGATTTCTCAGAATGGTTGGTGGTTCACGTCGTCCATAAACAGCCGTTATTCAATGTAACCCACGCATGTTCCATAGGGACCATTACTGGAGAATATGCTGGCCACTCTAGTCGAGCCATGTCGCTATCCTCAAGGAAGTCTTTCACAAGATGTGAGCGATGTCGGCGCGCACTGTCGACCATGAACACGAATGCCCCGCTGATATGCTGCCGACATAGTTGCACTATAGGTTGGAGGATATCATTCACGTATCGCACAGCCGGTACAGCAACCTCCATGACCACCATCGGCGTATGTCGGCCCCACAAAATGTCACACCAAAACAGCAGGGAACCTTCACCTTGCTGCACTCACTAGACAGTGTGTCTAAGGCGTACAGCCTGACGGAATTGCTCCAAACACTTCTTCGACGATTGTCTGGTCGAAGGCATATTCTACACTCATCGATGAAGAGAACATTATGCCAGTTCTGAGCGATCCATTCGTCATGTTGTAGGGCCCATATGTACCGCGCTGCATATTGTCGTGATTACAAAGATGGACCTCGACATGGACGTCGGGAGTGAAGTTGCGCACCATGCAGCCTATTGCACGCAGTTTGAGTCGTAACACAACGTCGTGTGGTTGCACGAAAAAGCATTATTCAACATAGTGGCGTTCCTGTCAGGGTTCCTCCGAGTCACAATTCGTAGGTAGCGGTCATCCACTGCAGTAGTAGCCCTTGGGCGGCCTGAGCAATCCATGTAATCGACACTTCCTCTCTCTCAGTACCTCCTCCATGTCCGAACAACATCGCTTTGGTTTACTCCGTGATGCCTGGACACTTCCCTTATTGAGAGCCCTTCCTGGCACAAAGAAAAATGCGCACCCGTTCGAATCGCAGTATTGATCGCCTATGCAAGGCTGGACTACAGACAACACGAGCAGTATACCTCCTTCCTGAAGGAATGACTGGAACTGATCGGCTGTCGGACCCCCTCGGTCTAATAGTCGCTACTCATGCATGACTGTTTAGATCTTCCGGCGCTTTCAGTGACATCTCTGAACAGTCAAAGGGACTCGGTGCATGATGCAATATCCACAGTCAACGTCTATCTTGAGGAGTTCTGGGGACTGGGGTGATGCGAAACTTCTTTTGATGTGTGTACTTCTGATCTTTGAGTTGTAGTGGTTCCGTTATCGCAGTGATTGAGTAATTAACTAATTAGGACAAGATATAAGGAATGTTGCAGCCTGACACGTTACCCCGTGGATGAGCTAACAGCGACAGTAGTCCCTCGTGAATTGTAGCATTTGCAGGTACTATGTTGACCAACTCATAAAGTCAAGCACACGTAAAAGTCCCCTAGCTCAACAGGTATAAGTTAGCTTATCTTGTGTCTTGTAAAGCTATTGTCATATCCATATTGGTTATATCCTCCGCTGCTCGCAGATTCTAGCATGCTTATAATAAACTGAACGGTGCAATGACAAGTGGGAAAGCCAGAACTCCACTTTAATAAAATTCTCGATACAAAAGAATCTACCTTACTTTTTTTAAACAGGGAAAGCAGTTCTATAGAGCCTATTTAATGGGAACACATGTATCGTATTCCTAACGTTGTGGTTCCGACAATTCAGTGTTTAAAACTTTTTCCATTGTTTGCCTCCAGAAGTTGGATAAAAATTCGCATAGTCTAATCTTATCGATCACCAGTGTAAGCTTACAAAAGTCTCCACATAACTTTAATGATCACACGAGTTCCCCCACACCCGAGATAACACTTAAATGTATTCCGAGGCCGAATAATGCTTTCATAAAATATCCATTCACAGTAAGTGCATGGTATCGACCTGAATACTAGTCGAAGAGTGGGTGTTGAGCTAGCTTCGGTGTTCCGGGCCTGCCTGCATATTTCCGATTGGACTGTTTAGTCGGCCAACGATAGACAACATTATACAAAATTCTAATTAAAGCGTGGGATTGATTTTGGAGTTTATGAAATAATGCATATATAGTTGCTGATGTGGAATAGGTCGACAGTCGTTGGAGGCGTGTATAAATATTTAAACAGATATTATTAAAAGACTAAGACATGCACTTACCGCCAAGCTTCGCAGGGCGAATCTCCACATTCTCTGCACCTGCCAGTACTACACGGTTCCCACTCAGCCTTCCGTTCTGACGCTTCGTGATCGTCAGTTGTTTTGTGGGACGGGGAGTGCTACCGATCATAACTGTTTGTTGGCTTATGGTTACGTAAGCCTCTGCTGTAATGCGTAATGAAGTCCAACAAAATGTGAGCTGACTTGGAGCACAAATACCACAGTGTATCTTGCAGCCGAAACCTCATTCGACATTCTGTTCTAGAGCTTCTTTAGTAGTTCTACAGAATTTCTCTCCTGTTTCACTCCATGCCAATTATTTCATCGCAGATTGGTGTTTCTTATACGGAACACAATCTACAACTACCTCCCACAAATAAATTAAATAGTTCCAAATCCCCTGTTTGAGCCAAAATTTACAGGAGGTTTCTCTTTGTTACAGGGCAGATGAAACAACTGAAAGTGCTCTCCCATTTGTTTTCAATCAGCGACCGTTCTGCCATACTAACAGCCAACCTGATAATTGGCTAAACATTTAATGCGTTCGGTAGAAAACCTCCCTCTGTTCCTTGGAGCAGAGAATCAAAGATGTGCCAGTAATGGCCAGAGATTGGTTCCACTCACTTGGTTGTGCTGCAGGTATGTTGGAAGAAGAAATCTGGTACACGTCTGAAAACATATGTCAGTCATCTCGCGACATCGGGGTGGGTTATTTATTTATTTACTTATTTAACCTGATCAGATTAGGGCCATCAGGCCCTCTCTTACATCGGACCAGTGTTCCACACATGCAGCATTTCACACATCAGAGTTACATCATGACCATAGTTTAAATGAGAAAATTAGCTTACTCTAGTGACAATATGAATAAAGAGTAGTGACTAAGACCTAATAAAGTAAATGCGGCAGTATTTTTACAACAGGTGCTATACATACAGATTATGGTAAAAGCAATAATAATAACAGTAAAAAGAATCAAATAATAATGATAAACATGACTAAGTCCTAATAAAGTAAATGCTGGCAGTATTTTTACAACAGGTGCTATACATACAGATTATGAAAAAAGCAATAATAATAATAATAGTAAAAAAAATCAAATAATAATGACAAACATGAGAAGGATTGGCAATAGTAATGAAGGTTTGTGCAGATGTACATAATATCTTAGTGTGTAAAGTAGATGTTTACTAGTATAGCGAGTTTTGGGGAAGGGAGATCTAAGGAGGGGGAAAGAGGGAAGTAATGAGGTAAAGTGCATTCGTGTACAGAGGAAGGCATTACTGTTGCTTAAGTAGATACGTAATTAACTGATTTTTGAAGCCGGACGTGTTTTTAAGTTCTCTAACATAACGAGGGAGGTTATTCCAGAGTCGGCTTCCCGCTACTGTAAAGGACTTGGAGAAGGTGACTGAGCGATGCAGTGGAACGGAGAAGATTTTATTATAATGGGAACATGTGTTTCTGTCATGTTGTTCCGACATGAGCGTTAGGGACGAGGAGAGATATGAGGGACAGTGTACATTTATAAGGCAGTAGATGAGACAGAGTGTGGTGACTGAGCGATGCAGTGGAACGGAGAAGATTTTATTATAATGGGAACATGTGTTTCTGTCATGTTGTTCCGACATGAGCGTTAGGGACGAGGAGAGATATGAGGGACAGTGTACATTTATAAGGCAGTAGATGAGACAGAGTGTATGGGAATCTCTGCGTTTGTCTGCACTCAGCCAGGACAATTTTGCATATGCAGGTGAAATGTGATCAAAAAGTCGAACGTCAAAGATATATCGGACGCAGGCATTCATGGCCAGTTCTAGACGTCGGAAATTTTCCTGAGAGAGGCCTTGTAGGACAATAACGCTGTAGTCAATTATTGGGAGTATAAGCGTTTGTACTAATTTCTTTTTTCAGATCGAAAGGGAAGAGTTCTTTATATTTTTGTAGGACATGAAGGGATGCTGATGCTTTTTTGCACACTGCAGTTACGTGCTCTATCCAATTTAGATTTTCATCTATTATTACTCCCAAACTCTTTGCTGAGGGAGAGAAGTTAATATTTCTTCCATTTAGGATAAGAGGTGGTACGGATTCCCGATGTTTTGGGCTTATGAGCTTAGAGTGACCAACAAGTACCGCTGGGTTTTAGATGGGTTTAGTTTTAGACCTATGTCCTGTGCCCATTTTGACAGTGCATTGAGGTCAGTATTGATATTTTCAATAGCTTTCTTGAGATTGCTTGGTTTCGCACTTAGATACAACTGAAGGTCATTAGCATACATATGGTATTTGCAATATGTCAGAACCGATGACACATCATTGACATACAGAGAGAAGAGTATAGGACCTAATACTGAGCCTTGGGGAACGCCTGACACTACCGGCCGCCATTGTGATTTTATATTCCCAGACAGGACGCGTTGCTGACGAGACGTCATGAATGAGCGAAACCATTGCACTGCACTTGGTGAGAAATTTAGACCGCTAAGTTTGGCCAGTAAGATGTCGAAGTCAACAGTATCAAATGCTTTGCTGAAATCTAAGAAGCAAATGATTGTCCCTTCTTGTCTGTCCATGGCAAGTTTCAGGTCATCCGTCACCTTTATCAGAGCGGATGTTGTGCTTCGATGTTTACGGATACCTGATTGGTATTGTCTAGTAGGTTGTTAGTAGTTAGGTAGTTGGTGAGCTGGTCATGAACTATATATTCTAAGGCCTTTGATAGTGCAGGAAGAAGGCAGATGGGGTGGTAGTCAGAGGGTGCTGTGGCGATGTCCTTTTTAGGCAGTGGCTTAATTTGTCCCAGTTTCCAGGCCTCAGGGAAAACACTTGTGATTTATGAGTCGTTGAAAATGTCTGTTATAGAGGGTATTAGTTGGTCAATAATAAGTTTTACAATCTGGATAGTGATACCATCATGTCCAGTAGATGCTGATCTAATCTGTATTATAGCTGTCTTGACAGTACTGCAAGTGACGTGTTGTAGATAGAATTTTTCTTTGCTACAGTCGTTCATCCCCATGAAGTAATCAATGATTCTCTGTTTTTTTTTTTTTGCGGTTCAATTTTGGTTGTAGGTAATGTGAAGAATCGGTTTAGTTCTTCAGCTGGGACCGTGTGATTTTCTGCAACTTTTATTTTGCCTAGACCGAGACTACGGAGATTTTTCCACAGGATAGCTGGTCTACATCTACTGTCAGCTAGTCAGCTAATGTACGGGCATGTCTGAACTTAGCGTTTCTCACCGCTTGACTGACTTTGTTTCGTTTCTGCTTGTATACAGGATGATTTTCAGGTGTAGGGTGTATCTTGTATGCTCGGTGTGCAGCATCTCTGAGATTCATGAGCTGTTTTAGTTCATCAGTCAGCCAAGGTGCAGGTTGCCTTTTTACTTTTCTGGTCTTTATTGGAGCATATTTGTCATATTGTTGAGTAATTTTGTTAGTGAAATCCTGGAGTTTGTCGTTTATGTCCATGAAGGGAGTAGAGGTCATCCCCCAAACTATTTCTTGTGCCTCAGTTTCGAGTTTAGGCAAATTTAAGCGTTTGAGATCTCGGTATGAAGACAGTTTTTGTTTCTTTCTAGGACATTCTAGTGAATACGTCATGGAAGTGATGTCATGGGCAGACATGCCAGGCGCAGATGTTTGAGAGGTGCGGATTATTCTGTTCGGAGATTTCGTTGCGAATATATCTATGAAAGTGTGACTGGTAGTCGTGTGATGAGTAGGTGCCAGCTGAAGTAGCGTCATATTTGAGGAAGAAAGCATCCTCTTAAATTTCCCAGTGGAAGGACTATTGCACAGAAAATTAATGTTAGTGTCACCTCCTATAATTACATATTCATTTGACGATTCGAGACTAGGGAGGGCAGTTTCGAAGCATGCGAAACCACCTACTTTAGGAGGTTTGTAAGGGACACATATTAAGCACTTTCTGTAAATTGATTTGATCTCTGTGAACATATATTCCACTTGTTTATCTACATTGTTGTCGGATGTGTGTAGTACTGTAGGTGAGAAATCAGAGCGTATGTACACCCCTACTCCGCCCCCTCGTCTGTTGCATCTGTCGTGCCTGAGAAAGATCTAGCCATCTAGGTTTACGGAAGTTGTAGGAATACTTGGTTTGAGCCAAGTCTCTGACAAAAGTATTACGTGTATATCAGCAGCTTGAAATATATATTTGAACTCGTCGAAGTGAGCTGGCAGAGACTGGACATTTGCATGTGCAATATGCAGCTTGGTGCGTTCTGGTGTTGATTGCCCGAGGAGGCTGCCGACCGATGTTTGCGGGTCGTGGTTGGTGTTGACAGGAGGTTCTGGCATGAGGAATGCAGAAGGCGTGTGAAGGAGGGGGGGGGGTGAGGGGTGTCGTCCCAGTTCTGTGCAGTGAAAGCTGCCGGGAAGGGGAGGGGGTAGGGCCCCGGGGAGGCAACGGTATCTGCGCCCAAGGTCAGCGAGGTCTGCAACGGTTCTGGAAGTAGCCGTGGGCTGGCAGGGGAAGGAATTTCGCTAAACACAATGAGAGTAATCTCCACGTTACGACAGAGTGTGAAATTAATTTCACTTATGAGGATTACAACTAAAGTATGATGGTGGGTTGCTAATTAAGCATGGAAGTGAGACTACCTTATGTAAAAATTAACAAAATTACATGAGAAAAACAGTTAAAGATGAAAATAGTTATGTGGAGAAACGAAATGTTGATAATACAAATAATAGCAAAAATTACACGAGAAAAAAATAATTAGAGATAAAAAAATAGTTATGTAGAGAAACGAACAATTTGATAACACATTAGTTAAGATATGAACCATGAACCATGGACCTTGCCGTTGGTGGGGAGGCTTGCGGGCCTCAGCGATACAGATGGCCGTACTGTAGGTGCAACCACAACGGAGGGGTATCTGTTGAGAGGCCAGACAAACGTATGGTTCCTGAAGAGGGGCAGCAGCCTTTTCAGTAGTTGCAGGGGCAACAGTCTGGATGATTGACTGATCTGGCTTTGAAAATAACCAAAACGGCCTTGCTGTGCTGGTACTGCGAACGGCTGAAAGCAAGGGGAAACTACAGCTGTAATTTTTCCCAAGGGCATGCAGCTTTACTGTATGGTTAAATGATGATGGCGTCCTCTTGGGTAAAATATTGCGGAGGTAAAATAGTCCCCCATTCGGATCTCCGGACGGGGACTACTCAAGAGGACGTCGTTATCAGGAGAAAGAAAACTGGCGTTCTACGGATCGGAGCGTGGAATGTCAGATCCCTTAATTGGGCAGGTAGGTTAGAAAATTTAAAAAGGGAAATGGATAGGTTAAAGTTAGATATAGTGGGAATTAGTGAAGTTCGGTGGCAGGAGGAACAAGACTTTTGGTCAGGTGAATACAGGGTTATAAATACAAAATCGAATATAGGTAATGCAGGAGTAGGTATAATAATGAATAAAAAAATAGGTGTGCGGGTAAGCTACTACAAATAACATAGTGAACGCATTATTGTGGCCAAGATAGACACGAAGCCCACGCCTACTACAGTAGTACAAGTTTATATGCTAACTAGCTCTGCAGATGATGAAGAAATTGATGAAATGTATGATGAGATAAAAGAAATTATTCAGATAGTGAAGGGAGATGAAAATTTAATAGTCATGGGTGACTGGAATTCGAGTGTAGGAAAAGGGGGAGAAGGAAACATAGTAGGTGAATATGGATTGGGGCTAAGAAATGAAAGAGGAAGCCGTCTGGTAGAATTTTGCACAGAGCATAACTCTATCATAGCTAACACTTGGTTCAAGAATCATAAAAGAAGGTTGTATACATGGAAGGATCCCAGAGATACTGAAAGGTATCAGATAGATTATATAATGGTAAGACAGAGGTTTAGGAACCAGGTTTTAAATTGTAAGACATTTCCAGGGGCAGATGTAGACTCTGACCACAAACTAATGGTTATGAAATGCAGATTAAAATTGAAGAAACTGCAAAAAGTTGGGAATTTAAGGAGATGGGACCTGGATAAGCTGACTAAACCAGAGGCTGTACAGTGTTTCAGAGAAAGCATAAGGGAACAATTGACAGTAGTGGGGGAAAGAAGTACAGTAGAAGAAGAATGGGTAGCTCTGAGGGATGAAGTAGTGAAGGCAGCAGAGGATCATGTAGGTAAAAAGACGAGGGCTAGTAGAAATCCTTGGGTAACAGGAGAGATATTGAATTTAGTTAATGAAAGGAGAAAATATAAAAATGCAGTATATGAAGCAGGCAAAAAGGAATACAAAAGTCTCAAAAATGAGATCGACAGGAAGTGCTAAATGGCTAATCAGGGATGGCTAGAGGACAAATGTAAGGATGTAGAGGCTTGTCTCACTAGGGGTAAGATAGATACTGCCTACAGGAAAATTAAACAGACCTTTGGAGAAAAGAGAACCACTTGTATGAATATCAAGTGCTCAGATGGAAACCCAGTTCTAACCAAAGAAAGGAAAGCAGAAAGATGGAAGGAGTATATGGAGGGTCTATACAAGGGCGATGTACTTGAGGACAATATTATAGAAATGGAAGAGCATGTAAATGAAGATGAAATGGGAGATGCGATACTGCGTGAAGAGTTTGACAGAGCATTGAAAGACCTGAGCCGAAACAAGGCCCCGGGAGTAGACAACATTCCCCTAGAACTACTGACGGCCTTGGAAGAGCCAGTCCTGACAAAACTCTAACAACTGTTGAGCAAGATGTATGAGACAGGTGAAATACCCACAGACTTCAAGAAGAATATAATAATTCCAATCCCAAAGAAAGCAGGTGTTGACAGATGTGCAAATTACCGAACAATCAGTTTAATAAGTCACAGCTGCAAAATACTAACACGAATTCTTTACAGACGAATGGAAAAACTGGTAGAAGCGGACCTTGGGGAAGATCAGTTTGGATTCCGTAGAAATATTGGAACATGTGAGGCAATTCTGACCTTACGACTTATCTTAGAAGAAAGATTAAGGAAAGGCAAACCTACGTTTCTGGCATTTCTAGACTTAGAGAAAGCTTTTGACAATGTTGACTGGAATACTCTCTTCCAAATTCTAAAGGTGGCAGGGGTAAAATACAGGGAGCGAAAGGCTATTTACAATTTGTACAGAAACCAGATGGCAGTTATGAGAGTCGAGGTACATTATAGGGAAGCAATGGTTGGGAAGGGAGTGAGACAGGGTTGTAGCCTCTCCCCGATGTTATTCAATCTGTATATTGAGCAAGCAGTAAAGGAAACAAAAGAAAAATTCGGAGTAGGTATTAAAATCCATGGAGAAGATATAAAAACTTTGCGGTTCGTCGATGACATTGTAATTCTGTCAGAGACAGCAAAGGACTTGGAAGAGCACTTGAACGGAATGGACATTGTCTTGAAAGGAGAATGTAAGATGAACATCAACAAAAGCAAAACGAGGATCATGGAATGTAGTCGAATTTAGTCGGGTGATGTTGAGGGAATTAGATTAGGAAATGAGACACTTAAAGTAGTAAAGGAGTTTTGCTATTTGGGGAGAAAAATAACTTATGATGGTCGAAGTAGAGAGGATATAAAATGTAGACTGGCAGTGGCAAGGAAAGCGTTTCTGAAGAAGAGAAATTTGTTAACATCGGGTATAGATTTAAGTGTTAGGAAGTCGTTTCTGAAAGTATTTGTATGGAGTGTAGCCATGTATGGAAGTGAAACATGGACGATTAATAGTTTGGACAAGAAGAGAATAGAAGCTTTCGAAATGTGGTGCTACAGAAGAATGCTGAAGATTAGATGGGTAGATCACATAACTAATGATGAGGTATTGAATGGAATTGGGGAGAAGAGGAGTTTGTGGCACAACTTGACGTGAAGAAGGGATAGGTTGGTAGGACATGTTCTGAGGCATCAAGGGATCACAAATTTAGCATTGGAGGGCAGCGTGGAGGGTAAAAATCGTAGAGGGAGACCACGAGATGAATACACTAAGCAGATTCAGAAGGATGTAGGTTGCAGTAGGTACTGGGAGATGAAGAAACTTGCACAGGATAGGGTAGCATGGAGAGCTGTATCAGACTAGTCTCAGGACTGAAGACCACAACAACAACAACAAAGATATGGTTGACAGTGTAAACAATATAACCTTACAGGTTAGTGGCAGAAATATTAGACATGATTTAGCTTCTAAAGCACAGGCTTTAGAGTTCATTAACATTGCAAATTGTTTTCTTTCCGTTTTCGGTCTTAAGCATTATCCTGCCGTCATTTGTCCATACGTTCTGTAGCCCAAATTTCGAAATCGCGCTCTTCAAAATTTTTAGTCTTTCAGAGGTCAGATCCTCGCGTAGTGTCAGACCCGACTTCGCGAGATTCTTCTTTGCTCTGAAGATTTCAGATCTTTTCCTATACGACATAAATTTCAGTATTATAGCTCTTGGTTTTGTAGAACCTGGCGACTTACGACCCACTCTATGACTTCTGTCAATGTCACTCAGAGTCACTTGCACGCCTAGCTTTTCTTGGACAAGGTTTATCACAAGTTCATCTGTGTTCTCTCTGCTGCTCTCTGGAATGCCGAACAGTCTGAGATTATTGCGTCTCTGATATTGTTCGAGCTCGTCCGTCTTCTCGATCAATTTCTGTTCGAGCAGTCGTGCTTTCTCCTCACTTGCTTTTAACGATGTGTCCAGTGCACGGCCCTCGCTCGCATTCGCCTCCAGACTTTTCTGTATTTTGTCCGTCACTGCTGCAGTGACAGCATCAGTGATGGTTTGAACAACGAGCCCGAGCGTCTCCTTAGCCTGCAGCGCGGCACTCACCTCAGCCTTCACGAGTGCGGCGACGTCAGCGATGCCGGTCGGAGCGGCCGCAACTCCCGGTGTGGACTCCACGCCTGCGCTGTCGCCGGCCTGGCCGTTGGCTGCACTGCGCGTTGTTCGGCGATTTTCCATTTTAAGTGCGATTCCGTGCAATTGGTGCTCGGTATGTGATGTAAAATACGACACTCGGCAGTAGATATACGGCTTTAGTATATGTAGACTAGCCTAACTACTTAAAACACCTCCTGATTTCACGTAAACTTGCGAGCCAAGCTAATGCACGTCACTCACTCGCCGCCATGTTATCGGTGTGGCGATAAAATACAACTCCTGTAATGGTGCTAAAGACAAGCTAACCAACAACACCTAAATGAACATTTTAACAGTCATACTTTGGGAGCTCCAGACTTACATGGGACAGAAGGAAACTCCATTATTTGGTAAATTATAAGAGAAAGAACCTCCTGTTATGTAGTCTTCAGTGGTTTATAAAGTATGGCTGTAGATATACACTGATTTCTTTTTCAACTGCAATTTAACTCCGCCCTTAAGTAGTGAATCACTCCGTAAAAACGAACTTACTTGTCAGCTTTTAATCTTATCAGATTATTTTGCACCTGATCAGAGTGTAAAATCTTAATTACTATTCATACTTAACTCATGTATTTGTATGTTATCAGCAGTACTTAAGAAAACACGAAGGCTTACCAATTTCCCTCCTACAAAATGAAATTCACCTTGACATTTATCCTTCGCATCAATTATAACCAATCCTAACCACCAGATCACTCAAGGTTTAGTCATCGTGTCTCACCCTAGACATGCCTTCTCATTCATCTGGCTTCCACCCTAGTTAAACCTACTCCATATACCACTTCTCCTCCACCCACACTCTCATATCAAACGTTCCCGCATACCAACTCAGTTGCCCTCAAGCTCTCGAAGATCCACCTCAACCTGTGGCAAACAGCATGTTCTCTCTCGGATAAAGATTCACGCCTTATGACGCGGGAAGGAGTCTCATTCGCGTCGTAAAGATCTCAATGCCTGTTGACAGAAGACCACAGAGATTTTCTAATATCACCAATCTGCAACTGGCACGTAAAACATTTAAATCATGTAAATGTTCTGTCACTTAAACATTTCAGACAAGAGCGGCCTGCCCACGTAGTCTTTCAAGACAAGGGAATGAAATTACACCCGTACGAAAATGAAAGAATTTTGAGAAGCTGTAAATGAGAATGATCAACGCAAGCCCATGCAACACGATTATGGCGGATTCAAAAATACGTAGGAAATTTCCTTTGTCAGCATTATAACCTTTTCTGTTGATGTCCCAGTACTTTTGTTAGTCGTGGAGTATGACCAAACTTAACTGTTAGTTAGATATAGTCTGTGAACATTTCTTAACATTCAGGGAATTGGGTTAGAGAATTTTATTCCTTGCCTGCTCACAATTCTCAACATTTAAAGCTTTTTATGTGGCGAAATTTATGAGGTAGTGAAAGAAGTATCAACAATTTTTCGGTGCCGGAGTACGTGCTTGCCTCTCGCAGTAAAGCCAAAACTTATGAGCTTCTGGCACGCTATTCCAAAGGGCATAAACCATCATGACACGATCGCGAGATGCAGGGATTCTGCGAGACCAAAAACGGTTCTGTGGAAATAATTTAATATGGTAATAGACGTGCTATCGTAAAATTAGAAGCTTCTTCGCTTAAAAATGTAGTATAGCACTACCCAAACCATATAATTCCTAGTGAGTTGAATATAAATACGTAATAATATTGAACAGTCTACTCTTTAGAAAAAGTGTAAACCTCTGGCCTCTCAAAAGCTGACACTATGAGAACTGTGGCTGTCATTCAATACTGTGAACATAGAAGAGATTAGAAACTTTGGAAACCGCTGATAGTTTCGGTATTGTCTTGGTGCACGGAAAAAGATAACTACTGTTCTTATAAAACAATGAGCACCATCATATCTCTCTTTGAAAGAGAGAAATAATCAATCGTCCGATGTCCATCTTCAGTGTGTACAAACATTGTACCTAGCCTTTTAGATGGTAGTATTTCTGAAGATTATTGACTAAAGTTTGCTGTCTAGTCCGCAATGCAGCAAAAATGATATGAACATTTTGCACTGTAAGATATGAAGCAAATCAATCTTCAGAGGTTGTAATGTCCTCAGCCAAGTGGGTATGAACTGAACAACTGGTTAGTTGTGGAACACTCCTCCCTATCTATAACTAAATTCATCCAGCCCTACAGTAACAAAATGGGCTAAGGAATCCAAATATGCTCTTTATGCCAACTCAAATGCTGCGCAGTTTTCTGAGCATAATGGAATTTGCTTCATACAAATAACTACTGGTCAAATGTACGAGTGAAACGAAAACAAGAGCATCAGAAACTATGCCCTGAATTTTTGCCTGAATGTTCATAATCATATTGAGAGTATTATGTGGAGAAATGGAGTAACAAGTTAATCAGCGTGATGTCTAGCTTTGGAGGAAAAAACCTTGCTTTCAAGTCTTCAGGGTAATTAACAAAAGGGAACTTGAAATATTTCGCTAACACCAGCTGTTAACTGTCACAGCGTAAATTGAAACGTCTCTGCTTTCTCTTGATATATGTTCTCTTAATAATAATAGAATGGCGATTGTTGTTTAAGTATATTGCATTTTTCATACTTTCTGAACCAGACTTGAAGAAAATTTATTCAAAAACAGTCAAAATTTTGTGAAATGATATCTCTAAAACCAAAAAATGGAGCATTTTCCACGGCTTTCAATGATGTTCAAAAACATGTACAGATAATTCGGTGCGATTGACAAATTAAAGTTCAGTATTCCGAAATTTAGATAATGTTAGAGTATGTTTGTCAGGTGGAATTTCAGTCAGTGGTCTCCTCACGCCACTAACGTATGAGCATCTCATTCAAAAGTGTTTGAAATGTTTCTCCGGCCTGTTTCATTTCAGTTTTATAGACTATTGCTCGGTATTTAGTTATTTATCTTCCAAGATTATTTATTTCCGATGTGTTACACTACAATTATAAGTTTTCATGCATATTACTTCGTGTATGCCGGATGATATGAAAGTGTTCATGGTTTCTATTTCAGAAGTCTCCCACTTTTCCCCTAGCTAACAAAAAACTTCGTTTTCCACAAAGTCTCTTTTCGCATGTCATCTGCTACAGCATTTGATGTCGTTTCTGTCAATAAAATGCCGTTAGCGTAGAAATTCAGAGGTGATGAACACTCAAGTAACAATAACACAATGATAAAGAAAAAATAGCAACATGCGTGTGTAACGACAAAGTAAGCAAATAAACGCAAGACAATAACACAATATAAATTGTTTACTAGTGGCACTTAGGCACCTGTGACAAGACTAAAACTTGCTTTTAGGGCCTTTGCTGTTAAAGGTTTTCTGCAGAAATGCTTACACGGTATATCCCAAAATCTCAAGAAAGTTGAACTCAGTAACTTGGATTAGTGTACAAAAAATCATGTTTCTAAACTGTTCTAAAATGTTTCCAGCCATCATCTTCACTTCCTTACTAGGAAATAAATTTGAATAAACCAGCTGATATGGCAGGAAATACAGCAATCTGAATGTGGCCTCGTAACCTATTTTGGAATTTTCAATTTTGCCTTTATTCTTCCACAGGAGGACGGATGTTTAAAATTAAGTGGAGCTATTGTATAACTTTAACAAGGGAGTAGTATAACACAATGCAAATTTTTGATGCATAAAGAGAATGATATTGGAAGCGGAATCCTTTAGTTTTACACGAGAGCATTGGTAGCGAAATTTTACAGTTTGATATATCTAAATTTGTAAAGATCTTCTTGTTCGCAGTCCAGTCTGTATTCCTAAAGATAAGGATTGTTGTTTAAGGTCCAGCCTATTGCAGATGTCAGTTCATGCAGGACTTCTCAGCCATCTAATCGCAAAACAAAGTTGGTCCCTATTCGGAATATTTGTACTAAATTTATTGTTCCAGAATTTACGATAAAACCAAACGGAACATGTCACAAACGTAAGTCTTGGAGCTATTCTTTTCATTATAAAAAAGACAGCAATTTGCACTTGTTCTACCTCGGGAAATGCAATAATATTATCGGTATTCAATATTTTGTTGGAAACCCTATTAAACGTGGTCGAGACGTTGATCTCCCTTGTCATATGAAGTACTATAAAATACAGTTGAAACTTTTATTGTAACTGTCTGTGGCCAAGTAAGCTTAGGAAAATACAAAGGCTGGACAGAAAAATACGATTAAGCTTTATGCTGAATGAGCACCTCTGGCGTCCTGGCCCAAATTTTACAAGATAAGCATTTACACGTTAGTATTGGGCAATATGTTCTCCAGTGTTATCATCAAGGTCAATTTCTTCCGTCAGTTGACAAACTCTCCTCTTACTCAAAGCTTCTTACTCATAGATCTATAAAGTACAAGGTAAGTGTGAAATGGAAGTATTTGCGAAAAATAATTCCACTTTCCGCAATTTTTACCTTAAGATTACAGTAATATTATTTAAACATGATGAGCTACATTCTGCTGTGTTCCGTTTTCTAGTGCTTACCCAAAACGTTTACATCTGATAGGTAAACGTATTGCTCCTGACATAGTAGACTCGAATGGGACAGAATTTATACGTCTAGCTGACGGACGTCCATGTTGCGCGCCCCGCAGTCGAAAATGGCACACAGCTGGAATCAGCTGATCGTACGAAGGAAAAGTAACTCTGTTCTGAATGGAAATTAGTCTTGGTCACCAACATAGTCTTTATTAGCACATTTAGCCCATTATCATTAGGCGTTTCAGGGTATTCCCATCGTCAGATCTGTGGTATAAAAGTAAGTTACGAGACAGAAAATGAAATTTACAGACACTGCAATACACACTAAGGCAGACAGCCATACTTTTTAAAAATTGCAGACAGTCCTATGCCACCATATTCTGGTATACCCTTAGTATCAAAACTGACTCAAGCAGTACAACATGACACTAATTAAACCATTTGCCAATAGATGGTGTTATATGACAGAGCTTACTGAAATTTGAAGTGTCTGACCGACACATAAAATTTTTCGAATAAAAAATATAACGTTTGTAATAAAAGAGCACTTTCAAATAATGGTAGAGCTGCTCCAAGTCAAGTTTTTAAATTTTATCTTGGCGGTGGCACAACATTAAGAGCAGCGTTATGTAGCATAAAAATATTGCAAATAGTTCCATACACATCCATGTATATTATAAAAGTGGATGCACATAGGTATGAATGTTCCACATATCCTCCTAAACGACCGGATCCATTTGAACTAAACGTGTTACATGTCTTAGTTACTGTCACAGTGTGCCTTCCTCTCTAAGGAATGGTGTGTGAGTAAAAAAGAAGTGTACATCACCAATTCGTCAAGTGTTAGAGATAAAGACCACATACTTATCTGAAACAAACTTTACAAATAATTTCAAACGTTTTAGAGACTATTGCTCACTAATATCCACAACACATTGGTGAAAGGAAAAAAGTGTTTTATTATTATTATTATTATTATTATTATTTATTCACATATGGGGCCAACAGGACCACGCGATGGTTAGCCTTCCTTTGTGTCTAAATTTGTTTCATCCTTTCAAAACGAAGTATCTTTCTTTCACAGACCTCGGTGTTCCATTCCGTTTTCTATTTTCCCTTTCACCAACTTTGCAATCAAATATCTTTTTTCAGAGTGTTTTTCTATCTGTGATGTCTGCCTGAGTTTTACAGGCTACTTTACAATCCTCCTTAATCGCGGCGATCCATTTCAATGGCTGTTTTGGATTTACTTCTGTTTTCGTTGATTTCTACTATTTGTTATGTCGACCTAGTGGGTGCCATTCTGTTAACGTGCCCATAAAATTTACGTCTTCGTTTCCTCATGTCACAATGTATTCTTCTGTTTCCTTATTACTTCTCAACCTATAAGTTTCTCTATTAATATTTTAGGGGTCTAGTATTTTCCCAACAATCTCCCTTTCGTTCTTTTGAATTTCTTCAGTACCACTCTTTCTGTTAAAAATTAATGTTTCTGCTTCATAAAGATATTCAAGTTTGATTACAGTGCTGTAATGCGTAAGTTGATCGAATTTAGAAAGTGATTATTTTATTATAAATATTTTGTGTTAATCTGAATGTGGCTACCGTTTTCTGACAGCGAACTTCATCTGCAGATTTTTTTTGGACTTTTTTCTTATATGATTTTCCCAAGTATTTACATTGAGAAGCCCCGTTAATTTTTCCATATGTCATGTTCAAAAAAGTTCGGTGCTTCTTTGTTACGTGTCATGTATTCCATGTTCTTGTATGATGTTTGTAGTCCTGCTTTTTCTGCCATTCCTCTAAGAATTTCTAATTGTTTTTGAGCTGTGTTAATATCCACAGTTACAATTGCTAGATCATCTACAAAGGCGAGGCTGTCTACTGTAAAATTACTTCTGCCTAACTTCATTGACTAATGTATATTTTGACACGACTTTTGCTCTCACCATTCCGTAATTACCTTCAAACAGTAGTTGGGGAGAGTCCATCTCACTGTCTTTATATCAAATGGTTCAGAAATTTCTCCCATGAATTTAGTTTTACAGCTAGTAGCAGTTAACGTTTCCTTAAACAATGTTAGCGTTTTATCATCCATCCCTTCTTCCTTTAATATGTGGAAAAGAGATTCACGATCTGCTGAGTCGTAGGTCTTCTTAAAATCCAAAAATATACCTACACTACTGTTACAAGAAATCCTTAGGCGCCTAAGGACTAGTTTGAAATTAAGAATTTGTTCCCAGACAGGGTCTGTTTTGTCTGAAGCCCGCTTGGTATTCATTATTTTTAGGTTGTAACTGTTCTTTGGCTCGATCAAGTAAAATTTGCGAGAGAAATTTGTATACGACCGGGAGAACTGAGATTAGTCAGTAGTTATTACGATCGGTTCAATCCCTTTTTCTGCTACGGTCTCAGGTTCAAATCCTGCCTCGGGCATGGATGTGTGTGATGTCCTTAGGTTAGTTAGGTTTAAGTAGTTCTAAGTTCTAGGGGACTGATGACCTAAGATGTTAAGTCCCATAGTGCTCAGATCTATTTGAACCATTTTTTCTATCCCTTTTTATGCGATGGATGACTTAGAGCAGTTTTCCAGTCCTAATATATTTTCTGTTTACCAGATTTACCGTTTAAGTTGAGTGATTTCTATCAAAGTGTTATGGCTGACTGATTTTAGTAGTTCTGCAATTATACCATCTTGTTCTGATCCCTTATTGTTTTTAAGTCTCCTCATTTGTTTACTTATGTGGATTCCGTCGGGGTCCTTAGAGTTAGGTTTGGTGTTATTGGTTAGCTGTGGTTTGAATTTATTCGCTGGTTGTGGACAGTTTTTCACAATAATTTGGCAGTACCTTACAATATTGCAGGTTGTTAACAGCTGAACTGCCACCTGTATTTTGAAGCAAAGACTTTGATGTTGGTAACCTGTTAGTTTTGTTTTGAATGTCTTATAAAAGTCTCTTGCATTGTTCTTTAGGAAATATCTCTCGATTTATAAAATTTGGACTTTTTTGTATTTTGTTTTAATCTTTCGGATTAATTTAGATGTTTCTTTTCATACAGTTAGATAGGTGTTGTACATATTTTCAGTTTTGTTACTAGTCCAACATGCATTGATGTGGCTGCTGTTTCACAATCTGCATTCCACCATGAGTGTTTCTGTTTCTTTGGAAGCTGAATTTAATTTTGTGCTCTTCTGATGAACTTTTCTTGTAGACTTTGCCAATTGTTGTATCGTTTTTGTCAAGTTCGTTTGCTAGAGTTGGGGTTATTTTAGCAGTGTCAATTTTTGGAGTAACATTTTTGATTTGAAGAGTTTTTGAGGTTGAGGTTTTACTTTTATTCGTGTTAACTAATGGTCAGAATCAATATTAGCACCTTCCCTAACTTTGACATCTAGAAATTTGTTTGTAGTTAGGGTATGGAAGCCATGATTAATTTGAAATTCTCCAATAACTGTATTGGGTTTTTGCCAAGTTTTTTGATTAGAAGGGCTCTTTTTAAAATGTGTTTACATGATTCTAGGGTTAAACTTTTTCCACGTTTCGACAAGTCTTTGCCCATTTTGGTTTGTCCATTTGTGAGCAGTGAGTCCACACAACCGTTTTTAATGTTTTTTTCTCTTTATCTAATTAACCATAAAAATCATTCATTAAAATTTTTACATGGTTTGAGGGGATTTTGGGTACGATGTTTCTAACGTATTCGTAATTTCATTAACTTCTTCGGGTTTCTTACAGTTATCCTCAATGACTGGCCCTATGGACATTAAAGTGTATGCTTTATTTGCGGATTTAGGGAAATGGTCCTTAGTCTATTATTAATAGGTTTTACCTCCTTTATTGACTTTAAAATATGTTTGTAGATTGCAAAAGCAACTCCCAGATGTGGTATATTGTTAAGTAGTCTTTTATGAGTTTTACTTCTAAAGAGACGATAATTGCTGAAATGCTTGTTGTTATTGTTTGTCATTCGTGTTTCTTGAAGTGCCAAAATTGCCATTATCTGTTCTTTCAATGTATCTCCAGATTTTTCAAGTTTTTTTTATTGCAAAAGTGTTTGTATGATAAGTGTGACACAAAATGTATTTGTTTTGGTTTTAGTTGGCCAGAGAATTCCGACTTCCTTTCTTGAATCACATTACATTTTAACCTAGCCACCTCAGAATACGAAAGACCATTTGCACCAGTACTACTGGAGGTGAATTGACCACCTACGGTAGTATTGTGATTATCAAAATGCTCCATGATGACTGTGCCAGTAATCAGCGGGGGGGGGGGGGGATTCGGTAGACTCATTGGGTGAAGTCAGAGTGTTAAGAGCGAAAGGGTTAGTTCGAAAATATACATTTCCGCCGCACCACTGGTGAACAGACGTTGATCACTTTGCTGCTTCCTGTAAGACAGGTGCAAAGTGGATTTGGTTTTGTGTTGCCTTAACCCAGGACTGCTTATTCTGTATTCGCGGCTGTCCACCATATCTGATGGAATGTTCTCTATCCGCCATCTGTGACCCATCCAATACCCTTGGCTAGGTCGGCTTCTTAGACTTTTAGTTACAAAGTCTTGAAGAATGGAAAAGTTTATTATTTACTATATTTTCGCCATTCATGCATTATGAGTGCCTCGTCTGGTATAACTTTTCAATTTATTACTTCTTTACTGATACCTCTGTTCCTATGTCGTTTTGCAGACAGTATTCACATGTACCCTTGAAACTAACTGCAGAAATATATCATATTACAACAAATGTCTCATGAGCTCTTATGTTATAAACACTGAGATACGTGAAAAATTGCTGCATCATTCATGACGTTTAAATGTATTATTTCTTTACTACAAACTGTATTCGCAATACATTTTGTAAACGGTATCCAATTATACGATTCGATGTACTTGAAGAACTATGTCATTGTGCGACACACAGGTCAGGAGGCATGACGTCATAAGCATAAAGCTGCATGAAAACAAAATTGCTTTTTAAATTCACTAGAGATACGAGTAATATCTCTGTATAAATATTTATGAAACATGTTATATGTATATATAACATATCTGACATATCAGTGGTCTAAGAGAAGAGCTTGTAGTATTACTTATCTTACATATTGCATCAGCGTCTATGGGGTTATGTCCGTTTAAAATCTTCATTAAAGTATAGGTCATCCAAGTATTTTACAATGTTAAGACAAGAATAATGTTGTCTTTGAGTTTTGATAATTTTTCATTTTATGTTTGCTCATCACAAGATTGTACACAATTATTGCATATAACATTACAATGTAACCATTTTAGTGTATGTGAATACTTTCACACAATGAATTAACAAAGACCATATACAGGGTGTTACAAAATGGTACAGCCAAACTTTCAGGTAACATTCCTCACACACAAATAAAGAAAAGATGTTATGTGGACATGTGTCCGGAAACACTTAATTTCCATGTTAGAGCTCATTTTAGTCTCGTCAGTATGTACTGTACTTCATCGATTCACCGCCAGTTGGCCCAATTGAAGGAAGGTAATGTTGACTTCGGTGCTTGTGTTGACATGCGCCTCATTGCTCTACAGTACTAGCATCAAGCACATCAGTACGTAGCATCAACAGGTTAGTGTTCATCACGAACGTGGTTTTGCAGTCAGTGCGATGTTTACAAATGCGGAGTTGGCAGATGCCCATTTCATGTATGGATTAGCACGGGGAAATAGCCGTGGCGCGGTACATTTGTATCCAGACAGATTTCCAGAACGAAGGTGTCCCGACAGGAAGACGTTCGAAGCAATTGATCGACGTCTTAGGGAGCATGGAACATTCCAGCCTATGACTCGCGACTGGGGAAGACCTATAACGACGAGGACACCAGCAATGGCCGAGGCAATTCTTCGTGCAGTTGACGATAACCCTATCGTCAGCGTCAGAGAAGTTGCTGCTGTATATGGTAACGTTGACCACGTCACTGTATGGAGAGTGCAACGGGAGAAGCAGTTGTTTCCGTACCATGTACAGCGTGTGCAGGTACTATCAGCAGCTGATTGGCCTCCACAGGTACACTTCTGCGAATGGTTCATCCAGCAATGTGTCAAACCTCATTTCAGTGCAAATGTTCTCTTTACGGATGAGGCTTCATTCCAACGTGATCAAATTCTAAATTTTCACAATCTACATGTGTGGGCTGACGAGAACCCGCACGCAATTATGCAATCACGTCATCGACACAGATTTTCTGTGAACGTTTGGGAAAGCATTGTTTGTGATGTATTGATTGGGCCCCATGTTTTTCCACCTACGCTCAGTGGAGCACGCTATCATCATTTCATACGGGATACTCTACCTGTGCTGCTAGAACATGTCCCTTTACAAGTACGACATAACATGTGGTTCATGCACGATGGAGCTCCTGCACATTGCAGTTGAAGTGTTCATACGCTTCTCAACAACAGATTCGGTGACCGATGGATTGGTAGAGGCGGACCGATTCCATGGCCTCCACGCTCTCCTGATCTCAACCCTCTTGACTTTAATTTATGGGGGCATTTGAAAGCTCTTCGTGCTCGTATTGTGGACGGCTGTGATACAATACGCCATTCTCCAGGGCTGCATCAGCGCATCGGGGATTCCATGCGACGGAAGGGTGGATGCATATATCCTCGATAACAGAGGACATTTTGAACCTTTCCTGTAACAAAGTGTTTGAAGTCACGCTGGTACGTTCTGTTGCTGTGTGTTTCCATTCCATGATTAATGTGATTTGAAGAGAAGTAATAAAATGAGCTCTAACATGGAAAGTAACCGTTTCCGGACACATGTCCCCATAACATATTTTCTTTCTTTGTGTGTGAGGAATGTTTCCTGAAAGTTTGGCCGTACCTTTTTGTAACACCCTGTATACCAGAAGGCTAAGGGCCTCGAATTTCATGGTATGTAGGAAACAGTTTTCTTTCCAAAAGCATCGAGAAGCTTCTGTTAGTCGAATTAAAGATTTGTGTAATTTTTGCTTTTAATGAGACAGACTAATTAAAAGGAAATTACATTATTTATGAATCCTAAGTTCTAAGAAATATAACAGATGGAAATGTATTTTTATAGTTGGGATAATAAAGTCAGTAATTTTCAAAATATACTACCTCAGAAGCATCGTTTATAATTTAGCTTTTACATAAAAGTAAGTTATTTGTGTATATAATAACTATAACTATAGAATACAATAAGAATTCTTTGTTTGGTGAGTAATGAAGTTTTGTTTAACAGCACATAAATTAAATATAAAATATGATCATATAGGATTGGCACTTGTTGTGTGTGCCATGAACACTATTCAACGCCAATAACTAGGCATAAACTGAATCTGTGGCTACATTTTCGATCACTGCTAGGACATCGATTATCGTTATGAACTTCATTGTAGCGACTTCTTTGCGAGCTTGTTAAAGAAAGCGCCATGACTTCTTCAAGCTGAAATTACTATACGTATTAATTAAATTCTTCACCAAAGGAATTTCAGCTACTTTTATTTTATTTATCTTGTGCTGTTCTAATTTTGTCTTTGAATACATACGTCACTTTCCTTTCGCTGTTCATTTCTAACTTTCGTTTGTCCTGGATATTCTCTCATTTCTCTCCTCCTGCGGCTCTACGTCCAGAAAAATACGCAGATTCCTTGGAAGATGAGGTCAAAACTTATTTCCCGATTGCCTAAGAAGATGAGATGCTACTTGCTGTTAAGGACAGTTTGAATCTAAGGATCCTTGGGATTTACACCCCTTGTGAGTGCAGTAGCAGTGTCCTATCGCTACGTGGAACATCCACTGCTCGTTCGTACTGGGATTCTGTTGCTAAAGAGGTTGTGGAAATACGGATGTGTGAGAAAATTTGCAACCGTGACAGCATTTATAGTATTAGCGGTGTGTGGAAGCGAGTTTTCGATGCAGAGAAGTGGAAGAGAGATTCTACGCAATGCTTAAGCTACTACGGGAGCGGTGGCGCCACCGTTCGCAACAACATTCCGCAATTACCGACCAATCAGATTCCGAGTATGGACTATATAAGGCAACCATTCTGTTGCTTCTGACGAATACGTTGGAAGTAATAGTCGAAAGCTTCAGGGTCTCTCATGAATTGCCGTTACTAAACGAGAGTACTTTATACAACAGTGCCGTCGCGAAATATTTCGTTCCCAACTATTGTTAATTCTTGTAAATAAGTGTAAATGTCGTATTACATGGGCCTCCCGTCGGGTGGAGTGTTTGCCGGTGCAAGTCTTTCAATTTGCCGCCACTTCGGCGACTTGCTTGTCAATGGGGATCAAATGATGATAATTAGGACAACACAACACCCAGCCTCTGAGCCGAGAAAACCTCCGACCCAGCCGGCAATCGAACCCGGGCCCTTAAGATCGACATTCTGTCGCGCTGACCATTCAGCTACCGGAGGCGGACGTTATTTCTGGTAGAAGCTGATGAACGCAAAAGATATATTGCTTTCCTTCTCCCCACGATTCATTCGCATTGCGAATTTCCGCGTATTTCGATGAGTGAAATGCACATGATTGAAACTGAGATAGGAACACTGTCTTAAAATCATCATTCAACAGTATTACCGGGGAGAAATCGTTTGCCAAGTAATGTCGACGTTGTATAACGTGTATTTCTTTCCTTAAATTCTATCTCAAGATACCCTCTTCAGCAACCTCAATGTTTGAGTGATAAAGGTACGAACTGCATGTCCTTAACCGTTACTGAATGTAGGAAAAACTCCTAGTACCACGTAACCAATCGACCATTAGCTGTGTTCTCACTCAATGAAATTTACAGGGAAGTGTTACCCTCTGACAGTTACTTCAGCATAGAGCCCTCTAGCAAGGGACCGATTAATCCCCCCTAAATTTCACGAAACATCCAACTTGGTTATTAATAGATACCTTCAGGGTTTCGGAAGACGTATGTGCTGAAACTACAAGGCATACGGAGACCAGATGCATATGAGTAAACGGAGCACGTCCGAAGTTTCTAGCTCACCTTACTGGCGCTAGATATAGCCACAGTTTGTCACGCAACAAACGATAATACAATAGTCAAAAGCTCACCTTACATGTCCCAGAATGCCAAGATCGACATCAATGATGGCATTAATTATCGTTCATTGCAACTGGACCTACATCAACATCCAGCAAGCCCCTCCACGGCGTGGGTTGGAGGGTACTTCTGGGAGCACTCTCTGATGCCCCCTTCCTTTTTCTTTCAGGAAAGGTGCGTGGGAGGAATGATAGTCAGTAAATATCTATATTTGCACTAATTTCTCGAATTTTCAAGCTGTGATCGTTTCGTGAGACATATGTGGGAAGAAGTAATTTATAGTCAGATTCTTCCCGGAAAGCCCTCTCTCGGAAGTTCAATAGTACACAAGTCCGTGAGGCACAACTACTCTCTTACAGTGTCTGTAATTGGAGGATGCTGAGCGTCTCTGTAACGCTCTAGCACCGACTAAGGACGCTCTGACGAAACGCACTGGTTTGATCTTTTCTATCTCCTCTATTAGGCTACGTAGTAAGTGTCTCCGAGTGATGATCAGTACCCTAGTATCAAATGAAAGACTGTTTTGTAAGGCAGCATTTTCGTGAATAAGTTAACTACCCTAAGATTTTTCCAGCAAACATCAGACTAAAATCAGCTTTTTCTATTGCTATTTTATGCAAACATTTCACTTAGGATTACACCGAAAGGAAACTCCAAGAAATTTTACGCCAGATACTGTTTCCAGCAATTTGACATCAATCCTGTAGTTGTACAGTAGTGGATATCTTCTCCCGTGCATGTGTAATATGTTACGTTTACTTACGTTCAGGGTAAATATCCAGCCTCATCTACGTTCATCAGTCGTCTGCATAATCTTTTACAAATCACAACAGTCTTGTGGCGTTGGTACACCCTTGTAAAACATCGCATCATTTGCTAGTAGCCTTATGGATCTTCTGACATATTCTCCCACATCGTTTACATATGCCGGGTGGTTATACAGAACTGCCCATTAAAGTTACTACACCAAGAAGAAAAGCAGATGATAAACAGGTATTCATTGGACAAATATATTATACTAGAATTGCCATGAGATTACATTTTCGGGCAATTTGGGTGCATAGATCCTGAGAAATCAGTACCCAGAACAACCACCTCTGGCCGTAATAACTGCCTGGATACGCCTGGCCATTTAATCAAACAGAGCTTGGATGGCGTGTAAGGGTACAGCTGCCCATGCAGCTTCAACACGATACCACAGTTCATCAAGCGTAGTGACTGGCGTATTGTGACGAGCCAGTTGCTCGGCCACCATTGACCTGACGTTTTAAACTGGTAAGAGATCTGGAGAATGTGCTGGCCAGGCCAGGAGTCGAACATTTCCTGTATCCAGAAAAGACCGTACAGGACCTGCAACATGCGGTCGTGCATTATCCTGCTGAAATGTAGGGTTTCGCAGGGATCGAATGAAGGGTAGAGCCACGGGTCGTAACACATCTGAAATGTAACGTCCACTATTCAAAGTGCCGTCAACGCGAACAAGAGATGACCGAGACGTGTAACCAATGGCACCCCATACCATCACGCCGGGTGATACATCACAATGGCGATGACGAATACACGCTTCCGATGTGCGTTCACCGCGATGTCACCAAACACGGATGCAACCATCATGATATGTAAACAGAACCTGGATTCATCCGGAAAAAAATGACGTTTCGCAATTCGTGCACCCAGGTTCGTCGTTCAGTACACAATCGCAGGCGCTCCTATCTGTGATGCAGCGTCAAGGGTAACCGCAGCCATGGTCTCCGAGCTGATAGTCCATGCTGCTGCAAACGTAGAACTGTTCGTGCAGATGGGTGTTGTCTTGCATACGTCCACATCTGTTGACTCAGCGATCGAGACGTGGCTGCACGATCCGTAACAGCAATGTGGATAAGATGCCTGTCATCTCGACTGCTAGTAATACGAGGCCTTGGGATCCAGCACGGCGTTCCATATTACCCTCCTGAACCCACCGATTCCATATTCTGCTAACAGTCATTGGATCTCGACCAACGCGAGCAGCAATGTCGCGATACGACAAACCGCAATCGCGATACTCTACAATCCGACGTTTATCAAAGTCGGAAAGATGATGGTACGCAGTTCTCCTCCTGTCACGACGCATAACAACAACGTTTCACCAGTCAACGCCGGTCAACTGCTGTTTGTGTATGAAAAGTCGGTTGGAAACTTCCCTCCTGTCAGCACGTTGTAGGTCTCGCCACCGGACCCAACCATGTGTGAATGCTCTGAAAAGCTAATCATTTGCATATCACAGCATCTTCTTCCTGTCGGTTAAATTTCGCGTCTGTAGCACGTCATCTTCGTGGTGTAGCTATTTTAATGGAAAGTAGTGTAATTAAAGTGCAGCTACTAAAGGGGTGCAATGTAGGCTTTTATTATGGTATGGCAGCGAAACTTGGTAGATATGTTAATGTGAAACAAAATTACGTTGGAAAAAACTAGTTCCAATTTTGGCCATCAGGCGCACATCTGGCGGTGTACAGCATCTCGTCGCCGTCTCTGGTGCTCATTTTGAACAAATTGTGTAAGTGGAGTTACTAATAAAATCAATATTATGTCCCACTCACTTGTTTGACATACTCTGTCCGTTTCAAGTACCTAATAAACTGCATCTTATAGAAACACTTTTATTCGTCATTCTTCCATTCACAGCTTCTGATTTGCATCTAGTGCCCGAAATTGGAACAAATCTTTTTCAGGTTCCACACGGTATTACAGTCCATATTGTGTCTCTGTGATTACCTGCACTTTAATTACAACCACCTTGCATTTTAAACTGTAACGGTCCTATCACACTTCCTTGGGGTACTCCTTAAATTACCTTTATAACTATTTTGTTTCCATAAGAGCACTGTTGAGTTCTGTCTGCGAGAAAGTCTTAAATCCAGCCGCAAATCTTGTCCTTTACGTGGTAAGCTGACACTTTTTTTCACTAAACGGAAGTGCTGGACGGTGTCAAACGCCTTTCTGAAGTCTAGGAACACGATAGCAATCTGAGAGTTTATGTTACAACACTCTTGATCCCACGAAGTAACAGAACAAGCTGAGTTTCGCAAGATGTCGGTTTTCTTAACCCCATAGTTGACACACAGTTGGGCAAGTTTTTGCGTATAGTCTCTTTTGAATCTTGCAGATAACTCATCTGGTCGTAATGCCTTTCTAGTACTGAGCGACTGTAGTCAATTTTCTACTCTCTGGTCACTTATCTCGATCCGCTTACTGATTTTACGTAAGTCGAAAAGCTCTTAGTGTGTTTAGTCAAGAGGTGGCGAAATTTTGTTTTCGAATTTACTGAGCGCTCCTCTCATTGCTCTTCTTAGCTTATTTTCTCTTCGTTCTGCTCTTGTTTGTCACATGGATTTTGATGTCTCTTAAATATTTGACGAAGCTCCCTTAGATTTAGCAAATTTCTAACACAGTTATTAAACCACGATGGCTCTTTCCCATACCTTTAGCCCCTGTTCGGAACGTATCTGCCTAAGGCATACTGAACGAGGCTTCTGAATTTCTTCCATTAGTGCTCTACGTCTTCCGCTTAAGCTGCGAGTAATTCATGTAGGCTATTCAGGCACTCAGCTATTCGTTCGTTGTCACTTTTTCTAAGCAAAGATATGATCCTATATTTCTTAACATCTCTTGTAATAACCGTGGTCACAGATGCCATCACTACCTTATGATCATAAATACTCTCCTGTCTGTTAACTGATTTGAAAGGTTCAGGTCTGTTTGTTGGTAGAAAGTCTATGATGTTACCATCATGAGTTGTATCTCTATCTGCTAGAAGCAATTTTCGGACAGGAGATTAAGTGTCACAGGAATCCTTGCCTCAGACACCGGTTTTGATGGCTTCACTCTCCCATTCGATTCTTGGCAATTTGAAGCCACTTCCTATTACAATAGCATGATCAGCAAAACTAACAGAAATCCGTAAGTTCTCTGTGAAGAACTCGGCCACTACAGCTCCTTTAGATTAGATTAGTTTTCGTTCCATAGATCCGTGCTGAGGAGATCCTCGTGGATGTGGAACATGTCAATTTTTTTTAAAGCTGAAATAACAATACTAGTAGTATGAATATATACAATACATAATTTGTTTGTATTAAAAAATTCGTCAATGGAGTAGAAGGAGTTGGCCACTAGTAAATCTTTGAGGCTCCTTTTAAACTGATCTTTATTTGTAACTAAATTTTTTACCTTTACTGGTAAATTATTGAAGATGAGTGTTCCTGAGTAGTGGACCCCTTTTTGAACTAAAGTAAGTGCTTTTAAGTCCTTGTGCAGATCATTTTTGTTCCTGATATTGTACGTATGAACTGAGCTGTTTGTTGGAAAAAGAGATATATTATTTAGGACAAATTTCATTAATGAGTAAATATACTGAGAGGCAGTAGTTAGTATACCTAGTTCTTTGAAGAGGTTTCTACAGGACGTCTGTGAATTTACTCCACAAATAATACGTATTACACGCTTTTGGACTCTGAAAACTTTTGTTTGACTTGAAGAGTTACCCCAAAATATTATACCATATGACATTATGGAATGAAAGTAGGCAAAGTATTCAAGCTTTTTCATTTTTATGTCGCCTATGTCTGCTAACACTCGAATTGCAAATACAGATTTGTTAAGGCGTTTCTGCAGTTCTGTGGTGTGCTCTTCCCAACTGAATTTATCATCAAGTTGTAATCCCAGAAATTTAAGACTGTCAACCTCTTCTATCTGCTCTTCTTCGTATTTTATGCATATGCTGGGTGGAAACGTCTTACAGGTTCTGAATTGCAATATAGTGAGTCTTTTCGAAGTTTAATGTCAGTGAGTTGGCTTTAAACCATTTATTAATATCCACGAAAATACCATTAGCAGATCTTTCTAGAACTACACTTGACATACTATTTATTGCAATACTTGTGTCATCTGCAAACCAAACGAACTCTGCTTCTGGCAGTGTAACTGATGAGAGATCATTAATGTACACAAGAAAAAGCAATGGCCCTAAGATGGATCCTTGTGGGACACCACATGTAATTTCTTCCCATTCTGATGATGACTGATCACTTAATTCACTAGTCCCTTGCACTGACAGCCTTTGTTTCCTGTTAGTGAGGTATGACTTGAACCATTTTGCAGTACTGCCCGTGACACCATAGAATTCTAATTTACTTAAAAGGATGTTGTGGTTCACACAATCAAATACCTTTGACAAATCACAGAAAATACCTGCTGCTTGTAATTTGTTATTTAATGAATTAAGTGCATTTTCACTGTAGGTGTAAATAGCCTTCTCGATATCAGAACCCTTCAGAAATCCAAACTGTGTTCTTGATAATATGTTATTTGTGGTCAGGTGGTTGAGCAGCTGCCTGTACATTACTTTTTCTAAAATTTTTGAGAATGCCGGCGATGTGCAAAAGCGTCAGATTAACATTTTTAGTCAATCTTTGATGTGTAACTTCATTCAGATTAATTCACATTTGGAACCCATGTTAACCTTAGTATATATATATATATATATATATATATATATATATATATATATATATATATATATATATATATATTGAGTCATCAGTCTTCTGACTGGTATAAAGAGGTCCACAGCAAATTACTCTCTGGTGTTAAACCTCTTCATTGAGAGTAGCACTTGCATCCTACGTCCTCAGTTATTTGCTGGATGTTTTCAACTAACGCTATAGAACGAAATGAAAAGAAGGTGGTCAGCGCCACAGACTCTCATGCCAAGGGACCCGGGTTCCGTTCACGGCTGGGTAGGAGATTTTCTGCGCTCAGGGACTTGGTGTTGTATTGTCTTCACCATCATGATCTCATCCCATCAACACAAAAGTCACCGAAGTGGCGTCAACTTAAAATATTTGCACCAGGCGACCAGTACACCCGACGGGTGGCCCTAGCTATTCGACATTTCATTTCATCCTTTTTTAATCCGAGCACTTCGTTCTTGGTTGTCCACTCTTACTACTCCCTTTTTGCTCTGATACATATTGTAAAATACCCGTCTCTTCCTATAGCTTACACCTGCTTTTTTTCAGAATTTCGAACATGAACCATTTTACATTGTCGAACGCTTTTTGCAAATCGACAAATACTATGAAAGTGCTTGAGTTTTCTTCAGTCTAGCTTCAGTTTTCGACTGAAACGTCAGAATTGCCTCTCTAGTGTCTTTCCTAAGGCCAAGATCATCGTCTAACACAGTCTCAATTTTCTTTTCTGTTCTTCCGTATATTATTCTTGTAAGCAACTTGGACGCATGAGCTGTTAAGCTGATTGTGGGATAATTCTCGCACTTGTCGGCTTCTTCAGTCTTCGGAACTGTATGAGATGTACTGCAATAAATAAGCCACCGCCTTTGACGTCTAGCTTATCCTTACGGTAAATATTAAATTTGGAATTTTGAATCTCGTTGCCATTTACTACCGGTTTCAGCCAACTGTCTGTTCCCAATACCTTTAATAAACTACTTTAAATCAGTGACCTTACCATAAATGCTCCTGTTGCCTATTAACATCATATTAAACTTTTATATTTCCGATTGTTCTTCGATTTTGGCAGGCAGTTTATCTCCGATCACAGGAGTGGGTTCCTCTAACACAAGAAAACCTGTGTGCATGCCAAACGTACTCTGATACTGTAGTAGGTGATTCCTGCGTGTAGTGCACGCTTGACCTATTGAATGGGACCGTACAGTTCTCCGCCCGATAGCTGAAGTCTTCAAATTCGCAGACGACTCCGCTGCAATATCGTCCGAGCCTGTCTGTTTTAGACCTGCCACTCTTCCCCACACTAGAGGATCGCCATCGATTCTGAGGCACGAAGCTGCAAATAGTGGGCTTCGCTCGAACCCTGTATGTGATGCTGTCGGCGGATGGCAGATTTGGTGAAAGCAGCTAGCAAGCCTCAGAAACCAAATGGCAGGCGTCATCCGTGCCATGAAGAGAAACTTTCGAAACTAATTGGTAGTGGACGCAGGAACAATCAGCCTTAAACGTAAAAAAAATCACAGAGAATGAAATCAGATAAGCGTGGGAATCATTCAGGAAAAGGAAAATCATTGTTCTCAGCAAGTCCACTACATTTATGAGGCAGTTGGGCATAGAGGGAGTCACCAATATTTGACGAAGTGTGATAGAGCACCATCTTGCTGTAAAATGAATTTTGCATTGCCTTGCCCTAATAATGGCATAAGCCACTGCTGTGCCATCGATGGTGTATTTTTTCTATTCGATTTGACTTGACATATCTTACGAAATCGCCGCTTAGTCGTCACAATTAAGTCACTGTCACTTTTAGCAAACTCAGTGACACAGAATTCAGGCAATGTTCTATTTAACGCCATGCTCTCACACACCAGACCCCAATTGATGCGCTCTATAATTACGTCACGGTACGTTTTACGATCTGAAAACTTCTTAGATGCCCTGTCCATTGATATGTGTCGTTTTTCTGTACACACACAGCCGTCTTCTGAAGCTCTGGAGATACCTATGACACCTATCTGCCGAGGAAGATCGAACACTCAAACCATTTATATTCTTCACTGTGATACGATGTATACCATCGTATGAGAACGTTGAAGATTTTCGTATCCAAGTGAGACCAATATGTTTAGTGCTCATCATTAAATATAACGGACATAATACAGTTATCTTCTTCTTAGTGGCTACCATAGCATCATCGTCATCATCATCATCACTTATTGAACACAAACAGGCAGTTTAGCCAGATGGCAGAAGACAAAAATATAGAAACACATAAAAATAAAATGTAACGAAATTATCACCACATCCTATCCACAGATCATGACTAAACAGAATTGTAACATCAAAATTTAGATTACACATATCTGTCTATTTACTGCTGCCTCTGGCATTCCCAGTGCTGGCTGTTGGATCTTTCCTTCCAGCCGTGTCACTCATACCAGTTAGCTAATGTACTAATTTTCGTTAGGGCGATTACCCTATGCTCGTAGTATTTTTCTGCCCACTGCAGTATGCTTCTTGCATTTACTCTCTTGATATCAGCTTTGCTAAACCGCCAGTGCAGATCTTCGGTGTGCCTTCTTTCCAGTCTTCCAGTTTATATATTCTATACCGGGCCATCAATTTCCTTTAAAATCTTCCTCCTAAATGATGGATGCGCTCTTCGATCGTCTTTGTACTTGCCCATGTATCAAAACCATTCAATATAACCGGTCGCACTAGTGACATGTACAGCTGCATCTTACTTTCCTGGAATACGATGTGCGACATATATCGGTGATTTAAACTGCAGCACGTACGGTCCGCATTTATTATTCTTTATTGAATTTCCTAATCTGTCTCACTTTTATTCGACAATATGGAGTCCAAGTACTTCAGTGTTTTGACCCTTTCAAAATTGGGACCATCTGTACTCATGGCACCCATATAATTTTGTGGACGAGAGAACCATATACTTCTTTATCTCACCGCTGACTAGTAACGCCAGTTCGTTCGTTTCTAGCAGAAGTCTAGATGTATGTGCTGTCACCTCATTCATATTTATTAAATGAATGTCATGCTTTTCAATTTAGTCTGAGTTCGTTCAAACTTCTTCGTTCCGCAACTGTTTTGGCTGTTTCAGTCATTATGCAGTGCATCTTTATATAGAAATAAATAAATAAACACTCTACATTACCGTTACGAAATGAGAACACAATGGTGTGCACATTAACTGACGGAAAAGTAGTTACTTCGAATAAGGTATCACATGTATAAAAATAGTAGCTTATGCTCATTGCCTAATTTAACTGTTATTGATGGACTGACAGAAAGTTGGTGCACACAAGGCGGGAGACGTGCATAGATAAGTGTGCAAATGCAACCTTGTGTACGTTGACTAAAGAATAAATCTGATGACGGTCTAACAGTTTCAGATATCTTTTTACTTATATTTATTAATACACCAGAAGAAGAAAAGTTGTAATAAAAATTATGTCATTATTAAAGACGTTGAGTATCTTCTTCTTCTTCCTCTTGCTTGGCGTTTGTCCCGCTTGTTCGCGGGGTCTAGAGTTTTGGCTCTCTGTCACCATTTTATCCGATCTGGTGCCTGATCAGCGTACAGGTCTAAGACCTCCAGATCTTTGTGCATGGTGTCACCCTATCGCTGTCAAGATATTTCTGCTGCCGTTCACCATTTACACTAAAACTGAAACCGCACTTTACAACGTTGCTGAAACTGCTCTGAGAACACGCCTTTACTTTGCAGACGGCTTTCTTTCATCTTATATTTTAATGGTGCTGCTCCATATGATTTATGAATTTCATCATCTGAAACGTGATTCAGCAGTGTTAATCCAGCTGTCCCCATGAGCTTATTTGTTTCCATGACAGCCGGTATTTGTACCACTTCTTAAGCTCATATCCAGAATTCACTGCGATTGAGTGCAACTCAGACGATTACAGATCGGTATAGTTTCGCTTGTCTGGAATCTTCGGTTTGCGGAGTACACCAGTCACGGGACATCATTTTATCCACGTGTTGCTCAGGAATAAGTGATTTCTACAAAGAGATTTCCAGCAGGAGTGACTGTAGAGCCTAAGCGCTGAAGCGTCTTAATAGTTGCGAGAGCAATACAAATTGAGCCTGATGATATGCAAGTGGTTTAGATCTACGGCTAGGCACTGACTTTCCTCTGTGTCTAGCCGCAGATATACTTCTGCAAGGCGGACGTTCCAGGCTTGGAATTGACAATGAGGGTCACTTGTACCTTCAGTAGCGAATAGCGTATCAAATGGCTCTGAGCACTATGGGACTTAACATCTATGGTCATCAGTCCCCTAGAACTTAGAACTACTTAAACCTAACTAACCTAAGGACAGCACACAACACCCAGCCATCACGAGGCAGAGAAAATCTTTGACCCCGCCGGGAATCGAATCCGGGAACCCGGGCGTGGGAAGCGAGAACGCTACCGCACGACCACGAGATGCGGGCTAATAGCGTATCACCAGCACAGAGTACTGCCCAGGTTACGGTCTTCTGCAGATCTCCTTTGACCTTATCAATGATTGTGCTGAAAAGGAGAGCCGTTGAGAGAATATCTCTTATATACTCATAAAGAAACAGCAAAATCGCCGGATAGTCCAGAAGCTTATTGCATCTGGCTCTTCGGATCACGGTACAGCAGTCTCACCAGCTCCGTCACCTCCCGCCAGTCAAATCAGTTATAGTAGCTCTCTATCAAAGACGTTTTCGAGCTGAAAGAAAGAATGTTTTCTGTGCCTTCACTTCTCACAGTATTTCTCGATGGGAGGAAATTAAAAAACATAAAAGATTAACTTACTTGGAAGACAGTATAAGTTATTCTACCTGCCAGCGTAAAAAATATAACTACTGCTATGGTTTTGGTTAGGCATAAGCAGAATATGAGTAAACGTGTTGAGATAGTTATGTTTTCTATTTCGATTTGTTCGTTGATCAATATGCCCCGTTGATTTTTAAAGCAACTAAAAATTTAGATTTCTTCTAAAGTATTCATTTTCTTTCCTTTCTTTGTATGATGGAGGATCTGTAATTTATCATTACTGTTTCGAGCCGTGTGTTTGTTGCTTATAAGGTACATCTCAAATACAGATGATTTATTTCTGGAAGCAAGAAGGAAAAATGCGCGTTCGTGTGATAAAAAAAAGCCGTCTCATGACACAGTAGGCCTACTCGTATATATAATAGGAATTTATTTTTAAATAAACCCAAATCATAGCAAATGCGGATGTATTACATGCAGCTTTCATTGATTGGGAATAAGTGTTAGACTAGCAGTTATTAATAACTAATCGAATCAAACATTATTTACTTTTTGGAATATTACTTTATATTACTTTTTGAGTTGTACATGTTGCTGCAAGTAATGCAGCAGTATCATGGTGTGAAGTGAAGTGCATGTGCAAAGAAATCATGATGTTACTATAAAGGCGGAAACTCCATTTGAGAGAAGCAAATAAAATAGGAAATCTCCACATTCAGCGTTTCTGTAATACAATTTCTAAACTCATTCAAATTCATGGAATAACGTAGATTCAGTTTTGCTGTATGCGTTTCTCACGACAGACAGTGTCCAAATGGGTTGGAGTTTGGTGTAAATTGTGACTGCAGGTATGCAAATCTCGTTATTGTTCCCAGTGGAAATTGAGTGAAGCCTGGTTAGGATCACAGTATTTCAGCTGAGTCCCGCCGTTGTGCGAAAAGTTCCCGGATTGGATTGTGGAACAAGCTGAACACTGACCGATAACGGTGATGAATATCTGCTATGCTGTGAAAGAGATAACTACATTGTAACTGCTCCCATGACCGATGACGAAAGATAGTTTCACTATCATCAATTGCGAAAAATTTCGCAAGCGTATGGAACGCAGTATTCACTGCATTAATGCTATTAAAATACTCATTTTCAATACATAAGTTAGGAGGATTGCATTCTGAAGTAGTTAGGTTCACTGCTACTTTCCATCGTATAGTTGCAGCTATCCAGGAGCGGCCAATTCAGTATCTCTCTCCTACACATCGGTTTTCACTTTCAACTGCTTTTAAAATATGTCCCCAGTATCGAGCATCATGTAAGAATCGAGATTTATTTTCTGTTAATTAAATGGTTCTTGAACAGTGAAATTAGAGTATCAAAGCTGGCATATTTTGAAGAGGACGGGAATACATGCAGTACTAAATCAAAGAATTCAATGACAATGTTAGAACTAGTCTGTGCCACAACATGTTTGGATTTGTTTAAATCACGAACAGTTAAGGGGTTACTAAACAGCATTTTACGTTACGGGTAATATTTTCGGGAGTTTCTCCAATTGCGTATTGGGTGGCCGTTGGACAAGTAGTCATAGCGCGATATGGTGATTTGTGGGCTTAATTTTTAATATTGGAAGCTTACTGCAAAGCGTTAAGTTCTTCGAACTTGAGACTGCATTCGACTTCGAACGTTTATGAGCAGTCTACTTTACATATCACGGCACCAACTATTCATCGTGATAAACGCATGTAGTCCCAGTTACGCACACTTACACATATAATTACCGACGTGTCTTTTAAATATTAAATTACACATCATAGCGAAGTGCTTTCATACAATACTGATCTGAATCTTGATATCTTATGCCTCACAACTTAGTCCTCACACTCACCCATAGATAAACTCTTCTTCTGTCTAGTCCAGATCGCCTTGAACACAGCATCCGTAAGTAAGACCATGAAATTTCCAATTTACTACCGCTACCACTACTACTTTTACCAGTTCTAATACTACTCCTCAAAAGTGTCGTTCCGATCTTTACGTATGGTGCGGGCTCCCTGATAGCTTTCGTGTAAGCCTAGAAAAACACTTTCCATTGACTAGGTGAGGCTCTCTCATCCCTCTGAAATTTTTTAAAAGTAATTTACTACCCTTATGGCGGTAACGAACCTTACTGTTTATATAAAAGTTCTTGGCTGTTCTTAAGCAAACATTTTAAAATGTTTTTATTTTCACTACCTCTTTTGCTTTAATTAGAACTGCTAAAGAGTTATTTCGCTAGTAAATTTTCATATCCCGACAAATATTATAGCCACTCAGTACCTACCTCGGACTCTGGACTTAGCATTATCTACCTCCCGGTGCAGGAGTCCTTGGCGTATAAATCAATATTGTGCCTTCAGTGTTTTTTGTAAACATTGAGCTACTGGGTCATCATACACTTCCCGACGTTCGGACCGCAGTACCTCCAAATACCTTACACATGAATCCCGATTCATCGTGTTATTCTCCGTAGAATGTGTGAGAGGAATGTTGTTAATATGTACTTTGTTTTTCTGTCAGTCCTTTACAATACAATGCAGATTATTTCTTCCATTTTTGTTAGGAACAGGTCAATAAATCACTTAAATTAGTTATTTTATCATTATTTTAGTTATTCAAATCCATATTACAACAAAAATCTGCTTACGGTAATTAATTTTAACTATTTAGAATTCTGAACACAACTAGACTGCAGAGCTCAGTTTTCAGTTTTGGTTTAGCAGTTGCTTTTTTCGTCACTTTCAGTGGCTCTCATACCTACATAAAACTGTTGTCCTTGTTGTGGTCTTCAGTCCATAGACCGATTTGATGCAGCTCTCCATGCTACTCACTACTGTGCAAGCCTTTTATTCTCAGAGATATTATTGCATCCTATACCCTTCTGAATCCGCTTGCTGTATTCATCTCTACCGTTTTTAATCCCCACGCTTCCCTCCAGTACTAAATTGGTGATCCCATGATGCCTCAGAGTATGTCCTACCAACCGATGAATTCTTGTCGGGTTCTACCGCAAATTTCTTTTCTCCCCAATTCTGTTCAGTACCTCCTCATTAGTTATGTGATCTACCCATTTAATCTTCAACATTCTTCTGTAACACCACATTTCGCAAGTTTCTATTCTCTTCTTGTCTAAACTGTTTATCGTCCATGTTTCACTTCCATACATGGCTACACTCCAGACTTTCAGGAAAGACTTCCTGACACTTAAAAATCTGTACTCGATGTTCACAAATTTCGCTTCTTGAGAAATGCATTTCTTGCCATTGCCAGTCTACATTATATATCCTCCCTACTTCGACCATCATCAGTTATTTTGCTTCCCAAATAGCAAAACTCATATACTGCTCTGAATGCCTCGTTTGCTAATCAAGTTCCATCAGCATCACTGATTTAATTCGACTACGTTCCATTATCCTCGTTTTGATTTTATTGATGACCATCCGATATCGTCTTTAAGACACTATCCATTCCATTCAACTGCTCTTAAAAGTTCTTTGCTGTCTCTAACAGAATTACAATGTCATCGGCAAACCTGAAAGTATTTATATCCTTTTCCTGGACTATAATTCATAATCCAAATTTTTTGTTTCCCTTAATTGCTTGCTCAATATGCAGATTGAATAACATTTAGGATAAGTCACAACCCTGTCTCACTCCCTTCTCACGCATTGCTTCCCTTTATATGCCCCTCGATTCCTATAGCTGCCATCTGGTTTACGTATAAATTGTAAATAGGCTTTTGCTCCTTGTAGTTTACACCTGCCATGTTTGGAATTTGCCAACGGCCTTGCCGCCGTGGTAACACCCGTTCCCGTCAGATCATGGGTGGCCATCCGGTCTGCCGAGCGCTGTTGGCAAACGGGGTGCACTCAGCCCTTGTAAGGCCAATATTGAGGAGCTACTTGACTGAGAAGTAGCGGCTCCGGTCTCGGAAACTGACATACGGCCGGGAGAGCGGTGTGCTGACCACATGCCCCTCCATATCCGCATCCAGTGACACCTGTAGGTGAGGGTGACGCGGCGGCCGGTCGGTACCGTTGGGCCTTCATGGCCTGTTCGGGAAGAGTTTAGTTTAGTTTATGTTTAGAATTTGAAACAGTGAACTTCTAAAAATATTGTCAAAAACTTTCTCTAAGTCTACAAATTCTATGGATTTAAGTTTGTCTTTCCGTAACGTATCTTCCATGAGAAGGCGTAGGGTCAGTACTGCCTCGCGACTTCCTACATTTCTTGGAAATCCAAACTGATCTTCCCCGAGGTCGGCTTCTACCAGTTTTTCCATTCTTCTGCAAGGAATTCGTGTTAGTATTTCGCAACCATGACTTATTAAACTGATAGTTCCGCAGTTTTCAGACCTGCGAGCACCTGCTTTCGTTAGAATTGGAATTATTATATCCTTCTTGAAGCCTGGTGGTATTACACTGACTCGCTGTAATTGTTCTGTATCTTACAACAGTCTGTTTAACTCTCAGTTCATGTATGAATGATGTATTTCTGTACAACGTCATTCTCTCTTAGCCCACTTAACAGTTGTGTACGTTCCTTTCTTTAAAAATGGTAGGAGTCTGGAGTTTATTGAAAAGTATCTACTTTTTGGTGTTCACACCAAGCAGCGGAGACTACGAAGATAGGGGAGGGCTACTGGCCTTAAGAAGTCAGAAATGGCTGCTATACCAATTACCAGTTGAGATGATCGTTGTTTTCCCAGTGGCATTGCCGACCATCGCACCGGGTAATGGATCCTTGTGATGATGACGAAAGGAGTCTGGTTGCGTTCCTTATCCTGAGTGTGGACAAGCAGATGACCATACTACAGTGGTTTGCAAGGTGTGGGTATTTAGTCAGTGAGTGGTAAAATGAAATTGTCAGAGGAGGGAAAAGAAAAGGGTTCGATTGTGTTTCGGTCAGGAGACCAAACTATTTTTAAAAGACTATTCCTATTATCACTGTTTCATAAGACTGTAATCTCAGTACATAATTTACCAAATATTACATTTTTGAAGACACTAGTACAGAATCATGTCAGAATTTGGTTGAGGTTAAAGCTTTAGAAATGAATGTATAAACAACGCATTCCTCACGCAGTTCATCCTCTAGACGCATACTTTGTACTTTGTGAAAATGAGAGGAAAATTGTGACCTCAACTTCGCATACGTTTATCCCATGGCAATGTCCTCACACTGTAGATAACCGTAGTTGCCTCAAAAGACTAACTGCTTCATTATTCTCTTTGCAACAATAAAGGGAGTAGCTAGCAGCACAACACAACAGCATCTATGTAATGCCTGCTACATTGGTGTAGGACCTACACAGTTTTTTCACTATTATTATTATTTCTTTCCTTTCTCAGACGTTATGTCTGGTTGAAAATGGAAAGTGACGATGACCTTGATCAAGTGTGACTTACTTTTAACTGTACAGTATATATTACATTGCATTTAGGAACTTTTGGGTAATTGAACATGTATCAATAATTACAGATTTCTGTAGTTGTATATATACGTTTGGATGTAGCTGTATTGCGTTGATGTACTGGTGGATATTGTGTGGTATGATTCCTGTTATTGATAACGTAATTGGTATAATGTCAACTTTCTCCTGATGCCACATGTCCTCTGCTTCCTCAGCCAGTTGGATGTATTTTTCAATTTTTTCTCCTGTTTTCTTATGTATATTTGCTGTATTGGGTATGGATGTTTCGATTTGTTGTGTTAATTTCTTCTTTTTACTGGTGAGTATGATGTCAGGTTTGTTATGTGGTGTTGTTTTATCTGTTATAATGGTTCTGTTCCAGTATAATTTGTATTCATCATTCTCCAGTACATTTTGTGGTACATACTTGTATGTAGGAACGTGTTGTTTTATTAGTTTATGTTGTATGCCATGTTGTTGATGTATTACTTCTGCTACATTGTCATGTCTTCAGGTGTATTCTGTATTTGCTAGTATTGTACATCCGCTTGCGATGTGATCTACTGTTTCTATTTGTTGTTTGCAAAGTCTGCATTTATCTGTTGTGGTACTGGGATCTTTAATAATATGCTTTCTGTAATATCTTGTGTTTATTGTTTGATCCTTTATTGTAATCATGAATCCTTCCGTCTCACTGTATATATTGCCTTTTCTTAGCCATGTGTTGGATGCGTCTTGATCGATGTGTGGCTGTGTTAGATGATACGGTTGCTTGCCATGTAGTGTTTTCTTTTTCCAATTTACTTTCTACGTATCTGTTGACGTTATGTGATCTAAAGGGTTGTAGAAGTGGATATGAAACTGCAATTGTGTAGCCAATGTATTTATATGAGTGATTGCTTTGTGTATTTTGCTAGTTTCTGCTCGTTCTATAAAGAATTTTTTTAAATTTGTCTACCTGTCCATAATGTAGGTTTTTTATGTTGATAAATCCCCTTCCTCCTTCCTTTCTGCTTAATGTGAATCTTTCTGCTGCTGAATGTATGTGATGTATTCTATATTTGTGGCATTGTGATCGTGTAAGTGTACTGAGTGCTTCTAGGTCTCTGTTACTCCATTTCACTATTCCAAATGAGTTTCTTGCTGTCAATTCCGTTTTCAGTATTTTTGTTAGTCTTTGTCTATATTTTTCTTTTAGTTCTTCTTTAATATATGTATTATCTATTCCTATTTTTTGTCTGTATTCTAGATATTTATAGGCATCTGTTTTTTCGATCACTTCTATGCAGTCGCTGTGGTTATCCAATATGTAATCTTCTTGTTTAGCGTGCTTTTCCATGACTACGCTATTTTTCTTACATTTGTCTGCTCCAAAAGCCATATTTATATCATTGCTGAATACTTCTGTTACCTTTAGTAATTGGTGGAGTTGTTGATTTGTTGCTGCCAGTAGTTTTAGATCATCCATGTATAGCAAATGTGTGATTTTGTGTTGGTATGTACCAGTAATATTATATCCATAATTTGTATCATTTAGCTTGTTGGATAGTGGGTTCAGAGCAAGGCAGAACCAGAAATGACTTATTGAGTTTCCTTGGTATATTCCACGTGTAATCTGTATTGGCTATGATGTGATATTATTTTTGTTTGTTTGGATATTAAGTGTGGTTTCCCAAGTTTTCATTACTATGTTTAGGAACTGTATCAATTTAAGATCTACTTTGTATATTTCAAATATTTGTAGTACCCATTTGTGAGGTAAACCATCAAAAGCTTTTTGGTAATAAATGTATGCGTAGTGTAGCGACCTTTGTCTAGTTTTAGCTTGATATGTCACTTCTGTATCTATTATCAGTTGCTCTTAACATCCTCATGCTCCTTTGCAGCAGATTTTTTGTTCTTCATTTATAATTTTGTTCTGTGTTGTATTTGTCATTAATTTCTGTGTAATGACTGAAGTTAATATTTTGTATATTGTTGGTAGGCATGTTATGGGGCGATATTTTGCTGGGTTCGATGTGTCTGCTTGATCTTTAGGTTTCAGACAAATTATTCCTTGTGTAAGTGCATCATGGACTGTGTATGGATCTGCAATTTAACTGTTAAATAATTTAGTTAGATGTGAATGTGTTGTGGTGAACTTCTTTATTATTGTTATTATTATTAGTGTTGCTACTGTTATTATTATTCGCGGTGGTCAGTCACAAACCAAAGGCAGCCTAATGTCTTCCGATTTCTTCTGATTGCGTAGTAAGAAGTAGGCTAATTATAGTATACACGTTATAATTTTGTTGCTTTCTGGTAATTAGGGTTCCAGGTGTGGATGAATCAAATGCCAGTAGAAAGAGAAGTGTTGTTTCTAGAAGAAGATTGTTTTGTAACAGGTGTCTAACGGCAGTGTGTAAAGTTAGCTTTTTTTATGAGAATGAATCGTTAATAGCAATAGCTATGCTCTCACATTGTTTTATCACTGTATAAAAAATATTGTTACAAATAAGCAGTATCAGTTTTCTCATTGACTCATTGTTCACTGTCTGTTTCCACTTGTTGTTTTACAAACTACTGTATATGAACTATTTCATCAAATAAGAGGCTGCCATTTACTAGAATGCCCTTTTCATTTAGCCACATTAAAGTATTTTCAACTACTGACCATTCTGGTGGTTCTATGAGCATCATCCATGAGAATACAGAAAATGCAGCTATTCCCTGTAACCATGAGGATAAACAGTCTACTGAAGCATCATAAAACGCTGATACTGCTATGTCAAATTTCTTAACAGACAGGTCATCACAATCATTCAGCAGTTCTTTTTACACTTAGTGGTACAAAATGTTCATGTTTCCTTGAATTTAGACTTGTCAAAGCTTTATTTAAGACTGCTAATACTTCACATATGGAATTATTCAGTTTCTAAAGTCTCAGAATGGATTGTTGGAAAACACTCATTTGTGAATGTACAAAAAATAGATAACATTCATTTATAGGAACACTGAAAAAACTCTTTAAGGTTGCAGGGCACTTTGAGTTAGACTGTGACAAAAATAAAGATTTCAAAGGTTCATACATTTTCAAGATCCTTTCTATGGCTGGCAACAAGGAAAGCCACCTTGTTTTGGAAAAGGAAAGCAAATTTTTGTGAGTGACACCAACAAATTCACAGAATTCAGTGATTTCTGCAACACGAATAGATAAAATATGAAAATGGTTGTAGAATTTAAAGGCAATGCAGTCAATGTCAACAGGTAAAACATCACAAGCACTTTGAAGTGTGTTATGAACAACATGTGCTGGACAACCTATGCCAACAATGTTAGAGATTTTTAATTTTTCTTTCAGATGTGTGAAAACATTATTATCCTCTTTCTTCATTAACACCGCAAACTTACAGTTAGTATTGTCTACACCAAATGCAACACACTTTGAGATCATATTGAATGACTGTATAACATGAAAAAGATGATTGGAAATTGTTTCGGACTTTTCGTTCTGCAATTCATCAAGATCAAGCAATTTCGTCTGCAGTCCACCCTCACGTACAGAAAAATACTGAAGTATCACAGGAAAAATTTTCTGATGGCCATGGTTGCTAGCATCAGTAGATAATGAAAAGTATTTTGCACTGTTTACAGCAGCTATTACCTGTTTCTGGGAATGCAGAACTATGACATTGTTGACAATTGCTTCACACTTTGTTCTTCCACACGAAACATTTTCTGCAATCTTAGAATCAGGAATTTTTTTTGTTTAGTTGAACACTGCAGTCATTAGAACGATAGCTTTGGTGGTGTTTAACAACATGAAATGACAGGGTTACTTCTGCTGCAGCATCGTTTTTCTGTTCCTATGTATTTGAAGTTACAAAATATCTCGTCATTTTTTGCGAGGAGCCTGCCAATCGAAGATTCTTCCTGTGTTTCTCTGATTCCATATAATGCTTGAGATATGCAGCATCACCATGAGACACGGATACAGCACAGTTACATATGTTACATTATGCTGAACAGTCATTGTCTGTAGCACGTAAGCAAGGAAATTTCCTCTGAAGCTCTTCGGAAAACATTGATTCTCGTTTCGGCATCGCTACGACGAGCCAGCACTTCACGAAACTGATACTGAGTGCTGACAAAAATGGCAAGCAAAAGCAAAGAAAATAACAGTACGCAACAATTATAGTGCTTAAGCTGTACATTATCAGGGAGTACCAACGTACGGAAGGTCAGTTTCAATTGATAGTTTATAAAATCGACACTCAGAAAATATTTTAACCACTTTGTAAATGTCTGAAAATAATCCTTGAAAATCGGGACAAATTGCTTGTTTTTAAAAAAAAGTCGAGACAAATTTTTGAGCCTCAAAAAACGGGACCATCCCGATTAACCGGGACTTATGGTCACCCTAAGCACACCTGAGTCCGATATTATCACTAGGTGAAACTTTGTCGCCGCGCCTCTCCTCGCTGCCGCAACAACCGAAGCCGCAACAATGATTTCCGTGCAGGAAGTCCGCGGCGTTGCAGATTTCATCGCACTGTCTGAGTTCGTATTTATCTTGCTCTCAAAACGACCGTTTCTTGACAAGGTCCATAGCTTAGCTGTGCTACGCTGCGTGGCAAAACGAGCAATATGTCTGCCATCTGCAGCTGAGATCGGGACAACTGAGATGCTCCGTGCTGTTGAGCACAGGCCCCAAAGGACCCATCGATTCCGTATTCGCATGATGATCGTGGGATACCGACTAACGCGATAAGTAATATGGCTCATGAAAGTGACCGAAAATTTCAGTTATCAATTTCTTTTTTATTTATTGGCAGAACCCATGGATAATAAGTTACCGCAGTTTCAATAATGAAATCGCTTCCAAAGTGTCTGAAAAACAATTAAATGTGTGACGCGATCTCTCTGCCACAACAACATTTTGAAGCAACACTTTAAAACTAGCACGGTACACAGTAATACCGAACTAATTTCAAGTAAACTTGCAAGTGATACATCTACAAGGTTATGATACATTTAGAAGACTTTGAATTTATTGATCATCTATGATACTGTTCCGTATGTTAGAAATACACACATGAAAAAAAGTTTTCCATCACCTCGGTTCCGAGAGTTCCGGAACATGAACAGAAAAGTGGATTAGGGATCAATATAAACATCATTTTCGCCCTTTTTATTGCTCTTGAAAACCACACATTGCATCTTCTACCACCATACAGAGGGGCCTTCACAGGTGGTGTCCCAGATTGCAGTACACACCAGTTCCTCCAATACCCAGTAGCACGTCCTCTAGCATTGATACATACCTGTATTAGTAGTGGCATGCTATGCACAATATCATCAAGGCTCTGTTGGTCCGGATTATCCCACTCCTCAACGGCGATTCGGTGTAGATCCCTCAGAGTAGTTGGTGATTCACGTCGTTCATAATAAGCCATTTTCAATCTATCGCAAGCATTTTCGATAGGCTTCATGTCTCGAGAACATGCTGGCCACTCTAGTCGTGCGATGCCGTAATCCTGAAGGAAGTAATTCACAAGATGTGCATGATGGGGGCGTGATTTGTCGTCCATGAATATGCTGCAGATATGTTTACATGGCATTCCCGTATCGTATGGTTGTTACGGCGCCTTCCATTACTACCAGCGGGGTACGTCAGCCCGACATAATGCCGCCCTAATAGAGCAGGGAACCTCCACCGTGCTCCACACGCTGGACAATGTGACTAAGGCGTTCAGCCTGACCGGGTTGCCTCCCAATATATCTCCGACGATTGTCTGGTTGATGGCACATGCGACATTCACCGGTGAAGAAAACGTGATGCCAATCATGAGCGGTCTATTCGGCGTTTTGTTGGGCTGACATGTACCGCGCTGCATGGTGTCATGGTTGCAAAGATGGACCTCGCCTTGGACGCCGGGAGTGAAGTTACACATAATGCAGACTATTACTCACAGTGTGAGTCGTAACACGACGTCCTGCCTCCCAGGGGCTCAGCATTCATTTGCTGAGTACGGGCTTGGCGACCCCGGGGTCCTGAGCTGGGGACTGGTCAGCGCCGCCAGTCTCCTGTCACCGTAACCCCCGGACATGCTTCAGCGACCACCGTATGGCGCGGCGGTGGAATGTTGTGTGCTGCGGGGAATGGTAATCTTGGCTTGACCGCCTGGATTGCGAGGAAGGACAACCTCTATAAAAACCCCTCAATCTTCCGGTGTGCTCCGCGCCTATGAGATGCATGGCTGTTGGGGTGGAACAGTCCCAAGCGGGCAACCTCTGGGGCACCTGCCGCACCCCAGTTGTATAAGGCTTACTCAGGCACGCGGGGCTCTGTCTGAGCGGACCTTTAGTTCCCTAGCTGCTCGTGGGACCACAATGGACCCTTCGACCTCTACGTTTCCCCCTACCAGTGGATTGGGTGGGCCACTGGTAGGAAAACACACCCAATCGAAAAAGCGACTTCGTGCTGGGAGTCCTCCAGCGCCTGGTGTTACTAGAGATTTATCAGACTGTCGTAACAGAGTACATGCTGATATCCAGAATGTGTTTTTGATTGTCAAACGGAATGAAGGTAGCTTTGAGAGAGTTTCACCCTTTTACATCCACAAGGGTCTTGAGGGAATTGCAGGAGCACTGAAATCTGTGAAGCGACTGCGCAATGGGACTCTGTTAGTTGAAACTTCTAGTTCCCGTCAAGTCACTTCTCTTAGGAAAGCAACTTGTCTCGGAGAGTACGCTATCGAGACCGAGCTCCACTCCACTTTGAACTATAGTAAGGGTGTTGTGACATGTAGGGACTTGGTGGATATCCCCAAGGACGAGTTGAAATCTGATTGGGCTGACGAAGGTATTGTCGACGTGCAGCATATTATGAAACGAGTCGATGGTGACCTAGTCAAATCCGACTCGTTTATTCTCACGTTCAATTGCCCGAGACTCCCAGAGCATGTTAAAGCGGGTTTCTTACGTTTGCCAGTACGGCCATATTTCCCCAACCCAATGCGCTGTTTTAAATGTCAGCGCTTTGGGCATACTACGTTGGGGTGCAATGGGATAGCCACTTGTGGTAAATGTGGTCAGCCTGCCCATGAAGGAGCCGAATGTTCATCGCCTGTGAAGTGCGTGAATTGTTCTGGGAGTCACCCTGTCTTGAGCCGGGTCTGCCCCATCTATCTCGAGGAACGGAAGATACAGGAGATCAAAACATCTAAGCGCATCCCCTATGGTGAGGCCAAGAAGCTCTTTAAGGCCATGCAGCCTCCTGTGTTTACAACATCTTTCGCTTCCACTCTGCAGAAACCGGTACAGTTGGCCACTGTTGCTACACAAACGGAGGTTGCTAGTGTCAGCACTAACACCTGCGTTTGCCAAGGCACTTGTGCTGCTGCGGTTGTTTTGCAACCTGCAGCTCTCCCCACAACGTCGGACAAGGCCGTGGTTGCTGACAGTGGGGTACTTCCTGCCCCTCCCCATATAGCACCTTCTGCCCAGGCGAGTAAAGCTCCAACTGTTGACAAGGTTCTGCATTCTAAGCCCCCCAAGACGAAGACGCCGAAGGTGCAGGTTTTGCCACCTGAGGGGACTAGTCAGGGTCAGTCCGATGACGATGCCATCGTACTATCTGACATCTCCCTTGGGTCGCCATCGGAGCTGATGGACATTGGTGTCTACCGGGGGCGACCTTCTCGCCCCAGGAATAAATCTCCGGCCAGTATGGGCTCTCCTCCAAAGCACAGGGGCAGGGTGAAAATTCAGCCACCCTGATCACTGGCTCCCATATTACAGTGGAACCTGAATGGGTTCAGGAAGCATGTGGCCGAATTACAACTCCTTGTACGAGAGCGCCCCTTGTGCTTATGTCTCCAAGAGACACATTTCCGGGCCACTGATGTTCCTTCTTTACGGGGCTATACCGTGTATCGAAAAGATGATCTGATGGGGGAAAGGGCAAAGGGTGGTGTTGCGGTTTTTGTCCATGACATGCACCGCTCATCTGAGCTCCCTCTCGTTACGGACTTGCAAGCAGTTGCAGTTGACCTTCTTGTGGGGCGGAGGCTCGCAATTTGTTCCGTTTACTTACCTCCTCAGGATGCAATAGACTCTGAGGCTCTCACAGACCTTATTAGCCAACTACCCCGCCCATTTCTCCTCCTGGGGGACTTCAATGCTCATAACGTCTTATGGGGCTCTACAACTACTTGCCCCAGGGGTCGCATTCTGGAAAGCCTCATGGCATCCGAAGAACTGTGCATCCTCAACTCTGGTGCTCCCACTCATTTCTGTACTGCTTCTGGGTCGTCGTCAGCTATTGACCTTTCCTTTTGCTCTCCAGCACTCGCGGATTCTGCTCTGTGGGAGGTTGCCGCTGACCTCCATTCTAGTGACCACTTCCCCCTTTGGATTCGCCTCCTGGATGAGACTGTGGCATTTCCAGTGCCGCCCAGGTGGCACCTCTGCAGAGCTGGCTGGACACTTTTCAGCGATGTAGCTGTTTTGGAACACCGTGCCAGCGTCCACGAATGGGTCGACCATGTTACAGCTGTGATCTCCCATGCTGCTGAATTGTCGATCCCACGGTCCTCAAGTCATCCCAAGAGGCGCCCTGTCCCTTGGTGGACCACTGAGTGCCGCTCAGCCATCCGAGCCCGCCGTGCAGCTCTGCGCCGCTTCAAGTGCCGTCCCTCAGCTGACAATCTTGCGGCCTTTCGGGTGGCAAGGGCCAAGGCGCGGCGAGTGATTAAAGAGAGCAAACGACGGTCATGGCAATCGTTCCTGAACTCCATCTCCCGCTCCACTAGTTCTACAAAAGTATGGGAAGCCATCAGGAGGATTTCCGGGAAACGCAGCCAACTACCTGTCACGGCATTGCTGCATCAGGGTTGTCTACTCACGGCGCCGAGAGACATTGCCCAGACACTGGCCATGCATTTTGCGGAATCTACTGCCACTATTAACTGTGATCCAGATTTCTGCCGCTACCGCACTGCCATCGAGAGGGATCACTTGGACTTCCGGTCTCCAAATTCTGAACCCTACAACTGCTCCTTCACAATGTGGGAACTGGATTCGGCGCTGTCTGTGGCTCATGATACTGCGCCAGGTGATGATCAAATCCTGTACAGCATGCTGCAGCACTTGTTGCTGCCATCCAAGGAAGTTCTCCTGAATTGTTTTAAAATGATATGGTCATCCGGCACGTTCCCTGACTCGTGGAGGGAGGCGAGTTTGGTTCCCCTCCTCAAACCGGGAAAAGACCGAATGCATCCCAGTAGTTATCGGAGTATTGCTTTGACGAGCTGTGTCGGGAAGACATTGGAACGCATGGTCAACCGTCGCCTGGTTTGGCTGCTCGAGACCAGGCAGCTCCTTAGCCACTCTCAGTGTGGCTTTCGGAGATGTCGTTCAGCTATAGACAACTTGACCCTGCTTGAGGCGGCCATCCAGCAGGCCTTCCTACGTAACCAGCATTGTCTAGGTGTATTCTTTGACATTAATAAGGCGTATGACACTACTTGGCGCCGCCTTATCCTCAATCAACTCCATCAGTGGGGCTTTCGTGGCCATCTCCCCATCTTCATTCGGTCCTTTCTTTCCCGCCGCCTCTTTCGATGTCGGGTTGGTAATGTGCTATCTGATTTGTACGTGCAGGAGAACGGTGTTCCTCAGGGAATCGTTTTAAGTGTCACCCTCTTTGCCGTCGCCATTAACAGTATCACGTCCACTGTCCGGAGTCCTGCCCAGTGCTCCTTGTTTGTGGACGATTTTGCTGTTTTCTGTTCTTCCTCCAGTCTTGTCACTGCTAGTCGGCAGCTGCAGCTTACGATAAAGCGATTAGAGGCATGGACTGCGAAGACGAGTTTTACCTTTTCAGCAGACAAATGTGTGTGTGTTCATTTTAATCGTTCTCGACGTGCTTTTACCTCCCCTGAATTGCGTCTGAGGGACACCATTCTTCCTTTTAGAGGCACTGTGAGGTTCCTCGGCCTCACTTTTGATTCCAAGTTGTCGTGGTTGCCGCACCTTAAAGACCTCAAGGTGCGGGCCCTGAAGGCGCTGAATATTTTGAAGTGTCTGAGCCATCGGTCCTGGGGAGCAGACCGGGCACGTCTGCTGCAATTTTATAGGGCTTTCGTCCGGTCGCGTCTTGACTATGGATGCACTGTGTATGGGTCAGCGAGGCCTTCGTATCTGAAGATTCTTGACGCAGTACACCATGAGGGTATCAGGCTGGCTACTGGTGCCTTCCGTACCAGTCCCATCCCCAGCCTGTGTGCTGAGGCAGGGGAACCGCCGCTCGCCATCCGGCGGAAACTCCTCATGGTGCGACGGGTGTGTCAATTCCTTGCCTGTCCTACCTCCCCTGCATACCCTACTGTTGCCCGACCGCCTATGGAACGTCTCTTTTCCAGTCGTCCCAGGGCAACGAGACCATTTGGGATTCGTGCCAAGCATTTGCTTGAGTCCCTTGGTGTGGAGCGTGTGGCACCCCAACTCCAGGGTTTTACCCGCCTGCCTCCCTGGTTGCTCCAGAGGCCCATAGTCCTCTTAGACTTGGCAGAGTACCGGAGGAGCTGCACTCCTGCGTTAGTTTTTACCACCTTATTTTACGATATTTTAAACCAGCATGCCGACCATGTACCAGTATTTACGGATGGCTCTAAACAGGGGGACTCTGTTGGTTGTGCTGTTGTTTTCCCTGATCGAGTCATCAAGTTACGGCTTCCTGCAGCGTTTACCATCTTTGATGCCGAATTGTTTGCGATCTTGCGGGCATTGGAGCAGATGAGATGTGTTCCCAGTCTTAAGTTTCCCATCTGTTCTGACTCCCTGAGTGCCCTTCAGACCATGCAACACTTGTACCCAGCAGATACGGTCGTCCAGAACATCCATGATGCCCTACTCCAGCTGCAACGGCAGGGGAAGGAGGTTTCTTTCTGCTGGGTGCCAGGGCACGTGGGTATTAGGGGAAACGAACTGGCGGATGTGGCTGCCAAAGATGCATGTTCCCTCCCTCACGTTGTTGAATGTGCCGTCCCCCTCCATGCTGTTACCTCCCTTTTGCGTTTTCGTGTTATGCGTCAATGGGAAGAGGAGTGGCTGACAGTCGGTGAAAATAAGCTGCGTTTGGTCAAGGCCATCACGCGGCCATGGCGTACGTCCTACCAGTCATGCAGGCGGGATGAGGTTCTCCTCACTCGCCTCCGCATCGGGCACAGTCCCTTAACGCACGGTTTTTTACTCCGGTGGGAGGACCCCCCAATCTGCAGTGCTTGTGGTGTCCAGATAACTGTCCGCCACATTTTACTTGAGTGTCCTTTATTCTCTGACCAGAGGGCGGTGGTTTCCTTGCCACCGGATTTGCCCTCTATTTTGCAAGACGACGCAACGACTGTGGTTAAGGTCTTACGGTTTTGTGTCCTGTCCAATTTGTTGCCTCGTATTTTAGGGAGAGGATTTTAATGTGCTGCTGGTTGACTGGCTCACCGAGGCTTCAGGTAAGAGGTCCGCCAGTCACGATTACCTACTTGTTTCACTTCGATTGCTGTTCTCTTTTCCTTGTGTTTTCTTTCCTTTTTTAGTGCGTTTCTTCTCCTCTTGTTTTGCCTCTGTATGTGAGGATTTGTAACTGCGTCAGGTCTGTGTCTTTTAGCCGTTCTCCTTGTTCGCTGTCCGTCTTCGTCCCTTCACTGCATGTGTTCCTGTTTCTATGCGTTTGGGCGCTGATGACCACGCTGTTTAGCGCCCAAAAATCCTCAAACACACACACACAAAACACACGACGTCCTGTGGCTGCACGAGAAGCATTATTCAACATGGTGGTGTTACTATCATAGTTCCTCCGAGCCATAATCCGTAGGTAGCGGTGACCCACTGTAGTAGTAGCCCTTGGGTGGCCTGAGCGAGCCATGTAATCGACTGTTCCTGTCTCTCAGTATCTCCCCCATGTCCGGAAAACATCGCTTTGGTTCACTCCGAGACGCCTGGACACTTCCCTTGTTGAGAGCCTTTCGTAGCATAAAATAACAATGCGGACCCTTTCGAACCGCGGTGTTGACGGTCTATGCAAGGCTGGACTAAGCACAACACGAGTCATATACCTCCTCCCTGATGGAATGACTGGAATTGATCGGCTGTCGGACCCCCTCAGTCTAATAATCGCTACTCATGCATGGTTGTTTAGAGCTTCGGGCACTTTCAGTGATATCTCCGAACAGTCAAACGGACTGGGTGTATGATACAATATCCACTTATATTCTTGAGAGACCTTCCTGTCACGAAGTAACAATGCGCACGCGATCGAACCGCGGTACTGTCCGTATAGGCATGGTTGAACTACAGACAAGACGAGCCGTGTACCTCCTTGCTGGTGGACTGACTGGAACTGATCGGCTGTCGGACCCCCTCCATCTAATAGGCGCTGCTCATTCATGGTTGTTTACATCTGTGACCGGGTTTAGTGACCTCTGTAAACACTCAAAGGGACTGTACGTGTGATACGTCTCTCCTCAGGAGCTCAGGGAACCAGGTGAGCGCCCGCCGAAGTGGCCGTGCGGTTAAAGGCGCTGCAGTCTGGAACCGCAAGACCGCTACGGTCGCAGGTTCGAATCCTGCCTCGGGCATGGATGTTTGTGATGTCCTTAGGTTAGTTAGGTTTAACTAGTTCTAAGTTCTAGGGGACTAATGACCTCAGCAGTTGAGTCCCATAGTGCTCAGAGCCAGCCAACCAGGTGAGCCGGCCGCTGTGACCAAGCGGTTCTAGGCGCTTCAGTCCGGAACCGCGCGACTGCTATGTTCGCAGGTTCGAACCCTTCGTCGGCCATGGATGTGTTTGATGTCCTTGAGTTAGTTAGGTTAGTTCTAAGTTCTATGGGGCCGGTGACCTCAGATGGTACGTCCCATAGAGCTCGGAGCCATTTCAGCCATTTTGAACCAAGGTGACACAATTTTTTTTATGTGTGTAATATTCAAAATCTAAATGAGTCCGTAAATTCACTCATATGGGAGCGATACCCTAAAACCACAGTTCCATCTGCTACATTTGTAAGAACTGCAACTTATGATGCAGTTCTTGTATTTACTGTTGGAAACGTAAGGATGATAAAAGTATTAGCAAGAATGGAATTTAAGGAAGCGAATTTCACTCAGGATCAGTAGACAAAAGTAGTCCTACAACGTCTGTCTGTAGCTGAAAAGTCAGTAGAAGACCCTGCACAGAAAAGCAGGCAGAAAAAAAAATTAATAGAAACCTGGAAGTAAACGGGACCGTGAGTTAAAACCTGGGTCTTTCTGAATAGACGACACAAGAAAAACTTCTCGTTGAAATTTATAATGCGTTTCCTGAGAGTTATGCTCTCTAACATCAACGTTACATTTTCTCAGAATCTACGAATGCTAGAATTATAAAGTATTTTACTCTTCTTTCTACAACCCAATAAATGTTGATTCAAGAGTAGATTATGCGTGCAGGCTGAAATATGGAGCAAAGTTCTTGTGAACCTTTGGAAATAATCTTAGCAGACTGTGACAACCACGAAATCATGTAGTGCTGTTTTGGACGCCATGCAGTTTGAGAATATCCAACTTCTTGAAATGCACATCTTCTCCATATTGATTCCCCTTCGTTCCCCCTCCCCCAGTCCCCCCCGCCCCCACCCTCCACCCATTTAATGCTGAGAATAGTATTCTCTCATTTCAATTTATGGTTTTGGATCCATAGATCGAGTACAGATAATACTGTACAGCAAGACCGTGTTCTCCAGAGTGTACTACCATCATTCCGCTGAATGCTAAAATAGCCTGAACGTCTCGAACTAATTTACGAGAATTACATGATGTCACAGGAGCAACGACGTATATGACATAATCTGTTACCAAAAAACTATCCATAAAGGAAATTATAATGCACGTGGTATATTTACATATATGACTTGTTCCTGCATGAAAATCAGAAGTGTTACTAATGTATCCAATGTATGATACTTCCGTTTTAGATACTAGAAAATGGCCTAAAGCCAAAATTGTACAAACGTACAGGAAATAAAGAAAATGGCAGCCTGAGGCTTCAAGAAATAATTAAAAAAAAAAAGATTGGCGTGAATGCTGAAATCTAGATTGTACGCAAGAAATAAGCAGAAATATACACTGAAATGGCGATGTATCCTTTCAGAATATCTAACATTTGTTGGATGCCATCTTCATCGTATTTCTGCTTTAATGGTCAGCATTGTAATTAGATCTCTATGAATAGAGCTATTCACTGAACCAGCATTGCTAACGCACAATATGCGCAACGAGATGGAGGCACTTCATTGTTGACTCAGCGGTTTCAACCAATAGACAGAACAAAAGCTGCCTGGACTTAATGAGCTGCCGTCGTAAGTAATTAACCCTACCATATCTTGTCTGAAACACCTTCGACAAATTTGTCGTTCGCAGTGCCATCAAACGTGTTTCCGAGAAACCGTGGACGCTATTTGTATTCACAAAACAGCCCCTGTCGCTGGGACGCGGTGCCGTTTTGTTCGCAGTAAATGTTTCAATCCGCGCCTGTCGCCCCGCTCGCCCGCAGCGCCGAGCGGAGCCGGCTGGGTGTCTCGCGATTATAAAAGCCGACGAGGCGAGGACACCGGGAACATTCGGGACTCGGTATTGTGTGAGCTGCTTTCCCCTATCCACGGTCGCCGACTTCCATAATGAATGAGGCCTGCCGGGAGTTGCAACACGCTGCCGGCGCTGTGAGAGTCGCAATAACGCCGAAACCACGCGCGGTTTAAAATCGCCATAAAGTTTTATGAGCCAAGTACAACGTCAGAGCAGCCGCTCAACCGTGCTTTTCTGTGCGCGCGCGTGTGTGTACCTTTTTGTTTACCTCCCACCACTACACCTTTGTCTGCCATCCATTGTCCTTCTTCCCTCTACCTAAACCGAACCACTTGCATCTACAGAGGTCTGTAGTCAGGAACTCCAACAGACTTGACAGCCATCGTTGCAAGGTGAAAGTACACTCTTCCGCAATACTTAAGGACGAGCTACATTAAGTAACTTACCTGAATAACTACAAGCCGAAAATGAATGAATGTGTGGCAGCATGACCTGCCGGGGTGGCCGAGAAGTTCTAGGCGCTACAGTCTGGAACCGCGCGGCCGCTACGGCCGCAGGTTCGAATCCTGCCTCGGGTATGAGTGTATGTTATGTCCTTAGGTTAGTTAGGTTTAAGTAGTTCTAAGTTCTAGGGGCTGATGACCTCAGAAGTTAAGTCCCATAGTGCTCCGAGCGATTTGAACCATTTTTTTGTGGGAGTATGTTGTCAGAAGCCTCCCAGCTGTGTGCAGAAGGCTGGAGGCAAAATGGTTTAACGTCGGCCTAAGTACTGCGCCAAATGGGTCTGGCTCCGCAACAAAAGACAGTTTAAGGAACGAAGAAAGGCAGTCTAAGTCGTTCAGATAAAAAATGGTTCAAATGGCTCTGAGCACTATGGGACTCAACATCTTAGGTCACAAGTCCCCTAGAACTTAGAACTACTTAAACCTAACTAACCTAAGGACATCACACACACCCATGCCCGAGGCAGGATTCGAACATGCGACCGTAGCAGTCCCGCGGTTCCGGACTGCAGCGCCAGAACCGCTAGACCACCGCGGCCGGCAAGTCGTTCAGAGAGCAGTAGATTGGTTGTTCGGTGAATTTGGAGGATGGGACCAAACAGCGAGGTCGTCAGTCCCTTGGAATTATAGAAGGACGGGGAAGGAAGTTGGCCATGCCCTCTCAAAGGAATCATCCCAGCACTTGCCTGAAGCGATTTAGGGGAACCACGGAAAACCTAAATCGGGATGCCCTGAAGCAGGTTTGGGCCGTGTCCTCCCGAATGCGAGGCCAGCCAGTGTGCTAACCACTGCGCCACCTCGCTCGTTCAGCCAGCAGTTACGGTGCACTGTGGTGGTGTTCTTCGTTACAAAATGCCACGGAAACGATATCTGGATGACTCCACGTGAAGAAGAGTCATCGCGAAATTGGAACAAGGACGATGAGTGCTGAGTCTAGGTCTGGAGTTTGGTATTTTTCACAGCTGGATTTCACGTCCTTGGGGAGCGTTCCGAAGCAAGGGTACTGCTACCTGAAGCAAATATTTTTCACAGCAGGGTTTCACGTCCATGGGGAGCGTTGCGAAGTACGGGTACTGCTGCCCAAAGAAAAGGAGATGGATGACCAGGATCAGCTACAGCAACAAATAACCAATGAATTCTTTCATGTAACGATGTGAACCAATATTTCGTACGCTGTAGGTCAGATTAGACATCTCCAAGAGCAGTCAAAAGGAATTCACAGTTATAGCTCGATGATTTTAGTTTCGTCTGGTCATAACATGCATTCGGCCCTGGATTCGCATTATGGATGACAATGCGAGCCGGCCGCAGTGCCAGAGCGGTTCTAGGCGCTTCAGTCCGGAACCGCGCTGCTGCTACTGCTGCAGCTTCGAATATTCGGATGTGTGTGATGTCCTTAGTTAGGTTTAAGTAGTTCTTAGTGTAATTACTGTCTATGAAAAAAAGTATCATTTCTGTTCGTAGCATTGTGTCACTATGTATTTCTCTCAGGTACCTTCTGTACTACGCTGTAGCAGTTATTCTTATATAAAATCTGAGTTTCATCGAGGTATGTTACTCCACATTGACACAACATGTGAAAGTTACTTTCGCCCTTAACTTGTGCACACTAGAGTGTAATTCCTACACAATCGCTGAGTTAACAGTACAGTACATAATGAAGGCAAATTCAGGGTGAGGTAGCTGAGCCACCCTAAAAATATTCAAAACAAGTACATGTATTGAGAAGCAATTTTCACTAGTTTGGCTGAGAAATTCCAAGCGTTTCTAGCTGCTGCATTATGATACCGGCAAACTTTCTATATCGCAATTACACAGTTTTCATGCAGAGTTGGAGATTACCTTCTAAGAGGATCGGCTGATGATGATTTTGGTTTGTGTGGCGCTCAACTGCGCAGTCATCAGCGCCTGTATAAAGTCCTAATTGTTATACAGTCCAATTTTTAACTCAGTCCAGTGCAGTAACTGTCACGAATGATAATAATGATGATGATCAAAAGACGAGGACCACACAAACACGTCCCTGGACTGAGAAAAATTCCTAACCCGGCCGGGAATTGAACCCAGTGCGCCGTGATCGAGAGGCAGCTACACTAGCCACTTTTTTATTTTTCTTACTGATCTCATGCAGATATGATTTTATGTATATAGACTGAAACGGTGAGTGACAATTTGTGCCAACGCCAGGAATTGAACTCATGTCTCCCTTTTTTTTTCTTTTTTTTTTCCTGCCCGACTGGCACTCTAACTCGGACTTCCCTCTTATTGCGAGCTGTCCCCTAACTATTTCTTTTTTGTTTTTGCGTTGCAGACACGAAGAGGAAAAAAAATATTTTCGAATCTAGTGGTATACAAACCTATGTTCATTGTCATGGCAGTTTGTGGCCTTACCAACTTCACAACTTTCTTTTTTTTAATCAAAATTGAAGCAGTGGCGGGTTTCGAGCATAGGACCGTTGTATATTTATTATTGATCAAAGATGCTACTTATAGATTTTTTTTAATTTAATAAGAAAAAAAATGTATCGTGCGAGAGTTGAACCAGTGAACAGTGTACTTTAGTTACCCTACTACACCACCGGTACCGCCATTTTTTTCTCCCTCGAAAGCACTTATTTAAAGCAATCAATTAAAAATAAAACAAAAGAGGTCATTTCGACAAAAACAAAAGCGTTAAATCAGAAAAACGTCATTGAAGAAATATGTCGTTAATTTTAACGTGCTCACACCATTTTCCCTCCGTCACTTCTACATTGTGTAACTTTTAAATCCAGACAATAGTTTCTACAAACAGAGGATGGGGGGGGGGGGGGAATTTCAACTCATCCAACTCATTGTCGATGAAAAACAAGATGCAGCATATTAGAAAAAAGCTCTCGATAACGCGGCATCCTGAGCCACGTCCAAGGGGCTGTGGCCATGTATTGAGAAAAGTCACTCGAATCGCGTCATATCCACTCACCATCACGTAGTAGACATAATTTTCAACAAGCCACATGATGGCATTGTTCTTCGATGGGGGAAAGAACGTTGAATCTGGACGTACGAGAATCTCCCCCGAGATAGCCGCCTCGGACGACAGAAGAGGAAAAGCCAGTTGGCGAAGCCATCTGCAATGGCCATGACCGCAGGAGAGCAATCGATGATATAATGTATCAGTTTCGTGGCAACGATTGCACCGATCCGTCACACTGAGGCCAGTACGAAAAATTCGCACATTGGTAGGTAAAATATCATTAACAAATTGGTACTACGAGGACGCCACTTCCATCGGGAAAATCGGGAGGCTAACGTTAGACCAAACAATCTCCCAATTCCTGTCTGGCGACAGGGCTTCCACAGAGGGAATGCTATGAGGAATTGGCCAGCGACATAACAGCATTATTAGAGAGAGATTCGCTTCGGGAAGGATATTTACTCCTAAATAACTGACCTCAAGAAAAAATTCCTTAACGTGCCTTAGTTTATAACAAATCCTACCAGTATCTACTGGAGGTGTTAAACTCGCTGGTCGGGTACAGTCATGAAGGCGAGCTGTAAGTGACTGAGAAGCCAGTAAACATATTAAAACAGTTCGACGGATGAATAAGGCAGAAGCCTTAACTCGAATGTCAGGGAGGCCTAAACCTCCCAGCAGACGGGAGCGCTCCATTACCCCATAACGCACGTGAAATATAGAGTTGCGCCAGAGAAACGTGCCAGTTAAACCTAGCAACTTGCGGTAAATCATCGCAGGAATTGGAAACATTTGTGCAATAAAATAAGCGTTACATAAAACACACGTTTCCATGGCCGGACCTTATGAAGAAGTGAGAGAGAGCGACGCTCGTGTTCAATGACTGCTCTTTGAATCTTATCCATGACAGACTTCCAGTTTATCGTAGCCATCTTTAGTGGACAGCTGTCAGTTATAACACCTAACGATCGGCATCAGGTGACCGTCGAAGTACGTGGAATTTCTACAGCGTCAAAACCTCGCATACTGACTAAGCGATATTTCTGGTCATTACCCCGGGCTCCTGTAAGACGACGAAAAGCATCCAAAACTTCCTTCGGAAGTGGTGTATCATGAGGGGTACGGAGAAGAACCATAACGACATCAGCATATGCCTTTCTCCCAACAGCGACCAGCCACCCAGAAGAGCAGCTATAGATCGCAATAAGGGTTCCAGGAACGGAACGTAGAGTGACATGGACAATGAGGACGCCCTGTCACACCGCAATGGGGGAAGTAAGGCGGCTATTTACGTCAATGGGCGCCCGAATACCTGTAATTAGATAGCTAAACAACCGTCGTGCAGCATCGTTAAAACCAACAGTCGTCAATACTCGCATGAGAAATCTGTGTTTAACGCGGTCGAACGCATGGTGAAAATCAATGAAAAGCAAAGCGCTTGGCACGGGAATGGTGGAAGTAATCGAAATTACCTCACGACATTCAACAATGGGAGTCAGGAGAGTACGAGCCGGAAGACAACTTTGATGGCTCGCGATGATGGTAGCCAACAACACCGATAGTATGCTATTTACCACTCGCGTCACTATTTTATAATCATAGTTGAAGAGGGGTATCGGGCGGACATGATCCACACGCAAACGGCCCGGCTTCTTGGGGATCAGAACCATTTTAGCAACATTAAACCTGGGTGGGATAAGGCCTCCGTGGAATACTTCATTCACATTCGTATCTCCTATTAGGGGCCAAAATCGAATATAAAATTCTTTTGGACGGCCATCGAAACCAGGCGATTTGTGGAAGGGAGAGCGAGCCACAATATCAAGTTTATCAGTAGCCACTAGACCACGAGTGACACACATTTCACGTACCATCACGTGGTACCTTGAAAGCAGAATGCCATCAACCAAAACAGTGTTCTCCGCGTATCATTTGCCGAGTGTGGCATATATGGAAGTTTCCTGGTAAGGCGGCTGCTATCTGTTGATCGAGTGGTCTTTCGTGATTCTGACCTGGGGATTTGTTGAGCTGAGAAGGCGGTGAGCAGATACGCAGGCTCGCGCATTATGAGCAAAGTGGAGCTGTGTTTGCGCATGGAGACAGTGTGGATGCCCCTTGTAATGTGTTGGGCCGGCTGCGGCTATGCTGATATGGGCCAAGAACGGTCATAATGAGGCGGCAGATGCACGAATAGGCGGTTGTCGTGCCGTGATAGTCACGTTGGACATCTGTTTGAAATCGTACAGAAGGCGCCTGAGCGTTAATTTTCCGATCATGTTACAGACTGGACATATGGAAAGCATCCCAGTGAAGCATCCCCATTTGATATATTTTGGTGGAAGCTTCCACCAGTTAAGTGCGTGTCTGTAGTAAATAATAAACTGAGTCTTTTGCTCACCAGTTACAACTGAGTGGCTTGTCCTAATTTTGGGTACGGAATCGCAACTTCAAATTGTCTTATGGAGCAATCACTGTAAAGTTTAAGTAATTTCCGATTATTTGAGTAAGTGCCTTGGCTAAGTCACATGAAAATGAATATACGGCCCTGTTGTAAACTGTTAGGCCTGAAGCATCTGTTGCTGCCAAAACTTATTGTGACAGGGCGTCTCCATGTCGTTCATTTAGACATTTTCATTTTGTTGTATATTCAACTACTGTATTTTTTGCTGTTGGTTACTTGTTATGAATTTCTATGACAACAGCCTTGAGGTAAATTTGGAACAGTCGTCGAGTGAGTACTTCTGGATTCTTTCAAATTTTATAATCTTCGTTTAATTTCACTTAATGTTCTCTCATTTATTTGACATATTATTTCATCTTATGTGAATGCCCGCCTTGCTGTAAAGTACAAAGCAGCTGCTACTGTTGATCTCTGAATTTTGAGTTACCTTTACTTGATGACGTTACAGTAATAAGTACAGTTAAATTTTCATAAGTTTTGACTGGGAGGAAGTTGTGTGTTATGGAGGATTGTTTCATCATGGACCTTTCTAATTCGTCAAAATATCTTGTTTGTTTAGTGAATTCGTATTGTGTACTATGTTGTTTCACTTGGGCACCAGCACCTTATGGCTCCAGCATAGCTCCCTATGATATTAATGGTAGCAGAGCGTAGTGGAAACGAAGGGCTGTTGTGTGATCCTGTGAAGAGGCTAGGATGCTTCACTTTAGGTTTGTGTACTGTGTCCACTTGTGCTGTTTCAGACTGTAACACGAAGGAAGGTTCATGATCGATCAATGAGTGTCAGGAATATCTTGCCTTATCAAAGAGCAATTACTATATTAGATCAAAGCCGATGACAGCATTCTCGAGTTTTCGTATAAGCTGAGGGTTTTTCTGAACTTCCTTCTGGGGTACAGGTCAATGTTGGGTTCTTGATCGGCAGTCTCCCGGCAATGGCTCAGGTGTACAGAATTCAGGCTCATCTTAACCAGTTTGGGAATCGAGTGGAAGACCTTGAGGTTGTAAATAAAGATGCTAAACTGAAAGACACAATAGAGGGCATGCAGAATAGGGTAGTAACCTATAGTACGAATGTATTTTCCTGCATTCTTAGGAGGACTCAATGCGAAAAGTTGATGTTTATTGGTCGGATGTCAGAGTGAGATAGCTAACCAGTTTTTTTTTTTTTTTACTGGGTGCAGTGGAATAATAAGTTGTAGGTCTGATACAGAGAAGATGTCAGAGCCACAATGATCACTTTAGGAATTAGTCTTTCTGAGGGCCGGCCGAAGTGGCCGTGCGGTTAAAGGCGCTGCAGTCTGGAACCGCAAGACCGCTACGGTCGCAGGCTCGAATCCTGCCTCGGGCATGGATGTTTGTGATGTCCTTAGGTTAGTTAGGTTTAACTAGTTCTAAGTTCTAGGGGACTAATGACCTCAGCAGTTGAGTCCCATAGCGCTCAGAGCCATTTGAACCATCTTTCTGAGGCAGAAGGCGTAGCAAATATTTGCGAGGACTTGCAGACTTTCCAGAAATTAGACTAGCTGGTCACCATTATGGAAAAAGTGCATTTAAGAGAGGAGAAAAGGGATGTGAGACCCCAACGAGGGACAGTGAGTGCGGAGGAACTCGTAACATCAGGTTCTACTCGCTTACCTGCATCGAATATTTGGAAAAATTGCTATTTGACATGACCATGACGGACTCTTAGCTTGTAGTTGTCCGTTAGAGAGGGAGAAAAGGGCGGTGGGTGGGGTGGGTGTGGTGGCCGAGGGGGGGGGGGGGAGGGGAGCTGAGCTGACGTCTCGCCAGTGAAGGCAGTATATGAGAGTGGGAACTACAGAAGAATGGGAACATCAAGGCGTTCAGCTGAGTTAACCTACTTTTTGCTGCAATTTTCATTAATCAGATAGGCGCAGTTCTTGACTCTGGAGCAACGTTACAAAAATTGATTGGAAGTCGTTTAACTGTATGTCGTATATTCTAAAATTAGTAGAGGTCAGCCAACCACACAGTGGATCGTTCTGTAGATGGGAGAATTCTTGATGTCGTGGGTCCAGTGAAGTTATGTGGAGTTCAAGACCTGTTTTGGCCTGTTGAGTTTACCATTACAAGGGAGCTGAATGCATGCACACTAAGGTGTGATTTCTTTGATTGTAGTGGATAGATGTTGAATTGTGTCGACTTCTATTAAGTTCAGGCCGAGTCAGAAGATATTTTGGTGTACACAATCACATACCACTTTGGATGCACTCAGCTTTTGCTGAGTTACCAGTGTTCAACATATGTCACATGGACATGGATCAGGTACGTGATTTATTTTCTGGTGTTTAACCAATATACTGATGTACTTATGGACAGATTGAGTACATGATCCTGCTCACCAGTCAGGTACAATTACGGTAATTACCATATTAGTTTCCCCGCTCAATATGAACGATTTACACAAGATCTTTGACCACCAGTTTGCGGATATCGTAATTTTGCCTTACGTATCTCCACTTTTTCTCATACCAAAGCCTAGTGGGGAAGGTTACAGACCAATAGTCGACTATCGTAACCTAAACCTGTTCAGGAATCAGTGCCCGTCCACGATTTACATAACTGCTTCACCTGATTTTCCTGATAGGTGTCACATGGTGTTAGACTTCAGTCACGCCTACCACCAGGCTTCCCTGGCAGGCGAATGGAAACCCCTAACTACCTTGGGTATGGAATGGAATCTATCTGAATACATCAGGGTGCTGTTCAGATTGGCTACCAGCGCGGCCTTATCTAGAAAGCTAAGTTTGGTACTAGGTAATTTAAAGTTTAGGTGTGTTTGCAACTGTCTCGACGTTGTTGTTATTTTCAGTACAAGTTTCGAGGAACCTTTAAGTCACACTGAAGAACTGACTCATTGTTTTACGAAGGCGGGGCTAGCGGTGAAGCACTCCAAGGTTACCCAGTGTCAGTGTGAAATTTCCTTATTATGTCTGGAAAGCAGTTAGTATCAACCATAAACAAACTAAAGTTATTTACGAATTGCCTAGGTATAAAGATACAAAAGAGGTCATGCTATCCATAGTGATGGTAAATGGTTTTTTTTTTCAAGCTCATAGCGAATTTCAGACAATCGGAGTTGCTGCTTAAACAGATGCAGCGGAAAAAGGGTCCACTTTCAATGGTGGAACTCAGAGCAGGCGTTGTTTGACACTTTTAAAGATTTGACGACTGTCACTCCAGTGTTAGTGGCACCACATTTAGAACACGAGTTCGTATTACAGATATAGAAATCACTGTGGTATACTGAAAAATGATGGAGAGGCAGAAGACCCATTGGGTATGCGTCTCAGTCATTGTCAGAAGCTGAATTTAAATATTCAGTCTATGAAATGGAGTTCTAGGCCATTTTATTTGGACTGGAGCATTTGAAGTTCCTTTTAGAACAGAAACCTTTCCAACTGGAGGTCGACGATCAATTTCTGATATGGTTGCTGGAGAGACCCTGTAAAACCAGGTGCATCAGCAGTTAGGCAGCCCATATTTATGCTATTAATTTTTCTGTGGAACGCTTCAGGGGCTGTGAAAATAGCGTCGCTGACGCTTTAAGCCGTATGTTCCATGGTGATGGGGAGGGCCATGGTAAGCTCTTAGAGGATAGTAAGCAAGATATAACTGGATAAAGTTGGGACGAATCCTGGAATTATCCATGCATTTGTAGAAAAAACAGTAGGTTGATGGGAGATTGAGTGGTATATGGGAATGCACCGAAAAGAGAATGTGTGTAAAGGGCTACAATGTTTTTGAATCCGTTATGATGGGAAGAATAAGATTTGTCTACCGAAGCAAATAGTTCTGCTAGTGTTTTGGCATTTCCACCAGTCCCTATGTGGCGATCATGCCGATTAAAGACCATTTGAGTTAGCTCTCCCTGAACAATGATTTTAGAAGCTTGGTGGGGAAGTGTAAAAACTGTTTGTGCACCAAGACAAACCTGAATACCCAGTTTCTTCAGTTTCATTGTAATAGAGCTGAACATCCAGCAGACAAAGGTCTTTACCAACTATGTGGGTCCGCTATCCCACACCAAGCAGGTTAACATTCTCCTTCTGGTCACCGTATATATTTTCATCTATTTTGCTTGCTCCCTCCAAGTTGGGGTTGAAACAGCAGCAATACTTCTGTGTATGGGGGTGTCTAAGATTTTAGTGAGCCATAATTTCCTGTCTGTCATGGCGACTTCTGCCACCAAATGTATCAGGATGGGCAAATGTAGCTGGAAGAGGTAGAAGGCACTGAATTAAAACTCATCAGAGCTTTCCAAATGATTTATTGTTTCCAACCACAGTGCCCTCGTACACCTCGGTCTGCATCACATTGCCCCACAATGCTGAGGATGGACCCCAGCGGCCTGAGCAATGCAGTGCTGTGTCGAGCCGGCCTTGACCAGCTGCGGAGTTCTGATGGCGTCAGGATGCGCCGGCTGCCGGCTCAGCTGTCTCCGTCCTTGTTGCCACAGCAACGCACCGAGGAGCAGCCGAGTGGCCTGCTGACAACTATAAGATGGTCTGTGCTGTGTTCACTCACTGGCATGGCTTAGGATACGGCAACAAGCGCCCACGAACCTGAGTCCGAATCTGCGGTCCTCGCCTGGGGAAGCTTCCAGCACGTGTTGTAAGCCAGGATGCCTGCCCCCGGGTAGCGAGCTGTGGAGTGGCCCGCCACTGGCTGGCTACGGACCCCATGTCGGCCTCAGAGGGTCAAACCAGCGACCCGCCGTGGACTGGAACGCTGGCGCCCCATCTGCTGCTGCGTGTAGTTGGTGGTGCGACACGCCCTGCCGTCCAGGAGAGCTGCCGCACTTTAACTGAATCACGTTAGAAACCCGTACCTATTTATAAGCGACTGTGCGCCTCTGTTTTGCCTTTGCGCCGCTTCACATCACGTACTCATAACATGCTAGGTTGGCCAGAGGGCCCCTTCTGCCTGTGATTTGCGACATGCAAAACAACTACGTATACTCTTTCAGCAATCCGATGGCCCTGTGACCTACATGCTACTTCGCAACTTTTGGTATGCGTAACTAATTGCAATCCAGAACGCACCTGGCTGTAACTTGCGCTCAGAATATTACACAAAACTAACTTTCCCTATCCTAAACGGTCAATTTAGAAAACCTTTTTTGGTAGGTCCATTAAGCATGTCATGACAACTCCTGTCCACCCACAGTCCTAATTTGTGGACTGTGTCTATTGCAATCTCAAGCCTGCCAAGTTATGTACCCGCATAGACCTCAGACAAAGTGGGAGAGTCTCTGAGATGGTTAAGCTTCGCCTTGAATACTACTGTACATGAGTCCCACCAGAGTGAACTGTCAAAATGCATTTTTTTGCCATGAATTCACCATTGTCCAACTTGTAGTTCATTAATAATATGCTTCCTGCAGATAATAACCGAGAAACCATTTGCAATAACTGGGAATTTCCTCGTAACAATATCATTTATCGCGCCGAAGGGAGGTAGCACTATATAACAAAGGCAAGCACAGTGCTCTGTTGTTTGTAAGGAGTTTGGTTTACCTACAGAACATTCGTGGGCAAAGCTAACAGGCTGACAAAGTCGCGCCCAAAAAGATGCCAAGATTTAGGGCCCCTACAGGGTGGTTCACGTGATATTCACGGTAAACCTTATCATCCATGATCATTAATCTGGAAAGTTAGATTGAACACATTCGTGTCAACTCAAGTGCGCCAGGCAAGGGAACGACGCTGGAATCCGGGCAGAACTAGGCCAGTCGACCGCTCCCCACCCTGTTTCACATTAACAGGAGAGATTGTGTTATACACTTAAGGTTTCTGGTAAGGCGTCAGCTATCGGTCACCCGTTGGCCATTTCCAGATTTTGGGCTGGGGATTTGCTGAGTTGAGAAGGCCATAAGCTGCTGAAATCGCTGATATACAGCCTCACACAGAGTGAGCAGAGTGGAGTTGTGTGTATGGCTGGAGACAAGGGGAAGGCCCGTTGTAATGTGCTTGGACGGCTCGACACTGCTTATATCGACCGAGAAAGGTCATAAAGAGACAGCAGATACTGCCATAGATGGTTGTCCTGGAATGGCAGCAGCACACACAGACTGCAGGTGAGTGTTAATTCGTCGATTATGTAACAGACTGGACGTTATGGTGAGCATCCCAGCATCTGGTACTAAATGGTCTTTGGTTTTCCTGTTGTTGAGGCACTTGAGTTGTACTCATTTGACTTTGAGTTAGGCTGATTGCATTTAGGCCACTGGCTTTACTTGTTAACTTACCACAAGCCTACTGAACTTTTACGCAGGACGGCCGGAGTGGCCGAGCGGTTCTAGGTGCTACAGTCTGGAACCGCGCGACCGCTACGGTCGCAGGTTTGAATCCTGCCTAGGGCACGGATGTGTGTGATGTCCTTAGGTTAGTTAGGTTTAAGTAGTTCTAAGTTCTAGGGGACTGATGAACTCGGAAGTTAAGTCCCATAGTGCTCAGAGCCATTTGAACCATTTGATCCTTTAAGCAGTTTGATTCGAGTTAATGTGTCGGCAGGTCTCGCGTATTGTAATCCTATCTGATGATCGTTTGTATTTTTTAATTATTGTGATACGTAAATCTCCTGTCAATTGACGAGAGTAGTTAATCGTAAAACTGTCTTGTTGACATTTGGTGATGTTACATGGAAACCGTGTGGGCTGATTTACGTCAATGGCAACTGACAAATAATTCTTTTCCCCATCTGCATCTGGATTTGTATACAAAGCAAAATTGAAATTTAACATTCTGTCTATTTCTGTTATAGACTGAATGTGTGCAATTTATGGTTTCCCTTTTAAACTGTGTAATAGCTTATGATTTGCGCCACTGAATCTAACTACCTGTATTATGTTTGTTAGTCAAAGGGTTTCGTACAGATCATGATCAAAACAACGCAGCAGGTTAAAGAGTTGTTAAATTCCTTGATTTGAAGCACAGCTTTATGTGTGAGACAGATTGGTGGTAAATTGTTCCTTTTGATATTACAAATGTGTAACACTATATTTTGGGTAATTTGGTAATTGCCGTGTTGTTTGTGTCAGTGATGGCCAAGCTGTTTTAATCTTTGTGTAATAAGTTGCGTGAATCCGAGAGAGTATAAAAATTAGTTCCACGGCTCGGAAGCTGTGTGACAAAAGGTATATGTTGGTGTGGAGCGAGAATTTAGGTTGAGCGGTAAGCCTCTACATCATGAAAGTACTGAACGACACTAAACAGTTACTTTGTTGATCCTTGAGAGTATTTAACACACTCAGCACAAATGAATCAATGAACAAAGAGGGCAATATCTCATTACAGATTTAGCATTTCGTAACACGAAAGGCACAATAAAACAGAAAGGAAAGGTACGTTGTAAAACACATAAAACTTAAAAGCTTATTGCCAGCCAGAATCGGCCACAAATAACCTAGACAGTGAAACTCTTATGATTTCTTTTAACGACTGAGCAAAAAGACCTTAAGTAACGCCATTTTAAATTTAGCTCTAAATAACAAAAATTCTTTAATCAAGGTGAATCCTTAAATAATAACATGCAGAGGAAGTGGCCCAGGCAAACAGCACGTTTTCAAGCGAACAGCTCATACATGGAAAACACACTATGCTCACCTTCTTCAACTAGCAATTTACCAACGATGCATCCAGCAGTGTAGGTGAACTGTTTCCACAAACGATCCCCTCATCTGCGGCTACCATACTGCAGAGTGTACCGGGTCACACCTAGTCCTGAAATGACAAAGTACGTTCGACGTCCAAACAGGACTAAGCTCCACCAAGACACCATCTCCTCACGTAAATCAGAAATGATGCTGGGCACGAGGATATACAGGCTGTCCACAGCCGAGTGAGATTGAGGTTTGCCCCTTGAACCTGGCAGAGACGGACGTCAGTTTTACCACGGCTGGCCTACACTCCGTAGAGACTAGGCGCAACTCCACAGATAAACACTGACTGCCGACAAACAAGTCACGGCCACGGGGTAGAACTTGCTGTTCGGCTTCAAAGACCGACTCGCCGCGAGCGCCCCAGCTCACCGCTATAAGAAGCCGAAACCCCAGTCGGCGCCACAAGACCAGTAGCTGCCAACTTTATGCGACTGACACAGCACATAAAATTAAATAAAGCTATTGCACCCGATATCGAGCCAGCACGAAACTGGCTCATATTTGGGGGTCCACTATTTTGATGTAGGTACCAGCGAACTGTTTCGTTGTGTTCGAGAAACAAGATTAATTACTGCTCAAACTTGGCGCCTTGTGGCGTCCCCGTTTCATGTGTTTTTGTGGAGACTTCCACAGGTTAAAAACGTGTCCGTGTTAAATAATAAATTGTGCCGTTAGCTCACCAGATAGAATGATTGGCTTGTCATGATTTTGGGTACAGAGTAGTAACTTGAAATGGTCTCATGGGTCGAGCACTGTTAAGTTTAAGGGATTTCAGGCTAAATTACTTGGAGAACCTAATGAGTATAAGCTCTTGTCGTGAGCTGCTGGGCCTGAAACAGCTGTTTCTGCCAAGACTTACTAGAACAGAGCGTCTCCTTATAGTCTCTTAACACATAATTTTAATTTTTTTGTTTATTTAACTATTGTATGTTTTGCTATTGACTATTATGCTATGAATTTCTATGACTAAAAACTTGATATAAATCGTGGAGCAGTCACCAAGTGGGTATTTCTGTAGTCTTCTAAATTTTATATGCTTGGTTAATTTCACTTAATGATTCTCTCATTTATTTGACAAATTATTTCAAGATTTTAAACATGGCTGCAGCAGCAACTGTTAAAATTCTTCACAATAAAGGATAACAGCCAGAAACAGTTGCAGGATAGAATTTTTTTATTAAAATTCTTGACCACGGTTTCGGTACATATAAATATACCTTCATCAGAAGTAAAACTTCTAAAATTACATCATGCCTTTAGCATAATTATTTTATTATTCCCCATGGCATGATGTAATTTTAGAAGTTTTACTTCTGATGAAGGTATATTTATATGTACCGAAACCGTGGTCAAGAATTTTAATAAAAAAATTCTATCCTGCAACTGTTTCTGGCTGTTATCCTTTATTGTGACAAATTATTTCATACTTTTTGAATTTAAATGAATGCCTGCCGCTACTGTTGATCTCTGAAGCGTGACTAAAATTTTCTTGGTGACCTTAGGGTAATCAGTACAGTTAAATTTTGTTAAACTTTGATTAGAGTGACTTGTGTGTCGCGCAGAACTGTTTAATCACGGACCTTTCTAATTTGTCAAGAAACCTGGTTTGTTTAATAAATTCGTATCTAGTGCTAGACTGCTTCATTCGGGAAACAGCGCCTTACCACTGCAACCTACCTTTATACCGCCTGACCGACGCATTTCATGCTATTTACGTTTAGCTCCATGAACATCTTTGGCTAAGAGTTTCAAAATCTAACATTGTCCACAAAATCGCAAAACTTGCTTGTCTGTTCAGAATTTTTTCTTTAAATTTCTGTGGATGAATCATGTTAAAAATCGTAGGCAAGTTAGTCTTTGCAGTAGACACAAGTGGTCAATGGAAAATCCATGTCAGCTGAGAGAGGTGCATTAAAAGCAACCTTGTTGTTCCACATGTGCCACATTTGTCAATAATCGCATTTTTGTTACCTGTTCTGCTAATTATGATACTTAAAAGATGTTATTGCAAGAGATTCTGCGGGACTTAAGTGAATTCATGTGTAATGAACAATAAGAATGTCCGACCATTCTCCAAACATAATTACAGACCGCTTTAAGAGAATGTTTGGAGATCGTCGGATTGGTTGTGTGGGAAACGTATAATCGTCTGCACGCTTCCCAAATATGGCTTATCTGCTAGTTCATCTGTGGGAATAATCATAACAATGGGGTGTACAAGAAAAAATTGGCAACTCCCAAAGATTTGAAAGGTCGTATAGCACTGGCTGTGATATTAAACACGCAGAATTTTCTGTCGGAAATTGCTTGACAACAAGTATTCACGTTCAAGCTCAACATTTTAAGCACTAGATATGACAGTTATAACAATCAAAACACGAACCGTGCTCCAGCTACGTAGTGGATTTCATTTTCTACCTTGGGGCAGTAAGTAAGTTCTACCCCGGAGGCAGTATTGCAGTGGTCTGTAGCGTCCTTTTACTGTTGACGCATTTCCATTCGTGGCAGGTCGTTGAAGTCCTCTACGAAGGCTTTTGGCAACGTCTCAAAAAATCTCATAAAAATACGGTATCGTAATTCAACAGTGTGCAATGCACTGCGGCACATTTGTAGTGCCGTGTTTCTCTAGATTTGTGATGGTGCACCGCATATGAGGGCAAATGTTACTCTTGGGTAGGGATGCTGGCGACACTCTAGCCAACATCTGCAGGGGTGGCGGAGCGAGCTACGTTTCGTTGATGGCCAGCAAGCAAGAGAAATTAGAGGACAGAGAGGCGTGGAGCAGAGTTGTGTGATATTACAGCCGTTTTAAATATCAGTGCAAAGCGTGACCAGCTATACGACTGAGTCGTGAAAGTTAGCAGTGAATGCAGTCTTTTGCCGGTGTCGAGACAAAGATGGTAGTTCACGGCCAGAGAGGAGGAGCGGCGCACAACGTTGCTGCAACACAGTGCAGACAAAAATGTGTAGTCATATGACAAAATTGCAAAAAGTGAGGTATGGTTTTGTGAGCCACATCCGTTAGTGTCAGGCATTTTTAATGTTTGGCCGTGTATATTACGGTGCACATAGATACGTGAAGTTGGACTGTGTCAGTTGTGGTAATAGCGGAGCGTCGGTGAGGTCGTGAGGGGTTTTATCCTGTCAATTACAAAATTCGTCGGTGCGGTCATGCTGTAAAAGAGTGTAATGCTTCATTGTTAAAACACAATACATGGTGAAACGCAATTCCATCATTATTCTAAGGATAAGCTAATGTGTACTGTACTGCATTTTCCTGCCTACGTTTCACAATTTTGTGTAACTGTTGTTCTTGAGATTAGTTCGGTAGAGACTGATAACAGTAGAGTGTAGATCTGTACAGAATAGCCTGGTTATTTAGTGTGATTCTGTGGCCCACTGTGATTCTGTGGCCCATTCGTAAATATACACTCCTGGAAATTGAAATAAGAACACCGTGAATTCATTGTCCCAGGAAGGGGAAACTCTATTGACACATTCCTGGGGTCAGATACATCACATGATCACACTGACAGAACCACAGGCACATAGACACAGGCAACAGAGCATGCACAATGTCGGCACTAGTACAGTGTATATCCACCTTTCGCAGCAATGCAGGCTGCTATTCTCCCATGGAGACGATCGTAGAGATGCTGGATGTAGTCCTGTGGAACGGCTTGCCATGCCATTTCCACCTGGCGCCTCAGTTGGACCAGCGTTCGTGCTGGACGTGCAGACCGCGTGAGACGACGCTTCATCCAGTCCCAAACATGCTCAATGGGGGACAGATCCGGAGATCTTGCTGGCCAGGGTAGTTGACTTACACCTTCTACAGCACGTTGGGTGGCACGGGATACATGCGGACGTGCATTGTCCTGTTGGAACAGCAAGTTCCCTTGCCGGTCTAGGAATGGTAGAACGATGGGTTCGATGACGGTTTGGATGTACCGTGCACTATTCAGTGTCCCCTCGACGATCACCAGTGGTGTACGGCCAGTGTAGGAGATCGCTCCCCACACCATGATGCCGGGTGTTGGCCCTGTGTGCCTCGGTCGTATGCAGTCCTGATTGTGGCGCTCACCTGCACGGCGCCAAACACGCATACGACCATCATTGGCACCAAGGCAGAAGCGACTCTCATCGCTGAAGACGACACGTCTCCATTCGTCCCTCCATTCACGCCTGTCGCGACACCACTGGAGGCGGGCTGCACGATGTTGGGGCGTGAGCGGAAGACGGCCTAACGGTGTGCGGGACCGTAGCCCAGCTTCATGGAGACGGTGGCGAATGGTCCTCGCCGATACCCCAGGAGCAACAGTGTCCCTAATTTGCTGGGAAGTGGCGGTGCGGTCCCCTACGGCACTGCGTAGGATCCTACGGTCTTGGCGTGCATCCGTGCGTCGCTGCGGTCCGGTCCCGGGTCGACGGGCACGTGCACCTTCCGCCGACCACTGGCGACAACATCGATGTACTGTGGAGACCTCACGCCCCACGTGTTGAGCAATCCGGCGGTACGTCCACCCGGCCTCCCGCATGCCCACTATACGCCCTCGCTCAAAGTCCGTCAACTGCACATACGGTTCACGTCCACACTGTCGCGGCATGCTACCAGTGTTAAAGACTGCGATGGTGCTCCGTATGCCACGGCAAACTGGCTGACACTGACGGCGGCGGTGCACAAATGCTGCGCAGCTAGCGCCATTCGACGGCCAACACCGCGGTTCCTGGTGTGTCCGCTGTGCCGTGCGTGTGATCATTGCTTGTACAGCCCTCTCGCAGTGTCCGGAGCAAGTATGGTGGGTCTGACACACCGGTGTCAATGTGTTCTTTTTTCCATTTCCAGGAGTGTATTATGGGCTGATACTATGCTTATCTTATTTAGTCCCAATTATTAAGGGGTTTACATAAATTTTTGTCTAACTCACTAATTTATCTAATCCCTTTAAAAGCTGGCACCAATTAAGATGACGACTAGTAACAGCCCATAATATTTTTACGAATCAGCAGACAGAATCACAATAACTAAGTAGGCTACTCTGTATAGATCTACACTCTACTGTTATCAGTCTCTACCAAACTAATCCCAAAGGACAAATTAGTTATAAAACATTAACTGGAACATAGACAGGTGTAGCACTCACAGAAGTGCTACATCTGGATGTTAGACAGGGATATTATCCGCCATTCTCCTGAGAGTAAGTCCAGTGCCTTGGCAGAGTGTAACCAGAGATTATGCGTAATCAGATTAATTGGGGTAACTATGAAGCCTTTCGCCACGAAGTTCTTGGATAAAAATTTATCGATTAATTTGTCGCGTCAAATTCGAAGAAAATCTCGAGCTTTCGACAAATGCTTTCATCCTTGTCGTCAGGGTGTAAGCTTGAGAAATTTTCTGAATTTGACGTGGCAACTGTCTACGCATGAAAAGTTGGGTGTCTGTTAGTGGCGTCTCCCTGTTGCAGCTCATAACCGAACATGGCGTCGCCCGTCTACTCTACTGTGTCAACTAACAAGAGCGACCAGGTGAGACCTCACTCTTGTCTATGAAGCAACGGGTACGTCACAAGGCGCGCACACAGTCTGTTTCACAAGTTTTATCGAACTTCCGCAGGGCGTCTTTTAAATCAGTGACGACGTAGTGCACAGACATGTCCAAGAAGTCGTATTTCCCACTCAATGCGTTAGCACTACACTGAACGCATTAGTAACCAACATAACGACGTACGGAAGAAACACAGTCAGAATCTAAGTAAGAAATTACATACTCTGCTGTAAAAAATTGAACAGTCCACAGTATGTTTTTTTATTACTTCTCTTTGATCTTTTCAACAGTACTTCGTACAGCTTAGCACATATACACTACTTGACAAAAAAGAGTGAAACACCCTAGAAGGGGCGTAGGAAACTTAATGAATCTTTGCAGCTTGAGAGGGAGTAACGTTCTTCTCCTTTTAAGTAAACGAATGAGACGAAATGTTCCTCCCATGACGCATTACTACGTTGGACACGCTAACTACGCTAGCTGTTTGCGAAAGGCTGCGTCTGCAGCCATAAGCTGATTGAACTGAAAACGTAAATTCTAGCAGATTTCACTTGATTCTTCCGTAGGGAATCAGGTGGAGGGTGGCTCACGTTATGCCTTCGAAAACTGTCTCAACCTCGCCACTGCTGACCGTTGCTCCTAAAGTGACACCTAAAGATAATTAGTCCAACTCTGTAGCGTAGCGGTAGCGTTCTGCCTGCCACGCAAGGGGCCAGGATCGATTCCCGGCAGGGGACTGGGTGTTGTGTGTCCTTCATCATCATTGACCCGCAAGTCGCCGAAGTGGCGTCAACTAAAAAGTACTTGCAATACGGCGGCCTAACTCCCCAGCATGGGGCCTCCCAGACAACAATGCCATACGATCATTTTATACCTAAGGATAGCGAATTTTTGAGCAGCTTAAGGAATATGCTACAGTAAAGTCTCAATATATGGGATATTACCTATTTAGTATTTAAACCAACATGAGGGAACTTACACAATCATCCCTATCGGAGAGTCAGTCTGAAATCATTCAGTACAGAGACGATCACGGAATTTGATATTACCATTCGAAAACTATAATATTCACTAAACAATACTCGGCATCTGTTTCCATGTTTTTTAGTTATGATTGTCGCACTAATCAACGTAAAACTTAAACACAAAGGAATTACGGACGTGGGCATCGATTAAGGTAAGTGGGAAAAGGTGAATATTTGAGCTGGATTTGAACCCGGGTCTCTTGCTTACTAGTGGATGCTATAATCACTAGGTCATCGGGGCATAGCGGTCCTTGCAATTGCATTGATTTCCCTAGCGCTCAGACGCAAAAATCTCAACCTATCCAGACGCTCATCCTCATTACACACGACAGTTCACTGGTACCCGTAAGCCTTCGAACCTGGTGTGCATCTGCGATGAGTCGGGAATCAGCGCAATGCCGCGTGTAATAAGCATAATGGGCAAGGACCACGACATTATTGGTGTGTGGACAAGTTGATAGGGTGCGTCTCAATGGAGGTGTGCTAGGGATGGCTTAGTGGCCATAGCTTCTTCCTAATAAGAAGTAGGCCTATGGTCGAATCCTCACCTGGAACAAATTTTTAACTTTCTTCATTGATTTCAGCCAACCCCCACTTGCAGCCGATGTCTATAAATTCTGTTTGTCTGAATTCATAACGGCTGCTGGGTCAAAATGATGTCTTGTTTCGGGCGTGTCAAAAAGAACAGACACCGTACATGTATAGAACACTGAAAGTTACTTTGTCGAGTGAGAATCAGCAATCATGGCTTAAACAAATGGTTGAAATGGCTCTGAGCACTATGCGATTTAACTTCTGAGATCATCAGTCGCCTAGAACTTAGAACTAATTAAACCTAACTAACCTAAGGACATCACACACATCCATGCCCGAGGCAGGATTCGAACCTGCGACCGTAGCGGTCGCTTGGTTCCAGACTGTAGCGCCTAGAACCGCACGGCCACTCCCGCCAAGGCTTAAATTTATTCATAATTTTCATAGCAGTATTACTATGGGTATTGCCGTTTCCTGAGGCAAAATGAAACGTTAACGTACTTCTAACTAAATGAAACAAGCTCTTGAACGGCACAGATGTCACCTGTGTGAAGGTGAGTAATAGACTCAGTACTGGGCTATGCCAACTCTTTCCATTCTGCAAGCACTGGGTACTTTCATGATAAATACTTTTATTAATCCTTCACGTTCAATTTTAAGTAGCTGAAGCTGTAGTTATATAGACGTAGGCATCGTTAAAGATTCATTATTATCAGAATAGTTTCTTAATTATTTATACATTCAATGTTAATATTGGGACTTATTTGGTTAAAGACCACTCTCAATACGAGCCTCTTTGCTACCTATTGACGCCATCATACTTTTCCCACCCTCCCCGGCTATATGGCATGATCACCTGTTACTTGTGAAGTGGAAAACTCTCATTTCAGTTCACCGCTTGTTTACAGCAGTGTAAACACTTAGACATGATGTAATAAATCATGGCCTCCAGTGTGACATATACGTGACGAGTCCCGTAACTAATTAGATTACTACATTTTCTATTCTTATTAGAAAACTGAAAATTTTAAAAATTGAAGGAATTCCCAAACGCACTGGATCCTTACCCTACCGATATAATGAAACTACTCCAGTGATTTGACTAAACAAATTTCAAAATAGCATTTACTATTAAAAATCCTACTATCAGAAGAAACATTTCCAAATAACGCAAAATATTATCAGTTCTCATTATTAGGATCTCTTGTATTTTTTACTGGCATATTCGAAAACTCTTTTACCGCAAAAATAATACTTCATAGTTTCCAAAATGAATGTGATTTATAGAAACAGGGTAATAATTATGCGATAATTCACTGTTTATTGCTGATTAAATAGTCGCTTGATTGGATCATGGTGCAACTTCCTTATCTGAACGTTTTTGTTGGACATCCACAATCAGCTGCTGCTCCACACACTGGTCATTGCATTCGTATGTGGCATTCCATCTTTGCTTCTTTCGAATAATTTTACACGAAACATTTGTCATAAGAACATGCATTAATTACATACAGTAACATTATCCTCCTGAGAACAAGGTCGTCATTTCAGTCCCATTTACAATAATAATCTAAAGATCTAAGTAAAGCTTACTAAATACAGTTGACACATTATTTACCTTTTTAATCGGTAACCGAATAGTAGCGCTGCATACCAATATACTACGCACCTTATGACGCTCCGCCGCAAGTCATATGGCGTTCAACCAACTATCTTGTTTTGTTGGGATGGATATGCGTCCTTAACCGCCACAACTGCCGTTCAGTTCACTGCGCCTTGTCTTACGACCCATTAAGTCAAGCCTCAGCCCCTGGAGCGCCCCAAACTGCTCATCTGCTTTAGGAGGTCTCGTGCTGTGACTTAACACAAGGCATTCTGCTCTTTTCTATTCTTAGTCTTACAAATGAAATATAAAACATGAGTGGCTAACATCACTAAATATAAGTAAGACGTTCACGCAAAATCAATTAATTTTCACAATAAACCTAGTAGAATATTGCTCATCACTGAACATAGGTATTAACATACACGCAATTTGTTTCACAAATACTTAATTTCATCAGCCTCAGCTTCCCATTTTACTATGGTCATTATATAATGCCACCACCTAAAAAGGCTATGCTATTTTTACCTCAAATTGAAAAGAGTAGGGCTTTTCAAGAACAAGTTTTTCAACATAAATGTTTTCTCAGAAGTTTCCTTAGCACTACTTTTTAGTTGTATCCTGTTACATGACATACTTTATCATTAATTACATCGACGTATTTCTTTGGTTCAATGAAATTCCACTGCTTTCTGCAAATTTTAAATTCACTGTTGTGGTTTCATTCCCATGAAAACATTATTGTTTTCACATATTGCTTCATTTACATACTCCTGTACATTACCTGACATTTCCCTTACTGTGTTCACATTCCCATAGAAAAAACAATTAAATTTTTCTTCATTATTTCAGGTTTAACTTGACTCTCTTACTCGCTTATAACCACTTTTTTCACACATTTCACGTCTGCTTTTCCCTTATTCACATGCATTCCTATGCTTTACCTTACGACCTCTACAATTCATAGCTCTGAGCCTCAGTCTTCGTCATCTTATGACAATATTCATCTACATTCCCTGTGTTACCAATTATCTTTCGTAATGCCACCTTTTCATTATTTTTTTCCACATGATACATTTGGTTATTTTAGGAATTTATGCCCCTAACACTCAACATATTTTTCATGTTCATCAGTTCGCAGTTCATTTGGGATAACATATTTTTAATTTGCCTATTTGAACTTCTACAAGATTTAGTCAGCCTCCCTATCTGCTCATCAAATTTATTACTGATCAGATCACTGGTCTGGTTCAACTCCCCACACAAAACTTCAATATGTCTACGAAAATTATTTCGTTACTCTTTCTTTGTTTCATAATTAGTATGTTCAGTTTTATTTAATAATATTTGCTTGGTTTGTTTGATAGTTTGTTCCATGTGCATATGTAAACTTCTTGAGACTCCTGTCATGGCAAGTAATAACTTCCTAATATCAATTTATATGGCAACTCTGACACTAAATCTCATCACCACTATTTGATAATTCCGATGAGTCAGCTTGACTCATAATGACATGGTGTTCCCAATTACCTCAGCAGTGTCGTCATACTCTACATTTTGAGACTCATACCATGGAAGTGATGTGCCATACTCAGAGTATACAAAATCATTAATATTTTTGTCATTATTAACAATATTTCCTGAGCGTTAATTTCGTTTCACATATTCCCATTATTAGAACTTATCTTGCTTTCTTTATTGTACCTATGCCTCACCAAACGAAGAATTCACAAATCCCAAAACTGCAAGAAGAATTCTGACAATATTTCTAGAAAAGATCTTTGTATAAATAGTATAGTAATTGTCATTTTCACTAGCCTCGGTGTAGTAATGTGTCACCTGCCCACTGCCATAAGGTTGAAGCCACTAGCAGCATTTTGCCCAACTGACCAGACTTTTTCCAACTGCCAGTGCCATTTCCCCACCGATTACCGCACGCACACCAGCTTGCGCTTTCCAATATGCACGTCCGTGTTGGCGTGGGATCGAATCCATGTGTGCCAAGATGTTCCATCAGCCAAACGCCTGCTGGTACCGCAACTCCTACAACTGACACTCAGATCCGTTTACATGGACACACCGCCTTTACATTGCCAGTTACACTATATGCTCCACCATCTCATCAACAAGGTGCTAACTAATATCCATGTACAATCCACAACAAGTCTTAACGTTCTACTAATACTGCCTGAACACACAATAATGCCTATGGCACTGATACGTCATTTTCATACAAAAATCTTGCATCATGGCACTTCAGTGCATCACAAATTTTACATTTGATTGTTACTCCAATTTACAAAACAGCATTAAAATTTTACATTCACAGGAATTTTCATGGTCACTGTTCATACGCAAGTCTACCAGGTCCCTCGACAATCACAGTTCGTAATCAATGTACACTCCTAATATTCAATGTTCAACATAACCTATACCATATATAATATTGAATGTTGAAATATTTTATCACACCAATTAATCACTGTATAATGAGAGTTTCCCAATAAGTAATATCCACTGTTTCAAACAATTATTGCTATGAAAATTAATCACTTTCATATTCCCCAAAGGCATTAAAAATGTAGCAGTTTCACTCTTATAAAACAAATGATGAGATGAAAATGTTCCTGCTGGATGCATTACTACGTCAAGTAAACTAACCACGTAAATTGCAGTTTCAGAAAAGTTACATGTCGCGGGTTACAGTGAATTAACACCAAAGGTAAATTCTGGCAAATTTCACTTCATTCTTCCGCAGCTGATCAGGTGGAGAAAGGCTTAATTCGTCTCTTCTAAACTAGTCTTGGTGTCCCCACTAAACTTACAACAAAACTTTTGATAAAGACAGACAAGTGAATTGTTGTGCCAGACAGAATGGCCCCTAAGGAACATGATAGTAATAATGCGAAGTGATATTCCTGCTAGTAGAGCACCTCATAACGATTAGTAATATTATTTTAATTAAAATGTTTGTTAGATTATTCCATTTCCATTGAATGAACAGCATAAAACAATTTCTTTCGGCTATACTTATGAAAAAGCAACGTATGGAAAAATTACTATGTGTACCACACTGATACAATACAAATCATAGTTGTCCAATAATCGTAATTTTTCTATCTGTGAAAAATAATACAAGAAGTTGTTTGGTGTCTTCTTATTCTGGTGTCGACATTATAAGGATTTACGTTGTTTTAGTTGCACCTTTTTTCCGGTAGTAATTTTCATTCTGTGAAATGACATCCCTCTCAGTTTCCTGTTTTAATTATGTACTATAAATAAATTCTTGCCGTTTGAATTAAGTTGGAAGCGACGTATTTGGTGACGCAAGGATCGTTAGGTACTGCATTATTCTTAGAAATAGAGTCGACGTTTTAAACCAAAGTCCGATTAACGTTTTGTAAAGTAACTTCTTTTGTGTGGACATTAACTACATACACAGTCATTCGTCACCAAGCACCGTTAACCATCAGGTGGTGCCTTCTGTGTAAATTGGTTATTTTCCCAGATTATAAGGATCATAAATGATATAAGGTAGCGAGTAGGAAGCTGGGAGCGGTAAGGTGTTGGGAAGTAAAGATTAATATTAGCATCAGGAAATACATTTATTTGAAAACATCAATTAAAATTAATTACTAGAAAAGTTCGTTTACGCATTTTATTTTTTATTACAATGTGCTGGTTTATGGCAGCGGAATGAATGAGTCCTATAGCTCGAAGAATTTAAAGAAATTGAAAGATTGAGAATGCTAGGTACACTTACATTCAGGAAAAGATTTCTCTATTAAAACGGTGTTCAAGCGGATGAGTAACAATTTAGAAACAGTGATATATTAATAACACAACTGCAAGAGGTGCTTAAAGATGCCTGTATGACTACTTAAAAGGGTCAATCTTACGATGTAGTTGACTTATGGGTGTGGCTAGTTGGGCGAAGTTAGGAATAAACTTCCTTAAGAAATCCACCTTGCCGATGAATCAACCAATTCTATTCTTATCCAGAGAGGGTGCCAAATTACAGATTTCCTTGGTAAAGGTATGGGCATGGCCAACTTTAACACCATTGGCTGACACATAACCTAAGACCAATATCTCATCAGATGCTAAATTAAACTTAGTTGGCTTGACTGTTTATATTGCCTCTCTAAAACAGGACAACACTTGACCAAGATGTCGGAGATACTCATGGAAAGTCATACTACACATTACTGCAGCGTCAAGATAATTACAGACACAACCGATCTTCAGTTCACACAAAACAGAATCTATCAAACCTGGTGAAACTGCTGCACTTGTTGATATAACAAAAGGAACTCTGCTGAACTCATAAGTTCCAAACTGTGCAGAAGACAGTCAAAGGCTGCGATCCTTCGGCTAAAGATATTTGATGGTAAGCTTGGTTCAGGTCCAAAACAGTGAAATAGGTCTGCTCCTGCAAACAAAGTAAAACATGTGTGAATATTAGGCAAGGCCACCAACTCCAGAATAGTCTTCCGATTTAAAATTCTGTACTGATCCACGGAGAGATATCCTTCACCATTCCCCTCTGAAGTAAGAGACATTGGCGACGAACAAGGAGACGTAGACGGCCTAGTTAAACCTTCCGCAAACAACTTTTCAACACTCTTCCTTAGCTCCAACATCTTGGGTGATGACAACGCGTAGGGGGATAGCGGCATTGGGATCTGATCATACTCACTCTCATATGTAACACCCAACCGGTTTTTCAGCAGTTCAAATAACCGCTGGGCTCCAGCTTGCCCTAAACGTCCGACATCAAATTGGAAATCCGATGAGTCCACATTTTTAGTGGCAGACGTGGGCCATAACTACAAAATTGGTACTCCGCATCAGTTTATACAAGGGCGATGTACTTGAGGACAGTATTATGGAAATGGAAGAGGATGTAGATGAAGATGAAATGGGAGATAAGATACTGCGTGAAGAGTTTGACAGAGCACTGAAAGACCTGAGTCGAAACAAGGCCCCGGGAGTAGACAACATTCCATTAGAACTACTGATGGCCTTGGGAGAGCCAGTCATGACAAAACTCTACCATCTGGTGAGCAAGATGTATGAGACAGGCGAAATACCCACAGACTTCAAGAAGAATATAATAATTCCAATACCAAAGAAAGCAGGTGTTGACAGATGTGAAAATTACCGAACTATCAGTTTAATAAGTCACAGCTGCAAAATACTAACGCGAATTCTTTACAGACGAATGGAAAAACTGGTAGAAGCGGACCTCGGGGAAGATCAGTTTGGATTCCGTAGAAATGTTGGAACATGTGAGGCAATACTAACCTTACGACTTATCTTAGAAGAAAGATTAAGAAAAGGCAAACCTACGTTTCTAGCATTTGTAGACTTAGAGAAAGCTTTTGACAACATTAACTGGAATACTCTCATTCAAATTCTGAAGGTGGCAGGGGTAAAATACAGGGAGCGAAAGGCTATTTACAATTTGTACAGAAACCAGATGGCAGTTATAAGAGTCGAGGGGCATGAAAGGGAAGCAGTGGTTAGGAAAGGAGTGAGACAGGGTTGTAGCATCTCCCCGATGGTATTCAATCTGTATATTGAGCAAGCAGTAAAGGAAATGAAAGAAATATTCGGAGTAGGTATTAAAATTCATGGAGAAGAAGTAAAAACTTTGAGGTTCGCCGATGACATTGTAATTCTGTCAGAGACAGCAAAGGACTTGGAAGAGCAGTTGAACGGAATGGACAGGGTCTTGAAAGGAGGATATAAGATGAACATCAACAAAAGCAAAACGAGGATAATGGAATGTAGTCAAATTAAATCGGGTGATGCTGAGGGGATTAGATTAGGAAATGAGACCTTAAAGTAGTAAAGGAGTTTTGCTATTTAGGGAGTAAAATAACTGATGATGGTCGAAGTAGAGAGGATATATAATGTAGACTGGCAATGGCAAGGAAATCGTTTCTGAAGAAGAGACATTTGTTAACATCGAGTATAGATTTAAGTGTCAGGAAGTCGTTTCTGAAAGTATTTGTATGGAGTGTAGCCATGTATGGAAGTGAATCAGTTTGGACAAGAAGAGAATAGAAGCTTTCGAAATGTGGTGCTACAGAAGAATGCTGAAGATAAGGTGGGTAGATCACGTAACTAATGAGGAGGTATTGAATAGGATTGGGGAGAAGAGAAGTTTGTGGCACAACTTGACTAGAAGAAGGGATCGGTTGGTAGGACATGTTTTGAGGCATCAAGGGATCACAAATTTAGCATTGGAGGGCAGCGTGGAGGGTAAAAATCGTAGAGGGAGACCAAGAGATCAATACACTATCAGATTCAGAAGGATGTACGTTGCAATAGGTACTGGGAGATGAAGGAGCTTGCAGAGGATAGAGTAGCATGGAGAGCTGCATCAAACCAGTCTCAGGACCACAACAACAGAGTAATTTAAGACAAAGCTTGACTTATCTGTAAAATCACAACCCAACAAATAGTCAGCAGGCAGGTGATCTGTAAAAATTATCCAGACTGGCCATGACGATTGCTGAACTTTAACTCGTACCTCGCGTAACAATGTCTGCCCATTTATGGTGCGCACTCATTCATGCAGTGACTTGGAAGTTTACAAATATAGTTAGTCTTAATATGCCAAGACTAATTCAGTGAGGAAATAGTTTGGCCAGAATCCTGCAGTCCACAAACCGGGTCATGATTTAAGGCGGTACAAATAAAGGGGAGAGAGGCGTCACTAACTCCACTTGATATTTTGCAAGCTGCAAGTGGTGTATCTGCTCGCCTCCTCCAATCCCACTTATTAAACCGCCATCTTCCATTAACATCTTCGAGAAATACCGGACATTGTCTAGCAATATGTCCCGGGTATTACACCTGACGCAGCTCCCACTAAATCGTCCAAGCTGCCTACTTGCATGATAGCGAGAAGGAAAGGCTCCAGGCAAACTGCTTTCCCAACCAACAATAAACGTTTTCTGATTAGCAAAAGTGATACATTCTATTTATTGCGCCACTTTATGTAAGGAGCAAAAGCTCCTAGGTCCCTTAGCGAAAATCACTCTCTACATTTCTTCCGCCCCATACCACCGATTACCGCACTGCTGCTACGGTCGCAGGTTCGAATCCTGCCTCGGGCATGGATGTGTGTGATGTCCTTAGGTTAGTTAGGTTTAAGTAGTTCTAAGTCTAGGGAACTGATGACCTCAGATGTTAAGTCCCATAGTGCTTAGAACCATTTAATAAAAAAAAAAGCCATCGATTATGTTACCTGACACACAGCGCCAGCTGGACACCTCTAATGTCGGTCATACAACCTGAAAAGTTTTTTTGTTGATCTTGTACTCTGAAAGAGTATCTCTTGACTAACTCGTGACGCCGTGTAGCTCAAAAACCTTGGTTACAATCCTATTTCGCAGATCACTCAGAGTACTCGCTTTCCAAAATAGCCTGATCAACTATACGAGCCAACCGGCAGCTAGTTAGTGGATAATCAAAGTGAAAAATACCCAAGATAAAGAATCTGCTGAACCGTAGTCTTCTGCTGTAACGTAACAAACAAATACAAAAATTCTGTCATTTGGTCACTAGCTTCAATTGTCAGAGCGACTGACGACGTACAAAGCGCAGCTTGAACTACACCAGCGAGGGCAGTGGGACCCAGCTGTAGCAAGCAACCGACCGCACCAAGCAGAAGCTGCGCCAGTCATTAATGCAATCTTCAACCGGTTGGCAGCGAATTTCTATTCGTAAAGCAGATGTATCTTCTTAAAATGTAAAATCCGCACCACTTTTTGGGTCCCCATTGTAACCACCTAAACTACCTGGGAATGGAAAGCGACTTTTAACATATACAGTAGTAGGCACAGGAAGCAAACAGTCTTACAACAAAAATTATAATTCGAAGTGTCTTTTCTGGCATAAAAGCAGCCACACAATCACAACCATGCTCTGCTGCCGCTGAAATGGGGCAGCTGGAGGGGTTCTGATGTTTCTGGGAGCGTTAGGGTGCTGTGTAGTAAAACTTCACATTTAAACCTGAAAAGAAGTTTACTTGAAAATATCAGTTAAAAATAATTACCAGAAAAATTAAGATACTCGCTTTGATTTCTACTTTAAGAAGATTGCTTATGAAGGCGATATCAATAACGCTTACAACTCAAAAAATTTAATTACAATTTAAAGTTTGAGAATCCTAGTTAGTACACACTATTTAAACTGTAACCTCCCATCATTAAACAATATATGTATAACATTCACATTTAGTGTAACCTCCCAACAGTAAAATTTCGCATCCTACCAATAATACAATGTGACTAACTTCTCAATAAAATTGTCGCTCACTTATAACCTTTCAATAATGACTGTGAATTTAAACTGGTGAATTTTGGACGTCAGAAGCGCTGCGTCATGGCCCTGAAAGATCATTGTGAATAAATTGAAAATTCTTACCGCAATAAGGTCGCCGGATAACGCGTATATATCTGCTGCTATAAGAGATTTTTCTGGCACAGCCCTGTGCAATGCTGTCCGATAGATTTGTCATGTATAAAAAGAAACAACTGATTTTTATTTGCAATAATCGAGATGACGATGGATTGGAGAAATTAGTAAGTTCTTTAAATTGAGATGAATGATTATCAAAAGTAAATTTTTTATAAGAAAGGTTATTATTAAGAGATTTTTTTAAAACATTTACATGGGGCTTGAAATAACAATAGTACATATGAGCGAAGCTGCTTTTACCTCATATTATATCGCTCAGGCTCCACCATCGCTCCCCACGACCGGCCCAGCCAACACGAGACACCAGACTGCTCGCTACTACTACTACAAGTGCTACACAGTTCCTACTGCAGTCAACACTGCTCTCTGGTCTGAGATTCTTTTATAGCTTACATATCGCAGGCAGCGCGTGAGCAATCCATCGAGATTACATCTGCTCGTGTGCGATAGCAACAAATTCTTTAATCATGGACCTCTTACAAAACAGTATTTAAGCGAATAAGTTACAATTTATAACACTGAGAAATTAATAACACACGAAATTTCAGGAGGTACGTACAGGCAACATTGAGGAAATTTAGTTGGTCTGAACTATGCCTAGTTCAATCTACACTGGTGTCCAAAATTAAAAAAAACACACGAAAATTTTGCAAGGTTACGTTCATTTTTCCAAAAACAGTATAAACAGGTGTAGTAAAGTGGAAGCAATGTACAGAATACCGAACGTAATCATCTGCAACAAGCGTAACGGTAGACAAAAATATCCTTTGTGGTTTTTCGACTTCATGGTTTTGGGCTCTGAGCACTATGTGACTTAACTTCTGAGGTCATTAGTCCCGTAGAACGTAAAACTAGTTAAACCTAAATAACCTAAGGACATCACACACATCCATGCCCGATGCAGGATTCGAACCTGCGACCGTAGCGGTCTCGCGGTTCCACACTGCAGCGCCTAGCACCGCGCGGCCACTTCGGCCGGCTTTCATGGTTTTGTGTACACATTCTGACAAATAGTTAATCTGCTCAGTACGGAGTGTGCCCGCCTCCGGCACCCATGTGGGCCTGACAATGACGGGATATGCTGTGAATGATGTCATCAATCTTACTTTGAGGCAATAAGGCCCGTTCTTCCTGCAGAGCTGCTCGCAGGTCTTTGAGAGTGGGTGCTGACGTCATGCAAACCATCATCCTTGTGCATCCCAGACAAGGTCTGTGGGATGCAAGACGTGAGAGCGAGCAGGCCATCATGCATGCACAATCTTCCGTCTAAAAAACCACCCGTTCTCTATTCGGATGAGCATTATCGTGCAGCAGTACGATGGGTCCGCAACACTTCACAACAACCGCGCATGAGATCCTAAGATCTGACAGCAGTTAAAACTCGCTGATTCACCTGCACAATTTCGTGAAGAGGTGATCGAGCAGTCAAAACAATCCCTGCCTTCACCATTAGTGAGGGATCCTCTTCGATATCGGTCTCTCTCCACAATGTTTGGGTCCCGAAATCGTGTTCCACGTGCCCTCCAGATTCGAAAGTGTCCACAATCAGTCTGCAGACCAAATTGGGGCTCATCTGTGAAAAGGTCATTGGCCCAGTGTTCGACAGTTCAGGTGTCATATTGATGGCTCCACTCTAGACGTTCCCTTTTGTGAAGAGGCGGCAGAGGAAAACATACAGCAAGTCTCCAACAATAAAAGCCAATCTGCTGAAGCCTTCTGTACAGCGTTTGCCTCGATAAAACACGTACAGGGGATGCTGCGAGGTCAGAAGCCACTCGCCGTGCAGTACTAAGGCGGTGTCGTCGTACCCATAAAGCCAATTAACAGCCTCTTCCTTCTGATGTCACACGTGGTCTGCTCTGTACTGGTCTCCGAGATACAATTTCGGTTTCCATAAATTGTTGCCTCATCTGAGAAACAACAGAACAATTTACGTTAAGCCACTGGGTCACATCAGTTTGAGACTCTACTGCTTCCATCCTTCCTATGGCCCTCCTCAGCAGAGAGTCTTTAAGCGTCTTCTCTGTGGCATATTACACTGTCTGTGTCTCTGGACACAGAGATTGTGGTTGTTAGACTACCCTGCAAACAATACCACGCTTGATAGGTGACCTGACGTCATTGTTGGAGTGGTTGACAGTTGATTGGAGTGGCATCTTATGTGCAGAACACGGTCGTAACGACATGTGTTGACAGTTTGTATTATTATATAGTGAGTTAGACACACGACGGGGAAACAGCAGTTTGTTGGATTAGTTTTGGACTTAAAGCAGAGAAAGAATTTACATTAGATGCATTGATGAAAAGCAACATTCAGGGAGCTTTAAAAATAGGCACAGATCAACCAATGACCCGTCGTATCTATTGAGTGTAAGGAAAAATGCGCACAATACACTTTTCAAGTACGATTAAGAAAACAGGATCCTAACAGTTGCACAAATGAGTGTGATCAAAATACCAATTATCATACAGAGCCAACACTACAGATTCGAGACTATATTTTCTGTAAAACTCCAAGCCAACGTTCACGTTACACCAAAAATTTAAAAAAATGGTCATTATTTGACAAATGATATTTCAGTTTAAACAATATTTAAAGAAATGAACAACAGCCTGATAATGTATCAGCGGCTTAGAGGCCGAATCGACTCAACTGGCTCACTTTTAACAAATTCACTTCATCTCGCCCAGCATACGTAAATATGGCCATCACTGACCAGTTCATGGGGCTCCAAAAATAAGTAAATGAAAAAATAAGACATAAGAGACTTGAAAAGTTGAGCATACCCGTCCACTATACCAATAATAAATGTGTCAGACACTTGTTGAACACATACCCAGCAAAAGGTAAGTCTACAACTGCATGTCAGCTAACGAACCCAATAACGGCACTACCGGTACAAATCCCTTGAAAGTGGATACACTTAACCATTCAGCACAAGTACTCCATAAGGCCAAGCAAGATACTCACCAAACAAATCTATATACGTCCACTGCTGCGCTCTGTCCATATACCCACGAATAAAACAGCAAAGTTGAACCAAGGCGTTGTTGGAACTCAGGAATCAAGTTTCTGCAACAAGTGTGCTCAACAGTCCAAGACCCACTTACAAGACAGCGCAACGCCGAGAAATGCTACTCAGTTTACAGTCCCACGAAACACGCACTTGACGCTGCCCTGGAACTTCCGATTCCTTTTCATGGGAAGAAGGAATTGGGCTACAGCCAGTCGCTCAGTGTTCAGCTACCACAGCCAGTCGTGTGTGGGACCTCCTGTGAGAACCCTGGGAGGAGGTTGCTTAGGGACTGCCAAAGATGTACACTCACACTCTACGGAAATGGAGTTTTATTAACTTCTAACAAAATGTTGTAATCATTGCATAATTTTACTTTAAATGAAAGTATATTCATTTATTTCGATAAAATGAATAAAATTGAGCTCAAGGTTAAAAAGTTGATGTCGGTTAATGGCGCGCTTGGTATTAATGGCTGTGTATGTCGTTACTGTTCCTACACAATAAATTACTCCTCAAAAACATACTGAGGCTTCGAATTACTATGAAGGCTCGATCTATAAGAATAATATAATAACGAACGATTGTTACATCACCAAACATGCGTCTCCAACTTAATTTAAACTGCCATAAAATGGTTTCATTATTTTAATGAAAACAGAAAAACATTGACGGTTGTCATTTCATAGAATAGAACGTGTTTTAAACGAAATGTTCCACTTATTGTTGGGAAAAAACTGCAGCAAATGCAACTTATAGCCGCATGTCGATGTCAGAAGAAGAAGAAGAAGAAGAAAACAGTTTCGTATAGAGCTTTTCACACATCGAACAATTACATGTATCGAGGAACAAAGACTGGTAAAACTTTTTTCGGAAATTTGTGGTAAGTTCCTATGTGGCCAAACTGCTCTCGTCAGCGGTCGGAACTGGCTTCTTCGCCGTGCCTCACAACCCTGTGAAATCGGTTCTTCTCTTAAACGTCTCGAACCATCCACGACTTCCCTTAAATACTCTTTCGGCCCCTGATGATCCTGGCGTCTTCTTAAAGGTCGGCCAAAATCAGTGTAAGCTTCTCACAAATGATGTTCTCATTAATTGCAATCGTTTTTCATTTATCCATACAAGGAGCAGACTTTTGATATCGTCCAGAATACGAAACCGTTATTTAGATTCTCTTTTCACTCCTTTTAAAGCAACTATCTCCTTAATCTTGCCCTTGTTCTTGCGATTAGTGCAAATAGTTGATATCGACCGATTGTATGTGCGTGCTAAATCAGCAACGCTCACGCTACGTTGGCGTTTTTCATTGATTTTAGATATCATTTCTAAAGTGATTTTTTTTCTTATAATCGTCTTCTAGCGGCTTTATCTCCTGGTTATCTACGAAGGTCTTTAAAATTTGCACACAAAGAAAGACTGTGCAAACACAGCGGAGTGGCCGAGCGGTTCTAGGCGCTTCAGTCTGGAACCGAGCGATCTCTACGGTCGCAGGTTCGAATCCTGCCTCGTTCATGGATGTGTGAGGTGTCCTTAGGGTATTTAGGTTTAAGTAGTTCTAAGTTCTAAGGGACTGATGACCTCAGATGTTAAGTCCCATAGTGCTTAGAGCCTTTTTTTTATTTTGCAAACACAGTTTACAAAAATGTCCTATCACAAGTTTCACAAAGATAGTAGCAAAAAGAGCGCTAAACCCAGATTGCTATACTTACAAAAGACATTGGTCATACGCCGCTGTCGACAGCTGCGCGCGGTCGGCTGGTGACGTCACACTACAGTGTCGTCACTCGTTATGCAAAACATCACCCGTTAAGGGAGTCATACCGCGCTGTCCTAACTCTTTTCTGCCTGTCCAAACATGCCGCTTTGTCGATAAATTCGTTTATTAATCTTTTAAGTTCAATTCTGAGCAACTGAAATTGTATTAATTTACACATCAGTACGTATAAAGCTTCAACATGTTCGAATAGTTCCTTAATCATTTAAGCATTAAATATTAGTATTAGAATTTACTCTATTTTGCGCCTAATTTAACACGAGATTCTCTGATATCTGTCACCGCTCCAGTATAATATGGCGTACTCTCATAGCTTTCCCACACTGCCAGACCATATGGTGTGACGATATGTTATTTGTGGATTGGGTAACTCTTTTTCCGAAGTGTCACATAGTTATAGCAGCGTAAGCAATTAGATACGATTTATGAATAGTCCACGATGTGGCATAAGTGTCACAACAGTATTTGATGCTTCAGTGACTGCAAAACAGAGCCAAATTTGCAAAGTTATTTGCAGTATGAGACCATGCGGCATCCATTGTGGTCTTGATGCTTACAATAACTCGGTTGCGACGGTTTTTGTAGAGATGTATTCTCTTGAAGTAAGCTGGACCAAACGTCGTCCCTGATATCCTGCATACTGCACTGGTACGGTGTTCACGTCAGAGCTGCCCCAGCTCAGCTCATCTTCCATTGCGGGCATGTCTGGAATATCTCTTTTCATCCATTTTGGGCGTCGCAAAGTGACTGGCCAAATATGCAACAAAGAAATTCGCCGAACAGCCCCGCAAATTGAGAAAATTTATTTTATTCCTACTGGTTTCGAAGAATTAATATGCCGTCTTTAGGACTGCAATTGACAGTTGCAGTCAGGTCTTCGAAGGAAGCACTTCAGAATTCACGACGTTCAAAAACACACGGCTCCAGTATGCCAATATTGATATTTGATAAAATATGGGGCCTGAAGATGGTATATTGAATTGCCGAAACTGGTAGCCAAAGCAAAAAAAAAAAAAAAAAAAAAAAAAAAAAAAAAAAAAAAACTTCTCAATTTGCACGGCTGTTTGGCGAATTTATTTGTCAAACAAGTAAAATACAGCTGGCCGCAACAGAACCTTAATATCCCACCAATATAAATACTGTGGTGTCACCGCCAGACACCACAGTTGCTAGGTGGTAGCCTTTAAATCGGCTGCAGTCCGTTAGTATACGTCGGACCCGAGAGCCGCCACACGGCAGGTCTAGTCTACAGAGACTCGCTAGCACTCGCCCCAGTTGTACAGCCGACTTTGCTAGCGATTGTTCACTGCCTACATACGCTCTCATTTGCAGAAACGATAGTTTAGCATAGCCTACAGCTACGTCATTTGCTACGACCTAGCAAGGCGCCATATTCTTCAAGAATGTATTCTGAACAGATAATATTGTGAATCATGTACCGTCAAGAGCGACTTCCATCATTTATGGATTAAAGTTAAGTATCAAACTAATTACGTCCACTTTCTGAATTCCAATTCCTTGTTATGTTCGAGACCTCACGTCAGTATAGGTCTTCCCTCCTCACGCCAGCCTGCGTGAGCTAAATCGCGTGCATTTCGGCCTCCTCTAGTAACACGGTGTTGGCTCTTCTGCCAACACAACAAATACAATAAAAATCTGTTTCAGTTGCCAGTAATTGCTTATTTCTTACAGGATCGTTTCGAAGTCTAAAGTTTCCGCCTCCGGTGTTACCAAATAATTATGGAAACAAATTTGTGCAAGTTGGGCCAGGCAGTCATGAATGCTTTCCGTGTTGCCTCCCAATGTGGCTACCGCAGTTCCTGCCGGTCCTATGCTCCCACGTCTTTCTTTGGTGTGTCTGAGACCCCTTATGACTGACTGGCCCCACTGATACACATTTATGTTTCCTTAATTATTTGGTGGTACCTGAGAGTGGTACTTTATACCTCGAAAACGATGGTGTAATAAATTCCTACTGCAGCTGATCTTACTCTTTTAATACGTTCCTCAGGAGTAGATGTCCATCTGATCAAATATTTTATTTCGCAGAAACTTCTTAGAGACATGTGCCATGTGTATAGATGCTGCAGGAGAGGAAACTTACGAGGGTGCCAGAAGTGCGTGTCATACATCTACCCTCAGAGTTCCCTCGGTAGCTTACAGCCGTTACTTAAGTCATATCAGTAGGCTCTCCACATCATCACGCCAAGAGTGACAACGCTGTGCCTCTCCAAAACAGTGGAAGAGTAGGATCGTCATCCATATCGCCACCATAATTGTTAATAGTAGTCATCTACTGTGAATTAGTACAGCGATTCATCGCTGAACACTGTGCGACACCATGCATGAGCAGTCCATGTTCCCAGTTCATGGCACCATGTCAGAGGCATCCATTTGTGTTTTGGTGTTAACGCCAGCCTACGCATGGGATGGTAATTCCCTAATGCGGCTGTTGCTACACTCTATCCAGTGAAGATGGATGACACAATGCTGCAGGGAGCAAAGTACTTTCTCTCAGTGTCAGGCGCTGATATGATGAGGTAACGATGTGCTTTGTGCAAAATACGGAGATTTTCTCTCCTAGTCGTCAGACGTGAACAACTGGAACTTTTACGACGATTTACGCCTGCCCTTGCTTTCCTACGCAATTTAACATGAGACCACTAAGCACTCCACTGCCCTAAAAATCCGGATATTGTCGGATTCATCCAGTCTACCACAATAAAACCCCTGTCAAACTCTACGGTACAAATAGCGCGGTCTCACCACGAGTACACGCTGTCTGCACGGTGATTACACTAAATCTAACGCTGTTGACGTACCTCATGACTTATAGGCATGACAATAGTATATCACCAACAACTGTAATTCGCTCTGGTGGCTGTTCTACTTGTCACAGAGAATTACTGTTCTAAACATTTGTATAGCCACCGATGGTGTGTGCACGTACGAAATTATATTGACATACTACCAAATCTTCTAGACGCTTCGCTTTTTATGAGGCAGTGTATAAAAATCGCAAATATAGAGATGGTGATGAGGTCCCATATTCCTTGACAGAGCGTAGGGGACGGTGCGGGAGACCCGCACTGCTGTACTAGACAAGGTCCTAGCGGAGGTGGTTTGCCATTGCCTTCCTCCGAACGTAATTGGGCTGAATGATGATGATGAAGACGACACAACAGCACCCAGTCATCTCGAGGCAGGTGAAAATCACTGACCCGCTGGGAATCGAACCCGGGACCCCGTGCTCTAGAAGAGAGAAGGCTACTGCGAGACCACGAGCTGCTGACACATACAGAGAAATCCCAAGAAAAATAATTTAACTGTGATTAAAGATATATTTACAAAGTCTACACCGATACGTTACTTGTAGCTAAGGTAATTTGACACATCAAATATAGACAAACAACATGTAAAAAGATCTCAATATCCGGATATTAAGGATTTAAGTAACTACAAACAGAATACCAGTTTAGATACCCACACGTTATTATTTCGTTACAAAATAAACACAGGCATTGCATGTTTGAGAATCCTCATGAAAATGAAACAGAAGTACTTGTTGGAAGTGGTACCTTCCATTTATAAGATTTTCTAGTAACCTATGTTGCTATGGTTGGAATAACATGCTGAAAAACTGTAAGAACGTTACATATCATTTCTGACAGCTACCGATAGTGAAGTCTGATGTCTATCAAATGTATGTGGGAAGGATCTGAACCATGGGTGGTATGTATACCAAGTGATGTAGTTATCAGCTCTCTGCTAGCCTGAATTACCGAAACAAGAGGGAGCTTCTCATCACTTGGATAACAGCATCGTGCTGACCATACGGACAGAAAAAGGCACCAATCCTCTGCCCTCTCTTCTTCGGCCAGCTTCCTGTCCACAGCATGGAAGAGGGTAGACGGACGTTCGCTACGACGCCGTATATACTGATCTCTCAGGTTGTTCGACCTGCTCATTGTAAACCAATTCATCATCCGGGGCCCATAGAAAAGCGATTTTCATGTCTCTTCGTTTGCTTTGCTGTGATTCTCGTGTCACTGCACCGCTAGAGGGGAAACTCTGTTCGTCACCCCGTACGGTAGCTGTAGCGTTTCTCCGGGAAATCCCACATCCCCATCTCACGTGCTGCTCGCTCTTCAGTTTACAGTAAAACCGTAGTACGTGTTAAAGGGCAAATGTGATACACCCAAAATAAGGGAGTGTACTAACCACGTTTACATCCTATATTTTGATAATTTTTGTACTAAATATGTTTTTTTAGTTTCTGTGTACAATGGGAAGCAAAACAAAAAACGTAAAATTGTACTATAGAAACTGTACTTTGCAGTAGATGATTTTTTCTGTCGAAAGTTTACGCGTTTAGGGAAGTGTCACGCTTATCAGAAAAGATGGAGTTATGCGTAATATCGTAACAATACAGATCATACCCTCGTACTGCATTTGCTGCAAATGTTTCTTTTGACACCGTACTGAAGTAGAGCAGAGGTTTCAAGAACTTCAGCGTCGTACAATGTTTGAAGCGTTGTTTTCTGTCTATCGGTGAGAATGAGCAGCTGAACGGAATGGACAGTGTCTTGAAAGGAAGGTGTAAGATGAACATCAACAAAAGAAAAACGAGAATAATGGAATGTAGTCGAATTAAATCGGGTGATGCTGCGGGAATTAGATTAGGAAATGAGACGCTTAAAGTAGTAAATGAGTTTTGCTATTTGTGTAGCAAAATAACTGATGATGGTCGAAGTAGAGAGGATATAAAATGTAAACTGGCAATGGCAAGGAAAGCGCTTCTGAAGAAGATAAAATTGTTAACATCGAGTACAGATTTATGTGTCAGGAAGTCGTTTCTCAAAGTATTTGTATGGAGTGTAGCCATGTATGGAAGTGAAACATGGACGATAAATAATTTAGACAAGAAGAAAATAGAAGCTTTCGAAATGTGCTGCTGCAGAAGAATGCTGAATATTAGATGGGTAGATCACATAACTAATGAGGAGATATTGAATAGAATTGGGGAGAAGAGGAGCTTGTGGCACAACTTGACTAGAAGAAGCGTGCGGTTGTTAAAGCATATTCTGAGGCATCAAGGGATCACCAATTTATTGGAGGGCAGCGTGGAGGATAAAAATCGTAGAGGGAGACCAAGAGATGAATACACTAAACAGATTCATAAGGATGTAGGTTGCAGTAGGTACTGGGAGATGAAGAACCTTGCACAGGATAGAGTAGCATGGAGAGCTGCATCAAACCAATCTCTTGACTGAAGACCACAACAACAACAACTGTGTTAATGGAGTCTATGAAGCTAAGTGCACGACGAAATAAAATTTATGCAGGTTGTTTCTACACATGTATCAAACGTAGCAGAAATCACAAAGAGTAAACCACAACGAGCCACCTACGGTAATTTTAAATGCCGAAAGAGTATGATTTACCAATGCACAAGAGATTTCTGTCGATCGACTCTCTTCCTCTCCTGGACATAAAAGACTAATTGTGTGGGTTCGTTAACAGGCCTCGCTTCAGAAATATGAACCCACAAATAGCAAAGAAAGAGAAGATTCTTCCTCGTTGGTTGATGGATGGGCTAAAATTGCTTGTAATATCAGTGATTTCACACATAGGTAAAACAAGCCACGTAGTTGCCCAGAGTGCCATATTGCCTGCAATCCCATGCTAAACAGTGTAAATCAACTTGTGAGAAACACCGAAGTCAGACACACCCATAAATCAGCTGATAAGAGACCTAGAGCAGCTGTACTACTGGAGAAGGTGTATGGTCTAAGAACAGCTTAAATAGAAGTTTCAGTTGATCTCATTCTCCATGTGGAGTATACGAATCAGTACTGTACAAACAACCATCGCTAACTCGCGAACAGAAATAACACATCGATAATTACTCGTGGACAAATGACTATAGCTATGAACAGTACGGTTTTAACGCATCACAGATAGCAGTGTTAAAAAGTCTACCAAGAGAGAACTTCATATGATGACTTAACAGCGTAAATGATCATTCTTATCCTTAACCGTATAATACCCCCACCAACTGCTACCTTCAATCTTTGACTTCGGCTGTTCTCCCAGTGGCTTGGAGTTGTCATATCTCCAGATAAGAAAATTCTGCCACGAAAGAACCAATCAGTTCCGATAGATCATTTGAGGATCCTTAGGTCTATATTGTGCTGAATTTTCCCATCTTCAGACCTACATGGGCAAAATGCAAATTAATATTCCTCAGCCAATAGTCTTCAGTTAATAATAAATAAAAACTTTAGTTAGGCTGAACTCACAGATACAAATTGGCAGAAGACATCATTAGCTCAAGACATACAACAACATAAAAAGTTTCTTCGATTCTGCAGCTGCTCTGCTCTTGGAACCAGTAGAAACGCTTTACAGTAACGCTCGTACTTTTAAATTTTTGATTACAATTATGTTATTCTACAAGATATTCCCCAAGAAGTCTCAGAGCGCTTACGGCAGGGAAACTGTGTACGATATATCACTGTCGTCTGTAATGTTGCCTATATTTCACCGTCGTATGCATTGTTTTCCTGTCGGAGTGCCTAAAATCGTAGATTTCATTATTCTTACCTAGAAAGCACAGTAGGAAGAATGGTTCCTATCAGAGCAAAATTCTTTCAGTTCTACTCTGTCACACACCCCAGTTCGCCTGCATACTTTTTGTAAACGGGACCCGACCCTGGAATGATCTTCCTCGCAGTTGGAGAGAATTTGTTCACTTCTTCAGTTTCAAATGGTGTTAACGACCAATCACCCTCTCTTTTGTACTCATCCATTAATAATTTCAGTTGCATATAATCCTTTTCCACAAGGGTTTAACCATTTCCAGCTCTGTGGCTGGGGCATACCAACATGATTTTTCTCCTTTAGAACACCGCTCGTCATTGGTCCATTAAGTACCCTTCTCTTTACCACATTTACATTTTCCATTTTCTCTGTTATTTCTACGTGTTGTTGTTGTTAGTAATTCTTATTATTGGCAGTAATAGCAATTTCTGTATTTGTACAAATATTTCATATGACATCATGTAGCCTATAAGCAGATCATCTTTACTTTCCTATTCACAGAAGGGTTTTTTCGTTTATGGGAGACCTTGGGGTGGAACAGGATACTTAATTTTTAAAAATTTTTGTGCAATAACTGAGCACTCGGACACACTTCTTAAAGGTTTAAAAATTAACTTGTAGTCTATAGATCAAAGTACATTATCTGAAAATCGCTTACAAATGTATCTGATGTATTATTCATATCCTTTTAGAGAAACTCTTACATATTCGCCGGTCTGCCGTACACACAAGGCAGAGAGGCTAAAGAAGTTTTTTTTGAGATTTTTGTGTAAATCTTGAAATACTTTGGGATATAATCTTCGAATTACGACAAATACGTAATATTTGAAGTAGTGTTAAAAATACTAAAATATTTAATGTCATTTTGAATAATTTACAATTATTTTAATTCCTAATAACAAGTTCATGTTTACGCTGTTTTACTGATGCCATCGCTTGTGTGTCATGTGTTTTCTGACTTTCGAATAGTCAGCATAGTTTGCGTAGTGAAAAATGCTATAGCTCAGTCTTACCCAGCAGGACAAGCTTCTTTGTTAAATCTGTGGGGTAAGCCCTTATTTCTTCTAGCTGATAGGCTAATGATGTGACAGAAGTTTCAATGTAGGATTAACAAGTCTGATCTCCATTTACTGCAGGTATGCTACAGGTTTGTCTTTTTGTTATGCAGTGAACACATTTTTAAGTTTCCCCTCTGATCTGTCAACTCTCTTGTTGGGGTTATTCTCAGATTTTTGAAAGCATCTTCAAAACGTGGATTTGTGTACGTTACACTCCCGAAATGCTTTTTAAAACTCCCATTTCGGAAGATGAAACGGCTGAACTTGGCACTTCCATTGATTTAATATACACCAGCTATAATTCTTTCTTATTTAAGTTAACAACATCTGGAAAAACAAGAGAGAAAAAATAAAAATAGAGACTGATATTTAGTGTCATCAAGAAATGAAGTGGGCAGAACAGGAAAACTATCCCATCCTGCCCCGTACCGTTCCGCACCCAGTGCTCATCTTAGGCTTACAGTTTTTATAGAATAAAATAATTTCTTATGTTACTAACGTATAACGAATAGTACACATTTTAAGATTACGTATCATACAAGGGTGTACAATTAGGAATGAAGGATTTATCTTGCGCCTAAGTTCGTCGGAAGTTATAAAAACACAACTTCAAACCCTAAGTGCAGCCGTTCACTTACAAGTTGTACTGAAAACTAAGTCCGACTGACTGTCATACCTTCCCTTCTATTCATAGATACAGGTACATACATGTCTGTACTATAGCTTGCAGCACTTTGCAGTGTAGAAAACAGCACAGTCCCATCGTGGCCCTATTTGTGTTTGTCAAACCCTGGGTTTGACCTGAAGGCCATAATCTTATAAGGATAAGTAAATAGTAAATTACTATTAAAGTAGAACGTTATGTTTATTACACCAGCCTGGATGTCCTGAGAGAAGAAGGCAAAAATTCTAAGAAAGATACTCGGCTCCAAAAGAAGACTGTAATTCCCGAAATCAATGGAATCTCTGGCAGACATAAAAAAAAAAGATTGAAACTGTATGGGCATGCTTACAGACTCCTAAAAACAAGACTCACTCATAAAATTGGGAGATACAAAGAACAATTCGAAATCATAAAGGATAAGTAAATAGTAATTCACTATTAAAGTCGAACGTTATGTTTATTACACCAGCCTGGATGTCCTGAGAGAAGAAGGCTAAAATTCTAAGAAAGATACTCGGCTCCAAAAGAAGACTGTAATTCCCGAAATCAGTGGAATCTCTGGCAGACGTCAGAAAAAAAAGGTTGAAACTGTATGGGCATGCTTACAGACTCCTAAAAACAAGATTCACTCATAAAATTGGGAGATACAAAGAACAATTCGAAATCATACCCGACATATAGCGAGTCTAAAAGGATTCAGAAAAAAACTGCATCATAAATTTTGAACAGAAACCTATATAGACAAAAAATCAGCAAATGGGAAGTAGTGAAACAACTGACCTGCGAACATATTCCGGAGAACAATTTCAGTCCCAAATCGTGGCGCTCGATATCCTCCAATAAATGTTCAGGGTAATATCGTGCTATAACTCGGAATATTGTACCCACGTCTTCTTCGAATATATACTGTCTGGAACTGTCTGGGAACCAGATGCATTACATTACTTCTCTCATACTTTGAAGTTTACAGCATCCTATAGCCGATTAAAAAGGTGATAAATGGAAGATATCTACGAGATACTGACTACCAGCAATTTTAAATTAAGCGCGAATAATGTAAACGGTTTCAACAACATGGTGGTCATATTCAGACTATAACTGCATACGCCGTGTACAGTTTACTGATATAAACACGATGCCTCGTCATACTATGTGACTATGACTTGTGTGCATATGATGTCACTACACAGACAAATGGAAACGGTTAAGCAATTACACGTCCGGTGTTTATACGATATGGCAACGAGCTGCATTTATATGTTACGCGTCTGGCCAGCGTAAACTGTATGAGACATTTCAATAGAAAGCTGATTTCACAAACCAGTTAGGACATTTGCGCTTAAGATTCTCAAATATAAGTGCTTTTGTCGATGTTCGAACAAGACTATTCAAGTACAGGCTGGTGTTTCGGCTTGTAGATTGAATGAAATGTAATTACTGTTACAATTTACAGTATTGTTTTGAAAGGTCTCACAACTGGAAACAGAGTCCTAAAAAATATGTTGTCAGGCTACTATAAATATGATTCAAGAACAGGTGAGCAATTGTAGTAGTTTTTCTTATACTTGGAATTTTAGAATACCATGGAAATGTAATGTGACTGTTGTTTCGGATGGAAAATAATAAAATAATTAGGTTCTGTGTGGATTATCTCCTGATAAGATTACCATGGGTATACTTAAGCAGACCTACGTTACACGTTGTGCCTTACAACACAAGAGATGCTCTAGGGTGATTTCACGTCTGACAAAAGAAGGGTGTGCGTTTAGGCTTGTTTTTCAAATGTGATAAAAGCCAATAGTGATGATATTCGGCTAGTTCAGTTAGTCTGAAGTAGCTACATGGTTGACATCAATTACAAATGAAATTTTCTTGTGGTGATGTCTTGTACAGAAATAGAGAATCTAATAAACCACACACGATCTCGGATGACAAATCAGTGAGTGCGTATAAGGTTCTCGTTTACTATGTCGGTAATTTGGTACCTGCACCGTATTTCTACAAAGCGGCTGCTCGTCGTCTTCAGCAGAGACCGGACAAGCATCTGCCCTATAAAAATGTTATGCCATCCTACGGAAGCCCTAGAATGCTTTAAGCAGCTATCACTCTTAACGTCGTGCTTGCAGAAGTCTTTCAAAATGTTGAAATCATCAGTCTCAGTAGCCGCTCAGGACAAAGAATATATCTTCTGGCACACGTTGGGAAAAACTATCCTCAGGTCTGATATCTTACTTGGTTCCCTACATCGATTAGAAGATATATCAACATACGACAGGAAAATTTTAGTTTAAGTGTCTGAATTCCCTCCAGATTTGTTTTGAAATACGAGACATATCTCAAGACATGTCACCACATATCAGAATACAGAAAAGTAAATAAAATCGTGTGCGATGTACGTATAACGTACTTCCTAAGAGACACAAATATCACTGAGCCGATAATTTAAATTTTCTTGCAGCTCAACATATTAAAAGAAAACGGTACCCTTGTGTTTAATGTAAAACACAATAATAATGGGAAATAATAGGGGTTGTATTACATAACATACATCGGAATAAGCTTCTCGGACAGGGGATTTTTTGTAGTTACAGTCACAAATGTTGATGAATCGCTCAAGAGGATAAGAATAACGAAATGGCACAACCTACAAATCCGTACGGTGAACGTGGACTAAGGAGGTTTCAATGAATTTATAAGCTATCAATAGCCGATAAGCCACTATCCAAACTTACACATTGAGGAGAAATATTGAAACACGTATGTTGTGCGGCAGCGATGCTGAGACATTGTAGAATCTCTGACCAGAGCAGTTGCGCTCGACTCGCAGTAGCGAGCAGTCAGTCAGTCTGCAGTAGTCAGTCCTCAGTAGTGCTTGGAGTCGGTTGCTAGCAGTAGCGGAGAGCAGTCGGCGGGCGTCGGCATCGCAATGGTCGAGATTCAGGACGAGGTATAATTTATTTAAATAAATAATCATGCACCTTTGCGCTCATCAGATAATGTAACGAACAGTCATTGTAATTTAACTTTCAAAAATCGCCCCCAATAATAATTTTGATTTAAAAGCAATTTTAGAGACAATCATTCAAATTTCCTTCCATTTCCTTTTAACAAAGATTTTTAAAAGGTACTTCCAATGCTTTTCATGCAAGCGCCAGAGAACAATAAGAGCAGAATTTTGACATGCAGTTTCACTAAGGTAAGAAATTTATTCTCGTTTCGCACAGGGCAAACACCGACTTTTCGGTTGAATTGAGTTTAGGTTATCATTACAGTTTCATTATCATGGGATTAGCGTTCATTATTTAATGGGAACTTGTACTTGAGTCAGATAGCGGGCTTTCATTTAATTGTCTTTGCCATTAATATTCTTGTGGGGAGTTTACACTTAGCTGTGGCTCCATTACTAATAAATATAGTCTTTTTTAAAATTTCTGTGGGGAGGTTACACTTGGCGACACCCAGTCCAGGATCGTATTTCGTTGAGAATCTTTTGAAAAACAGTCAGATATCTGCTCTTATTTGCTTAAATATAATTATAATTTGGCGCAACGCTTTTACTAATTTGTGACTTTCTTTCCTCAGATCATCGGCAATTCGTTGCTCTGTTGTATTTGAGTGTTGATTTTTGCATTGTGTTTATTTGCTTTGTGATTTATTGTGACTATTGTAAAAATGCCGCGAAAGACTATTAATAGTACGTCGCGAGGTGTAGTGAACGAATTTACCGACTTAAACAACGTGACCGATAGTACTAGTGACACGCAGTGTAATGATGACAATCCTGCGTTCACTGACAATCAATGCGTTCCAACCACTAATGATGACTTTTGTCTAAATGATGAACAAACGAACTCGGTTATGTCCTCTGTTAATTTGACGACAATCGATGACGAGGGACGCTCTGTTGTAATGAGCGCTGCCCAGCTTAACACACCCGGTTTGGAAAATTCAAATAACGTACAGACAAATTTCTGTAATGAAAATGAGCAGGATACACAAAGTACGCCGGATTTATTTAATTCCGAAATAATGTCTGACAGTGTACATGCGACTGACAAACCTTTTTGTACATCTCAGAATAACCAAATGGTTACAGAAAGCGGGACAATTCCAGATCCACCATTAAACAGCACGGAGAATAGAGTAGGTAATAATGGATTGGAACAATTTATGGCAAGATTGCTACAACAACACAGTCAAAATCTTATACAACACTTTAAAGAAGATAACAAACAACTTAGGGAACAGAACAAACAAGATAATGAAAATCTCAAACAACACTTAAATGAAAAATTAGACAACAATTCCAGACAGTTAAATGAAAAATTAGATAACAATTCCAGACAGTTAAATGAAAAATTAGATAACAATTCCAGACAGTTAAGTGAACAAATTAGAGCCGTTGCCGCGCAGTGCCATGACACTAAGGAACAGTTACGCGAGGAAATCGAGGCTTGTTCGCGAAAAAGTAGCGAAGAAATTAAGTCTGTTGCTCAGGAATTAAGGGAATTGCAAACAGCAGCAACAGAAACACTCAGAGACGAAATTAGCGGAGTCGCTAAACAATGCTCTGAAAAAGCTACACAATTACGCGACGAGTTTAAAGCAATGACAACAGAACTTTCACGCACAATGGATGAAAAGATTGACGCGAAATTCGAGCAACAGAACACTCAAATTAACGAACGTCTTAGTCTTCACATACAAAACAGTGATACGCGTTTCCGCAAATTTATTGATGATCAAAATAAAGTAAAACGTCAAGTGATGGAAACAATCACTGCTCAGAGACAGGAAGACAAACGTAAAATGTTTGCGAAGGCAAAAACGTATGTAGACAATAATATTGCCACAGTTTCGGACAAAATTAATACCATCGAACAGTCAAACACAGAATTACGTGACGAAATTTCTGATCTGAAATCGAAAACAGACACATACATAACAGATTTTCAAACAGTGACCGATAGACTCGAACAATTAGAACTAACACAGGATTCCGATGTCGTGAAAGCTGATGTTAAAAAACTGAACGAAACTACACGTAATTTGCAAAAACAGATTAATGCGTCCGACTCTAAAAATGATGATCAGGCAAAAATACTGACTGAAAAATATGATGAATTGGCCAGTCGTATTGATGCTATTGAAAGTACTAATGACAGCAAATCAGACGACATTTCACCGGTTTCATTTAGTCAAACAACTGAATTTCAAAATTTGCAGCAAACAATTAATGAGATCGATTCGTCTAATAACACCTTGCGTAGAAAGTTGTCAAGTTTACAACAAGAAGTAACAGAGATGAAAAATATTCCGGTTAATAACACATCACAGCAGACGCCACTATTCGAACATTTGTCAGACTCGCGCAGCGCGCATAATTTGAGTAATCTACAGAGAGTACGGGACTTAGATTCCGAACAACCACAGTTCAATAGATTCTCTTACAATCCTGAACCTGTTCCATCACACAGAGATGATAATTTCGATTACAAACATTTTCTGTCAGTGAGAAAGTTTAAAGTGTTTAAAAACGACAGAACACAGATTCACCCGCTAGATTGGATCCAACAATTTAGCTTTGCTTTTCCACCGAGTTGGCCTGTTACGCATAAACTTGAATTTATTTGCAGTTTTTTGGAAGGCGAGCCGGCAACTCGTATGAGGCCGATCGCGAGGCAATGTTACTCGGTAGAAGAATTTCAGAATGCGTTTCTGTCAGCGTACTGGTCGAAGACGACACAGCGCGGAATTAAAGATCAACTAATTAGCTTACCGAACTATGAGAACTCACACTTTCCCAGTGTCACGCAATTTTTTGAGCACATGGTCCAACAAAACCAGTACCTTAGTGAACCCTATAGTGAATCTGCACTTATTCAATTATGTATCTCTAAATTACCACGATCACTAAGAGTGTCACTTCTAACGGGTCAACAAAAAGAAAATATTTCGGCATTCAGGGATCTGCTGCAGCTTTTAGAAGTGCAGCAATCAGATTATTCTTTCGTAAACAAAAATTTTTCATATAACAACCAAGGCCAACAGACGTACAGCAATTATGATCAGACACGTAATTTCAATAGGAAAAATAACAGACGCTTTAGGAACGACAACTACCAGAACTTTAACAGCAGACAAAATTCTCATTATCAACATCATCAAAACTTTCAGCAACAGGAACCACCTTTTAGTAACAATAGACGTTTTCCACCACAACAGCATGAAAGTCAGCCGGTTGGAATACATAACCAACAATGTAATGCACAAGGTCAACCCAACTACAATGTTTCGCCACGTGCACGTATAGTCCCAGATCCAACAAATAGTGACGCACGGCAGCAAGGAAATAACTACGTGCAGAGAAGACAGTATTTCAATTCCTATCGCAATGCACCGTATAGGAATGACTATCACGACAGACGTAAAAATGACGAGCACAATTATCAACGTACATATAATAACAGTCGATCTTACCAACAGCAAAATCATCCGCAAGAACATATTCTAATGAATGAACCCGATAGTAGGTATCATCCGGAGCGTAACACGTGTGGAAGAAGTAATAGAACTGTTCAAATTGTAGAAATGCCACAACATCCTCCTGATAATAATAACACGTCAGATAGAATCTGACTAGATACTGTACGGGACGCATCTTCCAATAACACCCGCACTAGTTTTGACACGCAAAATGTTGTTCACGAAAATGTTATTACTTTCGACGACATCCGAGACACTCTTTTACAGGAAAGACCAGTTGTTCAGAAAACTATTTCACACCCTGTCATCGAAATTAGAATTGGTTCATCAAAATTTTCAGCAGTAATTGATTCCGGATCACCTATGTCAGTTATAAATGAGGAAACTTTTAACGAGTGCAACAAAGAGAATACGTATCCCACATTACCATTAGGCAAAACAAAAGTGAAAGGAGCAGTATCAAGTAAAGGAGTAGACGTTAAATTACAGACGCATTTATCATTTTGTATTGGAGGTCATACTTTTCATTCAAATTTTTGGATTGTTCCCTTATTGACAACAGACGTAATTTTAGGTACTAATTTTCTCGTACAACACGACGCAGTGGTTGATTTTCAGAATTCTTATTTAATGTTGAAGGATGAAAATGTCCAATTGGCTTTAGAATTTCAGCACTCATTATCTGCGGAAGAACAAACAATTAACCGCACAGAGGTCATTTCCGCAACACGTGACATAGACTGTAATCCCACATTGTTCACGGATACGTATGTACATAACTATAATACTCCAGACGAAACTGACTACGACGTAATACAGATGATTTCTGATAAAGTTAAACAAAGCAGTGCAAATACAGACGACGAACGAACGCAATTACACAAAATTCTTTTGCAGCAAGCTCCAGTTTTCGACAATATTCCTGGTACTATGTCCGGCTTTATGTATGAATTTCAAGTCAAACAGCACGATACATTTAAAGCAAAGCATTATCCCATCCCATATATCCACAGAGAACAGGTTAAAAAAGAGTTGCAGGATATGCTCGACCAAGGAATTATAGAACCAGCAGTTAGTCCGTACATAAACCCGCTACATATTGTTAAGAAAAAGGATGGCTCACTTCGCCTTGTACTTGATTCGCGTCACATTAATGACATTATTATTAATGAAACAGATCGACCACAGACATTAGAAGAACTACTACAGAAATTTCACGGTACAGCTATTTATTCTACACTAGATTTAAAATCGGGATTTTGGCAAATTCAACTTCATCCAAATTGCAGAAAATATACAGCTTTTCTCTGTTTTGGTGACTGTTATCAATTTTGCAAATTACCGTTCGGCTTAACTATTTCCTCTGCAGCTTTTATTCGTGGTTTGAACACAATACTTCCGACAGAACTTAAAGACAGAATTACGACGTACGTAGACGACATTCTTATCGCAGAAGCTAACTGGTCTGAACACAATATGATTTTAGAACGACTATTGCAAACTTTCCATGCACAAGGACTCACAGTTAACCTCAGTAAATCACATTTTGGCAAAACTTCTATAAAATTTCTTGGACACGTAATTTCAGCAGAAGGCATCGCGCCTGATCCGGAAAAACTTCAAGCTCTACGTGACATTACTGTTCCTACGACGAAGAAACAATTACGCAGTTTTTTGGGCTTAATTAACTTTTTTCGCAAATTTATTCATCACTCTGCTTTAGACACACCTAGATTATGCCAATTAACAGGTAAAAACACAATTTGGTCATGGGACAAGCAAGCACATTCTGAATTCGTGACCCTGAAACATGCTTTGTTGAATGCTCCACTTTTATCGCACCCAGATCTTACTCGAAATTTTTCCATTGCCACCGACAGTTCCAACACAGCTTTAGGCGTACATATTTTTCAGGAAATTGAAGAAGATGGTTCTACAGTAATTAAAAACATCGCATTTGCAAGCCGCATTTTGTCACCTGCTGAACGAAATTATTCCGTTACTGAACTAGAAACATTATGTGTTGTATGGGCTTTTACGAGATTTCGGCACTTTCTTTATGGCAGACATACCACCGTTTACACAGATCACAGAGCTATACAATTTTTACTTTCAGCTAAATTTACTCACGACAGATTAAGCAGATGGAAACTGTATTTACAGGAATTTAATTTTACGATTGTTCACATTCCCGGCACACAAAATGTTATAGCAGACGCACTTTCTCGTTCTCTCAGCAACAATCAGCAAGACGTAGCAACCAACTTCTGCAAAGCAAATTTCAGCGTCATGTACATTCAACAAGTTGCATTTGAAAATTTTATTTCATCGTCATTACAGGACATAGCACGAGAGCAAAGCAAAGACAATGTGTGGAAAGAAATTAAACACCTTTGGCAAGATAAGAATAATGTTACGATTAGAAACCACTACACTGTACGCAATGACATTCTGTTTCGCCGCTCTCATCCAGACAGTAACAATTGGTTATTATGCATTCCTGACGAACTTGTTAACAAATTAATCTGGTACACTCATTTAAGCTACGCACATTATGGAGCAAGAAAATGTTTTCTGATACTGAGACAGAACTGTTATTTTGCCAGCATGGAAAAACGTATACGACGAGTTTTAGCGTCATGCAAAATTTGCCAGAAAGCTAAGTCTGACACCACTTCACACATTCCTCCATTATACCCCATTGTACCTGTTAAATTAAGACATATGGCCGCAGTAGACATTTTTGGTCCAATTCCGAGAACTAATAGAGGTTTTTGCTACATCTTTGTCGCTGTTGAACTCACTTCAAAATTTGTTACCTTCACTCCGTTACGTAAAGCTACTGCTAAAACTGTCTCGAAAGCATTTGTAAAACATTTCTTATTTCATGTAGGGCATGTGATGAAAGTAATTTCAGATAATGGATCACAATTTCGTTCTGCTATATGGACACGCATGTTACGAGCTAGAAACATTTCTCCGATTTATATATCCAAGTACCACGCCTCTTCGAACCCTTGTGAACGACTAATGAAAGAAATTGGTAAACTGTGTAGAATATACTGCCACAAAAGACATGCTAATTGGGACATACACATACACTCATTTCAAGATGTAATTAATTCCATTCCAAATGAATCCACTATGCTACCTCCGTCTGTTATACTGAAAAACGTTGAACCACCAAACAAAATCAAAGAATTAGTAACATTTCCTACATCTCGTCGATTACGACACCACGAAATAATTGCAATTGCGCTGAACAACATCAAACGTGCCGCAGAGCGCCGGAGAAGACAGCAAAAACAGGTTTGTAGACGCCGAGACTTTCACGTTGGACAGAAGATATTAGTACGTACACATTATTTATCCAGCAAATTAAAAGGTAAGTGCAGTAAATTTGAACTTCTATACGCAGGTCCATATCGGATTCGCAGCATTCCTCACCCCAATGTTGTACACGTCGAAACTCTGAGAACCAGAAAATCGAAAGGCAACCATCATGTGTCAAACATTAAACCCTTTATCGAATGAAACCACTTTACGATGTAACATGCTATGAGGCCGTTTACACATTTTGTGACCACTTATGCAATTACATTTATGTGACTACCTATTGATGATTATCGTATTTTTTTTTCTTGGCAAGTGCCCGGCAAGGTAAGGTTAGCAGGTCGCTCTTCTTGTCGTTACACACTAGACCGTGCATTTTTTCAGATGAACTTACGCATTTTATGAATAATTATGCAATTCTCTATAATGACGCATTAATTTTATCAAATTCTCTCTCCATTGAAGTCTTTAATTATCGCATCTATTAACTACACTACATATAAGCTGAACACAACGAATGTCACATTTTGTCTTTCTTACGTATGTACGATTGTTTTCATGTTTTGTTTGTATGCACTGTGAACTAGTTAAGGTATAACACACACCATTTGACTTTGACATTTTGCCTTGTGATATCTCAACATCGTGACTGTTTTACATTTTCCTTTTTTGCTGCTGCATTACGATATTCTCTGTACACTTTTTGCCTTTAAACACTGTCTGTGCCTTGAGATGTTACGTTTTCTGTCATGTTATGTTGTATGCTTAATTGAGTCACCATTAACCAGTCACTATTTAATGGGTATATGATTTAAATGCAAGACATTAATCTTTGTTCATCAATTTCAGAAATAAATGATGCGTACAGGAAATGAATTAAACAGAAGTGGGAATTTCACCTATGGAATAAACGAAAGAAGATGCAATAAGCTAATGAGGACGAGTAAATGGATCAGAATTAACAAGCATTAACCAGAATATATTATACACATCGCAGAATAGCAGTCTTAACTAATTTTTTCTTTCAGAATACAAAGCGATTGATGCAAGCTGTCAGACAGAACTACACATTTTAGTTTTAAGTGATGAAATATGCTAGGGATTAGGAATAGTTGTGTGATGAATAATGAAATGATTTTTGCAGATGATAATGAATGCTGATAATGAACAATGATGAAGAATATGGTACTATGAATAATGAAGTTTTTGTTTACAGGTGATGATAATGATGGAGTTATGATGATATGAATAATGAAGTTTTTCTTTACAGATGAGGATAATGTTGAAGTTATGTATTTATGCTATGTAGTTATTTAAGTATTTGTTGCAGTTTACTTTGACAGCAGGTGTTATATTGCGTAGTAGGATGACTGAAGGTTTTGGAAAGGACAGCTATGGAACACATTTTTTATACACATTTCACTACCTGTTAATTCGAAGTTCACTACTTTTCAGCATAGTCTGCGTTTCTTCTTTCAGCTCAATAATCCATTTTGTATTTTTCTTTCAGGAGAAGCTTTTTATGATACTTACTAAACTTGTTACCTATTATACCTGTTCTAGTACTTGCATTTTTTTTTTACCCACTTGTGTCTATCATTTATAAATGTGATAACCTTGCTACAGCTGACTCATGACGAATGACGTTACACAATCTTTTCATTTATAGGAACAACCTAGAAGCAATTTTTTCTCTTATTTCTTCTTGCTTTCCCTTATAATTACCCAAAGCAATGCATTGCTAGCAGAAAAAACAAAATGTATTAACAGTCCCAGATAATGTCACTAGTTTATGATAATTCTGAATAACACTGATCAGCTCTGAATAGTATGTCACTTGAATAATGACTTCTTAATGACACCAAAACATAATTGCCACTATCTATTGTAATGAGAGTACTTATTATGCCCATGCTTATTAATGCTACTAATGTTTTATACTATTCAATACTTGCTGGCCACTGAGTGCCCATAATTAATGTAATTACTTATAATGCCCATGCTTATTAATGCTATGATTGTAATTAACTGATTTTTCTAATAATGATTTCTTAATGATATGAAGAATACTGAATGATGACTAATGTTTTATACTATTCAATACTTGCTGGCCACTGAGTGCCCATAATTAATGTAATTACTTATTATGCCCATGATTATTAAGGCTATGACTATAATTAACTGATTTTTCTAATAATGATTTCTTAATGATATGAAGAATACTGAATGATGAATAATGTTTTATACTATTCAATACTTGCTGGCCACTGAGTGCCCATAATTAATGTAATTACTTATAATGCCCATGCTTATTCGTGCTATGATTGTAATTAACATTTTTCTAATGATGATTTCTTAATGATATGAATAATACTGAATGATGACTAATGTTTTATACTATTCAATACTTGCTGGCCACTGAGTGCCTATAATTAAGACTTTTTATGAACATATTCTGTAATATTAAAATACATGGTACAGAAATGTTCAATGACTAGAGTATGGATACCGCAAACTACTTATGTAATCACTAATCAAGACTTGTGTGTTAGTTAATGTCCTTCACCTTCTGACCTAACTACCTGAAATTATTGTAACATCCATTTGTCTTGTCCATCCTCATTATCATGGAGCACTATATTTGGTTTTTGCACTAATTCTACGTTGGTGTGCCGCCTCTTAAAAGCGTGGTGTTGACACGACATGCTGTCCACCACTGTAGGCGAAGAAACTACTTATGTAATCACTAATCAAGACTTTGTTATGGAGCACTGTGTGCCGCCTCTTAAGAGCGTGGTGTTGACACGACATGCTGTCCACCACCGTAACCGATGAAGACGTTATTCTGGTCCCACTGTTTGGTGTACCTGGTATACTGCCAAATGATAGTATGGAATACTACTACGACGTTTCACTGTCTTGATACGCTGATAAATACTTCTGGGAACGGAACTGCAGATTGTATCACTTAGTTGTGATTCTGTGGAAAGATATGGACTTTCAGTGCAGCTATGTGCAAACTAAAGTGCTACAACCATGATGCAATCCTTCCTTTCCTATCCTAATAGTGAAAATCATTTTTTTACTAACACCATTTATGTTCATGGCCTATACATTTTTTCTCGATTTGTTGAACTCTAGTGCGAGTACACTTGTGTCACTTGTCGACATGATTTTTGCCAATTGTTGTCAAAATACTAAAGACATTTTCGATTTGTTTTGAAGTGCAGTATGTGTGCACTCTTGTCATCTATATTGTATATACTTTTTGTGATTTGATGATTTTTTCTACTCTTGCGTTTATTTGTTATAAAAATGTTCAAAAGTTTTCAGTGCATGTGCACTTATGTGAATATGTTTTCAACTGAACTACAGTGCCTGTGCACTCTTCTCAATTTTCGATATGATTTGTGTTCATTCTGTATACCTTTTATGATTTATGTCATTTGTTACTCTTGTATATACATTTCGTCTTTTACTGATATGTTCTCCACTGCAGTGCATGTGCACTCATGACACTTGTCAACATGATTTTTTTTTGCCTGTTATGAAACTGCTAAAGAATTTTTCAGTGTGTGTACACTTTGTTATCTGTCAAATAATTTGTATATACATTTTTCCTGATTTGTTTTGTACTTATATTTTGTCTTGTCTGTAATGTTTTGTAATCGGTGCATGCGCACAACATTTAATTCATATTACATCCAAATATTTTGTAAATGTTAATTAATTAAAAGAAAAATTTGTTACGATGGCAAGTCCAAATGACTCACCATCGCTGCCAAATTTTTGCCCCCCCAGTGGAGGGTTATGAAACACGTATGTTGTGCGGCAGCGATGCTGAGACATTGTAGAATCTCTGACCAGAGCAGTTGCGCTCGACTCGCAGTAGCGAGCAGTCAGTCAGTCTGCAGTAGTCAGTCCTCAGTAGTGCTTGGAGTCGGTTGCTAGCAGTAGCGGAGAGCAGTCGGCGGGCGTCGGCATCGCAATGGTCGAGATTCAGGACGAGGTATAATTTATTTAAATAAATAATCATGCACCTTTGCGCTCATCAGATAATGTAACGAACAGTCATTGTAATTTAACTTTCAAAAATCGCCCCCAATAATAATTTTGATTTAAAAGCAATTTTAGAGACAATCATTCAAATTTCCTTCCATTTCCTTTTAACAAAGATTTTTAAAAGGTACTTCCAATGCTTTTCATGCAAGCGCCAGAGAACAATAAGAGCAGAATTTTGACATGCAGTTTCACTAAGGTAAGAAATTTATTCTCGTTTCGCACAGGGCAAACACCGACTTTTCGGTTGAATTGAGTTTAGGTTATCATTACAGTTTCATTATCATGGGATTAGCGTTCATTATTTAATGGGAACTTGTACTTGAGTCAGATAGCGGGCTTTCATTTAATTGTCTTTGCCATTAATATTCTTGTGGGGAGTTTACACTTAGCTGTGGCTCCATTACTAATAAATATAGTCTTTTTTAAAATTTCTGTGGGGAGGTTACAATATATACTGGTGTCAGTAATACAATTTATATTCACGTATAACCCAAAAGTATTTACATTAATTATAACCTGAAACACATTTGTAAATTCAGAACAGAGGTAACGGTAACGCAACATTAATAAATGTATTCATCTTGAGGAGGAAGCTCACATTTTGTTCGTGTTGGATTATTAGAGTACCCTGAGCAAAAGAATTGAATGTTCACTGTTTTGAAGCAGGCACTTTTCTCCCATAGCTACACAGAAGTGTGAAATTTCTCTCCAAACCGCCTACAGCTCTGCTCCTTAATGGTGCAAAAGCATGGTGCCCTGCGACAACAATATGAAATTCGGCTATGCTTCGAACATCAGCGATTCGGCCCATGAGAAGAAAAAGCCAGAGCTCAGAAGTTCATGTGAGGTGGTAGGTTGGTTAGTGATTTCACAATGGCACCAAATTTCATCACATTCTACGCAGCACTTACATGAACGTCTCGAACGATGAGAAGGTCGTCGACAACCCCGCCACCCCCTCCCCTGAAATCCCCACCCCCACTCTCAGATACTCTTTATGACCCTGCAAAGGAAGCAAGACGAAATCAAGCAATCTCCCTATGGGTAGCCGGGAAAAACGTTTTAGCCTCACCGCCGCTCAGAATTGACAGGAAAAGATCACAACAGGTTTCATAAAGGGTGACGATGGCATCATTCCTTTCCTTGGAGCGATCGTTTACAGACATTTCGTAGTTGAAAACAACAGCCACATTGAAGGTGATCTGACCCCTTTGAAGTGTATCCCGCATGTTTTACTCGGGTGTACCGGGCGAAACCACAAGTATCGTCCAAAATCATTTGGCGAAATTTTATGTGATCTGATGGGGCTTTTAAAGCTCTCCAGTATCATGGCTTCCGGTGACGTGATTACGGGTCCGTTGATGGTGGAGTTTACTTGACGATGGCCAGCTGCTGTATTGACACATGCGTGAATGAAACGTCAAAGGTTCCGTCTACGATCATCCCCAACCATAACACCCTGGACTCTACTAGCTTGCTTTTATTGAGATCTCTAAAACTTTACGTGCACAAAGGCAACACTTCGTCGAATCCTAGACGTCTGTGGGATGGCAACCACTGGCGCCCTTCAGCTGAGTGGCGGTACACTGCTCGTCTAGCGGATTAAAACTGTGTGCCCGACCGAGACTCGAACTCGGGACCTTTGCCTTTCGCGGGCAAGTGCTCTACCAACTGAGCTACCGAAGCACGACTCACGCCCGGTACTCACAGCTTTACTTCTGCCAGTACCTCGTCTCCTCCCTTCCAAACTTTACAGAAGCTCTCCTGCGAATCTTGCAGAACTAGCAATCCTGAAAGAAAGGATATTGCGGAGACATGGCTTAGCCACAGCCTGGGGGATGTTTCCAGAATGAGATTTTCACTCTGCAGCGGAGTGTGCGCTGATATGAAACTTCCTCGCAGATTAAAACTGTGTGCCCGACCGAGACTCGAACTCGGGACCAGATTCGCAGGAGAGCTTCTGTAAAGTTTGGAAGGTAGGAGACGAGGTACTGGCAGAAGTAAAGCTGTGAGTGCCGGGCGTGAGTCGTGCTTCGGTAGCTCAGTTGGTAGAGCACTTGCCCGCGAAAGGCAAAGGTCCCGAGTTCGAGCCTCGGTCGGGCACACAGTTTTAATCTGCCAGGAAGTTTCATATCGGCGCACACTCCGCTGCAGAGTGAAAATCTCATTCTGGAAACATCCCCCAGGCTGTGGCTAAGCCATGTCTCCGCAATATCCTTTCTTTCAGGATTGCTAGTTCTGCAAGATTCGCAGGAGAGCTTCTGTAAAGTTTGGAAGGGAGGAGACGAGGTACTGGCAGAAGTAAAGCTGTGAGTACCGGGCGTGAGTCGTGCTTCGGTAGCTCAGTTGGTAGAGCACTTGCCCGCGAAAGGCATTGGTCCCGAGTTCGAGTCTCGGTCGGGCACACAGTTTTAATCTGCCAGAAAGTTTCATATCAGCGCACACTCCGCTGCAGAGTGAAAATCTCATTCTGCTCGTCTAGCGTCTGCTTGCAGGAATGCGGATTCGATGAGGTGTCGCAGGGATTGTCTGCCCGCATACGTCTCGCAATCGGTGACGGGTTCTATCTGTACAGATACAATTTTAAAGAGCTCGTGGGTGGCACCGAGTATTTTACCGAGCTTAGAGGACATAGAGAGTCCATTTGCCATTCTGTTCATGCCTGTGACGATGTCACACCTTCGCACAGTACCTTTGTATACTGTTACTTTAACGTAACTAAAAACGTAACAACAAGCCAGTGTTGACAGCAGAATATAAATCGAGTATAATGACAGAACAATAATAACATTCGCCAAGCAACAATACCTTCATTTTAGGATCAACATTTCGGTTAACATACATAACATCAGTCTGATAAATCTTGGTAAATTGCAGATGAAGAAAATGTCAACTGTCCAGCTAATGTTAGACATTCACAGAAACATTAGTATGCCATATTACGGTACATATTTTTCTAATACATACATCAAAGAAGTTTTGCATCACCTCGGTTCCGAGAGTTCCTTGTCCTGTACAGAAAACTTGAAGAGAGATCAACATAAACATCATTTCCTCCCTTTTTATTGCTCACGTAAGCGAAATATACTATGTTGTACCACCATACAGCGAGACCTTCAGATGTGAAGGTCCAGATTGCTGTACACTCCGGTACCTGTAATACCCAATAGCACGTCCTCTTGCACTGATGCATGCCTGTATTCGTCGTGGCATACTAGCCACAAGTTCATCAAGGCAGTGTTGGTCCACATTGTCCAACTCCTCAACGGCGATTAGGCGAAGATCCCTCAGAGTGGTTGGTGGGTCAGGTGGTCTATAAACAGCTCTTTTCAACCCATCCCAGTCTTGTTCGATAGGGTTCGTGTCTAGAGAACATGCTGGCCACTCTAGTGGAGCGAAGTCGTTATCCTGACGCAAGTCATTCACAAGCTGTGCACGAAGGGGGCGAGACAGTCGTTCATGAAGACGAATGCCTCGCCGGTATGCTACTGATATGATTAGACTGTTGGTCTGAGGATGGCATTCACGTATGGTACAGCCCTTACGGCGCCTTCCATGACCAACAGCGGCGTACGTCGGTCCCACATAATGAAACCCCAAAACAGCAGGGAACCTCCACCTTGCTGCACTCGCTGTCTAAAGCGTTCAGCCTGACCGGGTTGCCTCCATACACGTCTCCGACGATTGTCTGGTTGAGGGCATATGCGACCCACATCGGTAAAGAGAACGTGATGCCAGTCCTGAGTGACCTATTCGGCATGTTGTGGGGCCCATCTATACCGCACTGAATGGTTGCAAAGATGGACCTCGCCATGGACGTTGGGAGTGCAGTTGCGCATCATGCAGCCTACTGCATACATTTTGAGTCGTAACATGACGACCTGTGGCTACATGAAAAGCATTATTCAACATGATGGCTTTACTGTCAGGGTCCCTCCTCGCCATAATCCATAGGTAGCGGTCATGCACTGCAGTCGTAGCGTTTGGGCGGCCTGACCGAGGCGAGTAATCAAAATTTCCTGTGTCTCTGTATCTCCTCCATGTCCGAACAACATCGTATTGGTTCACTCTGAGACGCCTGGACACTTCCCTTGTTGAGAGTCCTTCCTGGCACAAAGTAACAATGTGGACGCGATCTAACCGCGGTATTGGCTGTTTCGGCATGGTTGAACTACAGACAACACGAGCCGTGTACCTCCTTCCTGGTGGAATGACTGGAACTGATCGGTTGTCGGATCCCGCCATCTAAAACGCGCTGCTCATGCATGCTTGTTTACATCTTTGGGCGGGTTTAGCGACATCTCTGAACAGTCAAAGGGACTGTGTCTGTGATAGGATATCCGCAGTCAGGAGTTCTGAGTACTGGGGTGATGGAAAACATTTTTTGATGTGTGTATTAATTACTTCTTCATAATTCCACAAATGTAAATGACATGGTGTCAAACCTGCATATACTGCCATGGGAAATTTCCTTACGTGTTATCTGATAGAAATAAACCCGAATGGCGATAGTGAAACTTCATCGAAATATTTTTTAGGTGCTGAACCTGAAAAAATTGCTTTTGCTTCAAGACAGAACAATTTATCCATAACTGAACACAATGTAAATGGATGTTCGAAATAGTTAACAGTCAACCTCCTGTTATTCTTATATGGGTGACGGTAGGTGTTCCCCCACTTGCACCTACCCCTTCCTCCTCTCGCGTGCGTCGGCTGTCGTAATTTAATTTATTATTTACTACACAAAATTATTGTTAATGGTGGCTGTTGCTTTTTTAACAACATTAATCTTCAGTGGAAATTACTTGTTACGTTAATGACTGTAAGAGTCGTGAATCTTAAAACATGAGCATATAAGGTGAACAATGGAATAAACTTTTAATATTAATTTCCTTGGCTTTAGTTATTAATGAGATTTGCGTCCCACACACACGCGAGAGTATTTTGTCTTAGCTGCGTTAACCATTGCATTTCAGTCGGAGTCCTGGCTGTGGCTCTCGGCTGTTGTACTGATAATGACAATCTTAAAGCTACGTATTTTCTGCAACGTCGGGCGGCTGTGGAGAAAAAAGTATATTATGTTAATAACTGGCGAGTTTTCGCTTCCGCTAATTTTTATACGTTAATATCGCCACGTAATGGCGTCGTTGACTGCATCGGTCGTTGCGATTGTTGCACTGTAAATTACTCGCATGCAGGTCAATTCAAGGAAGGCGGACTTGAAATCGGGATCACCTCTTACAAATTAAAAGTGAACAATAATATTAAATCAGTATATTATCTGCTTAATTAGTACAAATGTGCATACATTTGCCAGCACTCGCAAGATGTCCGTCTACACGTAACCAAGACAAGAGAAGAAGTGAAGACGACTAAAAAATTAACGAAAGAGCGCATCTCTATATTTCTCTGCCCTCGAAACTTACACAGAGAAATTATTATAATACGGATACATTAGAAAAATACATGTTCGCGTGAGCGGCTAGTGTCCACTTATGATTCAATTTTTAAATGCCTCTTCTTTATAAATACTGTTTTTAAGTCTTTTCTTAGTATTTCACTGGGGATGGTATACTCCCCCAGCAAGTCCGCTTAGATACATGGCCTCCTTTTCCACAACAAGTGCACCCAGGATGTTGCACGGGCTCTCGCAGGTGAGTGATGGCTCCTCGTGTTAACCCTTCACGGGCCATGGCAGGCTACTCCAGAATATTGGGCAGTGGAGGCTCAATGTGCACCCTCACATTTTCCACCGTGGGAGTCTACCGGCTTGTGAAGGCTTCCCTGGTCAGCAGCTGTGTCGGATTGCCACTTCGCACGCGGGGAATAATGCTGCGGCTGAGAGACCCCCTACAGGGCCTCAGTCTGCCGTCTTCCGTGTAAGTCGCGCTACACCGTACTCAGCATGGTGACCCTGGGGCTACAGCTCGACTTATTCAAAAAGTCTCAAATTAATTAACAGGCGAAAAGTTGTTTACATAAATTTGACTGGTCACACTAAGCTCAGTACACTCAATCTCCTAAGTTTCACCTGACACCTTTAGCTATTTCTATGTAACTACCAGCAAGGATTATTCTCAAATTTTGATTTCTATATGTTTTCTGAATCGCTAAATGGTATTTAAACTACCTGAAGCGTCACATAGCATTGACTGCAGCAACATGTGTCTTATGAAGAACTGCTCAATCATTGTACCCCATTATTTTTAACTCGCTACGCTAGGTGCTTTCTCTAACTGGACTGCTGGTAGCACTTCGGTGCTCACGGCTGTTTCTTACAACCGCCCTTCGTAATATTGGACGGTTCGTGTCAGTCAGTACATGAACTCTGCCCGGTCTTGCTTAAATTCTGGTTGTTCCTTCGTGTATCTCCACAGTCATATTAACAACAACCAAACTGGGCAGCTTTAGAAGAGTTTGAACGTGCCTAATGGATCTGTTACTCTGGGGTCATCCAATGGTTTGTCCACGTTCGAAGTTACTAAGCTCTCCTGACTGACCCAGTCTGTTGTTACCGTTTCTCTAGTGACAATACCCCTTACCTCCTTTTACAGTGACGGGCCTTCTCTCGTTAAATCTAGTGGTCTTTCTGATTAGGTTGGGACGTTCGATAGGTTTGATCAGGTAGTGTCTTTCTTTGCTTTGACTATTTCAATGATTGTCTTGGTTTATTTGCGACTAATTGCACCCACTAAAACCTCAATCACTTCTTTAAGCTTAACTGTGCTGAAAGATTAATATGCAGTTTCACAACATGCGACATCGTCACGAATAAAGAAAGTGAACCAGGGACACCAGAACTTGTTTCTTTGATTCCAGTTGATGATCACTGAAACTGTCGTTTGACTGTCGGTTTCGGTCCATAACGACCGCTTCAGACCTGATTAAAAGAGAAGCCCTGTATTATATGATGAAATCAAAGTGGTATGGTAAAGCGAATAATCTATACGTTATACGTTACCTTGGGAATATTTTGATGATATAATTAGGTCTGAAGATAATCATTTTGAACCGGAGCAGATATTATAACGACTATTTTTTGTTGTTTTCTTAGACTGGAACTAACAATACAATATACGATACAACCTAATTATGTTCTCTACTCTGTATTGTTTTTCAGTATCGTCATCAACAACGTTATTCGCTAACTTTCTACTTCTATTGTCGATTTCATTATGTCATGACGTTTTGCATCTCAAAATTTAATGCAAAGATTAAAAAAAACATAACGGAACTGCGGTTCTCAACATGGTATCAGCATAGCCTTGGGTGTCTGCAAATCCACCTGGAAATATACAGGCTATTTCCGTGATAACATTATCAACTTTCAAGGATGTTGGAGAAGGAGTAACGTGTTATTCTCATCCGTAGCGATTTAGTCGAAAATTACGATGTAAAAAATGTTTTATGACAACGTTGCTAACATCCTTGAATTGTTCTTCTTGCAATTATTTTTTTCGGTCAATTTTATTATGTCTATTTTTCTATGTAGGACACGCCAACTCGACAAATATTTCCGCAGTATTGGACGGGGAATTACACCACAGTTCTGCAAATAGGATGCTGTGTTGTACGCTGACATGGTTAGAAGTGAGGTGAAGGTCTATGATACTTCAGCATGAGTAATAAATACGAAGTGTACATCAGTGTTAATGAACTTTCATTGCACCCTGTACCGTATTTAGCAAACAATTTTCATATATCGACAACCAACTGGAAACGACAGGGAATCTATGTAGTGAACATCCAGTGCATAAAACGTTTGGAAGACTCTTGCAACACTTAAGCGCAAATATTTTTGCTGCTTTAGATTTTGAGCTTTCTTTGACGTTAATTTACATTTCCTGAGTCTAAAAACGAAGCCTTTACATTCGTACCAAAAACTATCCCTTTGAAAGTCAATGTTTTGTTTTTGTTTTTCTTGATTTGAGGAGCATTTGTTTGAGCCTGAACCATAACATGAATACAAGAATGCCATCTTTTGAAACAAATATATTAAAATGAACTGGTTGCCTGTTTCAAGGTAAATGGCAGCACGTCCTTGGGTGTTTACAACATTATGTATTGTGAATTCACCTATGGCGGCAGTAATATGTGTTCTACAAAAATCAAGAAATTAACATGTAAGTAGCGCAGTTTTGCTATATTTATCACATATAATTTACTACAAAACAATGGAAAGGGGAGATTTTGTAAATTCTACAAATTCATTTTTCTTTCTTTGTGGCAGTTTTAGTGTGAAGAAGCAGAGAAAAATAATAAGCTCATTTGTGAATAAACCTTACAAAGTGTAATATTTGATTCTAAGTGGATCACTCGAGGACTTGGGTTCCTCATGCTGCGTGCAAAGTTCGTGCTGAAGATGTACGAAGTTGACAGAGGGAAAAAAACAATCATGATGTGTTGAATACCAGTGAAATAGGAGGAACCTCAGACTCACAGTACTGAATGTTTTTTTTTATAATGTGAATGGTTTTAGTGCAATGAACCAAAAAGGAACTAACAGACTTGCCATGTGCTATGAGACCACTCACCTACCTAAGCCACCCACAGAAAGTGATGAACTTACTTCAGTTACAACCAGCGACAGTTATTCATTATCATCACTTCAATCCCATGAATTTGTCCGTGAAAAATTAAATGCACCACAGCCATTATCTCAAACCCTGCTAAAGGGTACAGTAAGGGATTTAAATCTTCCCCAGGATGTAGTTGAGCTGGTAACTTCCAGACCACAGGAAAGCAAGTGATATGGGCGTGTGTCCTTCCATAGGAACAGTGAGCAAGTCCTCCTGCAACACTTCAGTGATGAAGAAACTCTATTTTACTGTAATAACGTGGAAGAATATAAATAAACTTGGTTCTGCCAAATATGGTCCAAATTACTAGGCTACCTATCGATTATAGCGAAAGAAATTTGAGGGGTTGAAGGGTGTGCTGCCACATAAAGGCAATGCTCCTTCTTCGGTTGCAGTAGTACACTCAGTGAAGCCGGGGTAGAGTTATGGAAGTTTGTAGTATTTCGTGGAGAATAAAATATGATGAAGACGAGTGTTGGTTGTATGGAGATTTGAAAGCAATCTGTATGATATTAGGCCAACAAGAGGGAGGCAAAAAAATCTAAATCTACATCATACTTCGCAAGCCACCGAAAAGAGTGTGGATGAGGGTACTTTCGGTGTCAATATCTGATCCCTCCAACCTTGTTGCACTCGCGAATAGTGCGTGGGAAGAATGTTTGTCGGTAAGCCTCTGTATTGGCTCTAATTTCTCGAATTCTCTCGTCGTGGTAAATAAGCGAGATTAATCTGGGGGGAAGTAACATGTGGTCCGACAACTCCTGAAAAGAGCTGTCCTAAAATTTCATTAGTAAATCTCTCTGTAATGCACAAAGCCTCTCTTGTAAAGTCTGCCAGTGGAGCTTGTTTAGCATCTCCATAACGCTCTCTTGGCAGCTAACCATCCCGTGACGAAACGCGCCGCTCTTCTTTGGATCTTCCGTATCTCCTCTACCAGTCTTGCCTGATCGATATCCCAGACAGATGAACAGTACTGAAGAATCGGACGAACAAGTGCCTTCCAAGCCATTTCTTTCGTGGATGATATACATTTCCTTAAGATTCTTCCGATGAATCTGATTCTGGTGTCGGCTTTTCCCACTGTCTGTTTTATATGGTCATTCCACTTAAGGTCTCACCGGGAGGTTACGTGTTGATATATCACGGCAGACGCAGTCTCCAGCTGTTTGTCATCTATAGTGTAGCTGTACAGCAGTCGATTTCTTTTCCTATGTATGCGCAACATGTTACATTTATTACGTTTACGGTCAATTGTCAGAGACTGAACCATTCATCAAAAGTCTGCGGGTCGTTCTGCAAATTCTTACTACCTTCTCGCGTTGCGACTTTGGTGTAGACAACTGCATCACTTGTGAATAGCCTTAAAGAGCATCCGACGCCTTCTAGTATATCATTTATATATATTGTAAGCAGCAACGGTCCCATCACACTTCCTTGTGATACTCGGGACATTACCTTCTATATCTGCAGATTTAGTTCTGTTAAGAGCGACGTGTTGAGTTCTGTCTGCAAGAAAGTCTTGAATGCAACCGCAAGTCTGCTCCGATCGTAAGATCGAAGTTTTTTTCATTAAACGGCACTGCAGGACGGTGTCAATTGCCTCACTGAAATCAAAGAACACGGCATCAACCTGAGTGCCGTTGTCCAGTGTGCTGTGGATCTCATGGAGGAACAGAGCGAGCTGAGTTTCACAGGATCTCTGTTTCATGTTCATTTTTATACAGAAAGTTTACATTTTCCAAAACCATCATAATTCTTGAGCGCAAAACGTGTTCCATAAATCTACAACAGACTGACGTCAACGATATAGGTCCATAATTGTGTGGATCTGTCTTATCGCCTTTCTTAAAAACGGAACTGACCTGCGCTTTTTTCCAGTCGTTAGGTACCTTTCGTTGCTCAAGCGATCTACGATAAATTGCTGGTAGAAGGAGAGCAAGTTCTTTCGCATAGTCATCATATAATTGTATAGGGATCTGATCTGGTGCTGAAGCCTTTCCACTACCACGCGATTGTAGCTGCTTTTCAATTCCGCGATCGGTTATCTCAGTATATGCCATTTAGATTTTCGTACGATGAGTGAAAGGAGGAAGAGTGTTACGCTATTCAGGGGTGAAACAAATTTGGAACACCGAATTCAGTATTTTGGCCTTCTCTCTGTTATCTTCCGTTTCGGTACCGTTGAAAGAATGAATAGATGGTTTTGACCAATTTACTGATCTGATATACGACCAAAATCTCTTAGGCTCTTTACTCAAGTCGGTTGACAACGCCCTACTTTCAAAATCATTGAACGAATATCCATGTTATTTGTGCAAGTGGGAGCAGACTCAGTTACAATTTTCGAAGATGAACAGCTAAAACACAGAGATGGAAAAGTATTTATTAATAAGGATACTTAGTTTCATGTGGAGTTATCAAGTGCTTGTGTGTCAATGCTACCAGGGTGCAGTGACAGTATTGTCAAAGCTGTACAGACCTCCAGCCGTTGCTTCAACCACCGATCTCCTTCGGACAACATCAATACTGTACAACCCAACCGCTCTTGCATGCAAAAGGGGAACTCCTTTCCAAATTGCAGCTTGCCAAACAACGGCTGCCAACTACAACTACGCCGCGCTGTCACCCCTGGTGCGGCTAAGTCGTCTTCCGCCACATACACGGGATGCTAGGAGCACAGGGTAGCGCTCACCACCAACCTCGTGCCACTGCTGACCCAAGACTCCTTGCCTGTCCGAACCACGCCGCCTCGCGGACCACATTTGCACCACGAGCCTCTCTGGTAAAGAAATTCTACACAACTAGCGATGCCACCAGAGAAGTGCAAAGTCGAACAGTACCAAACTTGGCTGAAGGTTGCGACGCACAGAACAATAGTACCGCGGGAGTATAAGATTTCATACAAGGAAATCCCTTCACAAGGTCCCCCTGTGGCTTAGTGCCGGATCTAACATACTGGCCAGCTAGATCACCACCATACCTGGGGGGAAATGTAAAAGACTTAACCAACTGGCGTTGTCTGCGTTTTCTACGTTGTTAGCGAATTTGCCTCATGATAGCGTAATACTACAGGGGCATAATTTTTGCACATCCACAACACTATTGGTGTGCATCTTGGCCCAACATGACACCAGTCCGTCAACGATGCCCTCTTGGCTTTCTATACTCTTGCACTAGTGTGGAGTGGATAAAAGATGTTCACTGACAAAATTAAAAACAACTCAAGATTACAAAATAATGCGTGTTGTCATAAATTTGAGATGTGTAAATGTTTGTCAACTTTTTAAAATTTTGCCTGTTCACAATCCGCAGAAAATATTTCAATGCTGTTAGTTTAGCTCCTCCTTTTCACAAATACAACTTGAAAATTAGTACTAGATTTATATGTGGCGCCTTATAATATCAGTATAATCCATGAAAAATATATAATACTACAATGTGAAAGTTTCTGTCAAAAAGAGGCGCAAAAGCGCAACGTTGGGGGTTGGGGGGGGGGGGGGGGGAGGGGGTCAGAGAAGGTGGCTGTGGCGGTGCCTCACACACAGCTCTCCTTTGATGCCAAAACACCTGCACCTGGGTGCTGTTTGTTGTCGACACACATGCCGAGTATCGCTAGCACGAATAGTCAGCCAGAACAATACTGTTACCACCCTGTCATCACTCACACTGTTGTCGTTGTTCGTACTGTTACATCGGCTGCATTTAACAGCTTATCTTACTGACATCCACGGACCCACCCTCCCCACCCCTCCCCCAAACCCCCAGCCCCTCAACCCCCTTCTCACAGTCCCACACACACACAAAGACAGAGAGAGAGTTCTTAATTGTTTTCGTTCCACATGAATGTTTAACGAATTTATAGGGTAATAGACCTGTTTACAATTCTTTAACATAATGCAGCGCGTCAGCAACCATATATGTATAGAAAATAAACAATTTTTTCAGCCTTCAGTTGCAAGGTAATTTTTACTCGTTTACCTAGGTTTCGATTCCAGTAATGGAATCTTCTTCAGAACCTATAAATTAAACCACATACGGACATATATTACTCACTGAAATGCATAATCAGTCTGCTTTGTCCCTTTATTATAGTGCGATTGTACATGTGTGTCTTTGTATTTCGTAATATGCTTGGTAATGACACATAGTTGCTAAGGCGTTTTTATGTTAAAGACATTTATGCCTAGCACGCATGGTTTCGACACTAATTTTTTAGTTACTGTAGCGGGGCTTCGCCCTCTTACTATAATGTTTAAATGAAAAAAAAATTATAACTTGGCTTTGTAGTTTGTTCTCAGGTAAATTGTTTAATGTTGCCATACCAATAGATAGGTTTGTCCGTTTGTAAGACGGCTTTCAGTCACATTTTGTTTATATGTATATTGGCTCTAAATAATTTTGTGACAGTTTGTCTCTCGCGCCTGCGCTTGCACTTGCGCTCGCGCATGCGCTTGGCCGCGGCCGAGCCTCGCCGCGGAACTGCTCGCGACGCCTAGTTACCGTGCCGCTCACATGTGGTCCTTATGTCTGGCCGGCTTAGCTACGTCTACGTTTGCCTCAATTGTTTTAATTTTGACAGACATAATCTTATGATTATGTGTCTTCATTGTTTTAATTTTTAATCTGTGACATGGCCAGTGTTTGGCTCTCAAAATAATTTAAGTTTTTGTAAGTATCACGATTTCTTTTTTATTCAATCATTAGACTGGTGATGCATTTCAGTGAGTAATATATGTCCGTATGTGGTTTAATTTATAGGTTCTGAAAAAGATTCCATTACTGGAATCGAAACCTAGGTAAACGAGTAAAAATTACCTTGCAACTGAAGGCTGAAAAAATTGTTTATTTTTTGATAGACCTGTCTCGAAATTGTGAGGTTTGACACCCTTTCCCGATCGCAAAATATGATGAAGGAAGTGAGGATCCCGATCAAGTCTCAATGTTACTGAAACTCAAATTTCGTTGTACTGACAGCAGTAGCTATATTAGAGGGTACACATGCTGCTATACCACAATACAAATTACCAACAACTATTACGGGTATATGGACTTACAGTGATGGTACAATTACCATGCTTAGCAGAATGAGGATTTGGTAAGAATATTGATGTTTCTGATTATTAATTTAGTGTATTGCAAGCTGTTTGTAGATAAACGTTGCGCTTCACAACAAATTTTTGACAAAATAGCCCAATTCCGGAAAAGCGAACACACAGAGGTTCCTATAGAGGCAAACGATTAACCAAGGCAAACATACCAACAGCAAATAGCAGTAATTAGCATTACGTTGCGAGGACGGTTGGTGTTACATGTTTCACTAAATTACCATTTTCTCTGTGGAAACAGTACTTTAGACAATTATACAATATACATATTGCTACTTTGCGACGTATGAGTAAGAAATACATTTACAGACACTTTCGTCAACTTGTGAGGGTACCATATCTACAGGGGCCAATTTTTTTAGTAACCTGTAGACAGACATATAGTATTGTACAGTTGAAAACGCGAGATCTCTTTTCTTTCGAAATCGTTTTCTCATAGGAACTGAGTAGTTCGAATCGATGGAAACAACTACGGTTTTGAGTAGGCATCGTGGAACAGCGATCGACGTGAAACGAGAGACAGATTTCGACGATCATTAAGAGAGATAAAACGTAATAAAAGCAACAATATGAGTTAGTAATCTGGTGATGAAATTTTATAGGCAGTTGTCATAATGTAATACTACTAATTAAACGCGATGTAGATGTATGAAGTATGCAGTCGCGAGTCATTGACGAGAAGGTGTAATGGTCTACAGAGAATCTGAAATAAACTGTTCGTGGAGAACAGGTCTAAATGTCATTGCCCCTAAGAAAAAAGGTATTTTAACAATAGTGATGGGTGCGAATCTGTAACTGCCAGTACAATGGCTGAAATTCTGTCAAATAACAATACTCTTCCTATTTATTTCACGCGTTCTCAGTGACTGAGTAGTGACTATTCTCATACCATTGAGTATTATAGTTGAAAGGTAATATAATTACACTGAAATCTTTTGAATGTCAATTATATGCTGCAATTGCAGTAGTAACGTGCACTAGAATGTTCCTTTATTTTGTCTTTTTCACTGTTACAGTTTCAGTTTTATTGACATTTTCAAGCACATGATTTAAACCACGGATGGGCAGCCGGCGTCTTTGGGCCGAAACCGGCCAGCGGTTGGTTTCCAGCAAGCCAAAATGGTTCAAATGGCTCTGAGCACTATGGGACTTAATATCTGAGGTCATCAGTCCCCTAGAACTTAGAACTACTTAAACCTAACTAACCTAAGGACATCACACACATCCATGCCCGAGGCAGGATTCGAACCTGCGACCGTAGCAGTCGCGCGGTTCCGGACTGAAGCGCCTAGAACCGCTCGGCCACTACGGCCGGCCCAGCAGGCCAGCGGAAGAAGTTAGGGGGGAGGGAGCGAGGGGCTCCCATGGAACTCCTCCCGGAACACATTTGAGGATATTTCCACCGACGTTCGGACAGCTTGGGGTTGGCTGCTCATAGCATAGGCCTTTGATAATTTTGTTTACTGAGCACCTGTGTAGTGCCACTTCAGTGCCGCCGAAAATTAACAACAAACACCTTCCCAGGTTGAACGCGAAGTTGGGGGCCATGTACACATGTGCTCACGTGAAACATCTCACTGCCTTGAAAGGGTACGGGGAGAAGTATTTCCGCCTCTGGGTCAGTGCTGACAACATTCATGCATAGTCTTTACCGCCTGCTGCCTACGTCCGTGCTACTCAATGACAGATCCCAAATATTGGTAGTAGGCTACGATTGAACAACAATTACCGATTACTCGCAAAAGGTGGCCGTTTGAAAAACGACTTCAGGGGCCATAACTTCGTGAAAGTGTAAAATTCTGTGCTAGTTGTTTGTTACTTTCGAGCAAGTGCTTTAGTGTCTTTACTAAATCCATTCGCAAAATGTCTGGCATTAAGATGATAACAGTAGACGCGAATAATGTCAATTCCAAGACAAACCCTTTTGCTTGTAGTGCAGTGAATCACTATCTGTTATAAAGGAATATAAAGTGGAAAGGTAGTTCTGTAAGAAACACACTGCCGAACAACAGCTTACAGGGCAACTAAAAAAAGAAAAAGTTAAAATATTAATTTCCAGTTCGGACAATAACTGCAAATGTTTGCAAACTGAGGGCACATTGCGACAATTAGGTTAAAGCTAGTTTTATAGTAATCAGAAAAAATGACGAATCGTTTAAGACCTCTGTTGAAGATGTAGTCGTCAAAGAGGGCCTCTTGGACACTAAATATATATTTTGTCCTAATAAAGAAATGAGTCAGAATAAATAAGTCTACCGAGACGAACATTTATCCGTCAAATTGGTATGATGGCTGATGACAGTAAAACGGTTTGTGTGATCTTGTTGCCACATTCGAAGCACTTGAGATCAATTTGAATAAGAGCACTGATTTCTGAAACACAACTAGCTTCTTTATTTTTGGTTATACTGTAGAAGTGGAGTTCCACACAACGGAAGAATGTTAGCGTTACAGTCATTAAGAGCAACATCTGCTAACAGCACTAAATCGGCTGCAGCGCCCCTCCTCGGCTCGTGACCATATGTGTTGGGCCATAGAAGACTGGAAAACCTTAGCTTGATCAGATGAGTCCCGATTTCAGATGATAAGAGCTGATGGTAGGATTCGAGTGTGGCGTAGACACCTCGAAGCAATGCGGGCGTTGTCAACAAGCCACAGTGCAAGCTGGTGAAGACTCCATAACGGTGTGGGCTGGGCTAACATAGAACGGACTGTGTCCTCCGGTCCAGCTGAACTGATCACTAACGGGGAACTTTTATGTTAGGCTACTTGGAGGCCACTTTCAGCCATTCGTGAACTTCAGTTTTGGATGAAAATGTGCCATGTCACAAGACCACAATTGTTCACGAGTGGTTTGAAGAACATTCTGAACAATTCGAGAGAATGATTTGCCCATCCGGATCGTCCTAAATAAATGTCATTGAACATTTAGGGACATAATCGAGAAGTCAGTTCGTGGACAAACACTTGCACCGGCAACACTTCCGCAATTATGGACAGCTACAGAGGCACCATGGCTCAGTATTTCTGCAGGCGGCTTCCAACGAATTGTTGAGTCGAACTGCTGTACTATGCCAGGCGAAACGAGGGCAGACACGATGTTAGAAAGTACTTCATGAGTTTTGTCGCGTCAGTGTATATCAGAATTCTGTGCAACTGTTACTTTATCGTTTTTATAAACGAGACTTTCGTCTGTTTCGAATCACACGGAATCATTTCGCTCGCGGCATATTCTCAACAAATATGAGAAGACAGGGATTAATTGCGTTGCGTGTTTCGTATTATAACCAAATTTCCGTCAGGACCTTTTGTCTGGCCTTCTTTGTCTCAGTTTGTTTACTTATTCCAGACTTGCTATTATCAATATCACAGATTTTTGTGGTGGCGAAATGGTGACACAGTATAGGAAATGGAAATGATCGTATGGCACTGTTTGCCGGGAGACCCAATTTGGGGGAGTTCTACCGCCGTATTGCAATTCCTTTTGCCAATCAATGATGATGTAAATGATGATGAAGACACACAACATCCAGTCCCGTGCCGGGAATCGAACCCGGTCCCAATGCGAGGTAGGCGGTAGCGCTACCGCTACGCTACGGAGGCGGACGATACAGTAATAAGTTCAACATATGTGATTCAATTTCTAAACGGAAATGTGGAAAGCTCTAGCACATGCATGCTACTTTCTGTTTAAACAGTACCCTGATCTTCTTCGTGTGGAGAGAAAGTTTATCATTTCATTACTTTCCATAGGACTAGCATTTCTCATGATTTTTTCCGATACGTCTGTTGTTAGGATCTCAAAGTGGAAATGTTCTAAGGTCCCACCTACAGTCTATCTTGCGAAAAAGTGTTACTGCTAAGTATCCCATATGCACCTTAGGAACGAGAGAGTGTATAACGAAATCTGTCTCTGCAACATCCTCTGAATGCAACCATATCGAAAGTTACCATGTGAAAGACGCGGCTGTAGTAGAATTATGATTTTTATAATTTATCATTATAAAGTACTTATATAGATGACATGATCAGAGAATGAAGAAATGACAGAACACCATCAAGCATAAATATTGGGAGAAATAAACATATTCACCCAGTGTTATTCCTGGATGATCAAGTTATCATACAACACAACGAAGATAAATTACAAAAGGCATTACATACACGAACTGGGGTAAGCAACAATCTAATAGTATCTATAAATGAAACTAAATCCATGGCCTTTTTAGGTATTCACCCAGTAAGAAAAAAAAAAAACAGTTCTCAATACTAAACCGATAGAAACGGTAGCCCAATTCAAGTATTTGGGATATCACTTATTTGATCAAGTAATGGATGTACAGAAAAGTTCATATTTACAAGTATATTTCTGGAAAATGGAGAACTCGTATGGGTAAAACAAGGTAAAAGAATTGTCATTTTAGAAAGTCATGGCAGTTCCTACTTTATTATAAAAACACTCCGCCTTCAGGCCACAAGTGGCCCATCGGGATCATCCGACCGCCGTGTCATCCTCAGTTGAGGACGCGGATAGGAGGGGCGTGTGGTCAGTATACCGCTCTCCCGGTCGTCATGATGGTTTTCTTTGACCGGGGCCGCTACTGTAAGGTCGAGTAGCTCCTCGATTGGCATCATGACTGCCCAGGTGGTCACCCATCTAAGTGTCGGCCACGCCCGACAGCGCTTAACTTCGGTGATCTGACGGGAACCGGTGTATCCACTACGGAAAGGCCGTTGCCCGAACTTTATTATACAGGGCAGAAACCTAAACGCTGGGAAGCACAGATTTACGGCAGTCAGAAGCCCCAGAAACGAAATTTCTAAGATCGGTGGAATGCTACACCAAGGAACACAAATTTAGGAACGAAGTGATAGGGGAAGAATTATGGATGAAACCAAGAAACCGAAGGACAATCCAGTGCAAAGAAGAATGGAGAGAACGTGAATTTAGTACGTCACCACAAAAGCTTCTTGAACTAGCAGTGGGTTATAAACCAGGGTACAAGAGAAGTGTGGGAAGACAGAGGATGAGATGGTGAGATCGGAACAGGTTCTAGGCCTTACCCTGGAGTAGCAGAAGAAGAAAATAATGTAAGCAGCAGCCAGCCACAAGTATGGCTCAAAGAAGTTTGTTTAGCACCTACTTTTCCAATGTACCACAAATCCACAGTCAGATGAACTCTTATGGTTTCCTTTATTTTTTGCTTGGCTCTTGTTTTCTCTTCGTTACTGGTGTGGTGCACTAAAATAAACAAACGATTTTTCTTTCATAAATCGTTAAAAGAGACACTTTTCATTCTGACCTCCATAGAACCATTCATGAATAATTTTTAAGTTAATAAAACATGAATTGTAGGTTAAAATCACGTGATGGATGTTTCTATATTACGAATTCTTCCTGTATTAGCGTTTTGCGTTGAAAATATAATACATATTTGTACATATGCTATGTAAGTGCAGTTTAATTCGTTGTAAACTGATATAAGACACACGAATTAAGGTTTATGAGAGCGGTTGTGGCTCAACATTTGCAAAACACAAGGTTGCCACAAGTTTCCGAAAGTGAAATTCCATGATAATTCTTTGATCTCTAGACAAGTTTTACCATTTTCTCCGACAAATTTTGGCATCTTAAGGGTAAGTAAAGACATAAGTTGACTAAAAGTGTAAGGACTTCTGTATTTCTCACCCGTGTGAGCGAAAATCTTAAGTACTAAAATCAACGTCTTTTGTAATTAACCGTTTCCAGATGAAGAAATTAAGACTAATGGTATATGTCTTTCACTAATACCACTGTCGTTATTTTATTTCAATGAAAAAAAAACACATTTGATCATAAAGTATGCATTTCCTTAGAGTTTCAAGACAGATTTAAAATGCCTTCACTGATTTCAGAAATAAACTCAGAAAAGAGTCGGTCTCTTGAAAGAAGTGTATAAGGCAAGGAAGAGTTGTTTAAACCATCACTATAGGTGACCACTAATAAAATCTTAGTTCTCCTCCGATTGCTACTGTCAGTTATTACCCACCGTGTTATGTCTATTATGCACTGTAAGGTATACTTGCTGTGAGATGGTTGCTATTCCTGAAATCCATCGTCTGTGGCCTTTGGTCTGCCGAGGAGCACCACAGTCCTCGGTCCTTGGATAAACAACGAAAATTCACCGCATTATGCCTCACTCAAATAGACCTGCCCTGTGGGCAGATCAGTGAGACGAGATTCGATGGGCAGGTCTTGCATAATAGTGGGAAACGATGGGCTTCAGAAATTGCCTGTGGTTATGGCCCGTCGGGGGAGTCCAGTCATGTGGCCAGCTAGTCACGGGTCACGGATGCCACGTTCATGAAATGAGACCGTGGTCATCACCCCATCCAACAGATAACTGGCGCAAATACTCTGAGCCTCAATACTAATGAGGATAGGTAGCAACTCATTTAGAAAATGGTCGCTGAGTCACAGACAGGCACGTAAAAAAGACAATCACGTTCTGACAACCAAGTTTACGGCCAGAGCCTTTTTCAGAAAACGAGAGCACACACACATTCACACAGTCACTCAGACACACTCGTCCACACATAACCAGTGTCGCCGGCCACTGTGTCAACAATCTCTCAAGATGAAATCCAAACAAACCACTCCTCAAGCCTCCCTACAAATGGTTCAAATGGTTCTAAGCAATATGGGACTTTACATCTGAGGTCATCAGTCCCATAGACTTAGAACTACTTAAACCTAACTAACATAAGGACATCACACACATCCATATCCGAGGCAGGATTCAAAAATGCGACCATAACATCAGCGCGGTTCCGGACTGAAGCGCCTAGAACCGCTCGACCACAGCGGGCGGCAAGCTTCCCTGCCTCTCGTCGGCAGCTGCTATTCTGGTGGCAAAGAATGGTGGCAGCACTGACAGCAAGCTGAGGGGAGTGGTAGGAAGGGGATGTCAGATTAGATTATATAAGATTAGATTCAGTTTTCGATCCATAGACCCAAAAATGCGATGATTCTTGTGGGTGTCGAGCATGTCAGAAGCAGCAGTAATGAGGGTGTAGGGAAGCAGCGCACGTACTCAGCTGTGCCTAGCCAGCGACGAAGCATGACGTCTCACAAAACTAACCATTTCATCTACTGAGACCAAAAATAAGATTTTTGCAGAGTATTTTCTAATTTACCTGATATTTCCCTGATTTTCCTGACACGTTTGAAAGTTCCCGACATATCCATGATTTCCAGAACTTGCGACAACCCCGAAAACGTCACCCTATTTCACATGAGTAACAAAAGCAATAGTTTCAAATATATTAAGGTAGAAAACATGAATAGAATTCCTTCTTATTCTCCTATGGATCTAGAGCGTGATTTATAATAAGTTTAGGTTGTTGCCAGAACTTTAGTCTCCTTGTCGAATTTGAGCTAAACGCTATCGGATGTTTATCTTTGAAGTAGCATGTTAGTGATTATAGCTAGTACCAAGCACAAACACCCACCTAAGCTTCTCCACAATCTTTCAGACCTAAGAAGTGGGCTTCAAAAATAAAAGTATACAAAACTCAAGAACTTCATTATCGACGTTTCATAAGTACTACTACTACTCTTCCAGATTTTTATCTAAAATATTACATACAGTCGATAGTTGCCACGGAGAGCACTACAATGTCACCCCTACCATCGTTAACAAATAGGGTTACGTGTTCAGTAGACAAATACGTAAATCCATACACACAACTCTATAAGAAACAAAGAATCGTAAGTAAACAATTCAGACTGCAGAGACAGTAAAACAAAGAATTCAATGTTTTCTCGCTACTTAGAAACTGATTATTGTTGAAAAGACTATTTATATGTGATATCGGGTATCAAAATATAATCTTCGAAAATAATTATAACAGTCTACACCGCAAAGCACATTTATTAAAAGGTGACCGCTTTAGATCATCACATGCTCATCTTCAGACCAACTACTGTAATGTGACAATGGATGCAACTTAAAAACTTAGCTATACACATATTGGTGAATAATGGCTTTGCATGGGGCAGGAACCACTGAATGGCGATAGTCAACTGCTGGAAATAGCAAACAGCTATTTCTTTTATACCGGAGGCTCACCTACAGCTGATAAGGTGATGTCAACTCTAGGCATTCAGGTAAAAATCGGAGAGTTATGTACAGAAAGATCTACTTATCAGTAAATAAACGTAAGAATTATATAGAATAATGTTACAGTAGTGATGAAACAGCTTGTTAACACATATGCTGTCAAATAAAAATATATAAAACTTATAGAAGGAAACAAATAAACAGTATATTCCTTGTGTATAGGTCGCCCTCTAGTGGCACGCTGGAAAATTATTACAATGTTGTTGGTTTCTATGGAGATGGTGGACGCTGTACCAAAGATTAGCATCAGGGCGAGTTCCAAAGAGAGGGCTTTGAATATCGATAGATGTCTAAATGACGGCAGTCCACAGATGCAGGAAGGGATTGGTTACAATGGAGATGGAAGACGTCGATGTTGAGCGGTTTCCATTCAAGCAATCAGAAACATATATAAATGAAGTAGATAATTCTCCATAGATGCAGCACCAAGATATGAATAAACAGAATCCGTTTATATACTCATCGATAAACAGTAATAGCTGTAGATGGTAATATTCTAGGGAATAGTAACAAAAGTGGTGTGGGAGACTGGTAATATTAAACGGAAATACGTGCCTGTATTTCTAAAATAAACTAGTGAAACTGAGTAATATCGGAAAGTAACATATTAAAGTGATTCCATGGAGAACTAATATAAATTAAAAATGCGCTATTATGGCTGACCTACTGTGCCAGTTTTTTGTAACTTTACACAAATATGTCTAAAAAGAAATTGAAATTCAAGAGAAAATGTCATTAGCTATGATTGTATTTGAATAAAATAACAGAGAAGCGCAACAATAACATGACAATAACAAAAGTATTAAGAAGGGTTTAAAATAAATTTCTGCAGTTATAAAACCGGGAAATCACAGATAGCAGTCTAAAGAAGATCGTCAAAAAACTCAAAGAAATGTTATCTTTGAAGGTTAGCTGCTCATTTGTAACTGATGAGGGTTTGTTTTTGTAATGTTAACTATTAAGAAGCAGTCCTTTAAGTGCGTTATGTAATACTTTCATATTGCTAGAAATGCGACCTTCAGGGTGATGATGTTCACCAAGGTGCAAAATTATATCTGCTGAACTTGGTGGTGTAGCCTATCAGTAAGTTCACGCCAGAGGCTAAAGTCATTAGGCTAAGTACATACATGGGCAATATCCGCTGTAAGTCCCCTTGAGAACGTACGCGTGAATAATCAAAGGCCACAGGTTAACTTCGATAACACCAGCATGACCGATTAAACCAGGTTGCATGTAGAGCAGGGCCGGCACGGGTTGCCAAGTTTGATGCGTGCAGGATGTGCCAAGGCCCGCTGGCCTGTCTCGGCTTTGATCGTTCCTTCGAGTAATACCTGGTACATTCCGACGTTTCCCTGCAGTACTACGGTGTGGTATTTTTGGGTCGGCACAAATCTTCATAGTTCGGGAGAATCGTGATCCTAGCTCTGTTAACCATTCGCTATTTGTTCGTGATATGAAGGGCGTCCACAGGAAAATTAGGTGTTAGCACAAAAAGAGGCAGACTAGCGATCTATCGTCACACGTCTTTAAAAATGAATGGACTGACAGAAGATCGGGATGAGAATTCTCGATGTATGTGAAAAGAAATCTCAACACGAGTAGGAGTTTTGCGACCATAAACGGTAGTTGGTAGGTGTGTTTCTACATCTCGAACATGATGTCTACTCAGATTTCGTGCCAGTCGCTTTACAGTGGCGTTAATCAGGTTTGCTATAAACTCACGCTGTGGTGGTTGCGAGCGTAAGAGATTGGACGTCATCATCTTGATATTGAAGCTATTTTGTCTGTGTTTGTTTCAACAATAAGATATGTTTTTGAGTGGGGTCCGCCTTTAGCAAAACACTATTTTGTTATTGTCCCACACATGTTTCACTGCAGTTGCAGCATCCTCAGTGTTTTTTTTTATTGTTATGGCTGTTAAACAAAAAGAATGTTCTTTACTTTTTCAATACATACAAATAATAGTTTCTAAATGGTAATTACAGGTTTTTGAGGAGCACATAAAATTGTGTATTCATACCTTTTTACCACATGGTTTGGTTTTCCTGCTGTATTACTTTTTTATAGTGTCTGTTTTTTCTTTACAGTTTGTCACTATATACAACTTAATGTAAGCAAAACATTTACGAAAAATTACGATTTCTAAGCTGTTGTGGCTATGCCTGAAATTAATAATTTACGTAAAAGTTTGTGCATGTATGTGTCTATGTATCTATTTACATTATGTTTCACTTACGGTTTCTTTTTTCGTCATCTTCTTCATAGCCAAGTTCAGTGTTTTGAGTTGTCACTGTCACTGCCACTGTCTATCAGGTGTGATAACAAGATGGCGGAGAGTGGAACAGTAGAAGGTGTGGAAATAAGGTGGCAAATAGTGGAACAGTTGAAGATGTATTTGGCGGTTGTTTTGAATTTCTAAGATAGACAGAGATGGAGAGAGAGAGAGAGAGAGAGAGAGAGAGAAAGAGGCTGTAAGTGTGTGTGTGTGTGTGTGTGTGTGTGTGTGTGTGTGTGTGTGTGTGTGTGTGTCTGTGTGTGCGTGTGGGAGGGGAGGGGGGGGGGGGGAGATTCTATAGGTTGGTATTATCTACTAATTCTTTGAAGGTCTGAGGTCAGAGAACAGAGTCCCATTGCAGAGAGCTCTGTATTCATTTATTACTTGCTTTCCTTCAACTATGACTTTTTGTATTTGATAATTGGGATATGTTTATTGTCCATACGGTGTTCAGCAAATGTGGAGTGACAGCCGTTACTTTTTAATGCTCTCCAGTGTTCTGTGTATCTGGTATTAAAGTTTCTGCTTGTCTGTCCTATATAAACTGATTTGCAGTCCTGACATATTACTTGGTAAATACTAGATGTGTTTGTCTGTGCTTGTGTTGGTTGTCCTTAGTTTTCTCTGTGTTGTCTGTCCTGTAGGCTATTTTTAGGCCTTGTTTTTTTGAGTATGTTGCCTATTCTGTGGCTGCTTTGTTGGTGTAGGTGAGAGTTAACCACTTTTTTGTTGTTGTGGGTGTTTCCTGTTCATGTGTGCCCGTTTGTGTGTTCTGTGTGGTGAACTCATGTCGGTCAGTAAAGCCTTTTCACCACCTTACTGGGTTGTGTAATAGGGCTAGGAGAAACTGACTGTTCCTTCCAAGATACTGCGCAAAGACTTGCCAGGAATGTAGCCACTGTACATGACTGTTAGCAGTGGTGGTCACGAGTACGGACACAATAAAGCTGGGTTCCAGGCGGCTATGTGACGCTACCGACAGGGAACATATCGTGTTCGGCGTATTCCTCTGGCACATCATAATGCATCTACAGCAGCAATTTCAGCAGAAGTTTGCACGACAGTGACACAACGACCGGCGACAAATCGGTTACTTCAGGGACAGCTCCTAGCCAGAAGACCTGTAGCGTGCATTCCACTGACCCCAAACCGCCTCCATTTACGGCTTTAGTTTGTCAAGGGAGATCTCATTGGAGGGCGGGATGCATTTCTGTCGCATTTTCTGCCGAAAGCTGGTTCTGCATCAGTGCCAATGATTGGTTATGCTCGTTAGGAGGAGGCCAGTTTAGGACCTGCAAACAAAGTGTCTGCCTGTAGGCGCGCTGGACCTATAGTACGAGTTACAGTGTGGTATGAGAATTCGTATGACAGGGGAGCACTCTCAGGGTTATTCCACGCACACCGACTGCAAATTTGTAAGTCGATCTGGTGATTCGACTTGTGCTGCCATTTATAAACAGCATTCAAGATGGTGTTTTCTAATTGGGTAACATCTGGTCACATATCATTGTCGTAGCCCAACGTGCTCCAGAACTGAGTGTCGACATGTTGCCTTTGTCTGTTCGATCACCAAACCTGTCTCTAATGTAACACGTATGGGACAATTTCGGATGATAACTCCTCCGTCATCCACAACCAGCGTTAACTGCACCTGTACTGACCGGCCAAGTGCTACAGACAAGGAACTCCATCCCACAAAATGACATCCGGTACCTGTACAATCCGAATGGTTTTCAGAGCTCACATTTTAAGTGGACTTGGCTCCACACTGACCGCGGTAAAACACTTCAGGGTCAGAAACAATTTCTCTTTGGTGTCATAGGGATGCATTTAAAAAAGATGATTGCGTTGTAGAAGGCACATGTTCTGACTAGCGAAGGGCAGAACCCTAAGAGAATTCATTGTGGCCTTGAAAGAATAGTTTCATCAAAGGGTTTGAGAACACTGTTAATCTTACATCTGTTGTGGAGACCGCTTGCTTTTTGATTTGGAAGCGCCCTGTGCGTATGCAGATATAGCTGATTGACCTACAAGGTAATTCCCGTTTTAAGACAAATACCTTTAACTCTGACACTCTCCATGACGTCTACATTGCTTTCCTCAGGTAGTTCCTCCGTCTACATATTGGGGTTGCAAAAGTGCTACAGTATCCCTATCGATACAGTCGAGCGAAATACTTTTTTCGACTATGAAACTAAATAAGTCACGATTACGTGGCAATCTCAGTGTAAAAATCTGTGGAAATTTTTGCGTCTGTCCGTATCCCGACAGTTTGTACCAGATAAAAATAATATGCCTTTAGCTCATCAAAAATCATTCAATAATGCTGAAAACCTGTTTAGTTTTTTATATGTGTTGTTAAGAAATGTGAAACACAAAACCAAGTCTTACGCACTGCGACATCGTTGCCATTTAAATGCGACTCGTTCGCAGTTTCCACCCTCCTCACGCTTAGTGTGGCGTGGCGGTGGGGGAACGTGCCGGTCAGGCTGAGCGAAATGTCACTCGTGGTAGTGTATGGCCTGCTAGCCGAATTCTTGGCCTCCCTCGTATTAGAGTATTTAGTGATGTGTGACAAAGTTATCGTCGTTTAGATCGCATCGTATCCGTATAATCTATTATGCGTCATCATTCCAAATCAGTTATTGTACAGTGTTTAGCCACAGAAGTGGTACACTATTTCCCGGCGAATTCACCCATTTAGTTATTAACTTATTCACTCAACAAGAATGAGAACACACGTGAATGTAGAGCAGTATAAGGTATGCATTACTGAAAGAGAAGCAAATCATAGAAACTTTAATTGTGCTCTGTCTTGACACTTCACTATGAGTATATGGGTTAATGTTAGTTGTATTTATCAGAATCACACTGCTTAATGCTTTTAAGGTTATGCCAGGTAAACGTGTACTTGGTAAATTAAAATGGAAGCTGATACCCAGAAGAAACTTTTGCGTCTTCCGTTACATTAATTAGCTCTTGGTTATCTTTTATTTGCAATTTAATACAATCTTGATTACAATGATCTTTTCAAAGTAAATAGTTATTCGCATCTGTAAATTAATAGGCCGATTCACAGTGCTCTACCACTTTTTCGGAAAACTCTAGAATGAAATATTTACCACGGAGTTAGCAGAAGACCTTGGTCCTTCAGTCTAAATAATTTCGTAATTTTTAGACATTATGACTAAGCAGGTAACGTTTAAATTTCCTTTGAATTGTTTTATGTTAGATACGAAATTAATGAATATCTCTCCTTGAGACCATATAAGGTGACAAAGACTACGAATAGTTAATTTCGAAAAAAATTTGACGGTGTGGAAGAAGTTTTTAACAAAAGTATCTCTTAGTCAGTGACAAGCATGCGAGACGTTCATTACATGTGACAAGCTAGATTTGAGTGTTAGAATTCAGTTATAGGTTTTATTCAAAGGAAAAAAAAAACTCAAAAGTACACTGGTGTGCAAACCTCAAATAAAAAAACAGCTTTCGCACGATATGTCATTGCCCAGCAACACAGCATTATGAAATCTTGACTATTGATAGAAAATATTCAGTGTTATGTATAAGGTAACCGAAAGAAATGCGCCATGAAATGAACAGGTATGACACTTCTGCTGAAAGACAATAATTACGCTGATGTCAGAGAAATTTCTGATGGTCTCCTGTGCTTTACAAAAAGAAAAAAAATGGGAAATAGTTTTTAATATGGTTCGGGGTCACTACACACGGCAACGTGCTCCCATGTTGGCCACAGGGTTGGTAAGGAGTTACTGTGGAGGGGCGTTCCATTCCTCCAATTGCGCTTTTAAATGCGACATGGTATTGTCATCCAAAAGAATGAAGTCAGAGGCGAATGTAGTCCTGAAAGGACGCACGTAAGGAAGGAGTACAGTGCCACTATACCGTTGACCGGTGAGTTTAGCGTGGACAAAGTTCTTGGAAGCCAGTACGTAAACGCAATACTATAAGTCCCCACATTACAGCGTCTAGATAACCATTTTGATCATGTAGGATGATGCGAACCGCACACTCATAAGATGGAAGATAGGAACATAATCGTTATGATTCTCCACGTTTTACAGAGTGGGAAGGCTTACTGTTGCACCGTCGTACTGACCTACAAACCTTTGAACAGATTACACTCACCAGTCAATGTTACTGTGACACTGTGCTTCCTCCCCATGGGCGTAATGGATAATGAATTTGGCCCTGATTCTTTTCTTGTGTGTCTGTGGGCGAGAATGAGCGGCCGCATCGAACTGCGTTCCCCCTGACTTAAATCCCATCGAGCACGTGTGGGGTGCGCTAGGGTCACCTGTTCCAGCACGTCCACGTGCTCCAACGACTATCGAGCAGTTTCGAACCGGGCTGTAGGAGGAATGTAACTTCCTTTCTCCATATCACCATTGTGGTGTCCAGCAACGGAGTGCGCTGCGGAGCGTGCGCTGCCGTCCGGTGAACATGCGCCCTATTAACAACTACATTTCCCCCCTCCTCCCCCGCTTGTAACGTCCTTGGGACCATCATAAATCCCGGTGATTTTACTGTAATTATTGTATTTGAATAAAACCATCATTTGACCGCCAGGTTAGCCTAGAGCGCTAATGCGCTGCTTCCTTTACTCGGGTAGGCGCACCGGCCCCGGATCGAATCCGCCCAGTGGATTACCGGCGTCGGTTGGTGTGCCAGCGAGCCTGGATGTGGATTTTAGGCGGTTTTCCACATCCCGCTAGGTGAATACCGTGCTGGTCCCCACATTCCGCCTCAGTTACACGACCAGCAGACATCTGAAGACGTTCGCACTATTCCATGAATTACACTAGACGCAGACACCAGGGGTACACTAATTTCGTCCCAGGGGGTAGGGGATGGCGGCAGGAAGGGCATCCGGCCACCCCTATCTTCTAACCTTCCCAAATCCGTTCCTAACAATGCCGACTCTGCGTCAGTGAGGGATATGGCACCAGTGAGAGAAAAAAAAGAAAGAATAAAACCATCATTTCGTATCACTGCGTAGTCCTTTCAGGTCCTTCTGCATCCTGCTGTAGCAGTTTTTTCTCTGCGTGGTCCAAGTTTGATCGCATTGTGTTACTTGGTAGGAACACATCAAGCGAAAGTGTAATATTACCCGCACTGAAGGAAACTAAGAAAGATTAGAAAACCTGATGTAAAAATGAAAAAAGTTCTACGGAAATAATTGGTGCACGTGTACCAATGAGTCCTCATTCTGTTGAAGCTTATATGGAGATTTACAGACCTCAGAAATTACAACCAATTCCGATACTACCTGACAATAGAGGATGTTAAAGAAAACGATGACATTTGGTTAATTTATTGAATAATGTCGGAAATTATGGCGCTTTAAAACCTACCGCCAGTGTGTTGCCGGGCGAGTTCGCTCTTCCATTGCTCCCTGTTTCTGACGGGTGGGGAGGGGAGGGGGGAGGTGCTGCACTCGTACACGCCGCCATACGACGCCACATTGACATTGCGTGCCTGTCTGCAACCGCAATAGGCCGCTGTGTATTTTTCATTAGTCGCACTCGGTGTATCTGTAGACTTATCAACATTAGTACCGAAGACTACAGTGAACACAATACATCATCGTAGCACGACGCTACTAAACATTACTGATATTCTAAAACCTATGAAACTCTATCAGCTTTCAAGACTTTTTGTGTCTATGCAGAACATTACTCTCACTGTAACTAATTCAGCTTCCAAGTTACATATATCTCAGTAGCTTAATGTACCTATTGTAAAAAAACCTATTAATTTGTTATGTAGCTGTAGATGTCTGATTGTGTTTATCGCCACCTCCGCAACAGACAAATCTTGTATAGCTGTCTCTGACAAGTGGCATTGCTCTTGGTTAATTCCTCTCGGCTGACATAATTGTCTCGTCGAATTTTAAGTCTTCTTCTCCACACTCTGAACTACATTGGGCTTTTCAGTTTGTCCAGAGTGACTGTTTTCCTTGTGTTCAGAGAAACCGTTGTCAATACTCCTTCGCCACACCACTGTGATTCAGCCACCTTCTGCGTATTGTTGCGTCTTGACTTCGGAACCAGCCGGCCGAAGTGGCCGTGCGGTTAAAGGCGCTGCAGTCTGGAACCGCAAGACCGCTACGGTAGCAGGTTCGAATCCTGCCTCGGGCATGGATGTTTGTGATGTCCTTAGGTTAGTTAGGTTTAACTAGTTCTAAGTTCTAGGGGACTAATGACCTTAGCAGTTGAGTCCCATAGTGCTCAGAGCCATTTGACTTCGGAACTATAGTCCTTACTAAACTGTCACCAAATTACTATTTTCGCCTTCCTGTGAGGTACTTCCAAATAAACCGCTTTCCAGAACACTCTTGGCAACGAGCATGGCAACTCTTCCCGTGATTGTGTGCCTGTCCTGATGTCCTTTTAACCTGACATGGGGAGCCACAGACTTGTTTACCACGGATTCTGATGAGTCTCTAGTACTTTTCACAGGAACCTGTCCTGAGTATCTGGCTAGCGGCTTTCCAAGAGTATCGATGTTCAAGTTTCATGAGTAATTCCTATACCAGTAACATTAAACCTGTCTTACCCTCCATGCTTAGCGGTGGGGTTAAGTTTTATGGTTACTACGATAGTGGGCCGGATTCAAATTCTGAGCCTTACTTCTTCCCAATTTCATCGTACAGAATGCAATTAATTAGTGTATGTTATACAAAATTATTGAAAATCAGATTTTCGTTGATCAATCAATCATTATAGCAAACTTTCCTCTAATGGGTAATCCGTTTCCTTACAGAATAGATTGCGTGTATTAAATCATCCACAGTGCTGAATCGTCTTTCGGGCCAACAGATCTTGTATAATGCGCTGGATATCGAATCTCCTACTGCTATGAAATTAGTTCTCAATCGTACTCACGTGTCTGTAGGAAGGTTCTGATCGTGAGTCAGTGTTTTATTTTATATGATGGCGTTAGTGAGTTCGCCTTCCTCTACTTCTATCTGATCTTCTTTTGGCTGTCCTTCTGTACAAAAGATAGCTCCTTCTTGTCAAATATTGACTGACCACATGTTGTGGACAACAGACGCTGCCGGTTTACAGGGCTGGGAATTCCGCAACAATGCTCGAGAGAGAGGGCCGATAAGAGGCGAGATCAGGTCAAGGAAACTCAGAATTTTAGCTGAGAAGTAGAAACGGAATACACAATTGAAGTAAGATTTCTGTAATTATTGATTTATTAATGAAAATGACTCCTTTTGAGTAATTTTACATGACGTATCTTATTTAATGATACACTGTACGATGAAATTGAAAATAAGTACTAATAAAAAAGCAGAATTTAAACCCCGACCACCATAAACACCATCCGTTGTGCTACGCTCACTGCTCGATACCAGATCAACGTTACGGATATACAAAGCACGTACGAAATTCCGCAATCCAAGTACTTCGGATTGGTCCCTCTACAACGTATCTACGGTTCATCAATGTCGGTGATTAACAGGTCTGGTGGTCCCCTTGTAAGTTGTTGAATGCGATCTGTTGATGAATCGCGCAAACACTGGGCTGTCTGTTTATTGTTCAGCGGGCTGTATATTGTGTTTACCAGACTCCGATACGGCACAAGCTTGTACATCGCATAAACAGTTGCCGGACATCACCTAAAATACCACCCCCAGGATGTCCTGTGTATAGGACCAACAATCGTTAATACAAGTTCGGCTGTGGGCATGCATCATTTCATTCTCTTGCAGTATAATTATCGAGTACCTCTTTGCCCGGACGGAAAGCGTCATATTCCGCCTTCACAAAAGGGCAACGTATTACATAACATTTACCGTGTACAACCGAAAGCCATGAAATGAAGCTCTCGTCTCTAATTTTGAATTCTCAAGAAACGGAGGCAACTAATCCGCAGTTGCCTATGGTTAAAATACGACAGTTCCCTATATTAACAGTGAATGGTCAACCTTCAACAATATACTTTAAACCCACTTACTACTGACGCCATTACATCCAAGCAAATTCCTAAAATGGTATCACTTTATGTTAATTTTTTTGTCCTCCAAATCTAAATTACGAAATAATGGCATAAAAACATTCTGTCGACCACCAATAAATTTCCAAGTTAGCGTCATGTTGCGGAATGTCGTCTCAGTTATGCGATTGATTCGTGATTTCCTGTCAGAGAGGTCAAAGTTCTTACTAATTGGATGAAAGTCATTGAATAAACACGAGCCTTTCTGGCGTTCCCAAAGCTGGTATAGTAGGCCCTCTGCTGTTCCTTATCTATATTAGTGATTTACAAGATAATCGGAATAGCCGTCCTAGGTTGTTTGTATGTGACGCTGTCGTTTATCGTCTAGTATAGTCATCAGAAGATGAAAACAAATTACAAAACAATTTAGAAAAGATATGTGTTTGGTGCGAAAATTGGCAGTTGATCTCAAATAAAAAAAGTGTGAGGTCATCCTCATGAGTGCTAAAAGCAATCTGTTAAACTTCAGTTACAAGGTAAATGTATCAAATCTGAAGACCGTAAGTTCAAATAAATAACTTGTACTTACAATTTAAAACATCTTAAATTGGAAACAAGACGGGAAAAGTTAAAGGGAAAGCGAACCAAAGACAGCATTTTATTGGTAGAACACATTAGAATATGCAACAGATCTACTAAAGAGACTGCCTACACCACGCTTGTCGGTCCTCTTTTGGCGTACTGCTGCGCTGTGTGGAATCCGTACCAGATAGGATTAACGGAGTGCACCGAGATATTTCAAAGAAGGGCAGTACGTTTTGTATTATCGATAAGTAGGGAAGAGAGTGTCACGGAAATAATACGGGATCTAAGGTACACATCATTTAAACAAAGGAGTTCCTCGTGCGGCGGGATCTTCTCACGAAATTTCGATCATTAACTTTCTCCTCCGAATGAGAAAATACTTTGTTGACGGTGTCTTACATAGGGAAAAACGATCATTATAACAAAATGAGGGAAATCAGAGTTCGCACGGGAAGACACAGTTGTTTGTTTCTTCCGCGCTCTGTTCGAGAGTGGAATAGTGGAGAATTATTGTGAAGGTGGTGCGATGAAACCTCTGCCAGGCACTTAAGCGTAATTCGCAGAGTAGACATGTGGATGTAGATGTAGACTTATCAATATTGGTGTAGCCATTGTACTTTACGCACCTTAGTATTCCGAGAGGACGTGGTAAGTCACGACACGACAAGTCCTCGCCAGTCAGATTAATTTAAATATTTTTAGCAAGAAAAACATTGAAGCCTGAGAATACTTCTCTATAAAACGTAACCGACTCAAGTGACCAAAGAGATATGCATCGATTTGGTAAATCACCATTGTTCCCCGTATCTAAAAAATACAGTTTCATTATAAATGGTGAAGCGCATTCGTTATACTTGTTAATGGGACCACCATACAAATTGGTTATGTACACCAACAAGTCTTTTCACAATGAACATCGCTGAATTCTAAGTAGTCCACTACTGCCATCAAAAACGTTAGTATTTATTTACAGCATTATTCGGCATGCATTCGTGAGCTCATCTGAAAATATTAATGTACTCGTAAATGTAAGTCGTTACCAGATGGAGAACTTTTCCTCCCTTACACGATATCCTTTAACAGCAAATGGTTCATCAATCGGCAAAACGTAGTTTAGCACCGACGGAATGAGCCTTTAGGATATACGTGCGTTATTACCTAGATACATAGTGAGATTAATGGGGAGTTATTACTAGTACTGCGCTAGGCCGCTGTCATCTCAAGCACTTGGTATCAACATTTCACAACTATGATTATCGTGCACTGCGGTGTATTTGAAAACTGAATTTTGACTACTGCAACTGAATGAAAATATCGGCGTCATGAGGCTATTTCTGCTATTATTATTCCAAGGCGTTTACTATTTTAGAATTTCATTACAGGTGTCAGCTCTGACACTAGATTTCCCCACATAGTGTAGCTGCATTCGCTTCCATGAGATTCAAAGGTCTGTTCTACTGTTGCCTTCATAGTATATGAAAACGCGTGTTGCCTCGTTGCCTCTATCCATTGAATCCAAAGAGTTGGTAATTGTTACAACATATTATTTGCAACTGTCATTTTTATATATGCGCCGGCGCCTATAACTTCGCTTTGTGGCGTCGTTGAATGACGTTTCCAAACATGGGTCCCTATTCAAAATATTGTATACACACATCTTTCTACAAATCCTCGATTCTGTGACGGGAATTCCCGGACACCCTGTATCTAGGCGAAACAACGCAAAGCGATATAGAAGGGAACGATCATGGGATAATGGTAGTAGGGAAGACGAATGGCAGAACGTTTTATTGGGAGAATTTATGGTAGGTGTGGCTCGTCTGTAGTACTTCCCCATTCTTGGGTACTGCTCGAATGTTTGGAATCCGCACCAGGTCGGATTAAGGAAAGTCAAGAGCCTGCTGTTAGAATGGTTACCGACAGGTCCGATCAACACGCAAGTACGAGTGTTACGGCGATACTTCGCGAACTCAAATGGGAATCCATGGAGGGAAGGTGTTCTTTACAAGGAACACTATCGAGAAAATACAGAAGACAGGCATCTGAACCTGATTGCAGAACGATTCTACTGACGCCCACCCAGATTTCGAGCGAGGCGATGAGGCTGCAGTATAAGAAATTGGAACTAGTACAGAGGCGTATAGACAGTCACTGCTCCTTTCGTTCTGTTTGCAAGTGGAACACCAAATAAAATGGCTAGTAGTGGTACTAGGTTCTCTCCGCAACGCAAGGTGAGATTTCTTGCGGTGTATCTACACACATCAAAAAAGTTTTGGATCACCCCTGTTACCAGAACCCCTGAAGATAGACGTTGACTGTGGATATTGTATCACAGACACAGTCCCATTGGCTGTTCAGAGATGTCACTAAACCCGCCCAAAGATCTAAACAACCATACATGAGCAGCGCCTATTAGATGGAGGGGGTCCGACAGCCGATCACTTCTAGTCTTTCCACCAGGAAGGAGATACACGCCTCGTGTTGTCTGTAGTTCAAGCAAGCGTAGACACTCTATAACGTGGTTCTATCGCCTCCGCATTGTTACTTTGTGTCAGGTATAGCTCTCAACAAGGGAAGTGTCCAGGTGTCTAGCAGTGAACCAAAGCGATGTTGTTCGGACATAGAGGAGATACATAGAGACTGGAACTGTCGATGACAAGCCTCGCTCACGCCGCCCAAGGGCTACTACTGCAATGAATGACCGCTACCTACGGATTATGGCTCTGAGCAACACTGATAGCAACGCCACCATGTTGAATAATGCTTTTCGTGCAGCCACAGTACGTCTTGTTACGACTCACACTGTGCGCAATAGGCAGCATGATTCGCAAATTCATTCCAGACGTCCATAGCGAGGTTCATCTTTGCAACCACGACACCATGAAGCGAGGTGCAGATAGGCCCAAGGACATGACCAATGGACCGCTCAGGATTGGCGCCGGCCGAAGTGGCCGTGCGGTTAAAGGCGCTGCAGTCTGGAACCGCAAGACCGCTACGGTCGCAGGTTCGAATCCTGCCTCGGGCATGGATGTTTGTGATGTCCTTAGGTTAGTTGGGCAAACTAGTTCTAAGTTCTAGGGGACTAATAACCTCAGCAGTTGAGTCCCATAGTGCTCAGAGCCATTTTTTTCAGGATTGGCATCACGTTCTCTTCATCGATGAGTGTCGTATATGCGTTCAACCAGACAATCGTCGGAGACCTATTTGGAGGTAACCTGGTCAGGCTGAACGTCTAGACACACTGTCCAGTGAGTGCAGCAAGATGGAAGTTCCCTGCTGTTTGGGTGTCACTATGTGGGGCCGACATACGCCGCTGGTTGTCATGGAAGGCGCCGTAACGGCTTTACGATGGCATCCTCTGACCGATAATGCAACCATATCCGCAGCATATTCGCGAGGCATTCGTCTTGATGAACGACAATTCGCACCCCCATCGTGGACATCTTGTGAATAACCTCCTTCAGAATAACGACATCCCTCGACCAAAGTTGCCAGCATGTTCTCCAGACAGGAACCCTATCGAATAAGCCTGGGATCGATTGAATAGGGCTGATTATGGACAACGTAACCCACCAGCCACTCTGAGGGGTCTACGCCGAATCGCCGTTGAGGAGTGCGACAATCTGGACCAACAGTGTCCTGATGAACTTATGGATAGTATGCCACGACGAATACAGGACTCATCAATCCAAGAGGACGTGCTATTATTAGAGGTGCTAGTATTAGAGGTACCGGGGGTGTGTACAGCAATCTGGACCACCACCTTTGAAGGTCTCGCTATAGCGTGGTACAGCATACAAAGTGTGGTTTTCATGAGCAAAAGAAAGTACGGAAATGATTTTTATGTTGATCTGTATTCCAATTTTCTGGACAGGTTCCGGAGCTCCCGGAAATGAGGTGATGCAAAACCTTTTGTGGTGTATGTGTGTTGATGTAAATGTGGGCGGGCTCTACGAAGAGGCAATATGCGGTAACGCTTGACGTGGTTAACGTTTTGCAAAGCGAGGAGTGGAATACTACTGTTACGAAGGTAATGGCAGAATGACGGATGATGGACTTGACATCAGTGGGTATTTAGAATAAACAAAGGGACACTAAATGAGAATAAAGACGTTTGATGCTCCTACCTACTGTCCAACATATTGGTATATCGACCAAAAATGACGTTGTACATATTGAGTCCCCATGCATTCACTATAACAAGTTAATAATTTAAAAAATTACACAGGTATACTGCCGCTTCAACGTGTTGCGCAGGCAAACGTTTGTTTTGTACACTTGCAACAAGGGCAGAAACCGTATATGAAACATGCAGGGGTTTGTAACTGCGTCTTTGAGTCATATAAGCCGAGGTTTCGGCCCCTGCTGCCAGAGGCCGAAACGTTGGTCTGTATGACTCTATGAAGCAGTTACATGCCGGTGAAAGTTTTATTGAAAGTAGAAACCTACACTAGCATGGGAAAATTATTCCCATATGTACTAGGTCTGATAAATTAGTCCTACGAGATGCATAGAGATCTTCTTTCCCACGATGTATATGGTGGTTCCTTTTGCTCATAGGAACGGTTTCAGCCGCTTACAACTTTCAACTTGTTCGTTTCCGATTGAGCCTTGCCTGAAACTGATACGTTTATCCTTCTCCGTCATCCTACACATTTTGTAACATGATCACGGAATCACCCTATATATACACTCCTGGAAATGGAAAAAAGAACACATTGACACCGGTGTGTCAGACCCACCATACTTGCTCCGGACACTGCGAGAGGGCTGTACAAGCAATGATCACACGCACGGCACAGCGGACACACCAGGAACCGCGGTGTTGGCCGTCGAATGGCGCTAGCTGCGCAGCATTTGTGCACCGCCGCCGTCAGTGTCAGCCAGTTTGCCGTGGCATACGGAGCTCCATCGCAGTCTTTAACACTGGTAGCATGCCGCGACAGCGTGGACGTGAACCGTATGTGCAGTTGACGGACTTTGAGCGAGGGCGTATAGTGGGCATGCGGGAGGCCGGGGGGACGTACCGCCGAATTGCTCAACACGTGGGGCGTGAGGTCTCCACAGTACATCGATGTTGTCGCCAGTGGTCGGCGGAAGGTGCACGTGCCCGTCGACCTGGGACCGGACCGCAGCGACGCACGGATGCACGCCAAGACCGTAGGATCCTACGCAGTGCCGTAGGGGACCGCACCGCCACTTCCCAGCAAATTAGGGACACTGTTGCTCCTGGGGTATCGGCGAGGACCATTCGCAACCGTCTCAATGAAGCTGGGCTACGGTCCCGCACACCGTTAGGCCGTCTTCCGCTCACGCCCCAACATCGTGCAGCCCGCCTCCAGTGGTGTCGCGACAGGCGTGAATGGAGGAACGAATGGAGACGTGTCGTCTTCAGCCATGAGAGTCGCTTCTGCCTTGGTGCCAATGATGGTCGTATGCGTGTTTGGCGCCGTGCAGGTGAGCGCCACAATCAGGACTGCATACGACCGAGGCACACAGGGCCAACACCCGGCATCATGGTGTGGGGAGCGATCTCCTACACTGGCCGTACACCACTGGTGATCGTCGAGGGGACACTGAATAGTGCACGGTACATCCAAACCGTCATCGAACCCATCGTTCTACCATTCCTAGACCGGCAAGGGAACTTGCTGTTCCAACAGGACAATGCACGTCCGCATGTATCCCGTGCCACCCAACGTGCTCTAGAAGGTGTAAGTCAACTACCCTGGCCAGCAAGATCTCCGGATCTGTCCCCCATTGAGCATGTTTGGGACTGGATGAAGCGTCGTCTCACGCGGTCTGCACGTCCAGCACGAACGCTGGTCCAACTGAGGCGCCAGGTGGAAATGGCATGGCAAGCCGTTCCACAGGACTACATCCAGCATCTCTACGATCGTCTCCATGGGAGAATAGCAGCCTGCATTGCTGCGAAAGGTGGATATACACTGTACTAGTGCCGACATTGTGCATGCTCTGTTGCCTGTGTCTATGTGCCTGTGGTTCTGTCAGTGTGACCATGTGATGTATCTGACCCCAGGAATGTGTCAATAAAGTTTCCCCTTCCTGGGACAATGAATTCACGGTGTTCTTATTTCAATTTCCAGGAGTGTACATCCACTTACAAGCGCCGGCGCCAATAATTTTGACGCTCTGCAGCGTCGTTGGATGATGTTTCCGGACATGGTTTCCTATTCAGAATATTAATACTCACTCCTCTCTACAGTTCCTATAAATTTGTAACGGAAATTTCCGAACATCTTGTGTATAATCGACGTGAGTATGTCAAGCAGCATACGTCTAATGCTGTACTCCTACATTATGGGATTATCTTTCCTCCACATCTGCATTAAACTGCATTTTCCTACGATCAGAGCTAGCTTCCATTGTCACACCAAATAGAGATTTTAGCTAAATCGTCTTGTATCCTCCTACAGGCACTCAAGAACGAAGCTTCACGTACACCACAGTGTCAGCAGCAAACGAACGTAGCTAGCTGCTCACTCAGTCCGTCAGATCATATAAAATAACAGCGGTCCTATCACAAATTCCTATGCTACTCCAGACGATATACCCTGGTCTCTGATTAACACTTGCCATTAAGGACATCGTAAGCAGTTCTATAGCTTATGAAGTCTTCGAGTTACTCGCATATCTGCGAACCTACTCTTAACATTCGTACATTCGTTAACAGTGTACGGTGGGGCACCTTCTCAAACGCTTACCTGGAACCTGGGAATAAGGAATTTGTCCGTCACTCTTCATCCACGTTTCGCAGGTCGCTAGCAAAGGGCGTGGCGGGTTTTGTGCGAGCAATGCTTTCTAATACCGTGCCGATTTGTGGACAGAATGTTTTCGTTCACAAGGACTTTCGTTATATTCAAACTGAGAAAAGATTCAAGGAATCTGCAGCAGATTGGTGATAAGGACATTGGTCTCTAATTTTGCGGGTCCGTTCTTTTACCATTCTTACAGACAAGGGTCTCTGCTCTTTTTTCCAGTCACTTTGTTCTGGGTGAGGGATCCGCGATAAATGCAGTCTAAGTCAGGGGACAAAGCCGTAAAACACCCTTCGTAAAACCGAACTTGATTTCCTTCCGGACCTGGCGACTTTTTTCCAACTATTTCAGTTGTTTCTCTATGCCACGGTTGCCTATTTCTATGTTTAATGGCTCTGAGCACAATGGGACTTAACTGCTGAGGTCATCAGTCCCCTAGAACTTACAACTACTTAAACCTAACTAACCTAAGGACATCACACACATCCATGCCCGAGGCAGGACTGGAACCTGCGACCGTAGCAGTCGGGCGGTTCCAGACTGTAGCGCCTAGAACCAACATCGACTCAAAGGAAGGCCTCGGCGCTTGTTCGTGACGTCACGTCAGCTAGGCACGGCGAACGCCAGGTCTGTTGCAGGCATACTCATAACGGTGGTGTCTCCCTCTCTGACACAGGAAAATGTGAAACTATTGGCGGTAGTTGACCAACACACATTACTTATGTAATTCATTACACTTCTTAAAAAATAGTGTAGTCCTGAACTTAAATTTCCATCTGTTTTAAGAATTGACATGCAAAAACAACTTCATGGTCCAGGAGCAACAGGATTCGTGCTTCTTTACCTTAATTGTGAATCTGAGAAAGTTACGTTTGTACTAGGTTGCTTTTATAAGAAACTGTGAACATATTGGTGCTCTTCTTTAGGTATCTTGGTTGACTATGGGGTGAGGAGTACTGAATGTTAATGAAATATCTTGCGATTGTACACGTTGGGGGAGGGGGTGGGGGACAGAAGAAGAGGCAACAGAGAGATACTTGTTTTATCAAATAATATTTTTTTATCTTATAAAGTTTCTTCTTTCAGTGGCAAGAGGGGAATATTTATCTTTTCTAATGTGATGGTTTAAAAAAGTTTAAGCTCAGCAGTATTTTCGATGTATGAAGCTATTTTGTTTCCTGTTTAGAAATCCTTTCGTTGAAAACGACTGTAATCTAATGGCTGGCAACAATTGGACATTTACACATGTAAATTACTTAACATTTCCAGAGACGATGTCAAACGAAAATAAATAAGTAAATAAAAGAAACGAGTTAATTGTAAGGGGGTTGGGGTAAGTTTCGATAGGAAAATGGATCAAGTAAATATAGTTACTTGAATGTAAAATTTCCGAAGCTTGCAATGGGGCAAAACATCTTCTCATATTGATCTATGTTTCGACAGGATTCAGTAATACAGAACTATGATCTTCATTTGTAGCTTTACGATAGTAAGAAAATCTTTCATCTAAATAAAACTGCAGAATAAAAAACAATACCAAACATTTTGACCAAAAGTAAGAGATTTACAGTGATGAGCACGCCCAGGCGTTTCTGCCTGCAACAGACCTGGCGTTCGTTGTGCCTAGCTGACGTGACGTCATCAACAAGCGCCGAAGCCTTCCTTTGAGTCGGTGTTGCTAGAACCGCTCGGCCACTTCGACCGGCGCCTATTTCTATGTCCTCCCTCCAGGAATCTACGCGATGGTCAAACTACGGCATGTTTGTACGATTCTCCTGTGTGAACGACTTCTTAAACGCGAAATTCAAGAGTGCAAATTTCCTTTTCCCCTGCCGCCACAGCTGGTCAACGAGTGACTGGAGAGAAGCGTTCGATTCGCTTAGGGATTTAGCGTAGGACCAGAGGTTTCTCCGGTTCTCGGAAAGATCTTTTGCTAAAGTATGACAGTGGTAGTTGTTGTCTGCTTCGTGTATAATGTTTGTACAGACACAGGAATGAATTTATACCAAAAGTACATAGACTGAGGTGACGAATTCATTGGATAGCGGTAAGCACATCTACAGATGGCGAAATTACCGAGTACACACGGTATAAAAGGGCAGTGCATTGGCGAGGCTGTCATTTGTACTCAGGTGATTCAGGTGAAAAGGTCACCGACCTGGCTATGGCCACAAGACCGGAATTAACAGATTTTGAACGCGGAATGGTATTAGGACCCAGACGCATGGGACATTCCATTTCGGTAATCGTTAGGGAAGTCAGTACTCCGAGATCCACAGTGACAAGAGTGTGCCGACAGTACTACATTTCAGGCATTACCTCTCAAGACAGCCAACGTAAATTCCGACAGCCCTTTCTTTTAAAGACCGAGAACAGCGGCGTTTGCGCAGAGGTCTCAGTGCTATCAACCAAGCAATACTGCTTGAAATAACGACAGAAATAAATGTGATGCGTACGATATAGGTATCCGTCAGGACAGTGGGGCGAAATTTGGCGTTAAAGGGCCACGCCAATGGACGAGCGTAGCGAGTGCCTTTGCTAGCAGCATAAACACACCTGCAAAGACTTTGATGGCCTCGTGACCATATCGGTTTGGTCCTAGACCACGGAAAACCGTGGCCTGGTTAGATGAGTCCTGCTTTTAGTTGGTAAGAGCTGGTGGTAGAGTTTGACTGTGACCCCATGAAGCCATGTACACAAGTTGTCAACACGGCATTGTGCGGAATGGTACTGTCTCCATAATCGTGTGTACTGTGTTTAAATGAAATTTAGTGGGTACTTTGGTCCAACTGAACCGATCATTGACTGGAAATGGTTATGTTCGTCTACTTGGAAACGATTTTCTGCCATTCATGTACTTAATGTTCCCAACCCACGACGAAATGTTTAGGAATGACAATGCGGCTGGTCACCGGGCCATAGTTAATCGTAATTGGTTTGAAAAACATTCTGGACAGCTCGAGCGAATGATTTGGCTACCTACGCCACCCGACATGAAGCCCATAGAACATTTATGGGTCATAATCGAGAACTCATCTCGAGCACACGATAGTGCACCTACAACACCGTCGTAATTATGAACGGCTATAGAGGCAGTGTGGCTCAATATTTCTGCAAGGGACTTCCAATGACTTGTTGAGTCCATGCCATGGGCGTACCCAGAGAGGGGCAGCGGCAGGTGCCCTCCTAGAGGATATTCGCAGTTTTTCACTAGTTTACTGTTTTATTTAATAAGGAGTGCTGTATGTTGTCTCGAGTCCTTGTTTCCTGAGACTAGTATGACCTCCCCCCCCCCCCTAGTTCAGACCCTGGGCACGCCCTTGGTCCATGTCACGTCGAATTGCTGCGACGTTGGGCGAAGACAGGTCCGACTCGATATTATGAGATATGCCATGACTTCTGTCAGCTCAGGGTTCATCTCCAGTGGTATCATTTCGAAAGAATTTATAGACCGGCAATAGAAAGTCAAATTCACACTATACTAACTTTAAATGTACTGTCAATGAACTCCACAATACTGTCAGTATAAGAGAAACGACATATCAAAGTCTGATACAGTCAAATGGAATAATCTTCGTGCCTCCTATCGCTTTGAACGCTGTAACTGACTCCAACAGTGCAGTCCATTCGCAGAAGGGCCTCAGTGTACCTTGTCCTCTGTGTCGCAACAGCATCGGTGGTTTCTCACGAAAGACACTGGCACTTCAAAATCGAAACCAAAGATAAAATAATTGTAGTTTCAGGTAGAAATCACTGGTATTTGTAGGGTTAACCGTGTTTAAGCGACTGCGTGGGCAGTCACTGTGTCGTTCAGTTTTGAATTACGTTGCTTACGAGGCAGTGTGGTTCTTAGGTGTACAAGCGACATCGTTTACGTTTTGTCATCTATTACAGCGTTGTCCTTGTCGGCACTGTCTTTTGGGTCTTATTTTTGTCAAGTTTTGCAGTGCGGTAGTATTCTATTCTGTTGTGAACTCGTGTCTTGTTGAGCTATGGATGTTAATGCAATAGTATCTATACAAATGATGAGATGTTTTACTACGACAAGATTTTTCTTTGCCGCCCCCTGTTTGAAATACGTTGAGCTTCGCTTTCCTTCACTGTGAATGTCTCTAAGTAATATAAGATAATTCGTCGTTTCTGGAGCTATGGAAGGAATCCTCGTTCCTATTTCTTTAATTTATTTTTCGGACGGTAGCGCCAAGAGTGTGTTCAGATGGTACCATGTCCATGAGAGAGTTATCATGATTTAAAGTTAAATTTTAAGGCCATCAGGCAGTAGTTTTTGTGACCGTTCGCCTACGTGAAGTTTCAGAATACTTGTTGCACTAGGGATATTTGAGCTTTTAAAGATCTATTAAATAAACTGACATACATTTTTATGTATGCTGTAATATGTATGTCGAAGAGCTTTTTACAGGCATCCAGAACTAAATAGAAAATGCTTTTTTGTGATTGGCGAGGACAAATCCATGTCTACCTTATTGCCCAGTAGGAGAAAATGCAAATGCCTATTAAATTGAGTCGTGGTTGATGTTTGTAAAAACGCCCTTACCGCCAAGTGTAATATGGTGATACTACCTTTATTAATAAATGATAACTCGGAAATAAGTCCAGTAAAACCCCTTGAATACTCCAGTCCCCACAACACACACTCCTACCGTATCTGTCATTAAAAACGGTTTTACGTCACTGTTTACAAATCTAAGAAGATGACTGATGTTAATGACTGTGCATACCGCGTCTTCACATCCATACGCGCGTGAAACAAGCCACCTTACAGCGCTAACGACGTGTAAATCAGATATCGCTATCACTTATCATCATTCCTGTCCCATTTGTGAAATGAGTGTGGAAAGAAACGCTGACGGCAAGATTCGTTGTGGGGCTTAATTTTTCTTATCTTTCTGTCATGGTCGCTTTAGGAGATATGAATAAGAACAAGCAGTGTAATGCCTGACCCTAATACATAATGCGGCAATTGTATCGTTTGCAGCTACACTTTGACGAGTACATTTACTGCGAGTATCTCTGGAGCATCTCCACTCCATCATGCCCTTTGCCGCAATGGCAAACAGGTAGGAGCCAACAGCAGTAAAGAGAGAGCAGGCCACAGTGAGCGGTGTGCCTGCGTATATACCTATCCGGTCAAGCTCATGTGTCTTATTTTCAGTGATCTGACGGAAACCGGTGCATTCAACGAGGCAACGCCGTTGTCACTAATTCGCAATACACGAGTTTCGAAACTCAAGGAACGGAGTACCAGCCTGACAAGGGGACCATGCGGCAACTAGATTTTTGTAATTTTTTATCTTTCTGGTACTCAAATATACCTCTCCCAAAGAAGTTCAAAATAACTATCAGCAATTCTCGAGAAAATCGACTGTGAATTTTTTCGACCATGTTTATTACGCTGAACAAAGTTAGATATTTTTCATTTCTCGTCCAGTAGGCTGGCTTTTTGGTATAGCGCTCGTTCGCTGCATGAGGGACTATAGTTCAATTGTAGGTGCAATGAAATTTTGAGCAAAGGTGCATGTTCTACGAGCATTTTCGTGAACTATAGAATACATTAGGTGTACGAGACAGGTGATTGCTACATCGAGTTTCGTTTCTGTCATAATTTTTTATTAATTTTTTCCATTCAGTTCCAATACCTATGCGATTTAAATGTAAAATTAATCAAATATATGCTAATTAGCTCATAAACGGTAATATTTGTGAAAAATGCACGTCCGCTTATTTCTAATTATATACTGCAGCCAAAAATCCGCTATTTGTTACAAACAATTCTTTTTTTACCAATCCTGTATGTTAGATTGTTAATCAAGACTGTACAATTAAAAAGAATACAAAGTAAATATTTTTGAATTTTTGTATTTCAGAAACATTAAGCTCTGATAAATGAAGGAATGGGAAGCAAACTTCTAAAAAAAAAGTTCTGTTACCTTTCAACTATTTTGAGAAGCAAAAAACACTTATCAGGGCTTAATGTTTTACTGGCGGATATACGCCTGACGATATGATTTGATGTCATGAAAGCGGTCGTGTTCCTGTAGAAAAAAAATTTTCGTTTACAGGTGAAAGCGGTACTGATTACTTCAACTCGTACTCAACAGAAAACTATTTGTAACTGACTGCCTTGCGAAGCTGACAGGGCGTAATTTCGTCTACTGAAATAGAAGAAACCGTTAGTTAATGTGAACGCTAATATTGGTTTTACGAGTAACACGACTGGTACAAAAAATAGGGTTGTACCCATGTTTCCCATCCACCTCCCTTCTCCCTGCCCCTCCCCTCCACATGCACTCACACTTTACTGAACCACGCCCGACATTTTCAACGAAGTCGGAAAACTTACAGTTCGAATTTCTGAGAGTTGCGTCGAGCTAAGGTGTATCTGAGTTCTGAACTTCACGTAACACAAATTAAAAAAAAAAAAACTACAATAATCCGATAGCCGTGTGGTCCTTTTTTGAACGCAAGATTCTGAATCTAACCTACGAAATGAGCGAGCTGTGTTTGACAACAATTTTTATGCGGAATGTGTTGAGATGTAAGCTTCAGCCTACAAATAGGTTGTAACAAACGAGCATAGCATCTTTCGCTGTTATACATGTATTTTTGTGCATCTATTCGGAGACTCTTCTTGAAATCAAGAAAGACCTCTAGGATTGCACTTTTCACTCTGCTGGGTTGTATGCGCTCATGGGAAACTTCCTGGCAGATTACAACCGTGTGCAGGACCAAGAGACGAACTCGGAACCTTTCGCGAACACGTGCTCTACCGACAGAGCTACCTTAGCATGACTACCTCACGACTACCACAACGTCCTCATACCTTTTCTTCTTTCAGTACCTCGTCTCTTACCTTCCCAACTTCACAGAAGTTCTCCAGCGAAACTCTCGCACAGTTTTAATCTGCCAGGAAGTTTCGTATCAGCGCACACTCCGATGCAAAGTTTCATTCTGGTAACACCCAAGCTGTAGCTAAGCCATATCTCCGCTATACCCTTTCTTCCACTAGTGTTAGTCCTGCAAATCCCGCAGGCGAACTTCAAGTTTGGAAGGTAGGAGACGAGATACGGGAAGAAGTACAGCTCTGTTGACGGGTGTTCAGTCGCGCTTCGGTAGTTCAGTGCCGTACGGTGGTTCAGCGTCTTCGGTCAGAGGGTTATATGGCTCCTGTAATACAAAAAAACTGAATGAATTCGCCAACATGAACTGGTGTCATGGGACGTCCGCAACGAATATTAACGACCACAATGAGATCAACAAAAAAAGTAGATAGAGCTCTTGCTCACGAAAGGCAAAGGTCCCGAACAGAGACGGCTCGTAGGTCTACTTTCTGGATGTCCTCGAATTTTTAAGTTCAGATAAATATCAGAGAGCGAAATTAATAGCATATACTCTGTAACAGTTATGCTCAGCCGGCCGCTACGGTCGCAGGTTCGAATCCTGCCTCGGGCATGGATGTGTGTGATGTCCTTAGGTTAGTTAGGTTTAAGTAGTTCTAAGTTCTAGGGGACTGATGGCCTCAGAAGTTAAGTCCCTTAGTGCTCAGAGCCATTTCAACCATTTTTGAGTTATGCTCATCAACATATTTATATAACGTCGACCGTTATCGATAATAATAGTAATAATGACAACTGTAACAATAACATGCATAACTTGTGTGAGAAAATGAAAAATCTTTTTTTGTGGAATTTTGTTATTTTGTGCATAATTAAGTACAGTTTATGGCTAGAACGAAATAATGTTGAAGCTTTCGCTACTCTCCATTTCTCATTTTAGAGTAAATGGAATTTTTCGTCCTTTTTTATTTTTTCGGACAAATGTACAACACTCCTACTTCATGTATTAGTTAACGAATTAACTTCGTGGCTGAATTTCTGACATTCTTACTTTGCACTCACCAACAACTTATGCTTGTTATATACTTCTTTGTTAACATTTAGCTTATAGTCACGCTTATTTGATTTCATACCTTACTGAGACAACTTGTAGTTGCGTAGTAAGGGCTAATACTGCACGCTGCGAACTGATACACATCGTTTATCAAATCCGTATGTATTTGGCCTGTAATCCAATGACGTCATGCCAGTTACGCATGCGCAGAAGCTCCTTAAAACGTGCAGAAGTGAAGGTGCGCTCACGAACCTTGTGCCAAGTTTCTGCGAGTCTGGTGGAGCAATAAGTAGTGCAGCGCAGGAGATTTAGTGCTGTGTATCTCAGATTACCGCATCTACATTACGTTGAACAGCATTCGAAGAAAAATAACCAGTAAATCCGCAAGGTATCAAAATTTAAGGTGTTCACGTCCTCTTGTGCTCTTACACAGCAGCCGCCACTGGTCCTGAACTGGAGTTTCGGTCTGGCACACAGTTCAAACTGCAAATGAAGTTTCACTTCACTACAGAGTGAAAATTTCATTCTGAAAATATGACCCTGGCTGTGGCTAAGCCATGCCATTGCAATATACATTGTAGTACGAGTGCTAGTCTTCCAAGTTTCACAGAAGAGCATGTGTGAAGTTTTTAAGGTAGGAGACGAAGTACTCATTAGGTCAGTTTCCTACTATTGCCGGTCGTATTAGTAATAATAAAAACAACAGGAACAAGGAAAAGCGATTCCCTGATGTTATTTGAACATTTACTCCGCGATCCCTGCGCTTTCCTTGGTACCTGGGGAAAGGAAAGGGACATTACGTCCAAGGCTTGAGTTGCGCCCCCTGCCCCCTTTGCTCCCAATCCTCTGGGCACCAGGAAGGTACCTAAGAAAAAAAAAAAAACGAAATTTCGGTAGAACACTTTGTAAGTAGGCTGTTTAGGTTTTTTTTATTGGTAACGCCACCTCTGTATGAAAATCACTGGCTGTGCTGTGTGCAGTCTGTGGCTGCTTTGCATTGTTGTAATACTCGCCATTGTAGTGTTAGGCAGCTGGCTCTGAACAGCGCGTAGCGTTGCGCAGTTGGAGGTGAGCCGCCAGCAGTGGTGGATGTGGGGAGAGAGATGGCGGAGTTTTGAAATTTGTCATGAACTGCTATATATATATATATATATATATATATATATATATATATATATATATATATATATATATATATATGATATCAAGGTAAATACATTGTTTGTTCTCTATTAACATCTTTCATTTGCTAACTATCCCTATCAGTAGTTAGTGCCTTCCATAGTTTGAATCTTTTATTTAGTTGGCAGTAGTGACGCTCGCTGTATTGCAGTAGGGGGAGTAACCAAGATTTTTGTGAGGTAAGTGATTTGTGAAAAGTACAGGTTAATGTTAGTCAGGGCCATTCTCTTGTAGAGATTATTGAAAGTCAGATTGCGTTGCGCTAAAAATATTGTGCGTCAGTTTAAGCACAGTAGTGTACTATTATTCAAAGGGGACATTTCATATGGTGACCCTGCCAGGATTCGAACCTGGAATCTTCTGATACTTTGTAAAGATGTTTAGACATTACTTGTTCTGTTTTGTTTTAATGCTCATGGGTGAAGTTGATGTTTCGAAAGTTACTCTCATCTTTTATGTATGTACTCATGTCATAATTCCTGTAACACTGATGTATATGTTATTTCAGTTCTTTTGTAAAGCCTGTATTACAAATGTTATCTGTATTGTTATGTTCTTTAATGATGTATTTTGTACCTTTGTAATTGTATTCTTATGTTATAAAATTGTAATTGACACCAGTTCATCATATTATTAACTTGTAAGTTACATTTCACTGCACACGTTTCTGTTGGTCATAGTATATGGACAATATGTGAGAAGTAGGGACTGTTAGTGTTTGCACGTGTGTTAATAATTCAGCAAGGGACTGGATAACAGCATTGCTGGTTCTAAGGACAATTCCAAAAACTTTGTGAGTGCACAAGTGGTGGTTTATGGACTTGCTATATTGTCCGCAAGACTCTTCAATGGTGATTGTGCACCTGCACAGTCACAACAGATGGCTGCTGGCCATTTCTACAAGGACTACAGTGGGTCTACACCTTTGCTGACTCACCAGTACCATTATTTCTACAAGGACTGCAGTGGGTCTGCACCTCTGGTGGCCCACCAGTACCGTAATCTCTACAAGGACTACAGTGGGTCTGCATCTTTGATGACCCACCAGTACCATTATTTCTACAAGGACTGCAGTGGGTCTGCGCCTCTGGTGGCCCACCAATACCGTAATCTCTACCAGGACTACAGTGGGTCTGCTCTGTGATGACCTACCAAACGATATTCTTCAAAACTTCGATTGACTCCGCTGTGGGTTTGCTCTGTTGTGGCCCATTACCTGTCAGCATGTCAAGAGTCAGCACTGTCTTTCCGTTGGAAGGACTACTTCTTCAATACTGCATGGAAATCCACTACTTCTGTGTGCAATTTCTTTTACTAATGAGACTTTGTGAAAAAAAAACTGTAATTACTATTATGATGGATGATCAGGACTATCTTTATGGACTGTGAGAAAATTTTAGCTTTTGACCAACATTGTATCAATAAGTGTGTGCATTTGATTTCCTTGTTATTGTAATTACGATTATGAAAAATTTTAACAAATATGTATTGCCCAGTGCCCAACACAATTTGTAAATTTTTTTGTGGGGAGCATGGGGGCTATGTAAGTAGGCTGTTTAGGTTTTTTTTATTGGTAACGCCACCTCTGTATGAAAATCACTGGCTGTGCTGTGTGCAGTCTGTGGCTGCTTTGCATTGTTGTAATACTCGCCATTGTAGTGTTAGGCAGCTGGCTCTGAACAGCGCGTAGCGTTGCGCAGTTGGAGGTGAGCCGCCAGCAGTGGTGGATGTGGGGAGAGAGATGGCGGAGTTTTGAAATTTGTCATGAACTGCTATATATATATACACTCCTGGAAATGGAAAAAAGAACACATTGACACCGGTGTGTCAGACCCACCATACTTGCTCCGGACACAGCGAGAGGGCTGTACAAGCAATCATCACACGCACGGCACAGCGGACACACCAGGAACCGCGGTGTTGGCCGTCGAATGGCGCTAGCTGCGCAGCATTTGTGCACCGCCGCCGTCAGTGTCAGCCAGTTTGCCGTGGCATACGGAGCTCCATCGCAGTCTTTAACACTGGTAGCATGCCGCGACAGCGTGGACGTGAACCGTATGTGCAGTTGACGGACTTTGAGCGAGGGCGTATAGTGGGCATGCGGGAGGCCGGGTGGACGTACCGCCGAATTGCTCAACACGTGGGGCGTGAGGTCTCCACAGTACATCGATGTTGTCGACAGTGGTCGGCGGAAGGTGCACGTGCCCGTCGACCTGGGACCGGACCGCAGCGACGCACGGATGCACGCCAAGACCGTAGGATCCTACGCAGTGCCGTAGGGGACCGCACCGCCGCTTCCCAGCAAATTAGGGACACTGTTGCTCCTGGGGTATCGGCGAGGACCATTCGCAACTGTCTCCATGAAGCTGGGCTACGGTCCCGCACACCGTTAGGCCGTCTTCCGCTCACGCCCCAACATCGTGCAGCCCGCCTCCAGTGGTGTCGCGACAGGCGTGAATGGAGGGACGAATGGAGACGTGTCGTCTTCAGCGATGAGAGTCGCTTCTGCCTTGGTGCCAATGATGGTCGTATGCGTGTTTGGCGCCGTGCAGGTGAGCGCCACAATCAGGACTGCATACGACCGAGGCACACAGGGCCAACACCCGGCATCATGGTGTGGGGAGCGATCTCCTACACTGGCCGTACACCATTGGTGATCGTCGAGGGGACACTGAATAGTGCACGGTACATCCAAACCGTCATCGAACCCATCGTTCTACCATTCCTAGACCGGCAAGAGAACGTGCTGTTCCAACAGGACAATGCACGTCCGCATGTATCCCGTGCCACCCAACGTGCTCTAGAAGGTGTAAGTCAACTACCCTGGCCAGCAAGATCTCCGGATCTGTCCCCCATTGAGCATGTTTGGGACTAGATGAAGCGTCGTCTCACGCGGTCTGCACGTCCAGCACGAACGCTGGTCCAACTGAGGCGCCAGGTGGAAATGGCATGGCAAGCCGTTCCACAGGACTACATCCAGCATCTCTACGATCGTCTCCATGGGAGAATAGCAGCCTGCATTGCTGCGAAAGGTGGATATACACTGTACTAGTGCCGACATTGTGCATGCTCTGTTGCCTGTGTCTATGTGCCTGTGGTTCTGTCAGTGTGATCATGTGATGTATCTGACCCCAGGAATGTGTCAATAAAGTTTCCCCTTCCTGGGACAATGAATTCACGGTGTTCTTATTTCAATTTCCAGGAGTATATATATATATATATATATATATATATATATATATATATGATGATATCAAGGTAAACACATTGTTTGTTCTCTATTAATATCTTTCATTTGCTAACTATCCCTATCAGTAGTTAGTGCCTTCCATAGTTTGAATCTTTTATTTAGTTGGCAGTAGTGACGCTTGCTGTATTGCAGTAGGGGGAGTAACCAAGATTTTTGTGAGGTAAGTGATTTGTGAAAAGTACAGGTTAATATTAGTCAGGGCCATTCTCTTGTAGAGATTATTGAAAGTCAGATTGCGTTGCGCTAAAAATATTGTGCGTCAGTTTAAGCACAGTAGTGTACTATTATTCAAAGGGAACGTTTCAACTTGCCTGCGAAAGTCAAGGTCGAGTCTCGGTCTGGCACACAGTTTCAATCTGCAGGAAGTATCAAGAATGACCTCTGGTTTTTTTTTCTTTCCTCTGGATCCTACCCTGCTCCAACAAACTATGATAATCTACTGACAGGTGGAGACCAAGTTTTTTCACATAATCTGTGTAGAGTCAAACAAGCACATGAGACCCAGTTTGGCCGGTTCTCGTATATTTTCTATTCAACAATCATTTTGATTAGTGTATGGTTTTTCAGCGCTCATGGCAGATGAGTGTCAGAACTGACTCAATAGGTAATGAACGATGCTAAAAGCGTATCGAATATCTCCACACAATTTTTAAAACGCCATTTGGCACGTCAAAGTACCCGTTTTTAGCAGAATCGTCATAGTACGTCATTTAATTTAACATTCTTCGGCCTCTCTCAATAATTTTTAATAGCACGGTAGCCACAGAATTCAGCAAAATTTATCGTTATTAAATTGAGATATACAATTTAAATCTTTAAAATTTTAGCAGTTCTTGGAATTAAAAAAAATAATTACGGAAAAAGAGAAAAAATCGACTGGTGTCGGTACAAGTCACTACACGAAGATATTATTTTACTTTTCAACTATACTTCAGTTACCGGCGAAGTCAAACTGCTGTTTCTCAACGCCATGCTTCATCGGTGATCGTTATCAGTGTTCGCGCGATGCTCAGTCACAGTCACTAATTGCGTCCTTCGCACCTGTTATGACACCACATCTCGTAATCAGGTTACGTTGGCGCGATTACGTCATCGTAGAGTTAAGCGAACTCATTTCCGCTGAATCTCAGCACGAACAGTTGCGAAACGAACATCGGCGTCTTGCCCTTTGGTACCTTGATTGCAGTAGAATAAACAATGTATAAATATTAGCGAGAATTTCGCAAACAGTGACAGCAGACATTATATGTGCATATTTGAAGTGTCTTCTTGTGCAATCTTATGCGAGGCATTAATAATCAGTTGAACTCTATTTCACTGCAGTAAAAGGCAAAAGGCAAGGCAAAAGATTATCAAATTGACATAGACGATAAATTTGTAAGTACTTCGAGATTATCACAATTGAATTGGTCGACCTTGAACGCAAATATGTGAGCAAACCGCGCTTAATTCTGCTTGTAGAATTTGAGCCAAAAGAATTAAACTGCGGCTCTTGGCCAATCAGAACAAAGCACACTATGTCAGCGAACACACCGTCTAATAGAGGGTTGCAAATCAGTTTGTTTGACACAGTTATTGATTTCGCACATGTGTGTGATTGTGCAAAATTTGGCAAGTACAAAAAACGAATGCTGGTAGGGAGGGAGGGAGGGAGGGAGGGGAAGGAAACGCTACATATATACCTGTTCGTCTGTTACAGCAACTGTGTTGTCGTTGATGGACTTAATACAATTTGTATTTTATTTTATTTTAAAAACAATTATCTTACTATACTACTTTTGCCAGTTACAGCCTGATCGCATTTAACAGTCTTTCTGTAAAAACACCCGCGTTGACCGTACATCACCTCGTCACAGGTTTTGGAAATAAGGTGGTAATGATGACATACGATGTTGGTATTTGACCATTCTGCTTAGAAAGTAATGCCTTTAGATCATACGTCTGTTGTAGGTATTGTACGTCTGTTGTAGGTAATGATAAGTCAGCTGTACTGTCGCTGCCGTAATCGTGAGCTCGTTTTTGTGACACTGCAGTACCTGATTACGCCCATTTTGAAATACGTGACGCTTAACGTATTTACGCGTTATCTATCCGAATGAACCGCTAACTGTCGCAGCGGCGTTATGGGACACCAAAAGTTTGTTTTCAAAATTTCGTACAGTTTTCACCAAATTTAAGAATTTAAATACGGTCATAATCAACCCAGTAAGAGCTTTAACCCCTTGTTTCCCATTTCACACACTAAGACTAGTACATACGTTCAAGACTTGTACATGTCATCAGGCAGAGTAACTCAAGGCGCTCAGATTACTTACACTATATTCACCTAGCATTTGAGAGTGAGAGCACTTAGTGACTTCGTACAAACTTTCCAAATAATTTCAAACTTCTTAGAAAATTTTTCTCGCCGACACGCCACAGAAACTGTTGAAGAGAAAAAAGTCTACACTATTACATTACCGCTCTTCATGCAGTATCAGGCCTAACGTTTTAAATTATTACATTTTTACTGCTACTTCTATTCGCAATTGTTGACACAACTCACTGTTGTTGTTGTTGTTGTGGTCTTCAGTCATGAGACTGGTTTGATGCAGCTCTCATGACGCCACTGAATGTGCCTACATAACTATACATTTTACGAGACATATTTCAGGACATAAGACATGATGTCATAAAGCAATGCGACGCGTGAAAAACTAGTTTATGCTTAAAATGAAGATCAGAGTGCCCCTAATATATTCGATAGGTAATGAGAGCACTTAACGACCTTCAACAAACATTACACATTATGTATTCTTATGTAACTCACGAAATCATTTCCGAAGTTACGCGTTGTTTCGCTCTCGTATCAGTTATATAAGCGACGGTGAGTATGTAAGCTAGTAATTTTACGAGGTGACTATTTGTAGTGCAAAAGAGACTCATGTAAAAAAAAAAAATGTACCCAGACCCGGTACGTTTGTAATAAGGCAACGTATTTAAAAATGCCTCGATTAATTACATTAGTGCAGAAGTACAGCTTTTAGGGGTAACTATGCCTCATATAGTACTGGATGTGAGGTTTTGTGATCAGAGCGATGCATACCAGCCGTTTCTTCCTTCCTTATTGGTGCACTATAGTGCCTACAATTTTGATCCATCCCCCCATGATGAGTTATTTATGGATATCGTAGTCAGTTAATAAAGCCTTCCACGTATCACACGTAAATGTACGACTCTCCGTATCTCGTAAAACCTTTAAATAACGCCGTGGTTGAGAGTCTTCCAGTGTCTTGGAATCTGAATGAGACGGGTGACTAAATGGCTCCCTAGCTATCAAGACCGTCTGGGGTTTTGCATCCAAGTTCCGTTGGACATAAGATTGCTCAGAGGCTGCCGTTTGAGCTCATTTAAAGCTATGCGCTAAATCAGACTTACGTTTGTAATAGTTTTAAATATGGCTGTCGAGCGTAACGTCCGATGTTTTTGTTGTATGTCCACCAAAATTCTCCATCTACGCCAGATGGTGTAATAACTCAATATCATAAACCACGCGGACAATAACACTGGATTTCTATTTTCAAGGAGTAATCTATACATAATACGTAACATACTGAGTTAGTTTCATAATTAATAATATTGGTTTTAGTATGGGAGTACGGATAAAGTATGTTCAGAACTTAGTAAATGTTGAACTGGTGACGTTGAACCATATTACGTATAACATATCAACCAATAAAAACATTTTCACTAATATAATAAAGTTCAAAACTGAAATAGTTAATAACTTTTCCAAAAAGTAAATATTTGTTTTTCATTTGCGTATTGTTCTTCAAATCAATAGCCGGCCGAATTGGCCGTGCGGTTAAAGGCGCTGCAGTCTGGAACCGCAAGACCAGGTTCGAATCCTGCCTCGGGCATGGATGTTTGTGATGTCCTTAGGTTAGTTAGGTTTAACTAGTTCTAAGTTATAGGGGACTAATGACCTCAGCAGTTGAGTCCCATAGTGCTCAGAGCCATTTGAACCATTTTTTTTCAAATCAATACTTACCTTTGTATTACCCTTTTTGACATCGCTTCGGTGACTTGCACGTCGGTGATGATAAAATTATGATGAGGACGCACATACTCGTACATCCAGAAGCGAGCAGAAAGAAACCAACGCGTGCAGGAATCGTATCCATAAACCCATGATAGAATAACAGCAACGCAAACCACATGACCACGAGCTATTAATCCAGAGGAGAACGCAATATACAGGGCGCATCAAAAAGAATCACCCGATTTGACACATCTATATTTCTGAAACTAATAAGGATTTACAATGAATCTCACACTACGGTCAGCATGTGTGTTTTTTTTTAATTCACCAAAAACAGTAACAAAAATGGCTACAACGAAATGACATAAATAAGGTGACAGATAATTGCAGTCATAAATTGCAGCATTCAAAAAATGAGTCTTTAGCAGTAGCACAATTTAGCACCTTCACTGTCACCTTCAACTGGTGGCAGATCAGCATGGACATTATCTTCTTCTGCAGCCGGTTCCTCATCATCATTTCCCAAACCCAAATTAATCAGTCAGTAAATCCTTGATGTGTGTTCCTTCCAGGGTAAATTACATGGACAGAATAGAAGTCCCGAACAGCGACATCGCAAAATATTTCACTGCCTTGTTATTTTTGTCAGTTTCAGCCTTCTAAACTCATCTATAGGAAGTTCAAGATCTTCCTTTATATCAGACACCAGATGTTTCTCGCCATATTCTTGTATCTGCTGTACTACTGATATATTTTTCATGTGTGACTTGCAGGTGAAGTTAGGGTCGGGAACGTTACCCAACCCATTCCCTCTCTACTAGGAATACAGTTCCTAACCTATACCCATTCGGTTGAAGACAATTCGGAGCTTGTCACCATTTTTCTTTGTTGAGTTACAGCTTCCATAGCTGCTGTTATGCCACGTCTCAGTTCATTCATTGTTGTTGGTAACGGAGGCACTTAAACAGTCTTTTGTAGACCACCACAAGAAATTATCACAATACAGTCATGTCCGGTGACCTTGGAGGCCAACCCTGTAAGTTGAATCATTTCGTCCAATGCGACCCATCCGTCGTTCATTAATCCTTTGATTAAAAAATTCCAGCAATTCCAGATTCCAGTGTGGCGGTGCCCATCTTATAGGTAAATGAATTCGTTCGAATCAGTCTCAGATATGGGAAAAGAAAGTACTCAAGCCTATCGAGATATGTGCTTCCTGTAACAGGGTTCTCCGCAAAGAAAAAAGGACCATACATCTTTTACCGTGAATGTGCACGAAACACACAAAATTTTGGAGAGCCCCTCTGCCCCTCTCATGATGCACAACTTTATATGGTTATCTGTATCCCTTATACTCACATTATTACGGTTCACCTTTCCATTTAAATGGAATTTTGCCTCGTCACTAAACACTAAGCGAGGAAGAAAACTGTCATCCTCCATCTGGCTAAGAACGAAATTACAGAATTCCACACGAGGTAGCCGTGCGGACTTAGGCGCCTTCCCACAGTTCGAGCGGCTACCTCTGTCGGAGGTTCGAATCCTCCCTCGGGCATGGGTGTGTGTGTGTGTTTTGTCCTTAGCCTAAGTTAGTTTAAGTTAGATTAAGTAGTTTGTAAGCCTAGTGACCGATGACCTTAGCAGTTTGGTCCAATAGGAACTTACCACAAATTTCCAAATATCCATACATTGTTGTTTGTCACCTTTAAGAAGAGCTTGCAGTAGCTGAATTTTGTATGGTTACATTTGTAAATGTCGACGCAACACACGCCAGACGTAGATAGGGTGCACGCTGAGCCGTCGAGCTGCAGGGCGAACGGATTTCTGCGGACACCTTGTGAAACTAGACGGTAGCGATCGACATCTGTGTCAGACACTCGAGGACTGCCCGGCGATTTGCCTTTACAGAAACAACCAATTTCTCAGAATTGTTTGTGCCATCGTCTAATGCTCTATGCTGTGGTAAGATCCGCACCATACTTAGTACGTAAGTCACGCTTAACACATTACTGACCCGCACTGCGCAACACGTAGAACTCAAAACTCTTTTTGTTCTCCCGACACCATTTTTACTAGAACTGAAGTCGGTGCACACTGCTGCTACCTAGCGGGAACAATGTAAAACTCGAGAGTTTTCTCTTTCCAACACTGCATTATTCATACACGTATCTGAAACAATATAGTACTTACGATTTTTTAAATCAGATGATTCTTTTTGTTGCATCCTGTAGAACGTATGAGCGACGCATGACACTCAACGGCTGAAATGTGACGAGCTTGTGATTGATATCGGCATGGAGGTATGAACTAAACACGTAGAGTATTGTAAAAGCGTTGAATTCATTACGTTGAATCGTGTCATGTGGACCATATCAAAAGATTAAATCATTTTCACCATTAGTATGATAAAGTTCAAAAGTCAAAAACAAGCAGCTTTTTCAAAGGGTAAATATTGTTCCGCGTTCCTCTTCGTATTCTTCAACTCAATAAACATGTTGTTCTATACTCTTTGTTAAGCAGCCTATTTTCTCCTTGAACGTTTCAAGCTACCTTCACGCCAAATATTATAAAAATCGCTTCAGCGGTATAGTCGTGAAAGCGTAATAGACAGAGGTACTTTCGCATTTATAATATTAGTATGTATTTAGAAATTTGAAGTTGTTTTATTCTTGAGAGTTCCATTCGTCAAAGAATCGGTAGTGAATGTTTTACTGTTATTTATCAATAACAGCGGTTCTCACACATTTACTCAGACGGAACATCTTAAATCCTAGTACTCTGATGAGCCACCTTTTTTATGTTGAAGGTAAATAAAATTAAAAAAAACGAGAAAAACTTGTTTAATTCAGTTACTACTTCAATTTTAAATAACACAAAAATCATAATAATATTTTAATAATGTAGTTAGTATCGTAGAATGTCGAGGAAACGCCATATTGTCAACAGCTATTCGCGGAGCACTTCTTCACTTTCCCCGGAACATTAGTGTACTGCTGAATATAGTTTGGGGAGGGAGTGTGTGAAATCTTATGGGACTTAACTGCTAAGGTCATCAGTCCCTACGCTTACACACTACTTATCCTAAATAATCCTAAGGAAAAACACACACACCCATGCCCGAGGGAGGACTCGAACCTCGGCCGGGACCAGCCGCACAGTCCCCGACTGCAGCGCCTGAGACCGCTCAGCTAATCCCCCGCGGCTATAGTTTGTGGAACCTATCTCTGCAATGTCCAGCTCCGCTTCACAGATGAAACAGATTCAGCTCAGCGATCGACAGGATACTCACATCAAAGCACACAGTCCTCGAAATGTGTGAACATGATATCGTGCGCACGCGTTCTTTCACCAGTGACCCAAAGATTTCCATACATTGCACACTCGTAAACAGCTTTGGTACATCGACGCTTGTAGCAGAGAGCACAGCTGACTTCTCAATATTAATCATTGTCTTTCTGCAGTTCGCGCCATACTTTGGACATATTGATTTTACACTCGCAACAACAAGGGGGTGGGGGGGAGGTGTTTTCCCCATGCTCACCTTTTGAAAGTACCGTAATCTAGTCTGTCATTTGATGTTCTAAAATTTTGAAAAAGATATTTATTGTTTCTAATGATTTCTTTTTTCTAATATGTGTTTTAAATTTCCCAGTAAAACCTAGAAAATTTAATCATAGTAGTGTATGTGACTTTTTGCAACTAATGTCATATTCATATTTCCAAGTTCAGGACACTTCTTACACATCTATATATCGTTAAAAAGTATGTTTTGAATTAATGTCAACGGAAACTAACGAAACTGGTATTGGTTTTCAATTTGTTTGGCGGCATTAAAATACCGCTCCATATAGCGTAAACATTACAGAAAGTGCGACGATTTTTCTGAGATTGTGCTAGATGATATTTTCAAGTTCTGTATCCTACTCGTAAATCAGAATCTACTTAAAATGTGATATTTGAATGTACTGGCATTTATTCCTGAACATAATGAATAAAAAAGGCAAAACTTATGTTTGTAGGTTTCCTGGAGCTATATCGTTACATAACCACTCGTACAAAATGAATAATTATTTATTGATACAAACAAGTTGCACGTTGCAGCAACAAGGTAAGCCCATAGGATGTTGAATGGACGACCGCCAGTATCAAATCATGCATTACGGCGGTACGCAAAATTTCACCTCATCCTCTCACATGTCCGTTTTTAATGTCATACAGTGAATCCTAGTGGCCAGTAGCTCTTAAGCTTGGATTTCACACTGTACCTTCTTTATGAACCCCATAGGCAATGATTTATGGATGTGATATACAGTGATGGAACTGGCCATGCGTGACAAATCTGTGGTTAAGTTCCAAATGCACACGTGTTTGAAAATCTACTGGTCTCACATCGTTTTGAAACCGCTTTCTCAGGAGTAGCAACATATCTTAAATGAACTAATTTCGAAATCACATCTATTACCACATCATGTCGCGAGTGTAACCATTATCTATTACCCAGATGATCGCAGCAACTGGAACGTCAGATTCGGATTAGTTACATTCTCGAAACGAAGATAAAATTACGGACTGCATATCAGAAAGTGTCTGAAGTTGGTGTCAGGTCACTAAATTTAAATGGTTTAAATGGCTCTGAGCACTATGGGAATTAACTTCTGAGGTCATCAGTCCCCTAGAACTTAGAACTACTTAACCCTAACTAACCTAAGGACATCACACACATCCATGCCCGAGGCAGGATTCGAACCTGCGACCGGACCGGTCGCGCGGTTCCAGACTGTAGCGCCTAGAACCGCTCGGTCACTCCGGCCGGTCACTAAATTCGACAGCATATAAATTTGCCATCAATATGTTAAGCTAAGTGTAAAAATAAAAAGTAACATAGGGGAACAACAGCATTCATTATTTCTGTTTTAATCATTTAGTAGCTGTCTGCCCCACCAACTTTTTCTGCGTCGAAGTTACAACACTATTATGGCTTTACTATGGATAACAAAAACAATAAATTGTAGAGCATTAATACATACAGTCAGTCAGTATCGATTTGAAATTTCTGTATACCAATCGCTACCTTGTATTTTGGATTAGAACGGTGTGTTCGTAATTTACTGTTCTTTTTGTAAATGAATTATTTTATCTGAATTGATTAATTGATTCTAGTTCCTGAATGTCACTTATCGAAGCAGATACGCAACCGAACAATTCCTACTTCTCATTTTATATTATAGTTTCATTCTGAAAAGATCGTAACTGGCTACCTGTAAAGCAGTAGCTATACAGGTAGCTCTGATAGTTCATGAAGGGAACTGGTAATGATAAAATGTAGCTTATGCCAATAAGATTGTTGTAGTAAATCTAGAGGTCAAAACTAAGGTCAGAAATAAAATCTCTGTTGGGGACTGTTGTTTGAGCGACGTTGTAACTCAATAAAAGGATAAGTCCAAGAAGGAGCGAAAATGTTAACATAACAAATAGGTGAACTGACACAGAGTAGAATATACAACTGTTTATTCATCTAGCGATAGAAATAAAAAGACAACACACTGAAAAGTTACTGGATCTACTAATTCCAGAACGCGGCTATGTATACCTCTTATTCTACGGTGGCCACCTACCTGGAAAAATCTAAATATAATAGATGGTTCTGTTATAGCTGGCGAAGCGAATAGTTTCATGAAACTGAAGATAACTGTGTTAGTAAAACTTCTTTCCATGTTGGTGATGTTACTGTATGTAACCTGAACTGAGAATATGTAAGTTGATTCTAAAGGTTTCCAACTGAATTTAGAGCTGTGAAACAACGACGTGCGCCTGAAAAGTTGGGTTAATCGTCTCACGTAATAACGGAAACTATAGCTACAAACAAAATACCTTTACGGTCATTCAAAGTAGTCATCAGCAGCTACGACACACTTTTGACATGGGTTGTAAGGCTGTTGGAACTGTCAGTTAACACCTCTTCTGGAATCACTCGTCAGTCGTCACGCGCTGTTGGATATCCGTACCATTACATGAGACGAGACCTCGTGCTATTAATATAGGGTTGCTGCAGCTAGATGGGGCCTCGTCGGGCCACTGAGATTGGGGTGTAGGTTGTTGTTGTTGTGGTCTTCAGTCCTGAGACTGGTTTGGTGCAGCTCTCCATGCTACTCTATCCTGTGTAAGCCTCTTCATCTCCCAGTACCTACTGCAGCCTACATCCTTCTGAATCTGCTTAGTGTATTCATCTCTTGGACTCTCTCTACGATTTTTACCCTCCATGCTGCCTCCAGTACTAAATTGGTGATCCCTTGATGCGTCAGAACATGTCCTACCAACCGATCCCTTCTTCTAGTCAAGTTGTGCCACAAACTCTTCTTCTCCCAAATTCTATTCAATATCTCCTCATTAGTTATGTGATCTACCCATCTAATCTTCAGCATTCTTCTGTAGCACCACATTTCGAAAGCTTCTATTCTCTTCTTGTCTAAACTATTTATCGACCATGTTTCACTTCCATACATGGCTACACTCTACATCTACATCTACATCTACATCCATACTCCGCAAGCCACCTGACGGTGTGTGGCGGAGGGTACTATGAGTACCTGTATCGGTTCTCCCTTCTATTCCAGTCTCGTATTGTTCGTGGAAAGAAGGATTGTCGGTATGCATCTGTGTGGGCTCTGATCTCTCTGATTTTATCCTCATGGTCTCTTCGCGAGATGTACGTAGGAGGGAGCAATAGACTGCTTGACTCTTCAGTGAAGGTATGTTCTCGAAACTTTAACAGAAGCCCGTACCGAGCTGCTGAGTGTCTCTCCTGCAGAGTCTTCCACTGGAGTTTATCTATCATCTCCGTAACGCTTTCCCGATTACTAAATGATCCTGTAACGAAGCGCGCTGCTCTCCGTTGGATCTTCTCTATGTCTTCTATCAACCCTATCAGGTACGGATCCCACACTGCTGAGCAGTATTCAAGCAGTGGGCGAACAAGCGTACTGTAACCTACTTCCTTTGTTTTCGGATTGTATTTCTTTAGGATTCTTCCAATGAATCTCAGTCGGGAATCTGCTTTACCGACGATCAACTTTATATGATCATTCCATTTTAAATCACTCCTAATGCGTACTCCCAGATAATTTATGGAATTAACTGCTTCCAGTTGCTGACCTGCTATTTTGTAGCTAAATGATAAGGGATCTATCTTTCTATGTATTCGCAGCACATTACACTTGTCTACATTGAGATTCAATTGCCATTCCCAGCACCATGCGTCAATTCGCTGTAGATCCTCCTGCATTTCAGTACAATTTTCTATTGTTACAACCTCCCGATACACCACAGCATCATCTGCAAAAAGCCTCAGTGAACTTCCGATGTCATTCACCAAGTCATTTATGTATATTGTGAATAGCAACGTTCCTATGACAATCCCCTGCGGCACACCTGAAATCACTCTTACTTCGGAAGGCTTCTCTCCATTGAGAATGACATGCTGCGTTCTGTTATCTAGGAACTTCTCAATCCAATCACACAATTGGTCTGATAGTCCATATGCTCTTACTTTGTTCAGTAAACGACTGTGGGGAACTGTATCGAACGCCTTGCGGAAGTCAAGAAACACAGCATCTTTCTGTGAACCCGTGTCTATGGCCCTCTGAGTCTCGTGGACGAATAGCGCGAGCTAGGTTTCACACGACCGTCTTTTTCGAAACCCATGCTGATTCCTACAGAGTAGATTTCTAGACTCCAGAAAAGTCATTATACTCGAACATAATACGTGTTCCAAAATTCTACAACTGATCGACGTTAGAGATATAGGTCTATAGTTCTGCACATCTGTTCAATGTCCCTTCTTGAAAACGGGGATTACCTGTGCCCTTTTCCAATCCTTTGGAACGCTACGTTCTTCTAGAGACCTACGGTACACCGCTGCAAGAAGGGGGGCAAGTTCCTTAACGTACTCTGTGTAAAGTCAAACTGGTATCCCATCAGGTCCAGCGGCCTTTCCTCTTTTGAGCGATTTTAATTGTTTCTCTATCCCTCTGTCGTCTATTTCGATATCTACCATTTGGTCATCTGTGCGACAATCTACAGAAGGAACTACAGTGCAGTCTTCCTCTGTGAAACAGCTTTGGAAAAATACATTTAGTATTTCGGCCTTTAGTCTGTCATACTCTGTTTCAGTACCATTTTGGTCACAGAGTGACTGGACATTTTGTTTTGATCCACCTACCGCTTTGACATGAGACCAAAATTTCTTAGGATTTTCTGCCATGTCAGTACATAGAACTTTACTTTCGAATCATTGAACGCCTCTCACATAGCCCTCCTCACACTACATTTCGCTTCGCGTAATTTTTGTTTGTCTGCAAGGCTTTGGCTATGTTTATGTTTGCTGTGAAGTTCCCTTTGGTTCCGCAGCAGTTTTCTAACTCGGTTGTTGTACCACGGTGGCTCTTTTCCATCTCTTACGATCTTGCTTGGCACATACTCATCCAACGCATATTGTACGATGGTTTTGAACTTTGTCCACTGATCCTCAACACTATCTGTACTTGAGACAAAACTTTTGTGTTGAGCCGTCAGGTACTCCGTAATCTGCTTTTTGTCACTTTTGCTAAACAGAAAAATCTTCCTACCTTTTTTAATATTTCTATTTACGGCTGAAGTCATCGATGCCGTAACCGCTTCATGATCGCTGATTCCCTGTTCTGCGTTAACTGTTTCAAATAGTTCGGGTCTGTTTGTCACCAGAAGGTCTAATATGTTATCGCCACGAGTCGGTTCTCTGTTTAACTGCTCAAGGTAGTTTTCAGATGAAACATTTAAAAAAATTTCACTGGATACTTTGTCCCTGCCACCCGTTATGAACGTTTGAGTCTCCCAGTCTATATCCGGCAAATTGAAGTCTCCACCCAGAACTATAACATGGTGGGGAAATCTACTCGAAATATTTTCCAAATTATCCTTCAGGTGCTCAGCCACAACAGCTGCTGAGCCAGGGGGCCTGTAGATACATCCAATTACCATGTCTGAGCCTGCTTTAACCGTGACCTTCACCCAAATCATTTCACATTTCGGATCTCCGTCAATTTCCTTCGATACTATTGCACTTCTTATCGCTATAAACACGCCTCCCCCTTCACTGTCCAGCCTGTCTCTGCGGTATACATTCCAATCTGAGTTTAGGATTTCATTACTGTTTACGTCTGGTTTCAGCCAACTTTCTGTCCCTATGGGCGTTGTGACCGTTTATTAATGAGAGCAGTTCTGGGACCTTTCTACAGACGCTCCTGCAGTTTACTATTAGCACATTAATATTGTTATTCCCTGTTGCATTTTGCCTACTCCTACCTTGCCGCGTCTCAGGAGGCGTCTTGTCGGGCCTAGGGATGGAATTCTCTAACCTAAAAAACCCCCATGTGCACTCCACACGTACTCCGCTACCCTTGTAGCCCCTTCCGGCGTGTAGTGCACGCCTGACCTATTCAGGGGGACCCTACATTTCTCCACCCGATAGCGGAGGTCGAGAAATTTGCGCCCCAGATCACCGCAGAATCGTCTGAGCCTCTGGTTTAAGCCTTCCACTCGGCTCCAAACCAGAGGACCGCGATCGGTTCTGGGAACGATACTAGAAATAGTTAGCTCTGATTCCACCCCGCGAGCGAGGCTTTCCGCCTTCACCAATTCCGCCAACCGCCTGTACGAACTGAGGGTGACCTCTGAACCCAGACGCCAGGAGTCATTGGTGCCGACATGAGCAACAATTTGCAGTCGGGTGCACCCAGTGCTCTCTATCGCCGCCGGTAGGGCCTCCTCCACATCTCGGATGAGACCCCCTGGCAAGCAGACAGAGTGAACACTGGCCTTCCTCCCCGACCATTCCGCTATTTCCCTAAGGGGTTCCATCACCAGCCTAACGTTGGAGCTCCCAATAACTAATAAACCCCTCCCCCCGTGTGCCTTCTCGGACCTTGCTGAAGGAGCAGCCACATGCCCACTCACAGGCAGAGCGGGCGATGACACACGGCCAGCCTCCACATTGACCCTCCGCCTCGTGCGCCGCGAACAACGCTGAACCCGCCACTCCCCTTGGGGAGAGGGTGGCCCAACCGCGCCCGGTACCCGCGAAGATGTCTCGACAGCAGGGACAGTGGGTGAAGCATGTACCTCCATACAAATACATTCAGAAACGACTTCCTGACACTTAAATCAATACTCGATGTTAACAAATTTCTCTTCTTCAGAAACGATTTCCTTGCCATTGCCAGTCTACATTTTATATCCTCTCTACTTCGACCATCATGAGTTATTTTGCTCCCCAAATTGCATAACTCCTTTACTACTTTAAGTGTCTCATTTCCTAATCTAATTCCCTCAGCATCACCCGACTTAATTCGACTACATTCCATTATCCTCGTTTTGCTTTTGTTGATGTTCATCTTATACCCTCCTTTCAAGACACTGTCCATTCCGTTCAGCTGCTCTTCCAAGTCCTTTGCGGTCTCTGACAGAATTACAATGTCATCGGCAAACCTCAAAGTTTTTATTTCTTCTCCATGGATTTTAATACCTACTCGGAACTTTTCTTTCGTTTCCTTTACTGCTTGCTCAATATACAGATTGAATAGCATCGGGCAGAGGCTACAACCCTGCCTCACTCCCTTCTCAACCACTGCTTTCCTTTCATGTCCCTCGACTCTTATAACTGCCATCTGCTTTCTGTACAAATTGTAAATAGCCTTTCGCTCCCTGTATTTTACCTGTGCCGCCTTCAGAATTTGAAAGAGGGGTGTAGGTATGAAGTAAAAGCTATATTTAATATGTTGTTGTGGTCTTCAGTCCTGAGACTGGTTTGATGCAGCTCTCCATGCTACTCTATCCTGTGCAAGCTTCTTCATCACCCAGTACCTAATGCAACCTACCTCCTTCTGAATCTGCTTGGTGTATTCATCTCTTGGTCTCCCTCTACGATTTTTACCCTCCACGCTGACCTCCAACGCTAAATTTGTGATCCCTTGATGCCTCAAAACATGTCCTACCAACCGATCCCTTCTTCTCGTCAAGTTGTGCCACAAACTCCTCTTCTCCCCAATTCTATTCAATACCTCCTCATTAGTTATGTGATCTACCCATCTAATCTTCAGCATTCTTCTGTAGCACCACATTTCGAAAGCTTCTATTCTCTTCTTGTCCAAACTGTTAATCGTCCATGTTTCACTTCCATACATGGCTACACTCCATACAAATACTTTCAGAAACGACTTCCTGACACTTAAATCAATACTCGATGTTACCAAATTTCCCTTCTTCAGAAACGATTTCCTTGCCACTGCTAGTCTACATCTTATATCCTGTCTACTTCGACCATCGTCAGTTATTTTACTCCCTAAATAGCAAAACTTCTTTACTACTTTAAGTGTCTCATTTCCTAATCTAATTCCCTCAGCATCACCCGATTTAATTCGACTACATTCCATTATACTCGTTTTGCTTTTGTTGATGTCCATCTTATACCCTCCTTTCAAGACACTGTCCATTCCGTTCAGCTGCTCTTCCAAGTCCTTTGCTGTCTTTGACAGAATTACAATGTCATCGGCGAACCTCAAAGTTTTATTGTTTAATATAACAACGTTTTATTTAGAACACAACTGCCTGGTGAAGTGGCGGCAGTGGTTATTGGTACGTTACATTTTTCAAAATATTTCACCTTTTTCAACACGTCTTTATTCCCCTTTTACGAACTTATAAAATTCCATGTAAGTCAGCTTGTAGTTAAACTAGCATGGTAAGACTGGGTCTACAGTCCCTGGTAGGAGTCGCTTTCTTTCATCTGTCCACTGGCCCGAGATTACAGACAATACTCTTTCCGCAGTAGCGTTGCGTGCAGGAATAGTAAAGGAACAATCGCATAATTTTAGAAGTTGGCATTGACGTTCTGGATTTTCGGTTTCCTTAAGGAAGTAAATCCGCATTCTTTCCCATGGAGTATTTAGACTTCCATTGTTCGGGGTCACGCTTAGTTTCTAAAAAAATCTCTTCAGTTAAAAATATTTCTAAAAACGATTGTCGCCTGAAATCTTCTCACCATTTTTAGTGAGGTATACAATAGTGTTTCCAATCATTACCTAATCTGGGTTTACAGACAGCGTCATACAATCAGGTACTGGACTTTTGTAAAAGGAGATAGGCCATTTTTCTAAGTAATCTAAGGCTGTGGAGCAGAAAGTCATTGTCTCTTCGTCATATTTGGAAATAAAATTAATTATTACTAGCTTAGGATCCTTGTTCTTTAATTTATTCAAATTCATCTTGTTTGTAAGCCAATAAAACTTTCAGTCTACCTATCATTCAGACATGCTTGAATGTAGATTGATATATTTCTTATCTGAATTATCTAGGCTTTATTCTCCTCCACGAATCTTACAATTTTTTTCAAACAGAGACAAGCTTGACAGCAGAAACATGAAGTAAATTTCACTGACCAGATTACTGAACAAATTGAAATTATTTTAGGTGGCCTTTTCTCTTAACTGCGGCGTTAACGACAGCCATCTTGTTTTTGAGTGAGATAGAAGAGTTTGATCATTGACACCAGCGTATAAACAGAGTTCTTTGAGTTTTTCCGTCTTTGGCGTGTATATTGGAAAATAATTAAATATTTTCATGACGATTATTTCAATGTCGACAGTTATGACCTGAGCAGCACTTTATATATATTTTTTCCTAATTCTTCTTTCATTTGGTGGAAAACCGTCCGCTGGCCGCGTCGATGAAGCCCTAATAAGTTGGTGTCGTCTCCACAAATGCGTTTAATTTAAGCAACGGAAATTGCAGTTGTCTTAAAGTTTCTAGGCAAGACTTTGCAATTAGCTCCGATGTTTCCTTATTCAGCGAATCAAATTTCAAGAGCTTCTGTTAGATTCCGTCAGTTTCAGTAAATTATTGAATAACTAAAGGAAACATACTTTCACTCTTGTGGTTCGATGCGTCGGTGCCTATGACGTAAAATGAAACTTCTTGCAAATGTTGTATGCATTCGGACTCAGAGTGTCGTGCGAGAATATTTTTAACAATCACTGTAGCTTTGATCCTGGCTGTAGACAGCTTTGCAGAGTCTTCGGAGTGAGGATACAGTGCATCATTCAGCTTATGGTATAGTCAAGAGAACTGAAGGACTGATGATGGCTGGTAAATTTATAATCTGTTGTTAGTTCTGCAGCGGCAACGAGCAATCCGTCCTGGGCATCAAATGGCTCTGAGCACTATGCGACTTAACTTCTGCGGTCATGAGTCGCCTAGAACTTAGAACTAATTAAACCTAACTAACCTAAGGACATCACACACATCCATGTCCGAGGCAGGATTCGAACCTGCGACCGTAGCGGCCGCGCGGTTCCAGACTGTAGCGCCTTTAACCGCTTGGCCACCACGGCCGGCCCTGGGCACCTTATTTAATCATGAATGTAGAAATAGGCTTTAATGTCGATGAAACCGCTAATCAGTTGATTCTTTGTAGAAATGTGATGCTTCACATCTGCCTTATCTTCGTGAGTTGATGCGATAAAACAGCTACAAATATCACACAATGATTTCTGATCGATGTGTCCTTTCTTGACAAATGACCACTGTTTAGTGCAATCATCCGAAGAGTGACATTTATTCTTTCCATTCTTAGGCACTTCCGAAAGCTACGATGGATAAATTTCTTAGACGGTAAACAGTCGAAAATCAGACTTTAGTCATCGAAGTACACGTCACTGTTCACATCACACCCTATACACCTGCAGTAAACCAACTCGCACTCGTTGTTGATATTATGTTTCGAAAGAACAGTCACATCAGATCGCTATTCAAATGGGAACTACTCGATTCTTCTGCGTGGTGCTGTTTTAGTAGTTACAGCTTCGTACTACTGGAGAAATCTGGTATTTTCTCGAATGATGGCGCTAGATCTAGAAGCTGATTGCATCCTCGATACGTGATACGAAAAATGCAACGCCATCAGTGAGACGATCTTGTCAACGTAAACTCGTTTACATAAACAACACTAACTGAGGCTTCATTTTCATGTTTCCCTAACAGATGGCGTTACATTAGTACTTGATCCAAGCTCGTAACAAATATTTTGGAAAATCGGGAAGAAATTTGGTCTTGCCAGGATGTCAGGACGAGAAGGTCTGCTCCCTCCCCCCCCCCTCCCCCAACTAATACAAAAAGAGGTCTGACCAAGTCACAGGTTCAGATGATTTTGATGGCCTTTTCAGAGAGCAAGTGCTTCATCCGTCCAGAATTTCCATGCCAGAGAGCAGAGGAATGCGACTGACACGTGCCACTGACTGTGGCTTGGTCTCAGGATCTTATTGGTGGCACCAGATCTCTTCTCCTATAACTATGCGGATATCCAGAAACCCGCGACCACGGTGTTTCGAGGAATTTCACAAAAAGCGTTTGCTGAGTTTCCAACAGTCGCACAACCGACGTCAGAAATTCGTTGTAAATAATGAAAACTTTGATGACCAGTAAAGGTATTAGTAAGTAACATCTGTTTCCTTTATATTCAGAGCCCGCATCTCGTGGTCGTGCGGTAGCGTTCTCGCTTCCCACTCCCGGGTTCGATTCCCGGCGGGGTCAGGGATTTTCTCTGCCTCATGGCTGGGTGTTGTGTGCTGTTCTTAGGTTAGTTAGGTTTAAGTAGTTCTAAGTTCTAGGGGACTGATGACCATAGATGTTAAGTCCGATAGTGCTCAGAGCCATTTGAACCATTTGAACCATATTCAGAGACCATTCGCCGAAATTTTTAGACGCACATTGCATCTAAATTGCCGCATACCGCGGCGCAAGAAGTACAAGTGATTGGCACGCTACATATAATTCTGAACTAATTGTTACAGAAGAAATGAAGGTGACGTAAGATCTAGTTTTGCTTGTGTTGTGTTTCAAAATGTAGTAGTGTTTGCAAGAAGGAACGCGTTACTCCTAGTCTCAGTACGGTAAGAACTGAGGCGCCGTGTCACAGTTCGCGTGTCTCACTCCCGTCGGAGGTTCGAATGTGTGTGTTGTCCTTAGCGTAAGTTGGTTTAAGTTAGATTAAGTAGTGTGTAAGCTTAGGGACCGATGACTTCAGCAATTTCGTCCCATAGGACCATACCACAACTTTCCACGATACATATATTCAGGTAATTCTATTTCAATGTTTCACTACTACATGTTATTGCGTCTTCGCTGAACCCACAAATAGTTCATCCAGTCTTTATAAACCGTCTGAAGTTATTTGAGTGCATACATTCCTTTCTCTCATAGATGATCGACAGGCAGTGGCACGTGGTTGTGAGAATCTCATAGAGGCAATCAGAATATTTTTTATTCTTTTAGTAAGTTCACTACTTAGCGTTACCGCTGGTTTAGATTTAAACAATATTTACGACTAAACTTTGTCCGCTGACGGTGCTTCTTTAATTGACTGTCGCCGTTGTCAGATGCCAGAAGAAAGTTCCAGTTTTGAAAGCGTTAAAAACCTGCGTAATAACGACTTCTTGAAAGAAAAACATCAAGCAGAGCAATATTTTTTTTCCTTTCTACGAGATCTAGAGTGGTGGGGTGGCACCCTTAATCCTAGATATGGGTGCTCTTGCTGCTCTGCGATAATTGCAACCCACAGTGGCCCTTCGTGAGTAGTTGCACTTTAATTATAACCCTCTGGTACTAAAAGAGGCAGTAACTTTTTAAGATGTGCTTAATTTTAATTGGCGTTGGTGAATTCGGCCGAGGGACAAGTGAAGTTGCCCACTTCCCTCGGGGGCTAAGGGTAAGTGGCATGGCCATTGCCGAGTTAGAGGACGTGAGAGGGGAGAAGTCTTATTGTTTGTCTTCCAGTGCTGGCATCTCACGGGCGTGCGCGATTCGCACCGGTCAGCTGCTATGGTGTAAATTTTAACACGGTGGTAATATGGATCCCTGAAGGTGTCTTATAGGGACGGTCACCTTCAATCGCGGTGCACATCTGTAGCATGTCATGTGAAACGAAACGATGGCTGTTGTAATACAATGAAAAGCCCTGAATCAAAATGACCTTTAAAGGGTATAGTAAGCACTTGTGATCGTGGCTCATACTGCACAATGCATTTCAATACACATACATCAAAAAACGTTTTGCACCACAGTGGTTCCCAGAACTCCTGAAGATAGATGTTGACTATGAATACTGTATCATAGACACAGTCCCTTTTTGGGAAATGTCACTAAACCCACCCAAAGATGCAAACAACCATGGATGAGCAGCGCCTACTAGACGGAGGGGGTCCGACAGCCGATCAGTTCCAGTCATTCCACCGGGAAAGAGGTACAAGCCTCATGCCGTCTATAATTCAACCATACCTAGACGGTCAGTACCGCAGTTCGGTCGCGTCCGCGTTGTTACTTTGTGCCAGGAAGGGTTCTCAATATGGGACTTGTCCAGACATCTCAGAGTGGACCAAAGTGTTGTTGTTCGGACATGGACGAGCTACGGAGAGACAGCAACTGTCGAGCTCATGCCCCGCTCAGACCGCCCAAGGGCTACTGCTGCAGTGGGTGAACGCTACCTACGAATTATGGCTCGGAGGAGCACTGAAAGCAACGCCGCTATGTTGAACAATGCTTTACGTGCAATCACAGGACGTCGTGTTACGACTCAAACTGTGAGCAATAGGCAGCATCATGCGCAACTTCAGACCCGACGTCCTTGGTGAGGTCCATCTTTGCAACCACGACAATATACAGCGCGATACAGAGGGGCCCAATAACATGCCGAATGAACCGTTCAATATTCGCATCACGTAATGTACACTGATGAGTGTTGTATACGCCCTCAACCAGACAATCGTCGGAGAAGTGTTTCAGGCAACCCATTCAGGCTGAACTCCTTAGACACACTATCCAGCGAGTGCAGCAAGGTGGAGCTTCGCTACAGTTTTGGGGTGGCATCATGTTGAGCCGACGTACGCCGCTGGCTGTACGATACGTGAATGCCATCATCCGACCGATAATACAACCATATCGGCAGCATACTGGCGAGGCATTCGTCCTCATGTACAACAATTCGCGAGCCCAAGGTGCACATCTTATGAATGACTTCCTTCTGGATAAAGACATCGCTCGAATAGAGTGGCCAGCATGTTCTACAGACGTGAACGCTATCGAACATACCTGGGATAGACTGAAAAGTGTTTATGGACGACGTGGCCACCCAGCGGCTCTGAGGGATCCACGTCGAATCGCTGTTGAGAAGTGTTACAATCTTGACCAACAGTTCCTTGATGAACTTGTGGAAAGTGTGCCACTGCGAATACAGGCATACATCAACGCAAGAGGACGTGATACTAGGTATTAGAGGTACCGGTGTATACAGCAATCTGGACCCCCACCTCTGAAGGTCTCGCTGTATGGTGGTAGAAGATGCAATGTGGTTTTCATGAGCAATAAAAAGTGTGGAAATGATGTTTATATGGATCTCTATTCCCATTTTCTGTACAGGTTCCGGAACTCTCGGAACCGACGTGATGTGAAACTGTTTTTGATGTGTGTAAGTACGGTTACTGTTGTTAATCAATTACTTGGAAGCTCCGGGAGACAACGCAACAAGACTTTATCAGGAAATTACAGTGTCATGAATGTTTGGTCGTGAGGGTGCGAGCAACCAGAAACAGGGAGCAGTTGACACAAATTGACTTTTACGAGTAATAATCGGCGGCCAACCTCTCGCGCCCCAACTATACGTAGTCTACGGGAGGCTCATGTAACACTAATTGAAGTAGGTTACCAACTAGTATTAAGATCGGTATTATGGTGCCGCACAATATCAGTACTAGCTTTTGAGCAAAAGAGTTTTACGACCACTGGCCTAAAGCTACATATCTGTTAGCAAAACAGGAAGGCGGTTTGCTATGCGGTTTGTGTCCAGAACACAAGTAAAACCTATTTAAACGGTTCATAGAAAACTGAACCAGTAAAAGACAGAACACAGCAGTAAGTTTACGAATGGAATCGGCACTTCGTAAATGATGAGACGTGTATGTAGACCTTCCTAGTCTGGATAAAGCACGTAGAGTTTTCGTAAAAAGGCTGTAGCTATTTAAGCCATCTTAATGCCAAACTGCTGCATGACTCTTCGTGACGTTCCAGAAATTTTAACATTATTTATTGTTTACTAATCCACACTGTGAAAGAATTGCACCAATCTTACAGAACGTCTACACACTGAAATAAGAGTGTCGTCAGCGTCTTCGATAGTCACCAGTGCTTATTCTGAATGATTTGCATACCTCTGGATTAGCAGAGACTCACTTGGCGACAGGAAGTATCGAACGGTATGAAGAAATACATTTTCCGTGGTCCATGGGCGCTGTAAATGCTGTTCGACTGAAGACTTTGTGCAGAATCGGCGAGAAGAAGAGCATGTGGAAAACGCCGTCGAGAATAAGGGACAAGATGATGAGACCTGTGTTAAGACATCAAGAAATAATCTCCATGAAACTGGAGGAAGTTGTGGATTGAAAGACTGTAGGGAAAGACGGGTTTTGTGCTGTATCTCTGTATGAAACTACTAATTGAGGGCGTGCTACTCTGAGAGGGAGAAGTTGACACAAGAGAGGAATTCGTTGGTGGGATATATAAAACCAGTCACGCTACTAATTAATACCAAAAAAGGCAAAGGTGAAACATCGACGTCCGACGAAATTTTAACAGGCTGTTCGTATTTCGACGACGACACGGCAGATGTATTCCCCAATTTCAGTCTCGTTTTCATGAGAGTGATAATTTCTTCTAACTCAGTCTGTGCCCTATGCTATTTATGTTTCTGTTTTTGCAGGTAATTATCAACATTCATCAATCTGCTGCTCGGTGACAACTTCTGGCACCTGAAAGATTTTCTCATTAATTTTCCATATCTCACTTTCAAAAGTCGAAACTGGTGACACACTTGATAGTACCATTTCCTTTTCAGGCGCATTAATTGCACTTACTTCAACAAAAGAACTTTTGGCTATTTTTAATACTCTGTCTATTTCTTCCACTGTCCTTCAGACAAGATGACAAAACCCGGTTTTCACGGTTTCTTGGCGATCCTTCCTGCTGTGACGAAAATTCAGTTTTCCGATCACACCTCTATTGGTCTGAAGAATCACCAGACCTTAATCCCACAGAAAATGACTCAGACTTGGTAGGTCAGCGTATTTGGTAGCTCCATGATATTTATTTATCAATGAATGCCTTCTCACTGATACGGCGTATCTCAATATGATACATGCGGTATTAGCATTACGTCCCCTGGGGGTGACAGATTTGTAGTTCAGAAGATTCTGTGATGTTTTCTTAACAAAGCTATACCCATCCATTCAGGTTACAGTGATCATGGCCCAAGATGTTTATTTCTACAATCTTCGTGACCATATGTTGCCCTTTCTTCTATTCCTTGGTTATGAGACTGCTATAAACACTCCCACTTTCCAAGATGACAATAACAATGTCCACGAGGCCGGATGGATTCATTCCTAGTTGACGAACATTCAGGTAGCCTACCATACACCGTCCAACGTATTATGTTACCCGGTCTCAACCCACTGAAAAATGAAAGAGAACTCGGGCGTTAATATTGGATATCACTGGCAGAGGACAAGGAGGATCCAAATTATCCAAACTTATGAACCATCTTAAGAGTAACTCAAATCTCTTGTCTGTTGCGTTTTATGCCGTGGTTTAAATAATAGACTTTATGTAATGTGTAGGGCTAAGCTTACTGTGACCTAGAAATCACCATAATATGCGTTAAAACGAACTGTTGTCACCAAAACCATACAGACGCCTGCACGATAATATAAAAAACGTGGCCTATTAAACTGTAGTAAAATTTCTGTTGTAAAATAAATTAGGTTGTCTGTTTATGATAATTAAAGTTTATTTAAGAATAAGATGCACATCAGAAGCAAATGAAACTAGTTTCCAAAAGAAATCCGTTGGAATTCGATTAGTCGATAAATAGTACAATTCTCAAGGCTGTCAATTCAACTAAGTACCTGGGTGTTAAAATTACGAACAACTTTAGTTGGAAAGACCACATAGATAATATTGTGGGGAAGGCGAACCAAAGGTTGCGTTTCATTGGCAGGACACTTAGAAGATGCAACAAGTCCACTAAAGAGACAACTTACACTACACTCGTTCGTCTTCTGTTAGAATACTGCTGCACGGTGTGAGATCCTTACCAGGTGGGATTGATAGAGGACATCGAAAGGGTGCAAAAAATGGCATCTCGTTTTGTATTGTAGTAGGGGAGATAGTGTGGCAGATATGATACGCGAATTGGGATGGAAGTCATTAAAGCAAAGAAGTCTTTCGTCGCGGCGAGCTCTATTTACGAAATTTCAATCACCAACTTTCTCTTCCGAATGCGAAAATATTTTGTTGAGCCCAACCTACATAGGTAGGAATGATCATCAAAATAAAATAAGAGAAATCAGAGCTCGAACAGAAATGTTTAGGTGTTCATTTTTCGCGCGGGCTGTTCGGGAGTGGAATGGTAGAGAGATAGTATGATTGTGGTTCGATGAACCATTTGCCAAGCACTTAAATGTGAATTGCAGAGTAGTCATCTAGATGTAGATGTAATCAATTCGATGTTGTTGTTTGCTTTTTATTGACATTAACACAAATAAGTAACGTATTATGTGTTATTTATACATTTATAACTTATGTGTCCATATACATATTTTTGGACACAGAGTTGCAGTAAGTGTGTGCCGACAGCACTTAGTGAGATGAGTGATGCAGTGACGGACCGCTACACAGAGTGAGACACTGCTGGTCGTGAGACGCGTTTTATTCAACTTCGAAGACTCACCACGGTCTAAGCAATACGAGGCAGATACGCTCCGCACCGGCGACCCTGGCCAGTATCGGCGCATCTCAATGAAGAGATGCATGCATGGGTGCCCTGTGTTGCCGACATCAGGCCAAGCAACAGCCAGCCCCTGAGAGTAGGACGTGGTATTGACTTCATTAGCTGTCTAGGAATATGCTTCAATTGTGTTTTGTCGCGGAATGGCGGTAGCCAGCGACTCAGGCCCCACTCTCATCCACAGCAGAGGCCAGAGGAGACTTTCATGTTTTCCACATGATCCACTGCCCTCTGGCAGAAGTCTGTCGATGGTTGGCGTGGACTGCAGGTCTGTGACCCATTGGGATCAAGTTCCAAAAGGAGACTCACAAGGATCCCATTGACAGCCCACACATATCCTCGTACTATGCAGCCATACGAGGGATGGTGGATTGGTTGGGGGGTTGGAGGGGGGGCGATGGCTGGAGGTATCTAACGGTGAGCTCAGCTTGGGACTACTGAGCTTAGTTGAACTGCTTAGTCGACGATTAACTCAACAGCAGTGCTACAGTGCCAGTGGTGTTGATACAAAGCAGAGCAATGACATCGACAAACAAAGCATACAATGCATATCTACAGCAACAGTTACTGGAGTTCATCTGTCTTCAAAAGGAACACAAGGAATTTCGAAGAGTGAGAAAGAAGTGGTAGATGAAAGATTAGCGTTTTTGCAAGACGAGTCAGTGGAATGCGAGGTTTCTTATACGCTCGATTGTGCGAACAGTGTACATGAGGAAATCAGTGATGACGATACGTTCTTAACAAGTGAAAGTGATATCGAGACAGGTGTCAAGCCATGTTGTTCATCATCTTCATCGGACAGGGTGGCACGAATCCAGTCTCCAGTGAAACGTACTGAAGGACAACCATTTTCAGGGAGTGGGTATTAAACACAAGTACATGCATGGAATATCATTCCCAGCATAGGAAAAAATAATTACGAATAAATTTGGAATAAGCCCACAGCATATGACAGCGTAGTGCATACGAAAAACTACGGATATCCAAGAGTGAACAAGGCGCACTATTCACAAAAACTGGTGTTTGCAAGGATGCTCGATACAATTTACAGGAGGTGTAAGATGGTGACCTCCTACATTATGTACCTCAAATTGTATGCGACATAGATTATACTGAATGCAAGGGAAGCAGTGTATGGTTGCGTAACTTCAAACAGTGCTTCAGAACTGGAAGACGTAACATATCAAAATTTCAAACAAAGCGTCAGTTTGACGATGCACAGCAAACAGCGGAATCAGCCAGAAAATATATGGATGCGATAATTGAACCTTTAAGGAGTTTGTTTTCAACTCCAACCAATAGCAATTCGAAGAGGAAATGCAAATGAAAGGATTACCGGAAAACGACCGAGCTAATCCCGCTTTCTACACAAAGCAGGTCAGAGGACTGTTGCAGAAAAAAAGCATGCCAAATGTAAATTGACGATCTTTAACAGACGCTCGAAATTTAGTGTGGACTTCAATGCTAGATTCCTACAATAATTTCGATTACCCAACTTTGTCTCGAAACCTTGCAGAAAATCCAAAGAGACTCTGGTCGTATGTAAAGTGTGCTGTTGGTAATACACAATCGATGCTTTCTCTGCGTGATAGCAATGGAAATAATATCGACGACAGCGCTGCTAAATCAGAGTTACTAAATCCAGCTTTCCGAAATTCCTTCACCAAAGAAGACGATGTAAATATTCCAGAATTCGAATCAAGAACAGCTGAAACCATGAGTAACTTGCAAGTAGATGTCCTCAGAGTAGTGCAGCAACTTACATCACTCAATAAAAGCAAGTCTTCGATCCAGACTGTACACCAAATACTTTCCTTTCAGAGTATACTGATACAATAAATAAAAATGGCGTGTGACGAGGACCTCCCGTCGGGTAGACCGCCCGCCTGGTGCAAGTCTTTCGATTTGACGCCACTTTGGCGACTTGCGCGTCAATGGGGATGAAATGACGATGATTAGGACAACACAACACCCAGTCCCTGAGCGGAGAAAATCTCCGACCCAGCCGGGAATCGAACCCGGGCCCTTAGGATTGACAGTCCGTCGCGCTGACCACATTTTTTTACGACGATTACCACTTTTTTCTTTTTTTTCTGTTTTTGTTTTTTGTTTTTTCTTTTATTTTTTAGGACAACACAACACCCAGTCCCTTTTTATACCCATATTTTTTTTATTTTTTTACTTTTTTTGAGAATAAAGTAAAATAAAAATAAATGCGTGGTTACTCCGCTTTATGGTCCAACAACGCGACCATTTTTTTTTTTTTGGGAACAGGAAGGCACGGAAAACAAACAATCTTTATTCGTACAATTGTGCTGTCCTAGGGATAAGGAAAGTATCGAGACAGCAAAAACAATTTGGAAACCGTAAAACCTAAAATCAACATAAAGGGCGCCCTCTTTTTTTTCTTTTTTTTTTGTTTTGTAACATGAATAAAGTAAATCACAATCCTAGTAAAAATTAAGTTATCATCTGCATCACAATCCCTGTAGCATGCGGTGTCGCATCATAAATCTGGCAGAAAGCCATATAATCTTGACCATTTCTGCCATTGTGGCGGCATGTATTTCTCATGCGTCGACCATTCGAAGGACCATTATCTGAGGCGGTTTCGGTGTTTACCATCGTTGTGTGTGTGTGTGTGTGTGTTTTTTTTTTTTTTTTTTTTTTTCACGTGAACATAATCCAGTCATATCTGGCGGCAACAGGTAGGGGCCAGTTTTCTTCTCAGTGTGCCATGTGCCAATTTAATTAAACCGCACAGTACTATCTCTAGTCGTTCTGCTGCAGGATTCTTCTCAGTTCTGGGACACCCCAGCTGTCGGGCGGATTGTGACAAACACTTCCTAAAAAATTGGAAAAGTATGTCCTGTATTTCGTATGACTCCGTATGAGCTCGTGTTGTTCTTGTAAATATATCCAATATCGTACGAATACAAATATTTCGTTGCATGTCCAGCGATCCAATTGACCGCATACGTCTTCTATTTGGGAAAAAAGGTCTTGCCCGGTAGAAGAAGTACACCCGATGTGATTTCTGTGTAGTTAATGCGCCGAAGGAAGGCCAGTATTCGACGCGTCAGCGTCCAGACGTCCCTCGCTGCGCCACACACTAAACCATGTTCTTCCGTTGCTAACAGTCCACAGTTTGTGCAAAGTGGAGAATCGACCATATGAATTGTATGTAATCGACTCCTGGTCACACGTTTACGGTTTATAAGAATATACCACATCGACCTCGCTGCTGTTGACAGTAATGGAGTATGGACTGCACACCAAATGTGGTTCCACGTTCTCGACGGATATTTGAATTCCATTATGTTGCGGCCATGTTGATCCATGAAGCACCTATAGATCTCCCGAGTCGTGGGTATTCTCGTCGAAGGTACTTTCAGACGAACATAACTGTAATCAACAAGAAATGAGGCAATGTGTGCAAGAGAAGGCGAAATATTGCCCACCGCAATATGGGGTTCGTACGGAGGCGGAACAAGTACTTCTATCAGAGCTGACGTTATGGTGTGCTTTCGTTGTTGCCAATTTCGTATCATCGCTCGCATGTAAAGCGCCAGAGCTTTGTTTCGCACGTTTGTGAGGTTGAGGCCACCGTTCCGGAATTGTAGCGTTAACGTGTCATATTTGATCTTAAATAACATCCCAGTACTAACATAGTAAACAAAGGCAGCCATGAGGCGGTCTGCAGTACCCTTCGGTATTGGTAGGATCTGCGCTAAATGGGGAAGTTGTGACGCTATGTGAACGTTAGTGTATGCCACACGCTGGATCATGTCTCCGCTGGGGAGTTGCACGAGTCTCCTCTGCATACACGCAGATCGAAGATGTCCTTCACGACCACACCCAGAGCATGTCCGGAGCATGTACGATGGCACATGTTTCTTAAGGGCAATTCTGCCATTAGGTTAGATGATAAAAATGCCACTAGCACACTTAGAGTAGCATATTGAGGGTGACCAACTTTAAACAGGACTTGATTAATTTTCACAGACATTTATTAAAGTAATAACAAACATAAACCTTACTTGATTCTGGGTGCTATTTACAATTGACGATATGAAGTTCCTTTGGTCTTGGTACGTTAATCTTATTCTCGCATATCTCTGATACTTGACAAAGTGTCTATATATTTATCTTCATGGCTATGTACTGAAATCTGATAATCTTATTAGGCGCAGACTGAAACTTGACTATAAACTGGTACAGACTAATGCAGACTGGTATAGACTGGTGCAGACAAATGCAGACTGATTAATCGGAGGTCTGTACACTCGTTATAATACCTTGTGCATTCAGGTATCACTGCGTGGGTGTAATCTGCGAGGAGAAAAGGTTCTACGTTAGCAGCAATCTCATTGGCTGCATTACATATTAACACGCAGATCGGCGGAAGCAGAATTTGGTCCGTCTCTAAGGCAGCGCCATCTCGTAGTGTGGAGATGGACGAGTGCTGCGCCTGCGCTGTTGTGCTTAGCGGGGCGCGCTCTGGTGGGAAAGTTGCGTACGCGCTGACTACGTGGAACTATGTACACAACACATGGTCTCCGAATGGATAGTCCATGCTGCTGCAAACGTCGCCAAACTACGCGTGCAGATGGTTGTTGTCTTTCAAACGTCCCCATCTTTTGACTCAGGGATCGAGACGTAGCTGCACAATCCGTTACAGACATGCGGATAAGATGCCTGTCATCTCGATCGCTAGTGATACGAGGCCCTTGGGCTCCAGCATGGCGTTCCGTATTACCCTCCTGAACCCATCGATTCCATATTCTGCTAATAGTCGTTGGAACTCGACCAACGTGAGCAGAAATGTCGCGATACGATAAACCGCAATCCCGATAGGCTACAATACGACTCTTATCAAAGTCGTAAATGTGATGGTACGCTTTTCTGCTCCTTACACGAGGCATCTCAACAACGTTTTACCAGGCAACGCCGGTCAACTGCTGTTTGTGTATGAGAAATTCGTTGGAAACTTTCCTCATGTCAGCACGTCGCAAGTGTCGCCACCGGCGCCAACCTTATGTGAATGCTCTGAAAAGCTAATTATTTGCATATCACAGCATCTTGTTCCTGTAGGTTAAATTTCTTGTCTGTAGCACATCATCTTCGTGGTGTAGCAATTTTAATGGTAAGTAGTGTAATTTGTCTAATTTACTTACGTAACTGAAGCCGAAGATGAAAATCATAGGATGTCAAATCATGTCTCATACCCTATGGTTGAATCCAAAGAAGAGTTATAGCCTAAAGCTCATGGTTACATCAGTTCTATGAGGCTCGTATATTTTTGATGGTTGATCTAAATGTTTCTATAACCAGTTATGTCCATGTAGTGAATTAGTACACGACCGAGTAGCTTTCGACCGCAAAATTTTGTCAATCAGTCATGCAAAAAAAGGGGGTTAGGGCCTAACAGTGTCTTCATTTGCGAACAGAGAGTGCCACAGTACATATCCATAAACACCTACGACAAAATCTGCCTATTCCTGTTCTTCACTACAGCTTCCGTCCCACTTCATTCTCCGATGTCCGACTCCTATACCTTACTCATCCCCATTCCCACGAAATTAACAACTGAAAATCCATCAGTTTGTCCCCCTACATCTTGAGAAATTTATGACCGTGCGTGTCACTATGTGCTCCTCTTTAAACTCCAGACTTACGCACATCCCATGCACTATGTCTGGCTTATCGCATCCTTTGTCTCTAATCGCCCACCATATGTCCCAGTCAACAACACCAAATCCCGTACCTACCATCCCACTGGAGGTGTGCCCCAAGTTCTGTCTTCCCGCCTCCCCAGTAAGTTCTCTACACGGCCGATACGCCAAAGCCCCATTCTCGTGTTCATCTTCTCCAGTATGCCGATGACCCACTTCCTCACTCACGAGAAATCCCAGCGATGCCTCGAGGTACATCCGAATCACTTCACATTCAGTTGCGACTAGTGACCACTTATAATCAACTGTACCAAAAGCCAGACAATTAATTAAAGGCAATACCACCTGTAGCTTCCGAGCCCACGAATTTTACCTTACCATTTACGACCGTCCTGTTCAGTTGACTAACACACTAAAGTACCTCAAGATAAAAATTAATCGCCAACTAACACGGAAAGCCTGTATAGTAACTGTTGAACAGAATACCCCAAAATAGAGTCAAATTACTAAAGATAATAACTAGGGATTACACCCTTCCTCAATCGTCCGCGTTGATAAAACAGTGATCACAAACATCCTCCGCTGTACAAATGTTGCATGGACTTCAACTTCTCCGTCCTTTTATCACGTTCTGCAGATACTGGAACGCCTTGCACTCTGCCTAGCCTTTCTGATCCGCTTACTCTTCCCCACCCACCTCCTCTACCAGCTTCTAAAATTCCTCAGCCTACGCTTCCATCGAGAACAACTCCGGCTATCCAACTTTGTCAGTAATGTCCACACTATCCGCACCTAGTTTCCCCTGCTCACTGCTCCTAGTACTCTACATTCCTCTGCCCCCACATTCCACCAGTACTAGACCTCTACACACTCCGTGTTCTCTCCCAAGTAAACTTTAATCACCTTCCCTCACCAGAACAAGACATCTGCTCTAATGTATACGTGTCCTAGCAGATCTAAGAGATACCTACCATCCGCCCCCTGTCACGGACCTTCCGCTCCAATACTCTCCACCCCCTTTATAAGTCTTGGTTGGGCGCCCACCCCTCTCCATTCATCCTCATTCCCTCCTCCAAACATCCAGCCACATAAACGCACTCCCTCTAAATGTTCAATTCCCACGTTACCCTTATACCTTGCAGTCTACATCCACTCATCCCTTCGCTTACCTATGAATCTATTTCAATCGGTTAACACATCCGTCTTTTAACTTACTCAAGTTTCTATCTATTTTTATATATTTGTGTGCCAAATTTATTTTCCATACATCTGTGTCTTTATTTTCATTAATCACCTTGTCAACCTTTTACATTTTAACTTACGTAACTGACAATCTGTCTTTTTAATGCACAAATCTTTACTTTTGTCAAATGCCACATTCAGTTCTTAAAATTTTCATTCTCACGTAGAAAAATAGCGGCAAATTGCATCTACCGGCGGCCAAATCGCCAACCACATGGGATGCGATGATGAAATAACAATAAAAAAAGAAGGCGACGCAGTTTGTGACAGCGGCATTTAGCCGAACTCCCAGTCTCACAGATCAGCGATTGACGACAGAAAGGTGATAAGAACCAACTGCAGGACGAATAACAATGGCTCTCTTATCACTCGCCGGGCCCCTCACTGCTGTATTATTCATGACCGGCAGCGCGACGACTCCAACTCGTGAAATGGAGGACGGTGGCCCGGGGCTGATATAGCATCTCGAAGTCGGCGACGGGGGCGACGGCGGTGGTGGCGGCGGCGACAGCGACGAAGGATCGGCCAATATCTGCGCCGGGGCCGCTTTGTCAGGCGTGGAGGGATGCCAGAATGCGCCTCTGCCGCTTCCAGCGGGGTGCTGAGCCCCGGGGCTCCTCCAGATTACAGGGCGACAGTGCCCGTAAATGCACTGCCAATTCCCCACCTACCAAGTACTGTTTCCTTAAACACTCTTTTCTGATATCTCGAGAAGATTTTAGTGTATTGTCGAAAGTAATCGTGAATGAAAATTTTGTCTGAAAGAAAATCGGTTGTTTCATGATCCCTATCTCAGGGGAGAAAAGAATTGAGTTAGAGCGACAGGATCCACTGGAAGTGATCACTAGCGCTAAGTCCATTATGTCTATCCCGCTGCAGTAAGGAGACTAAGCTGGATAAGCAATGCGTAAGATCAATGGGAGGAAACGAACAGAGGTCTATGCAGAAATAGGTAGCCGATCGATCACAGAGAGAACACAATTCAAAACATTATACAACTGTTCCATGAGGACATCCTTTCCAAACTCTGTGGAACCACCCGACGGATGTGAATTAAAATCTCAAAGAAGACACAAGGCCGTAGGAGTTTTTCTATCAGGCTGCGCAAAAGACGGTACGGTGTTTCTCTGCATGACAGAATGTAAGATTTCCTAATAGTCATGTCAATACCCGCCTGAATCCTCCTCCCACAATGTTTGGAGGAGCAGCCACTGATTACACACATTTGTGTAAATCAACAAGCAGACCTTCCCAGGCACTCTCTGAATAACGTGGATAATACAGTGTATAGTTCAAGACAGTGATTACACGAAATGCTGATTTCTTAGGGGCCGAGACTCAATGGACGATACTTCACTGCAGTTTTAGTAGTTCGGGAAGGTGGCAACAGCGGTCATTACAATTCAGCAGTGGACAATAATGGCTTCTGCAAAATTTCATCAATGTGCTAGAGTGTTATAAAAATTTAAAGATTGCGTTTCGCTATGTGTTGTTGATAGGTGCAACTTAATATTATTGCGATATTAACTTTGCCTAATGAAGTTGACTATATTAACTTTGTGTATATAAATTGAAATGTTTAAATATTATTAATTTTATAATTAATTGTTTAAAATTCTGAAGAAAAAACTTAAAAAATGATTGTGTTACTAGGAATAGATAGCAAGTCGATATATCGGCAGTAGGTGCGCTTGACCACTGCAACACAGCACCAATAAGTCGCCTGTTCGTCAAAAATTCCTTATATTGCACTCTTAAATCCTTAGAGAGCGTTTCATATTTTCCTGTGAACCAATCCGGTGAAATATTCAATGAACTATGAAAGAGCATCTGCCTGCTTCTACTCACGTAATTTGACCCAAATATAAGCCGAGTACCACCCCCTCCCTTTGTAATGTTTAAATTTTGAGTAGGTGTACCTAACGTATTACCTCTCACATTCTCCTCCAAACGCTTCAGCGTTTTGTCTACAGAATTCGCCGTTTTTCTTGTACAATACTTTACAGGTAGTTTCAGACAAAAATACTGTCCTGGTGCTGTGAGCAAAATAGCAGCCGCTCCGACAGGTATGTCGTCACATCTTAAACTGTGCAGTCGAAAACAGACAGCTGTATCTCTTCTCTGAGTTGATTAACTCATGCTGAAGAGTAAAGCCCAGTACACTGTTTAATGTCTATAGAAAGTAAAGGAACCTGAAATATCTCCCAGCGAAAGGCTGATCGGAGTTCGCTGTCTTGATTAAGAGGGAGCATCTCCATACCTTTCTCAATTCTACTATCCCTCTAAACCTGAGGTTTGTTGGTTAGAAAGGTTATATGGTGTCTGCACAATGAAAACTATTGCTTGGCTGTGTTTTAAAGAGCAAGACTTGTTGATGATGAAGAACCACGATGGTGTTTCCGTACTTACAGCAAATAGTCCCAAAATTAATGTAAAGCAGTCTGGCTGGGCACAGTGAAGATATTCAGATACCGATACATAAATGGCACCACAGACACTATATGTGATACCTGGAATAATTTAATATTAACCATTAGCTAACATTTCTTTCGATGAAATCAGTAAACATTGCTAACAACAATTAGCTCTTCCCTAATTAGTACGATGTGGTTCTAACGTTGTGCACTATTGCATAACTTATCTATCACTATGGCGAGCATGTAACGCACAAAAACCATGTAGTCAGAACGTAATGAAGCTTTCCTCGCAAAGTTCTCAAGGTGAATTACCTTAGTAATGTGAAGATTGGCTTATTTTTGAGTATTCGTTATGATGAAACGTGATGCTGGATCAAACACGAACTGACTCGGGAACAAAATATTTAATATAAATTCTACCACATTAAGCATTAGCTCAAGGCCTTATATTTATTCAGAGTAATAGTACCATATTTAACTTAATATGTGATTTCCATGGATTTGAAATGAAATGTATGTGATTTGTGTTAACTTGTACTACTACTCTGCCACATGCATACAAAATCTACATAGCCCACGTCGATTTCAGTAGCTTGAAATACACGCAGTCTTTAGCATGCACTCCCACACAAAGACCAGTTCTTAAAAGTACATTGGTAAAGCGTGAAACACACGGCCTATATGGTGAATGAAAATATAAACTTGGTAAACTCTACCTCGAGATACAAGAAATTAATGATGGGAGCAGATATTAACCTACTGAATCGTGTTTCTGAGAGCCACTCTGTCATAGCAGTTAGAATTTAATCGAGGTAGATTTCGACATAGTTCTCCCACATATAATAAGAGCAAATTTTTTACCTTTTGTCCACAGCCATTACACGAGACGAGCTTTGAACAGTGGATTCGAAGATAAGCACAAAGGATGCTGAAGGATAATACGCATGGAATGACCTGGATCTATGGAAGTAGGCAAATAGGCAAATATACTAGTAAAATTTCAAGGTCTCGTTATCGTTTATTGAACAGTGAGTGGGGTTCTCCATACTGATGCTGTGGTCTCTCTTTCAACAGCACAGCCATGGATGAGAGCATTTTCTCCTAATGAGCATCATAGAGAGATTGCCTGTCTCAAAAGACTGCTGTGGCCTCGAAACCGCTTGTGCAAGTATGAGTGGCAGATTATCCCCCGGGGTTCTCCCACTACAACCAGGGCCTCCCTCTGTAGTTACCACCCAGTCTTGGCAACAGCCACCGGCCGTGGTGAGAAAAGTGTGGACTCCTGGTATCCTAGTGGAGGTGGTCTTTCACTTCTTGTCATGCATGGACAATTTACAGTGCAGACATGTGTTATAACAGGGCTACGACTGTGCAGGTTCATGGTGACCCTACTGTAATAGATTGGCTTCCGCATTAGGTTTTGAATCTGACCAATAATTTGTACAGGAAAGTCACACAAGGCAGACTCTCACGTAATACGTAGTGATGCCTTTTCCTGCGAACTTCACTCTTCTTAGAAATTCGGGATTCAACGGACGTCAAACGTCGCTAAAGACTAAAAGAGGTTTAGAAGTACGAAATAAGGGGTCACAGGAGGAAGACAAGACAATATCTGTGCTATAAAAATCTCGCTGTCAGGGAAGCTGGCAGAGATATAGTAAAAGGGGGAATTGAATGAAAGACAGCGGAAAGCGCAGCGAGACAGAGATTTCGACACGAGCTTTTAAATACCAAAACATTTCCCTCGACAGGTGCAGGCTGACTATAAACTGCCGATTGAAACTAGCGAAAATACAGCAACAGAAAATTCAGGAGAGTAAACCTAAATAAACTGAAAGAAACAGAAATCGCTGAGAGTTTCAAAGGAAACGTCAGGAATCTATTTTGATAACCCGTGAGATGCTAAATTTAGCTGGATAATAGTTGGAATACAAAAATGCAACAAATGAAGTAGAGAAAGGGAAATCACTTGTAAAAATGAGATGTGACAGGACGGGCAAAACGGTGAAGCGGGAGTGACGGGAGGAGAAACAAAGGGCGAAAGAAAATTGGCTCACTTGGACGCCACAGCGCGGTTTCCTACATATTCCCAGTACAAAGATTTCCGTCCTTGCTTATATTTCCCATAGTAAACAGATGTAAAAAAAGGCAAATTGGCGAGACTGTAAATGTACGAAAGTACCTTCATTCAATGTGTTGTAGGTCTGCTGCTCAGTTAGAGTATTAAAACTGACATTGGTGATAGTCTACATTACTCGATTTCGAGTCCTCGAGTCCCAGTCTGGGAGTAAAATTCTATTTTTAATACGTGCAGTAATTCTGTAGCATAAACTGTTTCTTAAACGATACAATGCCACAACGATAAATTTTGAATGTTTAGCACAGTCGGCGTTCGTATAACTCAGAAATACTCAGCTAGATTTATAATCAGTTAAAAACCAATTGCCTGACATATTACAGATGTAACTACATAAGTTAGCGTGAAGTTCTTGACTCAAACACGACGTTCAGCGAGAGAGACCAGCATTTGTGTTTCACGAAACGATTACTGATAAGCCAAAGCATTATGACCGCCGATTTAATAGCTTGTTTGTCAGTTTTTGGAACAAAACGCATTACTGATGCCGCGTAGTACTGATCCGACAGTTTGTTGGTAAGTTTTTGGAGGTATACAGCATTAGATGTCTATATATAGGTCATAAAATTCGAGTAAATAACGGACCGCTGATTTGCATACGTGCTGATGGCGCCACAAGTGACCCATATGGGTTCCATAGGGTTCACATGAGACGGATTTGGTCGCCGACACATCAACGTGAGTTTACTACAATAATCATAGAACCACTGTAGCACGGTTCTGCATCAGAGACACGGACAATTACAGGGCTGAAAGATGACATCGCCGTCGGGAAAGACTTCAGGCATGAAGGGATGCAGGTGGTTCGCAGCTGTCAGTGCGTCTTCGATCACTACCACAGGCCCTTTCAAGCGCAGGGGAATGTTTCCCATGGCATAATACTGCTCCCACCAGCGATCGTGCCTCGCGGGGTAGCTGCGTTGTCTATGGCCCCTTGTCACGGTTCCCGTGGCTCGCCCCGTTGGAGGTCCGTTTCCTCCCTCGGGCGTGAGTGTGTGTGCTGTCCTTAGCGTATGATAGTTTAAGTTAAATTACTTAGTGTGTATACCTAGGGACCTATGACCTCAGCAGTTTGGTGCCATAGTCCTTACCACAAATTTCCAATTTTCAGCATCCGTCCACGACGCGCTGCTCGTTTAGAGCAGCCGTTCGCCTCGATGACGGCATTTATGGCGAAGACCAACGACTTAGTGTAGCGAAAATGTTATTCACCCTAAGAGGTGATACGTTTCCGTTGATCGGAGATCGAATCCCGAAGATCCCGAGCCCACAGCAATCATACTGACGATGTCGTTGGATCAACATCTGAACGCGTAGGGGTGATCTGCTGCGAAGCTACATGTACAACAATGTACGATGAACAGTGCGCTCGGAAACACTTGCGCGTGCGCCACCATTGTGTCCTTTCGGCAGAAATGCCGCATATCACCATCCAGTCTATTTTACAGAGTAGACAAGCTTCCGATCTCCAAGTCCTACGAAGAGTCGTGGACGTCCTACCATTTAGCACCTTGTTATGGTATCACTACCTCTTTCTGTACATGTTCACGATAGTAGCACTGAACATTCGGCCAATTCTGCCGTTTTCGAGATACACTACTGGCCATTAAAATTGCTACGCCAAGAAGAAATGCAGTGACATTCATTGGACAAATGTATTATACTAGAACTGACATCTGATAATATTTTCACGCAATTTGGGTGCATCGATCCCGAGAAATCAGTACCCAGAACAACCACCTGTGGCCGTGATAACGGCCTTGATACGCCTGGGCATTGAGTCAAACTGAGCTTGGATGGCGTGTACAGGAATAGCTGCCCATGCGGCTTCAACACGATACCAATGTTCATCAAGAGTAGTGACTGGCATATTGTGACTAGAGGTTTTCGGTTGGTGACAGATCTGGAGGATGTGCTAGCCAGAGCAGCAGTCGAACATTTTCTGTATCCAGAAAGGCCGGTACAGGACCTGCAACATGCGGTCCTGCATAATCGTTCTAAAACGTAGTGTTTAGCAGGGATCGAATGAAGGGTAGAGCCACGGGTCGTAACACATCTGAAATGTAACGTCCATTGTTCAAAGCCTATACCATCACGCCGGCTGATACGCCAGTATGGCGATGACCAATTCACGCTTCCAATATGCGTTCACCGCAATGTCGCCAAACATGGATGCGACCATCATGATGCTGTAAACAGAACCTGGAGTCATCCGAGAGAATGACGTCTTGCCATTGGTGCACCCAGGTTCTTCGTTGACTACACCATCGCAGGCGCTCCTATCTGTGATGCAGCGTCAAGGGTAACTGCAGCCATGGTCTCCGACTTGATAGTCCATGCTGCTGCAAACGTCGTCGAACTATTCATGCAGATGGTTGTTGTCTTGCAAGCGTCCCCATCTGTTGACTCAGGGATCGAGACGTGGCTGCACGATCCGTTACAGCCATGCGGATAAGATGACTGTCATCTCGACTGCTAGTGATACGAGGCCGTTGGGATCCAGCGCGGCGTTCCGTATTACTCTCCTGAACCCACCGATTCTATATTCTGCTAACAGTCATTTTATCTCGAGCAACGCGAGCAGGAATGTCGTGATACGATAAACCGCAATCCCGATAGGCTGCAATCCGAGGCATCCTCCTTACACGAGGCATCACAACAACGATTCACCAGGCAACGCCGGTCAACTGCTGTTTGTGTATGAGATATCGGTTGGAAACTTTCCTCATGTCAGCACGTTGTAGCTGTCGGCACCGGCGCCAACCTTGTGTGAATGCTCTGAAAAGCTAATCATTTGCATATCACAGCAACTTGTTACTGTCGGTTAAATTTCGCGTCTATAGCACGTCATCTTCGTGGTGTAGCTATTTTAATGGCCAGTAGTGTAATGCTTCACAGGCCCTGCCTAATAATAATCTGGCCTTTGTCAGTATTGCTCATCTTTATGGCTTTCCCCATATGCAGCCCATATCTTGGCGAGGGTGATCGCCCTGCTCCGCTTACTTGCTTTTGTTACCGCGTCACGTGCCCGCAACGTCAGGGGCAGCATCCAACGTCCCGGTGTCCAGTGGTCATAACGTTTTGGCTTATCAGTGTATAAAGTCGCCAGCCATCGTGCCTTACCAGCGTTAGCGACTCTCGCAGCATAGTTGCAGCCACAGTTGCAACAGCAGCACGGAGACCTCATAGCAGGCGTGTGGCTGGTAGAATTAACTTGCTGCTCTAAATGTGTCCACAGCAATAAATCCCGGAGAATTAGATCAGAAACCACAATCTCTGTCGAGCATGAAGCGGAATATCTTCCAGTGAGACAAGTGATTCACGCAAACTGCTTGTGAGAAACGAGCGAAATTTTCATTCAGCTCTTTACTTTCGGGGAACGGGCACAATTCAAAAGAGAAGAAAGAAGCAATAATGACAATTCCCCGACAGCATGGAGGGGTGTAACGTCTAAGTAAACGTTTAAAGGCCAAATGTGCCCTAAAAGCAGTATTTATATAAACAATTGCACTGTCTCTTTTTGTTAGTAGTATGTAACTGCACTGTTTTGTATAAGATCTGCTGTAATTGCTGGATAACTGTTGAGTAGCCGGATACGATATCAGACAGTGTAAAATTAGATGTTTGCAAATAAAAGAAAATAACTCCTAAAACCGGAATCGACGTCTTGAATTCGAGTACCGAACGGAAAACTGTATGCACTGTATTAAATGGGCGCACAGATGCAAAGTATTCAGTGAAACTACATGTTCATTTGACTGAAGTGTTGCCAACTGCCACTTCCTGAAATATATTTTCTGCCGAAAATATTCACGGCACGTACGTTTTGTAGCGTTAGTATGCGAGGAATCGCTCTGTTGTCCCAGTCCGCCAATTTAGCTTCACCCTTTCCATTTGCACATATATGCGGGATTTCGATGATAAATGTCGCGTAGCAGAAAATGGAAGACATCTTGGAGGAAAGCAGAAGGGTAAATTAATGCCTCAAACATAAGCAAGTACTAAGCAAAGGTGGGAAGTCTGAACTGTAGGAGAGTCTAAAGGGTTATACAGGGTGAGTCACTAACTATTTCCACCTAGAATAACTCTGAATGTATGATAGGAACTGAAAAGTTGGTGGGACAAATGTTGCATGGAACAATGGGGGCCATAATATAACGTTGGTTTTTTGTTGCAAGGAGGGATCTCTTCAGAGATATGAAGGTCAACTTTCTTTACTTTTAAATGAGATTGTATAGTTTGGTAACTATTTTCCGATAGCAGCTATCGAGACGAATGGAATGATGTGTAATAGTAAGGTGTTTGAAGGTCAACGAAGGTCACAAAGTTGGCATGGACGTCCATTTACAGAAGGTGTTCGAAGTGATGACCATTGGTATCAATGCAGTGCAGCAATATTCTTATCATGGATTGAGTGGTATTCCTTGTCACATTGGCACTTATCGAAGCACATACTCTGACAGTTGTCTCTCGCATATCGCCAGATTTAGTTGGAACGTCTTCATAAACAATGTCTTTTACGAATCGCCACAGAAAAAAAAATCCAGAAACGTCAAGTCTAGCGAAAGAGCCGGCCACGACACATCTCCTCCGCGTCCAACGCAACGCAACGCAACGCAAATAATGTAAAGTCCTAGGTTAGGTGAAAGTGTATTTTTTATTTCTGTTCAGAGTTAAGTCGGGTCTGGTTCGACATTAGCAAATAAGTCGAAACAAGGTACCTTGACAAGAATACATTTCCCCAGAATTACTGAGTCAACGGAAGAACATAGCAAGGGGAAACTGGTCCTTCTGCTGTTCAAGATATATGAAACGTGAATCACCGCTAGACTTCAAAGAGAAATGAAACAGGCCAAAGAAAGCACATGTGAATAACATCTGATTAAGAGGTCATAGTGTAAAATAAAACACTAACTACTTACAGAAGAATGAAAAGAGTCAGGCGACGACCCTGGAAACTTATACAGATGAAGAACGCCCAACGGAAGAGGCACATCTGCGCATACTGCGGATAACGTTGACTCCCTTGTTGGAACACATGCCTTAGGCTGTTTGAAGTATAATGAGGCTGCTACATAATGGTGCTCTAGCTCACTACTTTCTTCAGTTTGGTACTAAAACGCTAGAACAGGTACAACATTCCTACTGGTGTGGTGTGTTCTCATGTGTGCCCTTAATCACTGAAAGGTGCTCTTTTATCTCCACCTTCAAGTGGGTGTAGCTCACTTGGAAAGCATTGCCAACCAAATGCCCATGCGAACTTTTTTCCTCCTTAGCCTCTCAGGAATACTTTTCTACAGTTTGTCCCCATTTAATGAATCTTCATATCTACGAAGACTGTTTCAAGTCAGACCAATAGGCTCAAAACATGATATTAGAGAAATGCTATCTAAGACCTAAAATTTATCTGTCTGCACATTTACATCACATCTACTGGTTTTCGTCCCATTCGGATAATTCCCTCGCGTGCGTCGTTTTTCTCTGTCTTAGAATACATACAACGATAAACACCCCATGCGGCGTCTTTGTATACAATATACGGCATAGTCCAGGAAATGCATGTATAAGCTTTAGAGCGCGTCGTTAAAATTTTCGAAGAACGTTATGTTCTTTAGCTCAGTTTGTTCATTAACAAAACCACACGCATGTGTATGTGAGTGACTATATATCACGATCTCTTCATATACATTCATCACTCAGCCCTTAATTACTTTGTACAAAATATGAAATGTCGGGTTCACAACAAATGTTCTGTGAAACATGATTTTCAGCGTACAAGCGAACATTAAACGCAGACAAGTTCTTCTCGCTTAGCATTGTATGTTCTCTGTTTCGTAGATAGAAATTACGTGACGCACGTCTTATACACTACTTGTCATCAATATTGCAGTTAAAACTATATACCTTGAAACGTACAACACGGAAAACTTTCCCGTAAAATAATTAAAAGACCGGAAACCTGTGTGGACGTTAGAGATCTTGAAAAGGTTTGCTCTTTGGTTTGAAATAGTCCATGACTAGGTAAAACCGGGCCTCAAAACAGCTGAATCTTGCCATTGTGAGAACCCCATTCGTTAAGAACTTTGCTCATAAAACGCATGATTACGGATTCAATTCGTCATCATCTACACAGTTTTCTTACATCGGTAATTCCCCAACTGCACTTTCTTCACTTTAGAGTGGAAGATGCTTTGAGGCACCTTTCACTGATTGCATGTTTCTAAAAAAAAGTAAATATGCTCCAGACATTAGTCTCACATTTTATTCATGAGAAAGTACGTTAGTGACGCGCAGCTTCTTCAGTACGTAGTTTAGAAAAATATTATAAAATTATTATAATTATCAATTCTACATCTTTAAGTCTACTGAATCAACTAACCGTTGAGTTGTGCAATGTACATTAAGATACTGATGAACTGAGGTGTAGTCTGATTTAAGATTATTCCTCATAGGCTGGTGTCATTCAAACATATATTTTTGCATTTATGTAGCTAATAGAAAGCACAATTAGTAGATAAATGAAAACATTCCGTAAGTAGCGCTAGATGCGTAAAAAAAGAATTTGATCTAGGGATAGATAATGTGTAAGGAGAAGACAGTATCTCAAGAGAAATAAATAAATCCGGGGAAGACATTATACCGAAGGAGCTTGAACCTTGGTTGACGGAATAATTGTGAAATAAGACGTCACCCATGAACGATGCTGTAATCACTGTACTTACGAGAAACAAGTCATAAGAGATTTGTAGACGTACCGATGACCTCTCTGTAATTTATAAAAGATTTAATGAAATTTTTACCACCCGATCACAAAAAATTATCTTAATCAGATTAACAGACCGCTTCCAAGTCGTGATGAGGAAACAATGTATGGATTACTATATTGTTACGAATTCATAGTTTTCACTCAGTTGCAAAAGAAGTTGTACCAGGTTGATGGATGTCATTGTTTAATTTTAGAAACCAAACACTTAAAAAGTTACTTTGCTTTAAATTATGTACGTTTCTCTCATTGTTAATGTCAGTCTTGACTTACGGTGTGCTTACGGTGTCTGCGCTGATTTGTTTACTTTATTTTACGAACCACACGTCTTCAAATATTTGGCTAGTAACCTGATTTACTGACTTCTACTGGATCTTACGTAGATGTTTTTCACAACAATGGAAATAATGTGTACTGCAATTTGTAACCAGTCTTTCAGTATCCTAATCACATTCGAGTTCGGAAATGATACAGCACAACCGTAAATCTTTCTTGCAGTAGTTCTGAAACATTCGACTTAATAGATTTATGGTGAAACAGAATAGGGAAGTGTTTTATTTTCCCTTCGAATAAAGCTTGGTTTACTGCGTGACTACAAAATGCTGACAATCGATTACGATTATCTTTGCCCTCACTCTCAAACAGCAATAGCCTTCGTTTCAATTTAGCTAGCGATTACTGTAGTACACTAGAACACGTGTGCGTCTACGCTACAAGTTCCTTAAAACTTCGTCAGCAGAGTGGGACATCCAAAACGGAGAGCAACCAGTCAAAGAGAGTCCATATCATCGAAATTATTCCCAGTAGTCACCTGGTCCTTAAAATGAGAATAAATGACATGTCTGTCATACTATAAAGATGTGTTTCTGCATGTATATGCAACATCTCCACCTAAACTATTGGATCTATTTCAAACAAACTTTGTACATTTATCACTTGCTGTTAGTGAAAGGGGGGAGGGGGGAGGCGGGGGGGGGGGGAGGTAGGAGTGAGAAGCACACCGACCTTCTAGAGTGGTGAGAGTGACGGCGAAGAAAACCGCTCTAATACACCCAGACGAAATGTATCTAGTATTTCAAGATTACATCACATAGCGACTTGCAACGCTTTTTACACGTAATTGCAAACTTTGCGAAACTCTTTCTCGTTGAAACTATAAGGATCTTTTTCTCTTTGACACCCCACACAAAATGATGAAACGAAGATTGTTTACAGGTAACAACATTTTCCCTGTTAATGCAGTAAATCAGTTTAAGACATGAAGTTTAAATTTATTACATCTTTGCTACTAACTCCATTCCCGTTTTCCCATTTTGCAAATAGTATGCACGTATACCACTGAATGTACCTTAAAAATTATACCATTGCATTGCACATACGTCAGGAGGTACTACGTCATAAAAACTGAGACGGTGAAAGAATAGACTTTCTTACAACGGATCGCACAATACCCAGACTATAAACATGCAGTGTTTGATAATGGAAGACCTTAGCGACGTCGAACAAACTTTAAACATAGTTTAAAACATTTCTTAAACTATCGTCGCTTACATGCTTGACGACATAAATGTAACACTTCAGGTTTCTCGTAAAGCAAACAGAAGTGTGAAGCAGTTTATACAGTGGAGTTCCATTCTTTAAAGAATTGGAGGATTGCTAGTTACTTACTATCTAGAAAGAAGCATTGTTTGCTTAGAAACCACCTACATCCTGTGTAGGTGAGAATGAAAAGAGGATAATATTGAGGCATACATGAGGAACAGAGGAAGCAGTTTCAGCCAGTTTTGTATGACACGTGACTTACTATTTGTGTAAAAATACTGTGGCAATAAGATTCCTATCACAATGGGTGAAGGTGTGGACGTGAGCAGGTGGTATAAAAATTTACATGAAATACGTGTTGGTATTTATTACCTGACGTGTAATAGTATTAAACATATGAAACCTCATTTTCCTCTAGTTTTCACTGTTCATTGTGTGAAACAGGTCGCGACAATGTGAATTGCAACGAGCGAGCCAGTAACGTTCTCAGTTTGTTTTCGGACCCAAGATCGAGCCACACGGATGAATATCAGAGAAAATTTATCACCCTCTCTGGAGGAAAACAGTGGAAAATCCGACCTGTATCAGCGCAAAATGTGTCACACTACCCACCTGTTCAGCATCTAATAAGACCCGGGATGATTTCAACCAGACTTGCTAGTCATATCACTCTCTGAAAAAAGATGCTGTGGGGGTGTAGAGGACCAACTTGGTATTGAGGTGTGGGTGGTTTGATGTCTAATTGACTTTTATCTGGATAATACACACATGTAAGTACAGATGATATGTCAGCAGTTACACTTTTTCAGTGATGATGGTATCTGTAAAGTTAAAATCAGTTTTCGATGATTAAAGAGCAGGAAAAAGTAATGCTTAGAAGAAGTAACAGCTGCATTATAATTCTAAGATTTTCCTTATGCTCCGACATGCCAAGCTACTAAATTGTGTTATATGCCGCTAAAGGAAGAAACGCCAACAAAAACCTAAGAGTGCATAATAAATTAATAATCTTTCATGCACAGAACTTCATTTCGCAGTATCATTGTTAGGAATCTGCCCTAAATCTATTAAAGAAGAAAAAAGTAAGTGGACAATTTAATAAAAAAATAATTAACATATATGTTAATAGAATTTTTTCACAGGCATAAAGGAATGTCAACACCAAGTGCTCAGGAAATTACGTAAGTCGAATCATAAAGCATGTGATATAGAACATTTCCATCCAAAAACAGGATGACAAATCAAAAGCCTTGTAGTTTGAGACGAAAATATGTTTTTCTTAGACGGTCAGGTTAAAGCAGGTACTGCTGAGTCCACGGTACAGATATTCGTTCCAGAATCGTGATAAGTTAGTTGGGAGATCTAGAGTCCTTTAGTTTGACAAAAAAGATGTTATTATTAGACTACCAGGTTAGCTCGCTTACTGTTGAGTTCACTCTAGAGTTATTCTTTTCTAATAGTGATTTCGAAACTATTTTGATTTACGGTGTATAACTGAAAACATGGGCCAGCATTAAGTAATCGAGCAAGCAATCCGCTTTGATCGATTACAGCCTGATTATGCTGGTAATTCTGTCCCTTGAGGACGATTATAGGATCGTGCAAACCAACCAAAAGCAATCATTGGCCGGGTACACACGAGCAAATCGCTTTGCACCACCAGTCAGATGCTAATATAGACATAGCACACAGCTTTCCACTTGGGCACAACGGCTACGAATTCAACGTACACACTCCGTGCAACTGTATTTGTTGTCGGGTTGTATTTACAACAGTTGGCTATTACGATCAACAAACAAGACAAGAGTTACAAACTGTGATACTGTTCCTAGTCCACACGAACTTCAGGTAAGAATTGTTGACACACTAACTACATTTCTGTGTGTTCACCGGCCAAAGCGATAGTAAACTGCTAGAATTTAGATTCATCTTTCAAGAAGTGTCAAGAATTTGACAAATAATTCCCCAGCTGAAATATATTTATGTTAGCTCATCCTACAGATAACATTTAAAATTTCCTTCGTACCATGCGATGTGACTTAAAGTCATTTTCCAGACGGAGATTCTAATCACGAACGTTCCGAATGCGAGCTGAGCGTTTAACAATAGCCCTGTATCGCTCAGTCCAGTCAAGTTAATGGCAACAGTAAAGTCTGCGCTGGATAAGGCTGCCGATGTTTTCGTCCAAAGAGCTGGGCGAGTTCATTCGTTTATCCAGCAGGGGAGAACGAACTGTCTTCCACCTTCAGGCCGGTCAGCGATGAGAGAACCGAGGCCCACGCTCTGCAATTTTTTCAAACGATTTTACAGAAACTATTCAGTAAGAAAATCTCATTTTTGCTTTACATGTAGTTTCATATGTCACGTTCAATATGATGTGCTCTTCATTTCTTTAACGGTCATAGTTGTGATATTTACGTGCAAGTAAGACACTGCGTGAAATTTGAAAACGTTTGCAAAGAAAAATAGGGTTCGCTATGATTTGCTTTTGGTGCATGTTACATGATGTGTTGCTGCATGTGACCAATCTCGAGGAAATTAATCTGACATAGCACACTCATTTGCGATGGCGTAGCACCAGCGATAAACAAGAATGAAATATCCACAACATTCCTCACATTTCATAAATGGTTTGAGATGGAAATGAGATTTTGGCAAATGGTAGCGATCAAAGAGAAGAATATTTTGCACATAAGTTTATTATGCAAATCTTCATTGTGTACCGTCTTATTCCACTAAGTACAGACTTCCTCATTGAAAGAATGTCATTTTCAAGGCCTATCGATAGCTGCCGAATCATAAAGGTTGTGGAAAAACTTACGTGAAGACATTAGGCGTTTATTTTGTACCGAGAATGTGCTTTATCGGATGGTATTGACCTTACTTAACCTCAGTTCCTCACATAATAAACCATTGTTACAGTATTCTCTCGCAACAGTGTTTGCACAAAACGTCAGTGAAGTGAGACTGTGTAAAAACTCCGCAGTGTTTTGGAAAAAGCTGTAAATTTTAACACTGGAACAAGAGAAATATGTAGGTTTTACTCAAAATTTGCCACTCGTGATACTTCTCTGAAAGCTACAAATAATTAATAAGCCAGGCGAAAATAAATCGCTACATTTCCGGCGGAGCTCTTTTTAGATACTAACCAAAGCAGAGATGACATATCTTTTTTATTTTTATGGTCACTGCAAAACTGCACTGACCTTCCCTCATGTTTTGGAAGGAGATAGGCGACTGTGAGTTTACACCCTGACAATAAACATTTTAGCTGTTAAGCTTTCCAATTTACTACCTGCTTCATTGTCTGTTAAATTGATTTTTCCCCTTGACTGTGTTTGTTGTTAGGAGCCTGCATTAGAGACTATCACATTTATCAGAATCCAAATGAACATGAATGCTGAAATAATATTTTAGTCAATTGTTTATGAATGATTAATATATCATCCCCAGGGATATATCTTTTAAAAGAGTTTTGGCACAAGTTTATTCATTAAAACCAGAGCTCTGAGCACTATGGGACTCAACTGCTGTGGTTATCAGTCTTATTCATTAAAAATAGGACAAAAATACATGTTCACTTTAAAGACATATAAACATGAACTGATGGCAGTACAGACGTACCACAAACTATTAACGCTCCCCTGAGTTATGGCTGATTGGTAGAGATTAAAATTTGTCTGATTAAGGAGATATTGTTAATGAAACTCATTTGAGTTTGATATTTTCTGTTTACTACTCCCTGATGTACTTTGGACTTTCGTGAACATTTTGGTGTATAATAAATTAAAATCAGACAATTGTGAGACGTTCAAATAATATTTTGAATGTTGACGTGTGACTGTCAAATATCGCGGCTACATATATACCGCCACACAGTTGAGCAGTCATATCTTGTGAACTACAGAGTCTAGAAGGCTGCGAAGTGGTTTGTTTTGCACCTACTGCTACATTTCAGAAGTTGGCATTACGACAAATTACTTCTTTGTTTCTGATACTACATTTCCTTGAAAGTATGTTTGTAGTAAGCTAACTTCTATTGGTTTTTATACGTAAATAAAATGACCAAGCGGAAAAGCAACTTCATGAAACGCAAATTTGCGGGTAACATATATGTGAGACCTGGATTTTCTTCTGAAGTTCTTGAAAACGCGATAATGTTTGTGAAGTGACCACGCCTTCTAGTGCATCGAAAAGGAAAGTAACTTTAGAAAGATGTGACAGTGGTAAAAGCAATGATATTATGGACAATACCATTACTGATCTGCAAATATTTCCTCAAGTTCTTTCTGAAACTGTCTCTCGCTGTCTTTGTGATGTTCAAGTTAAACTTAATGAGGATATTGGAGCTAGAATAGGTGTTGTGACTAAATTAATTATTAAATGTCAGAAGTCCAAAAATTAAAAAAAAAACATTTCATACTTCATAAAAGTGTTCAGGTAATGAATTTTATGTAACTAATGTGAGACTGTTCTATGGCCTTAGATGCATTAGTAAAGGTGCAAGTGCTGCTAGTGTTCTCTGAACTGTGTTGAATTTGCCTAAACCACCTTCTAGGTAAAAGAAATATGTAATAGCAATAGGGGACTCTGTAAATGCTGTGGCTGAAGATTCAGTGGTTGCTACTACATCAGAAGCTGTTGAACAAAATAAGGGTGACACAGACATCACCTTAGCTGTGGATATGGATCCTGGCAAAAGCGTGGGTTTAGTTCTGAAAATGGTTTTACACCTGCAACAAGTATTGAGACTGGAAAAATTTTGGGTTTTGAAGTTCTCAGTAAGTACTGACAAGGTTGTACAGTGAACTAGAAGAACAGATTACTTCATAAGCAGCAGTATATAAAAATTCTGATGACACAAGTGCAGGAATGGATGTAAAAGGAGCAGTTAACATTTTCCAGCTTTCTCAGAAGGAGAGAGGTGTCAGATATGTGAATTACTTAGGTGATGGAGACAACAAGGCTATCATCGCTGTACAAAACAGTAAGCCATATAATCTTCCTATACAACAACTTGAGTGTGTAGGACATATCAAGAAAAGAATGGGAACACGTCTGTGTAACCTAAAAAGGAAGCTGGGTAACACGAAACGGTCTGATGGCAAGATAATAAAATGTGCTGGAAGACTAACAGACAAAGTAATTGATGAATTACAGGAATATTATGGGAAGGCCATTAGAAATAACTGTCACAATTTAGAGAAGATGAAAAGAGCTATGTGGAGCAATTGCTTTCATCGAATATCAACCGATGAAAAACTATGTCATACTTTGTGTCCACCTCACTTGGTGTAAATATAGGCAAGCTGAATTTTCTGGCACCCGCAGGAATTTACACATAAACATTCTCTTCCTTTTGGCAGTAATGGAAGCAATCAAACCTATTTACAGAGATTTGGTAAATCCTGCGCTACTAAAGAAATGTTTACATGGGAACATCCAGAATGTGAGGGCGTCCTTCAATAATATTGCGTAATGCTTTGTGCCTAAAAATGTATTTGTTGGCCTTATGACTCTAAGGTTAGCAGAGTCTGATGCTGTAATAATTTTTAATGGTGGGCACTATGAAAGGCTTAAGCTTCTTGAGAAGTTAAGGGGATGATTTGGACAGAACATAGCTAAGGGACTGCGGAGTTAGCTGTTCAGCAAATGACCAAAAAAGCAAGAAAGAACAGCAGGACGCAAGCACTGGGCTCTTGTGACACTGCCGGCCGCGGTGGCCGTGCGGTTCTAGGCGCTCCAGTCCGGAACCGGGCTGCTGCTACGGTCGCAGGTTCCAATCCTTCCTCGGGCATGGGTGTGTGTGATGTCCTTAGGTTCGTTAGGATTAAGTAGTTCTAAGTAGGGGACTGATGACCGCAGCAGTTGAGTCCCATAGTGCTCAGAGCCATTTGAACCATTTCTTGTGACACTGAAGAAGACACAGAGTACGGGAAAGGGCAATTATAGTGCATAAAAGACGCAGAAATTTAAGTTCGTATAAGAATTTGTAACAAAAATGTTTTAACCTCAATAGCTCTGAACTACGTTTTTTGCGATAAATAATCCGTTTTCTAAAAAAGTGCTAATGGTAGAGATATGAAATTTTCACAGCTTGCCAAGTGTGAGATTCAACGCTTATGGAACTAGAATAATTAAAATATCCTGAGTTGTTTTGTTTTTATGTTCATTTATTTGCAAAATCGTGTCGAAAAATTTAATGTTTGAAAAAAAAGATAACATGCCCCAAAATACAATTTTAGTAATAGTTCTAGTTCAGTGTATCTAGAAATGTGCATTCAACAATTATGGGAAAATCGTAAGTTGGTGTCTTTCTGAGTTTCCAAGCTAATGGGCCACTAAATTCGATAATTTAACATTGGTGGCATAGGATATACAATGTCCCCTTAAACTATTTACTGTAACTCAAAACATCGATAACACAGTGTGAAATGAAGTAACACTGAATAGCCTTCGAAGGATTTATTCTACACAGAAGCTATACTGCATAGGTACAGCTGAGAACAAATGGCGAGACTGTGATCCTGTTTTTCCCAGCAAGCCGGAGCAGCAATACAGTACCCATATTCTCGATATGTGGCGCTGTCTCAGGTGATGGTCATGGTTCAGATGGATCGTAATAACGCTCTAATTGAGTACTGAAATCTCGGCAGATTTCAGTGTGACACCCTCGTTCACCGGTCGTACCTTCAACCAATTTGATTCACTTACACGGCATTGCACAACAAGGAGATCAAAGTGAAGGAGACAGGCCTGTCATGAGTATGATTGCCCTCAGCACAGTGAGCTGTCCGAGATGACTGACGTCTAAACTGTCTGTACAGTCAAGTCTCCATCGCAAGCTCCCCACTCAAGACCACTGACAGTGCGAGGTCATGCTCTGGACAAGTGCAACCCACGCATAACAAAAGTCAAGGCCAGAATTCTCTCTAGACTGGAGTCTGAATCAGAACACCAGTTTTTCCTCTCCTCACTTCTCAACAGTCCTCGCTGAACTCCACAGAAGCACTCCCGCAACCACCTCACAAGGGATCTGTGCCAATCACAAAACCCAGACTTCTATCACGTCTTCTCTACTCCTCGGCCAGTCCTAATCAAAGTTAACAATTGTTTTATCCTTTTATGAGAAGCACCTAATCCCCGACTCGCTAATTCCCACACAGAGAGCAGGAGATGTGCTCCCGACTTGTTTTTTCCCATGACCTCTTTAGGTAGCATGTTTTGAGTTTTCGTCGAGCTCTAAAGTGAACAACGCACTCATTATGGAGATCATTATTTGGAGAGCCAAAACATTACTGCATCTCTGACGCGGCTGGTCCCGGCGGTGGTTGGAGTCCTCCCTTGGGCATGGGTGTGTGTGTTTGTCCTTAGGATAATTTAGGTTAAGTAGTGTGTAAGCTTAGGAACTGATGACCTTAGCAGTTACGTCTTATAAGATTTAACACATTTTTGCATCTCCGACCAGGGGCTGCGGCTTAACTAAGAAAAGTGCTTTTGCGTCCCAATATAGGTCATATCAGATCAGGCTTAAATGTTGCATTCTTTCTAAAGTTAATAGAATGAAAAAGCACTCCCAGTTGCAAATATTTTTCATTCTGTGGCACAAGTTTCAGGCTGAGACACATTTTTCGATGATAACAAATTCGAAAATGGCATTTCCGAAGATTTCAAAAAATGTGCAACGTACATTTACTGTGTATGCAGATAACTGTATTCAATGTAACTTCTGAAATTGTTTTGTAGGTCTGAGACTTCCCAAAAAACTCACCAGGTAGAGGGACGACACCACTTGAAGGCCTCCTCGACAGTGTCTGGTCCACGGAGAACATAGAAACTCGTGAATTTTTATGGCCACCTCCCTGTTCACAAAGGGTGTTTACAACACTGTCGTAACACATTGTCCAGGTACCTAGATATCTCACACAAGTGCAGGAATGGATGTAAAAGGAGCAGTTAACATTTTCCAGCTTTCTCAGAAGGAGAGAGGTGTCAGATATGTGAATTACTTAGGTGATGGAGACAACAAGGCTTTCATCGCTGTACAAAACAGTGTTTTGTGGCAAGAGGCGACTAACAGGCAGGTGCTGGGAGGCAGTTATTCTTTCTCTTCGGAGGAACGCATTGTCGGAACATCGGTGAGAGAAATTCTTGGGTCCAACATCCAGTACCTGGTAAACGCTTCGAGGTGTTGCTATCCTTATCAACTTGATGTGGCCTTCAAGCCCCAAACGTTCACTGCAAGATTTACCCTTAAATGACGAAACTGCACTCCTGTTCTCAACTCCAAAAAATACTATTAGAAGCACAGCCAACATGAAATTCCACATGCATTAACAACGTATATGCTCTCATCAGTACCTCCGCAGGCTGATAACTTCCTGTCGCCTCACAAAAACGATGTTTTGGGTGTAAAATCGGCACTGTGTAGTCTTCAGTTTAGAACGGCACTTCCCCTCCATTCCTCTCCTGCACTCGGCATTTACTCTCCAGCGCCAGCCTGCAGCCCCCACCGCTACTGTTCTCCCCACGTGTGCACTGCTATCTGCGCATCAACCAACCACAGAATTCTGCATGGACTCTGGCAAGGTGATAGTCCACTTCTCTACGAATTTTCCAAAAAATATCAAACATCTCCTGTAAGAATGTTTGAATCTTGCAGCTGAAACCCAAAGTCATAACAACAGAATGTTAGGGAAGTTATTTAAAAAAAATTGTAGAAAATCTTGTAAAGACACTACTATACATTGCAAAGTAAATGTAGACGTCTCTATAGTTTTTCACGCCAGCGATAGTGCAGGTTTAATTTAGTGTAGTACAATACCTGTTTGCAAGTACATAATGGATGTGGTCCATTATTGTGTTTTACCTAAAAACAGTTGATGTGTCGACAGAAGTGCCGACACAGTGTGGTTTGAGGGGACCGCAATGCACGCTATAAGCTCACGAAGGATGGCGTGAGGTCTGAAACAGGATACGTAATGAATGCTATAAAGAAAAGTACGTAGCTTCTGGAATACTTAACTTTAATCCATCCTTGTGTTACATCTGGAGATTGTGGCGATACAAGTGAGACTCTTTAGATACAAGCTATGTAAGGCTAATGGCGCCTTGCTAATTCGTAGCCATTGACTTAGCTGAAGGCTATTCTAACTATCTGCTCTGCAAATGAGCGAGGCTTCGTCAGTGTGCATCGCTAGCTACGTCGTCCGTACAACTGGAGCGAGTGCTAGTAAGTCTCTCGAGACCTGCCGTGTGGTGGCTCTCGGTCTGCGATCACTGTCAGTGGCGACACGCGGGTCCGACATGTACTAATGGACCGCGGCCGATTTAAAGCTACCACCTAGCAAGTGTGGTGTTTGGCGGTGACACCACAAGAGTTCTCATATAATTGTTTGATATGAAACTGACATGACTTGCTGCGTGTTGTATTGCGCATTATGATGCAATGCTGTAGCGATGATGGAAGCAGACACATATACATTACTGGCCATTAAAATTGCTACACCACGAAGATGAGGTGCTAAAGACGCGAAATTTTACCGACAGGAAGAAGATGGTGTCATATGCAAATGATTAGCTTTTCAGAGCATTCACACAAGGTTGGCGCCGATGGCGACACCTAAAACGTGCTGACACGAGGAAAGTTTCCAACCGATTTCTCATACACAGACAGCAGTTCACCGGCGTTGCCTGGTGAAACATTGTTGCGATGCCTCGTGTATAGAGGAGAAATGCGTACCTTCACGTTTCCGACTTTGATAAAGGTCGGATTTCAGAATATCGCGATTGCGGTTTAGCGTATCGCGACATTGCTGCTCGTGTTGGTCGAGATCCAATGACTGTTAGCAGAATATGGAATCGGTGGGTTCAGGAGGATACTACGGAACGCCGTGCTGGATCCCAAGGGCCTCGTATTACTAGCGATCGAGATGACAGGCATCTTATCCGCATGGCTTTAACGGACCGTGCAGCCACGTCTCGATCCCTGAGTCAGCAGATGGGGACGTTTGCAAGACAACAACCATCTGCACCAACAGTTCGAAGACGTTTGCAGCAGCACGGACTATCAGCTCGGAGACCATGGCTGCGGTCACCCTTGACGCTGCATCACAGACAGGAGCGCCTGCGATGGTGTACTCAACGACGAAACTGGGTGCACGAATGGCAAAACGTCATTTTTTCGGGTGAATCCAGGTTCTGTTTACAGCATCATGATGGTCGCATCCGTGTTTGGCGACATCGCGGAGAACGCACATTGGAAGCATGTATTCGTCATCGACATACTGGCGTATCACCCGGAGTGATGTTATAGGATGCCACTGGTTACACGTCTCGGTCACCTCTTGTTCGCATTGACAGCACTTTGAACAGTGGACGTTACATTTCAGATGTGTTACGACCCGTGGCTCTACCCTTCATTCGATCCCTGCGAAACGCTACATTTCAGCAAAAAAAAATGGCTCTGAGCACTATGGGACTTAACATCTATGGTCATCAGTCCCTAGAACTTATAACTACTTAAACCTAACTAACCTAAGGACAGCACACAACACCCAGCCATCACGAGGCAGAGAAAATCCCTGACCCCGCCGGGAATCGAACCCGGGAACCCGGGCGTGGGAAGCGAGAACGCTACCGCACGACCACGAGATGCGGGCTACATTTCAGCAGGATAATGCTCGACCGCATATTGCAGGTCCTGTACGGGACTTTCTGGATACAGAAAATGTTCGACTGCCGCCCTGGCCAGCACATTCTCCACATTTCTCTCAGCTCGTCACAATACCCCAGTCATGAACTGTGCTATCGTGTTGAAGCTGCATGGGCAGCTGTACCTGTACACGCCATCCAAGCTCTGTTTGTCTCAACGCCCCGGCGTATCAACACCGTTATTACGGCCAGAAGTGGTTGTTCTGGGTGCTGATTGCTCAGGGTCTATGAACCCAAGTTGCGTGAAAATGTAATCACATGTCAGTTCTAGTATATTATATTTGCCCAATGAATACCCGTTTATCATTTGCATTTCTTCTTGGCGTAGCAATTTTAATGGCCAGTGGTGTATTCTACGTTGCTGAAAGCGATTAATAGCATCGGAAGTTTCAAAACCGCTCCACAAATACCAGCCGGCCGCGGTGGTCTCGCGGTTCTAGGCGCGCAGTCCGGAACCGTGCGACTGCTGCGGTCGCAGGTTCGAATCCAGCCTCGGGCATGGATGTGTGTGATGTCCTTAGGTTAGTTAGGTTTAAGTAGTTCTAAGTTCTAGGGGACTGATGACCGCAGCAGTTGAGTCCCATAGTGCTCAGAGCCATTTGAACCATTTTTGAACCAACAAATACCAAAGGAATTTTATTATACGTTCTTTGTAACTGGCTAGTAATAGTAGCCAGGTTTAATTATTGTATTATATCCAACACATTGTAAGTAAGAAGTCTGGAAGGGAAGTTGATTGTTAAAGTGTTGCTTGAAATTCGGTTGAAATCTCGTTTTAGCAGTTACTGGCAGTGTAGAATGCTATCCCACATTCTTTTAGTAATTTATCTCTTTCTTTACTCACAAATGTAATGCTGTTTAAGGGATGATACAGAAACCAACGATTTCTCTTTTAACCCGAGATACACATACACAAGAAACAATGTCAGTCACAGTAGTTATTGTAGCTTATTACGGAATCAGAGACAAAGATTTAATCATCAGAACTATTTGATAACGTAGTGCTACAACAATGTCTTTTGGAGAAAGTTTTGCAGTATCATTGTTTACTGTTGAACATATAGTAAAAAGCCTTTATAGTAGCAAACCATTACTGGGTGTTGTGTGATGTCCTTAGGTTAGTTAGGTATAAGTAGTTCTAGGTTCTAGGGGACGTATGACCAGAGATGTTGAGTCCCATAGTGCTCAGAGCCATTTGAACCATTTTTTTTAGCAAACCATTAGGAGAGGAACTAAATGGCTCTGAGCACTATGCGACTTAACTTCTGAGGTCATCAGTCGCCTAGAACTTAGAACTAATTAAACCTAACTAACCTAAGGACATCACACACATCCATGCCCGAGGCAGGATTCGAACCTGCGACCGTAGCGGTCACGCAGTTCCGAGGAACTTGCTGCACAGTTTCATTTCTTTAGAGGTACGTTCAAAGCAGTGTGTCAATCTAATTACCTTTAAATTCCTAGTAAATATATTATTTTATTGTAGTTAAATGCCAGACTAGAGCTTCTTGCGAATCTAGAAAACTGAATTAAGAAATGTCACACATATATCATTACATGTGAAATATTGTTTATACCTTACATGATTTAGTGTTAATATTATTTCAACTACTTAAGAGGGAGAGAGAGAGAGAGAGAGAGAGAGAGGCAGAGACAGCTTTATTGGGTCTGCAATAGAATTGGAAACCATAGGTCGTGTACCGTATGCCTGATTTCAAGCACTCGTAGGGTCTCTGAATACTCAGATTTGCTTTTGGCTCTGTGACTCCCTGCAAATTCTATGTCGGAATCCTTTTTTATATGACACTACTTGTTCTCTGTATCATTAGGATTTGTTGCCACATTGCCAGAGCTTCCTTCCAACCAGATAGACTTCTAGGCGATGTGTTCCTGGTCATTTTCTCCTTCACTTCTGTCTCGGTACACCCTTATTAGAACATCTTCAAGTTACTGTTCCATCAAAGGACCACAATGCAACACCTGTGTTCATTCATGTTGTTGAACATGTCTCTGCACTCCGCCACTCAGTCGTTTGCAGTTACTTTTCCTATGCAACTTTATACGTAACTTCAGGTTTTTCTAGGATAGACATTACATATTCTCCCTTATATTTGTCGTTTACTTCAATCAAAAATCGGTTGGACTGTATATTTTTACTAAAATCTTGTATATGTTAAAATAGCCTTCAGTATAATGGCTATTATAATCCTTGGCAGTTTTCGGTTATTCATGTCTCGTGTCCCTTAGATGTTGTTTCACTCAAACGTAAAAATGTCGATTACTTCCTGGAATTGCGATGCGGGTACCGTTCAGTTTAGTTGACATACGAGACTGGAAACAATGAATCATTGTAAGACTCCCAGTTTTTAGGCCTGAAGAGGTGTGTGGTGTGCCAGTCTTAACACTGGTTTCCATTCCCTATTCACTTGTACTCTATTTCCTTATTTCACTCCTTCTTCTAGGTATATATTTAACAAGAGTGATGAAAAGTTGCGATCTTGCCTTTTTCACTTAAACAGTTGAGTAAATAACAAAATCAAGTAGCGTACCCACTTGCCAACAGATAACCGTAGAATCGCGGATTTTTCCAGAGAGCGAGGTTAGGGCGTTGTCTGCATATCTCTGAAGAAGCGGAAATGCCACCAAAACAAAGATGTCCAACCTAATCGCACACTAACCAAATTAATCCACCTTAAAGTATGGTTCTGTGTTGCTTCTAAGATGACTATTGTCTACCGGATTTATTTACCATTAAAGGAGGCGGAGGTTAGTGTTTAACGTCCCGTCGACAACGATGTCATTATAGACGGGTATAAAGTCTGATTTGGGAAGGATGGGGAAAAATATCAGCCGTGTCCTATGAAAGGAACTATCCCAGCATTTGCCTGAAGCGATTTAAGGAAACCACGGGAAACCTATATCAGGAAGGCTGGACGCGGCTTTCAGCAGTCGTCCTCCCGAATGCGAGTCCGGTGTGCTAACCTCTGCGCCACTCCGTTCGTTCTTTACCATTAAAAGATGAATCATGTGAGTTAACTGCTGGTGGGACGTGGTTTGCGAGAGACCTGTCCACAGCATCTACGCTCATCATTGAATCTAATACAGTGTACTGTAGAACACCCTTGTGGCCATTACTTATTTTTTTCGCCTATTGTCACCGTCTGCCGCTACTTCGTTCATGTGTTACGTTGATTTCGTGAAGTTGTACGAGTAAGTGATAGTCCTGTCCACGTATATTAGTGGAATATTTTCTACATTCAACTTGAGTATCCCATTTTAATCCTGTCGGTGATAACAAGACCTGCCCATTGTCTATAATGACGTTTTTGTAAATCCAATTTTATCAGATGTTTGGCTCAAAGAATGCAAACCACTTGTTAAATATGTCAAGCAGATAGTGTGCCTGGAGTTTATTAACACTGCTCATTCTGTTCCTTGAAAAGTAAATAACCCAATCTATAACACTGATAAGGGCATGTGTGGTCAGGTCGTTGATAACATAGCTTTCCTCACAGCATCAGTTACATATTTTACATCTCCAGTGCTATACCACTTCGGAAAACGCTTTGTTGGATATAATTAGTTTTGCAACGCTAGATATGACCGAACTCACGATAGTTTACTTTTCTTAGCAGTATGTTGCACTGACTCAGTCCTACAATAAATCTGTATTACAGTCTTTCCTTCTTCCTTCCATGGTAAATTTGTGTACCAGATCGAAACCGGTCACAAAAAAGTAAATACAATTATCTAGATAGTGTTTCCTTCATCCTACAAACAACAGCAACCGTTTTCCCAAGACATCATTTACTCCATTATGAACGTACTTTAATCCTCTCAACAGTCACAGGTTACAGAACTACGAAACCAAACTTAGAAATAAAAGTTGTGGCAAGACATAAAGAAGTTCTTCTTTATGACGTTATTGCCGCGTCCTAATCTGTAGCGTTAAAGAAAGCAGTTCGCAGTGAGTATATAAAATGTAAAGAAAGGGCAGTCTTTCACCATTTTTGTGCAATCCTCATAGCGTCTGGTGATCGGTGTGAGTTTGGGAAGTGGATAAGGCACTGACTTTGCGCTCAGTAGGAACAGGATCCACAGTTACGGCTGATCATCGTAAATTACAATATCAGGAGTATTCTCAAATGAGTGTTGGTGAATCCCGATATGTGTTTGTGAAACATATTAATTGCTGGATTGTGTAGGTATGTATGGCAGCTCCGAATACGTATACCATATGAAAGAAAACTCAGATAGCGTTCCTTTACTTTCCTTTCGTCGAAAATTCTTCATCACTCCATACACTACCCCCAATCATTTACATACACATGAATAGGATTTTGTCTCCAACCACAGTTTCTTCCTCCTGTTACTGCTTAGTACCTAATAAAGCGTGAATGCTTTAGTTCTGTCAACTAAATTTGCAATTTATTTTGTGGATTCAGAGTTGAAATATTTCCAGAAATTTCTTGCCCTTTTTTACCATCGAGAGGCACTGAATGTTTATTATGTTCTGCTACATGTGATTGAGTGAGGTGCTATAGTGTTTAGCACATTGGACTCGCACCTGGAAAATTATCATTCGAATCTTTGTGCCCCTCATCCTGATTTAGGGTGGCTGTGATTCCCCTAAACTACTCCAGGCAAATGGAGGGATACATCCTTCGAAAAATTCACGACTGATTTCGTTTCCCATCCTTCCATAGCACAAGCCGAAACATTAAAAATTTATTTTTCTTCGTTCCTTTCTAGCTACATGTAGAAAGATGTAACGCCATTAAAAAAACAAAAACCACTTCATTATCATTTACAGATATATGATATTTCTGCTCTGTGGTCGTTTTGTGCTGTCTTTATTTCTAATGATGAGAGTTCTTTCACCTATTTTATTACTTTTCCTTCTTCGTATTATTCATTAACTTGCTATCATTCTTTCCATTACTATGCTCCATTTTAGTTATCTTTAATGGAAGCTGTGTACTAATTAGAATTGCCATTCACTTCATCAGTTGCTTGCCTCGCGTGCATTACATTCAGTCGGAAGAACTATACTCCATACGGCGAGAGAAGCGCTCTGACAACTGACGTGGCCTTGGCGCACATGCTTCGTGCACCCACAAAAGCCAGTCAGATCGTGAGATTTTTTGTACGTTACTGTGTCAAAGCCCCAGTTTTGCCGTAGTGCTGGGCGACCTCTGCTTTCAGGCAGTTGCGCCACGTGCTACGTTCAGGTTTTTGTGTATACGTGTTGAAGTGTCGGCAGAAGTGCCAACACCGTGTTGTTTGAGGAAGCCGAAATGCACGCTATAAGCTCACGCAGGATGGCGTGAGGTCTGAAACAGGATACTTAATGAATGCTATAAAGAAAAGTACGTAGCTGCTGGAATACTTAACTTTAATCCACAACTGGTGAACATTGGTCTTGTTACTGTACATGCTTCATTAGATACATAGCAAAGGATAAATGGCGCCTTGCTAGGTCGTAGCAATTGACTTAGCTGAAGGCTATGCTAACTATCGTCTCGGCAAATGAGAGCGTAACTCTCAGTGAACCTTTCCTAGCAACGTCGGCTGTACAACTGGCGCGAGTGCTAGTAAGTCTCTCTAGACCTGCCGTGTGGCGGCGCTCGGTCTGCAATTACTGACAGTGGTGACACGCGGATCCGACATGTACTAATGGACCGCGGCCGATTTAAAGCTACCACCTAGCAAGTGTGGTGTCTGGCGGTGACACCACACGTGTACATTCCATTACTTCTGTAAGCTTCTTGTAGTGTGTGTAAGCGGAGACATGAGTAAAAGTGTGTATAAGCGAAAAATGGCTGCATGTAGTGCAGAGGAGAGGGATTTTGGGAAAGGAGCTGCGCTGAAAACCTAAGCATGCGAATTTATATATAGATTGCATGTTTACTTTGAAAGGGAAAGGGACAAAGGTGGATCTTTGGTATCAGTAAGTAAAGTGGCTGACAGATTGTCAGAAGCATTGAATATCTCTGTACCGGCAGTGATGAATGTCACAAACGATAAAGAGGCTGCCAATTCATCTGTGAGCCCTGTTGTTGTGACACCAGGAAAGTCAAGGAAGAGATCATGATGTGTGACTGAAACAGACAACTTTCACGAAAGTGCTATCAGGCAACACATATACACCGACTACAGCAGGAAGGAGTGTCCGAGATTTAAAAAGTCGATGGAATCACTGTAGGACATTGGTTTGTTCTCAGGCAGAACGACAAGTCTCTCCATTGTTTTCCAAAAAATTGGCTTCCATTGGAAAAAGTTCTCAGGACGAAAGGTATTAATGGAACGCGGAGACATTGTAGCATGTCGTTTCCTGCGCGAGTTTCATAGCAGTGACTCCGGAAAATGTAATATTGATTGACGAAACACGGATCAACGCGCATCATGGACGTTCCATCGCATGAACAGGCGACACACGCCATGGAACTTTGAGTGTCCCAACTGGTAAGGGAGGGCGACAAGTTGAAGTTCATGCTGGATCTATGAACGGTTTAGTGCTCGGTGCTATGATGATGCATCAGTAAAAAAAAAAAAAAAAAACAAAAAAAAGTCAGTTCAGGTAATGTATTTGTACCACTCTGCACAATTAAATAAGGCACCAACGACTGCTGCAAGGAGAGACGAAATAGTCAGCTGGTTGAAAGACAGTAAAATAGGCTTTGATCACAAAATGCGGAAAGCGTAACCTTAAAATTTTGTGCAATCTGCTTTGCCTTGTTAAAATGTAGAAAATCAGATTGTGTGTTATTTTTATTTTGGCTGCAACCATAGTCATGATAATATTTTTAATAATGCCACCGCCGTTTAACGGTAACAATTTTTATTTTATTGGTATAAGATCCAGAGTTCGGCCATAGGCGATTTTCAAGTACAGTAACTTATATATATGTCAAAAGATATCAGACTGGTAGGAAATTGTAGATGCTACTCATTTGATGAAATGCACATATTAAACGAGCATTTTACGGTGTTCTTAATTATTCATAAATCTGCTCATTCCTTATTTCTACTCTTTTGGAGTATGGACTACAGTATTTTTGGCAGCTGACAGAACTGTTCTAATAGAACAATTCTGCCAGCTGTGTTCTATAAAGGACCGTTCCCACAACAGAAGATTACATTTTCTTCATCCCTGTCTTAAGATTCGTCAAAATGATCAGTTTCACCACTGTCCATAACTGCTCCAGGAGCTTTAGCTTCGGAATCACTTTCACCATCAGAGTCACGTCACTTTCACGACCGAAGTCTCCTAACGATGGTTCCCATATGGTATCTTTCATTAGCAAAATGTCATTCCTGCGTGATATTTCCACATAAATGAACTACACTGTCAGTGACAGAACAGTTACACAATTTGCGCTCCAGGGTCACATTGATCCTTCAAAAGATATTTCTGTGTGATTAATTAAGGAACGTAGTCTCACAACTTTGAAAGCCCGTCCCCTATTAGGTCTCACTGTCCACTGAATTTTTGTTGGTTGCAGAGGGCCGTGTATGTGCAGTGGCACTTGCACACTAACAAAGAAAAAATCTCGGGGTTTAAGTGATCACGTATACCTCAAGGGTGTGTTCCGTTACCTAACGGAGCCGAACTACGTTTCTCTCTCTCTCTCTATCTCTCTCTCTCTCAGTTAGCCCACATATAACACCATACATCCGATGCAGGAATCGAGACTCGTCGTAGAAGACAGTCGTTCCCAAATCAGCAGACAAGAAACTTTTTCGCCAATCAGCGGAAGACCAATATAGAGGCCGGCCGCGGTGGCCGTGCGGTTCTAGCGCTGCAGTCCGGAACCGCGCGGGTGCTACGGTCGCAGGTTCGAATCCTGCCTCGGGCATGGATGTGTGTGATGTCCTTAGGTTAGTTAGGTTTAAGTAGTTCTAAGTTCTAGGGGACTGATGACCTAAGATGTTAAGTCCCATAGTGCTCAGAACCATTTGAACCATTTGAACCAATATAGAAACTGCAGAGACAGTTAAAAGTTATTTCCAACCAGAGCTCTTCATTAGGACTGCAGTCGTCAGTTCCAGCGCTTGCACTTAAACAGAAGTTTTTCACTCCTACGCCTTCGTTAGGTCAGGCACAATGTCTTCCCGGTTGCCGTGGCAGCCCCACCTCCGAAATTTATTTTTGAAGACATGTCTGGCCATAGAAGGTTCGAAGTAACAGTGGCAAACAGAAACGCACGTCGTGGGAAGGATTTTATTCATCAGTGTATTCAAAAACACCTCGCCACAGTAAGGCACATATGTTTCGACAGCTTGTTGGTATGCAATTAGATCAATACATACATAAAATTAACTCGAAGATAGCCCATGATCTCTTCAGTGCGGATGCACACCAGGCTCAAGCTCTTACAGGAATCCACGAAATGACGCGAGTAATGAGGCTTATGGACAAGGAGAACTACATTAGATGCGTGAGGATAAAATGAGAATTTGGGTCTGACGGAATGCGTGCTAGAGTAGTCCAAACATTTGCTATGACCACCGTATCTGGATGGCTTATTGGTCACAGAATTTGCCTATTAAGCAAAAGACATGGGTTCGAATCCTGATCGGGGAAAAATTTTCAACTTGCCCCACTGATTTAAGTCAATACTCACTCGCTGCAATGTCTGTAATTCCTTTGTGTCTTAGATCATTACAGTCTTCACAACTGTCATCGAGTATTCAATCTTGAGCAACCTCAGTGCGTTAAACCTAGTCCACACCTGAACAACTTTGCAGGTGTTTCTTGCGGGGCTGCCCAGATTGAATGCTTCACATCTGTTCAGGGACAGCCCCGCAACAAGGAGTTATGCGAGTTATGTACTTCGGAGTGGTGTGTGAAACCAATAGAACTACATACCAGTAAAGTGGAAACAGTGGTTTTTAAAACTTCCTATTTGCTTGACTTTTACGACATCACTCAGGAAACAATTTATGCTTCATCCCTAATTTTGACGAAGGCTATCCTGACGGGAACGTTATATATGGAGTTGGAGCATAGAATTACAAAAATGTCAACTTCTAGAGCTACAGACTATACCGAAGAGATTTCCGTATGAAGTGAAGTGCAGAAAATCAGAAATGTATTTGGAGATTACTTCGTACCAGCTCAAGGTTCAGTGCTTTGGCACGATGAAATAATTTGAGAAATTAAATATAAGCTACCATTCCCTAATGTTGTTCTGTATTTCTAAAAAAGTAAATGTTATTTGAAGGTCATAAAATAATTATTTTTATGTTCTCTTACATTATATTCATCTACTTGAGTGCTATGTCTACCTGTTATTTGATTGGCAGATGGGAGAAATTTGCGAGGTTTGTATCCGAACCATGAACACTTTTAGGAGAAACGGCACTCTTCCTGCTTCTAATTTTTTTGTGTTGCCGCCAAAAGTGGCTTTCCAAATTGTGAATTCCCCTATTGAAACACATTTCCGACAAATATCTGAATGCCTGTCCTCCTTTGTTGCTGTTTCGGTGTTAGATGTGTGTGATGTCTAGGGTTGTCATCCGTCCCGATATATCGGGACCGCCACCATTATGGACCCCCTTCTCCCAACATCCCTAAAAGACCCTATTCTGTCCCGATTTTGCAAAATACTGTAACAAGCTTTGCTCAAGTACTGAACTAACGCCATCTGTTTGAGCATTAGTGTTTGACTCGATGGCGCTATCTGAAACGCCAGACTGGGTAACGATTGAAAACGATGCTTATACCCCACTAAAATGGTATGAAGATTTCAGGTGACAATTTTTTTTCGGGAATATATGTATCTGAAGAGCTTTTTAGGAACTGAATGTAACTCGGTAGAATAGAAGTCTAAACACTATGTGGATGAAAGATGGTTTTACTTTCTAAGGAAATCTAAAATCCTGAGCGCAAATGCCAGCTGCTAAAATTATGCTAGTATTTGTTTTCAGTTCCCTTACGCAGCGCTACTGTGGAAAGAGTATTTTTGCTGATGTCGGCCCAATGCACTGATTAAAATAATCTACTGCAGCCAGGGAGAGTGGAATCAATTGTGCAGTGCCAGTTAAAGTACAAAAGTCCGCAGCTCGTGGTCGTGCGGTAGCGTTCTCGCTTCCCGCGGCCGGGTTCCCGGGTTCGATTCTCGGCGGGGTCAGGGATTTTCTCTGCCTCGTGATGACTGGGTGTTGTGTGATGTCCTTAGGTTAGTTAGGTTTAAGTAGTTCTAAGTTCTATGGGACTGATGACCATAGATGTTAAGTCCCATAGTGCACAGAGCCATTTGAACAATTTTTTGGTATAAAATTACTTGTATGGAGTTTTATAAATATGTAAACGGAATAAAAGACTTGTTGCACAAGGTGAAATCTTTCTAAAAGTATGGTGTACCAACTACTTTTGCCGCAATAACGTCCATGTAATTATGTTCTAAATAAAACGAAAATATACTAAATAAATTTTTTACTTCATATCTATAACCCCATATCAGGGTGTTCCGACGAGGTCGCAACTACATATGGCAAACCTAGTGATGTTCCACCACAAGAAGTTGTTCATTTGAAGATCTTCAGTTAGTTTCAAAGTAGTTCCAGTCGTCCATACATTGAAGAATGTCAAATACAACACCACTGTAAGACGACAGCAACACTGTCAAACTATATGCCAGATTGAGCAAACTTCCCACGAACGTGTGCACACATGCAATGTTGCGCGACGTTGTTTCAAACAATCGTGTTTCCATGGGACTCAAATCGTGTATCACTTTAGACCCGCAATGAACTTCGGGGACACGGGAACATGTGTGGCTCTGAATCGCAGCAGTGGCGATTCTGACTAAATTCAGTCGCATAATCAGTCGCGTATCGTAATTGCGTAACACTGAGTCTCGTTGTGGACTTGGCATTACGGTCGGCGGTATGTGGAAACTCCGTCGTCTGGCTTTATGGGAGCTTAGGTTCGGTGTAACATTTGGTGCTGTTCGAAAGGCGTGCTCTACGTTCCGGCTACAGGTTTCACTTTTTTCTCTCATGGTGAACAACAGCATTGCGGCTAACACATCGGTTTCACAATCTCACAGGCTTTTGTGACGCTTTTTTAGTAAAAAAATTACACTGATGCGCCAAAGAAACTGGTATAGGCATGCGTATTGAAATACGGATATATGTCAACAGGCAGAACACGGCACTGCGGTCGGCTACGCCTATTTAAGACAAATGTGTGGCGTAGTTCTTACATCGGTAACTGCTTCTACCATGGCAGGTTATCAAGATTTAAGTGAGTTTGAACGTGGCATTATAGTCAACGCACCAGCGTTAGGACACAGCATCACCGAGGTAGCGATGAAGTAGGGACTTTCCCGAACGACCATTTCACGAGTGTACCATGAATATCGGGAGTCCGGTAAAATATCAAATCTCCGAAATTGTTGTAGCCGGAAAGAGATCATACTAGAAAGGGATCAACGATGACTGAAGAAAACCGTTCAACGCAGCAGAAGTGCAACCTTTTCTCAAATTGCTGGAGATTTCAGTGATGGGCCATCAACATGTGTCAACATGCGAAACATTCAACGGAACATCGTCGATGTGGGCTTTCGCAGCCGAAGGCCCACTCGTGTACCATTGATGACTGCACTACACAAAGCTTCACGCCCCGCCTGGGTCCCGTCGACACCGACACTGGTTTGCTGAGGATTAGAAAGAAGTTGCCTGGTGGTACGAGTCTCGTTTCAATTTATAGCGAGCGGATGGACGTGTAAGACTATGGAGACAACCTGGTGCATCCATGGACCCTGCACTGCTGGTGAAGGCTCTGTAATGGTGTGGGGTGTGTGCAGTTGGAGTGATATGGGACCCCTGATATGTCTAGATACGAGGCTGACAGGTGACACGTCCGTAAGCATCCTGTCTGATCAGTTGCATCCATCCACGTCCATTGAGCATTCCGACGGACCTGTGCAATTCCAGCAAGACAGTGTGACACCCCCACGTCCAGCATTGCTACCGAGTGGCTCCAGGAATACTCTTCTGAGCTTAAAACCTTTCGCTGGCCAGCAAACTCCCCAGACATGCACGTTATTGAGCATATATGTGACGCCTTGCAACGCGCTGTTCAGAGGAGATCTCCACTCACTCGTACTCTTACAGATTTATGGGCAGCCCTGCAGGATTCATGGTGTCAATCCTCTCGAGCACTACTTCAGACGTTAGTCGAAGCCATGCCACGTCATGTTACAGCACTTCTGCTTGCTCTCGGGGCCCTAGACGATGTTGGGCAGTTATACAATTTTCTTTGTTTTAATGGAAATGGACAGTTCTGTTAATGTAATTGGCATGAATAGACAGTTCAATACAATGACTAAACTTCTTTCTTGTTATTATCACCACCGAAATCACAGAGGAATAAACGTAATACAGCACCACAGTACAACGCCATGTTCAAAGCACTGTAATCTTATCAAGAGGAGAGATTTTGCGTTGTACACTTGAGATATATAATTCTCGTTTATGAAATATCGTTTCCCACAGTGGAGTTTGGTGCCGTGAGTGATACCGTCAACAACATTTTGAGTTAAAAATCAGTTGCGACTTTTGATATTTAGCTCACCAGACGGGACAGGGTGCCGTAGCCCAGGTAACACCAATGGCAAGGCGGCTTTCTCAGCCACGCCGCAAGGGGTTCGGTTGGTAAAAGAACTCGTGTTTCCACGCCGTGAATATACAGTACCATATGGTGTCGTGTATTAGATGCATCTACGTTCGCCAGCTCTCATCGTGCGCCATTATTTTGAACTGAAGTGCAACGGTGATGGTCCTATTTCAGGTGTGCAAAAGTGGACAGTAAAGCTGCACAATTTACATTCAGTTGTCTACGGTACCGAGAATTGGGAACGAGAGGGAAAGAAGGGAATGATGAAGCAACACGAACTCGTTCTGTACAGAAACTCAGGGCAAGAGAAGAAGTTAGGACATATGAGTAACGAAGATGGATGCATTCCAGCAGGCAGCAGTGTGCGGAAGTGTATGATTGTTATCAACGCAAGAAATATCTGACTTTAAATAAACTTCTTTTCACCCTCAAAGAAGCAGAACTGTTCGATGAGAGTAAGTGGTCACTTTGAAATTGTTTTCACTAGATTGGTTTTCATTCCGGGCACTTGTCATCGAGAAAATGACATAGTGGCTGATTTCTGCGTGCTACGAGGAGCCTTTCATTCGAAGAATTTAAGTGGCTGGACGAGACGTGAGGTAATACGTACTATACGCTGACAAACAGGTGGACGGCCGCACAGCACAAGCGACGAGGAAAGGACCGTTGGGAATGGGTGGCAGGATAATAGTACTTCGCGCTAGTACTGCTCGTGGCTTCATTCCAAATTGTTTATTGCTGTCCCGTTCCCAGAAGCAAGGCGACTAACATTAGGACGTGAACGCCACACTTGTCACGTGGTGATTTTCTAATGTTATGCTGCAAAATATTCCTCTGAGTTCGACAAAAGTAACGGATAATGCACCATGTCACTCTTTTGTGATGGAAAGGCTCCAAAGGTGCAGTGGAGGGAAACGGATATTTTGGTCTGGATACAAGGAAATATTTCATTTGATAATATTCAACCTGCAATGAATAAGGCGGAATTAACTGATCTTAAAGAGCTGTACAAGTCAAAAACTCTGCGCTACCAGATCAAGCTAAAGTGCTTCCTTCGTATCACGCTCATATAAATCCCACGATAAATACTTGGGCCCAGGTGAAGGGTAACGTGGCAAATACCAACCCAGGTGAAAGATAATCTGGCAGAAACTAGCAACAAGTTTGCGATCAGCGAGGTTGAAATGCTGACAAAAGAAGGCATTGCAAATGTTAACCCACAGCAGTAATCGCGAATTGTCAGCCATACCAAGAAGGTAGTTGAGACGATTATGAATTCGAGAAGGACTGCTGGAAGAACAGATTGAAGATATCGACATTTCAGTCGGTTCCAGTGCTAGTCGGGTCCGAGGAAAAGGACAGTGGCTTTTCAGTCAGGGCGCTCCACTTACTCGGTAACTATTGTGTGAAAGAAGGATTGGTTTCACTGTTCTGTTCAGTGCTGCCGTTTGTCTATGTCCAAATAATGTTTGCCCGTGGCCGGCTACCGGTCACGACCAAAGGTAGGGATGGTGCTATCCTCGCCTGCTGGCGCTGGCCGCTACTGTTCCCTGAAGTCCTGAATCCAGGTTTTTATTCAGGGGTTTACGCTTCCCTCCATCCGCTCCGTACCCCACTGTCAAAAGCTGCAGATCATTAGGATGGCGCATAAGTTCGTAGCGCTTGTCCGTACGTTTGATAAACACAACACAGATAAACGTAACAGAGACTTTATTCATCAATAATAAACTCTCTTTCACTATTTACAACAGTCTGCCAACACTAAGGTAACTTCTCTATTCACGACTGTGGAGATCACTTGTGTTTGAAGCGAAGAACTCGTCGACCCATGTTCGGAGGGCCTTTTCATCCAGAAAGAAAGTTCCTTAAAGGTTCTTCTACAGAGAGCGGAAAAGGTGAAAATCAGAGGGCGCAAGATCGGGTGAATAAGGTGACTTCCCAACCAAACTCCTGTATAATGTGTTTTGTCAGTCTAGCAGAATGCGGGCTGTCGTTATCGTATAGCAGAGCCACTTCACGCAGTCTTCCCGACGTCGTTCCTTGATTGCGTCTGCAAGAAGTCACAGTTGTTGAAAGTAAATGTCAGCAGCAATGGTTACGCCTCGGGGAAGAAATGCAAAGAACACCACACCGTCACTGTTCCATTCCACCAAATGCATAACATTATGTTTCGTGTAGGCGCGCAGGTGTTTGTACGAAGATTTGCTGCTTTGTTTGAGCTCAGTCATTCCCTTCTTTACCTTATGTCAGCATAAAGATGCCATTTCTTGTCACCAATAACGATACAGGATAAGAATACTAGGTGTTGTTCACGACCCAAATGATGACGAGCAAGAAGATCTGCACATACGACCATCCGCTGATTTTCGTGATTTTGGTTTGGAGCATGCAGTACGCATACATCCGATATTTGAACCTTCTCCACTGCATGCAGATGTCTCACGGTGGTGGAATGCTCGAAGTTCTCGTATACACTGCCGTGAATAATTGTGAATTAATGCGTTTGAACCGTCTTCGTGAAACCCCGAGCGTCTTCTTGAACGTGGAGAGTAACCAATGTCAAAACTACCTTCCGTAAAACGAGAAAATTATTTTCTTACCGTGGTCTGTCTAGTGGCATTATCCCCTTCCACGGCGAAATTGTTTCTGGCTGCTTCCTCTGCTGTCGCCCCATAACGAACTCAAACAGGAGAATATGTCTAAATTCTTCACTTGGCACTCCATTTTCTAGCGTCCACAGCTCCACTCATTATCACCAAATGACAAAATGTTAGTATAAATTCAAATAGCAACAGTGAACCACAAATAAAAATGCCAAGCTAAATAACCCCAATACAAAAACGCAAAACGAAAATGCTACAAACTTATGCGCTAACGAATATTTTAAACGCACTACTCTAAAATAGTTTTATTTAGTCTTCCTTAGTATTCATTGCAATATGTTCTTCGTAGTACAGACTCATCACAAACACTTTTGCTTCTTATTTTCTTGCGACCACGATCTCAAAATCATTTCTAAATTCTGTACACGGATTCGACCAACTATTGATCATTGATCATTGTGATGCTGGCTACAACAAGAAAAGGATAGAAAATAATAATCCTTATAACATCATCAATTATAAATTACTAGAAAATTTTGAATTATAAAAGAAGAATAAAACTATATCCACATGCACGCACTACAAGTGGTGACGTAGGGTTTCCATTGCGTTTTAAACATTAGCGTAAACATTATGATGATCAGATTTCATTGATATGCAATTCGACACTTTCGTAACACCAGAAGGGGAACTACAGTAGATTCGGGTAAAAAAGGTCCCTGACAGCTGACGGCGCTATTGTCAGCTTTCAACAGCGAAACATAAACAAGAGGAGGCGAAAACCAGAATCTTTTATAGAGTGGCGAGAATACTGAGGCGTTGCCATAAGAGGTGTAAAAAATGGTTCTGAGCACTATGGGACTTAACATCTATGGTCATCAGTCCCCTAGAACTTAGAACTACTTAAACCTAACTAACCTAAGGACAGCACACAACACCCAGCCATCACGAGGCAGAGAAAATCCCTGACCCCGCGGGGAATCGAACCCGGGAACCCGGGCGTGGGAAGCGAGAACGCTACCGCACGACCACGAGATGCGGGCGGTGTAAAAAATACTGCTGTACGTGTTAGGTTATGGTAGACGTGTGACGCAGCAGCGCGTAGCCCACTGCGGCTCTCTGGAATCTTCATACACCTGCTGCACTATAGATGGGTTCCCATTATTAGATGTGTTAACAAGTCAGAAGTTATTATACATACGTTGCCAAAGCAACACAGTCACTTTTCCTTCCCTAACCCCTAGCTGTTTGTGCGCTTAGGTATAATTGTATTTTCTGCAGGGTAAATACGAGATTTGCTCAGAAAGTAGGACCCGCATTTTTTCTTCAACTATTCTTTGCTGAACCAAATGAAAATTACATACACGAAAGGTTGGTGTTTTATCTGCACACCCTATTTTTCCATGTAATCTCCATAAGGTTCTGTGGCCCTCCTTCAGCGTGTATGCCCCGCGGGTACCAATCCTTGGCCTAGTGGCGGAGTCAATGCTTCACTGTGTGAATCACCTCCTCATTGTCCTCAAAAAATCTTCCACGAGTGACCCAAGGAAATGGAAGTCCCATGCAGCTAGATCAAGGATGTAGAGTGAATCGAGTGGCACTGTCCAACCCTTTTTCGCGATGTGTCCAGCAGTCCTCAGACTTGCGTGGGGCTGATCGTTATCGTGTTGCAGCAAAACATCTCCTGGGTTGCTGTGGCGCTGAATTCGCCAAGAGCGCGTCTTGAATTTTGTTTGTGGGTTGACATATGCTTCTCAATTAGTGGTACCGCCTCTTGGTATCAAGTCAATGAGAATCACACCTTCACACTCCTAGAAGACGTTGATCATAATCTTACCTGCAGAAGCATTTGCTTTGAATTTTTTTCGGGCTCAAAATGGTGAACCCAATTTCATCACCTGTCACAATCCGGGACAAGAAGGCCTCCCCCTCAGCTTCGAAACGTTGCAACAAATCAAGACGAATGTTTCTTCTGTGCGATTTGCTATCCACCGTTACACACCGTGGGACTCACCTTGCACACACTTTTGAATATCCAAGAGTGCGGATAACTGCATCTACACTTCCTTTGCTCATTTACAGATGCAGCGCCTACTGGCGAATGCGTCTGTTTTAGCGAATGACGACATCAGCTAGAAGCCACATTTCAGGTGTGATAGCTTTGGATGTGCCCCCAGACCGTTGCAAATCGTGGAGCTCCGCTGAACCGTCTACTAATGACCTCACCCTCTGTGCCCAGTGACTAACTGTACTTCTGTCTACAGCGGATGCTCCATAGACTTTGCACAAGCGTTTGTGAATATTCCCCATAATTTCTTTCTGTGCAGTGAGAAATTCAACGACGAAGATGTTGATGCTGTTTGGTTTGTAGGGCGCTCAACTGTGCGATCATCATCACCCGTACAAAGTCCCAATTTTTACACAGTCCAATTTTTACACAGTCCGATCTAACCACGAATGATGGATGATGATGATGATGATGAAATGTTGAGGACAACACAAACACTTAGTCCCCGAGCAGAGAAAATCCCCAACTCGGCCGGGAATCGAACACGGGACTCCGTGATGCAGAGGCAACAACTCTAAAATTAAACGACGGAATGTTGATTGTAGCATACATCACCTACAGACGCCATTTTGAAACTGTGCTGCAGCTACGTTCTCTGTCGGAAGTGACGGAAACTTGGCGCGCTCACTCAAGAGGATTCCAATAATACGTACGAAATGTTTCGCATTCGTAACAATGTTTTCACCTGAGGAAAAAAAAAAATTGCGTTGCATTCCTTTCTGGGAAACCCTCGTAGATAGCTTTTCCGAAGATATATAGACTCTATAAAGATTATCTTTGTTTCTCCCTCTTTATTTGTACATAGTCTGACGATGAGTACTAATTCGCGGAAAATGATTACTGCAGTGTGAAATGCTTTTGTTCTTGTTGTAACAAGAAAATAAAAGACGATAATATGCCAGTTACACAGTTTCCGTTGATAGTAATGGCATCTTTATTTCAGCAGATTTTCCTTGACTAATTATGAAATATAGAATATGCGCAGGTTCTTTCTGCTTATCATCGTTGTTTAAGTACCACGAAATGTTATTGATTCTAGTAGACAATAGACAATCGCCGTTAGAGTCGACACTTGTTGACGACCAGACAATTGATAAGTGAGCTGCTGCCACTTTTTCTGTGAAAGAAATCGTTATGATCGTGTGAGTGGCTGTGCATCTACGTGATGAGTTATCTCGAGGGCAATTAATGCCTTGGTTTTCGCACAGGATATCGAATCAGGGCCCTTCCTATTACAGTCGCAGTTGCACAGCTCTTCCACATTGATCGGTGAGCCTCCCTTTTTCATAAAATGTACTTCCATTCGCATAGAATATACATATGAAAACAGTCCTGCCTATGTTCTCAGTTTACTCCAGCGCACTTTATTCGTTTGTGTTACGGTGAGAATTGACGCTGTATAATTAATAGTAAGCTGGATTGTACTAGACAGCTTAAGTATTTTTCGTACAATGACGATGTATCCCTAACCGTCCTACCATAAACGTGAAATTGAATAGTTAGTGGCAAGTCTCGGAACAGCTATGTGTTTTTAAAAACACAGCAGAAAGTGGTTAAACCCACACCAACCATGTTATGCAAACTTGTAGGACCACTGGAAAAGAGTTGTTTATGCTGACCGTCCAACAACACCATATGTGAATAAATGAGATAAAGTTCACTTTTTTCTGGATTGGCATTCTACTTAGTTTACCAAAAACAATCTGGTCCATTTTTATTCATATTTTCACTTGTTCTGCTGAAGATATTGTTAGTGCCTTCAGCTGCCCTGAATTCAGATACTTGCTGTCTGTTTCTAAGATATCATTGTTCAGTTCTGCTTTTTTGTTTCTGATATCTTAGTTACGTCATGCCTATTGGAACTAAAGTTGAAACCTTCTTCAACACTGGCTCTCTGAAATTTTTCTATTCGCTCTTCTTAATTTATCTGCGCTTTAGATAAACAATACAACGTCATCACAAAAACAAAAACGTTCAGAAAAAGTCCCGTAGCTCTTCTTCGTTTCCCAATCAGAGCTACCTCAAGGACTGTTAACACTCGTTTCAGAGATATGATACCTCCTCTTCCAGGTTTATATTTCTTGCTGTTCTTGTAAAACTGTAGTGTTCACGGATATATTCTTCTGTTTACTAATATAGGCTACGTTGCGTCAATAAGTTACTTCTCAAGGTGTGTTGAGGCAAGTTATGTTGGAAGAGACTCAAATGATTTTTCATAACATACGTTTCTGTAGCATCTCCCAGGATTTGACCTTTAGCAAAATAATATAAATTTGTATTAATTACGTATTATTCGTCATTTTAGACAATTCAGAAGATAATCTTGTTCTTTGTAATGCCTAAGGCAAGAGAATATGCCTGAAGAGGTTATTACTCAGCAACTCACTAAGATTATGATTTGAAGAAATTTGTGTGGATTCAGATGACAGTATAGACACTTAGTTGTAGTTTGTGGCATTTCTTAAGCACTCAAATAAGTGTAATTAATGCTCAACAGTACCATCACAGCAATATGTATACACAAAGTCCAAATAATTCGAAACAGTTTATTCCTTCTTATAAAATAATTAACACTTATTATCAGAACATGTCTAAGTTAATACATCACATAAAATAACCGAAAGCATAACAATATGTTCTTAGATTCGACGAAACTGAATGAAACAATAAACCTACTATTTTATCCAACCCGCATTTCCCAGCAAAAAGTTACAGAGGCATGTGCAACACTTTCTAAAGTGAGTGTATTTAGTGAATTCTTTAATAGGTGTGTGATTCCATAAATCACTGCAATACGTGAATCACTAAGTAGAAAACGAAATAACTGCATCTATACCTACCCGAAACTCATTATACCTGCATGGCAGAGGGTACTCTGTGCCATTACCAGTCATTCTCTTTCCTGTTCAACACGAAACAGGGCGAGGGAAAAACGACTGTCTGTAAGCCTTTTATGAGCCCTAATCTCATGTTCCTGGTCCGTACACGAAATATATGTTGGCAGTAGAATAATTCCGCAGTCAGCTTCAAATACTGCCCCTCGATGTTTTCTCAATAGTGTTCGTCGAAAAGAAACATAGCGTTCCCTCGAGGGATTCAAATTTGAGTTCATGTAGCATTTTTGTAACGGTTACGTGTTGTTCGGATCTACAGGTAACAAATATAACTGCCCGCTTGTCAACTGCTCCCATGTCTTCCTTCAGTCTGACTTGGTGTGGATCCCAGACGCACAAGCAGTACACAAGAATTGGTGCTATGCTTCCATACAGGAGTCAGCGCGATGGTCAAACGACGGTGTGTTTGTACGATTCTCCTGCCTTATCGATTTCTTAAATGCGAAATTTAATACTTTGGCTGTCCTTTTGCGATCTTGTACTGCCCCAACAGAATGGTCAACAAGTGACTGCTTATAAGCCTTACACCCGCTTTGTGATTTTACGTAGGGCAAATACTTTCTCGGATTCTCGTCAAGATTCGTTTCAGTCGGTTTTCCACTGCATAGTTCCTTCAGTGCTCTATGTTTGGTTGCAATCTGGTTTGAAACTGTGAAAACGACTTTCAGACGTATTTCTTGTAGGTGCCCTATAACAGAGGTAATGAGGTACATTAAATCGGGTTCTGAGCGAATAGATAAGCAACAACATGCTAGAAACTTTTATGTTTGATTGTGACCACGAATACTAATCCATGGTTTGCATATACATTTGACCTTCCTAAATGTCCTGAAACCCTGAAATTAGTTTATCGCTCGCACAATAGTACAAATCCTCTCTCCAAAGTCATTTCGTCAAACGGTAAGGCACAATATTTTTCACTATTGCGCATTGCCTCAATTTCTGCTTTCATTATGTTCACCAATGCAGTTTCAACTCTGGCTCTAAAGGTGCAGCAGACAGAACAGATTTCAAATGCCTCACAGAAAGGAGGAGAAGATGAACTGACAAATGTTTGTACAGCCGAGTGTTTTGCTTATACAGTTTCATGATGGAGCAAATACCTTGCCCACAGGTGTCCATCGCCTAGTATTTGCTGGCCAATGCTCTTTTCTGAACTAGCTGTTTATGAAATCTCTGGCAACAGAATTTAAACTGTTATATGTTTTGCTACCATATAAATATTTTATTTTGCTAGCCTAGTTTAAGTATTCCTATGAATACTATAAATCTTCGACTACTAGGACTCATGTCTTCTATTTAAGGTCCAGTACCCATAACCGTGCATTCCTGATTAATATATTTACAATATGTATCACGCAAAGAATTATTCAGTTCATCACAACAAGTACTCGGCAATTCACTGACAGCATTTCTACTTGTATTATTACTAGTATTAGTAGAAGTATAATGAACATTTGCCACATTCGTGCTTGGTAATTCATTAACATCAGTCCCGGCCGGCTGTTGTGGCCGAGCTGTTCTAGGCGCTTCAGCCTGGAACCACGCGACCGCTACGGTCGCAGGTTCGAATCCTGCCTCGGGCATGGATGTGTGTGATGTCCTTAGGTTAGTTAGGTTTAAGTAGTTCTAAGTTCTAGAGGACTGATGACCTCAGATGTTAAGTCCCATAGCGCTCAGAGCCATTTAAACCATTTGAACATCAATTCCACCCAATGTAGTTCTTGTATTTGAAGGAACAAAACGTTCTCTTTTTGAAATGTTTTGGGAACAAACCGCTGTTTTGCTTTCTGCTCCGGAACGTGGTCTTCAGAAAGAAAAGCACTACCACAGCTCCATATAAGGAGACAGCTCACAAACGCATTTTCGTTTCAGAAGAACCTATTGTAATTGCCTGGCCAACCAGTAGAAATACTTGATGTTAACAATCTCTGTTGAACCTGCGTAATATCCAAATGGACTTCTTGGGAATTAATGGGAGTGTTTCGGCGTCAGTTTATTGTGTAGAGTATTCAGAAAAACACAAAATTATTGTATATATACTAAGATGGTATCTGTTCTTTCGGTGACCAAGCAGCTCGTTAGAATGAAATTACAAAGAAATGAACACCCTTAGCTGCTTAGAGGCATTGACATACGTCAACGGGGACAGATGAAAATTTGAGCCCCGATCGGGACTCGAACCCGCGATCTCCTGCTTACATGGCAGACGCTCTATCCATCTCTTTTTTTAATCTCATTTTATTCGTTATTGTTCGTTTCAATTCGTTCAACGGGTGTCACTTCACGTCCGCCACGAACAATTGAAACGAACAATAACGAATAAAATGAGATTAAAAAAAATATTGATAGAGCGTCTGACATGTAACTAGCCGGCACGGTAGCTCAGCTTGTTCGGTTAGAGGCTTAGCTGCCCTCTGTAATAAAAAAAACTGAGTTTATCGATCAACAACGAACTTAAAAGGGATGTCTTACGACGTCAGCCTCGAGCAGATGCAACGAACAAAAGCGAACAAAATGAGATTAAAAAAAAGGAGAAAGAAAAGATGGATAGAGCGTCTGCCATGTAAGTAGGAGATCCCGGGTTCGAGCCCCGGTCGGGGCACAAATTTTCATCTGTCCCCGTTGACGTATGCCAACGCCTCTAAGCAGCTAAGGGTGTTCATTTCATTGTAATTTCACGAAATTATTACTTCCGTTCACTAGTACAGCTGTTAATGACATATCAAAATTATTAAAATAAAAAAAAACGAAAAACACACAGATTAATTCGTGATATAAGATAATACAGTTCATTTAAACATAATTAAAACATTGTAAATAAAATATCTTACCTTAGAATTAACTGTGAGCATTTTTACAGTAGGATTTCTCTTTAGTTCCATTGTGAAGGTTATGGAATTTACAGTATGAACTCTTGTTATAACGAAAATGTAACTTGATATTATTCACAATATGACCCCATAGACACAGCCGTCGTTTTAGGGCACACGTCAGCCTATCAGGCGTCTTCAGTGACAGTTAAAATAGCTCTGAGCACTATGAGACTTAATTTCTGAGGTCATCAGTCCCCTAGAACCTAGAACTACTTAAGCCTAACTAACCTACGGACATCACACACACACCCATGCCCGAGGCAAGATTCGAACCTGCGACCGTAGCGGTCGCGCGGTTCCAGACTGTAGCGCCTAGAACCGCTTCAGTGACAGTCCAAGCACCCCTGTGGTATGGAGATGAACTACTCTGGGTGTTTCTAATTATTCTATATAGCATTCGTCCCCGTGTTTTTACTACGTCTTCACGCAATTTCCGTGTGTTTTACGCTCGGAAAACTTCTTCCAATGTTTTTCATACTCTTTTCTATTCAGTCAAACTGCTAACATTGTGCAATGAACGACCTTCGATGTGTTTACATAAGAGTAAGCTTTCCAAGCTTCTCTGTCTTATATTACAAATAATTAGAAAGTTTTCTTTTTAAGAGTAAAATTAACAAATACATAAAGGTATTATATAATTTATAAAGCATATAACGTTTACACATCTTAATCCATAAGATCTATCCTAAGATCTCATATTACCACATCGGTCAACAAAGTAAAAGTTGCTCCGCATTACCCAGGGACAGCGTGTGTATCTACTCATTGGTGATTTGCATGTTTTAGTTCACACTCAGGCGCAATGTGATTCTTTGATACAACTGTCACAGAAACAGCTATTTCACACCTATTGCTCTGCTTCTAAAGTTTCATCACAACTTAAAAATGGCCCACAGTGCGATATTCATTTCTAGAATCCCCCTAGTATTACTGACTGATTAGAATATGATTAGTTGGTCAGAAGTTTAGTAAATATTTTGTGCATTGTGGTGAGCAAATGAGCTTGTTGTTCTCATTTCTCTTAAAGTACAGGGATTACGTAGGTGTTCTATAGTGAATCATTGACTCTGCAACGATTTGTTTCTTTTCAGTTTTACTGGAGACTCAAACATGGGAACTTCTGTATCCATGTCCTGGTCAGGCGTGTAATTGTAATCTGTCCATTATGAGGAATAGATCTTTTATGAAACCATCTGTTGTATAATTTTGGACTTAATTTTAACAATTTATACTGGAACAAGATTATTTTCAGCCTTGTCCTTCTTCATAACCAAAACAGACATTATTCATCTCATCCGACATATCTTCTGAAATGTCATATTTTCCATTAAGCATTCCCAACAATTCTGATACCTCTATTAAGCTACACCAATATTTATAGAGAGCTTGTCATATGTACAATTTTCTGTGAGTCATAAGTGATGAAATTTATTGATTTTGCAACATATGGCTTTGTCTGGTTTTCTTCTTTTTGTTTTGTTTTACTGTTCTCAGTTCCTGTGCGTTACCAAGCTTTCGTCGAATCTTCTCACATCCTCTAGAGTACATTTCCGAAATCCTATATTTAGGTGGGAATATTCTGTTATCTAAATATTACAGCATCTTTGAAACACTCGTCTTCCCTTTGGTAGCTGTAACTTTTCTTTGGTTGCCATTCTGAAACATACAACAACATTTTCTATTGGCATAAAAGTTTTGTTAAATACTGCCCGCTTTCGTCTTCGTATCTTTCTAATATGCTGTATTTGTTGCTTCATTTCATATGTTGTATCTCAGTATAACAAAAATGTCATCTTGAACTGTATTATTGCCTTCCTATCTTCTGAGCGTATATTTTTTTTCTAGTTTTGTGTTTATTGGTACCGTGGATTCTGTGAATCAATGATCTTTTGCTATGTGAGTATAGTTTGGAACAAGGCATCGTCTCCAGTTTCTTTTATTATAATCAGTTTCCATTCACTATATCGTCTACGTGGATTTACAACCTTGAGAATTTGTTTATATGAGGCATTCCTTTAAATCTACCGATAGCCCATCTTGAATTATTCAAGCGTGCTGCAGCAGTGTCTTACCAGATAAGTTTTTCGTTTAATCCTTTTGTGAAATAAAAAATCTGACAATTCGTCCTAGCTTTGTTCAAAATAATAGATGTCCGGAGAAATTATTGGCAGTTTTCTAGATATTTAGCTCGTCATCTAGTGAATGTGGATGAGAAATGTCTTACAAATAAATAAATAAATAAACTGCTAACAATTCCTCCAGTCTGTCGCAGAACCCGTGGTCGAGCTACCTCGTGCCTGTTTTTCCAACTATGAAAGAATCATTTTGGGTTATATGGCCCATATATCAACACATCGCAATTCCCTGCTTGCAAGGCGCCTCACTTGAGGCCGTTATATTAGAGGGAGAATTGTTCAGACTCCTCGTTTGGCATTATAGCAGCGGCAGGTGCATACTACCCACAAATCCTCTTAACGGCTTAACCCGCAAATAAAATAAATCAAAGCATTACTGTAGAGCGTCTTGTAAAGAGGATTAGAAACAAATATACTGAAATACATTAAGGAAATAGGCTTTTCAAAGCCGTCGTATATTATGGAGGTTACATGCAATTCTCTTAGTACTGCTACGTCTTTGTTAACAGGTTTGGATTGTAATTTAGCTGGTAAGAGCTTTCAGTAGCACAATATTCGAACATCGAAGCTTTTGCTCGAAATATTATTTGATCAAAATTTCCTGTTTAGAAGAAATAATGACACAGCTCATGCAATATGATTGGTTGTGGCTAAAAATGTGATATATGTCTCATTCCTGCCTTTCATGCAGGGTAACATTAAATGTTTCTCGGCCAGGCAAGCAAGAGTGCGCGTATTGGGTGAAAATATAATTATTTTTAAGAACAGATTTTGTCACGTCATTAGAGGTAGTGAAACATTTTGCACATTTAGTAGATCCCGTTCCAGAAATGAGACCGTGGAATATCTGAAAGGGCACTCTTAACCAACGTCAGATTACTCAAAACGCTGACTAACTGAAAATCGCTTTATATGTTGCGAATTGTTGGACTCTGTGATAACTAAATGGGGATTACGATGGGTCGGCAATCCTAGCCTTTTACCCCTGTTGACCGTCTCCAAATTACAATGGTGGGCTAAAGATTGGTGACAACGAAAGGTGGATTTTCACGCTTTGCAATCCGTTCATGTTCTAGTTTTTTCGCCAGTTAATTTTCACACTTGCAGAATAATAAGTAAAATTTTTAATTTAATTGCATGGCTAGGGCCCCCCTTCGGGCTGGCCGTTCGCCGGGTGCCGGTCTGTCAATCTGACGCCACTTCGGCGACCCGCAGTCGATGAGGATGATGATAAGGACAGCACAACACCCAGTCACTCGGCGGAGAAATTTCCCCGACCCAGCCGGGAATCGAACCCGGACCCAGAGGATTGACAGTCCGTCACGCTGACCATTCAGCTACCAGGGGGTGGAATAAGTAAGATGATATCTTCTTCTACCTCACTTTTTTTCCATTTCTCTTCGAGGTTGGCATTGTAGTATTGACTTTTGCAATATTAGCGACAGCTGATGGACGGATGCTCCTTCCTGGTGCCGCCACACCCTGTGTGTCGGAATCCCGAAATCCTGTCTTCCACATATGCCCTGTGTCTAGAGTAAATCTCTCTTATATATGTGAGAACGTTTGTCGAAATGTTTTCTCAGGTCGTACCTGAGGCGGGACGTGGCTACCAGCTCAGCATTCAGCCGGCTGAAAGTGTAAACCGCATTCAGCACTCATCGTTAAAGCACGAGGCTAATTACATCCTTGGCTGCCTTGACTCCCCGAATAATGCAAGCGGCGCGTTGACTTGCTCGGCTATCCACGCGGATGAAGATCTTCTAATTGTGAATAGCTGTCGAGTACCATATTCAGCCAGACAGCATCCTTTAAAAGGCGCGATTTTTTTACAGGCCGACTTCTTGCCATCTTCAGGCGTTCCTGCTGACCGGGTGATACCTGCTGGATACTCGCGGTATATCCTCTCTGCTAAACAGAGGTTCTCGTCCACGGCTGGCCGGGGTGCCACTGAAGGCCCTTGACTGAACCCTACGCCGTCCTTCCCCCACCACCGCACTTGCTCTGCACCCGGAGACGCTGGCTACAGGCTCTTGGAGGTGGTCTAGGGGCAGAGGATATAGAGGCGGTACCGAGTGGTATTATGCGGTCAGCAGGAACTCCAGAAGTAGCCAAGAAGTTCTGCTGAAATATCGCGCCTTTTAGACAAAGCCACGCAGCTGAATACCCGAGAACCATTCAAGATTTTACTCCACCGGGAAAACCTGAAATCACACATCAAGACTTTTAGAAAATCCCAAAAGCATTAGTCACAGTCGGTGCCTTCGTGGAAATGGAACGTTTAAGAAGGGCTGACGAGCATAGGGAGCAACCATAAGATGCCGACTATACACCGCCCGATATGATGTTTCTGAGGCAGTCTTAGGATCTCTTGCTGGGGGCATTTGACGTGCTCTGTTAAGGGGGTGCCCTTCGGCATTTGACGCAAGTACCGGCCGTGGCACTGAGTTGTTTCCGTGTTTTCTATCTTTCCCCATCTGAATTTCCTACTCCGATCTGCAGTAACGCTAACGATTATACTCAATTCCCGCCGTACCTTACGCCAACCTCTTATCCGAATGGGGCGTAATCACGCTTAATCTTATACAACTATGTTCACGATGCCATACTGTTTCTCAAAAATCAGGTCATTTATTTCCAAAAGCCTTCCACATTCAGGGAGAACTAGATTGCTGTCTCCACGTTCAGTTGCAATCTCTCATAAAGAAAATCAACATGCAAATGCAATAAAAATTGATAAAATATGCTAGAATATTAATATCACGGAAACGTTTTATTAAATTTTAACAGAAAACAATGATTTCAACTGAAGTCAGCTTCTGAATTACACCACAGCCTACTACAGTATCGCAACACGCACTTATAAGTACCAGAAATACGTAATGCAGAAGCCAGTTGGCGACTTCAGCCTGTAGACCGTAATATCTGAACGACAACTTTTTCTTCCTCAACAACTTCAGACCACAGCACCTTGAGACTGTTGAATGATTAGTGTGTTCCAACACTTTAAAGAGAATCCATAATAGCTTTGACGGGTCTTTTCCATCGTGTTCAGTAACCACGAGATTGCCAACAAAACTTCGAAGTACGACTTCTGTTCCGTCAATAGCTACCCATATCTGGTTGTTTTGTAGGTAGCGCCGCACTGTTTTCAGAACCTCGTGGTAGCAAAAATCTCAGTAGTTTTTCCTTAATGTCCGTTCATACGAAATCTGCAGCCGGCAATACTTTTGTAGAAACGCAGGGTATTCGGGCACCTGAAGTTTGTACCATGAAAAAATTGTGTGGAGTTTGGAGTCTATGCTTTTTGCACCAGTAACATTATTTTGCTTTCAAGGGATTGTACGGCTTTGTTCATTGAGTGCTTATCATAACGCAACTATTCCTAAAGTTTCATAAAGCACCAAATCTGCTAATTGCATGCAAGAGATAGGATAGTCTCTCCATCAATATTGGAAGCTTCGTCCATCGTAATCCAATATCTTAATTTAGGTGATAATTTTAGTGCACCAGCAGGCATCATCACTCACGAACTCCGAGCACGCACTACTTCGCAAAGTTTTTGGCGCACATACTTCTTGTTCTGGATCGGTACAAGTCACTGTTAGTCGGAAAACATGGGGCTGCTTGTCTTTTGTTTGTCCGACTGCCAATCTCGACAGCACACGAAGCCCTGAACTACACACAATAATGGCTATTTCAATGCTGCACAATGGCTTATTATCGTGTCCCCCTACGTTTGAGGACAGAAATTTTGGAATCTTTGAAAATTAAGCAGAAGCTTGTCTTTTATAATACAACTCACATCGCAATTAACGACGATTTATTGCTCTACCGCGGGATTTGTTGAGGTAATTTTGTTCCTGTTCAAAAAAATGGTTCAAATGGCTCTGACCACCATGGGACTTAACTTCTGAGGTCATCAGTCCCCTAGAACTTACAACTACTTAAACCTAACTAACCTAAGGACATCACACGCACCCATGCCCGAGGCAGTATTCGAACCTGCGACCGTAGCGGTCGTGCGGTTCCAGACTGTAGCGCCTAGAACCGCTCGGCCACCCCGGCCGGCTTTGTTCCTGTCTTCAGAGTTTATGGTTGGTCTGATTCGGAAATTTTTCTTCGGAGCGGCTTGCTATGTTTGAAAGCAATAGTTTGTAATTACAGTACAAAATATAAAAATGTGTAACGATAAAATTAAATATGTCAACGCTGTCAACATGAACTTTTACACATTTCACGTATCTACGATCAAAGAGTAACCAAATTATTTCATAAAATTTCAATCACTACTGATAAGCAAAATCGCACATTTTCCTAAAAATCCACGTACTTCGTTGTTGATCAGCATCGGTGTACACAGTATTGGTTTATTTTATTTTTTGTTTTTCTTTTCCTAAAGATGATTCCTTACGAGATGCGTCAGAGGATGCGTCTAAACTTGGACGTACGACTTCTGTTCCGCCAATAGCTACCCATATCTGGTTGTTTTGTAGGTAGAACTGTTTTCAGAACCTCGTGGTAGCAAAAATCTTAACAGCTTTTCCTTAATGTCCGTTCATGCGGGATCTGTTGCCGGCAATACTTTTGTAGAAACGCAGGGTGTCCTTTTGTGTCCTTTCGAACAGGAGGCATCAACAAGATATGAAATGCACATAATTCCATCTTCTAATGCTATTAACCTGTGGTTCGTAACCTAGCTGTATTTTTAATATTGAGCATTTCTTTCCAGTTGAACCGTCTATCTCCCTCTCTCTCTTCCACTCTCCCGTCCTCCGTCGCTCTCTTCTCTCTCTCTCTCTGTTTCTGAGCGTTGAGTACAGTTTCTTGCGTCATATATACAACCTGCTGTATACATGTCAGCACGTTAGTATAAAAATTCCGACAATGTGTTGTAGGCTAGCTGATGTTAATGTTCTTTGATCTTTTTCCCTCTGATGCTATTAAGCTGGTGAAGACTAGAAGAATGAATACACTGATGGGGGTCCTGTTGTGAGTGTGAATGTTACGGAATGAAACAAACAAGTGGCACGGAGGAGGAGGCAACAATTCCTCCTATGAAGAAATCTAGTAGTCAACTTTAGATGGGAAAAATGTGTAACTGGGAGGACTGTTGTCGTTTGTGCGCCAATTTGTGTGTTTCCCAAGGTATCTCTACACTTTTCATGCCTCTCTGGAAATGATAAATGTCAATCAAAAAGACAATATTGGTGTAGCTCTAACACCTCAATGGAAGTCATATCCCAGCTACATGTAACACTTTTCACATGGCTAGCCAAAATAACTGGCGTGTTAATCTTTAGAATGTCCTGAATTTTCCCGGTCGCTTACATCCACGTCACAGTTTTGCAGTAGCCAATAGAAATGATTAATTTAAGGCTACAGTTTATAAGATTTCCTTCATTCGACACACATTCAGTCCCCACCTTGATTCCGCTTTACGGACTGGAAGTGCTCCCATGTCAGTTGACGCCAATTTCACGAAACAACGATGGAGTGCACGTTTTATTCTTTACTTGTTCCATCCATGTCATCGTTTACCTGTGTCACTGTGCATTATTTGTAACGAATATATTATTATGTAGCTTTTGGACAGCAGCGCACGTTGTAATGTCAAATAATTACAAGCAACTCGGAATATCCAGATTAACCACAGTTTGTAGAAGACAACAGCAGCTACATATACTAGATGAATTAGACGTAATTCCTTGCTGGTATGCTGAATGATAACTAGCTCTAAATGCAGAAAAATGTAATTTAATGGCGATGAGCAGGTAGAACAAACCCATAATTTTCAGATATAGTATTGCCAGTGTACTGCTTGGCGCTGCCACGTCGTTTAAATATCTTGGTGGATCGTTGAAAAGCGATGTGAAATGGATAACATATATGAGGATTGTGATATGGAAGGCGAATGTTCGACTTTGGTTTGTTGAGAGAATTTTGGGAAAGAAGACCGCGTAAAGGATGCTAATAACTGATCTTCAGTACAGCTCGGGTGTTTGGGATTCACACCAGCTTGTATCAAAGGAAATGTAGAAGCATTTCACAGGTGGCCTGCTAGACTCGTTACCGGTAGGCTCGGACAACACCCATGTGTTTCGGTGCGGCTTCGGTAGCTCAAATGGGAATTCCTGGAGGGAAGGCAGCTTGTTTTGGAGGAACACTATAGAGAAAATTTACGGGACTGGCATATGCAGCTGACTGTAGATCAAGTCTAGCACCGCCAAAATACATTTCGAGTAAGGACAACGCAAATAAGAAACGAGAAATTAGTGCACGTACACAAGCATATAGATAGTCATTTTTCTCTCGCTGTATTTGTGAGTGGAAAAGAACAGAGAATGGCTAGTTGTGGAACGCGGTATTCTCCACACCGTACGATAGTTAGTCGAGAATATAGATGTGAAGAATGTACCATTCACTCCTAGGTGTTGGATGGTGGTGACTATTGCGTGGAGCCATGTGGTCTACAGTGCTTTATACACAGAAACGACAAAGAAATTGGCATAGACATGGATATTCTAATACAGAGATATGTAAAGAGGCAGAACTTGGCGCTACAGTCGGCAACGCCTGTATAAGAAAACAAGTGTCTGTTTGCAGTTGTTTACTGCTGCTAAAATGACAGGTTATATCAAGATTTAAGTGACTTTGAATGTGGTGTTATAGTCGGTGCACGGCGATGGGACACAACATTTCAGATTTAGCGTTGAAGTGGGGATTTCCCCGTACGACCATTTCATGAGTGCATCGTGAATATCAGTAATCCGGTAAAACATCAGATGTCCGACATCGCTGCGGCCAGGAAAAGATCGTGCAAGAACGGGACCGCCGGCCGGAGTGGCCGTGCGGTTCTAGGCGCTACAGTCTGGAGCCGAGCGACCGGTACGGTCGCAGGTTCGAATCCTGCCTCGGGCGTGGCTGTGTGTGATGTCCTTAGGATAGTTAGGTTTAATTAGTTCTAAGTTCTAGCCGACTGATGACCTCAGAAGTTAAGTCGCATAGTGCTCAGAGCCATTTGAACCAAGAACGGGACCAATGAATCGTTCAACGTGACAGAAGTGCAACCCCTCAGCAGATTGCTGCAGATTTCAACGCTGGGCATTCAACAATTGTTAGCATGCCGACCATTCAACGAAACATCATCGATATGGGCTTTCAGAGCCAAAGGCCCACTCGTGTGTCCTTGATGACTGCACGACAAAAATCCTTACGCCTCGCCTGAGCCTGTCAACGCCGAAATTTGACTGTTGATGACGGGAAACATGTTACGTGGTCGAACGAGTCTCGTTTCAAATTGCATCTAGCAGATGGACATGTACGGGTATGGAGACAACTTCATGAATCCCTGGATCGTGCACGTCAGCAGGGGACTGTTAAAGCTGGTGGAGGCTTTGCAATGGTGTGTGGCGTGTGCAGTTGGAGTAATGTGGAACCCCTGATACGTCTAGGTACGACTCTGACAGCTGACAAGAACGAAAGCACCCTGCCTGATCACTTGCATCCATTCATCTCCATTGTACATTCCGATGGACTTGGGCAATTCCAGCAGGACAACGCGAAACCCCACACTTCCAGGATTGCTACAGAGTGGCTCCAGAAACACTCTTCTATGTTTAAACACTTCTGCTGGCCACCAAATTCCCCAGGCACGAACATTATAGAACATAACTGGGATGCCTTGCCACGTGTAGTTCAGAAGAGATCTCCGCCCCTTCGTACTGTTACTAATTTATGGACAGCCCTCCAGTACTACTTCAGACTTTAGTCCAGTCCATGCAGCGTCATGTTGCGGGACTTCTGCGTGCCGCGTGGGCCCTAAGCGATCTTATGCAGGTAAAGGAGTTTCTTTTGCTCTTCAGTGTAGAACTGTTCAAATAGATGTGGCATAGGGGAACGCAGCGAGCTTTACTAGGGGCAGGATTCATTGACGTGTTCATGTGTGGTGAGATTCGGTGGTACTGCTGGACTTATTTTTACTGATATATCACTGCCTCCTCAGCGTAGGTATTCAAAATACAGGGGTTGGACCAAAATATGGAAACACTGCTAGCATACTTGAAAATAAATACAGATGCTAATCAAACCTGAAGACAATACTATATTTGACAATGGAAAGTATCTTTGCAAATTCCTTAATACTTTGCAAGTGCCAATCGTGATCGAAATAGTGTAGTCGTTAGCGCACTATATCGGAGATAAGTGAGTTCGAATTAACCAGGTAGTTGGTACTCGAATAGTGGCCGTTCAGGGCACGCTGGATTTCCAAAATCAGCGACGCAAATGTCCATAACAGGAAGACGTGATGCTGAATCCATAAAACAAAGACTATTGCACAATGGAAGTGGGTCACTTTGTCGGATGAGTCTCGCTGCACACTGCTTACAATTTCTGGCCGAGTTCACATCCAAGGATGAAAGATGGCGGGGTTTCGGTGATGATTTGTCCAGCGATATAATGGTATTCCATGGACCCCTTCGATACTCTGCAAGATCGCATTACTGCTACAGATTATGTGACCATTTTGACTGATCATGTCCGTCCCCTGGTACAATGTTGTTTCCAAATGGTGATGCTACATTTCAAGAAGAGAGGGTCCCTCTTCACACAGATCGCATTGTCGACGACTGGTTTTGTGAGCAGGGCGATGGACTGTCGGATCTCCCCTGGCAACCACAATGACGAGATCTCAGTAATGTTGAGCATTATTGGTCTAGTGTGAAAGGAAGGGTGTGTCGTGGCTATCCACCTTCATCGTCGCTACCTGAAAGTGCCAATATTTTGCGCGAAGATTGACATAAGAGTCCCTTGAAAACTATACAGGTCGATATTTATCCATTCCAAGACGAAGGAAAACTGTACTGAATATCAATGGGTTTCGTACGCCACTTCAGGAATGGTAACGCTTCGTATTTATTGTTTAACAGAAACTTCACGAGGACGTTATTAGTGACTGAACAAGCAGGTATTGAGGTAGGACGGGGATGGAAATATACCATATCCATTGCAAAATGATCTATCTCGGCATGTTTCTTAAATGACTAAGGGAAACCACATAAACACTAAGTCTGCTAACCGGACGTGTATTTGAAACAAAATCTCCCTGAGGGTGTAACACAGCGCCACATACACGACATGACATCGGATTTGTTAGTTTCCAGGTGATTTAATGGATCAATAGATCATAGTGAATTCCATGAAAACATACTGTGGGCCAAGACGGTACCCTACTGAATTGAATAGTCTAAGTATCTTTTCTCGATAAAAACGTAAAGAAAGACACATAGCAGTGACTTTGTCTGGGAGGGCCACCGGCCATTCATCAACAATCACTGAGGAAATTATGATGATTGAATAATATGGATATCAGTAAATATCGCAGCTTTTTACGTCAGATTATTCACCAAACTGTTCTGATAGGTGGAAACCTGGTTGTCCTTTGGTCTACTTAGACCGTGAGCTTTTTCAAGACAAACAAGTTGTGATTCACAAAACTTCGCAGCGAACATTCCTGTCAGAGTTCATTGAGATTTTGCAGTGGTAAACTGGTACGATTGTTATTCGTAATGATACCACAAATTGCCTAACGATGCACTCTAGCCGCAGGCAGAGAAACGCGCACAGGTCACGCGTCACTCATAACAAAGACCAAAGGCTGCTCAAAGCCTTTTCGGTAAAATTTGTGTCGATGTTCTAACATTCCAGACTGAATTCTTTGAGATGAGGATGTAACAGCTTGAAACGATTGTTCACTTTTTTATTGATATAAACAATTTACACACTGATGCAATAGCTTAACGTATCAGGAACTGTTCAATACTTCTACCGCAAATCTAAGTCGTTGATAAGGTAGAACACTGGTGTCGAAATTATTTGTGATCCTTACTTGTTTATGATAGAGCGTATTAATTGATCCACCAGTAATTTGTAACTGAAATCTTCCCAGTATGAATTTTACGGGTAGTTCTGCAGATAATTTTTGATGAGTCTACTCTTACACAACGCAGTACAGTCTCATTAGTGCCACTGCGCTAGTAATTCTTGGACGGGACGGAACAGCTAGCTATGTGCCCCCGTTCCAAGACCTATTTCAGTACCAGTAAATTTGTTTGGAATTATAGTGGTACATTCCACTTACATTAAATGCATCTCAGCAAGGTTCCCGTGAGAGTGATGGCACATCTTCAACAGCCCCTTGTTAAAACTTTAGTGATTTAAAATTATCGCGGATACAAAAAGTGCTTTTGGAATAATTGTCTAAGAAGCATAACCAACGCTTTCCATTGTGTCTGATTAGCCATAAGACGTTTTCTGACAAGTGCCTCACACTGCTCGTTCAGATTCTGAAATATTCCTTTCCGTCCACTGATCACTAGTTGCAGAAAAAAGTTTTGAATCCTCAAGCGCCTGAATAATTTTCGCAACACAAATTTGAGACGTGCTGTGTACCTCCTCCTCCATGATAAATGTTGTGACAACTACATCGGCATACGTGTTCTTCATTCCATATTAAGGTTTCTGGATGAGGATATTTCTGGTAGCTACCATTATTTCCCATTTTTCCAGTCCCATATTGTGTCGGAGGAGCAACCGTCGGTAAGCCGGTAATATCTCTAGTTTTTCAGGCGACGTTATTTCGCAAGATATATAAGGGAGGAAGTAATAATTTCGTCCACTTCGTAGAAAAAACGCTCCATAAATCTAACAACAAACTGCATCATGATGTACGACACTCCGCTTACATCGTCTCTCACAAGAGGTTGATGAGTACCTCTGTAAGAGTACTGTTCTTTCAAAACGAATCCTCGACGAGATATATCGTTCCTTTCTGGAACTTCTTCGCCTCTTCGACCGATACTCAGTAGGAAGATTCAAGAATCGATACAACTCGCCTTTTGTTGTAAATTCCTGCTCGGAGGAATTACATTTCCTTAAGTGATGCGCAACACAGCAGACTTTTAATCTGGCAGTTAGTTACAGCTACATGATTCAGATCTCTACAAAAGCGTAACCGTCTTCGATACTACGTCGCTGTGCGTGAGTGTAGCAGAATCGAATTAGTGTGGTTTCAAATTACTGTGTTACAGTACAAGAATTCTAGACTACAACTGATGCTAGCTCCTAGTTTATTATTCTGTAACTAGTTTCAAAACTATATTCCCTAAAGCACCGTCTGTGTCTTCTGAGTTGTTACAAATAAAATACAAACTGTTACATAGTAATATTAAATGTTTTTGAGAATAGTTTATTGCTTATGTTTGTTACATTATTTATAACGTTTTTTTTTGTTTCTTCTTGTGACTACATAGGTAACACATCATGCGTACTAAAAAAATATACGCTCTGTAAAATAACACCTTTTCCGTCATCGTACTGAATAAATATTATCTAATAACAATATCCGTTTCTGTATTTGACATATTGTTTCATTTTTATCAGAACTTCTTTTCTCTGTCGCCCTTTCCTTTCTTGTGTTCATGATGTACTTTAGAAGTGTATCTTTCACTTCAGATTGCTTCAAGTTATTTCTTCCCATTTCTTCCTTATTCCTAAGATACCGGCCACGGTGAACCCTAACCTTCTTTCCTTTCTTAATTCTTTCTCCATAAATAAAGGAACATGTTTTTCGTTGAACTGTGCTCATTAATTCGTTATACATATAAGGAAAAAAGATTTCATTTGTTTCGATATTCTATCTATATTTTGTACCTACTATCAATGCTTCTTTTACATTGCATACATTATTTTTGTAACCATTGGTATTTCAAGTACATCGTATATCCAGCTTGTACTCCAATTTTCAGTAGTAGCACTCATACAATCATTTCGGTATTACTACTTGATTGTGGTGTTTTGGTTTTATGTTCTTAGAGATACTGTTCTTGAATTATTTTAGATAAATCGTAAGCTGTTTCCGTTTTATTAATTTTAAATCTGCTGGAGATATTTATAATCCATTATGGATTGTCGGATTTACAAGACATTAAGTTTTATTTTTCTACCTAATTTATCTATTTATATGTAATTCCGTTTATTTTTCATGTTGGCAATTTAATTTCTTCAGCATCTCAGACCAATCCTGTTTGCTGTATTCTCATTTGATAGCTATTTTTATTCCGAAGTCATCTGCATTTGCTAGTCAATGGATCTTAATTGCATAAGATTTCTTCGCTACAATTAATGGTTAAATTTGGTGACTTTTACGCTCCAGTGTTCAGATCCCTAAAATTTTTATCACATTTCAACACTAAAGCTGATATGCCTAACGTAACTGAAATTAACGTTTGGCTTTAAATTATTTCTGTACTATGAAACAGTGATTTTCAGAACTCTGATGTGAGGCCACGATGAGCCGTATGAGAATACATCCAATGCTACTCACGAATGATAAGGGAAAAAGGAGGGAATTTCGCTATCATCCCGAGAACTGTAGCTATGGAGGACATCATTGATGAAACCGAAGCGGCCATACGGACCGTTTCTTGTGAAATAACAGAGGAAATACGTTTTTAAACAGCCAGGATAAGGCGCCGACAAAACCACAGGCATACAATCTGAAGAAAGAAGACCGACAAGCTATATTAAGAATCTAAACGCTGACAACAGTATATTGGAACTACCTGACGATAAGGGAAATGTGACAGTCTTAATGAAGACCGAAAATTATGAGCAAAAGATCCTGGACTTATTAGATCCGACAACATACCGACGCAGCTTATCACACGAAAATACGAATCGGTTAATCAAGGCGTCTTCTCTGCCGGCGGACATACGGACATACAGAGGAACCTGCGCAACACAGAAGCCCTACCACCTCGGCTGTAAGAATTACCTAAGATCCATAAGAACAACGTTCCACTGAGACAGATTGTTAACGCTCCTGGCTCACCGACGTATCAACTGGCGAAACACTCGGCCTATCTGCTCCTGCCGCACGTGGGGAAGCCTGTCACATACATAAAGGACTTGGGACATTTCATTGAGAAGCTGAAGAAACAAAAACCTTCACCAAACGATCCCCAGGTCAGCTTTGCTCACGAAAGTGCCATTCAGTGACTCTCTGGAGCACATCGGTTCCATTTTCACGCAAGACATCACGAAGCTCTTTCATGCATGGCTCACCACAAGCTATTTCACGTGGAATGGTGATTTCTACGAACAGCTGGAAGGCGTCGTCAAGCGTAGTCCTCTTATTCCTATGGTTTCCAACTTCTTCATGGAACATTTCGAAGCATAGGCACTGGACGTAGCGACGTGTAAACCTAAGGTGTGGTACAGATACGTCGATGTTACTTTCGTTGTATAGAGCCATGGTGAAGCAAAGCTCGGTGACCTCCTAAGTCATTTGAACAGCCTCTATGCCAACATAAAATTTACCATGGAACTAGTATAGGACAAGAAACTGCCACTTCTAGATGTGCTGGTCACAAGGTATGGCGAAAACCTGGGCCACAGCGAGTATCGAAAACCGACACACACCGACCGATACATGCACAATTTATCAAACCACCACCCGAGTCAGAAAATAGGCATGATTAGTGCACCCGTAATGCAAGCAGGACGAATATGTGAGCCACAGCACCTCAGACGAGAAATGCAACACCTGGAAAATGTTGTGAGGAGCAATGGGTACTCCACAAGTTAAACCAGAAGTGTAACATGGCCAAACACTCGGCGAAGCGACAAATAAAAGAAAAAAAAAAGAAAAGTTGGGTACGTCCTTTCTGTCATACATTCCCAGAGCGACGGTCAGTATTGGCCATATATTGCGCAAACACGGCGTAAAGACGAATTTCAAACCGACAACGAAGATCAAAGGGGGATCTGCAAAGGAGAAAAGGGACCCACTTGCAATGTCTGGAATATACCGCATACAATGCACATGCGGAAAAGTTTATGTCGAAATGTCTGGACGTTCAAACAACACCAGAATCAAATAACATAAGCGATATTGTATGTTGGGACAGGTGCAGAAATCGGCCGAGGCAGAGCACACACTATGTGAGACCGACCAGATAGTAAAATTCGACGACACGGAAGTTCTGGCTATAGAGAAGCACAATCACACCCACTTGTTCAGAGAGGTGATTTTTTTGGGTCATCAGTCTCCTGACTGGTTTGATGCGGCCCGCCACGAATTCCTTTCCTGAGCCAACCTCTTCGTCTCAGAATAGTACTTGCAGCCTACGTCCTATATTATTTGCTGGATGTATTCCAATCTCTGTCTTCTTCTACAATTTTTGCCTTCTTATGGTCCCATGGAAGTCATTCCCTCATGTCTTAACAAATGTCCTATCATTCTGTGCCTTCTCCTTATCAGTGATTTCCACATATTCCTTTGCTCTCCGATTCTGCATAGAACGTCCTCATTCCCTATCTTATCATTCCACCTAATTTTCAACATTCGTCTGTAGAACCACATATCAAATGCTTCGATTGTCTTGTGTTCCTGTTTTTCCACAGTCCTTGTTTCACCACCATACAATGCTCTTCTCAGACGTACATTCTCAGAAATTTCTTTCTCAAATTAAAGCCGACATTTGATATTAGTAGACTTCTCTTGGCCAGGAATGCCCTTCCCTTTTTGCCACTTCTAGTCTGCTTTTGATGTCCTCCTTGCTCCGGCCGTCACTCGTTATTTTACTGCCTAGGTAGCAGAATTCCTTAACTTCATCTACTTCGTGACTATCGATCCTGATGTTAACTTTCTCGCTGTTGTCATTTCTACTACTTCTCATTACCTTCGACTTTCTACGATTTACTCTCAAGCCATACTGTGTACTCATTAGACTACCCTTTCCGTTCAGCAGATCATGAAATTCTTCTTCACTTTCACTCAGGATAGCAATGTCATCAGCGAATTATATCATTGATATCCTTTCACCTTGAATGTTAATTCCACTCCTGAACCTCCTTTTATTTCTACCATTGCTTCCCCGATGTACGGGTTGAACAGTAGGGGCAACAGACTACATCTTTGTCTTACAGCATTTTTAATGCGAGCACTTAGTTCTTCGTCGTCCACTCTTATTAGTCCCTCTTACCTGTTGTACACATTGTGCATGACTTGTCTCTCCCTATAGTTTACACTTATTTTACTCATAATTTCGAACACGTGACACTATTTTGCATTGTCGAACGCTTTTTCCAGGTCGGCAAATCTTGTGATCGTGTCTTGACTTTTCTTTAGTCTTTCTTCCATTATTAAACGCAACGTTAGAACTACTTCTCTCGCGTCTTTACCTTTCATAAAGCCGAACTGATCGTCATCTAGAGCATCCTCAATTTTCTTTTCCATTCTTCTGTATATTATTCTTCTCAGCAACTAGGATGCGTGAGCTGTTAAGCTGACTGTGCGATAATTCTCGCACTTGTCAGCTATTGCCGTTTTCGGAATTCTGTGGATGATGTTTTTCCGAAAGTAAGATGGTATGTTGCCTGACTCTTACATTCTACACACCAACGCGAATAGTCGTTTTGTTGCCGTTTCCCCCAACGATTTTAGAAACTCTGATGGAATGTTATCTGTCTCTTTTGCCTTCTCTGATCTTAAGTCCTCCATACCTCTTTTAAATTCTGATTCTAATAACGGGTCCCCTATGTCTTCTAAATCGACTCCTGTTTCTTCTTCTATCAGACAAATCTTCCCCCCTCGTAAGGGCTTTCAGTGTATAGAAATACAAAAACACGGGAATAGCTTCAACAGGAAAGAATAAAGCCTTAAGGTAAACGGATCCTGCCTTCGCGTGCTGCAGCGAACGACCGTCGCTGGCAGCAAGAGGAGAACCGCACCGAAAATGACCGCGCAGAAGCCCTCGGACGTTGGTGCTCAAGGTACATACAGTCTGCGGCCGCGAGCTCGGCTTTGACAAAGCCAGCCGCTCGTGCTGGCGAAACGTCAGTAAAATCAGACGAACGTCGGCCTAAGAACACGAGACAGAAGCCAATAGGCACTTCGTCACGAACGATACTTAATTTAATGGATGACTGCTTTGAAAAATTCACTTTTTGTCGCAGAAGCGCAGTTAATCATTCCTCTGCAATTGTGTGGTGGGATGATTTTTGTGTAGACTTACACCTACATGGAAAGTGTTCAAGTGTTTAATAATTTGTGACCTCCTCAATCGTTCATAATTCACAAGTGTATTTGCTTCATCATCTCCCTTATAACGGTTCTGTGCGAAATCCAAGACAATTAACGTTGTGCGGAAGAGCGCAGTTAAGGGGAGTCCTACCACTCTATCTTGACAATATTAATTTGGCTATATAAATGCCAGTTTTTTCAGAATTGTTGAGTATATAAATATATGATTTTTACCACATGTACTCACATTTTTTGTGAATGTATTGCTCTACAATCAATTTAAAATGACAGTTAGAAGAAAAGTTAAAATTTTTTCCTGAACATATAATTTTTTGATGTAAATTTTCACAATTTTAATTTCTTGAATTTTAACTATTACAGTAAATTCCACAAAAGGAGGTCTACAACATCACGGTACTAGCTATGTTATGTGGTAAGCAATTCGTAGCTGTAGATTTAAAAGTTTCTGAGAAAAAAATGAGGATTTGTAGTGAAAAATTTAGTTTTGAGAAATTAGAGTTTGAAAGAAAAAAAATTAATACGCAGCCAATTGACCCATACAAAATTTGTTAGAATTCTCCTGGCTGGTAGTCCTCATCTCCTTCTTCATCTTCCCCACAGTTCCCCTTCTTCTGGAAACTACATTTTTTTGACATACTGTTGGCTGCAATCCCTGCCTTCGTGTTTCGCAGTTGGTCCAAGTTCTTCATACTGATAGTAGTGTTTTAACCTTTATGAATTTCAAGACTCTCCAAAATCTATAATCGCCTAGATTAGCCGTCATTAAAAGTAAGAGCAGTGTCCAAGACTGACCTTCCAGTAGAAACATTTTTGTTATCCTTGACCATACAGTATTGTGAAAAATTTCGCTGGGAATATGTGTGTTTTTGTTTTCAGACGGCTCTGAATCGGCAAGATTCTGGAACACGTGTTTCATGGGAAGCACAGCAGCATTTGGTACAGCAATTTTGTGTGAGAGTGTGCCTAATTTTCCTCTTTTGCCTTCACGAGTTTTGATCACTCAACGGAACACAGGTTGTGATTGGTTCAGCATTTGTGGACAGCTTGTGGAAATAAATTGCCCAAACAGCTCTCTTCATCTAAATTACCCCTGTTACTTCCAACAGTCTGGTGCACATCCTCCTTTGTATATGATTATTGCGCTCAAGTTTTGTATTGAACAAGTCAGAACAGGGTTTATTCTCCACCAATGATGCAATACGAAATTCTCAGACATTAGAGTGGATGATTATTTTGAAATATCAGTTTAAAACAGGAAATATTTTAATACACCCATAAAACAAACACCAAATTAAGCAGAAACAGGGATCTGTTTTCATAATCTTTACAAAAGGAAAAATGTCAAATTAGTAATTTTGGGTGGTACTACTCCACTTAATCACTGCATAGTAGTTGTATGATTGCTTAACTATGAAACACTTTCAGAAAGAAAGTGTACTAGAGGTTCACATTTTCTTAGAAAAAGTGTGATTAGCGAAGATTACTGGGTATTGTTGATACTCTTGCTGACTGTTGTTCCACATAATCTCCATTCCGTTCAATGGATGTGGTGAGCCATGACACCAGCTTCTTTATGCCCTCGTCGAAGAACTCTTCTACAAGCTCCTTCCCCAACTACAGGACCCCTTCCTGCCCCTGCTTCTCAAAAATTGAATACCACTCGCGTGTGTCTTGACGGAGATGAAAAGATGATAATCTGACGGCGCCAAGTCAGGGAAATACGGGGTGTGAGTCAGATGAACCCAACCAAATGACTACCGATCTCATTATTGGCTAAGGATGAGAGAGGACGAGCATTTTCGTGCAGCAGACACACCTCTCTCGCCATTATTCCCCAGCTTTTGTTTTGATGATCATTTTGATTTTTTTTTGTCTCACAATGTCGTTGTGCACTGATGGTCACCGCCTGAGGCAGAAATTAGAGCAAAATTATGTCGTTTTGGTCTCAAAACACTGAGACCATAATTTTTTTTTGTAGATGGAGAACTGGTGTGACGCTACTGTGAAGGCTGTCGTTATCTCTCAGGTGTGTAATGAGCCACCCTCGTTTCATCTACAGTCACAACGAAACTCAGAAAACGCTCCCATTCCAATAAAAGTCGTTCAAGGGCCTCGAGGGCGCTACTGATAAGATTTTTCTTGTGCTGCTCAATCGGCTGTTTTGGGACCCATCTGTCGCACATTTTCCGGTATCCCTGTGTTTCTGAGACTGTCTCGCATACTAGAGTTCTGGAGAGTTGTGGAAACGTAGTAGAAATTGGATCTATTGTCAATCGGAGTTTTACACGAACAGTTGTTATTCAACTTTTTGCACCAGTTCATCAGTCAGAATGGAAGGGCTTCCTCCCCAACCCCAATCCCTCTTCGTTATAAGCATTTGTTCCGCATCCATTAAACTCCCGACACCGCACCCTACGCCATTAGAACACATTCTTTCTGTTAGTAACACCTTCGCCGTAAAGCGTTTTGATTCGCGAAACAATTTTGGTTCTTGTTGTCGCTTCCGCAAGTAAGAATTGGTTTACAGTACGTGGTTGGCACTTGGCGGGATTTGTTACCGATCTTTCATGTAACTATACGCTATACATTGAGCTTACTTACTACAGTGTTCCTGCAATGGCCGCTCTCGCCCACTTATGCCATTCAGTTTGCCATTACTCAAAAAAAGAAAAAGAAAAGGTAGAAGCCCACAGCCTGTTACGATCCTATTGCACTTACTATCTCAACATGCCTCGTATTGGTCAGCCCATCACACATCTGTAAACACAATCGTGCCGGTCGGGCTAGCGGCGGGGTATGAGGTGTCTTGCCACGGTCCGCGCGGCTCCTACCGTCGGAGGTTCGAGTCCTCCCCCCGGGCATGGGTGTGTAGCGTAAGTTAGTTTAAGTTAGATTAAGTAGTGTGTAAGCTTAGGGACCGATGACCTCAGCAGTTTGATCCCATAAGACCTTACCACAAATTTCCAACTTTTTGTTCTAAACACAACCACGACTGTAAAATAACACTTATTTTGTAATGCTTCTCCCATTTCTGTTTACAGGGGGGAGTGAACCTTCTACATGATGCCTCTCGGTCGCAGACGACGTGAGACACTAGCGGCGTCTAATGAAGCCGACGAGCGCGATGAAAACAACTCACAGACAATGCAGTAGACGCTGATAAGTGGCCTCGCAAATTTATGGTGCGGGCCTTAGCGCTCAGTCGCTGTCAGCTGCGGTAGAGCCCGGAGCCGCGATACCAGTTGCAGCCGAGCCACGCCGGCGGGGCATCCAGCACACGGCGCCCGCGGCTTGCAGAGCGGCGTCACACCGCCTGTCGGTCCGAAACAGGCTCTGTGCTACTGGCAGTGTGGAGTTCGCCATGCCTCATAACATCAGAAGACGGTAGTGTTGGTCTGCACTGCGATACCAAGTTACCGCCGTTGAGATATGTGAGTGACAAAACGATTGACGATCTGTGGTTCTCATATGAGTACAAGGCAAGCACGCTGTATTACGAAGGGCAAAGTGATTTTACACTCAAGTATTAGCACTAGGACGTGACAACATCTGAGTACCACCTACAGAGCACATAAACCTTCATATTATTAGGTGCTCAGTTTTCTTTCCTCGCCGTTAGTAACCGCGGATATGTACTTACGCCCTTATCGATATATTGCATCGATTGTAATGCCGCTATCGATAAAAAATTCAAGGAACAATTCTTAATGATGATGTTCTTCATCTCTTTCGACCGGGTGTCCGAAGATATCGGATAGAAGTAGTAAAGAGTATGTTTCATTTTGGATTAGTCCATCGATTGTAATTCCGCTATCGATAAAAAAATTCAAGGAACAATTCTTAATGATGATGTTCTTCATCTCTTTCGACCGGGTGTCCGAAGATATCGGATAGAAGCAGCAGAGAGTATCTTTCCTTTTGGATTACCTCGGATCGAAAACTGAAGCTTGTATTTACCGGTTGGAATAGTGTTGAGTGAGACAGATGCGCTATTGTTCAACGTAGTAAGAGTTATAGTATTTCTCAGAGCGCAGCGCGATGGGTATCACGGTTTCGATATCGACGCCTCCTCCAGACATGAACGAGACTCTGGCGGAGGCGCTGCTGAACGAGACTCTGTCGGTGCGCGAGTACCTGGAGCTGACGCGCGGGCCCAAACACCTGTCGCCGTGGGTGGTGGTGCCCATCACCGTCGTCTACTCCGTCATCTTCATCACGGGCGTGCTCGGCAACGTGGCCGTGTGCGCGGTCATTGTACGCTCGCCCAGCATGCGCACCACAACAAACTACTACCTGTTCAGCCTCGCCATCTCCGACCTCATACTGCTCCTGCTAGGTGAGTACACTTCCATTCTATCAACGCCTACTATCACATACATAAATGTTATTACATCAGTGCTTCACGGTCTTTGCCAGTGAAGGATGTTACCTCTCACCTCTTCCGTCCCCTTCTTCAAACAAGTTTCATTAGCAATTACATAGGCGTCTGCAAAAATTTTTCACAAGCAGGAGCAAGATTCAAAACGTGTCAGTTTCGACACAGCCTGAAGTGTTTCGGTGAATTTCAGTATGTGTGGTGCTCCAAGAACTAAATTTAATCATAAGTTCACAACTGTATCTTAAACATTGACAATTATCTGTTTAGTATTTTTAAGGTAAATCTCTTAGCTACAAATTGCTAACTTCACTTAAATAGTATATGAAAAGTACATATTTTGCGCTATTAGTACGAGTAGGGATGCGTATTTTCGGTGTAGATGTCTAAATTACGTCCTCGTACGATTAAATGAGACGAGTAGTGAGAGAGCTGGAAAATATTCACAAAAACAATTTATTCGTATTCCTATAATGTTGCACTGAAACTGAAAACAAAACATCTTAACTAACAAAAAGAGTCACAATGATGACAAAATCCTGCTAGTTGTCAGCAAAAATGTCACATTAACACCCTTCGAAGTAGAGAAACAGGAACTAAATTATAAAAGGCTTATTCAACTTTAGTACTGTTTATAATACTTCATGCCGCAGGGGAGTGTCGTAGGACCGTTGCTATTCACAATATACATAAATGACCTTGTGGATGACACCGGAAGTTCACTGACGCTTTTTGTAGATGATGCTGTGGTATATCGAGAGGTTGTAACAATGGAAAATTATACTGCAATGCACGAGGATCTGCAGCGAATTGACGCAAGGTGCAGGGAATGGCAATTGAATCCCAATGTAGACAAGTGTAATACGCTGCGAATACATAGAAAGAAAGATCCCTTATTATTTAGCTACAATATAGCACGTCAGCAACTGGAAGCAGTTAATTCTATAAATTATCTGGGAGAACGCATTAGGAGTGATTTAAAATGGAATGATCATATAAAGTTGATCGTCGGTAAAGCAGAAGCCAGACTGAGATTCATTGGAAGAATCCTAAGGAAATGCAATCCGGAAACGAAGGAAGTAGGTTACAGTACGTTGTTCGCCCACTGCTTGAATACTTTCGGGTTCCGATGGATAGGTCAGGAGTCCACTACACGCAACAAGCGGCTACACGGGTAGCAGGGGTTGTGTGGCGTGGGCTGGGCGGTTTTTTAGGTTAGATGGCCTTGGGCAAGTACAGAAAGGGCAACAGATATAGACTGGGACACTAAGATGTTTAGGACGGGTGGTAGGGACAGAGCATCGAGTGACATTATACTGAGTGCACTATCCGAAAATTACCTCGAGCAATTAAACAGAGAACCGACTCGTGGAGATAACATCTTGGACCTACTGATAACAAACAGACCCGAACTTATTACTTTCGTCTTTCTTCGATTTATTTTCAGTCCGTGTTCTGTACTCATTAGATAGTTCATTCCATTCAGCAGCTCGTGTAATTCTTCTTTACTTTCACTCAGGATAGCAATGTCATCAGCGAATCGTATCATTGATAACCTTTCACCTTGAATTTTGCTTCTTCGATGTAAATGTGGAACTGTAGGGGCGAGAAACCACACCCCTGTCTTACACTTCGTTCTTGGTTGTCCACTCTTATTATTCCCTCTAGGCTCATCTACATATTGTGTATTACCCGTCTCTCCCTATAGCTTAACTCTATTTTTCTCAGCATTTCGAACGTCTTGCACCATTTTACTTTGTCGAACGCTTTTTCCAGGTCGATAGATTCTATGAACACGTTTTTATTTATCTTTAGTCTTGCTTCAGTTATCAACCGCAACACTAGAATTGATACTTTGGTGCCTTTACCTTTCCTGAAGCCGAAGTTTTCGTTATTTAACACATCCTAAACTTTCTTTCCCATTATTCCTTGGTACTTCTGTATCTCACTTCTTTGCGTACTGATTCTTCCTTACAAATCTCTTAAACTTCAGCCTACTCTTCATCACTACTGCATTGTCATCTGAGTCGATATCTGCTCCTGGATACGCCTTACAATCCAGTATCTGATTTCTGAATCTCTGTCTGACCATTACGTAACCTAACTGAAATAATCCCGTATCAGCCGGCCGTTTTCGAAGTATACGTCCACCTCTTGTGATTCTTGTACAGAGTATTCGTTGTTACAATCAGAAATTTATTACAGAACTCAACTAGTCTCTCTCCTGTCTCATTCCTTTTATCAAGCCCACATTCTTCTGTAACCGTTGCTTCTGCTCCTTCCCCCACAACGGCATTCCAATTCCCCCATGACTATTATATTTTCACCTAACTTTACATACTGCATTACCCTTTCAATGCCCTCATATACCTTCTCTATCTCTTCAGCTTCAGCTTGGGACGTCGCCTGTATACCTGCATTGTAGTTCTCGATGTACATTTGTTGTCGATACTGATAAAAACAACTCTATAACTGAGCTGTTGACAGTAACACACTCTCTTCCTAGCTTCCCGTTGATAACGAATCCTACTCTCGTTATACCATTTTCGGCTGCTTCCCCTACACTCATTTGTCCAGAAATCCTTGTCTTCTTTCCATTTAACTTCAATGATCCATACTACACAGGGTGTCAATTTTAAGTTGACAAACCAGAATAACTCGAAAAACAATCTTCACAAGAAAAAATGTGTAGAATCCAAAGTTGATTATTTTCGAGGGGAGCATCTGCTGGTGCTAAAATTAGCCCGCCACACCAGCCCCCAGGGGGTGGGGCGGGAGGCCACCTTAAAATGTCAAATGGGAACCCCCACATTTTATACAGAATCAAATTCTACATAAAAATCTACGTACATTTTGTTTTAAACATTTGTTTTGATTCTAGATAGTTGGCGCTGTAATTCAAGAAAATCCATGTTCTCACTTTTGAGTGGAAAATGTGCTGGGGTGGCTGCCTAATTTTTGCACTAGCAGATGTCCCCCTCGTAAATAATCAACTTTTGATCCTACACACTTTTTTCGTGAGAAGCTTATTTTTCTGGTTATTCTGGTTTCTCAACTTAAAATTTATACCCCACGTCTAGACTAAGACTTCGCATTTTCCTTTTCAGATTTTATAGCTTCCCTACCATGTTCGAGATTCTGACATTCCACGCCACGACTCGTAGAACGTTATCCTTCCGTCGGTTATTCCATCTGTTTCTCACTTTCACCTCCCTCTTGGTTGCCCCCTCCCAGAGATCCAAATGGGGGCTTATTCCGGAATATTTGGCAATGTAGAGATCATCATTACACTTTTTCAATTACGAGTCGCATTTCTTGTGGATACGTATTGTGTGTCTGTAATGCGGTGATTTCCATTGTCTTCTGTATACTCATGCCGTTGATCATAGCTGATTCTTCCGCCTTCGGGAGCAGTTTCAAACGCCAAGGACAAAAGAGTGTCATCTGTGCTATGAATCCATTGACGTCAGCTGTATTACCGAAAAATTACTTGTTGGTGACACGTGAAAATCAGTGGCGCGCCGTGACTTGAATCCGGATTATCCACTTACCACGAGCGGTCGCCTTAACCATTTCGGATATGAGTGCGCGCTTTATGGATCGACGTAGACCTCTATATGTCACACCGCCTACGCTCGGATTACTTGTAGCATTAGTTGGATTCTCACAAAAATATTAATGAGACGAACGTGTTCAACGTTAGTATTACAAACGTCGTTTCGATCGTCTAGGCTCGTAAGTCTTATTTTACGTGATTTATATGTATGCATCCCTGAAAGAACAGACATCATAAAATAAGTATCTAAAATAAGTTAGTGTTTCGTATTCCGTGAAGCACGTCTTCGGGACCAGCCCTTCATCTGTCTCAACAAATGTGCGAAAACACTCTCAGGATGCCCAGTACAGCACATCAACAGTCGTATTCCAGGCTACCGCAACATTCTGTTCGCAGACTACCGAGCTGCTCGTAACGTTATGCGAGCGGGGCTCTCAGTGACAGCAAGAACAACACAATAATCTACATCTACATCCATACTCGGCAAGCCACCTAACGGTGTGTGGCGGAGGGTACCTTGAGCATCGAGTGACATTATACTGAGTGCACTATCCGAAAATTACCTCCAGCAATTAAACAGAGAACCGACTCGTGGAGATAACATCTTGGACCTACTGATAACAAACAGACCCGAACTTTTCATCTCTGTATGTGCAGAACAGGGAATCAGTGATCATAAGGCCGTTGCAGCATCCCTGGGATAGGAATATAAAAAAAGGGAGGAAGGTTTATCTGTTTAGCAAGAGTAATAGAAGGCAGATTTCAGACTACCTAACAGATCAAAACGAAAATTTCTGTTCCGACACTGACAATGTTGAGTGTTTATGGAAAAAGTCCAAGGCAATCGTAAAATGCGTTTTAGACAGGTACGTGCCGAGTAAAACTGTGAGGGACGGGAAAAACCCACCGTGGTACAACAACAAAGTTAGGAAGCTACTGCGAAAGCAAAGAGAGCTTCACTCCAAGTTTAAACGCAGCCAAAACCTCTCAGACAAACAGAAGCTAAACGATGTCAAAGTTAGCGTAAGGAGGGCTATGCGTGAAGCGTTCAATGAATTCGAAAGTAAAAATCTATGCACCGACTTGACAGAAAATCCTAGGAAGTTCTGGTCTTACGTTAAATCAGTAAGTGGCTCGAAACAGCATATCCAGACACTCTGGGATGATGATGGCATTGAAACAGAGGATGACACGCGTAAAGCTGAAATACTAAACACCTTTCTCCAAAGCTGTTTCACAGAGGAAGACCGCACTACAGTTCCTTCTCTAAATCCTCCCACAAACGAAAAAAATGGCTGACATCGAAATAAGTGTCCAAGGAATAGAAAAGCAACTGGAATCATTCAACAGAGGAAAGTCCACTGGACCTGACGGGATACCAGTTCGATTCTACACAGAGTACGCGAAAGAACTTGCCCCCCTTCTGACAGCCGTGTACCGCAAGTCTCTAGAGGAACTGAAGGTTCCAAATGATTGGAAAAGAGCACAGGTAGTCCCAGTCTTCAAGAAGGGTCGTCGAGCGGATGCGCAAAACTATAGACCTATATCTCTGACGTCGATCTGTTGTAGAATTTTAGAACATGTTTTTTGCTCGAGTATCATGTCGTTTTTGGAAACCCAGAATCTACTATGTAGGAATCAACATGGATTACGGAAACAGCGATCGTGTGAGACCCAACTCGCTTTATTTGTTCATGAGACCCAGAAAATATTAGATACAGGCTCCCAGGTAGATGCTATTTTTCTTGACTTCCGGAAGGCGTTCGATACAGTTCCGCACTGTCGCCTGATAAACAAAGTAAGAGCCTACGTAATATCAGACCAGCTGTGTGGCTGGGTTGAAGAGTTTTTAGCAAACAGAACACAGCATGTTGTTATCGATGGAGAGACGTCTACAGACGTTAAAGTAACCTCTGGCGTGCCACAGGGGAGTGTTATGGGACCATTGCTTTTCACAATGTATATAAATGACCTAGTAGATAGTGTCGGAAGTTACATGCGGCTTTTCGCGGATGATGCTGTAGTATACAGAGAAATTGCAGCATTAGAAAATTGTAGCGAAATGCAGGAAGATCTGCAGCGGATAGGCACTTGGTGCAGGGAGTGGCAACTGTCCCTTAACATAGACAAATGTAATGTATTGCGAATACATAGAAAGAAGGATCCATTATTGTATGATTATATGATAGCGGAACAAACACTGGTAGCAGTTACTTCTGTAAAATATCTGGGAGTATGCGTGCAGAACGATTTGAAGTGGAATGATCATATAAAATTAATTGTTGGTAAGGCGGGTACCAGGTTGAGATTCATTGGGAGAGTGCTTAGAAAATGTAGTCCATCAACAAAGGAGGTGGCTTACAAAACACTTGTTCGACCTATACTTGAGTACTGCTCACCAGAGTGGGATCCGTACCACATCGGGTTGACGGAGGAGATAGAGAAGATCCAAAGAAGAGCGGCGCGTTGCGTCACAGGGTTATTTGGTAACCGTGATAGCGTTACGGAGATGTTTAATTAACTCAAGTGGCAGACTCTGCAAGAGAGGCGCTCTGCATGGCGGTGTAGCTTGCTCGCCAGGTTTCGAGAGGGTGCGTTTCTGGATGAGGTATCGAATATATTGCTTCCCCCTACTTATACCTCCCGAGGAGATCACAAATGTAAAACTAGAGAGATTAGAGCGCGCACGGAGGCTTTCAGACAGTCGTTCTTCCCGCGAACCATACGCGACTGGAACAGGAAAGGGAGGTAATGACAGTGGTACGTAAAGTGCCCTCCGCCACACACCGTTTGGTGGCTTGCGGAGTATAAATGTAGATGTAGATGTAGATGTACTGCTCAGCAGTGTGGGATCCGTACCAGATAGGGTTGATAGAAGAGTTAGAGAAGATCCAACGGAGAGCAGCGATCTTCGTTACAGGATCATTTAGTAATCGCGAAAGCGTTACGGAGATGATAGATAAACTCCAGTGGAAGACTCTGCAGGAGAGACGCTCAGTAGCTCGGTACGGGCTTTTGTTGAAGTTTCGAGAACATACCTTCACCGAAGAGTCAAGCAGTATATTGCTCCCTCCTACGTATATCTCGCGAAGAGACCATGAGGATAAAATCAGAGAGATTAGAGCCCACACAGAGGCATACCGACAATCCTTCTTTCAACGAACAATACGAGACTGGAATAGGAGGGAGAACCGGTAGAGGTACTCAAGGTACCCTCAGCCACACACCGTCAGGTGGTTTGCGGAGTATGGATGTAGATGTAGATGTAGATTATAAATAAAACTTGACATATGTTCATGTTAACAATTTATGGGATTACTTTCATGGTTTCTTTCTTTTTGTGTTGACTGGCATAACTGACGTTGAGCAAAATGTTTTTTAAAGCTGCATTTTTTAGGTTGGTTAGATAACTTGTATCCGACATCGTAGCTGAGGTCCCTAACACATGCACATGCCGTGGAGCTCCACTCGGAAGTAACCCAGCTCCAATCCTGGTGAGGATGGAGGTTTTGCTGCCAGTATTTGGCCAGCAACGGGAGGAGAGGTTTCTGATCATCAGTCTTTGCATTAGGTTTTCCGTGATTTCCCTAAATTGCTCCAGGCAAATGCCGGGATGGTTCCTCTGAAAGGGCGTGGGAGACTTTCTTCCCTGGCCTTCTCTAATCCTCGCTGTCTGGTCTCTTCACTCAAACAACCCCCTGCCCCCCACCACTAATGTCCTGGATTAAATACCAAAATACCAAACTTCTCCCCAATGTCCCATGAAGCGAAGGCATGTGAAATTGTTGAAGGTGGTCCGTCCATCGGATGGGGACGTTAAGCTCGGCAGCCTCCTTCGTACTATTCGACATGAGTAGGCTATGTGCTGGAACCCCATTTCCTTTTCTCCACTCCCTTACTTCATAACAACACAAATCCAGCACTGCAGCCTACAAGCACTCACCACAGCCATCCGCAGAGCCCACTCCATTAATTCATAACGGGTTGGAGGAAGGCAACAGTGAACCATCTCCGCTAGGATCTTGCCATGAGCGGTGAGGCAGGGACCTTACATCTGCCCACTCTACGCTCATTTCCTGTGTATGGGGCTAATTTTTACTGGCCTGCAGTCCAAATCCAATATAAGATTAGGTGAATATGGGAAACCTGCCATAACCATCCTCCACATTCCCGATAGAATCAGTTTTTTAGCAGCTTCTTCTCTCCAGTTTATCATATTATTATGCATAAAGCGAACTCGAATGATAGTTCTTAGATCTGTGACTGCACTCGGCGCTGCACTGCATCCGCAGACTTTAAGAAAGGCCCAGTCAGGGAGAGCCTCAGGTCTGACGTTACTTTTAGTTCTCCATTTATCAGAGATCTCTCGAAGAAACTAGGTCGCCTTTGTTCTCTACTTTTTCATGTTAGTTTTATCTGGGAGCATAGTTTTATTTTTCAAAAGAGTGCTTCCATTAATTTTGGGATCATTAGCGTATTACAGTCCGTTTAGAGAACAAAATTACTCGGTAGGAATCTATTTGTACTTCGCAAAGAGGTTTTCGTTAATCATCTGACTCAATTCGTCCATGAGATCCTGAGGACACTGATACCGTGTTCGTAGACTAGCAGAAGGTACTCCATATTGTTTCACAGTGTCCCATTAGTGAACAAATTACAATTTATGGAATATGAGATAAGCCTTAAGAAATTCACAGATGTTAAAGTTACTTTCGCCGCACCCAAAGGAGATGATTTGGAGGCAGCCTTACTGTTCACAATATAAGCACATCGGACAAAGAGATAGTCAGCCTACACGAGACATGACTGTAATACCGTGTAGCTCCTTGAGTCTCTTCCTAAAGTGCCAGGACCATGCAGTTGCCCCAAAATTTGCCAGGTAGGTTCACTTTGTTAAGAACGCTGCTGTGGATAGGATTTTACATAGGGCAGGATCTGCTATTGTCAGAGAAAGAATTCGTTTTACTCGTCGTTTGTTGGACATTGTTTCTGAACACCTGTATCATCGGCATTTGATGGTAGCAGCTGTATTATTTCCTGACTCACGGGACTGGATTGATGACACGACATCGACAAAGTCTGACTGCTTTCACGAAGTGGCTACAAAAAGACAGATTGCCAAGTACAGGCGATTGGACCAGCCTTCTCAGGGGGACTCTGTTATTCGACGTCCTGTCATAAATTTGAAGGGTAAGGATCTGGACGAAGCATCGTTATTTGTCTTAAGTAAAGGGCTAAATTTTGCCCCTACTCCGAAGACTTTGCCGATATCATCATTCATCAGTGCCTTTGAAGAAGCTGTCCGACCGCTGTCAGAGGATTCTGCTGTAGAAAACAGACGAGAAATCTGCCGAGCAAATACGCAACATCGTCCACAAAGAAGTAATGTTTCCAAGGAAGAGACGTGTGAGATAGGAAAGCTGCATGAGGATACTAACATAGTCGTCCTGCGAGCTGATAAAGGTAATGCTACCGTCCTTTTGCTTCAGGAAGTCTACAAGTTCTGGTGCATACCGGGAGATTAACAAAGATCCTACCAACAAGGTGACAATAAGGACTGCTGCCTTGGCGAACGCTTCATCACTACCAAAGGAAGTCATAAGAAGTTTAAAAGTGCGAGGTGCAGTACCACCGAGATTTTATGGGCTTCCTATAGTTGACAAGATGGATAAGGGTGAGCGTCTGGAGAACTTGTCTGTGAGGCCTATAACGAGAACCAATGGTTCACCTGCGTATTTTACTGCCAATTATTTAACTTCCTTATTAAAACTACTGGTAGGAAAATGTAGTCACCACATTCGTAATTCTGTTCATTTTATTCAGAGACTTAGCAATGTCAGGCTGAATAGTACGGATGTGCCTGTTAGTTTTGAGATGGTATCATTATGAGCGAAGGTGCCTTTAAAGAACTCTTTATATCTCATCGGCCAATATTTTGATAAGAAAATTACGGCCTTATTTGAACATGTGTTTTTATCATCTTATTTTCAGATTAATGGTGAATTTTATGAGCAGATTGACGGCTTGGCTATGGGAAGCCCCCTCTCCCCACTAGTAGCTAATTTATTCATGGAAGACTTCGAGGACAAGGCACTTGACTCAGCAAGTTTTAAACCAACGGTCTTCTGGAGGTCCGCGGACGACACATTTGTGGCATGGCCACACGGGATGGATGAATTACATCGATTTCTTGAGCATTTGATCTCTATCTATGCTGGTATAAAATTTACTGTGGAAATATGAAAAGACGATTGCCTCCCCTCTTTGGATGTTGTCGTTCGCCGTAAAGATGATGGCACATTAGGACATGCCGTATCTCGAAATCCAACACACACAAATCTATATCTACAAGCGAGTAGCGGCCTTCATCTTTCACAAACAGTAGGTGTCCATAAGACCTAAATGTATAGAACGCACTGTATATCCGATAAAGATAATTTGCAAGAAGAGCTCACATACCTCAAGAGCGTTTTTAAAGCGAATGGACTTTCTCCACAACAAACTCGTAGAGCATTCGTTGTAAGACCTAGAATGCAGGCATGTAATGGGGAAGAAGAGAGTAATTCCTTCAGATAAAAAGAGTTTTTGTTCTATGTGGGAGCTCTTTCCACCAAGGTAGGCCGTATTCTTGAGGCACTGTGTTAAGGTGATCTTCCGGCCATCCACGAAGATTGCAGCTTTACTCGTCTCTGTTAAGGAAGATTTACTGCTTTGTATAGCGGGTGTGTATCAAATTTCCTTGCGGAAATTGTGAGAAATCATACATACGTCATACAACTGGCACCGTTCATGAGAGATGTGTGGAGCATCGAATATACATACGCGCATTACAGCCAGACAAGTCAGCTGTGGCCGAACATTGTACCGATACAGGGCCTACCATGAATTACAGTGATGTGAAGATTTTAACATGCAGCTGTTCCTTTTGGGATTCTGTCTTCAAGGAAGCTATAGAGATTAGCTAATAATTTAATAAGTAGAGTTAATGGTATTAATTTGGACAAAGCATGGAATCCGGCTCTTGAGGTAATTAAACTGCAGAGAACTCGTCATGGTGTCACCATCGCGAACATAATTCGATAAGCGAATCGAATGTCAGTAAGCCTTCGACACAGGCGGCGCATGTGTAAGCGTATTTCCTTGCCGATGACCAGCGTGTGTCACCCGCATGCGTTGTACCGCCGCGGTGGAGCATATAAGGCGGCACTTGGCATCTTGTCGTCAGTCTTGTGACTCACTCTGAGGATGGCCGGAGGATACGCGGCCGAAATGTCACTGGAGGACGTTTTATTTGCGCGGCTGCGTGCCAGAAATTTAACGGACAATTGCTGTAATAGGTTTGATTAATGCGTAAAAGTGATCAAATTGATCGATGTCATGTCTGTAGTGCTTAAGGGCGATGTGTTTTTGCTCTGGATGATCTGCAGCCAAAGGAGAAGCTGGCAGCAGCGGAACACTGCAAGAGTCAAGTGTAGACTGGGGCTTTTCGAGTGACGAGCTCCAGGGAGCGTCTCTGGACATTTACATAAGTTCTGAAGGGAGGCAGATCTGCCTATGGTAACTAGTGGTATAAGATTGCGCAAATGTTTGCTTCTGGCTGTCAACAGCCACTAACAAACTTACACTTCCGAAGAAACTTCATATTTAGAGAGGTCTGAATATGTTCCATAGTAGGACTTTAACGTTTGCCGCTTGGTTTACGACACTGAGTATAGACAGTGTATGAGTTCCTATTCTTTGTATTTAATGTGATGATTTGGAAATCGTCTTCTTCAACTCTCAACTGTTTTGAGGTGGCAAATATTTTGTGTATAGTGATTGCCAAATGGCCGGCCGGTGCGGCCGAGCGGTTCTAAGCGCTTCAGTCTGGAACCGCGCGACCGCTACGGTCGCAGGTTCGAATCCTGCCTCGGGCATGGATGTGTGTGATGTCCTTAGGTTGGTTAGGTTTAAGTAGTTCTAAGTTCTAGGGGACAGATGACGTCAAATGTTATGTCCCATAGTGCTCAGAGCCATATGAACCATGTGAAGCTTCATTTCGAATAGCACATCAAGGATTTGACAGTCGTCTGGCCATCTAGATTTATGATTACCGTAGTGTATGCAAATCACTGAAGGCAATTGTAGGGAATGCTCCTTTGATAGGGAACGACCCCTGTTATTCCACAGTATGAGCTTCTACCCCGTGTGACCTCGTCGTTCTTCCTCTGGACTTGTGATAAGCAAGTGTGTGAGGATAATCATAGCGCCTGATCGAATTCATAATGAACATTACGTAGCTCTGTGAGAAGCTTCCTAGAACTGGGTAGCTATACAGTATCCATCGACAGACGACGGATGGAAGTCATCTATGCTGCTGCTCAATAATCACACTCATCTCCAAACACAGGAGGAGAAACCCGAAGTATTGAATTCTATGATATTATTTCTCTGAGGAAGATCGTATTATGGTCCTTTCTCAAAATCGTCGTTCTGACGAAATTTGACAACTAACAATCGTGTAACTGACAATGAAATTAAACGTGCATCTCAGTACATGGAAAACCATATGATCTGAAGATACCTTCAGACGAAGTATAGGAACTAGAGGTCGTATTTTTCCGCGCTACGTTAGCGTAATTGAAAGTTGACATACGGCTGTCTTTACTCAAATCGAAAGTAGTTCACAGAAAATGTATTAGTAACCAAAATGTTTGGACTACCTAATCGTCAGTACGAGAACAAAATAAATAGATACATGAAAAGCGTCACGTACATCTGTGTCGTACGTAGGAGAATTGAGAACAATAACTTGTCCACGTTTCATGTTACACCATGTTCTGAAAAGGTCAAGGTCAATCAAAAACGAGTATACTCTTTTATACAGACTTATCCCCACTTAATTAACCCAAATACACCGTAGCAAATGTTGAAACAGACGACCCTTTTCACTCTAGCAAAGAACATAGCAGCGATTCAGGGATTGACGTGTTCTCTGAAACACGCCTAAACTGAATCACGTCTGCTGCTGCCTTAATGCGGCCCACCAAATGCTGTTCATCTCCAGCTGATGTTGAATACAGGCTGTCTTTCATGGTACCCCATAGGAATAAATCCAGCGGTGTCAAGTCTGGCGAAAGTGGAGGCCATCATGTTGGTCCAACGCGTCCGATCTATCTACTAGCAAATGTGCCACCTAGATGATCTCGGACAGCATTTGCAAAATGCAGAGTAGCACCATCATCTTGGAACCAAATTTTCTGCCTAACTAGAATGGTTAAAATGGCTCTGAGCACTATGGGACTTAGCATCTGAGGTCATCAGTCCCCTAGAGCTAAGAACTACTTAATTCTGACTAACCTAAGAACATCACACACATCCATGCCCAAGGCAGGATTCTAACGTGCGACCGTAGTGGTAGCGCGGTTCCGGACTGAAGCGCCTAGAACTGCTCGGCCACACCGACCGGAATCTGCCTAAATCCAAGCTGTACATCCTCCACAAGTGCACGCAATACATGTTGCAAAAATACAGGGCATGTGTGAGCATTCTTTTATAAACCCTTGTCGCCAGTTTTGTAAACCCTAGTCGCCAGTTTAGTAAAGGTCTCATCGCTACTGCTGTGGAGGCCCAGTTGCCATTGTAGTTACGGGAGGCCGAGTTTGTGAGTTTTTGAAACGGTTTCTGGTGCAGTACACCGCTACGACAATTTCTTCCTGCCACTGTTACTCAGCTTAGACCCAGAGTGAGGTAAGAGGATAGGAGAACGAAGGCTCCAACAAATTTCTAACGAAGTCACACAAACGAGTTAAAAAGTGTTTACTTATCTTTGTGACCTTTTGAATAACGAAGTCTGCAACACAGCATGTAATAAAACACAAAAAAGCCCTCAATTGCTCAGAACAAATAATCGTAGGTAAACTTCACTGTACATAGCAAATGCAATTTACAACAACTGTCTGTTCTCTTCTAAGAGTTCACTGAACGACGTTCCCGGTTTAAGTCAGTCGTGGAAGATAATCTGTAACCAAGTGGGCGAGAGCTGCTCTTCTACCTTCCGAGTAGGCTTCTGTCCGCTGTCGTCCGGTCATTGGCGGATTGTACTCCGCCGGCAACTGGCCGAGGCGAAGTCGGTATCTTCATCCTCAGCGCCGACTGTGGCGTTGGTGGAGCTCGCGTAAGGGGCGAGTCTCTATGGCACTGGTACCAGCTCGCATCTTTGCACATGTGGTGCTTTTGCCCTGGCTGTGTCTCCCTCGGACATCACAGCACATCCAACCTTTGAGGTAACATGTAGTGGCTAATAAGCGATTGTATTCCAATATTAACTCCCACATGATTACAGTGAATCGCTCTTGATGACCATAGCCGTACGTTTGCTTCAAGATTCTGTAGTGTCCCAAAGTGGCTGTTGTTTGAATTGAAAATGCCTTCACGGGTAAAGCAATTCTCATCAGTATATTTCACGGTTTCAGGGAAATGCGGCTGGCGTGGTACTCATTGTAAGGACCAATCAACAAATTCCAGATCCCTAGGGAAGTCGTACCGACCCACCGCTTGTACTTTTAGTCGCTGGAAAGAATGTAGACCAGTCTTATGAACGACGTTCGAGGCGTGATGCTGGTCTACGCCAGTTTCTTGAGCTATTCTTCTGGTTCTTGTTGTTGCAACGATGAGACGTGACACATCTTCGTGAAACTCAACTGTACGACCAGTGCGTCTCCAACCTGTGTCATGTATGTTAGCACGCAAAGATTTTCTCCCTCTCTGATACGTATGTCAATTACAGCAAATATATTTTTTTAGGCTTCATGCGATGTGGATAACGTTCCTGATAAAGCCCTATAAGCAGCCCTTGCGTTGCAATGAGCAGCGCCACTTACTAAGTGCACGTCACTTACCTCATTCCATGTGAAATCACATTTCTAGTGACTGCTTTACAGCACTCACTCGTTGGTACTCACTGTATTCGGACCATTGAACCTACGGAATACGATTCAATTGTGCTTCAAACCAATGCTCTGCACTGCACATCAGTCCCACCTAGTGTCGTGAAGTACAGTGCGGTTTGTTTACATGTGGCAAACACGAACAAGTTTCAAACCTGAAGACAGTCACACAGCCTGAGTTGATGCACGTATCGCTGTAAATATGCAAAGGCGGCCCTTAGTTCCTATACTCATATTCTTTTGTTTGATGCTATCATTCTACCCTGCATTTCTGGTCCAGTTGTTTTTCCGCACCCTGTACGAAAGAGAACGCTTTTTGTTGCTTAAGGAAGTCTACGGAACGACTATGAACCAAGTAAGCATACGAAGCAAACAGAAAAATGCGCAAATCATTCTCATTTACGGAATAGTGGCACGCATAACTAGAAAACTAATCGCTGACGTCAATTTACAGATTAATTGTCATGGACTGTGCGGCTGGTGCCGGCGGAGATTCGAGTCCTCCCTCAGGCATGGATGTGTGTGATTGTCCTTTGGATAATTAAGCTCAAATAATGTGTAAGCTTAGGGACTGATGACCTTCGCAGTTAAGTCCCACAAGATTTCACACACATTTGACCATTTGAATTGATTAATTACGGAAGTAGTTGTATTCTCGAATATTAATACCTTACAGGAGAATGAAAAATATATCTTTGGGAATCAAAATGTCTGCTGACAACAACCGTATGATTTAGCCAACTGCGACTGGTGGCACCGAAACGCAGAAGGCGGTGGCCAGACTAACACAGTGTTTGTTAACTTCTGGATGGGATTCAACAAAGTTCTGTACTATCTTCTTGTGAAAAAATACGAGCTTAATTAATATCGTAGCAGCCTTGTGACTTACACGTTCTAATTAATGTAGAGTAATCCTCTTTAGGCATACTGTTCACGCAGTTTATAAATTGAGAATAACGTCAGTTATGTGACACTATCGTGAATGTGGGCAATGTAATACATCAAAACTTCTGCGAAATGCAGAAAGACCTCGAGATGATGGAAGTATTGTGCAAGGATTACCAGCTGACCCTCGGTATATAACGTGTGTTACAGAAGGAGAGAACTAGTATAGTCAAATTACAGTAATAGTATCATGTATCAACTACTGATCGATTATGATAGTGTGTCGTGAAATTATACTCACGGATAACATTTTTTCCACACCATTATTCAAATGAGGTAGACTTCCTGCATTATACATTCTTAAGTCACCAGTGCCTTTAATTATTCACGCCATAATCATCAGGAATATTTCATTCTATACCTCATCATTAATGAATTTTGCTGCATGGAAATGTGAAAATATTTCCAGCGAACAATAATATGACGAGAATGTTGGAGCCATTTTCAGACATTCAGGAGTTACTGTTTTCGCAAATGGCGTACTTCACATCATAGTTAACAGCTGTAGTAAAGATGCAGCTATAAAGCAGTGAAGTTGTACTGACATTAAGCATGGAGGGGGCAGTGACTCTTACGACGTCCAGCAGGAGTGAACTGGACTGTAAAATAGCCAATATGTACCTCCTGCTTTTAACAATTTAACTACATCTGCTTTTGAAGTGGACAGCTCTTGAGCCTTTATCCACTCTTGTCGCATTATTTTAAAATCGAAGTTTGTGCTGAGCTATTAAGGTTCAGTATGCGGAAGTTTATAGTACGAAAAACTAAGACAAAATTATGAAATGATACATACATATCCTTCCCACAACTAAATGTTTCTTAAAGGAAGCAAGAGCAGAACGGTATGGCGTTTGTGCAACAGGGATCTTGTTTATTAAACGAACCACTGATAAGACTCAGACGAGTGTGTGCTACTGAATGAAAACAAGTTTATGAATGCAGTATCGTGATGTAATATTCGACCCTCTATGCTTATAGGCAGTGGTTCTGAACCTTCCTGAGACCGTTACCCCTCAGCGCAATTACCTATTTGCTAGTAGCCCCTCTCTCCCTCCCCGTGCCGGCCATACCACCATCGCTATCAATCATCAACATAAGCGCCTAACTAATCTCCCTTATTACAATTCCATTTCTAAAAGACGAAAGATAAATGATAGTTACTATTTGTAGCAGTTTTAATGAACAGTGGACTAATGGGTCAATGAGACAAACGGTACTTCTTATTTGTAACACCGTTTTATTATAAAAACCTGAAGCAAATTTCAGTGCATCGGGATTGCTACTTACAACTCCATCTCGGAAAAGAAAGTTAATCGTCCACACTGAGGGTACTCCCTTGTTATAAAACATGCTTCCTGTGAACTACTACTTGATTAACCCAGTCCCTGCACCACCATTTAAAATCAACCAAATTAAAATACGTGCACTACACTTGTTTCTGGATCATAACTTTATTGCTGGACCCCTTACGTCTGAACTGGCAAAACTGGACAATTTCAGGCTCTGAGTGTTTTGTGTCTGAAGACTGTCGCTGATAATAACAATGCTGCGTAGGCCCTTCAGCAGCTAAGCAGCCATTACATAGTCTCTGTTGTGTTGCCCTGTCAATTAGTTCGTTTACTGTTGCTAAGTGAAGAAGAGTTTCCGGTCTATTGCGGGAACTACCTACAACACAGAAAGGCGTGTCAACGAGATTTTTAAGTATCTGTGATGTATGAGTCTCCATTTTTCTGTCGTAGATTCATAGCAAAAATTATGTATGTAGTGGACGGACTGTGTGAGGAAAATTTTGTTCATAAATTTGTTTCACATGCTGTAATCTCCACCACATTGTGTCGCATATGTATGTTGATGTACTGAATGGACTACGTGAGGAATATTTTTTTCATAAATTCGTTTCACAAGCTGAAATTTCCATCACATTGTGTAACATAGTAATGCCAGTATTTAAGAAAATTGTATTTTTGGTAACTTAGTCTCACCATTCAGCCGTAACAGCAATGGCGTTTAAACATTATTTAGTTTAGTGCCCGAAACTCAGTTGAACACTTCCATCTTTCTCCTTCAGAAATTTTCGTTTACTTCTCAGGGGGTAATTACCTCCTGCTGTAACGCAGGTATGGGCATATGCACTACGCCCACACTATTTGCCCGCGGGTGCCTTCAGCGGGCAGTTATCACTCTCTCGTATCTCGCCTGTTGCCGGTAAGGGCGCGGCAAGACGAACTTGTTTGCTTTCTTCCGTTATGGTTGGCGTTGGTGGTGGGAATAAATTAGAAAGAGGAAAATAACTGAGGAGTTAAGATCCTCAAAACTAAAATCGATAGAGTCCCTATGCTTTAACCCACAGTGGGTAGAAGAATACATTTTAATTGAAACACAACCCGGCCCTCGATATTTTTTTTAATATTATTTACGTCATTGGCGGGAAGCAGTTCACCTCAATAAAGAGGAAAGAAAGGCTAATATTCAAGAACTAAAACGGAAAAGAGAGAAAGAAAAATGCTCATACACAAAGAAGCGCCAAAGAAACCCATGTAGGCATACGTATTCGAGTATAGAGATATCTAAACAGGCAGAATACGTCGCTGCGGTCGGCAACGCCTGTGTAAGCCAACAAGTGTCTGGCGCAGTTGTTAGATCGGTTACTGCTGCTACAGTGACAGGTTATCAAGATTTATGTGAGTTTGAACGTGGTATTACACTCGGCGCACGAGGGTTGGGACACAGCATCTCCGAGATAACGACGTAGTGAGGATTTTCCCATACGACCACTTCACGAGTGTACCGTGAATATCAGGAATCCGGCAAAAAAAATCAATTCTGCGACATCGCTGCAGCCGGAAAAAGATCCGGCAACAACGGGACCAACGACGACTGAAGAGAATCGTTCAACGTGACTGAAGTGCAACCCTTCCATAAATTGCTCCAGATATCAATGCTAGGTCATCAACGAAATAACATCGATATGGACTTTCGGAGCCGAAAGCCCACTTGTTTATCCTTGACGTCTGCACGACACAAAGCTTTACACCTAGCCTGGGCCCGTCAACACCGACATTGGACGGTGGATGACTGGAAACATGTTGCCTGGTCGGACGAGTCTCGTTTCAAATTGTATCGAGCGGATGGACGTGTATGGGTATGGAGACAACTTCATGAATACACGATCCCAATATATCAGCTGGGGACAGTTCAAGTTTATGGAGGCTCTGTAATGGTGTGGAGGGTGTGGCGTTGGAATGACATGGACACGTCTAGATACGACTCTGACAGGCGACACGTACGTAAGCATCCTGTCTGTCCACGTGCATCCATTCATGTCCATTCTGCATTGAACAATTGCAGCAGGACAATGCGACACCCCACACGCCCATTAATTGTTACAGGGTGGCTGCAGGGACACTAGTCTGAGATTAAACGCCCCCACTGGCCACCAAACTCACCACACACGAACATTATTGATCATATTTGGCATGCCTTGCTACGTGCTGTTTAGAAGAGATCTCCAGCCCTTCGTACTCTTACGATTTGTAGACAGCTCTGCAGAATTCGTGGTGTCAGTTCCCTCCAGCACTTCTTCAGACATTAGTCGAGTCCATGCCACTTCCTACTGCGGCACTTGTGCGTGCTCGCGGGGGCTCTACACGATATTAGGCAGGTGTACCAGTTTCTTCGGCTTTTCAGTGTATATCATTTCTTAAAAATGTTTCTATTATTTATAAAGCATTATTTTGTTTTTGCCCTCAGTTTTCCTCTTCCTTGTAACGTATTAAGAGGAAGAGAACCGTGCCATCCACAAAGATGGTGTACTGAGATTGAGCTATCACAAAGCTGTTAAAATAGTCACAACAGGACATTGTTGAGAACTTTTCTTCAATTTGCTTGGAGACATAGCATTATGGAAGGACTTGAATGGAATTCTAGTAAAAGTATTTGATGACATCCAGTGGATGTAGGATCGAGCGTCCCTAAGTGTCCCTTCGAAGCACGTGAAGGCCTTCAGTACAACTTTTCAAGGTAGATACAAATTTATTACCGACGTTTTCGACAGCGGCTTTGGATTAGAAAAGAAAACTACTTCCTTGGATAAAGCAATTTTCAGAACTATAGTTTGTGCACTTTTAAAATGATATACTACTCATAAATTAACTAAACTTGAAAAATGTACATCCAGTGAATATTTTGACGAATTTGTTAGGGTGTTACGAACTTCGTTACAAGATTTTTATAGTACGTTTAGTGACTTACATCGAATCATCTTGATTTTAGTCTTTTTGCAACTCCTGCTGCAACGGATGTTGAAAATACGCCTTCTGCAATTGAAACGGAGCACATTGACTTGCAGCGTAATTGTGTGCGCATGGTAAGGTTTAGTACTGCAGAAAAGATTGAAATATTTCACACGAATTTCCTACAAAAACAGTTGCCACACATGTTTCGAATGGCTGTTCGAGACTGTAGTATATTTGGGATCACATATTTGTGTGAAAGTGGTTCTTCAACAAAAAAATTGACTAAAGAGAGTAATGTGTGTAATCACTAGTGATCTTATCACAGGTATCGAAATGCAAGTGAAACAAAAATTAAAGACAATAGTGGAATGATGAAAACAGATATTTCTTTCTTTCCTTATTTTTCATTACTCTAAACTTAGCTCTTCTCAGTAAGATTACGTGTATTACGTTAATAGATGTATAATAAAAAATGTTTTCTTTGCTTATTACAATATGTCTTTGTTGTTCTTGTGACCGGAAAATCGAGTCGAAGAGACTGGCATTTTATTCTCTTTTTCTTGATCCCTGTACAGCCCGCCTCCTCCACGGTCCTCTCCTGAACTAGAAGACAGAATTGGGATCGCTTCGTACTATTTGTAATTGCAGTCAACCTGCGCAACGTATTAATATGGGCGCAGCTATACTCATGGCGGGAGTAAGCAGAGAAAATATTGTTTACCCTTTCTTCTTTACCCCTGTATTGTACCTCTGTTGAACTGAAGACAGTCAATCGCTTTTTATCGTCTGTTGGTTTCATCTCAACGTCTACACCTACCTTCTGTTTTTTTCTAAACCAGCCGGAGCGATACTTTAATGTCCGGAAGAAAATGGAACATCAAGTACGAGCAGGTAGCACAGGATAAAAAAATCAAAAATAAAATCTCAGTCGCTGACAAAGATCGGAAAACGATATGGCTGTTTTACATGGAAAATCTTAAGTGCCGCGATGGCACACAAAAGCACACACACTCTCGAAACAATCGTTTTGCTTCTCTTCACGACAGAATTTTTATCAGCTGTTATTACTTTTTCATTCGATGCCACTTTTGTGTGATGAAAAATTGGATGGCTACACTTTTGTTATATTTTGTAGTAAACACTCATTGCATTGTAGCACCACAGTCTAACATAAATGGAGCTACACTCATTCTTGTTTTTATTACAGTCGTAGCAGCGTCGCAAGCAGCCAGCAAGCTACAATTCTAAGCACGATATCGAACGACTGAAAATACTGAAATTTATATTGATTTCCGACATAGTTTTTACAATAGGGAGTGTACGTAGTGCCATAAAAATAGACACTGCCCAAAAAATTACACAGCTTTCATGTACCCTGGGAGATATGGAATTGTACATTACAGGGAAGTTTATTTACGGTTCTCCTGTAAATCACAGATGTTTACTGAATGAAGTCGGTTTCGTTTAATAATAAGAAAGTGATAGTAAACCCCAGAAGACCTACCCTTCTGCAGAAATACATGGTATATCTACCCAACAAAACGGAGTTTTATTCGCTACACTTTCAGCCAAATAAGTGAATGTGGAACGTGGGAAACCTTTATGGAATGTGATACCTACATTATTTAACCCGTAACACCTATAGCTTCAGGAAAAACCACACAGACGTGATAATAAATCGTCAAAAGCAATAAAACTGTTTGCCTATCATAGAAGCAACCAATTCAACAATTTTTGCTACGTCTGAGCCACGAAAGGCAAGAATCTTCAACAGATTCACTTTTGAAGCAAAAGTATTTATATTTAGAAAAATATTCGTGCATTTGAAAGACGGTTAAAATGTAAGGAAAGGCGAACCTTAGGACTCTACAATTTTTTTGAGTGCCTACAAAGATAACAGCAGATATATATGCGGAGTAAGCTGCAATTATACTTATTCGAAACAATTTCTTCATGAATACTTCGTAGCTTATGTCTTTGAAGAATGTGGATCGGCTGTTTCACGTGTTTAGTAAGAGGTCATGTCTCTTAATAAGTTGCTAACAGATGGAATGCAAAAATATAACAAGTTTCTTTGTTAATTAAGTGGGGAATAACTAAAAGCAAAGGTTATCCCTTACGACACAAGTGAATGTCTGCTTTCTCGCCGCTTAGAGCGCTAGTGTCACTCCATCTGTCAAACAGTTACGCACCAGGGTGTGACGTGATAGTATGTATTAGACCAATGGCTGTCAAAATTTCTGAAACCGTTGCCCCTGAATGCAATCAGATATTAGCCGATCACCCTCCATTCCCCCTTTCTCATACACACACATACACAACCGCCCCATCATCATCAACCTTAGCGACTTATAAACTTTAGAATGAAAAAGAATTTTCTTCGAACAATGTTATTTTTGAAATAACCAAAGATAAATACACTACTGACCATTAAAATTGCTACACTAAGAAGAAATGCACATGATAAATGGGTATTCATTGGACAAATATATTACACTAGAACTGACATGTGATTACATTTTCATGCAATTTGGGTGCATAGATCCTTAGAAATCAGGACCCAGAACAACTACCTCTGGCCGTAATAACGGCCTTGATACGCCTGGATATTGAGTCAAACAGAGCTTGGATGGCATGTGCAGGTACAGCTGCCCATGCAGCTTCAGCACGATACCACAGTTCATCAAGAGTAGTGACTGGCGTATTGTGACGAGCCAGTTGCTCGGCCACCATTGACCAGAAGGTTTCAAATGGTGAGACATCTAGAGAATGTGCTGGCCTGGGCAGCAGTCAAACATTTTCTGTATCCAGTGAGGCCCGTACAGGCCCTGCAACATGTGGCCGTGAATTATCATGCTGAAATGTAGGGTTTCGCAGGGATCGAATGAAGGGTAGAGCCACGGGTCGTAACACATCTGAAATATAACGTCCACTGTTCAAAGTTCCGTCAATGCGAACAAGAGGTGACCGAGACGTGTAACAATGGCACCCCATACCATCACGCCGGGTGATACGCCAGTCTGGCGATGACGATTACACGGTTCCAACATGCGTTCACCGCGATGTCGCCAAACACGGATGCGACCGTCATGATGCTCTAAACAGAACCTGGGTCATCCGAAGAAATGACGTTTTGCCATTCGTGCACCCAGGTTCGTCGTTGAGTACACCATCGCAGGTGCTCCTGGTTGTGATGCAGTTTCAAGGGTAACCGCAGCCTTGGTCCCCGAGGTGATAGTCCATGCTGCTGCAAACTTCGTGGAACTGTTGGTGCAGATGGTTGTTGTCTTGCAAACGTCCCCATCTGTTGACTCAGGGATCGAGACGTGGCTGCACGATCCGTTACAGCCATGCGGATAAGATGCCTGTCATCTCGACTGCTAGTGATACGAGGCCGTTGGGATCCAGCACGGCGTTCCGTATTACCCTTCTGAACCGACCGATTCCATATCCTGCCAACAATCATTGGATCTCGACCAACGCGAGCAGCAATGTCGCGATACGATAAACCGCAATCGCGATAGGCTACAATCCGATATTTTTCCAAGTCGGAAACGTGATGGTACGCATTTCTCCTCCTTACATGAGGCATCACAACAACGTTTCACCAGGCAACGCCGGTCACCTGTTGTTTGTGTATGAGAAATCGGTTGGAAACTTTCCTCATGTCATCACGATGTAGGTATCGCCACCGGCGCCTACCTTGTGTGAATGCTCTGAAAAGCTAATCATTTGCATATTAGAGCATCTTCTTCCTATCGGTTAAATTTCGCGTCTGCAGCACGTTAACCTCGTGGTGTAGCAATTTTAATGGCCAGTATTGTAATAATAATCAGTTTTTTGTTTGTCTCTGTGTTATATAAACCATGAACTATTTAGTCAATGACCCTATTGGTACTGCTTATTTCTACGCCCTAGTTTTATGACAACTCTTCGACAGAAAAGAAATCCACCAACCATTCACTGTGAGGATGGGAACTTTTTGCAATTTCTGTTCTATTGCAGGAACTACCAACAACTCTGAGAAGGTACAGGGTGACACAGAATAACGGGAATGTTTGAAATAAGTAGTGGCAGTCAAGGGCGGGTGGCAGCACTGCGGGTTCGTGACTTTTAATGAGTAAACAATCCGCCATTTCAGTATTCATGGATAAGAGGAACGGATAACAGCGTGCGCTAGCCATAAAAATGTTTTATAAAAATAATGATAGTGTGGTAGTGGCGCAGAAGGAGACTGGGCGTTTTTCATAATTTACGACGTCATATGCCGTTCCGTCGATACACGAGATAAAATGTTGGATTAATAACTTTGACGAGACTGGATCTGCCCTCAAGAATAAACCATCAGGACGACCAAGAAGTGTGCATTCTCCAGCGAACATTGATGTCGTACGCGAGTCTGTCTTACGGAGCTCACGGTGTTCAGTTCGTAAGCAACCAGCAGTGGTTGGAATGTCCCGGGAGAGTGTTTCCAGGACTCTTTATCTTTATCTCAAATTTCACCCGTACAAGCTATAGAAGATTCAACAATTAAAGGACAACGATTACAGGTTACGATTAGGATTCTGACAACAATGATAACCAAAAGTAAACAATGGCGATGAATTTCTAAACATGTTGTGGATGTCAGATGGGGCTCATTTTCATCTCACAGGTTATCTAAATTAAAAAAACTACCGTTACTGGGCAAACACAAAGCCTGAATGACGTTCATGAGGGCCCTTTGCAAGCTAGTGAAGTGTCAAATGGTTCAAATGGCTCTGAGCACTATGGGACTCAACTGCTGAGGTCATTAGTCCCCTAGAACTTAGAACTAGTTAAACCTAACTAACCTAAGGACATCACAAACATCCATGCCCGAGGCAGGATTCGAACCTGCGACCGTAGCGGTCTCGCGGTTCCAGACTGCAGCGCCTTTAACCGCACGGCCACTTCGGCCGGCTAGTGAAGTGTCAGTATGGTGTGGTGTATCGTCACATGGGATGATCGGACAGTGTTTTTTCGCAGATGAACAGGGAAACAGAATAACTGTCAATGCATATCGTGACGTGGAGATGTTACGAACTTTCGTTACACGTGCATTGAACAGCTTTCCAAACGTTCAAGAATCCTGGTTTCAACAGGACGGAGGACATCACACACTGCACGGCAATCAATGGCATACAGCATGTTCGAGAATTGTTTGCCAACCGTGTGATCTCACGATTCGGCAACGTTCCCTGGCCCCAGATTTATCCGTCTGTAATTTTTTCTTGTGGGGCTACCTGAAGAGCAAAGTCTACGCGCCTGGACCAAGAGCCCTGCATGAGTTAAAACAGAGAATTCGGGATGCAGTTCACATTATCCCAGCTGAGATGTTGCAGCTGTCAATGAGGACTCTCAGCAGCAGATTTCACGAATGCATTCGTATAGGAGGACTCCTCTTAAAGGACGTGATTTTTAAAAAAATCATAAATGCCAACAATGTTTTGAAAATGGCAAGGTTGTAAGGATTCAATTACTATGAATGCAATTTCTTTCCTTCATAACTTCTAGTTTTATTTGATTGGGGGAAATTTTCCCGTTTTGTGTGTCACCCTGTATTTCCTCTAGATATTTAATCTGATGGGACGCATATGTCTCACTTTTACTGCCATAGATGCGTGGCATGAAATAGAAAGTATGTGTGTAGTGGATGGATTACGTGAGGAAGAAGATGTTCCTACATTCGTTCAAAACTTTAATCTCCACGACACTGTGTTATGTATTAATGTCAGTATTTAAAAAAAAAGGTAATTATTGGTGACTTAAGGAATGTGTCGTAGACTCTTTGGAGATGGTGATAACAGTAATGATCTTTACAAAATAATTTAGTTTCGTGACAGAAACACAACTGGACCATTTTGTTTTTAGCCACCAGAATATTAAGTTTTAACTCTCAGGCGGTAATTACCCCCAGGTTGAAAATCAGTGCATGAGACTGTGGTAGCACTGTACTAATTACGACATGCAAAGAATACTAACGTGTCAGCTGTCGATCATATATTATCGGCGGTCTTCAGCCCTGTTAGCGCGTAAGAGAGAGAAAGCTGTGTGCGCATCGTGATCGCATGGCGACTACAAATGCCCACAATGCTCGCGGGCAGCTTTGCGGGAAGGAGACAACTGCATGCTCTTACAGTGGCAGTCAGTTTATATTACTGCCAATCCCTCGCGAATACTAACGAGTGCTTCAGTATTCTAGTACATGTTTTTTTTATTCTTTTTATAGGCTAACTTCTGTCCATGTCGTCTCAGTTTATTCATGTAGCTCACATAGCTCACGGTATTTATTGTGTTAGAAATGCTGTTGAAGAGGTAACCAGTAGTTTAGGTAACAATGTACATGAGTTGTAATAGACTTTTTATCCGTATCTCATTACTATGACTTCCATTTAAATGGAATCAAACTGAATACGATGTAAATGTCAATGAGAAACAGTTGTCTCGAATGAAAATATGGCATTTCAGTCTCTGATCGATATTTTTTATCTTCAGTGACCGGTTTCAGGATAGCTGCCCATTTTCAGATCATATAATGAAGTTACAGAGTAACAGCGAAACCATAGTTCTGTACTGACAGGTTATTCTGTAACTGCAATATGTGATCTGAAAACGGGCACTGAAAATAAAAAATAGCGATCAAGGACTGAAATGCCATATTTTTGTTTAAAGAACGAATGCGTCAATCCCAATAAGACAATCATGTACAGTTTTGATATACAGTTGCCTCGAAATTAGAAAGAAACTTACAGAAATCACGTTAGCTGTCAGTTTCAAAATCCTAAAACACCTGTCAGCTTTGTTATCCAGACATGTTACAACATAACAATTCCACCATAATTGAATATTTTAATGCATAATGGAAATAATAAGTCAGTTACCAATAACATATGATCTTCAATGAAGTAGTGTCCACAGCTCCGAGTATGATAAATTGTTTAAGTGGTTTAGTGCCCAATTCAGCTTACATTTTTCCTTTACACGCCTTTTTAAAAAAGCTGATGAAATTGCTGTTACCGCATTTTTAAGAGGCAGCCTTCACTCCTTCCGATCTGGTCGTTAAGCGCATAAAAGATGTGGAATGATTTCAGATACATACTATCAACGTCAGTTGAGAGATACGTATCACATAAATTATAAGTGGCGATACTGATTCCCATGGTACACTAAACGGTTTAGATTGCTGTTGCAGAAACAACGATAAAAGCATGCGAAATTTAAAAGAACGCCAAATCACCGAGATTGTCAAAGTTTTGCAGAAGTTCGAAATATGGCGCGTACTTCAATGCGAGATGCTTTTAACAATTTTCACAATGAACCTCTGTCCCGAAATATCGCTGGAAACCCAAAGAGATTCTGGTCATACATAAAGCACACCAGTGGCAGGACACAATCAATATATTCACTGCGCGATAACAACGGTGAAGTCACTGATGACAGTGCTACTAAAGCAGTTATTAAACACGGTTTTCCGAAACTCCTTTACCAAAGAAGACGAAGTAAATATTCCCGGATTCCAATCAAGAACAACTGCCAAGATGAGAAACATATAAGTAGATATCCTCGGTGTAACAAAGTAGCTTAAACCACTTAATAAAGCAAGACCTCCGGTCCAGATTATGTACCAGTCAGGTTACTTTCAGAGTATCCTGATACAATAGCTCGATATTAAGCAGTTATTTACAATCGCTCGCTCACAGAAAGATCCGTACCTAAAGAATGGAAAATTGCTCAAGTCACACCAATACCCAAAAAGGGAAGTAGGAGTAATCCACTGAATTACAGGCCCATATCACTAACGTCGATTTTCAGTAGGGTTTCGGGACATATACTGTGTACGAACATTATGAAGTACCTCGAATAAAACGAATTATTAACACATAGGATGGATTCAGAAAATATCGTTCTTGTGAAACGCAACTAGCTCTTTATACTCATGAAGTAATTAGTGGTATCGACAAGGGATGATTCCATATTTCTAGATTTATAGAAGGTTTTCGACATCGTTCCTTACAAGCATCTTCTAACCAATCTGCGTGGCTATGGAATGTCGTCTAAGTTTTGTGACTGGATTAGTGATTTCGTGCCAGAAAGGTCAGAGTTCGTAGTAGTAGACGGTAGTCATCGAGTAAAACAGAAACAATATCCGCCGTTCCCCAAGGAAGTGTTATAGGCCTTCAATTGTTCCTGATCTCTATTTATGACATAGGAAACAATTTGAGAAGCCACCTTAGATTGCTAGCAGATGATGCTGCAATTTCCCGTCTTTTAAAGTCATAAGATGACCAAAACTAATTGCAAAATGATTTAGATAAGATATCTATATGGTACGAAAAGTGGTAATTGACCCTGAGTAAAGAAAAGTGGGAAGTTATTCACATAAGTACTAAAAGAAATCCACTAATATTCGGTTACGCGATAAGTCACAAAGATCATAAGGCTGTAAATTCAACTAAATACTTAGGGATTACAATTACAAATAACCTAAATTGGAATGATCACGTAGATAATGTTGTGGGTAGAGCAAACCGAAGACTGCAATTAATTGACAGGTCTACTAAAGAGACAGCTTACACCACGCTTATCCGCCCTATTCTGGACTATTGCTGTGCGTTGTGGTATCCGCATCAGGTGGGACTGACGGATGACATCGAAAAAATTCAAAGATCACCTCGTTTTGTGTTATAGTGAAACAGGGGTAATAGTCCCATACAAATGTTACGTGAATTAAGAGTGGCAATCACTGAAACAAAGGCTTTTTTCGTTGCGACGGGATCTTCTCATGAAACTGGGATCACCTGTTTTCTCCTCATATTGCGAAAACATTCTGTTGGCACCCACCTACCTAGGGAGAAATTATCATCACGTCAAACTAAGAAAAATCAGGTCCCGCACAAAAAAATTTAAGTGCATATTTTACCATCGCGCTGCTCGAGAGTGGAACGGTAGACAGAGACAGCTTGAAGGTGGTTCATTGAACCCTCTGCCAGGCGCTTTATTGTGAATAGCAGAGTAATCACGTAGAAGTAAATGTAGATGTAGATGCAGTTGTATAATTTCGGTCTTATACCACTATCAAGTATATTGCAAAAAAAAAAAAAAAAAAAAAATCTCTGATCCTATGTATATTCTCATAATATACACAGTCATTTAGCCTGTTAGTGCAGGTGACGTAACTTTCATGAATTTGTAAACACTAGCCCCATTATTATGGGAGCATGTTACAACTTTCAACAGTGCCCCCATTCCACATTCCATCGCACTCAAGACATGCGTGACTGAAGAAGACTGAAAATCGGAGCCTCATACATTTCGTCGTTATTGCCATTAGTTTATAGTAACAATAAAATGTTCAAGCCTGACTTTCAACTTCCTGGTAGATTAAATCTGTGTGCCGGACAGAGACTCGAATTCGGGACATTTGCCTTTCGCGAGCAAGGCAAGGCAGAGGTCCCGAGTTCGGGTCTCGGTCTGGCACACAGCTTTAATCTGCCAGGAAGTTCCATATCAGCGCATACTCCGCTGCAGCGTGAAAATTTCATTCTGATCGCAAAGACCGTTTCAAAATTACGTGCTTTGAGATATACAGAGTGTTAGGGGAACAAGTGCAGTTATTGTGGTTATAGGTACCTTCACATGTACCGACTCCACCGTGTTAGTTGTTAGTTCTTTGCTTCTAACAGTTTTCTGCGAACACATCACATAATTTAATCATGTTTTCTGCACGGTCTAACTGCACCACTCAGTGTACTACACCTGTCAGTGTAGACTACGTGTTCTGCATTCGCGTGTCTCTGCATCAACACTTGACCTGCTACCCGGGGGAAATTGAGTATTAATGACTTAGTTCAAATGGCTCTGAGCACTATGGGACTTAACATCTATGGTCATCAGTCTAATGACTTAGTCTTTCCACGAATACCTGAAGGTATTAGCCGACTTAAACGTACTACTCGTAACAGCTATTATTATGATTCTGAAAATTAACTAAACACTGATATGAATTTTTTCAGTTCTCTCTCCTACGTAAGCTATAAGAATATCTGCGCTCATACAACTAACACTTGTATTAAAAAGTGAAAGAGAAAAGAAATGCGAACTTAGGATAGCTCAGTTGTGTTGAAACATTAATGGGCAACATAAGTAGGTACAATTGAAGATGAGTCCAAGGTATTTATTGGTGGCCAACTCCTTCATCTCCATTGACGATAATCAAAATAGTACCAATCAAATTATATATTACTAGGAACTTCAGGAGTATGTTTGAGTCCTCAACAGTGCAGTAATATGGTCAGTGAAAAATAGGTGTTGTGAACCGCTTTCTGTTTCATAATGCTCTTCTGCTGTAACTGAAAATTTTTGTGCACTTCGATATACATACATGTACATATTTTTGACAAATTTCGTGTTACCTTTTAAATGCAAAAATGTATCAAGTTGCTTTATTGTTTCTGAGCTTTGAAGCCTATTCCACTTAGGATACGTAGGAAGAACAAGTTAATCGCTAAGTGTTTAGGTACGACGAGCCAACCTTAGTGCCACTCTCACTACTCAATGTTTGCTCGATCAGTCTATGGACTTCACTATTCACTGTGGCTCTGATATGGGGCAGTAACATGTGTCTAAATTTAAATAAAACAGATTGGAATAATTGTCTCTCATTCATTTAAGAAATGGCTGTAAGTAATTTTTGGCAGAAATGGTGATCAATAAATGCAGAGTACATTCACAAAAACAAAATTATATGATCTGCAATTGAGGACCGTTCAGTGGCGATCTGATGTAAACATCTAAATTCAGTTTACATCGTTTAACTCAGCACAGAACTACAAATCCTTACAGAATAAAAGAGTGGGATAGTAGTTCTGGAAGGAGATACTAATGATCTTGACCGTAGGTATGCAAGATGCAAATGACCTTGAATCTGATAACGCTAAGTCCAGTATGATGTTATTTCTGGTGTAAGACTACGCTTAACCTTGAGATACGAAATGCAAATGATCTTTAGAGGTGGTATCATGTAACAGCCAAAGCATTTCGGCTAGTTATATTCAGGCTCAAGTTGCATAAACGGCTGTTCACAAGGCGCCACACACTGGTATGCAGATTATATGCGTTCTAAAAAAATTAAAAAGACGTCATGACCACATGTGCATTACATATGTTAACAGAGATATTAAAAAACGTGGAGGTCCTGTGAAATATTTTTACCTGTCTCTTCCATAGTTTTGTCCGATAGTTAGTTAGAAATATGTGTATAAAAAACCTCGTCTGATTCGCCGTCTCTGGAGTAAAATAATCTCGATCGATTTTTGCGAGTGATCTGATTTTTGAAGTGTGTGTTCTAATCATTTATCAAGAGACGTCTCGGCCACTTGAACTGCGTATTAGCATAAGGTGACATTGAGTTCGGAACGGCAATGGGTAAACACGGAGAAATCTATGACATTTTGGCAAGTTCCTACCCAATTATGTAGCATCTAGTAGTCAGGCCTACTAGATGAGTGGCCTTCCAAGCGAGTGCAATTATTATTCGTACGTGAGAAATACTTTCATGATTTATCATACCCGCTGCTACTATGCTTGAATTATGAGGCCTAGTGCCTATCATTTAAGCTATAATTTATTCTCGTCCTTACTTCTTAACACAACGGAATGGATAACGCATCTAACTAATCGCTTGTGCACATTTCTGATGGATTCACTCCACCCTGGCAAGACCACATTTCCTTTCTGTGGTATATATTTTAATCAAAGCTTGGACATCCTAGCGAGAAAATGGAGGTTAAGGTAAAATACCTCAACAAAATGGGTATCCACAACTCAAAAATGAAGACCACTATTTTTTTCTTGTATCTTATCTTTTATTAAAATAAATTCTTTCACGCTAATGTAGCAAAATTTCTTGCATTACACTTAATCACAATAGTTAAACAAGGATTCTCCACCCAATGGGCATGACATAACATAAGCATTTTACTATTCTATTGTCTCGTAATGTTTCTGTTTATTGCTACTGTGCGCTTTCTGCACACTCTCTTAACCTCATTCATTAACAACATAACGAATTTACTGACTTTCATGTTGTACTAGGAAAGATCATGCTTGATTCAGCGTGTTTAAAACTAATTCGCTACTGTCTCATGCAAATCACACAGATAAAATACACAAAATAAATCACACTTGCAGTATAAAACACATCTCCAAAACAAAATGCTTGGTTATCTACTCGTTCTGCTTTCCCCCATCAGACAATAGTCATCCCAGAATCACACGTCACTGACCAGTGTAATAATTTTCCTACCAAAAACTCTGGAGGATTTATGCACATATTCCTGTGCAATGCAACCCACATGGTGTTGCCGGGTAGATGGCTGACTCACCTAATTCACTCTCAGAGAATCTGAATAACAAGCTGGCGTCGCACGAATGTATATCATAATGGAAGTTTAGGTATCTTATTTATCCCACACACGGGTCCTCAACTGAATATTAGGACAAGCACTTCAAATTTTTTTATTGTCTCACAGTCAGGTTGAGACTCACACTGTACTCACCACGTGGAAGTGCTTGTCTCTAATTCATGTTTTGCACACGGAAATCTTAACTATTTTCAACTAAGATTTGCACACGCAAGTATTTTATCTTAATAATACCACACGCTAGCATTTCGTCATGTAATTATAACACGTGGTTTCTTTGTAATTTCCGAAGAGTCCAATGTTTCCCATGAATTTTTTTACCTGCCTTTTTCCGTACAGTTGAGCCTCCCACCAAAAGTTTCCGAAAGGAGAAGTTATTGGTGTATCTACTCTTAAATATTCCACATGCATAGCATTTTCATTTAAATTTGTTTTTCTGGAGCACACATAAAGCACGTCTTCAAACCTCAGGAACCAGCGACAGAGTGCTGAAACATGGCTGTTCATCCAGCCATCACGCTCTTCCGCAGAACTGGGGAGGACCTTGCCACCATATTGGTCAGTCACATTCCAGGCCCTCTATTGCTCTGGTATACTTCCTCTCTTTGGTTTCGCCAAAGGTGACAAGAGAACCGTCTCAAAGATGATTATAGAATCTACCTTCACTATCTGTGGTCTGCAGACGACCAGCCATTCATTCATTTCACAGACATTATTAAACTGGATTCAGGGATCTATTTAGAGGAAGTGCACATCTGAATTAATAACCATACAAATCGTCCTTCTTTCCTACATTGGTATCCGGCTTCGGTGTATTAAATGTAATGGTGTTACTATACAAAAAACGCTGTTCTGACAAGAACAACAAAGTATGTTGTTGTACATCTGTGTCGGGCAGTACTCCACCCTTTCAATGTGCATAGAATTACCAAGCGTTTCAATCTGAAAGTCCTTTAGGCATTAATACACATTGAGGTGACAAAAGTCATTGGATAGTGATATGCATGTATAAAGATGGCCGTAGTATCGCGTACACAACGTATAAAAGGGCAGTGCATTGGCGGAGCTGTCTTTTGTACTAGAGTGATTGACGTGAAAAGATGTCCGACGTGGTTATGACTGCACGACGGTAACTAGCAGACTTTGAAAGCGGGATGGTATTTGGATACAGACGTATGGAGCATTCCACTTCAGAAGTCCTTAGGGAATTCAATATTTCGCAATCAACACCGTCAAAAGTGTGCCGAGAATACCAAATTTCAGGCATTACTTGTCACCACGGATGTAATTTTACGTAGAGTTGTCAGTGCTAACAGACAAGCAGAACTTGGTGAAACAACCGTAGAAATCAATGTAGGACGTACGACGGACGTATCTCTTTACAACAGTGCGGCGAAACTTGGCGTAACTGACAATGATAGCAAACGACCAACGTCATTGCCTCTGCCAATAAAACGACATCGCTTGCAGCGCGTCCCCTGGCCTCATTATCATGTCAGCTGGACCCGAGACCACTGAAAGACCGATTTTAATTGGCAAGTTCAAGTGTTGCGCAAACTCCTCAGAGACATACATCCAAGTTGTCCACGAGGTAGTATGCTAACTGTTGGTGGCTCCTTAATGGTGTCGGCCGTGTTTACATGGAATGGGCTGATCCTCTGGGCCAAATGAAGAGGTCATTGACTGAAAATGATTATGTTGGGCTACTGGGAGACCGTTTGCAGCTATTCGTGGACTTCATTCTCCCGAATAACGAGGACATTTTTATGGATGGTATTTCGCCATCTCACCGTGCACACAATTGTTCACAGTTGGTTTGAAGAACATTCCGGAAAATTCGAGTGAATGATTAGGCTATTCGGATTGCTAAACATGAATCTCATAGAGAATTTATGGGACGTAATCGAGAGGTCAGGGCGTGCACAAAATCCTGCACCGACAACACTTTCGCAATTATGAACGGCTGTAGAGGCAGCATGGCTCAGTATTTCTATAGTGGGCTTAGGACGGCTTGTACAGTACATACCACGTCGAGTTGTTGCACTACGCCCATCAAAAGGAGGTCCGACACGATATTGGGAGGCATCCCATGATTTTTGTTATCTTATTGCACGTAACCCCTCGGCTTGCTACCCATTCCACAGTACAACAAACTGAAACTGGAACGTAAATCTCGTGAAACTCTGCCAGATAATTCTTTAGGTAACATATGTTGATTGCTTGATAATTATATGGTCCATCTTTTATTTCAGCCTGGTTATGGCCGCATGCAGGTGAACTAATCTAGCAACCTTATGGTTTTACGTAAAAAAAAAACACAAGAATTTGAATTGTTTCCAGAAACGTGGCATTTAAGTGTAAATAATTATAGATTAGACCGATCACGAGGGATAGTCGTAAGATTGCATATTGTCATTAGCACAGCGTAGTGGAGCTGTGACACACTTCCCGGGATAATATTATCTGTTGTAGCGTTATAACGGTACGTAACACACAATTTCAAAACATCACGTACCATCCAATCACTTTCTGAGTATTTTTTATCCGTAGAGTCAATATGTAATCTGTATTTTAGGATTCATGACTGGAAATGAATTTGTAAGGTTATATTACTGTACATCCCAGTACACAAACTACAGAACTACTTTTATATGATTTAAGAGGTAGTGGAGAAGTCTGCTGACCAGATCGGATCCCTTGGGCGTCAGGAAACCAAATTTGCTCTACATTTATGCCTGCAGGATAGTCAGACCATAATGTTGTTACAGAGACGTATGGCTGTTCTTTGAACCTAGAATGTGTATTTCCACACAGGTCAACCATATTTAGTTTAATTCTCCGGAAGATTATGGTTTACATCCCATGTCAGTATGATTAGTGTTTGCACATGTGTAGGACAAACACTGGAATGTGTTTTGGCGTTGCAGTGTGATCAGAATGACTGCCAACCGCAAATGCCTTTCACTGGTGATTATTATCTGCACCCATGGCAAAACTGTTGGGTAAAGACACAAGACTACAACATTTTCGGTCACGCGAACTTCATATCAAATGGTTCAAATGGCTCTGAGCATTATGGGACTTAACTTCTGAGGTCATCAGTCCCCTAAAACTTAGAACTACTTAAACCTAACGAACGTAAGGACATCACACACGACGATGACCGAGGCAGGATTCGAACCTACGACCGTAGCGGTCATGCGGTTCCATAACGTCAGGTCATACCTTTTAAATTTTATTGTAGGCCCTACTTGCAATCCATTTACACTATTTACTGTGTGTGTGTGTGTGTGTGTGTGTGTGTGTGTGTGTGTGTGTGTGTGTGTTTGTGTACTCTGTGACGTGGATACTGGAAAGTCGTGGAGTAGGGGGTTGTAGTGGATCTAGCAATGACAAGGTCCTTACTTTTGTTTTCTTGTGTGCAAAGTGTTACTCTGCACACACCAAAACACGTTTATGTTTCTCATTTTACCGTCATGCAATTTATAAAATTAACAAATATTCCCTCGTACTAAAGTCGAACTCGTCGAGCGGCGTATATTTAGTAAACTGTCCGACTTGATGTCTATAAAAATGGGAGATGCCTGGCACAAGCAAACGGCACAGTCCAAGCCTGCCAACTGTATGGACGAAAGTGATAATGTTACCCTAGCATGGAGAGTTGTCATAGTGTACGTATATATGACTCTGATAATGAAATAGAGCTATGATGTGTAAACTGACAAGAAATAATATGAACAGTCTAGACTTGGGACCCCAGTACTGTTAGACATTCTCTGTGGCAGTTAACTTCCCAGAATAGAGTCTTTTATACGAATACAGCATCAGTACTAGTTTGTGTAGTCGATGTCCACGTAATGTAGTTAAAATACTAGACAGACAGATAACAGTTTGCATTAGATTCCCACCTGACAATCACAGTTTCCTCATATGCAGTAACTGCTTTACGAATTGTGCCTTGTGTTGTGGATGGAACCTAAAACGAGTTTCTTAAGCATTTTTAATAATGATATAATACTTTCGGATAATACGTGTATTGTCTATAGGAAGCTATTGGAATATTCTATTAGAATACTCATTTTTTAAAAACAGATATGATCTGTCTTAGAGCAAGACATATTTATTTAAAAAATGCATGACGGTAAGATAATAAACATTAAAATCATATAACGGTGATAGGCACTTGCTCGATACCCGGTGGTCCCGATGGATCAGCGGTGATGGGCATTACCTTCCGCACAGTGGCAATATGTTACACTGAAGAGTCCAAAAAAATGCTACAGGACCCTTGTATCATTTTTCAGAGAACTTCTCATGATTTTTTCGTTGTGGCGTTAATATTTCGTCCTTTCGTATAGCTTTTATTTTACGGAATCATTCTGCTTTACCTTGCAAATATTATAAAACTGCAAAAGCACACGACTTGCAACTCATATACACACACATCAAAAAAAGTTTGGATCACCTCGGTTCAGAGAGTTCCGGAACCTGTACAGAAAATTGGAATACAGATCAAGATAAACATCATTTCCGCCCCTTTTGTTGCTCATAAAAACCACACATTGCGTGTTGTGCCTTCATACGCCGAGACCATCAGGGGCGGTGGTCAACATTTATGTACACACCAATACATCTAATATCCAGTAGCACGCCCCCTTGATTTGATGCACGTCTGTATTCGTCGTGGCATACTATCCACAATACACGTGGCATACAATCTCTTGGTCCAGATTGTCCCCTTCTCACAGCCATTCGACGTAGATCCCTCAGAATGGTTAGTGGGTCACGTCGTCCATAAACAGCCCTTTTCAGTCTATCCCAGGTATGTTCGATAGCGTTTACGTCTGGAGAACATGTTGACCACTCTAGTCGAGCGATGTCTTTATCATGAAGGAAGTCATTCAAAAGATGTACACCATGGGGGCGCGAATTGTAGTCCATGAAGACGAATGCCTCGCCAATATGCTGCCGATATGGTTGCAATATCGGTAGGAGGATGGCATTCACGTATCGTACAGCCGTTACGACGCATTCCATGACCACCAGCGGCGTACGTCGGCCCCACATAATGCCACCCCAAAACAGCTGGGAACCTCCACCTTGCTGAACTCGTTCAGCCTGATTGTGTTGCCTCCAAACAGGTGTCCGAAGACTGGTTGAAGGCATAAGCGACACTCATCGGTTACGAGAACGTGATGACAATCTTGAGCGGTCCATTCGGAATGTTGTTGGGCCCCTTTGTACCACGCTGCATGGTGTCGTGGTTGCAAAGATGGACCTCGCCATGGACGTCGGGAGTGAAGTTGCGCATCATGCAGCCCATTGTTCACAGTTTGAGTCGTCCTGTGGCTCCACGAAAAGCATTATTCAAAATGGTGGCTTTGCAGTCATGATTCCTCCGAGCCATAATCCATAGGTAGCGGTCATCCACTGCAGTAGTAGCCCTAGTGCGGCATGAGCGAGGCAAGTCATCGACAGTTCCTGTTTCTCTGTATCTCCTCCATGTCCGAATAACATCGCTTTCGTTCACTCCGAGACGTCTGGACACTTCCCCTGTTGAGAGCCCTTTCTGCCACAAAGTAACAACGCGGACGCTAGCGAACCACGATGTTGACTGTCCAGGCGTGGTTGAACTACATAGAACACGAGCCGTGTACCTCCTTCCTGGTGGAATAACTGGAACTGATTGGCTGTCGGACCTCCTCTGACTAGTAGGCTCTGCTCATGTATGTTTGTTTACGTCTTTGGGCGGGTTCAGTGACATCTCTGAACAGATAAAGGGACTGTGTCTGTGATACAACATGCACAGTCCATGCCTATCTTCAGGAGTTCTGGGAACCAGACTGATGCAAAACTTTTTCTAAAATGTGTATCTTGGAGAGAGTAAGAAGGCTTTCATAATCCAAATATGTAATATTAAATTTCCTCACGTTCACAATTTCGACTTCTCAGCCCCTCTCTATCGCATATGAGTTTTGTGGCCGCTATTGACGCAGCAATTGTATGTAAATTGCTGTGGCTGCAAAGAAAAATGTCTTTTGCTACCTGCAAATTAAGTTTTTTTAGATTACTTGAGCTTCGAGACATGTGTGGCCTTATTTACCGAAATACTACAGTTTTTTTGTTTACATATAGAGGTTTCCGTTTGCAGATGTAGCTTCAAAGCAGTTCACTGAAGTTTTTATAATAGAATGGAAAATTACTTACGAATTGCTTCTAATTTGTTAATTGCAAGGCAAACAAGTTTCCTGCATGCTTAAAACTGGTTGAAAGTAAGTCGTTTGTATTGTGGTCACTGTTTTCAAAATACAACACAGTTTAGCTGCCACTTTTTGTGTCTACAGTGTCATTCGTTTCTGCAATCGTTGCCAACATTCCCAGGGTTTGCTTTCAATTCCTTTCTGTTTCTCCTACATGTGTGTTAATGGAAGTTCTGTCTCTCTCTGACTCTCTCTCTCTCTCTCCCTGTCTCTCTCTCTCTCTCTCTTTCCGTGTGTGTGTGTGTGTGTGTGTGTGTGTGTGTGTGTGTGTGTGTGCGTGTATCCACTTTTTTTATTATTTTTTCATTTTCCGAAATTACTGTACTATTTCTTTGCCTCTTGCATTTTTTATTTATATACTTAGTAAGGGAAAGGAATTTGTGATTAACAATTGGAAATTTTTTTAATGATCAATCAATGTAAACAGTGAGTGTCTAGCTACATTAACTTGGTCACTTAGGAGTGACTTTGTTGTGTCTAGACAAGACAGCCTAGACACAATGAGAGGAAGCCGAAAGGCACGCGCTTAAACTCACGCAGGCTGGCGTGAGGTCTGAAACAGGATACGTAATGAATGCTATAAAGAAAAGTACGTAGCTTCTGGAATACTTAACTTTAATCCACATTTGTAGAACATCGCTCTTGATGATACATTAATAGAATCTCAATATCAATTGAATACGGCGCCTTGCTAGGTCGTAGCAAATGTAGCTGAAGGCTATGCTAACTATCGTCTCGGCAAATGAGAGCGTATTTTTCAGTGAACCTTTCCTTGCAAAGTCGGCTGTACAACTGGGGCGAGTGCTACAACGTCTTTCTAGACCTGCCGTGTGGTGGCGCTCGGTCTGCTATCACTGACCGTGGCGACACGCGGGTCCGACGTATACTACCGGACCGCGGCCGATTTAAAAGCTACCACCTACCAAGTGTGGTGTCTGGCGGTGACACCACAGACTTCTTTTGGCTTTTCATTTGTTTATGTGGCAATTTTCTTGTAAGGTTAGGACGTGTGTTTCATTGTTACTCCTTTAATGTTCGTCTCCCTTTTAGAGGGTTTGTGACCATTTTCCTTTACATGTTTTGCTAAAACATATTCCCATGCTTTCGTCTACGTTCCTCCTAGTGGGTGTTAAATGTGTAGGAAAACGAACAGAATATTCGACACATATATATATATATATATATATATATATAGTATGGAAAATGTAGAAAAATTGCAAAATGCAAAAAATTTGGAAAAGATGGAAAAGCATGAAAATGTATGGAAAATGGAAAAAATGGAAGAATTCTGTAAAATACGGTAAAATCTTAATTTGAAGTGGTCATTCAGGGTATCCACATTTGTATAGAGGATCAAGCTGAAAATGGTGACAAAATCACTAGATTACCAGACAAAGACGCTACCCCATACCTCTGGAAACAGAGATAGAAGTTGGTTACGAATAAAATAAATTCATAGTTCAGGGATGCTAAAGCGAAATAGCTCTATGAAGAATATGTAGGAATCGACGAAGAAATGATTGTCAGAGGACCCAGTTATAGGAAAGACTAAATAACCGCCCGTGAAATTAGATAAAGGGCGGTAACATTAAGAGTGGAATGGGAATTCCATTCTTAAGCACAGAGAGAGCAGACGGGTGCAAAGAGTACACTGAAATCCTCTACGAAGAGAAGGATTTGTCTTACGACGCGGTAGAAAGGTGACAGAAGAAGAAACAGAAGTCGATAGGGAAGAGGTTGGCAATCAAGTATTAGAGTCAGAATCTGAAAGATATTTGTAACTCTTAAGATCAAATAAGGCTGAGGGATGCATAACACTCCATCGGAATTTCTCAAATCTCTGGGGCAGAGCAAAAAAAAAAAAAAAAAAAACTATTGACGTTTGTGTGTAGAACGTATCAGATGGCAATACACCATCACACTTTCCGGAAAACATCATCCGTACGATTCCGAAGACAGCCAGAGCCGAAAAGTGTGACAATAACGCACAATCAGATTAACAGCACTTGCATCCAAGTTCCTGACAAGAAGAATATACAGGACAATTGCAAGTAAAATTGAAAATCTGTTATATGACGATTAGCTTGGCTTTAGGAATGATGAAGGCACCAGAGAAACAGCTCTGAGGTAACGGCTGACAATGGGAGGTTCACTGAAGCAAAATTGAGGCAGGTTGGTAGCATTTTTTGAACTATAAAAAGCGTTCGACAATGAAAAATGATTCAAAATATTCAAAATTATGAGAAAAATAGGGGTAAACTGCAGCGAAATATGGGTAATATGTAATATGTATCAGAACCAAGAGGAAATCATGAGAGTGGGAGACCAAGAACGAACTGGCTTAACTTTTCAATCTCTATATCGAAAAAGCAGTGATGGAAATGAACGAAAGGTTCAATAGTGAGATTAAAATTCAACGTGAAAGAATGTCAATTGTAAGTTTCGTTGATGACATTGTTACCCTCAGTGAAAGTGAAGAAGAATTATAGGATCTGCTAATAGGATAAAGAGTCTACTGATTACATAATTTGGATTGAGAGTAAATCGAGGTATGGCGTAAGTAATGAGAAAAAGTAGAAATGAGAAGAGCGAAAAACTTAACATCGTAGCTGGTGATCACGCAGTAGATGAAGATAAGGGATTCTGCTGCCTCGGCTGCAAAATGACCCATGTTGGTCGGAGCAAATGGGACATAAAAAGCAGACTAGCAATAGCAAAAGGTTCATTACTGGCCAAGAGAAGTCTACTAGTATCCAACATAGGCCTCAAGTGTAAGGAAGAAATTTCCGAGAACGTACGTCTAGAGCACACCATTGTTTGGTAGTGTATCACGGACTTTGGGAAAACCAGAACTGAAGAGAATCTAAGCATTTAAAATGTGGTGCTATATAATTATGTGCGGTGGGTGTAGGGTTGAGGGGGGTCTCCGCAGAATCAGCGAGGGAAGGAATATATGGAAAACACTGACAAGAAGGTGGAACATGTGTTGTGACATAAGATAATTCATGCAGCGGGAGATGTGCCGTGACTTCGAGGAGTTGATGACTGAACATGTAGAAACAGTTTAATTTTGCTGCACTATGTCGGAGACCATTACAACTAAAATAAAGCAATTTTTTCGGCCACTGCTTGGTTGGGGCAGTGTGTGTGCAGTCAGACACTACGTGTTGACGTTCGACGTGTGGCCTACCATAAAGGTGCCTCACTTTTCACTGGTGAGTGGATGCAGATATTGGTCATCTTATCTCTGGTTGACAATCTTGTAACTCGAGAAAACTCACAGTTCTGCCATGACTTCATAAATTTACCTAAATATCCCCATGACATCTTGTTCGTTTTCACAAGTGCACAACTGTGTCACACACATGCATTAGTAATATTAGGATGGTGTAGCAAGAATTTATTTTCTTTATCTATTGCGTTGTAGTATTTGTTTACCACTTAGAGTCTATGCTACATCGTATTTTGTTTTTCAGATAATTCCTTCCCATAATTTGCCATGTGTCTATTGTTATACGTATATGGACCATCTGAAGTATGGAATAATACTTAAATTGTTTAAATTTTGGAAACTACGAAAAACGTAAGAATTTAAAAATAATACAGAAAATGAGAGTACTTACATACCATGCTGGGTGTGATCTCTGCTGACACCTCGAAGGACGGAATTCCTGTTTTTGTAATAATACTAAATTTAATTTGATATTACCAAACAGACAAACCCTGATTCTCTCTCTAGAACACAAATGCAAAACTTACATAATTATGCTACACTCTATTTCTATTATTTATAATAAATACCAGTACCCTCGCCCTCTCTCTAGACCTCGAGTAACGTGACTTAATATAATTACAACATAATTAATTTGTTATTAATAACTAACCACACCCTGATGCTCCCCCTGTGGCGTACAGCTTAAGAACGAAACCTCGCACTCAAGTTCTCTAGTTATAAAAGCAAAAAGTGAGGGAGGATGTTCGTGAATCTTATTGTTCCTGGAGGGGGAGGGATGGATGGGTAGGAGGGGGAGGGCGAGTGGAAAGGTTGCATTAGCAGCATATGTAAATTAACACAGTCTCTTGAGGACATCTATATCTTGTGTGCCCCAGGTTATTTATATTTCGTACCAGCAGTGCCTCACGTGAAGTGTTAAGATCTGCGGGGGAGGAGGGGACGGGGGTTACTTTGAATATAACTAGCGCAATTGCCTCAGTTCTTAGATGATACACCTCCTCAAAGTCATTTGTATATCTTATCTCAAGGGCAAGTATCACCTGACAACAGAAGTGCCATCATATCGGAAAATATATCGTCAAGTTCAAGGTCATTGGTAACTTGTATAGATGCGTTCAAAATTATGACACATTCTCCCAAAACATTATTCTAACTATAAAAGTAACTATCTACGCTACGGATTCAAGCTTCTGATGGAATCGTAAAAATTCACACACTCTGAAAAAGTTGAGTTAACGATTCTTTTCCAAGAAAATATTCCAAGTATGAAATACATACGACTACAGATTGATAATGTTTCTAAGCTGCTCTTTCGATTTGCCTTCTTTGTGCCCAAGTTGATATTGTGTTGCTGTGTGACTATCATTTAAATTAGACGCTTTCTTTGACTTCTAGCATCCCTGTAGTTTACAATCTTTCCGTCCAGCACGGGCCCCGACTCTACTGCTAAATACCGGTTTCACCACAACAATATCGTGTGACGTCCACGGTGCAGCAGAGAGGATCGAGATTTACTCAATGAAACTTATCCAACGAAATCAAACATATAAAATGCATAAAATTAAGTCTTAGAGCAAATGGTTAATACAATCATCATACATATATCGTCGACAGAACCATAATTGTTACAAGAAAGGGAAAAATTTTGAAATTTATGTTGGGTATAGATGTGATGGGTCATCCTTACAGAGTTTAATGGCCACTTGAGATGGTGCAGTTAGTATTGTTTGTATGATATTGCGCTATTTCCGTAAAGGGGCAGGCATCGTCAATTAATACTAAAAATGCTAGGTCTGTTAGGCAAGTGTTAAAGCACTTGTGTGGATGCTGAGAGATCATGGGACGAAATCCCCGTCGGACACCGAGTATTTTTCTTTCAACCACTAACCTAGATCTCATCTCTCAACGATATAAAGATTCTCCAGGAGCGACACGTGGTTCTCATTCCACGTTAAACTGTAGGTTGCGATTCCCCAGCCCAGTGGGACTACTGAGGTAGGTTAGCGACACGAGTCGTGAAAGTGGAAGATAACTGAAACGCTTGCAGCAGGCTGTTGAGCCACACGATGTGGTTATTATCGTAATATTAAGTACACAAATTTATAAATGTGGCGCTATTATCATTTAGAAAAACGCTACAACTTTAAAATATTTATGAATTTTGAGTTTTTCAAGTTGTGCACAGACTGAATAGAATTAGTTATTTTCATTATCGAAAAAGGATGCCCATAGACTAATTAATAAAAGGGTGCAATTATTCATACACCACAGTGGCGTGTCAGGAGCGTTATCCATTGCTAATTCGGTGACTATTGTAAGTGAATTTGTTTTTCAGGTGTTACTAACCGATTTCATTTGAATAATAATGATCCGTTGACATTTTGGGTTGTCGGGTGTTATGCCGGATATCAGCGTCGTACTTGCACGATATTTCGGTCACGTAGCTCCTAACCTTCATGAGGTGCGACCTGAGACTGCTCCTCGAGTGGACCTGGTCCAGTATTTATGCATATGGCCTTCCCCCCTCCACCAACGGCTGCAGGCGCTTCCTCTGTGGTCCGCGCCCATTCCCTGCGACCTGCTGGAGCGTTGCTGCTCCGTTTTCCGGCCGCTGCGGTTCTAGGTGTTCCCTTTGCGGTCCGCGCACACCAAACCCGCTCCTGGGGGTTTCATCTACGGTCTGGGGTACCAAGCGTTCCCCCTGCGTTCCGCGCCCGCTCACCACTACCTGTTGCAGCGTTGCCGCTCCGTTTTCCGTCCGCTGCGGCTCTGGATGTTCCCTCTGCGGTCCGCGCCCACCAGTCCCACTTCTGGGTGTTCCATCTTCGGTGTGGTGCGCCTGGCAGTCCGTCAGGGGCACCAGACCGAAGATGGAACACCCAGAAGTGGGACTGGTGGGCGCGGACCGCAGAGGGATCACCTAGAACCGCAGCGGACCGAAAACGGAGCAGCAACGCTCCAGCAGGTCGCAGGGAATGGGCGCGGACCACAGAGGAAGCGCCTGCAGCCGTTGGTGGAGGGGGAAAGCCATAGGCATAAATACTGGACCAGGTCCACTCGAGGAGCAGTCAGTCTGGAACCGCAAGGCCGCTACGGTCGCGGGTTCGAATCCTGCCTCGGGCATGGATGTTTGTGATGTCCTTAGGTTAGTTAGGTTTAACTAGTTCTAAGTTCTAGGGGACTAATGACCTCAGCAGTTGAGTCCCATAGTGCTCAGAGCCATTTGAACCATTTTTTTGAGGAGCAGTCTCAGGTCGCACCTGATGAGGGTTACGAGCGACGTGACCGAAATATCGTGCAAGTACGACGCTGATATCCGGCAGAACACCCGACAACTCAAGATGTCATTAGATCGCCTGGAAAGCCTGTAGAGTTATAATGATCCGTTAGCTATACGGTGAACGTAATGTCCATATGCGTTTCAGATTCAGTGTAAATTGTCTCCAGAACAGATTTTTTAGTTATCTTGTAACTGTAATGGCTTAATCTGTACCAATCCACTCTCGTGCTCGGCGATGTAAAACATCGCCAATCTCTACGTTCCACCTCCTCGAATAAGTCTCCCAGGGTAATTGACATAGGGTGTTTCCCATCCGCCATGCAGAAATCTCCCATACATTTCATATGTTCTTCGCATGCTCGCCTCGCTCCGACTCCGATACCCCACAGATAGACAGACAACTGTCACCCGTAATGAAACACGTGGATCACAATGTCGCCTCGCAAGCGGACAACCCTACTACAGGAGAACTTGACCTGACCCAAACGACTGCATAACGGTCCAACAGTTTCTCTGACGCACTAGATACTCTGACGTGTTTGAACGTTATGATCACATTCTTAATAGTATTGGTCCAATTTCGTAACGCCCTGCAGCAACAATTCTTCGTGGCATTAATTCGGTATGTCCTTGGCAGGTTTTAGGAGGTATTTGACACCAGACGTCTAGGAGCAGGTCAAGCAATACATTACGGCCCGGTGATGTGTGGACACGGAGCAGGCGCCTGACACTGCTCAGACAATTCTCATATGGTTCAAATCAGGGGTATTTAGTGGTCCAGACAACGGCGTGTCTGCACTATCATGCTCCTCAACGGACAGATACCGTGCTAGAACGTGCCATTGCTGCCAGGGAAGCCGCTAGGGATGGAAGTTTACCGATGATGGGTGTAATAATGTTTACGTAATTAACAGGTGTCATGGTACCTTCCAATACTACCACACGTCTTATAGAGGGCCACATGAATCTCCCCAAATGCACAGCGTCGCTTTTACTTGTTCGCGTTTTAGGTGCAGGGCACGTTTAGTCACCATTTCGCCTGGATGACAGCGTGTGATTGTAACGTCCCCCTCACTTATTGACCTTAATGGCACTCAAAAATTAAACCGCGTGTACCTAATGGAAATTTGGGAAATGCACTCGTCACCAAAGTTAATCTGTCGGTAAAGATGGAGGAAGGGTTACGTCTAAATGAAAGGAATAATGCAAATGAAATTGGTGTAAATTAATTTTGAAAAAGGGTAAAGTTAGTAAAGAAAGTAAATGTGCGGTCGTTACGTTAACAATTAACTGGCGTTAATTAGATATTTGTGATTTGGGGAAAATTACGGTCGCCAGTCCTATGGACAACTACTATAATAAGTGAAAAAGAGAGGTTAATGCACATATAATTAGCACTAAAAGCGTGGCAACTGAAGGTTGACACGTGTTGTGTGAAACCTGAATGTTTGTCAGAAGTAATAAATTTCGCAAAAGAATTAATAAAATCGGAAAATTGAAAGTTAATTTAGTAACTGAAATTAATAGTGAACGTTGTTTCTGAAGCACTAAGGAATTAAATAAAATAAGGTTAGTCTTGGGCTACCTCAACAATGGTCTCAAAAGCAACTTGAATCTACGCTATTTGGAAATAAGAGATTTAACTTTGAACTTGAATTAAATGATTTTCAACAATTGACAATAGTAAAATTTAGTACGTAACAAGCTGAGCTGCAGTCACAGGTAAGCTAAAATATGGTAACAAAACTCGCACTCTTAATTTGTGCTTGTGTAATCTAAATATAGTTATGTTTGTTTATTGTAGCCAGCTATGAATACTTTAACTTAACTTTAAAATTGTAGCAGTGAAATGGAATGACATTACTTAAATGCTGGCGTTTGAATTTCAACGACACTCGCGTTCATTTCGGAAAAGGAAGGGACCCTGCTTGGTTATGCAATTGGGACAATGGGCAACAAAGGTTTATGCAAAGTTGCTGTATTTTAATGATGAAAATGGAACAGTTTGAAATTCTGAGGTCTGCCATACAGTTCTAAAACTTTACGTGCTTTCAGTCTTCCTTGTTGGTTGATTGAAGGTTTGAAGTCGTCGATCGAGGAGGTGGCGACAATCACTTATTGCCGCTGTTGTAGAAGCTGGATGTTGGCGCGCCTTCTCCTCGACACGGTCACCAGGCGAAACGGGCTCTTGATGTGTGCCAGCTAATGTTTCCTGTCCGCAACACCGTGCCAGAGACTAACATAGCAAGTCGAGCGCAATTACATGCTGCCAAACCCCGAATGCGCGGCAACTCGCGGGAGCGTCACTCAACACACCTGCTGCACCGCCCTACTCCAGCCAGACTCTGCTCTGCCCGCGCTCCACGCGGCAGAGTTAACACTACCCAAGGTCCTAAACACTTTGGTTCTCCACACGACCTATCGATGTAATCGTTCGATAGCATAGTTTCCCCTAGGCAACAAATAATATTTACAAAACTAACCAATTGTATATATATATATATATATATATATATATATGTTAGGTTAGGTTAGGTTAGGTTAGGTTATATTCTGCCCATAGACAGGTTTTCACATGGTATCTCTTCATGTTCTCCAATCTTCTGCTGTCATCTTCTGGTCCGCTTAATTCCCACTTCCATATTATGTCGTATATCATCTTGTATCTCTTCCTTTCTCTCAGCCTTCTCCCACAACTGGACCTTCCAAATCTTCTGTTAGAAAGCTCTCCCGCCTCGATGCATATCCTATCCAGTTCTTCTTCCTTTCTCCTATATCCTGCAACAGTCTTCTCCTCTCACCGAACTTTACTAACACCCTATAGTTACTCATTCTTTCTGTTCAATTTATGCTCTCCATTCTCCTCCACATCCACATTTCTAATGATTGATGCTATTTTTTTTATCCTCTCATATCAGTGTCCATGTTTCTGCCCCACAGAGTGCGACACTCCAGACAAAATACTTGCCAAGAATTTTGCTTGTACCTTTTTCTAACTTGTCACTATCCCTATTGAATGCTTCCTTCGCAATGGCAGTGCTAGTTTTCACCTGTTGATGGTATGTCAAGTCATCAGTGATTATACAGGGTGATTAAAAAAGAATACCACAACTTTAGGAATTTAAAACTCTGCAACGACAAAAGCCAGAGCTAAGCACTATCTGTCGGCGAATTAAGGGAGCTATAAAGTTTCATTTAGTTGTACATTTGTTCGCCTGAGGCGCTGTTGACTAGGCGTCAGCGTCAGTTGATGCTAAGATGGCGACCGCTCAACAGAAAGCTTTTTGTGTTATTGAGTACGGCAGAAGTGAATCGACGACAGTTGTTCAGCGTGCATTTCGAACGAAGTATGGTGTTAAACCTCCTGATAGGAGGTGTATTAAACGTTGGTATAAACAGTTTACAGAGAATGGGTGTTTGTGCAAAGGGAAAAGTTCTGGACGACCGAGAACGAGTGATGAAAATGTAGCACGCATCCAGCAAGCATTTGTTCGCAGCCCAGGAAAATCGACTCGCAGAGCTAGCAGAGAGCTGCAAATTCATATTTCAGCAGGATGGAGCGCTACCACATTGGCACTTATCTGTCCGTAACTACCTGAACGTCAACTACCCGAGGCGATGGATCGGCCGCCAGGCAGCCCGTGACAGAGCACTTCATCACTGGCCTCCAAGAAGCCCTGATCTTACCCCCTGCGATTTTTTCTTATGGGGGTATGTTAAGGATATGGTGTTTCGGCCACCTCTCCCAGCCACCATTGATGATTTGAAACGAGAAATAACAGCAGCCATCCAAACTGTTATGCCTGATATGCTACAGAGAGTGTGGAACGAGTTGGAGTATCGGGTTGATATTGCTCGAGTGTCTGGAGGGGGCCATATTGAACATCTTTGAACTTGTTTTTGAGTGAAAAAAAAAACCTTTTTAAATACTCTTTGTAATGATGTATAACAGAAAGTTATATTATGTTTCTTTCATTAAATACACATTTTTAAAGTTGTGGTATTCTTTTTGAATCACCCTGTACTTTATAAATATTTTAATGCCCTTACTTGGCATGTAATAACTTGTCTGATGTTAAAATTTGTTGACCTCCTTCCTTTGCCGATTACCTGCTCTTTGTTTTTACTGCCTTGATTCTCATCTCATGAACCACACAAGCTTCATTCACATGTCTTAGCATTTTATTTACAGTTCGTTCACTCTCTGCCACAAATATGATGTCATCAGCAAAAATGATTCGTAATATTCTCTTTCCAAAAAAAAAAAAAAACATTATTTTTCCATCCAAGTTTTTCGCAATAATCTCTTCCAGGTATAAGTTGAACATTAAAGGGGAGAGACAAGAACTTTTTCTAGTGCCCTTCCATTGCTGCTAGCTTCAGACACTTCATTTGTTATCCTTATTCATACTTTCCGTTGTAAATATAGATTCTGTTCTGCAGTCTCCATTTCCAACCTGATCCTTACTTCTTCAAAATATCCATCAACTTGCTCCATTGCACTATGTCAAAAGCTTTTTCTAAATCAATAAAAGGAGCACAAATTTCTATACCTTTATCAATATACCTATTCTATGATTCTGAACTGGACAGCTGGCCGTAGTGGCCGTGCGGTTCTAGGCGCTACAGTCTGGAACCTAGCGACCGCTACGGTCGCAGGTTTGAATCCTGCCTCGGGCATGGATTTGTGTGATGTCCTTAGGTTAGTTAGGTTTCATTAGTTCTAAGTTCTAGGCGACTGATGACCTCATAAGTTAAGTCGCATAGTGCTCAGAACCATTTGAACCATTTTTTTGAACTAGACAACAGCATCTCTTTTTCCTTTTCCTCTCCTAAATCTGAGATCTGTTCCTCCCCAATCCATCTTTCCAACTTGCCATATAGCCTTGTATTCAGAACTCTTAGCAATACTTGAGCTGCATCAGATATTAGACTGATAGTTCTACGCTCCTCGCTATTTTTGGTATTTTTCTTTTTCTCAGTTGGTATCAGCGGCTGCAAGAACATCATGATGCCATACCCATTGATCGTATATTTAATTACAGAAGTAGATTTTTTATCCTTTCCTTTCCCTGTTTCCCAAACTCTTAAACACTTCTTTGGCTAGTCATCGATTCTACATATGATCCCATTCGTCATCCCCTTCGGTGTCTATTGTACTTCTGCTTCGAAGGTGCTGTACCCCATTCCATCTTCCGGCACATTTTCCTCCTCTTCAGTCGCGATTTCATATTGTATTTGAGCCATCTTATATAGACACTCTATATATTCTTTCGTCCATCTTTCTCTTGCTTCGAAACATCTGAGGCTGCACACGCAACGTTCTCTGTCGTCAGACCTTCTAGAAATGACGGCCTATCCTGCTTTGTAGCGCGGGGAGTCACTGATCTCACTGTTATACGATGAGACATGGCTGTCCAACAGATTTTCGCGGACTAGAAGTTTCACTGTCCTTCGTCCCCTTTCCATAGATTCTCATGACAGAGACATGCGTGCAGACGACCAGTTTCGCCGTTTCTGTGCCGCCCGATCCCAGTCACTGAGCCATAATCTGTCATTTATCGAATTTGCTTTTACAGATAAAATGATACAATTTCAGAGATTTCACTGGCCTCATAAAGATATGATTTTATGTATACAGAGTGTAGCAGCTAGTGAAAATTTGTACTAAGGCCGGGAATCGAGCCCTGCCTAGTAAGCAGAAGACTAGGGTTCGGTTCCTGAACTTGACACAAATTTTCACTCGCTGCTGCAATATGTATACATAAAGTCGCTTATGTAAGTGAATCTTCTCATGTGCAGCCCTTAGACTGATTCCCCTCTTTATAGAATAATTCCCCATCCGTCTCTGCCGCACTTAAGTGCTTTCCTCACTGCGTCACGCCACCGCTTTTGCTGTGGGCAGTGGTCATAGAGTACAGGCTTAACAGTTTACGTCGGCATGTCATACCTACCATCTCCCAGATGGTCTCCCTCACTCACTCATTCAGCCAATCTCACTGTCATTGTCTCTCTGTATCTCTCTGTCATTGTCTCCTGTATCGCAGCCACCCCCCCCCCCCCCCCACGTTCTGTCCTACTACTACTATAGTCTCCTCTCATTATCGCTGTCTCCCTCTTACTCTCACTGCTAATATCTCATTCTTTCCTTCCTACTACTGCTGCCTCTTCTGTTACTATCTCTTTCTCATTGTCATTGTCATAACTCTGTCTCTATCATTATCACTGGCACTGCCTCCTTCGCTGTTTTCCTAGCACTATTCTGTGACAGTCAACTATGTTTTACTGCTACTGTGTTCCTCTATTTCTCCCACACTGCCACTGTCTCCTTTGCTCTATTTATAACACAAAAACGGCCAATTACTTTTAAGTATTCATTACTTTCCAGTCTCTTTGCCACTGCCATTTCCCCCTTCTCTCTCAGCATAAAAAAGCGCAATCCCAAAATTACTGGTAAAATTTTTAAGGGTGCTGAGAAATGTGAAATGAGTCTTTTAGCGGAGTCTTGGAAGCGGATAAAAATATCAAGAAAATTTTCGTGGTTTTTCGAGATCGGGATCTTAGGAAAATATCATACAATTTTGAGCCATTTTCTGTGCATAGCCCTCTTGGAGTCTTCCGTTGAGTTTTGTTGCGCTGGTGGCGACGAAAATAGCACAAAAAATGTTTTGGTGTGGTTTACCGAGGAACCGTGCCGCCGTAGTACCATGAAGTTCACCGCAGATCAGATCAAATGCGAAAAGAACCAACCAATTTGCTCCATTTGCCTAAGAATGAGGAAATGTGTAATTCTCATACTTCGAGCCTTTAGTGTAGGATAGTGACACTAAAAAGATCCTTCTGTAGGGAATTGGGAATACAAATGGTCTTTAGCCCAAGGTATATCCAAAACACTTCAATATTCCTTTTAATCACCAATAGAACCCGAGGTATGAGCACCGAAAAACACCCTTTTTATATGCGACGTTTTGGAATATTTTAGGTACGCATGCTCCCGCAATCATACTGCTTCCCTGAAGTACTTATATACAACTTCATCCCATTTGTTTGTAAAGTAGAGAGGCAACTGTCACTCATTCTGTTGATGTGACCACCATCAAACTATGAACTCCTATATTCATCGTTCATAAGTCGATCACAGTTAGGACCTCCCCTTTTACTCCTGGCCTTATCCCGTTTCCTCACGGACTCGGCATGCTAAGCTGGGTATGGAAATGTTAGTGGTCGAGGGTGGCCCAATGCCTCTCCTATCGCCACCCTTTCACCCCAGGAATTTGTGTACCCCATCTATGTGCGTTTAATATTATCGAACGAGGAAAGGTGAGATTGTTGTTAGAGGTGTTTGCGAATCTTGCAACTGAGGTGGGATTTGGGTACCACCCTGGTATTTAACTAGTCGGATTTGGGAAGCGGCTTAAAAACCACATCCAGGCTGGCTCGCAAACCAGCCCTCGTTTTTAGTCCACCGGCGTGCTAACGGGTGTGGCTTCTGATCTGGGTGGGCCACTCACATTTAGGACATGAAAAATTAATCATTTCAAGAACGCAATAAAGTTACATATCCATCATTCATCGACAGTTAAATGTCGCGAAGCGTTTTATGCTGGTTACTTTTTATATAATGTCGTGATAAGGAATTTGTGAGCGCGTCACCCGTACCACTCACCTACTCCTCTTTAAGACCACTGAGGAGCGTATGAAAAATGGAGAGGGACGGACAACCGTTTGTTTTCCGCTGGTGTAAGGAATTCGAAATGTAATAAAAATAAGCAATGAAAATGCTGTCAATCGTGGATTCATAAATACGATCAGGTTTGGAACTTTAATATTTGTTGAATGAAACAAACAAATGTAAACAGCGAAGGGAAGTAATCATGTATGAAACAGGCTGTAAATTCAGCTTCTAGATGTTTGTAGTTGTAGGTGGCGGATACGAGGTAGATATTTATACAGCCCACAGAAAGACTTATAGATGCTGCTTAAACTTCACACACTTTTATTTACATTATTTAGATGTTGGCAAAGTTGAAAAAGACAAATACTTAACTATATTGTTGGTTTATAAAGGGTTGTGTCACTAAACAGCATTATTGGTTCTAAATACAGTAAAATTTCTGAATAATGGACATCTGTGGGGAAAATAAAAATGTCAGCTCTTAAAAAATCTCCTATGAAAAAAATAAAATACATTATACAGTACAATAAATTTAATATACTACAAACAGAAAAGTGCTGTACTACTGTATAAGTTCAGTAGCGAGTATTTACCTTTATTCAAGTAAACAAATCCCCGTACGCTAGTATAATGCAGTATTAACGTTTCTTTCATGCGTTGTGGAGGGTTAGATTGAAATAATCACCTTTTTCCTGAACCAGGGGCTATTTATCATTGTCTTCTTAATAAGTGTTTCAACTGCTAACATTAAACTGAATCTCTCTTCATCACTTCCAATTAAAATATTGTGTTTCAATTTTCTTACCTCTTCCAATGCTTGATTACCCGAAAGTGGGGTACAGACCGGTTCAGTTACGCCATTTCCATTTCCATTTTGTGGTCCATTCTTCACATTTTCACCATATCCTTCTAGATGAAGTTCTTGTGTGAATCCACTTACGCTGCTTGATGTAGTTTCTGTGAACTGTGCATCATCGGTATTGGCACATCACTCATATCCACTAAATTCCTCTACTAAAGTGAGGAGATCATGATCATGTTTGTTGAGCTTGTTTCCTTCGGCATGGTGGTCAATCGTTGAAGCATGGTCATTAAAAATGAACCGTGCCATCTTGAAACAGTTGCGTGTTGTATAGTATGTTACTTGTTTTAAGGCTTAAGAAATCCACAGAATTGCATGCAAAACACTAATTGATTTTCCAAGTTCATTTCCAGATTCCACAATCTCCATTCGACTCAAAATATGTGTCAACACTTTTTGCCTGTAAAACACTTCGAAATATTGTATAATCCCATGACCCAGCAGTTGGCAAAGTGAAGTTGATTTTGGTGTCATAAACATTAATTTCAAGTTTTTTGGTGCAACATCGTAGTGGAAAGAGGCATTACCCACAAACAAAATCACTTTCCTTCTTTGTCTTTCCATTCTTCCATCAGTCGCCAGCAACCATTCAGTTATTCCTGCTCTCATCATCCTAGATCGTTTATTAGCATATTACTCAACATTCAGTTCACTCAAGTCAATGTCCTTAAAACATCGAGGCTTCGCAACCTTACCATAAATTAAAAGTCTTTCAGATTCGCCCATCATATTAACGCACAGAAGGAGAGTGAGTCTCAAATTTGCCTCCTGAATATCTTTCACCGTTCAGGGCCGTTGTTTCTTCGTAACCGTCTCAAACTCCTGCTATCTTTTCTTTCCAGTCTGACACGATGTTTCCGTCCAATGAACTGGATTAACCATACACAGTTTGAAAGGAGATGATGTATCTACTCCTAAATTTGTCAAGCCACCTACAGACGCTTTAAAATCGTTAAACCCTAATTCCTTGGCAATTGCAAGTGCTTTATCGCGGATCAAAGGATCTCTAACTGACAAGTTTTTACTGCGAGCAAGGCAGAACCATTCAAAAGTCAAATTGTCAACATTTAAGCCTGTTCTTTTGGGAAAAGCGCTTTTACTGGTAAGATCATCAAAGCCCATTGCCACTCCACGATTTCAAAATGCCATTTTTATTTCTTAATATGTCACTGATGTTTTGTTTCCCTCCTGGCCATATCTCTAAAATTAAGTTTTCCTTCTCACAGACATTGATTATCTCGATCTTTTCATTCAGCGGTTTCCGTTTTTGTGACGTCTTAGCATTACAGTACATAAACTCTTTCCCTTGAAGTCAGTAACAGTGTGCTCTTTAGGCTTCCTTTATACGGAGCCACTGAGAGAGGCTTCTCGCTGGCTCTACCTCTGGGGAAACACTGGTTGAAGCAGTGTATCGGCGCACATGAAAAGTCAGCATGTGAAGTCAGCACAACAGTGGCGCCATCATCAAGCTGTTCGCGGCAGCATCGAAGCTGCTAAAAGCAACAGCTGTAACTGTTCTCAGTGGCGGCGTGCCACGCAGCGTCTTGTTGGGGCATGCATGATTGTCACTGTTGCCTGGTAACCTCCACTAGTCGTTTTCACGCTTGTCCGTTATTTGGAAGTTTTAACTGTTGTTGGGATATTCACTTTAGAGTCCGCGTCCGTTACTGATAATGTCTGCTATTCGGAAGAGTTTTACCAAGAGAGGAATTTTAAATGTCAGCTGATGAATGGAGTTCACAATTGGGAAGTTTCCCTTAAGGGAAGTTTTTCTGTAGTTGCTTTTGTTACTCTTGGACTGGAATTGTCAATTGGTGTGGGAGTTACGGCGAACGATGAGATGGGGTTGGGCTGGCTCGGGAGGGAGGGGGGGGGGTGGTTGGGTAACAACCCCACCTTCCTGTACTGTAAGTAGGCAGTTGAGGCAACAGAAAATGGCGTATTGAGCTTCCACGTGCTCCTGATTACCGACTTCCTTTTCCGAAATGTAGCAGAAGGTGACCCTCTGGATGGGTCAGCAAGCGATTCGTCTATTTACTAAATACTGGAATAGGAGCCAGGTACCTCCTCCTTTAAACTGCGGATGGAAGGGAAGTAAAAATCTTCTAATTAATCAGTTCATTCCATCTGTATTCATGATGAAGGGGGAAGCTTATGCGCACTTAAAATAACTATGATACAGACTGTCGCCGACGCACTTAAAAAAAAGTAATGAATCTGTGGCAAGCACATAAGGTTTGCACAGAAACGACGATTACACTGTCGAAATGGATAAAAATTGCACGATGCGTTTTGAGAACCCTTTTAGCCTCTTTACGAGAAATGGCCATGGAAATGGCGAAATACTTTCCACTTATAGCGCCTGGGAATGGCCCCATGAGAGGGTCATAAAACGGATAAGAAGAGGGAGGGACTCAAATGCAATTCCGCCCCTCCTCTCGGCGAGGGAATTACAGTCTCTTCGCAACGCATCTTGAGGCTAAGTGCTAACTGAGACGCGTATAGCACGTGTGAGATGACACGACACTACAGCGCGTTGCGCGCATTCCGCACATACCTCGCTGGTCCTGCGCGTAGTGAGATGCGTACACATTCTTTGAACTCGTCGGTTGGCGTCGCTCTGTGTTGACAGAATCGAAGCGCGCGCACCCTGTAATGTTTCCCAAACGATTTCTCAGAAACTCTCATTACAAATACCTGATTGCTGCATTACTTGTGGCACTATATGCCAGACACGAGGCGAAGCTCCAATGGTCATACTTAATGTGACACGCCCTTTTAAATAAGAGACTGCGCAAAATTCGATAAGTTTGAAATGAAATATGGGGATCCCCAAGACTTTGCGTTTGGTCCGTAGTACAACATATGTTGCTGCATATGAAATTTAGCTAACACACTGAATTTCCTTTTATACTTGGGAGGAGGTCTCAAATTGTCTCCGATCTCCAGGAAAAGGATCGTACGTGGTGCGCTCACTCTCAATCGGTCGTCCGCGAGAACGGAACATTCGTGGCAGCCCTCATGGCTCCTAAGCAGCCCCAGCCATCGAAACGAGAATTTGGCAAATGATAACACACACGGAGGACAACATTTAGCCAGATTGTTAACACATCGAAATTTCTTATCTACGACGATGTATCAGAAGTTGTAGTTTTTATTTTATTTCATTTTATTTTTTCACTCCAGCGACTGTAACCTTTAAGAGTCATCACATAGCTAGTAAAATAAGAATTTCCTAGTGTAAAAAAATATTTGAAATTTCTTCACTTGGGTTACTGCAAACCGACACAGTGAGGCTTTCTGTAAGCCGTTGATCTCTCTGGTTGCCAATTTCTTGTTTAATAAGAAACCCTGTTTCAGTATTCCGTTGCAATAGCTTCTGCAAGATCAGTGTGTGCAAATTGTACCGCGTTTTGGCAAAATAAGCATAATTAAACCTGATAACAAGAGTTGTGTAGCCGTTACTCGAAAATCGTGATGCTTCTTCGAATGGCAGAAGATTAGCAGTTCACACTAAAATAAAACGCCAATTCTCTTGTAATTTGGGTTGAATTCTGGTAACCCTTCGTATTTTTAACACTGAACGACTGGAATAGAAACTTACCAAAGGGTTTTACTCCAGTTCTTCATTTGAGCAATGTTAAAACATTGACGATCGTATACTTCAGGTGTACTGACGCGCACATGCCAAACTGAAAATGTGCGATTCGCGAACAGAATAGTTGTTATTCAGAAAAGTAAACAACTGGTCTATCGCACAGACTGATGGTCAGTGGAGTGTCAGCAGATGAGAATAATTTGCGCGACACGACAGCGGACGCTGGCCTGTTGTGAACTGTGTGAGGATTGCGGGAGCTAGCCAGTTGTGCCTTGTATGGAAAAGATTTCACGTCGTTCGAGAAAATATTGTCATGAATGTAGGCCTGTCTTGTCATCAATACATTTCAGTAGATTAAATACACACATCACAAAAAAGTTTTGCATCACCCCAGTTCCAAGAACTCCGGAAGATAGACGTTGACTGTGCATATTGTATAACAGACACATTCCCTTTGACTGTTCAGAGGTGTAACTAAACCGGCCAAAAGATGTAATCAACCATGAATCAGCAGCGCCTATTAGACGGAGGGGTTCCGACAACCGATTAGTTCAAGTCATTCCACCAGGAACGACGTACACGGCTCGTGTTGTCTGTAGTTTAACTATACCTAGACGGTCAATACCACGTTTCAATAACGTCCGCATTGTTACTATGCGCCAGGAAGAGCTCTCAACAACGGAAGAGTCCACGCGTCTCGGAGTGAACCAAAGTCGTGTTGTTCGGACATGGAGGAGGTACAGATAGACAGGAACTGAAGATGACGTGCCTCGCTCAGGCCGCCCAAGGGCTACTACTGTAGTGGATGACCGCTACCTACAGATCATGGCTCGGAGGAACACAACAGCAACGCCACCATTTTGAATAATGCTTTTCGTGCAGCCACAGGACGTAGTGTTACGTCTCAAACTGTGTGCAATACGCTTCATGATGCGCAACTTCACTCCCGACGTCTATGGCGAGGTCCGTATTTGCAACTACGACACCATGCAGCGCGGTACAAATGGGCCCAACAACATGCCGAATGGGCCGCTCAGGATTGGCATCAAGTTCTCATCACTGATGAGTGTCGCATATGCCTTTAACCAGGCAATCTTCGGTGACATGTTTGTAGGAACGCCCTAGACACACTGTGCAGCGAGTGCACCAAGGTGAAGGATCCCAGCTGCTTTGGGGTTGCATTATGTGGGGCCGACGTACACAGCTGGTGGTCATGGGAGGCGCAGTAACGGCAGTACGATACGAGAATGTCATCCTCTGACCGATAGTGCAACCATATAGGCAGCATATGGTTCATGGACGACAATTCGCGCCCTCATCGTGCACGTCTAGTGAATGACTTCCTTCAGGATAACGACACCACTAGACTAGACTGGCCAGTATGTTCTCCGGACATCAACCCTATCGAAAAGGCTGAGATAGATTGAAAAGGGCTATTTATGGACGACGTGACCCACCAGCTACTCTGAGGGATCTACGCTGAGTCGCCGGTGAGGAGTGGGACAATGAACTTATGAATAGTATGCCACGATGAATACAGGCATGCATTAATACAAGAGGACGTGCTACTGGGCATTAGAGGTACCGGTGTGTACAGAAATCTGTACCACCACCTGTGGTGAGCGTACTGTAAGACCTTCGGTACACATACCATCAGATTATTTGACTTGTCGCTCTAACGAAGTAGGCGAATGTCAGCAATATGTCTCGTGGTCTTATCGTGGCGTGTTTATCTTCTGCCGTTAGGTCAGACGATGGAAATGCCACTTGTACGCTTAGAGTAGCAGATTGACGGTGACCAACTTTAAACAGAACTTGATTAATTTTCATACACATTTATCAAAATAATAAAAATCATAGATATTACGTAACTTGATTCTGGATGCTGTTTACAATTGACAGTCTGAAGTTCCCTTGGTCTTGGCACGTTAATCTTTTTCTCACATATCTCTGATACTTGACAAAATGTCTATACATTTCTCTTCATGGCTATGTACAGGAATATGATAATCTTATTAGGCGCAGACTGAACTTGACTACAGACTAATGCAGACAAATGCAGACTAATGCAGACTGACTAATCGGAGGTCTGTACACTCGTTATAATACCTCGCGCGTTCAGGTATCACTACGCGAGTGTGATCCGCGAGGAGAAACGGTTCTACGTTAGCAGAAATCTCATTGGCTGCGTTACATATTAATACGCGGATCATGGGAAGCAGAATTTGGTGCGTCTCTAAGACAGCGCCATCTCGTATTGCGGAGACGGACGAGCGCTGCGCCTGCGCTGTTGTGCTTAGCGGGGCGCGCTCTAGTGGGAAAGTTGTGTACGCGCTGACTACGCGGGACTATGTACACAACACCACATCTGAAGTTCTCGCTATATGGTGGTACAATGTGTGGTTTTCATGAGCAATAAAAAGAGCGGAAACGATGTTTATGTTTATCACCATTCCAATTGTCTATACAGGTTCCGGCACTCTCGGAAACGAGGTGATGCAAAACTTTTTTTTTTATGTGTGTATATGATATCGCAAGACTCTTCCAGGAATATACTTTCGGACTAATATTGAATACATTCCTCACCTGTGTAGACTGTTGCTTAACTAATTTATCGAGGAAGATATCATGTGGCCGGCCGTTGTGGCGGAGTGGCCCTAGGCGCTTTAGTCAGGATGCGCGGTGCTGCTGCGGTCGCAGGTTCGAATCCTGCCTCGCTCATGGATGTGTGTGATGTCCTTAGGTTAATTAGATGTAAGTAGTTCTAAGTCTAGGGGACTGATGACGTCAGATGTTACGTCCCAAGTGCTCAGAGCCATTTGAACCATTTGATGACACCGTAGGGGAACTCGGCACAGAATGGGATAGCGGGTCACAATGGGAAATTGCTCATTTCTAGACTGGAAAGTGTTGCAACCTGTTGTATGGGCACGTAACTATTTTTCTGAATGGAAGGTAAGTGAGGGCAGCCATTCTGATTTAGTTTGAAGTGCGAGATCTAAGTGAATTCTTGTCCGTCATGTTACCGCTTGCGTTGTTGTAACGTTTGGTGAATTTCAAAGCCAGGTAAGCTGTTAATTGTTAATAGTATACCCTAAAATGACAAATTCATAGAATTTGTTATACTTTATTTATTTAATGCGTTTAACGTTTAAATACGTCGGCTATTAGACTCCATAAAAGTTGTCAACCTCAAAAGTGCTCTTGGGGCGGAACGGGACGGTGCAGAATGGGACAGTGTCCCACTCTGTCCCGTCATATTTTGATGCAAGTACAAAACAAACCCAGCCTGGATGTTCATGGATGCCAGACTCTCCCAACCAGCTATGTTCGCCGAACAGCTCAGCTTTCCATATATCGCCCGAGGAGATCCCACTAATCTCACTAATCCCAGTAATCTGTCAAAATACTCGGCGGACTAGAAGACGAAAAGGAAAAAACCGTCGTATTAACAGTTTTTCCGTATAGGAAGGAACTGCAGAATGCTGTCGCACGTAAAGTAGGCCTACAAAAAGGAGGAGGGTGCACAAATATGAACAATGTCAGGACAGAGACGTCAGGTGCAATGCAACTTAAGGCAAATATAACAAACTGTACAGCCAAAAAAACCAGAACAGAGGACATCAAAGACCTTAATAAAAATAAAAGGAAGAAGATGATGGAGAAGAGAGACTCAGAGAGAGAGAGGATACTGAGTGTCTCTACTGTGGGGACTTCTACTCCTTTTCTAATAAGGGCTGGGTCGCATGCCAGAGTGGGCACACAATTCATGTTCTGGAACAGACAGTGAAGATGATTAGGAAATACTGATTTGTAACTATTGTCGAAAGGGCTAGTAGTTAGTGGTTTGATGGTTATTAAGCATTGTACCTTTTTCAGAATGACATTAAAATATTTTCTTATTTTGAAGACTGACTTTTTATCTGTTCAAATTACACATTCCTTAGTCTGAAATGCCTGTTATACAACATTTTGTCATAGTTTAATACGATATTCCTAACTAAAATTCAACGTTTATGCAATAATTTGACAAAAAATACCCTTATCCCAATCTGCCCCGTGGGTGGGGCGGAACGGGAAGTATGCAAGACTATCTTTGAAATATTGTAAAAAATGCAAAATGCATTGTTTTAAGTGATTTTAAAATAAGGTACATTAGGTTATACAACAAGGTGTTTTTTTATCACGTTAAGAAGTGTTTCCTTGTGTTCCCTCATTTTAGAAATTGTGAAACATTAAGTATCCCGTTCCGCTCCGAGTTCCCCTATACATAACAACTGAAACGCTTTTTCTCTACACTACACAACAATTAAAATATTGTAATTGAGAGAGGTTTCTCGGCTGTTTCTAGCTTACAGTGACTGTGTAATGTCTACGTGCATGTAGTGTAAGAACTCTTATTACATCCATAAGCAAGTAATCACAGCGAAACTCATATACTTCAGATCTTGGTCACTTCATAGCAGAAGCACGAAGAGGATAGATCTTTGGAAATTTCCATTTTTGGAATTATTAGCGGATAGTACAGAAATATCAGCGCAGATAGCACGTAGTCAACCTGGTTTCAGTGTACAATATTTAAAATTTTAGGCCCTGTTTCTTTTCCGAATTATTTTATAATTTTCTTTCTATTTCACTGTCCTCACGATGAACTTTCTCTCCCTTCTTGTAAGTTTAAGAAATTGTGAATCAGAAGATATAATCCCAGTGCCTAGTAACTTACCAATCACTGAATTGTGCATGGTTCTGGACAAAGAAAAACAGTAACGAAATGAAACAGCAAAACTATATACATATAAACAACTGAAAACTATAATGTACTAATGAAAAAAGATCGAGAGCTTAAATGGCGAAGAACGAAACACTATTCAATGGCAGTGAGGTTCAGTAATAAGGAAACATCTTACGGAAGGCCAACACTAGCACTGCCCATATGCGGGTTAGCTGAGGGTGCACATGGCAGGACCGCTTTCCCGCTCCCCGCCTAACCCCTCCCGCAGTGATATTAACGTGGCGCGCGGCGCGAGAAACTGTGCCGCAACACAACGCCACACGACCTGGCGCAGGAGCGTGTCACGTCACCATCGCGTCGCGTCCCAATTTGCGCGGTCGCACTTGAACCTGTTGAGTTACAAAAATGCGCGCTGCGCCGCGCCAGTGTTATCAATTTGCGCCTAGCGTCACTGCGAAGCAACGACCAGACACCGTCCAGTGTGGCTAGTTACAAAATCTCAGCCGCAGATGTGAAATCCAACGTTTGACTGCCGCGGACACACACAAACGAGAAACAGGGATATTATTGCTGCTGTTCTGTATAAACAAGATTGCTCAAAGTGAAAAGGCACCGGTCCCTGATAGAATATCAGCTAGACTTAAAATAGAATCCGCAGCGATGGTGTCTCGGATAGCAGCTCATAATAATCAAGAATCTGGTGCGCAGTATAGAGCAGCATGTCACTGGCAGCTCATTCCTATATTTTTTTTACGTTAAAGATTGTATGAACCGAATTAATAACCAATATCACTGACGCGCCTTTAGTAACCTCCCAGTTTTCTAACGGGCTAAGCCAAAACTGACTGATATCGCGTGAACCTAATCATGTAAAAAAAATTTTAAGGCAGTTATGTCTGAAGTGGGAAAAAGGGCACAGTAAGTTAGTTTTACAAATAACTTCCCATGCTCCCGGTTTTCCTGAATTCTGAATAGTGTATGCGAAACAATGCAATCACACACCATGAAGACCAACCGAAAGAAGAGATTCCACGAAATCCTGAATAATTTATAAACTAAACGGTCAACAGTTCAGTTGGACAATAACCCTTAACTCGCAAGGTGACATTTCTGGAACGTACATTACTAGGTAGGGTCTCTGGGACCCCTATATTTGAACTGAGATTTGAGGCAAAAATCATATTAAATTTTTAATTTATGATGTATAACATTTATTTTTGCAATGATTCAAGTGTTGTTTAATTGCCCCTAGTTTCTTTTATTGCAATAACAAATCCTGTAGCATTTTACTGTTTATCACAAAAAAGCACATAATTTTTTGTGGTTCTTTTAAATATTACACGTAAATGGACTGTCAGGGTACTGAATTTTACAGTCTGAAAAATGATATAATACCTACAGAGAATAAATTTCCAAATAGATTTTAATTCCAGGGCTTAAATTTGCACAGAAAAATTCCACTCGATAGGTACCCTAAAGAAGTCTGTCAAATTGACATTCATTGCTGGGAACTACATTTTGCTTATCACCACTCAGAACACATTCGATTTTAACAGACACTTTAAGTACTTCATTGAAGAAACAGACATATCCCCATTACAACTTCAGTGAAGTTCTTCCTCTGAATGATACTGTTTATCGATAGCAGAACTGTGATCGCTGGCTAATGTAGAATCGTCGTCTGTTTCGTATATTTCTTCATCCGTATCAGTGACATCTTCCTCCATAGACCGAATAACAATCTCATCAAACTCGGGAAAGTTAAAACTGACACATTCGTACGAACGCATTTTGAGGTATAGCGTATCTTACTCGAGAAAACAGGAACGTAGTTCACGAAGCGCGGTCTAGGAGACTCCAACACCTATGAATAATACGTGTCAACAATAAACACAAGAGGCGATAATACATCCGACAGCAAAACATCGCAAGCCTTGCAATGGAAGGAGGCTAATGGGATAGAAGCATTCCACCACACCTAGCCTTGGCGAGCTAGTTCGGAAATTTTCGCGCGATCTAAAATACCACACCTCGTGAGCTAAGGGATAACTGTTTATTACCTAATCGATAATCAGAGCCATACTAATGATGTATTTGTTCAAGTAAGCCTGTGCCAATACAATGTTCATACACACGTAACCAACAGGATGAATTGGTACAAAATAACAATGGGAAAATATTAATGATTCTTTTAAATTTTTAAGGAAATCAAAATTAATAGTTTAGAATAATAAGCTGATGATCGTCACTGAAATGTTTGACTGGTGCTTACCTTCTATTGTAACAAGAATTCAGTTGTCCCGCACTAACGTTTGCTCACATGTACAAATTTATGAAATTTGCAAATGGAGCTCATTGAAATATGTTAAATAACTAAGAAATTATTTGAATAAGTAATCAACAGGTAAATTTCAGCGCAGTTGCAACGCCAATCCTATAAAGCGTAAACAAAATGACACCCCGACCAGCAGCATAAATCAAATTTACAAAATTTTTATAGATTTCGTTTGGATCTTATCTTGCCAGTGTTATTTCTAGTACATTTGCTTTACTGTTACTTCTTTTAAATCGTAATAAGGTAAATTGATTGTGATTATTATGGAAGAGAAAAGCTAAGTCACTGCTAGGCGACATTACTGAATAATTTCAATTTTTTTAGCAATAAACAAAACAGTACCACGCTTTTTAATATTATCTTTCTTTGACGAATCAACGGGACTCCGTTGGTTTGTCTGTAGCAGGAAAGGTGCAGGTCAGTGATTTAGGTAATAAAGGCTTACTAAGTGAATAATGAGATCAAGGAGCTGGAATTTTAATATAAGACTATTATTACTTAAAAGTTCAGTCAAAATCACTGCGTGTGTCTCACTGTATCTCCGATTTGAACAGCTGTAAACATTCTTATAATTCGTCAGAGATATCGAACCGATGGCGTCGATACCTGCGGCTATCTTCCTTTTGCTACATTTATTACAGGCATAATTTGATTAGTAACGACCAATTATGGGGCATAACCGTCATGTTGCTTTATACATCTGCCCACAAGTGTTGCGCACATTGAGCATCCTAATTAGTTAATTTGGCCTGACGCTGACCTAACAATCCCCTCTGCATGCTACACACGTGTCCTCAATATCACTCGTAACACTGGCGTGCTTCGTTCACTTTCTCTCTGACGTCACACAGCAGTGCCCAGAGGCGATGGTCGCATTTCAGTTTACGCTATGAAAAACGAACAAATTTTGCCTAATAGTCCTCCTCAGTTCCATATCGGTTCCTAATGGGCACTGACTCAGTGCAGCAATAACTTAAATGAAAATACAGAGAGAGTTTAAATTGGTTTAACTGCTTATGCAATAACAGACGCACATTTTATTTTCATTCACATGTCACTTCAAAATTTAGGGAACAGTACAACAGAAGAAAGATAGTACATCTCTGTTAAAAATGTCACAGTCTGTTGTAGGATCCTAGAGAAAATTCTAAGCCCAAACATAATGACGTTCCAGGAGGAAAGAAACTTATCTCAATGATCCGCATAATTCAGTAAAAATTATTCGTGTAACAAGACATCATGCTAACCCCAGATGCAGTTAAACAGGTGGATTCTGTCCTCCTAGATTTGTGAAAGCATTGGAGACTGCACAAGGTTGCCGACTACTAAGAGCTATAAATAAAAATCGAATAGGGGTAATGCAGGAGTAACTCTAATAGAGAATAAGAAAGGAATATAGTAGAAGATGAAAGGTTAGCTTTCAGAAATGAAATAGTCAAGGCAGCAGAGTACCAAAGAGGTAAAAATACAAGCCCTGATATATACCGTGGATATACCCAAGAGATATGTGGAACACCAGTAAATGAAGGAAGTGAAAGGGAATACAAACATCCAAAGAAATGAGATTGAAAGGAAATGCAAAGTGACCAACCAACAATGGCTAGAGGACAAATGTGAGGGTACAGAAGCAGACGTAATTAGGGGAAACATTGATAACGTCTATGAAAAAATGAAATAGATGTTCGGAGAAAAGAAATCGTCTGTAAAACAAAAGCTCGGATGGAGAAACAGTGTTAAGCAAAGAAGGGACAGCTGAAAGATGTAAGCAGTACATAATGTGGCTACACAAGAGAAATGAACTCGAAGGCAATATTATAGAAAGGGAAGCTGAAGTGGATAAATGTGAGATATGAAACTGTGAGAAGGATTTGGCAGAGCTTTGAAACACCTAAGACAAAACCAGAGTAATAGGGTAATGGGGCTCTGGTGTAAAAGTGATATACAAATTAATCAAATTGATCAGTTAGTTTACCTGGCAACCACGCAAATTCCTCCCGGATGAGAACTTGTGCTTTTCTAAGCATTCCATTCCCCCTCCTCCTCCCCCACCTGCCCTAGGCCGCTAATTTGCTTATTTTACTTGCACTTAGGGTTCGTTCACTTCCAGAATCGGACTCGTTGACAGCATGCTTGTTTTTCAGAAATCTGTCCATTTTATTCGAGTGTATTTTGCATGTAAGGTTCAATTCTAGCGCTTTGAAAATAAGAATTACGCTCTACACAAAATACTGGTCCCAAGTACGCTAACACCACCTCACTGACATATCACCTGAAAGCTCTGAGGTAACGTGAAGCGCAAAACAATGGAAACACATTTTCATTCTGGCCGTTGATTCTTGTGCCTCCATTGGTTAACGGCGTTGCCAATGATAATTTTCAAGTTCCTTTAACCTTGCTGTAAGCTGCTGTCATGAATCCACTGGATCACTAAACTTCTCTAGAAATGAAGCTCAAAAGCAGCAAGGCTTCATGAATAACGAAGATCATGTTCACATGTGCTACTCATCTGTAGCAAAGAACATGAAATGAAATTCTGTTAGTCATGGACAGCTCGAGGTCAAACCATATGCAGCTCTTATAATTAACTTTCTCTCACAGTTTCTCTTTCCAATAATCTTTTATTGACAGTAAAAAGGTATGCATTTTGAATAGAATATTACTAAAAAGTTACTGGTTGCGGATGTTACTTATAATTTCTTGATACTCTGTCGCGGTATCTAAAGCAGTCATAATGGCCAATAATAATAATGTGCAATTCACTTCCTGCGTGTTGTAGCAGCGAAACTCGGAGTTAGGTGGAATAGGTTCGCAATCATCGGGAATGACACCAAACCTTCAGTATTCTATGGACAAGGTGTGGTCACATGCATAGCTCACAAAGCTGAATTTCAGCATGGTTACCATCACGAAAGAAATACGTCCACAGGCCGATCAACTGCGAAACAAAAGCAGGACACGATCAGATAATATCCATAAGACTTTCCGTCGAAAAAATCCGACAGTCTTCAAATATTTTTCACCGTTTTCTCCTGATTCAAATCGTTTGGATCCGGCCAAAAATCCATTAACGCTTGACAACACTGTGCGTTAACTCAATGTTTATTTACAAACTTTAAGAGCGATACAAGAGTCGAAGGCACGGAATGGGGCACGAAAAAATAATTTGCACTGCGCCTACAGGGCCAAGAGGCAACGGCCTTGCCGTAGTGGATACACCGGTTCCCGTGAGATCACCGATGTTAAGCACTGTCGGGCGTGGCCGGCTCTTGGATGGGTGACCATCCAGCCGCCATGCGCTGTTGCCATTTTTCGGGGTCCACTCAGCCTCGTGATGCCAACTGAGGAGCTACTCGACCGAATAGTAGCGGCTCCGGACAAAGAAAACCATCCTAACGACCGGGAGAGCGGTGTGCTGACGACACGCCCCTCCTATCCGCATCCTCATCTGAGGATGACACAGCGGTTGGATGGTCCCGATGGGCCACTTGTGGCCTGAGACGGAGTGCTACAGGATCAAGGGTGGTGACAGGGGGAATGGTTGGGAAAATTTTACGACCAGTGCTGGTCATCCACGGATGTCTGTGCGCCTGGTACCGACCAGCGACTAAGATAGTTATATTTTACACACAGAAGTAAAAACGGTTCTCTAAAAGTGCATTATATCTATAAAAATTGTGAAAGTAAGGGAAAGCTATTTTAATGCAGTTCTAGTGGAAGAAATTGAAGAAAATGGCGTTTGGGGCATATATTAATTATGAATGATAATGAAGCATTATGTTGTAAGAAACTTGCAGTCCATGGCTGCGGTCTTGGACTGCAAGATTTTTTACAACGTGACAAATTAGCTATGTGTTGGCCATACCAATCTTTACCATGGTTGAAATGTAACTTTTATAAATACACTTACATTCATTATTAAATGAATTAATCACTACCTGCACTGTATACTGTTATGACTGTAGCAACGTGACAACTATCTGACGATTATGTTTCTCCAGAGCGTACCATCTGCCGTCCGAATAATTATTTTTCTCGCCCGATTGCGAATTACACTTTCCCTAGAACTCCTGAAACTTCCCGGTGGTGTAAGGGATGACCTCGATGGGCCAGCAATGGCTTTATCATCACTAATTATTTTGAAATACTTTTGCGCCGTTCCCAAACAGCCGCTACTGTTAGAGAGCTAGGATTAACAGCAATGGAAGAGAGAAGACAGTCGGCATGAAACGTTCCGAATACTGTCGACACTACAAGGAGAATAAGCCACCTTATATCCTCAACCAAACTGAACCATTTGACAAAACTGAAGGTTTCGTTCCGTATTGTACCTGTCGTGAAATGGATAAAATTGAGTAGCTATATGTTGTTTTATATTTGACCATACATTTTTTTAAAATTTTACAGGGCGCACCTGTAAATGTTCTAGGGCGCACCGATGCGCCCCGGCCACACTTTGAGAACCACCGGCTTAGATTCTCTAGTGATAACAACAAACCATGGCATATTGTTGTGCCTATCACACCTCCTTTTATACTCTTAAAAATCCATGATGATGGCACATAATCATTCCAATGCAGCTATTTTTTGTGGTAGGTGTCTGCCAGATAGGAGGAGACAGTCCTTTGTATTATTCTCATATGTAATACTGAACAGCAAGTTAGTCGGATAGTATAGTACCGTACTCGAATGCGCCCAGTCACTCATGACAAACGTTCTACAGATGCAATGGATCTGCTTTATTTTTTGTGTGTCTGTGTCCTTGTGTGTGTTGCAGATGGCTCCAATAAACGCAACCCAGTCCCCTCCATCGTGGCTCCACTGCGCTTTATATCCGGAACGGTATCTAGAAGATGATCCATAATGCAGTACATGTGTGATGGTGTTCAAGGGTGGATTCACCAGCGAGAGGACGTGGAGGTGTTTATGGCAGACATCCATGACACTCGTATAGATATCGACACACAGAAAAATAGAGAAAATGCATTGCATTTGTAGACTATTTGGCTATGTGTGACTAGCTACAGTCGAGAATAGTGCTAAACCGTCCGACTAATGTGCTGTTCTGTGCCGGCCGCGGTGGCCATGCGGTTCTGGGTGCGTCAGTCCGGAACCGCGCGACTGCTACGGTCGCAGGTTCGAATCCTGCCTCGGGTGTGGATGTGTGTGATGTCCTTAGGTTAGTTAGGTTTAACCAGTTCAAAGTTCTAGAGGGCTGATGACCTAAGATGTTAAGTCCCATAGTGCTCAGAGCCATTTGAACCATTTTTTTTGCTGTTCTGTACCGTACATAAGAATAATATTCGCAAAGGACTGTCTCCATCATTCCGATGGACGTCTATCACACAAAATAACTGAATTCGGCTGATTATGTGCCCTCATCATGGATCTTTAACAGTATAAAAGGAGGCATGATAAGCACAGCTAGATGCCATGGTTTGTTGTTGTTACCGGAGAATCTAGACATTATTGTTACGAAATATCGGTAATATAACTTGCATCGTAGATGTAACTCTCGTTAGCAGAATGAATTTGAATGTGCTTATATCCCCTACAGAATGGTTTTGCGAAGAGTTTTTCGCTATTTGAGGAGGTGTAGCACTGTCGAAAATAACGTACAAGCTGCTGAAATCGAGACTGTGCGGCTGGTAATAGACATTCATAGTCTCCATATATGTGTGTGTGTGTATAGCTGTCAGCAGTGGGCGGCTGCCAGGGTTCGAACGCCTAAGTTCCTAACTGTTCGTCTGTAATTCACGTTTCAGCGAGTGCGCACTCTGTAGGTATGGGAATGGAACTTCTCACAGTCCAGGATGCTAAGTGCAGTAGAAAAACTGACAAATGACGAATTATTTTGTACTAGGATATAAGTATACCCGAAATCTACAGTTTCTTGATGTCCTGACTTGCTTGTGGTGATGTATCGCTGGTGGAAGGTGTAACCAAAAGTAGAGAAGCTCATGTGGTAAGAAATAAGAGCATGTACTTATGGGAAAGAAAAAAATATAAATATTAGAGCAACAGAAAAATCAACTCTGTGCACTTGTCAACACCAAGTGCAGATCCCTACTTCGTAGAGTCGAAGTCAGATGTATATGTAGAACTGTGCCAGACTTTGAGTTTACATCAAGTGCAGTGGTACATGGGTCTGCAGACAAGCACTCTGATGTGTCGTAGAAGTACACTGATTTGCTTCCAGACTACGAGTTTCCAATCTGCATCACGCACTGAGTCTCTTCCACGAGGCGAGTGGTACTATTTTTTTCATGATCTTCCTATCCAAAATGCATGCACGTAGATCATCGGGAAGAGGGGAATTCTTAGGAGTTTTTATTAGGCTGGTCTATGGTACCCGCAGATATATATATACTGAAGTGCATGCCTGCAATATGACCATATGTTGTTGTTGTGGTCTTCAGTCCCGAGACTGGTTTGATGCAGCTCTCCATGCTACTCTATCCTGTGCAAGCTTCTTCATCTCCCAGTACCTACTGCAACCTACATCCTTCTGAATCTGCTTAGTGTATTCATCTCTTGGTCTCCCCCTACGATTTTTACCCTCCACGCTGCCCTCCAATACTAAATTGGTGATCCCTTGATGCCGCAGAACATGTCCTACCAACCGATCCCTTCTTCTGGTCAAGTTGTGCCACAAACTCCTCTTCTCCCCAATCCTATTCAGTACCTCCTCATTAGTTATGTGATCTACCCATCTAATCTTCAGCATTCTTCTGTAGCACCACATTTCGAAAGCTTCTATTCTCTTCTTGTCCTAACTATTTACCGTCCATGTTTCACTTCCATACATGGCTACACTCCATACAAATACTTTCAGAAATGACTTCCTGACACTTAAATCTATACTCGATGTTAACAAATTTCTCTTCTTCAGAAACGATTTCCTTGCCATTGCCAGTCTACATTTTATATCCTCTCTACTTCGACCATCATCAGTTATTTTGCTCCCCAAATAGCAAAACTCCTTTACTACTTTAAGTGTCTCATTTCCTAATCCAATACCCTCAACATCACCCGACTTAATTCGACTACATTCCATTATCCTCGTTTTGCTTTTGTTGATGTTCATCTTATATCCTCCCTTCAATACACCATCCATTCCGTTCAACTGCTCTTCCAAGTCCTTTGCTGTCTCTGACAGAATTACAATGTCATCAGCGAACCTCAAAGTTTTTATTTCTTCTCCATGGATTTTAATACCTACTCCGAATTTTTCTTTTGTTTCCTTTACTGCTTGCTCAATATACAGGTTGAATAACATCGGGGAGAGGCTACAACCCTGTCTTACTCCCTTACCAACCACTGCTTCCATTTTATGTCCCTCGACTCTTATAACTGTACAAATTGTAAATAGCCTTTCGCTCCCTGTATTTTACCCCTGCCACCTTTAGAATTTGAAAGAGAGTATTCCAGTCAACATTGTCAAAAGCTTTCTCTAAGTCTACAAATGCTAGAAACGTAGGTTTGCCTTTCCTTAATCTTTCTTCTAAGATAAGTCGTAAGGTCAGTATTGCCTCAGGTGTTCCAGTATTTCTACGGAATCCAAACTGATCTTCCCCGAGGTCGGCTTCTACTAGTTTTTCCATTCGACTGTAAAGGATTCGTGTTAGTATTTTGCAGCTGTGGCTTATTAAACTGATTGTTCGGTAATTCTCACATCTGTCAACACCTGCTTTCTTTGGGATTGGAATTATTATATTCTTCTTGAAGTCTGAGGGTATTTCGCCTGTTTCATACATCTTGCTCACCAGATGGTATGACTGCCTCTCCCAAGGCCGTCAGTAGTTCCAATGGAATGTTGTCTTCTCCGGGGGCCTTGTTTCGACTCAGGTCTTTCAGTGCTCTGTCAAACTCTTCACGCAGTATCGTATCTCCCATTTCATCTTCATCTACATCCTCTTCCATTTCCATAATATTGTCCTCAAGTACATCGCCCTTGTATAGACCCTCTATATACTCCTTCCACATTTCTGCCTTCCCTTCTTTGCTTAGAACTGGGTTGCCATCTGAGCTCTTGATATTCATACAAGTGGTTCTCTTCTCACCAAAGGTCTCTTTAATTTTCCTGTAGGCAGTATCTATCTTACCCCTAGTGAGACAAGCCTCTACAACCTTACATCTCTCCTCTAGCCATCCCTGCTTAGCCATTTTCCACTTCCTGTCGATCTCATTTTTGAGACGTTTGTATTCCTTTTTGCCTGCTTCATTTACTGCATTTTTATATTTTCTCCTTTCATCAATTAAATTCAATATTTCTTCTGTTACCCAAGGATTTCTACTAGCCCTCGTCTTTTTACCTAGTTGATCCTCTTCTGCCTTCACTACTTCATCCCTCAAAGCTGCCCATTCTTCTTCTACTGTATTTCTTTCCCCCACTCCTGTCAATTGTTGCCTTATGCTCTCCCTGAAACTCTGTACAACCATTGGTTCTTTCAGTTTATCCAGGTCCCATCTCCTTAAATTCCCACCTTTTTGCAGTTTCTTCAGTTTTAATCTACAGGTCATAACCAATAGATTGTGGTCAGGGTCTACATCTGCCCCTGGAAATGTCTTACAATTTAAAACCTGGTTCCTACATCCCTGTCTTACCATTATATAATCTATCTGATACCTTTTAGTATCTCCAGGGTTCTCCCATGTATACAACCTTCTATCATGATTCTTAAACCATGTGTTAGCTATGATTAAGTTGTGCTCTGTGCAAAATTCTACCAGGCGGCTTGCTCTTTCATTTCTTAGCCCCAATCTATATTCACCTACTACGTTTCCTTCTCTCCCTTTTCCTACACTCGAATTCCCGTCACCCATGACTATTAAATCTTCGTCTCCCTTCACTATCTGAATAATTTCTTTTATTTCATCATACATTTCTCCAATTTCTTCGTCATCAGCAGAGCTAGTTGGCATATAAACTTGTACTACTGTAGTAGGTGTGGGCTTCGTATCTATCTTGGCCACAATAATGCGTTCACTAAGCTGTTTGTAGTAGCTTACCCGCGTTCCTATTTTCCTATTCATTATTAAACCTACTCCTGCATTACCCCTATTTGACTTTGTGTTTATACCCCTGTAGTCACCTGGTTCAAATGGCTCTGAGCACTATGGGACTCAACTGCTGTGGTCATAAGTCCCCTAGAACTTAGAACTACTTAAACCTAACTAACCTAAGGACATCACACACATCCATGCCCGAGGCAGGATTCGAACCTGCGACCGTAGCAGTCGCACGGTTCCGGACTGCGCGCCTAGATGTAGTCACCTGACCAAAAGTCTTGTTCCTCCTGCCACCGAACTTCACTACTTCCAACTATATCTAACTTTAACCTATCCATTTCCCTTTTCAAATTTTCTAACCTACCTTCCCGATTAAGGGATCTGACATTCCACGCTCCGATCCGTAGAACGCCAGTTTTCTTTCTCCTGATAACAACATCCTCTAGAGTAGTCCCCGCCCGGAGATCCGAATGGGGGACTATTTTACCTCCGGAATATTTTACCCAAGAGGACGCCATCATCATTTAATCATACAGTAAAGCTGCATGCCCTCGGGAAAAATTACGGCCGTAGTTTCCCCTAGCTTTCAGCCGTTCGCAGTACCAGCACAGCGAGGCCGTTTTGGTTATTGTTACAAGGCCAGATCAGTCAAGCATCCGGACTGTTGCCCTTGCAACTACTGAAAAGGCTGCTGCCCCTCTTCAGGAACCACACGTTTGTTTGGCCTCTCAACAGATACCCCTCCGTTGTGGTTGTACCTACGGTACGGCTATCTGTATCGCTGAGGCACGCAAGCCTCCCCACCAACGGCAAGGTCCATGGTTCATGGGGAAAAATATAAAAAACATGAAAAGATGAAGTAAAATTGGTAAAAATAGAGGAAAACCTGGTATAATTAAGACAAAGTAATGGGAAATGTATAAAAGTGACGGACACACCAGTCCATAACTATGTTCTCACACATTTAATTGGCAGAAGTAACCGAGTAGCGCAGTGGCCGTAGTGTAGTGGCTGTGATACTAGATTGTTGCATGGCGGGCCGTGAGTTCAAAACTCACCTAAACTGAAAAATTTCAGTTTCTATATTCCGTACGAGTACATTCCAGGAGTAACAACAAATATCAACGATCATTTTAGTGGAATGTTCTGTAGCTGTATATATATATACCATATGAGTTCTGGCCAGAGGCAGTTCTCTCCACGCTCTTGTATGTGCAAGTAAAGAATAAACCTTCGTTACAGTGAATTTAGTGTTAGTTATTCATCTACTTACACCTTCCTCTACGTGACACTGTTGTGGTGGAAACGCTGTGTAATGGTAATTGTGATAGCGCTCATTATTGACGACACAGTGCCTCCCATCAGGCCACGACAGAGCCGCCGTTTACGTGGAGAGAAACCCGAGTTCGAGCCATATTCAACAGATCTCAATCTATCGGAGACAGAAGAAGAAGAGGACGTCATGATAACTTCAACTGTGTGCCACCACATGAGACATCCTTCCGGGTTATCTGGAGACGATGGCCAAGATCCAAACAAGTGGCCGAAGGTATATGAGCGTACAGCCAAATTTAACAAATGGGATGACACCGTGTGTTTGGCCAACGTATTGTTCTACTTGGAGGGCACTGCCAAGCAATGGTATGAGAACAACGAAGTTCACAAGCTGGGAAGTATTTCAGGCGAAACTGCGCAAGTATATCGGCGGCACACAGCGATAGAAGTGCAAGGCTGAAGATAAATTAAAGTGCAGGGCACAGTGTCAAGGAAAAACGACAGCATCCTACATTCAAGATGTCTTGGAACTGTGTAAAATAGTGGATCCTCAAATGAAACAAGATCATAAGGTCGCACATCTCATGAAGGGTGTTGCTGAGGACATGTAAGAAGCCCTAATCCTGAACGAGGTTTCGATAGCATACGACTTCATAAAATGGTGGCAGTATATCGAGACAATGCATCAAAAAAGAATTACACGCAAGAAGTTTGAACGGCTTCCCAACGTTGTTTCGATGTCTGTGATCGAGGGAGAAACTTATTTCACAAGTGTTCTTCGTCAGACAGTGAGAAAGGAAGTTCAGAAGGCACTTGGATTCCACGGCGAGCAAAAAACCAAGACGCTTCAAGAGGTCGTAAGGGAGGAATTCGAACAGACATTGAACCGAATCTCTCGTCCTTCATTTCCCTTTAAAACAGTAAGAAAGTCGAGAACAAGGCGAAGTTACATTCCTACAAGGCCGCATGAGGAACCTGTTTGGGCGACAAGGAACACTGATGTCTGGAGGACCCAGGATAACCAACCAGTCTGTTTCCACTGCTGACGGCCGGGATATGTGGTGTGCTATTGTTGAGAAAGGCGGCGGATATTTGATGACGCCCACGCCAGAAGACCTATCTTAGCCGACGCCAACTCCGGGACGACGAAGATCAACAAGAACATGTAGGCGCAGGACGACGTAGGTCACCAACACCGCAAGCTAGCCGCTGGAGAGGACGCTCCCCAACAAGCTGATGAAGGTCTCCATCGTCGTTTAGAAGCTCCCGCCGATCACCTAGCCGCCGCAACCTGGAAAACTGGAAGTCTGTCATGGACAAACGACACATTTGTTGTTAACTGTCTTATATCAGCGCAACAGTGTCATGTTTACCATTCACTGATAAGAGGTGTTTCTCTGCTTGACAAGCATGCATCTGGATAGATCTTGTGCTTTTGGATGGGTGCTGTGGGTATGATTGTGCTGCAGGGTTGATAGGTCATGGACTGCGTTGGGAAGATCTGTCAGTCTCTGTCTTCATGCTAAGAATGTGAGAATACTGTACGACACCAATCCACAAAGGGAAAGATGGGCAGCCATAATCGTAAATTCAGTACTATGATCAATGCACTGGAAATATGTAGATAACGTAATTGCATCGGTAGAGGACGCTGTCTGGTATACTTTGGCGTATATGGTTGAATGAACATACTGCACAATCATCTCGCTCCATTTGAAATCTAGTATATTCGAGGAGCGAAGTAGTGGAGCGATAATGTAGCCATGACACAGAAACTGGAAAGCATTCTACTGTGTTATTCACTGGCATTGAAATTACGGAACAATGGGTGTACTGTACTGGACACTCGTCTATCTGAATTCACAGTCTAGAATACGGTATTTGCAGAGGAGTGGTGGGGTGGTTTAGGATGATGCAGAAATCGGGAAGCAATCTGCTATGTCAGTGGATGGCACTGAAATTGGCGTGAAAGTTCGTATTCTCTAAAGTTATTTCATGTGTCTAAAATATTTGCAATACACAAGTGCATGACAGTTTATTTACATACACTGATTTTTAACATGAGAGACGTTCTCAGGTCATGTAATTCGTCTATCAAGTAGGAAGGATTAGTAGAAAGGATTTGTTAACATAGATTTTTTTCTTTTTGGAGTTTAAATTCTGCGTTTTCTTTACTCCAAAGATGGTTTCGAAATAATGATGACGTTCTGCGGCATTCGGCAGTTTTCGCAGTACGATAGTTGAAGTTACGGTAACGGTGGCGGTGCACTTCATTGAATGTCGCAAAATAATGAGATGCGAAATGTATGCTGCAAATTTGAAAACAACACCAATTTCTCTCATAAATCTAAAAGAGCACATTTTATATCATCGCAACTGTGATTTCCTTTTTAAAGAATAGTTAATTGTAAGAGATGTGTTGGCATTAAGTTAAAGCAGCTGCTGCCCCTCTACATCTCCTGAGGTCTCTTTTTGTGGTTGTAGTGTTTTTATGATGATTGTTTTCCCAATCCCCAGTACAGGTGTTGCAATATGAGTCACTGATGGCGTGTGCTGGTCCTTTTTCACTACCACTTCGATGTGTAATTAGGTGATGCATTTTCATTAGGTTGTGATAGTGTGTATTGGCGTTGATTACCTGAGCTGCAATGTGATCGTCGATGAGGCGTCTGTAGCGTTATCTGATGTCCAATAACGATAGATACAGTCCTCAGATGTGTGCAGTAGGCCCCTACTTACTAAACTCCACTCTGTTCAACACTACCATCTCGCCAGTGGGATATATGTCCTGCCCAAAAAAAGAAAATGGAATGTAGATAGTACCTTACACCCCAGCCTTTTTTCCACCAGCTTGCAGGATTAGGGTAGAGTCTGACTGCGTCTACCACTAGTTTCGAGTGGTATTGTGAATTTTTTTCCCAGCAGGTTAACACCTGTTATAAGGCATCCCCAATTTTTTAACTGTATTGAGATTTTATTGAGTCCTTGTGTCGCGCTATGCAGATACAGGGTGTTTCAAAAATGACCGGTATATTTGAAACGGCAATAAAAACTAAACGAGCAGCGATAGAAATACACCGTTTGTTGCAATATGCTTGGGACAACAGTACATTTTCAGGCGGACAAACTTTAGAAATTACAGTAGTTACAATTTTCAACAACAGATGGCGCTGCAAGTGATGTGAAAGATATAGAAGACAACGCAGTCTGAGGGTGCGCCATTCTGTACGTCGTCTTTCTGCTGTAAGCGTGTGCTGTTCACAACGTGCAAGTGTGCTGTAGACAACATGGTTTATTCCTTAGAACAGAGGATTTTTCTGGTGTTGGAATTCTACCGCCTAGAACACAGTGTTGTTGCAACAAGACGAAGTTTTCAATGGAGGTTTAATGTAACCAAAGGACCGAAAAGCGATACAATAAAGGATCTGTTTGAAAAATTTCAACGGACTGGGAACGTGACGGATGGACGTGCTGGAAAGGTAGGGCGACCGCGTACGGCAACCACAGAGGGCAACGCGCAGCTAGTGCAGCAGGTGATCCAACAGCGGCCTCGGGTTTCCGTTCGCCGTGTTGCAGCTGCGGTCCAAATGACACCAACGTCCACGTATCGTCTCATGCGCCAGAGTTTACACCTCTAACCATACAAAATTCAAACGCGGCAACCCCTCACCGCCGCTCCCATTGCTGCACGAGAGACATTCGCTAACGATATAGTGCACAGGATTGATGACGGCGATATGCATGTGGGCAGCATTTGGTTTACTGACGAAGCTTATTTTTACCTGGACGGCTTCGTCAATAAACAGAACTGGCGCATATGGGGAACCGAAAAGCCCCATGTTGCAGTCCCATCGTCACTGCATCCTCAAAAAGTACTGGTCTGGGCCGCCATGTCTTCCAAAGGAATCACTGGCCCATTTTTCAGATCCGAAACGATTACTGCATCACGCTACCTGGACATTCTTCGTGAATTTGTGGCGGTACAAACTGCCTTAGACGACACTGCGAACACCTCGTGGTTTATGCAAGATGGTGCCCGGCCACATCGCACGGCCGACGTCTTTAATTTCCTGAATGAATATTTCGATGATCGTGTGATTGCTTTGGGCTATCCGAAACATACAGGAGGCGGCGTGGATTGGCCTCCCTATTCGCCAGACATGAACCCCTGTGACTTCTTTCTGTGGGGACACTTGAAAGACCAGGTGTACCGCCAGAATCCAGAAACAATTGAACAGCTGAAGCAGTACATCTCATCTGCATGTGAAGCCATTCCGCCAGACACGTTGTCAAAGGTTTCGGGTAATTTCATTCAGAGACTACGCCATATTATTGCTACGCATGGTGGATATGTGGAAAGTATCGTACTATAGAGTTTCCCAGACCGCAGCGCCATCTGTTGTTGAAAATTGTAACTACTGTAATTTCGAAAGTTTGTGTGCCTGAAAATGTACTGTTGTCCCAAGCATATTGAAACTAACGGTGTATTTCTATCGCTGCTCGTTTAGTTTTTATTGCCGTTTCAAATATACCGGTCATTTTTGAAACACCCTGTAGTTGTGTAATTAGGACTGAGCTGTATGACTAATTATGTAATCAGGATAATAATAAAGTACACTAGCCTAGCCCTCCTCTCCTTCTTCTGGGCAGTTTCTATGTGCTGAGGGTGCACTGTGCCTTTCGGTTCAAAAGACCAGAGTTTTAGCCTCGGAAAGGGCACCGCCATTTTTCATTTCCCGTCTATTGCAGAGACGGGGTGGGATGCTGTGGGATTTCAGCACAGGCCTGGGACGTAGAAATTCCCACCAAAATTCGAAATTCCCACCAATAGGGTAGATGGGAGGAGGTTGGTTGGTTTGGGGGATGAAAGGGACCAGACTGCTACGGTCATCGGTCCCAGATGGGAGGAGGGTCAGGGTCAGGAAGGATTCAGGCTGCGGGTAGTCACTTCCAGGGTGAGAAAAAACCATATTGGGATGGCTATGGGTGTGGTTTGGGGGAGGGTGGGGGGGGCGAAATTAATTGATCAATTTAATTAATTTGCATGTCAATTTGATATCAAAATGGCGGTCAGAGCCCCATTACCCTACTACTACTATTTCTGTGGAGTGTAAGCATGTATGGAACTGAAACTTTGAACATAAACAGTTTAGGCAAGAAGAGAGACTTTCTAAGTGTGGCATTACAGAAGAATGCTGAATATTAGGCAGGTAAATCATGTAAAACACACGCAATGTTCCCCCCCCCCCCCTCCCCCCTCCACTCCCTTCTACCGGTTTCCTGTAGGGCGTTTTCCGTAAGTTACTGTCAACTAATATCTGCAAACTGAGTGTGTGGCAATTCTTTCCCATGGCTAAATGTTTCATTTACCTGACGAGCACCGATGCAGAAGTGTTCGACGATCACAGTCAGTATTCCGAGAGGAGGCTAGAGGCTCACAGCACAGGAACCGACGTCGTTGTGCAGGTGGTAGCAGCGGTGGCGGCTGCAGAGGTGTGGTTGGGTGCGGCATCGGAGGTGGCCTGGTGGCTTCACCAATGACGGAGGTAGTTCCTGCAGAGACGTGCAGCACCTCATTCAAAAGTTTTGGAGACTTAGGGACATAAGGCACATGGTAGCTCTAGCTCTCTACGACTGCTTTTTATCATAGCACTGTATGAATCCACGTCTTGGTAAGCAGGAGTATATCAAGTTTCGCTGCTCTGTGGCCTTTGCTAGGTTTGATTTGGGTAGCACATACGCACACACACACACACACACACACACACACACACACACACACACACACACACAATATATATGCACCACTGCCCATTACAATTGCTGCACCGCGAAAATGACGTGCTACAGACGCGAAATTAAACCGACAGGAAGAAGATGCTGTGCTATGCAAATGATTAGCTTTTCAGAGCATTCACACAAGGTTGGCGCCGATGGCGACACCTACAACGTGCTGACATGATGAAAGTTTCCAACCAATTTCTCATACACAAACAGCAGTTGACCGGCGTTGCCTGGTGAAACTTTGTTGTGATGCCTCGTGTAAGGAGGAGAAATGCGTACCATCACGTTTCCAACTTTGATAAATGTCGGAATGTAGCCTATCGCGATTGCGGTTTATCTTATCGCGACATTGCTGCTCGCATTAGTCGATATTCAATGACTGTTGGCAGAATATGGAATCGGTGGGTTCAGGAGGGTAATACGGAGGCCTTGCTGGATCCCAACGGCCTCGTATCACTAGCAGTCGAGATGACATGCATCTCATCCACATGGCTGTAACGGATCGTGCAGCCACGTCTCGATCCCTGAGTCGACAGATGGGGACGTTTGCAAGACAACAACCATCTGCACGAACAGTTCGACGACGTTTGCAGCAGCATGGACGATATGCTCGGAGACCATGGCTGCTTTTACCTTTGACGCTGCATCACAGACAGGAGCGCCTGCTCTGGTGTATTCAACGACGAACCTGGGTGCACGAATGGCAAAACGTCATTTATTCGGATGAATCCAGGTTCTGTTTACAGCATCGTTATGGCCGCATCCGTGTTTGGCGACATCGCGGTGAACGCACATTGGAAGCGTGTATTTGTCATCGACAGACTGGCGTATCATCCGGCGTGATGGTATGGGTTGCCATTAGTTACACGTCTCCGTCACCTCTTGTTCGCATTTACGGCACTTTGAACAGTAGACGTTACATTAAAGATGTGTTACGACTAGAAAATCTGAAAAGGGAAATTCAAAGGCTCAATCTAGATATAGTTGGGGTCAGTGAAGTGAAGTGGAAGGAAGACAAGGATTTCTGGTCAGATGAGTATCGGGTAATATCAACAGCAGCAGAAAATTGTATAACAGGTGTAGTATTCGTTATGAATAGGAAGGTAGGGCAGATGGTGTTTTACTGTGAACAGTTCAGTGACCGGGTTGTTCTAATCAGAATCGACAGCAGACCAACACCGACAACGATAGTTCAGGTATACATGCCGACGTCAAAGCTGAAGATGAACAGATAGAGAAAGTGTCGGAGGATATTGAAAGGGTAATGCAGAATGTAAAGGGGGACGAAAATCTAATAGTCATGGGCGACTGGAATGCAGTTGTAGAGGAAGGCTCAAAAATGGCTCTGAGCACTATGGGACTCAACTGCTCAGGTCATAAGTTCCCTAGAACTTAGAACTACTTAAACCTAACTAACCTAAGGACAACACATACATCCATGCCCGAGGCAGGATTCGAACCTGCGACCGTAGCGGTCTCGCGGTTCCAGACTGTAGCGCCAGAACCGCTCGGCCACCAGCGGCCGGCTGTAGGGGAAGGAGTAGATAAAAAGGTTACAGGAGAATATGGGCTTGGGACGAGGAATGAAAGAGGTGAAAGACTAACTGAGTTCTGTAACAAATTTCAGCTAGTAATAGCGAATACCCTGTTCAAGAACCACAAGAGGAATAGGTATACTTGGAAAAGGCCGCGAGATACGGGAAGATTTCAATTAGATTACATCATGGTCAGACAGAGATTCCGAAATCAGATACCGGATTGTAAGGCGTACCCAGGAGCAGATATAGACTCAGATCACAATATAGTAGTGATGAAGAGTAGGCTGAAGTTCAAGACATTAGTCAGGAAGAATCAATACGCAAAGAAGTGGGATACGGAAGTACTAAGGAATGACGAGATACGTTTGAAGTTCTCTAACGCTATAGATACAGCAATAAGGAATAGCGCAGTTGAAGAGGAATGGACATCTCTAAAAAGGGTCATCACAGAAGTTGGGTAGGAAAACATAGGTGCAAAGAAGGTAGCTGCGAAGAAACCATGGGTAACAGAAGAAATACTTTAGTTGATTGATGGAAGGAGGAAGTACAAGCATGTTTCGGGAAAATCAGGAACACAGAAATACAAGTCGCCGAGGAATGAAATAAATAGGAAGTGCAGGGAAGCTAAGACGAAATGGCTGCAGGAAAAATGTGAAGACATCGAAAAAGGTATGATTGTCGGAAGGACCGACTCAGCATACAGGAAAGTCAAAACAACCTTTGGTGACATTAAAAGCAACGGTGGTAACATTAAGAGTGCAACGGGAATTCCACTGTTAAATGCAGAGGAGAGAACAGATTGGTGCAAAGAATACATTGAAAGCCTCTATGAGGGTGAAGATTTGTCTGATGTGATAGAAGAAGAAACAGGAGTCGATTTGGAAGAGATAGGGGATCCAGTATTAGAATCGGAATTTAAAAGAGCTTTGGAGGACTTACGGTCAAATAAGGCAGAAGGGATAGATAACATTGCATCAGAATTTCTAAAATCATTCGGGGAAGTGGCAACAAAACGACTATTCACGTTGGTGTGTAGAATATATGAGTCTGGCGACATACCATCTGACTTTCGGAAAATCATCATCCACACAATTCCGACGACGGCAAGAGCTGACAAGTGCGAGAATTATCGCACAATCACCTTAAAAGCTCATGCATCGAAACTGCTTACATGAACAATATACAGAAGAATGGAAAAGAAAATTGAGAATGCGCTAGGTGACGATCAGTTTGGCTTTAGGAAAAGTAAAGGGACGAGAGAGGCAATTCTGACGTTACGGCTAATAATGGAAGCAAGGCTAAAGAAAAATCAAGACACTTTCATAGGATTTGTCGACATGGGAAAAGCGTTCGACAATATAAAATGGTGCAAGCTGTTCGAGATTCTGAAAAAAGTAGGGGTAAGCTATAGGGAGAGACGGGTTATATACAATATGTACAACAACCAAGAGGGAATAATAAGAGTGGACGATCAAGATTCAAGTGCTCGTATTAAGAAGGGTGTAAGACAAGGCTGTAGCCTTTCGCCTCTACTCTTCAATCTGTACATCGAGGAAGCAATGATGGAAATAAAAGAAAGGTTCAGGAGTGGAATTAAAATACAAGGTGAAAGGATATCAATGATACGATTCGCTGATGACATTGCTATCCTGAATGAAAGTGAAGAAGAATTAAGTGATCTGCTGAACGGAATGAACAGTCTAATGACTACACAGTATGGTTTGAAAGTAAATCGGAGAAAGACGAAGGTAATGAGAAGTAGTAGAAATGAGAACAGCGAGAAACTTAACATCAGGACTGATGGTCACGAAGTCAATGAAGTTAAGGAATGCTGCTACCTAGGCAGTAAAATAACCAATGACGGACGGAGCAAGGAGGACATCAAAAGCAGACTCGCTATGGCAAAAAGGCATTTCTGGCCAAGAGAAGTCTACTAATATCAAATACCGGCCTTAATTTGAGAAAGAAATTTCTGAGGATGTACGTCTGGAGTACAGCATTGTATGGTAGTGAAACATGGACTGTGGGAAAACCGGAACAGAAGAGAATCGAAGCACTTGAGATGTGGTGCTATAGGCGAATGTTGAAAATTAGGTGGACTGATAAGGTAAGGAATGAGGAGGTTCTACGCAGATTCGGAGAGGAAAGGAATATGTGGAAAACACTGATAAGGAGAAGGGACAGAATGATAGGACAACTGCTAAGACATGAGGGAATGACTTTCACGGTACTAGAGGGAGCTGTAGAGGGCAAAAACTGTTGAGGAAGACAGAGATTGGAATACGTCAAGCAAATAATTGAGGACGTAGGTTGCAAGTGCTACTCTGAGATGAAGAGGTTAGCACAGGAAAGGAATTCGTCGAGGGCCGCATCAAACCAGTCAGTAGACTGATGACAAAAAAAAAAAACGACCCGTGGCCCTACCCTTCATTTGATCCCTGCGAAAACCTACATTTCAGCAGAATAATGCACGACCGCATGTTGCAGGTCCTGTACGGGACTCTCTGGATACAGAAAATGTTCGACTGCTGCCCTGGCCAGCACATTCTCCAGATCTCTCACCAATTGAAAACGTCTGCTCAATGTTGGCCGAGCAACTGGCTTGTCACAATACGCCAGTTACTACTCTTGATGAACTGTGGTATCGTGTTGAAGCTACATCGGCAGCTGTACCTGCACACGCCATCCAAGCTCTGTTTGACTCAATGCCCAGCCGTGTCGAGGCCGTTATTACGGCCAGAGGTGGCTGTTCTGGGTACTGATTTCTCAGGATCTATGCACCCAAATTGCGTGAAAATGTAATCAGATGTCACTTCTGTTATAATATATTTGTCCAATGAAGACCCGTTTATCATCTGCATTTCTTCTTGGTGTAGCAATTTTAATGTCCAGTAATATATATATATATATATATATATATATATATATATATATACACTTCTGGAAATGGAAAAAAGAACACATTGACACCGGTGTGTCAGACCCACCATACTTGCTCCGGACACTGCGAGAGGGCTGTACAAGCAATGATCACACGCACGGCACAGCGGACACACCAGGAACCGCGGTGTTGGCCGTCGAATGGCGCTAGCTGCGCAGCATTTGTGCACCGCCGCCGTCAGTGTCAGCCAGTTTGCCGTGGCATACGGAGCTCCATCGCAGTCTTTAACACTGGTAGCATGCCGCGACAGCGTGGACGTGAACCGTATGTGCAGTTGGCGGACTTTGAGCGAGGGCGTATAGTGGGCATGCGGGAGGCCGGGTGGACGTACCGCCGAATTGCTCAACACGTGGGGCGTGAGGTCTCCACAGTACATCGATGTTGTCGCCAGTGGTCGGCGGAAGGTGCACGTGCCCGTCGACCTGGGACCGGACCGCAGCGACGCACGGATGCACGCCAAGACCGTAGGATCCTACGCAGTGCCGTAGGGGACCGCACCGCCACTTCCCAGCATATTAGGGACACTGTTGCTCCTGGGGTATCGGCGAGGACCATTCGCAACCGTCTCCATGAAGCTGGGCTACGGTCCCGCACACCGTTAGGCCGTCTTCCGCTCACGCCCCAACATCGTGCAGCCCGCCTCCAGTGGTGTCGCGACAGGCGTGAATGGAGGGACGAATGGAGATTTGTCGTCTTCAGCGATGAGAGTCGCTTCTGCCTTGCTGCAAATGATGGTCGTATGCGTGTTTGGCGCCGTGCAGGTGAGCGCCACAATCAGGACTGCATACGACCGAGGCACCCAGGGCCAACACCCGGCATCATGGTGTGGGGAGCGATCTCCTACACTGGCCGTACACCACTGGTGATCGTCGAGGGGACACTGAATAGTGCACGGTACATCCAAACCGTCATCGAACCCATCGTTCTACCATTCCTAGACCGGCAAGGGAACTTGCTGTTCCAACAGGACAATGCACGTCCGCATGTATCCCGTGCCACCCAACGTGCTCTAGAAGGTGTAAGTCAACTACCCTGGCCAGCAAGATCTCCGGATCTGTCCCCCATTGAGCATGTTTGGGACTGGATGAAGCATCGTCTCACGCGGTCTGCACGTCCAGCACGAACGCTGGTTCAACTGAGGCGCCAGGTGGAAATGGCATGGCAAGCCGTTCCACAGGACTACATCCAGCATCTCTACGATCGTCTCCATGGGAGAATAGCAGCCTGCATTGCTGCGAAAGGTGGATATACACTGTACTAGTGCCGACATTGTGCATGCTCTGTTGCCTGTGTCTATGTGCCTGTGGTTCTGTCAGTGTGATCATGTGATGTATCTGACCCCAGGAATGTGTCAATAAAGTTTCCCCTTCCTGGGACAATGAATTCACGGTGTTCTTATTTTAATTTCCAGGAGTATATATATATATATATATATATATATATATATATATATATATATATATATATATACCCTATCCGAGCCTCAGGTACAGTCCATCAGATATGGTGCACAGCTGCGAATAAGGGGAAACCCAAATAAGCAGTCCCGGACCGAGGCGGCAGCATCACGAGGGTGTGGGAGTGTGACTTTTGGCAAGGGTCACACTCATTCAAAAACCACAGAACCCGAAGACGTTGCTGTGTCATGGCGAGTAAGTGCCGCCATTACAATAAGCACCGTCAACACCCAAATCCAGGACGCGTCTGAAGTGGGAACCATCGGCATCCTGGTCAGCGTCTGTTCACACAATGTGCGGCTGGTCATAATGCTCCAGGAACTAACAATCCCTGGTTCTAAACACCCAGTGGAAACACTGGACCAACTTGATTACAGGCAAGTATGACTCGTGCAAGTAATAACAACATTACCCCAGGTGGTAACCAATCCACCCATCAACAGATGGCAACCAGGAATTCGGATTCTGGGGAACCTGGACTTACACGATTACATCAGAGAAAGTCGGAGCTCTCTGGCAAACTTCCACTTAAAACACCTACATACATTGGAACCTTCAACATAAATACATTAATCCAACCAGGAAAACTTCTAAACCTTACAACAGAACTTGAAGAGCAAAAGATAGTAATACTAGCTTTACAGGAGACACGTTTTACAGATGAAGAAACATCAGATTATGGCAACTATCGCATCTTTAATAGCAAGACGGATAAACGAATCGGAAGAGGAGCCCCCCATCTAAGGGATGGCGTTTATCATACACAAGAGCGTGCTCAGCTCCATCAAGGAAGTTACTCCCGTAAATAATAGGATAATGACGATGCGCTTACAATGTGCCAACAAAACATACACAATGGTTAATGTTCATGCTCCCACAAACGGAGACAACAAGAAAAACCCCATAGAAACAGAAAAGTTCTGGGAAAATTTGGAGAATATAATGGCCAGGATTCCAAAAGATGATACAAAATTTCTACTCGGCGATTTTAATGCCCAAATGGGTAGAGAGAAAATCCACCAAAAAACCGTAGGCAAATATCCTGCACATAAATTTACCAATAAAAATGGTACAAGGCTCGTCGAACTATGTAAGCAGAATAACCTGAAGATAATGTCAACATCTCTAAGAAAATGTCCAAGAAAACAAAAGACATGGAGATCTCCTATACAACAAATTGGCGAGTTTCAAGTAGATCATGTGGCGATTTCATACCCAGTACAAAAAGAAATTTACGACAAGTACGCAGAGGAGCAAACATTGATTCAGACCATTACCTAACTAGAATTAAAATCAAGTTTACAGCACGAAGAAGTCATCAGAAGAAAACAGAAATACAGAAATATGACACCAAGAAGATTAAAGAATCTAAAGTAAAAGAAGAATGGGAGAAGGAAAAGGCAAACACATGGGAAGAATTTCATTCTAAAATCACGCGAATAGCTAAGGAAACTATTCCCTTGAAAAAGATATTCAAACACCCTTGGTGGGATTCGGACTGTGAAAATGCATTGGAAAGGAGAAAAAAAGGCATTTCGAGAATATAACATTAAAAAATCACAAGAAAGTCTACATTTATTTAACGAGGTTAGAAAACAGGTTTCAAAATCTATTAGGCAAGCAAAAAGGAAGTACACAAAGGCACAACTGGATGCCATAGAAGAAAATTTCCAAAACTGTAATACAAGAGACTTCTACAGAACTTTCGTAGATAAAATACGAGGATATATCCCTCAAAATTTATGTTTCAGAAAACCAGATGGTAAATTAGCCCTAACAAACCAGGAAAACTGTCAAGTATTGGCTCAATATTTTTCTAACCTACTAAATTGCGCAGAACCTAGTTTAAGGTTTCCCAAAGAAATCTGTGCCAACGCTCAACCGGATTCATTACCACCAACACAGGAAGAAATCAAATGTCACATTAAAAATTTAAAAAATAATAGAACATCTGGCGAAGATGGCATTGTTGCAGAGCTATTAAAAAACCTAGGACCAAAGACGTTGCAAGAGCTCACAAAAATAATAACAAAAATATGGGAAACAGAAAAATTACCAGAGGAATGGAAATGTGCCCTTATTCACCCGTTACATAAAAAGGAGACAGAACAAATGTCAATAACTACAGGGGAATCTCACTTTTACAAGTCACCTACAAAATTCTCTCAACATGCCTGCTGAAAAGAACACAAGAGCAGCTGGAATGCCAAATTGGTGATTATCAAGCAGGCTTCCGCCCCGGTCGCTCATGCATAGAACAAATATTTAATTTAAAGACAATATTAAAACACAAAGCAATTAGAAATGCCCCCATAATTTGTACATTTGTAGATTTTAAGAAAGCCTATGACTCAATTGACCGGCAATCTTTGTTTAACATTTTAGAGGAACTTGGACTTGACTCCAAAACACTAAGGCTTATCAAAGAATCACTGACAGACACTGTATCTAAAGTTAAATTCAGGGGAGAAATCTCTGAACCTTTTCTCATAAAAACTGGAGTACGTCAAGGTGACAGGCTATCTCCACTTTTGTTTAATATAGTCCTGGATAAAGTCATTAAGGAATGGGAAAAAGAATTAAAAAATCAATCTTACTGGAAACCAATCCATCTTGGTAGAACCAAAGACAACGTGGAGATATCTTGTTTAGCATTCGCGGACGATTTGGCCATACTTGCAGATGATGAAGAAATCGCCACCAAACAAATAGAGATCCTTAAGAAATGCGCGGATAAAGTAGGTTTACAAATTTCGTTTCAAAAGACAGAATTTTTCTGTACAAAATTCCATATACACAGTTTGAACACAAAATATGGAAGAATAAATAGAGTAAAACATTTTAAATACCTAGGTGAAATTTTGGAGCCAACCGGAGGAGAGAAAGTTGCACAGAAGATCAGACAACAGAAAATGAAGAGAGCATATGGTATGACACATGAAATATACAATAAAAAATGCATCTCCTCGAACACAAAAATCAGACACTACTGCGCAGTAATTAAGCCAGCAGCATTATATGCTAGTGAAACGCTCACACTCCACACAAAATGTGATTTAGAAAAAATACTAAAAGAAGAACGAAAAATTATGAGAAAGATTTTAGGTCGAAAATTAACAGAAGAAGGATACCGGATACAATCAAGAAGAACCACAGAAACTATATCAAACCTGGCAGCAGACATAAGAAGGCGAAGATTAAAATTTTATGGACATGTCACTAGACTTCCCCCCACACGACTCACCAACAGAATTCTCACTTACATAGAAAAAGTCAAATCAACAACACCATGGATTAGCCAAGTAAAATTAGATTTACAAAAAGCAAATATTGAACTTAAAGATGTCAAAGATAGAAAAACTTTTAGAAATAAGGTGGAAAAGTGGAATGTATTGTCGGAGAAGGAAGCACTAATGAGACCAGGAACAAAATGGACAGAAGAAAGAAAAAGAAAACATGGAGAACGAATGAAAGAAGTATGGAAGAAACGACGTCAGAAAGCTTTGCGTGATCCTTCTGGGTCCATTCGCGATAAGTGTATATATATATATATATATATATATATATATATATATATATATATATATATATATATATATATGATTATTTCCGAATCTTATAGTGACGTTAGAAACTAGAATTGCATGAGTTCTCTTGATGTTACACGTCATTGTATTCTTTGTGGTAGCGCAGGCAGATATCGCCCACTGCCAGTGTGCATACAGGACTGAATTGGCCACGAAAGTTTTCCCGGTGTATTCAGTATGGTCCACTTGTAGGCAGAATTGTAGCAGTTTCGTGGCCTTGCGCCTCTCCTGCCCTGGTGGAAGAATACTCCAGTCTAACCTTACTAATGAGACTGGCACGATTGGATTGGTATGTCTCCTACTCGGGGTTTTTCCCGTGTCTTCCAGCCATGTTACGCACTCACCGATAATAATGAAACAGTTCATAACGTGCTACAAGTTTTTTATTTCGCCTGGATATTCTGTGTGATAGATTGACGCCACTCATGCACAAGCGACTTTTGTGAAAGCATGATTCTGATTGTTCCAGACAGAGAAAGGAGGGAGGGGATGAATCTTATATGGAACGCTAACCACACATTTCTACCAACGTGGTGGGGCCTGTTTGTCGTTATTAATGTGCGTGGGAGGCCTAACTCTCAATGCTTGATACAGCGGTAGTGCCTTTTGGGAGGGCAACCGGGTCGGAAACAATTACACCTAGAATGATGTCTCTTTCTCTGCCATTTCTAGTGCAGTGTGTTTGCAGCTTTACTCCAAGCGTCGGTGTTCGAGCTGTGGGCCACTCTGCTACCGAGTTATTGCCATGTTGCCATAAATTTATTCTGACATCGTTACTTCGAACAATGCACTCATTGTAACATATAAACCATGACGTCACGCAATCTAGGGGTGAAGTGGTAACTTAACAGGTATTTACAAATAGCAGTGCTGTGTTACCTACAACTACACTACCTTAGGTCAGAGACTGATAAATCTGCAGTGCTTAAAGAATTTCCTATGACGTCATTAATTTTGAGCAATATGTCGTGCTACCATTATCTCTACCAATAGTTGAATATTTGAACGTGCTCGTTTCTGACACATAATATGACGTCGTTCACACACACACACACACACACACACACACACACACACACAAACACAGAGTGAAGTAGTAGTGGCTTAGCTGTGTGTGTGTGTGTGTGTGTGTGTGTGTGTGTGTGTGTGTGTGTGTGTGTGTGTGTGTCTGTATGCTCCACATCTCCTCCTAAACCACTGCAGCGATTTCAACCAAACTTCATACATATATGCCTTACTGTCAGGCAACAATTTCTTACCGCATCTCAGGAAATAGTACATCATAAACGCTAAGATACGTGAAAAACTGCCGCATCATACATGAAGTATAAATTTATTACTTATTTGCTTCTAACTCCCTTTGCAATTTATTTCGCAGGCAGTATCCACTTATGCCACTGGATGTACCGACATAAATGTACCTTTGTACGACGCATAGCTAAAGAGACATGACGTCATAAAAGCTGAGATATGTGAAAAAATGGACTTTAATGCCTTAAATTTTAATACTTGTATTCATTACTACTAACACACCTACTAAATTCGAGTGAACTAAACGAAGTTCCTGACACCTCGCAGCAGTTTCGACAGCTTTCAAATGTGAAAAGAAAGGAGCAGGAAGCGGAGACAATCGCCGCCCATAGAACCATGAAGAGGCATTCTTATGGAGACTTTTACAAAATAGAGATGTCGGCGTGCTAAGAATCTGCGTCCAGCATACGCTAACTGCCCGGGATATTACACTACACACAAAGTTAATTTTCTGTTCTTGTGTTTAAAGAAACTTGACAAAATGAATACCGGCGCAATGCCGGGTTTGTGAGCTAGTGATGAATAAATTCGGTACTTAAGCACATGTCGCTGCACTTTGATTTGCGGAGGAAATCAACATGTCGATGGGACTTCGCAAGACGACCTTCCCGCGACATCGAGAGCAGTGCGACGGAGCTCATGTACCTAGATAAAATACGTAAAAGTTTGGGAAAAGTAGGAAAAACTAAAAACATGGAAAAATATGTAAATTTGTGAAATATATGGGAAACATGAAAAATATGGAAATATACACCTACAGCTATAAAAGGATTCTGCACCCCCTCCCCCCCCCCCCAAATAGCTACCACAGTTTTGCTTATTAGTATTACAAAAGGAAATACTTGAAGAAATACTGTAACTGCCTTTTGACGTAGTCTTTTAAAAACAAGAGTCTAATCAACTGCTTCTAATATTAGTTCACGAAATTCCGATCGTCCCTGCTCCACCGAATGTAAAGCTGTGCTGAGTTTTCGTAAGCTATTAAAACCTCATAGCAAACATTTTAGGTATCGGTACTGTAAAATGATACGATATTACAGTTCTCCACGAACTAATCTGGTACTATTTATGCAAATGGTAACCCAGAAATATGTATGCCAGGGCTAGCAGTAATACAGTAAAACATAGGTAAAAGACGATGTGGCTCCTTTGAAATGGACACGATCGATTTCCTTCCACATCCTAGTTTATTCCAAGATCGTGTTCCTTTCACATGCCATTTTCGTCGATGGTATGTTGACGTTAACCTTCTGATCATTTAGTAGTTCTGACAATAAGCGTTTAATTTATTGCATGCAACATTATGAGCTTTATGGACGTAAGTTAGGCTGTAAATGTATGGTATGCCTATAAAGTATATTCGTAGACCTAGGAAAAAAAATTATAAAATTCAGTTTCCGTCTAAGTTACTTTCTACACTTCCTGAAACAATTACGAAGTTTCTTGCTGCTGTAATACATATAGTATGAATATCTGAAACTTAACTTCTCATCAAAAAAATTTGGAAATTACTCGTATGTTAGCCAATAAAAAAATTGATGAGAATTAGCATTTAATTGTTAAGCTCGATAAAAAAAAGACTGCGTGGAATTTTACTGCCCAAGCCATCAATCCACATAACAGCGTTAACCTACAGGATGTGCCGTGTTGATGCTTCTAACAGGTTCCCTGGCATATACCGTTAACGTGGAAGCTGCAATAAAAGCGAACGGCGCAGGCAATGTGTCTCGTGGTCGCTAACTGTCACACTTCGTTTCACGCTGCGTCGCAGTTAACCCGCAACCAATGGCGGTGTTTGCGGTCGATATAGATGTAATTGCATTGAACTTCGTGTTTGGATACAATAAAGGCTTTAAGTCTTGCCGGGGTACCATTTTCACAGCGTAATGCAAGTTAAAAAAAGAACTGCTCATTAGTAACGTAGCAACATCCGAATGAGATGGATATGTAACTTTTCGATAGCATTCAGATTATGAAAACATGGATGGTGATACTTCTGTTTTCTAGAACGTCGCACGTCCGGATAAAAGCTATCATTTGCAACGATGACCTAACCACCAGCAGATTGTCAAACATTCGAAATTAGATCAGTTCCCACCGTCAAAAAAAATAATTCCCCGAAAGCAACTCAGAGGTACATTGTTACCTGGATTTGAAAGTAAAGTTCTCATTTTTGCTGTACAAATACAATAAGAGATTCGCCACTAACTATGTAGAACAAGAGAACATTTTGTCTTTCACGATCAGTTTGCTTTACCGACGCGAATCTGGATAGCTCAGTAGGTATAGCAGTAGTCCGCGAAACACAAAAGCTTCATATTACACTTCTAGTCCGAATCAGACTACTACCAGGAAATAACGAATTTGTGAACACTCCGCTGCACAGTGAAAATTTATTCTAGAATTCGGCAGAGGTGCTGAAGACCAGCTTCTATCCCCATAAGCCGTTACGTCCCTAGTATCTGATGTAGTCTTCGACAAGTTCTATACATAATTTGGAAGTGAGCAAGTTCACTGTTAACGGAAAACTCCCGCAGCTCCATTGAGATGAGAAATGTTCCCATTCATAGTGAAATCCCCAAAATCACACCCATCTACATTAGAAGAAGGTAAAACTGATCTACGAAGTACCATGGTTGGAAGACCTGAACTGAACGATATTTGCACGGAACCTGGGGCTTTTGCCGCCCTAACCGGCTTTTCACACGTACAGGCATACTAAGAAGTCTAGCAGTACCGCACAGTAACTCTTGTGAGCTGGCTCTCCCTCATATCACAGCATTGAGCAGCCGCTTATTGCTTCAGGGCTTCTCGTTAACGCCTTTCGTGACAAACTTATTTTTAAGATTGTTGCAGTAAAGAGAACTGACAATGAAATTAAACATAATGAGAACTGATAATGAATCTCAACATTTCTTTTGATATTTTGATGATGCAAAGAACGGGGTGCAGCTAGGTAAGAAACATGGTACTTCTTACCACCGTGCGACTGCCGTTTAAGGACGAAATTAAAACACACAAATATTTCGTTACCATTTTTTTTAAACGTTAGCCACAAAGCACAGACTGTTAATGAATATTACTTATTTTGCGTTTCCTTAAAGTCTCCATATCTGGTACTACTTTTCAAGTAATAATATGGTTCAAATGGCTCTGAGCACTATGGGACTCAACTGCTGAGGTCATTAGTCCCCTACAACTTAGAACTAGTTAAACCTAACTAACCTAAGGACATCACAAACATCCATGCCCGAGGCAGGATTCGAACCTGCGACCGTAGCGGTCTTGCGGTTTCAGACTGCAGCGCCTTTAACCGCACGGCCACTTCGGCCGGCCTAGTAATAATAATTCGAAGGTATTTTCATAAGTTAAATTCTGCCAGTGAGCTTGTGTGGGCGGATTTCGTTCCTTTCCTTGCGTAAAAAAGCAGTGTGTACATGTAACTCTAGACATCGACGTAATCGTACCTGCATATTTGTGGTCGTGAGAATCTACGTTGGTGAAACCGAAGTCTACGACACTAATTTCCCTATCCATCTAATCGTGCTAAAGTCACACTATAGGTGTGTGAGTTCTAACGGTAGCCGAGTTCTGCACTCTCAACATAACCCGAATATCAGTGAAACTGCGCAACTCATTGTAAGTTGAAAAGCAGTATGGTGAACTGCAAATTCATTCGTTGAGTATTCCTCCTGAATACAGTAATGTACATTTTTATAGTGATAATATTTTGAAAATTTATGAAGTTTATTTCTTTGTTTCCCTATTATGAATACTTTCTTCAGTCATATCGGTTTATCAAATTGCTTGGAAACTTTTGTTTCATTATTGCACATCGACTCCTCTCTCTCTACCTTCATAATGGCCATAATCTTTCGCATGGAGTATATTGTAATGTTATTGTAAAACCAATTTTTTCGTTTTGTTGAAGCATATTAATAGAATATTTTTCTACTATACTACTTTGCATCCCTTTAAAAGCAGCTACTCTCCAATTTTAGGGAATACTGCATCCTAACAAGTCAATTCTTTTAAAGAGAATTAAAGGCCGCTTCACATCTTTGGAACGTATACACTTAACTCCCAAAACAATTTCGCTGTATTTGAATTGCAAGTACGTGTAAGAAATGTATGAAATATGGATTGCGCTAGGGTCTGTGTTACGCTGAAAAGTGCCTACGATAATTTTTGATTTCTATCACCACCAAACAGAACCAACCTTACTCCGGACTTAACGTAAACCCAAATATATTGTAAGATTTCCAGAAAAACTGATGCGGAACAAGTGGCAGCCAGTCGTTGGAAATCAATTCAAAAAATGGTTCAAATGGCTCTGAGCACTATGGGACTCAACAGCGGAGGTCATCAGTCCCCTATAACTTAGAACTACTTAAACTTAGCTAACCTAAGGACATCACACACATCCATGCCCGAGGCAGGATTCGAACCTGGGATCGTAGCGGTCGCGCGGTTCCAGACTGAAGCGCCTAGAACCGCTCGGCCACTGTGGCCGGCGGAAATCAATTACTTTGCCTTTTACTGTGTAAATATAAGTTTAGGGAATACTCTGAAGTCCTGTTCATAACAATCAAGAACTTCCAAAGGAATAAGCATTTGCTTACAAACAGATACCCCTACTACGGCACCTCCTCAAGAAGACAGTGAGTAGATTTTTATTCAGAAAATTGAAGAAAAAGGCTATCCTGATCTGGAAATTACAAGAAGAAGCCTCTTAAAAGCATGAAGGGAACCCGTATGGCGCCGGAGAATTTTAATGGTTATATTTTGTAGTAACATTCATTTTTGATAAAACGTTAAAACCCATCTTACCATAAGTTTGATCTTAATTTTTTTATAAATATTAACCAGTCTTAATTAAATTTTTGCAGACAGTAGTCTTTATGTGTTTGCAAACGTATATGCATCAGTATTATGAAAAAAGTAACTTGTAAAATCTGACGTGTCAAAATTGCGATTGGAGTACCATGAGTTTATTTTCAAGAATATTATTGATATCAAATTAAATATTCAAAACTCGGAAACCAATGAAGTCATGGGATTTATAACTTCTGTACGGCTACATATTCACACAGTAGACACGATTTTAAAATTTGGCTGTTATCGGAAAAGTAGAAGAGCAGTTAAATTTTAGGGTAGAGTCTTCTCTTAAGCAGTGCACCGTTGGTACTGTATGTTCGAATCTAAGAGTAGAAATACAGAAACACAAACACCGCCGGAGCAGGCCTTAAAGGCCCATGGTACCGACATGCTGCCGTGTCATCGACAGCCGTTAGGCATCATCAAATGCGGATTGCGGAGCGGCATGTGGTCAGCACACCGCACTCCTCTCCTATGTCAGTTTTCGTGACCTACGCCGCTACTTCTCAGTCAAGTACCTCCTCAATTGGCCTGTCAAGGTCAAAGTGCACACCGCTTGCCAACAGCACTCGGCAAACCTGGACGGTGAGCCATCCAACACCAGGCCAAGTCAGATAGCTCTTAACTTCGGTGATCTGATGTGAACCGGCGTTACTACTGCGGCAAGGCCGTTAGCATCTAAGACTGCGCCGGACCTAATTGTGGTCTTTCCTCTGAAGGCAGTGCATTGTTTTCACTTTCTCTGCGCTACTAGTTGGCTGCGCTCCTGTACGTAACGTCGTCTGAGGTTCCTTCTCGCAGCAAGTGCTCATTGCGAAGGCGGCGATCGACAGTAAGTGCTTTTCCTCGTCTAACCGCATCGGCCGGCCGGAGTGGCCGTGCGGTTCTGGGCGCTACAGGCTGGAGCCGAGCGACCGCTACGGTCGCAGGTTCGAATCCTGCCTCGGGCATGGATGTGTGTGATGTCCTTAGGTTATTTAGGTTTAAGTAGTTCTAAGTCTAGGGGACTGATGACCTCAGATGTTAAGTCCCATAGTGCTCAGAGCCATTTCAGCCATTTTTAACCGCATCGTCCACAGACCTGCTGTAGTCTACGACTAGGAATTAGTTTTAACATGCACTGAAAGATTGCAAAACTGCGACCAGTCACTTTTTATAATAATTTATTTTGTCTTTACCAGTTTCATGCTGGTTTGTTCATCTTCTAACCGAGGAGGAAAGTATGACTTTAATTCCATGTTATTTGCAGCGTTTCCTCTGCGAAGATTTTGTATTCGATGTCCGCCCATACAGATTTTGATTCTAAGAGCATCTCAAGGCAAATGCTGCTATTATTCACGAGAAAAGGTTTCACCTTTGCGATAGTATAATCAGTCTTCATTAGGAAATATTTTACAAATTTCAAGAGACCTTTAGCCGACTTGCGTCGTTTCCAGGGAACGCACGAGGAGGTAATCTCTTTTCGTCTCTCTTGAAACTGGTTTACAAAATTTAAAAATATTACATTCAACTAATTTTCCATATTTGTTAATTTTTCAATGTTTCTGATGTTTTATTCTTTACTATAATTTGCCGGCCGCGGTGGTCTCGCGGTTCTAGGCGCGCAGTCCGGAACCGTGCGACTGCTACGGTCGCAGGTTCGAATCCTGCCTCGGGCATGGATGTGTGTGATGTCCATAGGTTAGTTAGGTTTAAGTAGTTCTAAGTTCTAGGGGACTGATGACCACAGCAGTTGAGTCCCATAGTGCTCAGAGCCATTTGAACCATTTTTTCTTCACTATAATTTCTGTGCATAGGACAGACATGTCAGATATGATTTTAAGTTCCCATCAGTTAGGAGTTTCTGTAAGGTCTTTCCAGTCTTTTCGTCATTCTTCATCGCTGACTTTTTTCATCTTTTCCCATCAAAGTTTAAAATTCGTCAGACAAACTATTGGCCGTGGTACTCCGCATCTTCACGAAGATCTTTCGCTAATGAGTAAACATTCGGATGAACTTTTGATAATTAACGTATTTATTCTTCGGTTCCACCTCTCTGTGGCGTTATTAGTGAGATGGTGCATTCCATTATAATTCCTCGCCTCTCGCAGTGAAGTCCAACATCAGGGACACAGGATTCCTTCCAGCCACGTTAGTTTTAATAGCTTTAGAAAAAAAAAACGTTAGTATGTTTCTCCTTTTTTTTGATAACAATGTGAAAACTACTGAAATGCTATTTTCTTCCTCTCAAGAACTACTAATGTCGGCGTGGAGTTAAATGACTGTCCAAACAGCTTCCCAGAACACTTGAACGTTCCATCCACAAAGAATGATTCGCAGGTTGATAACCATGCTTTCCCATTTTCGCTGGAAGACACCATTATTCTGTCATTCGTTCCCCTGTTATCATCTGCTCAGCAATATCTGAGAATATCTCTGCAGTCAGCATCAAAAATTCGGTGATGAGGACAGAGACGTGGAGAACAAATGAAAAAAAAAATTCAGAGGCATCGTTCAATAAGCCGTAGCAACAAAAAATTCCGTGTTGAGGACGAAGATGTGGATAAGAAATGAAAAAAATTCAGAGGCATCGTTCAATATGCCGTAGAAAAGTATGTTGCGAGTAAGGTTTTAAGGGATGGGAAACATCCACCATGCTTTAATAGTCGTGTTAGAAAAGCGCTACGTGAATGAAGAGAACTTCATTTCAGATTCGAGAGAAGTAAAAATGTAGCTGAATGAAGCGAAAATGAGAGTACGGAGACCAGTGACTGAAGCGTTCATTGATTTTGAAAGTAAGACGTTGTCAACCGTCGTGAGTAAAACCCCTAAGAGATTTTGGCCTTATGTAAAATCAGTAAGCGGGTCAAAATCATCTATTCATTCTCTCAGCGACCACACTGGCACTGAAAGGGAAGATAACAGAGAAAATGCCGAATTATTGAATTCGGTCTTCCGAAGTTGTTTCACCGCGGAATATAGAAACACTGTCCCTCCTTTCAATCGTCGTGCGAACGTCGAAATGTCAGATATTGAGATAACCGATCGCTGAATTGAAAATCAGCTACTATCGCTTAAGTAGTAGAAAGGCTTCAGGACCATGTGCGATACCTATATGATTCTGCGAAAGACCCTGCTCCCCTTCTAGCAGTAATTTATCGTAGATCGCTTGAGCGACGAAAGGAACCTAAAGACTGGAAAAAAGCGTAGGTCGGTCCTGTTTATAACAAAGGCCGTGGTACAGATCCACACAATTATAGACCTATATCGTTGACGTCAATCTGTTGTAGAATTATGGGACATATTTTATGCTCAAGAATTAAGACTTTTTTGGAAAATGCAGTGGACAACGGCGCTCTGGTTGATGCCGTGTTCCTTGATTTCAGTAAGGCATTTGACACTGTCCCGTATTGCCGTTTAATGAAAAAAATACGAGGTTACAGGGTATCGAAGCAGACCTGCGATTAGATTCTTGCTGGTAGAACTCAGCACGTCGCTCTTAGCGGAACTAAACCGAAAGATGTAAAGGTTCAAATGGTTCAAATGGCTCTGAGCACTATGGGACTCAACTTCTGAGGTCATTAGTCCCCTAGAACTTAGAACTAATTAAACCTAACTAACCTAAGGACATCACACACATCCAAAGATGTAAAGGTGCTATCCGGAGTACCAAAGGGAAGTGTTCCGATCACAATATATATAAATGATCTAGTAGAAAGCGTCGGACGCTCTTTAAGGCTATTCGCAAGTGATGCAGTTGTTTATACCAAAGTAGCAACGCCTGACGAGAGTAAGAATTTACAGAACGACCTGCAGAGAATGAATGTACGGCACAAACTCTGGCAATTGACCTTGAACTTAAATAAACATCTTGCGCATACCTTGGAAAAAAAATCCACTACTGTACAGCTACACTATCGATAATTAACAGCTGGAGACAGAGTCTGCCGTAAAATATCTAGGCGTAACTATCCAGAGCGACCTCGGGTCGAATAAGCATATAAAACAGATAGTGGGAAAAGCGGACACCAGACTCAGATTCATCGGAAGAATCTTATGGAAATGTAACTCATCCACGAAAAAAGTGGCGTATAAGGCGCTTGTTCGCCCGGTTCTTGAGTATTGTTCATCCATCTGGGATCCGTATCAGGTAGGACTGATAGAGGAGGTCCAACAAACAGCAGCGTGTTTCGTTACGGGATCGTTTAGCTGGGAGAGATCGTTACGGAGATTCTAAGCAAACTCCACTAACAGACGTTACAAGAGAGGCGTTGTGCATCACGTAGAGATTTACTATTGAAATCTCGGGACAGCAGTTTTCAAGAGGAGCCAGACAAAATATCACTTTCCCGCACATACGTCTCGCGTATTGACCACGAACAGAAAATTCGAGCGATTAGAGCCAATAGAAAGGCTTACGGACAATCATTCTTCCCACGCACTTTCGGGAGTGGTACAGGGTTGGAGAGATCAGATAGTGGTACCGAAAGAACCTTCTGCCACACACACCATTAGGTGGTTTGCGAAGTATGATGTAGATGTAAAGCAGTATAACGATTACATCGCACCTCTGTGTGGTGGTAACGATATTACAAAGCCTTAGGGTCAATTCAAGAACTGCCTTACTTTTTCAACGTAGACTGATGAAACTGTAGCATCTGTTTCTTTCGCCCACTTTGCGCTGAAAAAATGTTTTCGTAAGTCATTTTCTGCTTTATCTGGAACACATATATGGCTTCCTTCATCGAAAATTGTGTTATGTTTTGTAGGTAGTCTTCCTTTCCACTTATTCACTGTAACGTTTACACAGCACCAATAAGTTACTTGTCTGTTTTGAAGTCCACTATGCTCTTACATCCGTTGTAAATTAGTAAAGGCTTATCTGTGGTAGTCTCGGCGATCTCCGTTATCTCACCATTAAAAACCGAACACCACTTGGCAGTCTGAGGTCAACTGCAGTATTCAATTCTTGCAGAAAGCCATGTATACTACGAACTGGTGCGGAGACAGGGAACCTCGTGCAAGAAATGGGCTTTGGCCTTCCAGCGAATACGTCGCAAGTAGCGGTGGACAGGGCGTTGTATCCTCTGTATCATTTTGTCCTGTTCTTATAGTGTCCAGAGGCCTGTAGAATTTTCAACATATTCCCTCTCCATACAAGAATCACTCAGTTCAAATGCCACAAACTCAAAAGTACTATTCCACACTCAAGCGCCAAAGGAACTGGTATAGGCATGCGTATTCAAGTACAGAGATACGTAAAAAGGCAGAATACGGTGTTGCGGTCGGCAACGCCAATATAAGACAACAAGTGTCTCGTGTAGTTGTTAGATCGGTTACTGCTGCTACAACGGCAGGTTATCAAGATTTAAGTGAATTTGAACGTGGTGTTATTGCAGCGCACGAGCCATGGGACACAGCATATCCGAGATAGCGATGAAGTGGGAATTTCGCCGTACGATCGTTTCACAAGTGTACCGTGAGTATCAAGAATCAGGTAAAACATCAGATCTTCGACATCGCTGCAGCAGGAAAAGGATGCTGCAAGAGCGGGACCAACGACGGCTGAAGAGAATCATTTAAAGTGACAAAAGTGCAACCCTTCCGCATGTTGCTGTTGATTTCAGTGCTCTGCCATCAACAAGTGTCGCCGTGTGTGAGCATGCGAACCATTCAACGAAACATCGATATGGGCTTTCAGAGTCTAAGGTCCGCTTCTGTACCCTTGATGACCGCACGACCCAAAGTCTTACGCCTCTCCTGGGACCGTCAACACCAACATTGGCCTGTTGATGACTGGAAACATATTGTATGGAATGTTGTATCGAGCGGATGGACGTGTAGTGGTATGGAGATAAGCTTGTGAAGTCAGCAGGGGACTGTTCAAGCTGGTGAAGGCTCTGTACATGTGTGGGGCGTGTGTATTTTGAGTGCTATGTGACCCCTGATATGTGGAAATACGATTCTGACGGGTGACACGTGCGTAGGCATCCTGTCCGATCACGTGCATCTATTCATGTCCTTTGTGCATTACGACGCAGTTGGGCATTTCCAGCAGGACAATGCGACACCCTACACGTCCAGAATGGCTGCAGAGTGGCTCCAGGAACACTCTTCTGAGTTTAATCACTTCTGATGGCCACCAACGTTATTGGGCACATTGGGCATATCTGGGATGCCTTGTAACGTCCTGTTTAAAAGAGATCCTGACCTCCTCGTACTCATACGGCTTTATGGACAGCCCTTCAGCATTCATTGGTGTCAATTCCCTCCAGCACTACTTCAGACATTAGTCGAGTCCATGCCACGTCGTGTTGCGGCTCTTCTGCGTGCTTGGGGGGGGGGGGGGGGGGCTACACGATATTAGGCAGGTGTACCAGTTTGTTTGGCTTTTTAGTGTATATTGCTAACATTTATGTGTAATATTGTGAAAAATAATAGATGAACCGGGTTGGTTCCGTGTTCCTAGCCTGTCGAAAAGCTTTTAGTTTAGTATCACATCGATAACATCAGTGGAAATTCGGTCTTATAGATTATCTAACCAGGTTGGATTTATCATGCATGAAGAGCCTTCTACAGCTACTGCACACCATCTAAGTGTAACAGGACCATTCCTGTTGATGAACTAATTTGTATGTACCACTCTGTAGTGGCACCTCTGTAGGTGGTGGTGGTGCGTATGTGATGATCCCGTAGGTGGTGGGTAACCATTGGAAACTCTATGGACAATTTAACAATATAATTTATTATATCTTCAGTTCTACATGAGGCAGGCACACTTCTCCTTTTGAGCTATGGACGGTGCAGCTGGCGTCGGCTATTTGAACTGCGCCAGGTGATGTGGTATCAGGACTCTGGCCCGGCGGCGAAGGCAAGACTATGGCCAGTTGCAACAGCGGCGCTTCCCGGCACAGCGATACGCCACTGATCTGCGTTCTGTGGTAATGGAGGCTGCTGTGTACAGGCCACGAACCTCGGACACGCGGTCGACGGCAGCCCCAGATCTACGGTATTTCCGAACCGGGGAAAAACTTGATAGTTGCGCCCCCCCCTCCCCCGTCACCCCCCACACAAGGGTGTTTGAGATAGGGCGCAAAAAATTAAAAAAACTGATTTTTCAAAAATATGTTCATTTTGTCTGGAACATATTTCTGATTCGCGCGGGGTAGCCGCGTGGTCTTAGGCATCCTGCACGGTTCACGCGGCTCCTCTCGTCGGAGGTTCGAGTTCTCCCTCAGGCATGGGTGTGTGTGTTGTCTGTAGCGTAAATTAGTTCACGTAAGATTAAGTAGCATGTAAGCTTAGGGACCGATGACCTCAGCAGTTTGGTCCCTTAAGATCTTACTACAAATTTCCAAAATTTTCCATCTTTCTAAGACAAGTTTGATATATAAAATATATATGTTAGTGAAATGTAAGAATTTAAGACATGTTATTTGGTCTTAAGTGTGCCAAAGTACAGTGCTACTCCTCTTCACACAGCATTCTTCTGTTGCACGTCACTTATTTCGCTTCAAACGTGTATATTTTGTATTGGAAGCCTTCAAATCTACGAGTATATTCACGACTGTTGAAATTAAAAAGTCCTGTGGTGCATCTTCTGTTCCCAGTTGGACAGACTCACATTGATAAAATCTCACAAATAATACTGAGTGGGTTGGTTCAAATGGCTCTGTGCACTATGGGACTTAACTTCTGAGGTCATCAGTCCAATAAAACTTAGAACTACTTACACCTAACTAACCTAAGGACATCACAGACATCTATGCCCGAGACAGGATTCGAACCTGCGACCGTAGCGATCGCGCGGTTCCAGACTGTAGCGCCTAGAACCGCTCACCCAACCCGGCCGGCTACTGAGTGGAAATATTTGTAATGGGGAGAACAGGAACTCGTCATAAATTTTGCGCTCTTTATTGCATATTAGCTAATAACTTTCTCTTTTGTGTAACATATGATTAAATATAAGAAACATAAAACCACTAAAGACAAGGGACAAGCAAGACGGTACACATTTCTTCAATTCCTAGGTCCCAGCATTTTTTTCTCTCTAATCTGGCTACAGCTTTACACGGCGTATCTATTTTTCTGCGAAAGAGTATATTACCGCATCAACATTAGTCAAACGTTTTGCTGCATGAAAAATCAAAATGTCGTTGTCTAACACTGGAAAAGCTGTTAATATGAATAGTGCCAAAGACTGGTATGATTTCCCGATTTGATTACGTCTATTTCGTCAGTGTCTGCCAGATAAAACGAAATACGTCTTTTTAATATTGCAGCAACTGTAACACGTGCCAAATAAGCGAGACTGTTTTGGCACATATGATCATTTTCATCTACCCCATTTACAGAAATAAAACGACAGAATGTAATTCAAGATGTTCCAATATCAAATATCTATTAGGCCTACTAGAAGCAAAAAGTTTGTTTCACATTTCATTCATACGCTCTAGTTTCTCAAACGTGGGATCGAAAAATACTAGTACGGAAGTTTTTTTTTACAGTTTACAATCCCATGTTCTTCCATACAATTTGTGTGATGTCCCCGCTCCTTCTCCTTTCTCGTTATTACAAAAAATATTGTTATCACTCATTCTTTAACTATTCCTGCCGTTGTCAAAACTTATTCTCCGGTTAACTCCACTAACCCTGCAGAATCACCAGTTTAGTTATCCCTTGTTTATTCTCCGGTTAGGCGTTATTACCCGTTCGTACAACGCGTTTTCCGCGCTATTTCGAGAACAGAGTTTAATCGGCTGATAACCGGGTCTTTACAACTGGCCTTCAGTAGTGTAGCGATGTGGCAAAAATTTCCTGTCAAAATGTAATTTTCTTGGTTACACTGAGGAGATAACATGTAATCTTTCTTACCTGTTATTCGGGTTAGTCTTTTATTTCTAATCTAGTAATCTGAATCTATCGGTTTCGCTAATAATCATAACAACTCTGACCATTCCCACGCCCAATCAACCACAAAATCAAACAGCGATTGGCATTCACCCGTTCGGGTGTTTTCGGCTCAGTCCTGTCCCCTTTCGTCTGCGGGAAAGTTCTTTATTTCTAGATGCGACGGGGATTCCCCTGGCAAATACATCATGTACATTATGTACTTATTCAAAAATCAACTTACGATTCCTTCAGAAATCAACTTAGAATGTGTTAAAAACATGTTCAAAAACCAACAGGGATGCGTCTCAAACTCATATGAATAATCGATAGACCGACGTGTTCGGATGCTAGGCGCTGTGTGAAACAAGTTGTTTTTTCCTCAAGAATATGATACCCCGGCTTGTCCCCACACCTCCTCCCACACAGCCTCCCTAGATCCGGGCCTGGTCGATGGCTGCCGGCGTTGTGACGCCGAGTGTCTCCCTGGGCCTCAGCAGAGGCGGCAGCAGTCAGTAACAGCAGGCCTGTGGAGGACTCGTTACTGTGGCAGACGCAGCCTGGTCTCGAACCGGAGGCTGCTGGTGCTGCCCAGTCGTCTCGCGGTGCTCTGGCGTACGATCAAGATCACGAATCAAATGACATCCTGTTCTCGAATTCAGCCTGATTTGTAATTCGTCACTGCGTGTTTGTTTCTACAAAACCTGGTGTCTAGTCAAGTTGTCCATAACAGGAGACTCGCTTCAGCGTGGTGACAACAATCCGCTTACTATATCGTTCTTTGCTGCAAGGGATAGCTTATCGCGCCCCTCACCTATCCCTGCTGTCCGCCTCCGTAGCGTAGAGGTAGCGTTGCTGCCTACCACGCAAGGGGACCCGGGTTCGATTTCCGACATGATACTGGGTTTTATGCGTCTTTCATCGTCATTGACACGCAAGTCGCCGAAGTGGCGTCACCTAAAAATACTTGCAAATCGGCGGCTGAACCCCGAAGGGAATATCCCGGCAAGTAAATGTCATACGATCATTTCATTTTTACCTATCCTTCCTCGGCAAGTCACCCATCTGTTCTGTACCCTAAATGCCGACATAGCATGGCTGACCTCCAGCACTGTTACCGCGATACCCCGTGGCCGACACCACGGTATTTTCAGTCAATCTAAAGAATTAATACTTTTACTTAAAATACTGATTAGGCCACTACCAAATTAATAAATCAATGTAGAGTATTATGTGCTATTTCACACTTGATGTAGAAATAAATAATGTTGGTTATTATGTAATATTTTTTAACTGATGTGTAAACTCACACTATCTGAATTCTGAAGCTGCAACCTACTTCGTTAGTTTATGGAAATATTTCCACAATATGTAGATGACTATCACTTAAATAGTTTCCTCAGTTTACTTCCATTTTCATTTAAAAATCTGACTGCGATTTTGATTTAACAGCAACAAGCGAAAATTTTGTAGGTTTATTGAAACAACATATAATAACAGATATTTTTACATGACTGCCCGATTTGTCGGCAAAAGTGCCATTTATTCATTAGCTGCATTTTTCCCGTCGTTTAATGAAGTTCGTTGCAGAAGAAGTATATTTCATTGATATTTTATTGCAAAATTCTTTCAATGAGCGAAGTCTGATGTACGATAAGAGCAATGTTTACAAAAAAATTATTATAGGATTTTTACATTATTTACTTAATGTATTTCTGATACAGATACAGCAGAAAATGTTTTCTGAGTAGCAAATATACATCGGTCGGTTAAAATAATTTGATGATATTGATTTGACCAAACGAAATCACATCTTTTATTTCGTTTACAAAGACCTGAAACAAGTCCAGGTGACTACGGCAAAAAATAAAATTCTTTTATTGCTTGCCTTGCAGACGGTATTGAAGTCCATTCCACAATTTCACTTATCTTTTGTACTTTTTCGGCCAGCTTCTGTGGCCAAGCAGTTCCAGGCGCTTCAGTCCAGAACCGCGCGGCTGCTACGGTCGCTGGTTCGAATCCTGCCTCGGGCATGGATGTGTGTGATGTCCTTATGTTAGTTAGGTTAAAGTAGTTCTAAGTCTAGGGGATTGATGACCTCAGATGTTAAGTACCATAGTGCTTAGAGCCATTTGAACCATTTGTATTTTTTCCTTCTTACAAATCACAATTGCTTCAAAGTACGTTTACTACACCCATGCCAGCCTTGATGCCGAGCTGTTCTAGGCGCTTCAGTCTGGAACCACGCGACCGCTACGGTCGCACGTTCGAATGCTGCCTCGGGCAAGGATGTGTGTGATGTCCTTAGGTTAGTTGGGTTTAAGTAGTTCTAAGTTCAAGAGGACAGATGACCTCAGGTGTTAACTCCCATAGTGCTCAGAGCCAATTGAACTACACCCATGAAATGCCGCACATCCGACGAACGCAAACTAATTTAGTTCTGATTCGGACCAAACGTTCTCCAGGCAAAACACTGTTAAAATTTCAATTGATAAAGGCAAATGTAATTTACTACGACGGCAAAATGGTTTCAAAGGTTATTCCATTCTTAAATAGAATAGTTCTGAAAGCGTTTTGTGTATAAAGTCGAATGCAGCTCCTCCTGTGTTCACGTTGTGCTAATAACACCGCCCAAGAACGTGAATATAACTTTTACGCCCTCAAGTTTTCTTTCTTTAAGAACGAGGAAGATGCTTTCCCCGCGAAGGAAAATATTTTATTTCTTTAATAGAATCATTTTATGAGGGCCACATAAATTGTGTTGCGTTTAGTGTTTCTATGATAAAATTCATTATGACTTTTTATCTAGCACTACTCACATAGAGCCTTAAACTACAAAGGGAATCGGAGCTCTTGAGGAACTTCTTCCCTCAGTGTTGCCTCGTCTGCTCCATGGGCATCAGGTGTGTTCACAAATGAGCGTTGTACACGTCGGTGTTACGTGGTACGTGAATCACGGACATTTGAGCAGGAATAATTTTTACACAGTCCAAGCAGTCTTCAAGTTATGCCGACTGAACAAACGATCGTTAAATTGTAATACTTTTCTAAAATATTACAAAACAAGGAACTAAAGAAACCTATTTAGGAGTGCTTTCTTTGTTGCTATTCTGGATATTTAGAAGGTCAACATTGTAATTTACTCTCTCGAAGCTCCGTTTGAAACGATAGTTTCGTTTACTTTGATATATGGTGATTGAAATACGCTTCTCCGGTTACGAGATTCAGATATGTTGTGTGTACTGCGCTGTCTGCCTTTAAAAATGCACTTTGGTGTACACCACAAGCAGCAAACGCCACTTTGGGATGAAGAATAATATATGCTTGGACATGCAAATAGTTAGCATTTAATTGCAACAGCACGGTAACAGGCAAAAGCATCGTCGTCCACATTCTTTATACAAGGAAATATTGCACAGAGGCTTCGTTATTGAGGACTCACATTTGAAATTTGGTTTTCATGAGAAAATAGTACAACGCCTCAAGTAAGAATGAGAGAAGTCTACATGCATCTGTCAGAAGCCAATTCCAGGAGTATAGTGACGCATCGAGACAGCAGTTTATCATACCACAATACTGCAGCGTGTGTTTGTCAGGATCTGACAACGGTCTCCAAAATATGTATTACATGGGCCCGCCAGGGGCATACTCTACATGCAAGAGATATGTGATTGTCTAGCGCAGAGTAGGGCGGACATACTATTCGCTCAAATATGCAGGAAGGTACATCAACGTCAGCTGCCGTAAGACAGGAAATATGCTTGTTTCCAGCGGGATAATGAAGTGACAAACTTAAGGACGAAAGTAGTTTACATAAGATGTGTCACGGACAGCAGAGCTCGATGAAATATTCCATAAATAGAAGAAAAAGCTCCTACTGTACAGGACGAAAGATAGCTGAAAAAATACGCAATGAAGCGAACAGCAATGACACTTTCATTCAAAGACAATATTTATACTGAAGTCACCGCGATTTGTGATGGTCACGGGTGCCTTACAAAATGTGGGCATATTTACTATTAGAACATGTGATTATCAATGACGGAAGTGCATGCTCTGTAATGAGCTCCTTTATTTGCTACAAGATTAGTAAGGATATCTTGTGCTGGGCGTTCCATTCCTCCATCAGTGCAGTTGAAAACGTCTCTTCGTACCTGGTGCATGTGGACGTCCTGCAATACGTCTCCCGAACGCATACCACACATGCTCGATTGCACTTAAGTGGTGGGAACCACGGACCACTTCTTTCACGGAATATCCTCTCGTTCTAAGAGCTTTCGAAACGCGCAGTTCGATTCGGTCACGCATTGTCATCCATAAAAATGATGTCAGAGTTGAAAGCACAACTCAAAGAAATGAGGAGAGCAGTCTCACAGTAATAACGACCAGTGAATTTACAGCGGTGAAAGATTTGGAGGTCAGTTCTCCCATGCAACGCTATGCCTCCCCACGTCATGACACCCACCCCACCAAAACCATCACGTTTAACAACGTTCCTGTGTACATTATCTTTCCTCCCCACGGAACATGCAAGAAGTTAGGACACTATTGTAGGAGCAAACAAAGCAGTGTGCCAGACGTAAATCTAGGCGCTTCAGTCCGGAATCACGCGAGTGTTACGGTCGCAGGTTCGAATCCTGCCTCGGGGATGGATGTGTGTGATGTCCTTAGATTAGTTAGGTTTAGGTAGTTCTAAGTTCTACGGGGGGTGATGACCTCAGATGTCAAGTCCCATAGTGCTCGGAGCCATTTGAACCAGACGTAAAAGAACACAGGATTTCCACGATTCGTGTGTGTGAATTCCTAAGGGACCAAACTGCTGAGGTCATTGTTCCCTAGACTTACACACTACATAAACTAACTTGTGCTACGAAGAAAACACACACACACACACACACACACACACACACACACACACATGCCCGAGGGAAGACTCTAACCTCCGGCGGGAGGGGCGGCGCAATCCGTGGTGTTGCGCCTCAAACCACGTGGTCACTCCGCGCGGCCCAAGACTGGCGACGATTTACGTGTGCTCGATACTCAGTCCAATACTATTTCAATGATTTTTACAACGTAAGTTGTCTCGAAACTGTGTCTCAAAATCTGACAGATGATCTTAAGGAACTCGTACGAATGTGAAGTATAGCTGCGACAAGAATATAAGCAGTTCTTCACTGTATGATAGCAATTGTAACGTTATAGATGACAGCGCCACTGAACCAGAACTACTAACATGTTTTTAAGTAATTTTTTCACCGAAGAATACGCAACAAATATTGCAGCAACTGAATCAAGCATCAGTAATTTGAAAGCAGACACCCTTGGTATAGCGAAATAATGAAGGAAAGTCTTCCGATCCAGATAGCATACCAGTTCCTTCCAGTGTATGCTAATGAAACAGTTCAATTTTTAGAACTCAAGTAAAGCCGCTTGCTCGATCCGTACTTAAAGACAGAAACGTTGCTCAGGTCACACAGTTACAGAAGAAAGACAATAGAAGTAATCCGTAGAATTATTGATCTATATCATTGACAGTCATTTGTAGTAGAATTTTTAAGCGTATACTGTACTCCAACATTATGAAACATATCGAAGAAAACGGCTTATTGACCCATAAGCAACATAGATTCAGAACATATAGTTCTTTTGAAGTGCAACTGGCTGTTTGTAATGAGCGCTTTCGACCGGGGGGAGGAGGGCGATATGAGGTTGAATCCATATTTTAGATTTCTCAGAGGGTTTTATCACCTGCTCATCACAAGTAGTTCCAAATGAAACTGCATGCATATGAAGTACCGTCTCGGGTGTGTGACTTGATTCGTGATTTCCCGCCGCAAAATATCTGATGGGATGTCATCTAATGAAACCGCAGCTGTTGTTAACGTAACTACCGGTAAAATGGTGCACCGTTTTACTGGTTTTCGTTTCACTCAGTATTTATTGTTGCAACATTGCATGATTGCATTTTCAGATCAATAGCACGAGCGCCTCTCAGGCTGAAACAACAGTATTAGTATGTGGTGTAGCCTCCACGAGCGCCAAAGCAGGTGCTGGCTCTGTTATACAGTCGATCTTACAGATGGCGAATACTGTCTGGGGATATATGATGCACTCCTGCTCTACTGGTTCACGTAGTTCTATAAGAGTTATTGGCTGCCGAGTAACACGAGTTACTTCTTGTCCCATCATATCCCAAACGTGCTAGGTTGGAGACAATTCCGGAGATCGTGACAGCCAGGAAAGCTGCCGCACGTCTTGCAGAGAACGCTGAGTTACACGGGAAGTATTAGCCGGGCATTATCCTGTTGGAACAACACAGCACCTTCCCGGGTCCAATAACATTCTCCACATGGCAATGCTGGTTACGTTCCGTCCAGAAACACCAAAGGTGAAAAAGATCTGTAGCTTACCGCAGACCAGACTGTAAGGCCTGAGGTGTGGCCAGTGTGTCTCGAACGAATGGGGTCTAAGAAACAGCTCTCACCAGGTCTACGACGCACATGCAAAGGACCCAGACTTGCATCCAGGCCAAATTTGCTTCACCGCCGAAGACCACGGTGTGCCATTACATCTTCCAAGTCATTATCTGACGGCACTAGTAGACCCGTGTACACCGATGGTGTGGCGTGAGGTGGAAGACGTGCTAGAGTTGTGCGTGCCCTTACTGCTAGTAATCGGTTTGCAACAGTTCGTGTTGACGCGTCTGGGCACACAAGCTCTCTTATCCGTGCTGTGGTAACTGTACGATCTGCCACTGCCGCCCTTACAATACGATGACGCTGGCAGGCCTCTGTGCTGCATGGTTATCCAGAAACTCGTGTACGGGTGCGAGAACGTCCGCGGGTCTACTTACACCAGCATCGTTGCACGACTGACGCAGAACATCCAGGTTGTGTGACAGTTCTCCTCAAGGACCATTCAGCCAACCGTCATGCCATAGTTTAACCTCTTCCAAACTCGCTCTGTTGGCTGTAGGAGGCACGAGCGTCTCTCCGCGGCACTTTTGCCTACGTACTTCATACGTTTGCACCACACTGAGGCTTTCATACTGTGAGCACTCTGTATTAAAGGGTAGACACAGGTAGCGCTCTGGTAGCTATTCCACTATGTTGGCGAACGACGTTGAAACAAGTATCAGTACGTCTACTATCCCATAGGTGGCATACGCCGTCATCGGATCAAAATTCGACGTTGTCTTTCCTCGTGTACAATTTTTTTTCCGGCAGCAGATATATTGATAAACGATTTAGGAGACAATCTGAGCTGACCAATTAGATTGTTTGCAGATGAGGCCGTCATTTACCGTCACCTAAAGTGATCACAAGATCAATAGGCATTACAAAATGTTTTATATGTGAACTCTGCATGTTGCAAAAGTAGCGGGTGACGCTTAACATTGATCAAGTGTGAGGTTCTCCACATAAGTACTAAAGATTTCAGTTAAACTTCGACATTTAAAAGTTGTCGATCCTACCTTGGAATTAATATCATGGACAACTTAAATTGGAAGCAAAGAGTTTATACTGTTGTAAGGTGACCAAAGTTGGCGCTTTATTGGAAAACAGAAAGTGGAACAGATCAACAAAAAATGCTTTCGACACTGCAGTTGTTTGTCGTTTTTATTAACATTTCTGTGTTGTATGGGATCATTCCCAACGCAGGACTGACGACGAACATCGAAAAATTACAAATAACGGCAGCTCATTTTCCAATGTCACGAAGCAGAGGAGAGACAATTACGGATATGGTAGGCGATCTGCCGTGGGCATTACAGTAACAAAGACTCTTTTTGCGGCGAGAATGTTCACGAAATTTCTGCCCCTTATCTTACAATATTTCGTTCTGTCTGATCTTCATACGCAGATACGAACAGTGTGATAAAATACGAAGTTAGAGCTCGCACTGACATGTTTATGTTTTCATTTTTTCCAAGTGCTGTTCCAAAGTAGAAAGGTAGATAAATAATCTGTCAAACATTTAAGTATGATTTGCAGAGTAATTATGTAAATGTAGGTATAAAATCTTGTCATTTCATTAATTTTGTACGATGATGGCACCTACTCAGAGGAAAGTAATTGACACTTACGAATAGACCTATCGAACATTCGTTATCTAGCAGCTTTCCAAGGAGCAGATTCACCACGATATTGTGAAACAAAGGAGTGTAGACTAATCCTTACTGTGCGGCTGATCCCGGCTGAGGTTCGAGTCCTCCCTCGGGCATGGGTGTGAGTGTTTGTCCTTAGGATAATTTAGGTTAAGTAGTGTGTAAGCTTAGGGACTGATGACCTCAGCAGTTAAGTCCCATAAGACTTCACACACAATTGAACATTGTTTTTTTGAACTAATCCTTCTATGCCCCCTTATAAGTTTCTTTTGTTGTAAACAACAGGAGCAACAGCAAGTACTCGTCACAGACAACTCAGAATATTTACACATAACGTACCGCTTCAACGTTCATACTTGCCGAAATAAAGCATCCCGAGAGTGGGGAGAAACAATGATTTTCAACCACTGTTCCACTAAAATCTAAACTGGCTATTCATAAATGGTTCAAATGGCACTAAGCACTATGGGGCTTAACATCTGACGTCATGAGTCTCCTAGACTTAGAAGTACTTAAACGTAACTAACCTACGGACATCACACACGTCCATGCCCGAGGCTGGATTCGAACCAGCGACCGTAGCAGCAGTGGCCGGCGGATATTCACATTTTTACCTGTGTGTTCCTCCGTAGGTTGTCCTGAGATGGTCCGCAGTTTACACACGTCGATCATAATTTCGAAGGTGTGTTCGGTATTAGTAGGTGGCGTAGTCTTCTGGCTTTCGCTGCAGCGTCATCCATCGCTCTCCCGGGGGTGCTATCAGTGGTCCGCGTTGTCAAGACCGAGGCGCAGCGTCACGCCGCAGCCAATGTGGCTCCACGGCACGGTGGCAAGGCGCGTGCCGGCCGTAAATCAAGAGGCATTATGCCGCCTTAGCGCTTCGCCTCACGACCGCCGCCCCTTGTACCTCTGCTGAGGATTCCGCATGAGTTACAGCAGCTCGCGTCATCGCCACAAGGCGCGCCTTTCCAGTAGCACTACTCTCCGTCTCGGTGTTTACTCTTTCAATGAAGACCTGTTGCCTCCATGCGCAGGTCCTGATGCTCTGGTCACGTAGACTATTGGTTGCTACTGAGCAAGCGATATGTTTCCCAGTAGTGTGCGAGAAGATATCGTTCACATAAAGTACACTGAGATGACATTAGTCATGGGATATCTCCTAATATCGTGTCGGACAACCTTTTTCCCAGAATATTGCAGCAACTCAATGCAACAATGACTCAACAAGTCGATGGAACTCCCCTGTAGAAATATTGAGCCTGCTGCCTCTATAGCCGTCCAAAATTGCGAAAGTGTTGCCGGTGCAGGCCTTTGTGTTCTCGATAATGCCTCACAAATGTTCGATGAGATTCGTGTTGAGCGACCTGGGTGGCAAAATCATTCGCCCGAGTAGTTCAGAATGCTCTTCAAACCAGTCGCCAGCAGTTGTGGCCCGGCGACGTGACCCATTGTTATCCGTAGAAACTACATCGTTGTTTGGGAGTTTAATGTCCAAGAATGGCGGAAAATGGTCTCCAAGTAGCACAACATAAGCATTTCGAGTCAGTGATCCATTCAGTTGGACCAGAGGATCCAGTCCACGCCAATATGGAGCTCCACCAACATGCACAGTGCCTTGTTGACAACTTGGTGGGTCCATAGCTTTGTGGAGGCTGTCTCACTCTCTAACAATGGCATCAGCTCTTACTAACAAAATTCGGGACTCATCTGACCAGGCTATGGTTTACTAGTCATCTAGGGTCCAACCGATATGGTCACGAGAGCAGTATAGGCGCTGCAGCGATGCCTTGCTGTTAGCAAAGGCACTGGGGTCGGTCGTCTGCTGCTGTAACTCATTAACGCCAAAACACGTTCGACCTGCACCCCACATAACCTCTGAGGTTTTTCATGCAGTATTGGTTGTGTGATAGCACTGACAACTCTACGCAACAGCCGCGGCTCTCGGTCGTTAACTGAAGGTCATCGGCCATTGCGTGGTCCGTGGTGAGAGGTAATGCCGGAAATTGTTGACAATATGGGTCGGTAACACTAAATTCCCTAACTATTTTTGAAATGGAATATCTCATGTGTCTAGCTCCAACTACCATCCTGCATTCAGAGTCTGTTAATTACCGTCGTCGGACACCATTCAACATGAATGACCTGAGTACCAATGACAGCTCCGCCAATGCACTGCCCTTTTATACCTTATGTACCCTATATGTATATGTGCATATAGCTGTCCCATGACTCCTGTCCCTCAGTGTACATCGATTGTAATTTTGACCTTTGTTAATATAACCCAACTATCCAAGCCCTAAAATGTTTTTGTAATCTATAATAAGGTCAGGATTATCCCTTGTATTATTGACCTCGTAACATGCCATGATGACGATGTAAGATGGTAGACAGAACAGCAGGTTCGAAGAACTAGTTCTTCAGCCATATTGGAATCGTACAAGCACCGAATTAATTTATAATAGTTAATGCTTGTCTAATAGTCACCGCCCAAGTGGTGCGTGCTGTCCCGGGTTGGCGATACCTGTTTCGCTCAGCTAGCGGCAGTGGGAGAAGACGACCAGCACGAGGACACCAGTCCGGACAATGAGCCACGAAAGAAGAGATGTCAGCACTTCGGCAGCGGAACTGCGTGAGACTTGCCGACGCTATGCACGTAGCTGTAGCAAACTCCAATGTAGCTCGGTCAGCCATAGAAACAAATTAAGCCATCAGCCAGCATCTTTGAGTGAACGCAGTTTAGGATGCGTCCAAGTATGAGCTGCAAGTATTCTTGTGGCTCTTTCTTTGTCAGTCAGCGGTAGACGCCCATCTGTGAGGTACCAGCTTATCTCGCGGCAGAATCGGATCTAGGAGAGGCCTATTGACCTGTGATCAATTGAGGCTCCATATAGTTGTAGTTGAGACAAGAATAACCCACTCTGGGTCAACAGTTTGCGTGGATGGAGTACATCTCGTTGCAATCAGTGATAGACACTGCACGACTGTGGTGGACGGTATGTTTGGCTGCACGACGCAGCAGGAGGTCACTTCTGGTCACATTGATCATTGAAGTAGCACAGAGTCAGACCCCAGCTTGGTGTAATCCAAGTCATCACCATTGCAGAGGCCTGGCCGTTTAGCATGCTCTGTTAACATTATTCCAGCCGTGGCAGCAGATAGGGGGACCAGGTGCGTGGTAACCCATTTCGCTGCTGTGCCTTTGTGTTGTCTTTTGTCACGACAGTTCTGCCTTTACAGAGACATGCGGTAAGCAGTCTTCCTTCTTACCTGGCTGCAATTTACACAAACCAATTTGGAAAGGTAGTGGCATAACAAACCTTTCCTTGCAGTGACTTCTTCTTTTTGGAAATTTATTCGCTCCGTATTTCCCAGTCAAAGTGTTTTCGTCGATCTTATCGTTCTAAAAGGTATTTTTTCCTGCTCCTACGTCTTCATTCAACAATGACCCCACTTCATGTTTTGCATTTTTCTGCGCAACCATGTGTGGAACCTTTACAGGTATTTTTCGTGTTCCTTTTCGAATGTCTTCGGTAGATGAACTTACTGGGTGTTATGGGTATAAGTCCTGATACTTTTATTGGCGATAGAGGTCAGTGTAATGATCAACATTACATCAGCTTTTACTTCATTTTTAACGTAATAAATGTAGCTCTTATTAGTAGTATAATTTCAGGTTGATTGGAACCTTGAAATGCATGTGGTAAGATCAAGCCATTCACGCTTGTATTTTCCTGGATAGCGTGTACGCAAAACGGTAAGTCTATACTGACAGGCGTAGTCCACATACTGGTGCAATTCCGACCACGCGGAAAACATCTAGTAGTAAATTAAATGAGACATTTTCAGGAAGACTCTTAAATGCAGAGAAAAAAGAACTAGCACGCTAAGGTGGGTACATATTGAGGTGTCAATGATCACAATATCTGCACTTATACCCCGAAACCCGGCATAATATTACATTCCTGATAAAACATTCGTCGACTGGCTTTCTTAACCATACCAGAATTATTTTGCTGTCAGTAAACCTTCCAAAACCTCTTTCTTTTCTTATTTATTCCGCATGTGTTTCATCTTCCCTTATCATACTTCCAAAGGACACACAAGGTTTATTTCTTCCACAGTCTTCTCTTGCAATGGTATTTTTATGGAATCTTTATGTTTAACCATGCTCATCATTTTTGGCACAGGATACATATTTGGAAATGTTTTGGTCGCGAGTTAATTTATTCACCGTTATGTGGTTAAATTCATTATCGACAACAGAACACAATTGTAGTGAGAACAAGAAATAAAATTCAGAAATGCTTATAAAAAGCATTTTTACATTCATAATACAGCAATTTGCACTCATACCAACAATAAAATCAAAAGCGAAGGTACGAAAGTGAGAATGCAAGTCACCGAAAATAATGCTCTCACACCAGTAGCGTCAAGTGCTACTTCTCACTTTCGAGGGCTTTGCTTTGTATTTTATTGTAAGTATAGAAGCTGCTGCGTAATGGATGGGAAAAAGTTTTATCATTACCGTTTCTTACATTTAATTTCTTGTGCTCGCCCCAACTGTATTCTAATGATGTATCGAAAAGCGTAAAGACGAATGAATTAATTCGAAACCGACGCATTTCCAAAATTATGTGCTGTTCCAATTATGAATGTTCGCGTGCCTAGATATTGAATAATTTTTCAACCAAGTGATATCATCTCCTTGATCTTTCCTACATATGTCCTCATGCCACTATTTTTGGTCGCTTTTACGATTCTCTCCATCATGAGTTGCAGCTGTTCCGCACCGAGCGAGGTGCTGCAGTCGTTAGCACAGTGGACACGCATTTGGGAGGACGACGGTTCAAAGCCGCCTCCAGTCATGAGGATTTAGAGTTTTCCTAATTTTCCTAAATCACTTCAACCAAATGCCGGGATGTTTCCTTTGAAAGGGCACCACCGACTTCTTTCGCCATCCTTTCCTAACCCGATGGAAGCGATGACCTTGCTGTTCGGTCCACTCACGAATCAACCAACTCAAATTCTGGTTCAGCACACACGGTTGATCATTGTCTTTATCATTTCTTCTCCCACTGCTATGCCTCTTGCCTTTTATAGTGGTTTGTCTTTTAGTGTATCAGTATACGGTAAATACCGTTAAGAGTTTGTAAAGAGCAACACCAGCGTCTAATATGCCTTGCAAAACCTGTCTGAGCTGCTTCCTCCCCGTGCCAGTACTTACTACCATTTTGTGTTTTACGTAGAAATTCTTTATAAATAAGTTTCCAGTTCTTACTGTGTACCCCAAAGTATTTTAATATTTGTTAATTTATATATGATAATACCCAAAATAATGACAAACACGACCTGCAGCACTGCATGTTTACTTGGATCATGCGGTATTTTTTTCTGAGCCTGTAAGAACGAGGATATGGAGGAGGAATTATCCGATTTTAATTCTAACTGTGACTGACATTTTCCTTTCTTTTGAGTCTTATACAAACAACAAAAAAGTTTTGCATCACCCGGTTCCAAGAGTTCCAGAACCTGTGCAGATAATTGGAATATAGGTCAACAACATTTCCGCACTTTTTATTGATCATGAAAACCACACTTTGCATGTTGTACCACCATACAACGAAACCTTCAGAGGCGGTGGTCCAGATTACTGTACACACTGGTACCTCTAATACCCAGTAGCACGTCATCTTGAATTGATGACAGCCTGTATTAATACTCAATAGCACGTCCTCTTGCATTGATGCATGCCTGTATTCGTCGTGGCATATTATCCATTAAGTTGATCAAGGCACTGTTGATCAAAATTGTCGCACTCCTCAACGGTGATCCGTCGTAGATCCCTCTGCACTATCGGTCGCAGGATGGCATCCACGATATGTCGTACAGCTGTTACGGCGCATTCCATGACCACCAGCGGCATACGTCAGCCCCACGTAATGCCACCATAAAAGAGCAGGGAACCTCCACCTTGCTGCACTCGCTGGACTGTGTATCTAGGGTGTTCAGCCTGACCGGGCTACCTCGAAAGACGTCTCCAACGATATCCTGGTTGAAGGCATATGCGACACTCACCGGTGAAGAGAACGTGATGCCAATCCTGAGCGGTCCATTTGCAGTGTTGTTGGGCCCATCTGTACCGCGCTGCATGGTATCGTGTTTGCAAAGGTTGACCTCGCCATGGTCGTCGGGAGTGAAGTCGCGCATTATGCAGCCTATTGTGCACAGTTTGAGTCGTAACACGTCCTGTAGTATTCAATATGATGGCGTTGCTACCAGGGTTCCACCGAGCCATAATCTGTACGTAGCGGTCATCCACTGCAGTAGTAGTCCTTGGGCGGCCTGAGCGAGGCATGTCATCGACAGTTTCTGTATCTCCTCCGTGTCCGAACAACATCGCTTTGGTTCACTCCGAGACGGACACTTGCATTATTGAGAGCCCTTCCTGTCACAAAGTAACAATGCGGACGCCATCGAACCGCGGTATTGACCGTCTAGGCATGGTTGAACTACAGGGAACACGAGCAGTTTACCTCCTTCCTGGTGGAACAATAGGAACTGATCGGCTGTCGGACTCCTCTGTCTAACAGGTGCTTCTCATACATAGTGGTTTACATCTTTTGGACGGGTTTAGTGACATCTCTGAACTGTCAGAGGGACTGTGTCTTAGAAATAATATCCACAGTCAACATCTAACTTCCGGATCTCTGGGAACTGGGGCGATGCCAAACTTTTTTTGATGAGTGTATTATTGAAGACAATGTCTTGGTACATTTTTCTAAATGTCTGCAAAGGGAGATGCATCATAAGTCGGAGTTTCCGTGTGTGTCATTGATACTGGATGTTGGCTTTGTAGCCGGGTTCGGGTGAGTTTGTTATTCGGACTCCACCAAAACTGAGCTATAGAAGATATGTGCTGTGTTTGTTGACTTCTGAATTCCAAGTCTGCTGGTTTAAGTTAAAAGAAAAGGACTTTCTAATAACCTTAGGTACTCTCTGAGTACGGCTATGTCGGAACTAATGCTAAAATATCTGATAGGAGGTGGCAATTACCAGATAAGAATATTTAGCATCATAATGGAATGACTAATGACATTTCCTTGTTCATATCCAAACATTCTGCGCTCCAGGTCGGTATCAACTGAAATGCCTGGAAGTTTAGTTTACGAGTTCCTTGGAGCCGAAGGACTTGAAGAGGCTGTCAACAGTCCTCACGCACATATGAAGATCAGGCCGTCTGTGAAGAAGTTGCTGACTAACAGCATTACTGGTTTCTCATGTAACAATCTGTCAGTCCTCATGTACAAACTATGTATTTTTTACACTAGGGCAAGCTTTAAAAAAAATGACAAGTTCTCACATGTGAGCAGGTAAGGAGTTCTCATACTTTTTTTTTTTTTTCAGGCGAGTGTTACGGTTCAGTAAGGGGCTACGTGATTCTTTAAAGTCTTATTTTAGACCGTGTATCTGTTGGGAAACTGAAGAGGAAATTGTTGGAAGTGGCGGTTTTCGTGGCCTTTAGTGAAAGACAATACACAGTGTGTGCTTCTACGGAAATTTGGAATGTATTTCGAACAGTCCACGAGTGTACTTCCAGTACGTCCGGGGTCCGTTCGTTCAAATACGGCTAGAGAGACTGATGAATTGAATTTTTCTGAATTTTTATTACTCTTAACCCATGTAAGTTAGAAACGGGCCCGTGTAATCTTTGTGTTCATTTCTGCGTAATTGCAACGATATTGAATGTAAAAACAATTGTTTGCAGTTTATTTATTACGTGTTTCGCCCGGGAAGGTCTTCTTCGGATGATGTTAAAATTAGTACCAACGCCATATAACACATCTAAAGCAGCATCAGACAGGGAGAGCGATAGGTACGACGACAAAAGAAGTCATAGTCATATCTAAGTATCTTCCGTTCTGGTGTTGCATACCAGGTAGCACATGTCGTTGCCATTAATTTTAGTGTGACATATACGTCTGGCATTAATTTTAACATTATCTGAGGAAGCCGTTCCCGGGCGAAACGCTGAAGAGGTAAATTACAAATTTTCAGCCTACGACGGTTTTTACGTTTAACTTACAATAGGGTGTCCCCCCCATAAACCATGGACCTTGCCGTTGGTGGGGAGGCTTGCGTGCCTCAGCGATACAGATAGCCGTACCGTAGGTACAACCACAACGGAGGGGTATCTGTTGAGAGGCCAGACAAACGTGTGGTTCCTGAACTGAGGCAGCAGCCTTTTCAGTAGTTGCAAGGGCAACAGTCTGGATGATTGACTGATCTGGCCTTGTAACAATAACCAAAACGGCCTTGCTGTGCTAGTACTGCGAACGGCTGAAAGCAAGGGGAAACTATGGCCGTAATTTTTCCCGAGGGCATGCAGCTTTACTCTATGATTAAATGATGATGGCGTCCTCTTGGGTAAAATATTCCGGAGGAAAAATAGTCCCCCATTCGGATCTCCGGGCGGGGACTACTCAAGAGGATGTCGTTATCAGGAGAAAGAAAACTGGCGTTCTACGGATCGGAGCGTGGAATGTCAGGTCCCTTAATCGGGCAGGTAGGTTAGAAAATTTGAAAAGGGAAATGGATAGGTTAAACTTAGATATAGTGGGAATTAGTGAAGTTCGGTGGCAGGAGGAACAAGACTTTTGGTCAGGTGACTACAGGGTTATAAACACAAAGTCAAATAGGGGTAATGCAGGAGTAGGTTTAATAATGAATAGGAAAATAGGAACGCGGGTAAGCTACTACAAACAGCTTAGTGAACGCATTATTGTGGCCAAGATAGATACGAAGCCCACACCTACTACAGTAGTACAAGTTTATATGCCAACTAGCGCTGCAGATGACGAAGAAATTGAAGAAATGTATGATGAAATAAAAGAAATTATTCAGGTAGTGAAGGGAGACGAAAATTTAATAGTCATGGGTGACTGGAATTCAAGTGTAGGAAAAGGGAGAGAAGGAAACGTAGTAGGTGAATATGGATTGGGGCTAAGAAATGAAAGAGGAAGCCGCCTGGTAGAATTTTGCACAGAGCACAACTTAATCATAGCTAACACTTGGTTTAAGAATCATGATAGAAGGTTGTATACATGGAAGAACCCTGGAGACAGTGATTTAGGAACCAGGTTTTAAATTGTAAAACATTTCCGGGGCCGATGTGACCTGTAGATTAAAACTGAAGAAACTGCAAAAAGGTGGTAATTTAAGGAGATGGGACCTGGATAAACTGAAAGAACCAGAGGTTGTACAGAGTTTCAGGGAGAGCATAAGGGAACAATTGACACGAATGGGGGAAAGAAATACAGTAGAAGAAGACTGGGTAGCTTTGAGGGATGAAGTAGTGAAGGCAGCACAGGATCAAGTAGGTAAAAAGACGAGGGCTAGTAGAAATCCTTGGGTAACAGAAGAAATATTGAATTTAATTGATGAAAGGAGAAAATATAAAAATGCAGTAAATGAAGCAGGCAAAGAGGAATACAAACGTCTGAAAAATGAGATCGACAGGAAGTGCAAAACGGCTAAGCAGGGACGGCTAGAGGACAAATGTAAGGATGTAGAGGCTTATCTCACTAGGGGTAAGATAGCTACTGCCTACAGGAAAATTAAAGAGACCTTTGGAGATAAGAGAACCACTTGTTAGAACATCAAGAGCTCAGATGGAAACCCAGTTCTAAGCAAAGAAGGGAAAGCAGATAGGTGGAAGGAGTATACAGAGGGTCTATACAAGGGCGATGTACTTGAGGACAATAGTATGGAAATCGATGTAGATGAAGATGAAATGGGAGATACGATACTGTGTGAAGAGTTTGACAGAACACTGAATGACCTGAGTCGAAACAAGGCCCCCGGAGTAGACAACATTCCATTGAAACTACTGACGGCCTTGGGAGAGCCAGTCCTGACAAAACTCTACCATCTGGTGAGCAAGATGTATGAAACAGGCGAAATACCCTCAGACTTCAAGAAGAATATAATAATTCCAAACCCAAAGAAAGCAGGTGTTGACAGATGTGAGAATTACCGAACAATCAGTTTAAAAAGCCACAGCTGCAAAATACTAACGTGAATTCTTTACAGACGAATGGAAAAACCAGTAGAAGCCGACCTCGGGGAAGATCAGTTTGGATTCCGTAGAAATACTGGAACACGTGAGGCAATACTGACCTTACTACTTATCTTCGAAGAAAGATTAAGGAAAGGCAAACCTACGTTTCTAGCATTTGTAGATTTAGAGATAGCTTTTGATAATGTTGACTTGAATACTCTCTTTCAAATTCTAAAGGTGGCAGGGGTAAAATACAGGGAGCGAAAGGCTATTTACAATTTGCACAGAAAGCAGATGGCAGTTATAAGAGTCGAGGGACATGAAAGGGAAGCAGTGGTTGGGAAGGGAGTAAGACAGGTTTGTAGCCTCTCCCCGATGTTACTCAATCTGTATTTTGAGCAAGCAGTAAAGGAAACAAAAGAAAAATTCGGAATAGGTATTAAAATCCATGGAGAAGAAATAAAAACCTTGAGGTTCGCCGATGACATTGTAATTCTGTCAGAGACAGCAAAGGACTTGGAAGAGCAGTTGAACGGAATGGATGGTGTCTTGAAGGGAGGATATAAGATGAACATCAACAAAAGCAAAACGAGGATAATGGAATGTAGTCGAATTAAGTCGGGTGATGTTGAGGGTATTAGATTAGGAAATGAGACACTTAAAGCAGTAAAGGAGTTTTGCTATTTGGGGAGCAAAATAACTGATGATGGTAGAAGTAGAGAGGATATAAAACGTAGACTGGCAATGGCAAGGAAAGCGTTTCTGACGAAGAGACATTTTTAACATCGAATATAGATTTAAGTGTCAGGAAGTCATTTCTGAAAGTATTTGTATGGAGTGTAGCCATGTATGGAAGTGAAACATGGACGGTAAATAGTTTGGACAAGAAGAGAATAGAAGCTTTCGAAATGTGGTGCTACAGAAGAATGCTGAAGATTAGATGGGTAGATCACATAACTAATGAGGAGGTACTGAATAGGATTGGGGAGAAGAGGAGTTTGTGGCACAAATTGACCAGAAGAAGGGATCGGTTGGTAGGACATGTTCTGAGGCATCAAGGGATCACCAATTTAGTATTGGAGGGCAGCGTGGAGGGTAAAAATTGTAGGGGGAGACCAAGAGATGAATACACTTAGCAGATTCAGAAGGATGTAGGTTGCAGTAGGTACTGGGAGATGAAGAAGCTTGCACAGGATAGAGTAGCATGGAGAGCTGCATCAAACCAGTCTCAGGACTGAAGAGCACAACAGCAACAAAACAAAGTGACTGTATGAATCAGCCACCATGGAATGGAATAATCGAGGAATTCGTTGGAGAGATGTTCAAATGGCTCTGAGCACTATGGGACTCAACTGCTGAGGTCATTAGTCCCCTAGAACTTAGAACTAGTTAAACCTAACTAACCTAAGGACATCACAAACATCCATGCCCGAGGCAGGATTCGAACCTGCGACCGTAGCGGTCTTGCGGTTCCAGGCTGCAGCGCCTTTAACCGCACGGCCACTTCGGCCGGCTTGGAGAGATGTATTGACCATTAGCGGAGTTGGTTTTCTATTTCTATGATTTTATCTAAGAATATTTTTGTACTCACTTATATTGCTATATGGTATTAATAATTCCTTTTAGTGTAGGGGCTGTTTACACTCTGCCTAACTGGTCAAAGCGAAGCTGGTGTCCCATATCAAGCTATTTTGCAAGTGTAGCTGTCTCAAGATTTTTTTTTCAATTTATTGGTTTCCGAGCCGTGCCTGTTCAGGTGTCTCAATAGTAATGTCAGTTACGATGATAGGAAAGTAAGAACAACACAACACCCAGTCCCCGAGCGAAGAGAATCTGGCAGGCGCTCGGGAATCGAAGCTGGGCATCTTAGCTTAACAAGCTGCCGCACTGACAGCGCATGTACAGAGATGGAAGTCTGAAAGAGTTGTACGAAGTCATCCAACGTAAACGTTTTCTTTCTAATTACTTGTGCGAGCCGTAGCATAACTTTCATCTTACGCCACCACATCGCTAAGAGCGTGCGGATCCCGACCAGTTCACGTAACGTCACGGCATCACAGAGAGCGAAGTAAACGGAAGTTCTAGTACAAACATAGCAGAAAACTGAATTTATATGTGATAGGTGCTGTCAGAGAGGGAGAAATCGGTTGGCAAGAACAATTTAGTCGAATGGTGTCTAGGTATCGTGGGGAGCTTAAATGTCATATTTAAGTTCTACAAATTCTCTAGAAATAATCCCTGACCATTTTTAACTTCCAGGACGTTACAACTACACTATGAGTGGTAAGTGGTACCTCAGAACTACACTACAGACAAGAAATCAGCTCGCCACCTCAAGGAATATCTGCCATATTTACTGGCGCCGCAAATGTGACATCACAGTCTTCTGTGTACAGAAGGCATAGGAAGGTGGTGGTGTGGCTGAACAGATAAAAGTAGTAAGAATATCCACATGATATGTCGAGGAGCTATCTTTCGCCTCAAAAGCATCTTCAGTCGTCTTGGAGTAAAATCAATGTTGGTCACGAATGACGCATACTCAAATGCTACGCGATTAGAAACTAGGATGAAATCTTCCCTTGTAGGAAACACTCATCTTCTAACGCGATCATAGCATTACCATAAATCACCGTGTAACCTCCCAAACCCAGATGTCCGTCTCTATTGACCGCGTCCGTGACAGGACGTAAAATCGTCATCATCCTTCCTTCCTTCCTTCCTTCCCTCCACACAAATGTTTCATTATGCTAGACATTTGTGAAAGAAGAGCCCGGTTTTTGTATTTACTATTGTATTTTCCACAAATAATCATGCTATACGGTAGGGAACAGCGTTAAAGTCATATCTCTCGCTGAAAACGCATCGTCTCTATTTTTAGATAGTCAAGATTCGCTATTTCCAACAACCGTGACGTCTTTTTATCATATACTGTATTCTTAAAATTGCGGAAACAGTAGATTTCTCCGGTTGTAATTTATCCGGAGGATCGCGTTTTTGTTGAAACTGTGTTATCCAGACGTAATTTCAGCACAGCAGTCAGTTTCCTCGCTGCCCTTATTCGATGTACCAACAGTCTCCGATGGCTTTCTGCCACTTTCGTCACGATTTTCTTCGAGTATCGTCGCTCTCAGGCAAAGTCTTCCAATTGACTCCCAGTCTAACGAATACTATCGCTGATTTCAGAAGGTTTTTCTTGATTGTATGGCAAATGATATAGCGGGAAATTCCGTCCCAAATCTCGAACCCTTCTTCGCCTTTCTCAACGGATTAGTATTTACTGGAAATCAAGTTCTACCATAGGCCGACTGTAGAACAGCCGTCTCTACCACTCCACATATAACACTTACTGTTAAAACTTTATAAGGTGACTCCGTCAAATGAGGGAGACACGACGATCCGTATTACTTACTTATGATTTTAATCGTGTTGATCGCAATTGATGTAGATCATAACTGGTTTCGATTTACTAGCAACTATCCTCAGAACATACTTACTCTATAATAACTGGTAACTAAGAACGCTGTTAAGCACAAAAACGTCGATGTTAAACGTAACTTGTCAACATCCGAAAGCTGTTCAAAGCAGGACCGTTAACTTTTAAAACTTGTAGGAGACAACTGTCAGTTCTCGCAGAATCGGTGCTTTGAAGCTAGAGGTGACATCCACAATGCTTTTGAAAGTTCTTATGACTGTGTAATAAGCGAAGATTGCAATCCACAAGAAGACAATATTTGACAGCACAAACTCGTCACGTAAACGAATAGTTTGAACATTATGTGACTCAGCAGCTGAAGTGCGCTGTACCTCACTCATTTCTTTCGGCAAACCATCAGGTATATCGTCCCTTCGAATCGTTCTTCGTTATATCCGTGTTGTTCCGAGGAAACATTTGTATATGAAGAACACTGTCTTCTTCAACTGGGTTTCATTACCACTTCGTTTAATGACAACACATGTCACTGTATGTGCTGTGTTTCTGTTTGGACGATAGATGATCAAGAGGAAACCGAAAACATGTAGGGCCCTACTTTTCAAATGTATACCAATTTGCGCCGTTCATTAGTCAGTCTTATCTTCCATATTTCAGCTAAACTTCATCAAATTCGATGCCCGATTTCGTGAGGTATCGCAGCTTTTTACATTTCCACGGATTACAAAAACCAGGTGGAATATTACGGGGAACATTAACTTCATTTCTAATACTTCAGTTGTTCGAAACGTATTATTCTGTGAGATAAATGACTGCTCAATACAGCTGATTTCCGTTTATTTGCTCTCATCATACAAGAAAATACAGTTCCAAGAAACTGTTATATTCGGCAAGCTAGATTTCTACGTAAGCCTACTGCAACTAACTGCTTGAAAAATCGTAACAGAGACTGTGAAAGCAAAAGTAGGTCTATAGGTACACTATTTTTTTCGTCAGTGGACAGATGGATACTCATAATATGTTCGCTAAATGTTATTTCTCATACACAAATTTATAGCCACGTGAGCCGTTTTCTGCTGACATATAAAAGGCTGTTATGTACGCTCCACGAGTAACAGTTTGTAACCCAGAACATGTGAAAACTCGTAAAGTTTTGAAAAAAAACAAATGTTGTTAACATTCATGATCTATATACTTCATGTCTACATATTTATTTCCGTAGTCACCACGGCGGCGAATACATTTCCCTCAACCAGAGATACCGCTTCTGTAGATTACTAGACTTTTTGACAGAGCCAAAAGCTCACTTTTTGCTTGTATCGCTTCTTCACTATCAAGCTGAAGTTGTCGAAAGTGTTTTGGACGTTTTGGAAACATACGAAAATTGTTTTGGGTCAAGGTGGGTCTGTATGGAGGATGAACGATGACGGTGAACCCAAGAGTCGTATTGTAGCAGATGTTGCCGTGCTCGTGTATGGTCTGGGATTGTCGTGCTGAAGGAGAGGGTGTTCCATGCCTAGACGAACTCTTCGAATACGAAACTTGATTACGGCACGCTGTTACTCATTTACCGATACAATTAGCGCCATGTTAAACGCTGCAATTTGGAGCGGCAGAGAGGTAGAGGAACGCAAATACGTAAACATGCAGAATAAGGACGTAGAATGTTACTAACGTTTGATGTATTAAAACACTTTAGCAGTCTTCACATAACAGATTCGAAGACATTACTTTCCAGCGTGCCCTGTTAGAAAATTAAGAAATTTGGAGATCATCCTATTGGTTTTGGTAGTATAACAGAAACCCTTTTCTACCTAACAGGGAACTTCAGGTATTGCAATGATATTCCAAAAATACTTTGAAACTGCCATTTCATGACGGCAATATCCATGAAAAGTTGAACCGTTCTTCTTTGGACCGATAACGCCCTTTGTTACTGAGAACAAGTACGGATTTATTGATAAAAAATTGAATGTGCTAATCGCTTTTTATTGCAATATTTCAATATAACAGTTCCATGCCACTGTGAGGGTGCTTGATCTTCTTAAACAAAGGGTTTTGTACACATCTTTTTTCTTCTTTACTATATAGTGGACGTGAAATTCTTAATAACACGTCATGTGCTATATTACTTAATTTGTGGAAAAGCAGTGGACTAGTGTCTGCAGCATGAAGTGCTGAGCAGGTCTCAGTTTAATGTATTCTTAGGTGACCGTTTGTTGCGAATCAAACGATTCACGAAGACTGTAGTCTGCTCGTTATTTTCAGTTAGGTAGTCCTGGGGTACTAATCGAGGATGACCTAGATTACCTGGATGTAGCTGTCCGCCCCGACAGCTGAGTGTTCAACGTGACGGATTGCCGTCCTACGGCTGGGTCGGGGATTTTCTCCGCTCAGAGACTGGGTGTTGTGTTGTCTTCATCATCATTTCATTCCCATCCGGCGCGCAGGTCGCCTAATGTGGCATTTAATGTAATAAGACCTGCAGCAAGGCGGCCGGACCTGCCTCGTAAGGGCCTTCCGCCCATGACGCTAAACGCTCATTTCCATTACTGAATGTTGCTTAAATTGCATTCTAAGCAAGAATCTGTTGATGTTTCCCGCGTTTCACTGTTCACGAGCGACCTGTCCGAGAGGAAATTCTGCATGCTAAGAGCGTCACTTCTTCCTTTTCAGTAATGAAATGATAGATGTCGTACATATTTTGCTGTTTACTGCATGTGACCATGCATTTTGTGTCTTCATCTGTGTGTCGAGTAATCTTCTCTTTGTCGATCCCGCGTTTATTACTGCATCAACAATTAATCGAGATCTGCGCTTCAGATTTAACAACCACCATTAAATGCTTGCTATATGTGGTTTCGTTTAACATCAATACAAACTAAGTGTTGATGACTGTTTTTATATATAATTTATTCTCTTAACAACTGAAAATAGCTTATTTCCACGTCGTGTGTTATGTTTCGCAATCTTTTATAACCTGAAGCCTTCCTCGATACACTGGCATAGAATTCACAATAGAGTTGCCGGTATCGCTTGACCAGTAAGTAATGATATATTATCATCAACTACAAATCGCAACGATCGTAAGTGTTAAATGTATTACTAAATGTAATTGAAGGAAGACTCATTGCATTGAGACAAAATAATATTTGCTTGAAACAATCGTTTACTTCCACGAATGGCGTAGCCATACTTTTATTGCTCGAAATCATTTTGGCTACAGACAATGCTAAGAGGCCCTATTACTTAAATTTCAACAGTTTACAATCCATACTGAGCTCCATATGTGAAGTTATTTGAAATTCAATCGCCAGTATTCTAAGGAAGAAAAGTTATAATAAGTAGTAAGTATAATGCATTATATTGTTGCGAGCTGGAAACTCGGATGATAAATCACTGATTGCTATCTACGGAGGCGTATTACGAGGCGCCGGCCGAGGTGGCCGTGCGGTTCTAGGCGCTGCAGTCCGGAACCGCGGGACTGCTACGGTCCCAGGTTCGAATCCTGCCTCGGGCATGGATGTGTGTGATGTCCTTATGTTAGTTAGGTTTAAGTAGTTCTAAGTTCTAGGGGACTGATGACCTAAGATGTTAAGTCCCATAGTGCTCAGAGCCATTTGAACCATTTTGTTACGAGGTAAAATGAAACCTAATACTCTAAGAAAATAATTTTCCGTAAATGAGGCTTCTCGCTGAATAATTTGGCACTGGATTATCTACTATTCATGCATTATGCGACAGTGACAAGACGTTGGCGAAATTACGAACAGAACGAAACCTGCATAGACACTCATTATCGGAAGGCACAAATTAAAACATGAAAACACTACGGCTCTGTATATCACGTACATTAATTATACATATATCCGCGACCTCATACGCAACTAACTATCTCGGAAACATGAATTCGGGTTCCAGAGCTGAAATTTTAATAGTCAGATATTTTTTCCTGTTCTCGTCACCCATTACAACTAACAACTGGTGACACTGAAATGTTCTCACCGTAAGTAAGGTGGAATATTTATGATAATTTAAGCATGTACATCTACGTCAAATTCTACATTAGTTTCCCACAACATAAAAGTACGTTTTACTACTATTAGTCGTTCCATTCCCGTTTCAATCACAGATTAATGAGGAAAAACAATTGCTCCTATACGAGACCTAATTTCTCTTATGTAAGGAATACCTACAGCCGTCCCTATGATGTCATTTATTATATGGCTACCATGCTGTCCATATCTGCGATGTTGGCCACTGATTGATTGTGTACACCGATGGTTTAACCCCCTCAGTATCAGCTAAGGCCTGAAGATGAAGCACTCAAGCACCGAAACTGGTAGCCATATAATAAATGACATCATAAGGACGGCTGTAGGTGTTTCATTTCCTTACATTAGTAAACGTCTGTAACCACCAGACCTCCAGTCACGATAATGGATATACAAAAACCCAATTTCTCTTATCTTACCTTTGCTATCCTTACGCGAATTGTATGCTGATGATAGTAAAATCTTGCAAGTGTTCTGCAGTCAGTTAGAAATACTTGTTCTCTACAGCACTTTGCGGAAAGAGCGTCTTCTTCCATACATAGATTTCCATTTGAGTTCACGAAGCATTTTCACAATATTAGCATGTTGATCGCACCTACCGGTAACAAATATAGCAGCATGCCACTGAATTGCTTGAGCATTTCTCTTTAATGCGCCCCTGGGAATCGTAAGCGATCGTGCTGTACTTAAGTATGGATCCCACAAGTGTCTGGTAAGCATTCTCCTTCATAGATGAGCTATATTTTTTCAGAATTCCCCCAACAAACCGAAGTCATCAATTCGCTATTACTAATTACATTAGCATCGTCCAACGAATCTCACGCTGGAGTATGTTTCCCAGCAACTAAATTACTTCACTTTGAATCACTCCAACCTGAACGTATGTTTCGTCTATAATACCCACATTGTTGTTGAGATGTTAAACCATAATCTTCTTTCTTTCCTTTTTCCCTTCAAAATTGCTTGCCCCTTAAAATGAAGTACTTGTTTGTTTTTGCTAATAGGTTTTCAGTCCACTGGAATATTGACACCAAAATGTTGCAGCCTACTTTAATGTGATACAGCAATACGGTAACGTATCGAAACCTTTCACGAAATCAGTGGATATGGTAAGAAAGTATGTCGGCTTTTTACTGTACATGATACATGGATACGTCACCACTGTCCTGTAACAAAACAACGATTAAAAAGTTGGTTTGTCGTTGTTTACCATAACTCCAAGACATAACACACATTACTCAGCAAAAAATTTATGGTAATAATCTTTTGGATCCTAGAAGGCATTTTGTTGACACGGACCTCGAGGAGGAACAAACAGTGAGCCTCAGCTGATACTGCGGAATGCTGTGAAAGCTGAAAGAGTATATTAAAGCAAGGAGAAAACAGTCATAGAATATCATCTGTTCGTTCAGATATGTACAGAACAGGAGCAGTCCTGTCACTGTTCCCTGACACACTGTTAACTGTACCTTTGACTCTGATGATCACTCGGCCACGCGAACAACGTATAGGTTCCATTACTTTAAAAAAATCTTCGAAGCACTCACACATTTTCGTATATTCCAGTTATAACAACGGGCTTCACATTTCATTCACTAAACATTACTCGTTCTTCTAACTAACTGCGACTCAGTAACGAAAATATGGCGAGTCAAATGATTTTTGATTTTCGGTAACAAGGAGAATGCAGCACGATGTTGTAAATAAAGTACGTAAAATGTGCAGCTGTGGGTCTTTCCAGACTGTAACGACTGACACTCTGAACTGCACGATAACGTGTTTCATTCTTTCCTCTCCTTGCTTTAATATACTCGTTCAGCTTTCACATCATTCCGCAGTATCAGCTCAGGCTCAGTGTTTGTTCCTCCTCGAGGTCCGTGTCAACAAAGTGCCTTCTAGGATCCAAAAGGTAATTACCATAATTTTGTTGCTGAGTGATGTGTGTTATGTCTTGGAGTTATGGAAAACAATGACACACCAACTTTTTCATCGTTAATGTGTTACAGGACGATGGTGACGTAACCATGTATCATGTACAGTAAAAAGCCGACATACTTTCTTACCATATCCACTGATTTCGTGAAAGGTTTCGATACGTTACCGTATTGCTGTATCACATTATAGTAGGCTACAACAGTTTGGTGTCAATATTCCAGTGGACTGAAAACGTATTAGCATATACAAACAAGTACTTCATTTTAAAGGGGCGAGCAATTTTGAAGGGAAAAAGGAAAGAAAGAAGATTATGGTTTAACATCTCAACAACGGTGTGGGTATTATAGACGAAATATACATTCTGTTTGGAGTGATTCAAAGTGAAGTTATTTAGTATCTGGGAAACATACTCCAGCGTGAGATTTATTGGCAGACGCTACTTTAATTACAATCTTCAGAAGCTGTTTATGAAGGTTTTATTTGACAGCTTCTCGGGTATTGTTCTCCACTGTCTCTTATCAAGCTGGGATAACACAAAACATCAGAAAATAACACAGCTACCGGTATTATTATAGCTTTACTAGCTCAGCATTTGGAGCGCTACGAGAATTCCTAAAAGACTTCATTATGAAACGCTAAGAAGGTGTTGGAATTAATCGCTAAATGATGGAATTAAGCGCTAAATTTTCTTTTAAAATATATTTTGTGTATGTCAGACGATATCAAAAGCATGCCCTACGAGGAGAAGCCTCTTGTAAATGACCTACTATAGAATGATGTAATGACGCTCCTTCTTCTTGTCAGTGTCTTCGATATATTCGCTTCCTATCCGATTTTCCGGACAACCTCCTCATTCCTTACCTTATTAGTCCACCTGATTTTCAACACTCACATCACATTTCAGTTCAATTCCCTTCTGTTTCGGTTTCCCGCAGTCCATGTTTCAATACCATACAATGCTCAGCTCCAAACGTACATTCTCAGATATTTCTTCCTCGAATTAATGGCTATTTCTGTAACTAGTAAACTCCTTTTGAACAGGAATGCCCTTATTGCTAGAGCTAGTCTGTTTTTATGTCTGCCTTGATTCGTCCGTTATGCGCCGTTGCCAGCTGTGTTACGAGGTAAGTAACTTAGCTAGTAATTAATCGATTTTGCTGTATATTCTATAGTATCTACCTGTATTAGTGTCAGATAGACGAGATATATTGAAGGATTCTGTTTTTATTTGCGTCTGAATTAGATAAGCGTAATTTCTGTTGAGGACAGTTTCGCATGTACGACAACTTGTGAACTTTGGGTTCCCGGGTTCGATTCCCGGCGGGGTCAGGGATTTTCTCTGCGTCGTGATGACTGGGTGTTCTGTGCTGTCCTTAGGTTAGTTAGGTTTAAGTAGTTCTAAGTTCTAGGGGACTGATGACCATAGATGTTAAGTCCCATAGTGCTCAGAGCCATTTGTTGTGAACTTTAGTGATCGTGTACTGTAAGCCCATGGGTTCCTATAAAGTACAGTACGTAATTGTGTTTTACATTCTCAACTCTTATTGTAAGCTAAAGGTTTTCTTTGTATCTGCATCTGTCAGTGTACAATACTCAGTATTTTCGTTTATCAGTGTCCTTTAGACTCGGTACATTTAAGATAGCAGTTTTCATAGTTTATAGTTTTATTAGGTTATTTTCGCATGTACACAAACGCTTGTTTACATTATAAATACGAAGGATAATCAGCAGGTGCAGCTTACCGTAGGTTACTACTTAATTCGTTAATAATATTCACCAGATAGTCCCTAGCAGTTTAGGTTATTGTCTTATTCTTTAGTATTCACTAGATAGTCCTTAGCAGGAAAATAAACACCAGATCTAGCTTCTACCACACATTTTTATTGTTTTTTGTTGTTAAGTGTCCTTTCTGCCCACTAGAGTGTAGTTGTTAACCTTGTGTGGCAGTAGGTTTCCTTAAGTTTCTTATAGTAAATCAGTTATTAGCTAGATAGATAATGACTGTGTCTGTTGTGTACGGATGCAGGAGAAGTTGGCCACAGGCCAAACGGAGCTGGAAGCTTTGTTGGCCGCAGTCAACAAGCTCCAGAGTGCCACCTTGAGGTGAGGTGGGGATGGGGTGCCTGGGGCTACCTCTGCTGTACTAGATGTGCAGGGGGGGGGGGGGGGGGGGGCACATCACAGCTCTCTGTCACAGAGCCGACCTCATGTGCGACTGAGCCGGCCAGCCCACTCTCATCTCAGTGTGGGTGGCAGACTGTGTCGAGGTCTCGAGCCTCAAGGCGAAGGCTGCGTGGGGGACGCAAGCTCCTGCCATATCCCATGCGCTTTGCTAATGGTTTCAGCGTGCTATCTGATGCTGGAGGGGGGGGGGAGGGGAGGCTGAGCCGGATCGAAATGCACCTTCTGCCAGGATAGTGGCCGCTCCTTCAGCAAGGTCCGGGCAGGTATGTGGGGGCAGGGGTTTGTTAGTTATTGGGAGTTCCAATGTTAGGCAGGTCATGGAGCCCCTCAGGAACATAGCGGCTAGGGCGGAGAAGAAGTCCAACATTCACTTGGTGTGCTTGCTGAGGGGCCTTGTCCGGGATGTGGAAGAGGCTCTTCCTGCGGCTGTCGAGCGTGTGGGGTGCAGCCAGCTGTAGATTGTTGTCGGCACCAACGCTGCCTGTCGTCGGGGTTCCGAGGATAACCTTGGGTCCATTCGACGGCTGGCTAAGTTGGCGAAAGCGGCCTCTATCTCTTGAGGTGTGTAAGCCAAGCTGAAGATCTGCAGCATTGTACCTAGGATGGACTGGGGTCCTCTGGTTTGGAGTCGAGTGAAGAATCTAAACCAGTAGCTACGTCGACTCTGTGACGAAAATGGTTGCAGATTCCTCGACATATGTTATAAGGTGGAAGGTTGTAGAACGCCCCTCGATAGATCAGGAGTGTAATACACAAAGGAGGCAGTTACATGGGTAGACAGTACTTGAGGCGTGCACATGGTGTTTTTTTTTTTAGATTAGATTCCTCCCCACGGGAAACAAACCGATGGCCTGAAAATTTACCAGTTTATGACACTGGTGTGGGTGTGCCAACTGTAAAAAATATTAGTTCGCCTAAACAGTTCATTGCAAAGGATTTAAATATGCTAAATCGCAGTAATTTGTCGAAGTGTCTGTAGCAAAATCTTCGGGTTACTCTCCGAAATAAACAGTAGCAATGCCAATATTGTATTAGGTACCAAAAGCTGGTTAAAACCAGACATTTATAGCAGTGATATCTTGAACTCGGATGCTATGGGAGGTGGTGTGTTCATTGTAGTTAAAAGCTGTTTAAACGCAGGTGAGATCGATACTGGGTCGGACTGTGAAATAGTCTGGATAAAGCTGTCAATCAGACAAGGATTGACCATTGTATTAGGATGTTTTTATAGACCACCAGCATTCGCAACAAACTCGCAGAACGTTTCAGGAAAAGTCTTGAGTACATATGAAATAAATATCCAAATTATCCATTAGTTATAGAAGGAGATTTTAATCTGGCATCCATTTACTGGGAAGATAACACGTTTATCACAGGGGACAGAAGCAAAGACTCGTCTGAAGTTACACTAGGAGCGCTCTCAGCAGACAACTTTGAGCAACTGGTTAGACAATCATGTTGGCGACAAACAGACCTGATCTTTTTGAGGAAGTTAATCTAAAAGAAGGTATTAGTGACCATAATTTCGTTGTGGCTTCTATGTCAGTGTAACTTGCAAAAAACCAAAGAAACAGCGTAGAGTTTTCTTGTTTGGGAAGGCGAATAAAAGTGTCATTAATGAATATCTGTATAGTCAACTCAAAGCATTCACCGCGGGACACAAAGATACTGAGTATCTTTGTTCGGAATTTAAAGGTATTTCCCACCACATGCTAGAGAATTTTGTGCCTAGCAAAAATATAGGGGAAGGAAAGGTACCATCTTGGTACAACAAACATATTAGGAAGTAGCTGAGAAAGCAGAGAATTTTGCACAGTGGTTTTAAGCGTTGTCACTGCCCCGCTGACAAACTGAAACTATGCGAAATCAAAGTAGCTGTCAAACAGTCAATGAGAGATTCTTTTAAGCAATATTTTATCGGCAGATTCTGAAAATAACGTTAAAAAAATTTTGGTCGTACGTAAAATCTATGAACGCTACAAATAATTCAATACCTCTTGCTGACAGTGACGGTAATGTAATGGATGATGATAAACAGAAGGTCGAAATTCTAAACCTACATTTCAAAAACTCGTTTACGTTAGAGGGCTGCAACACCATTACCCTTTTCAATTATCGAACAACCGCAAGAATGGCTGACCTAGTGGTTAGTGTATCTGGTATTGTAAAACAGTTACGATCCTTAGACGCCAGGAAGGCATCTGGCCCAGACGGTATGCCCGTAAAATTATATGTTGACTGTGCTACAAACATAGCACCATTCTTATCCATCATCTATCAGAGATCATTGGAACAGCGGAAAGTTCCACGGGACTGGAAGAAGGCCCAGGTCATAACAATCTAGAAAAAGGGTAGAAGATCAGATGCCTATAATTACCGGCCAATTTCACTGACGTCGATTTGTTGTAGAATCGTGGAACATATGTTGTGTACAGACATAATGTCCTTTCTACACTCTGAGAAGCTCATCTGCAGAAACCAGCACGGTTTTAGGAAACAGCGGTCATGCGATACACAGCTGTCTCTCTTTGTACATGATATAAAACAGGCTCTAGATACCGGCTCTGAGGTTGATGCCGTATTACCCGACTTTAGAAAGGCGTTCGACTAGTTGCGTACTGTCGCTTGCTCCAAAAAGTGCGCGCTTACGGTCTATCCGTGACATATGCGGTTGGATAGAAAGGTTTCTAACAGACAGATAGAAGTATGTCGTCCTGAATGGCGTGACTTCAACAGAAACAAGCGTAACTTCAGGTGTGCTCTAAGACGATTTACATTAACGATCTGGTTAATGGTATTTTCCAGCGGCCATAGACTGTTTGCCGATAATAATATCACACGAAAGTTGTGAACAGATTTGCAGAAAATAAATGCGTGGTGAAATGACTGGCAGTTATCTATCAATATTAGTAAGTGTAACCTACTGCGTATAACAAGGCGAAAATCCCCATTGATGTAGGAGTACAAAATAAATGCCCAATCTTTGGAAGCGGTAACATCCATCAAGTATCTGGATGCGTCTATTCGACATGATCTCAAATGGAATGATCAGATTACACAAGTAACGGGCAAGGCGAATTCTAGATTGCAGTTTATTGGCAGAATCCTGAAGAGATGCAGTCCTTCAACAAAGGAAATTCCTTACAATACGTTAGTTCGTCCAGTCCTAGAGTATTGTTCGTCTATATGGGACCCTTATCAGTTGGGTCTCATTCAAGAGATTGAGAAGGTCCAAAGAACAGCGGCAAGATTCGTGACTGGTACATTTAGCCACCGTGAGAGCGTTACAAATCTCATAGAAAGTTTGAAGTGGGACACACTTGCCGACGACGCGCTAAACGGAAGGGGCTGTTCACTAAATCCCAAAATCCGAACTTCGCCGAGGATATAGGGCATATATTATTACCACCAGCTTTCATATCGCTCAAAGATCACTATTCATAGATAAGGGAAATTAGAGCACGTACTGAGGCGTTCAGACAGTCGTTTTTCCCTCGCGCGATCCGCGAGTGGAACAGAGGGGGAAAAATATGACTTGGGCGCGAGTTGTGCCCTCCGCCACACACCGCTTGGTGGCTAGCGGAGTATATATGTAGATGTAGATGTTGAAGGGTTATTTTTCTGCATAAGTAGCAGAATTTCTTAACTTCATGTACCTCGTGGTCAACAACCAGGTTTCTCGCTGCTTCTTCACTTTATTTTCGCCATTATTCGATTTACTCTAAAACCATATTCTGTTCATTCCATTCTGTAAAGCCTGTAATTCCTTTCATCCTGAATTTTAATTCCACTATTGAACCTTCATTGTATTTTCTGCATTGCTTCCTCGATTTATAGGTTGATCTTTCATTCTTATTGTTTCGTCTTTGTGCTTGCACATGTTATATATTAACAGTCCTTCCATACAGCTTACCTCTTTTTGTCTCAGAATTTCGAACATCTTGCACGATTTGGCATTTTCGAACGTACTTTCCAGGTCGACAAGTAATATGAAAGCGTCTTGATTTTTCTGTAGATGTTCTTCTATTATCAACCGCGACATCAGAATTGCCTCTATGGTTCCTTTCATAGAGCTAAACTCAACCTCATTTTGCACATCCTCACTTTTTTTTCAATTATTCTGTATGTTATTCTGGTCAGCAACTTGGATGCGTGAGCTGTTAAGTTGATGGTGCGATAATTGTTGCCCTTATTTTTTCTTGTTATCTTCGACGTTGTGTGGATGATGTTTTTCCGAAAGTCATATGGTATGTCGCCAGACTCATACATTCTACGTAACAACGTGAACACTCGTTTTGTCACCGCATCTCTCAATGTTTTTAGAGATGCTTATGCAATGTTGTCTACCTCTACGGCCTGATTCGATCTGCAGTGTCGCAGCGTAGGCATGGTTGGGGTTAGATTTGGCAAGGGTAACGTTAAAGGTTGGCAGGGTGGCCAGATGCCATTCCTGTAGCCACCCCATTCCCCCCAGTACGGAGTTAGTGTAGCCAAGATGTCTGCATTTAGTGTAATCCATAGAATAGTGTGAACGTGTTCAGATGTCGACGAATCGTGTAACTGTGGGTGGATGGGGGGCCTGCCCGGTATTCACATAGTGGGATGTGGAAAACCGCCTAAAAGCACATCGAGGCTGGCCAGCACACCGGCCCTCGTCGTTAATTCGCCAGGAGGATTTGATTCAGGGCCGGCGCTCCTACCGGGATCCAGGAAGCAGTGAATTAGTGCTCTTGGATAACCTGGCAGGTCAGTTGGATAAGAAATTAAAATTAGTAAATGAGTTTGGTTATTTGGGCAACAAAACAACGATTTATAGATCAACATGAGAGAATAGAAAGAGCAGAGGCAATGCCAAGATAATCGTTTTAGAAAAGAAAAACATCAAATACAAATATGAGTACCATGAAATCCTTTCTGGAGGCTTTCGTCTGAGGTTGGCCGTGTACAGAAGGGAAATGTGAACGATACACGGTAAGTACAAGGAGACAGCAGAAGCTTTTGAAATATGGTGCTACAGAAAAATACTGATGAATCGATGGGTATTTCGTATAACTAATGTGCAGGCGGAGAAGAGAAATCTATAACCGAACTTGATGACGAGAAGGAATCAGATGACAAGACACATCGATGCACACCAAGGAATCGTCAGTTTGGTAAACAGCTACAAATGGTTATAGATGGCCATAGCTGTGCAGAGATGAAGACAACAACAACAACAACAACCAAGGCGAAGGATATCGGCCATGTACTTTTGGAAGAAAGAATCCTAGTACTTGCCATAAGCGAATTATACTGAACACCAGAAAACGGATGGCAGGACAGGAATTTGAACGGCTATGCTACATATTCCTGTTCAATGCCTCACCACTACACCATCAAGTCCCCTCACAACAACAAATATTTTTGTTCTTAGGAAAGAGTTCATTTTGTCTTCAAGTTCCCATTGTACGCTAGGTAATAAATTGCCATTTTCCAGGAGGAATATAAATTTAGCTCCGTAGACTGCATCGATGCCTTGTCGGGGATCTAGTTTCTAGTTAGTAACAAAGTTCCATAATTAAACTAGATAAACGTTTGTCAGAGCTATGTATGTAACTGACCCATGACAAAAGGAGACCTTGATAATTTATCTCTGGTATTGTGAAAATGAAAGAACAAAGATCTCATTACTTCCTTCAATATTTCTTCCGTGAATCCCCACCTTTTTCTTATTTTGAGAATAAGGAATTTTAACTGTTTTCTCTGCAGCTGTGTATGATGCAATATTTTACATACACTACAACAGAGAAGGGCGTTAGCTTCGCTCAGGAGACAGTTTGTACCAGCAGAGGTAAACGGAGGGCCGCACTTCTTAAAATGATTGCATTCATTAATTAACTTTTAGTTTCAGAAAAACTATACATTTCTGTATAAAATTGAGGACTGTCTTGGCGGTCCGCCCAAAAAACTAGAGTAATAGCACGCATGTGACTAGTGAAGTACCAGGTTGAGATGGTCCATATAACCCGCTTACTGCTTCCTCTAACAAGGAGAACACGTCAAGTGCCATTAATTGATATCTCAGGAAGTAGGCTCAGTGGAAGAGTAATCATAATAAGCTAACACATTTCTCCGCTTATTCGAAGATACTCGACTGTTTCTAAGAAAACGGCCATCAAAGTTTTCGACGTAACTTAGCTGTCTTATAGCAGGCGATAAGCTCAGTCCAACTAATGGCTCAGTGGTTAGCCTCGCAGCCTCTGACTTGTGTGTCCCATGTTCGAACAGTACGCCTTCAGTAGGGGAGCGGCACTGACGTCTTGTTTACATCCTCGCCGCGCAGTTCGCTCACGAAGTTGTTTACGTAATGCATCTGTATTTTCTTAGACAGAAAATGGCTTATAACCACAGAAAGACAATACTGAAGATGAGCTTTTGGTCTGAATATGCTCCACCGAAGGCACATAAAATCCTACTGTTTATCGGAGATAAAGATCGATTGTAAGGATCTCATTAGCATCTATGTATCTACAGTAAGCAGTGTGGTGTACGTGAAAATGATTAACGAAGAAGTATGTATTATAATTCTACGTGTAAGTCGAGGTGGTCTTAAATTCTGTCACTCTGATGGACATATCGATGGTATAACTATGTAACATGTGATACTTGGTCTGCAGACGATCCTTGTATTTGAATTCCCTTTTGAGGTCCCTGCAGAGATGGTGGCATCTGCATTTTGTCTGGATGGTAAGGTGATTAGTCCCACGGAAGGAAAGCAGGCTCAATTAACCATACATCCAGATATATCCATAGAGCTAAACACACGTGTGCCGTCTTACGTATATATTGGTGGATGCCGTACCATTACAATTTATGATGGCCAGCAGAATACTTGCTTGTGATGCGCCAAGAAGGGCAACTCCAATCCAGCTGTATAGACCCAGCTGGAGACGAAGTGGTCACGACCGCCCTGACGATGCTCCTAATGACGTAACACGACGTTCTGCAAAACGATTGCTGTCTCGGTCCGTACTGACTCCTACTTCTGAACTATCGCCGACGTCGGTAGTACCTTGGGGGGTTGCCGACAGAACGACGCCTACGCCCTTGCATCCTACTTCACCGTCTGTCTTGTGTGGTGGTGTTCAAACTCTGGTGCAGGGAATGGACTTCGACATGGTTACGCGCTGCGCGGAGTGGTCGCACTGTTTGAGGCGCCACGTCACGGAAAACGCGGCCCCTCCCGCCGGAGGTTCGAGTCCTCACTTGGGCATGGGTGTGTGTGTTGCTCTTAGCATAAGTTAGTTTATTTATTTATTTATTTATTTATTTATTTATTTATTTATTGTTCCGTGGGACCACATTTAGGAGAAGTCTCCATGGTCATGGAACGAGTCAATACATAAAATTATAACACGATTGTACAAACAGATGAAATGAAATATAAGAAACATATTCAGGCGACAAGTCGTTAGTTTAAATAAAGAAAATCAAGAATATAACACTGGAATTTGCTTAATTTTTCAGCTCTTCCAGGAGCTCCTCGACAGAATAGAAGGAGTGAGCCATGAGGAAACTCTTCAGCTTAGACTTAAAAGTGTTTGGGATACTGCTAAGATTTTTGAGTTCTTGTGGTAGCTTATTGAAAATGGATGCAGCAGAATACTGCACTCCTTTCTGCACAAGAGTCAAGGAAGTGCATTCCACATGCAGATTTGATTTCTGCCTAGTATTAACTGAGTGAAAGCTGCTAACTCTTGGGAATAAGCTAATATTGCTAACAACAAACGACATTAAAGAAAATACATACTGTGAGGGCAATGTCAAAATTCCCAGACTATTGAATAGGGGTCGACAAGAGGTTTTCGAACTTACACCATACATAGCTCGAACAGCCCGTTTTTGAGCCAAAAATACCCTTTTTGAATCAGAAGAATTACCCCAAAAAATAATACCATATGACATAAGCGTATGAAAATATGCGAAGTATACTACTTTTCGTGTTGAAATGTCTCTTATTTCAGATACTGTTCTAATGGTAAATAAAGCGGCATTTAGTTTCTGAACAAGATCCTGAACATGGGCTTTCCACAACAGCTTACTATCTATCCGTACGCCTAGGAACTTGAACTGTTCCGTCTCGCTTATAACATGCCCATTCTGTCTGATTAAAATGTCAGTTCTTGTTGAATTGTGAGTTAGAAACTGTAAAAACTGAGTCTTACTGTGATTTAGCATCAAATTATTTTCCACAAGCCACGAACTTATATCATGAACTACATTATTTGATTATGTTTCAATATTACACACAAGATCCTTCACTACCAAGGTGGTGTCATCAGCAAACAGAAATATTTTTGAATCACCTGTAATACTAGAAGGCATATCATTTATATAAATAAGAAACAGCAGTGGCCCCAGCACCGACCCTTGGGGAACGCCCCATTTAACAGTGCCCCATTGGGACTGAACATCATTACCACTCTCAATATTGCGAAGGATTACCTTCTGCTTTCTGTTCTTAAAGTAGGAGGCGAACCAATTGTAAGCTACTCCCCTTACTCCATAATGTTCCAACTTCTGTAGTAATATTTTGTGGTCAACACAGTCAAAAGCCTTCGTTAAATCAAAGAAAACACCTAACGTTCGCAATTTTTTATTTAATCCGTCCAAAACCTCACAGAGAAAAGAGACTATAGCATTTTCAGTTGTTAAGCCATTTCTAAAACCAAACTGTACATTTGACAGCAAATTATGTGAATTTAAATGCTGCAGTAACCTTGTATATACAACCCTCTCGATAACTTTAGCAAACACCGATGGCATAGAAATAGGTCTATAATTGTCAACATTATCCCTGTCTCCCTTTTTATAAAGTGGCTTCACTACCGAGTACTTTAATCGGTCAGGAAACCGACCACTCCTAAAGGAAAAGTTACAGATATGGCTAAGTACTGAGCTAAAATATGTGGAACAATACTTCAGTATTCTGCTAGATACCCCGTCATATCCATGAGAGTTCTTGGTCTTTAGTGATTTAATTGTTAACTCATTCTCCCTCTTCTCAGTATCATGGAGGAGCATTTCAGGTAGCAGTCTCGGAACACTTTTTTCTAAGAGCGCTATATGATTCCCTGTTGGGACTAGGTTTCTATTTAGTTCACGTGCTATATTCAGAAAGTGATTATTAAGTACTGAACATATATGCGACTTATCAGTAACACGGACATCCCCACTACGCACTGATTCTATATTCTCGACCTGTCTCTGCAGACCAGCCACTTCCTTTACGACTGACCATATGGTTTTAATTTTATCCTGAGACTTAGCTATTCTATCTGTATAAGTTAGTATAAGAATTAAGTCTTCGGACCGATGACCTGAGCCTTTTGGTCACTTAAGAATTCACACACATTTGAACATTTCTGTGGTTACGCCTAACGCTGTTTTCGTGCCTGGCCATCAGGATCCCCAGGCGTCTTCGGACATTAAAGACCACGTACGTAGGAAACTGTGGATCGCCCCCTGTGACACCTGCAGGACACAATCTCATGATGATAGATGACTCCATGGTGGAATCACAAGTCTGCACCCATTCAGAGGTAAAACCACCGCACGCACCACGCACTGTGCCTATGGACGTTGAACAGCAGCTGACAGAACACCACAGTTCCACCACGGACACAACAAAGCCTTCTGACTCGATGATGATGATGATGGTTTGTGAGGCACTAGACATCGAGGTCATTAGCGCCTGTACAACTTTCCAATCTTTCCAGTTCCAATCTCGCCGCTTCCCAAATGATGATGATATGACGAAGACAACACAAACACCCAATTCCTGACCCGGCTGGGATTCGGACTCGACTGGTGCTCCGCTACGCGCCCACTCCCCACGCAGTTCTGTGTGCTCTGACGATGTAGAGGACGAAACAGTCATCCTTGCAGTTCTGTGTGCTCTGACGATGTAGAGGACGAAACAGTCATCCTTGTGACAACAGAGAATGCGGCTGCTCCAACCTACGACTGCTAATCAGCAGTGGTAGTGGATGCGGATGTGCCGACTGCTGGGGAGGAAAGTGGTGTGGGGGATGGGACACACTCTCGGGTCGCTGTTGTGCTTCCTGCAACAACGAGCGAGCCAGTAGTCATTATGCCGCAACAAGCTTATGGGATTGACTCAATCAGTGTCGGCACCAACTACAAGTACAATCGCTCCGCGAAATGTTGATGGCGTCTGACGGCAATGTTACCATCCTTCGGAAGTTCGCCTAGAGACGTTTCTTACTATCTACAGCAATGTATCTTATCTCACGCCGTGTGCTGACGGTGGTGGTCGGATAGCTATACTTCTAAAAGTAGGCATTGAGGTTGCCGAATTGACATACCTACCGTCGGTTAGTGATCTTGCTGTGATCTTATGTGGTGTCTGAATCATCAACATTCACACTCTCCTGAGTATGGCTAAGCGACGAGAACGGTCGCTCTTCTATTCATAAGAGGTCACCCATTGCTTGTGGTCCGTTACGACCGTATCGACCGTATTATTCATGGTGGCGACTTCAATTGAGTGTTATTCCAGGAGGACCAACATCTCCAATTCATCACGTGGCAGGAACTCTAACTGCTATTGCACAAAGCAAACGCTTACCAACACAGTGGAACGCCCTGTATGTAGATACGTCACCAGCCAATCAGGGAGTGGTCTTGGACGTGTCTGTGTTTCCAAAGGCCTCGCAGCAGCCACACTTCACACTGAGTTACGGCCTGCCGCCTAATCTGACCAACATTTGCACTGTCTCACTCCAGCGGTCTATTATCCGCAATATAAACAGGTCATAGAAACGAGTTGAAACCCATGTGTGAGACGTCTTCCAGCACATCCACTGATTGCTCGACTGCGCCAAGCCTGCCTTGCATCGACCATTGATGAATTACTGTCACGCCAAAATGCTATGGTAACGATATACCAAGGAATATTATTTCACAATGTGAGCTCTGAGGCTGTGCTCCATCCGTTCAGTGAAAAGTTGTAATTCAAAGGATTAGCGCGAAGACAATATCATTACGCCTCGCCACACTGATGGCATAATAATGCTTGCGAAATGTCACGACTTGTTGCGAGGAGAGCCCTGTTCCTGCGTCATATTATCTGAGAGAAGCAGCGGTGTCGGAGAATGCTTCTTCAGCCCTCGATATGCCAGATGTTCGCCAATTGACGTCCCAAAATGATACCGCAGGCGCCTCTGTGGACGCAACGCGGCAGAGGAGCAGTACCTCCACAGCAATGAATGACGTCCTCCACTCGTTGGTAGGTATCCTTGACGGGGCTGCTATGGCGACTCTCTCAGCGACGATTATGACTGACGGATCGCTGAGGCTCTTCTTAAGGAAGTGGTAAACGAATCCCCAGATCGTGGTGGTTTGCCGCTGAAGTTTTGCCGCACATTCCACGCCATCATGGCTGCATACTTGAATGTGATGTATCAAGAACTGATGAACCCTGATCTTCCACTCCCATCTGAATTTGTGGAAGACCTGTTATCCTGGTCGCTGAGCCGTCCAGCATTGGGGAGTTGGACATTATGAGCCACAGACTTTTTTAAATTGACTTATCCAGATTGCTACATTCCGCCTCCGGCGAGTCCTGCATTAGGTCATCTGTGGCGATGAAACGTGCGTAAGGAGGGACAGTAAAATCTAGACGGCACTCAGAGATTATCGTGACATCATAGCCCTGGCAGCGACCTATCACAATCACATTGCCTTACTGATGGTGCACTTCGACCAAGCCTTTGACGAAGTGAGTCATGTCTTTCTAGAGAAAGTGCTGCGACCAATGTACTTTTGCTACACATTTATACACATCGTCTTGCTACTCCTCAGATGTGTCACGTCGCCAGTGCTGGTCAATGACCATGTGGCACACCCTGTGACTACGATGTGGTCGGTCCACCAGGGATGTCTGCTGTCGATCCTTCTTTACGCCAGAGCTCTTAGCCGTCGTTACTCAGTTTGTGAAACTCGCTGACTTAGATTACAATGAAGTGGCATGCCTTCATCTGTCTTGCGTGTGGGGTTTACCTGATCTTCTTGGTTCTATCGGGCAACGAAGTGCGAGAGGCGCTGTAATGGATCAACCAATATCGGACCTCTGCGGGAACTGCTGCAGGAACCCATGTGAATCTGAACCCATGTGAATCTGACGAGGTGTGGTGCTATGTTCATTAGTAGAGGTCTTCCAGCAGGTAATGTGGTCCATTGCCATTAATGAACAAGCTCTAATGTTTGGGTATCACTTTCATGCTCGAGCACACGGCCTCATTCAAGTGATTCGCACGAACATTCGTGGAAACCTCCTGCGAGAATTAGACGTTATACAATGGGTCGATTCTGTCAACGCTCATCTGGATTCACAACTACCCCTCTTGGCACAGATTTTAACGATGCCAAAGGAAACAGCACACAGGGTGCAGACAACGTCTGATTACTTTGTAAGCACGGGTCTTATCATCAAAGTCTGCTCTGACACGCTAACTCTTTGTCCTCTAGATTTTGGCGTCGTTCCTGTCAACGTCCATGCGAAAGCGGCTGGCCTTCATGTAAGGGCGATGGTTAAAACAAGGACTCTCCTCCGAAACGGATTAACAGGAAGTCAGATTGATGATCTGGCCCCACCTTCCCAAGTGGCGCCCGTTGCAGTAGCACATATTTCTGGCTCCCTCTCACATCTTTTCATCGAACATAGTTACGTTAATACCGACCTGCCTTGTACCATGAGCCCTATGGCACGTGATTTTTACCGCCTAATCCGAGAGATCATATACGGAATATGGTGGAAAGACGATTTCATGCGATCGCATGGCCCGTGGTCTGGCATTCTGTGCACCATGTCCTCGTGGATAAGAGCGCTCGTGCGACATAGTATCTGATCGTTAATGCAAAATAAATGACACAATTTCGTCTGTATTCCATCCACATGACAGACTCGCCGCTTTGCGACCAGTGTCACACGTTGATGCAGATGAACATCGACAGTTTTGTGGATATTTTTCAGAAGTGTGGCAGCTGATGTCAAAAATGCTTGGCTGTGTTCTACGTATTGCTCTCCATATCACTCCTCCAAAGTTGCTTCCGTTACCAAATGATACCAATTTCTCACGTACGAAGACTAACGCAATGAACTGGATAAAAGGCATGTTGATATTTTACTTGTTTCGTGAAGGATCTAAGAGTGTTCTTGATTTTGGAAAGTTCCTGCTAGATCGCTTGACCTTTCTCACACTCAATGCGAGATAGTGTCAGTACAACGCAAACTTTTTTGGTAGTGTTTCTTCGACCGCCCTGCAGTGGCGATGTCTCGCGTATGAGAGGGCTGATTACAGTGTGAATGGGTAATACCAGGACTCGGACCAGAATATCGGAGCAACAGAATGTACTTCGAAAAAATTCTCGGTACATGCCAGATTGATATGGGATTCTACCCACTAGTTGGCACTGGACGGATACCATTTTGTTTGTTTGGTCGGGAGGCTAATTACACATCATTATTTTTCGACTGAAGGGCGCCCTATTTGATATTAATTGTTAGTTATTTTGGTGAAAGTCACACACAATGAATGAACCTCCTGTATGTTTCCTGTATAATTTTCTTTTTCTATAAATAAAATACATAATAAAGTTTACTATAAAAAAGCGGTTGAGGCGGCCGCTCACACGAAAAAATCTCACGAATGTTTCTTATTCAGTTCCTGGATTTTAGGGATTTATACTAATTCAAAACTTACAACTGGGTTTTACAATGAGTGTCATACATTTATTATATGTTGTGAAGCTTTCAGGGGTTGCAGACTTTTTTTAAATTCTCATATTCTTATATTTCTTTCTTGTATTACTTCCCATTTCTTATATTTTATTTTTATGTATATAGTTTTCAGGAAGATTTGGTGGATTCCCTTGGATGAAACCAATTGCAGAAACGTTCGAAACGTATGAACTACGAACACTACGAGCACCGTACGATGACAGAAAAATTTCTTTGTTTTGATCTCACTCGGCAGAGAAATGTCGTTAACACTGCTGAAGATTTCATGCGTTGGCAATAATTTCACTGCAAAACATGCATAATGGACTACTTTTCCGTAAACTGGTGCGCTTGCAACTTATTATGAATAAAGGTACACCACAGAAATTTGACCGAAACAGTTTTAATAGTTTTTCGTTTATTTATTGTCTTTTCCGTTTTAATTCATGCCTATACAACCAGTAGATGGATAAAGACAATGTTTATTTCAGTATAAATTGGAAAACATTAGATAAATAATCTTCTGAGGACACTGGTAGTCAAATGAAAAACAAGAAATAAACCAACGGCCGGGATGGCGCTACAGTCTGGAACCGCGCGACCAGTACGGTCGCAGGTTCGAATCCTGCCTCGGGCATGGGTGTGTGTGATGTCCTTAGGTTAGTTACGTTTAAGTAGTTCTAAGTTCTAGGGGACTGATGTCCTCAGAAGTAAAGTCCCATAGTGCTCAGAGCCTTTTCAACCAACAAATAAACAATCGGGTTTCGAACTTACGACGAAAAACTGTGTCACCACTTCGACTGAGCAACTTACCCTCTAAAAGCGTATGAAGTACTTCGAAAACCTTAACTGTCTTTTTTTCAGAATCGGTCGAGTATCTATGGTAAGCCGAGATGCGCATTCCCTGCATTCCCTTATTTTACCTCCTCTTCCAGTTAGCGAAGTTTCTGGGAAGCCGGGTTATGGCACATGTCGTATTCGTCTCGTAAGTAATGGAACCGGACCAGTCAATTTCCGATGCTTGTAGCTTCAGGAGCATCCGACTCGAGTAACGTACAGTTGGGAATCGAGCAGTGGATTAATGATGTTCTTTCACGTGATAGCAAAATTGTAGCTTCCACTTTTTTATGCACGATTTTCCGAAGCCCGACCCAGTCGTCTCCTTTAGGCGCTGTAGAGTTGAGATGATATCCATACTCACTGCCTGGACTCCAACCAGAATGTGGCGTATTTATTGGTATCGTGCCGCTATTTATAGCCCACTTATACTCCAGGCTCCCAATACGAACTTCGATGGTCATTCGTTTTCCGAAACCGTTCCTTTATACGCGCATTCTGTCACCATTTTCCAGAGATGGTTGATGATATGGTTGAAATAAAATTTCGTGTTCAAAAATGATTCAAATGGCTCTGAGTACTATGGGACTTAACATCTGAGGTCATCAGTCCCCTAGAAGTTAGAACTACTTAAACCTAACTAACCTCAGGGCATCACACACATCCATGCCCGAGGCAGGATTCGAACCTGCGACCGTAGCGGTCGCGCTGTTCCAGACTGAAGCGCCTAAAACTGCTCGGCCACATTTCGTGTTCCGAAAAGCAAATGAACCATCGGAAGGCGTAGTGGACGTCGGGAATCGAACTTTGCCGTAAACAGTGGCGCGACGTCGATAAATACTTAACAGACCTCTTAGAGTTAAGACAGCGACTACGCATTGTACCTCATATCACAGGAGCTAAAATACGTGACTGGTTCGTCATCGTAATAAAGGTCGTACAGACAGAATCAATAGTTCATCTCAATACCCGAAACAACAGCATTAATCAACAATGCTCAGAAAACCCGTAACACTACAAGAAAGATAAACATGTGGTTTTTGACGAACAAATGTAACACTAGTGAGAGCTGAATTGTACAGGACAACTGAAAAATATCTACAGCGAAGAATTACTTTTATTTTATCAACAAATAATTGGTGAGAGGAAAGGGAGCATACATGTTGATTATTATACTTCACAGTTCAACACAGGCAACAAAAATGACAAGTTTACCAAATTAATAACTTCTGGTATATAGAAATTCACTTTACGGCTGAGACGAGCAAAGGTAGTGAAGTGAGAGCAGTGAGACGCGACGATAGAACATGGCGGCGTGTTCAGTAGACTATTGACGATAGCATCTGTATCCGTTACCTAGTCACTGTGTGTGCTACTTCATTTGCCCAGCGCAGGATTTTGAAAGATTAATACGTATATCAACTATCATACGGTCTAACAATGACGTATATTCGTCACAAGGACCTCCTAAACAGCGACTTTTCTTCAGCGGCTGAGGTGTTTACGTTTATCGTCCTATCCTTCACTGTGTTTAAATGCAGGTTCATGTCCGATGTAAATCCCACAAACTGTGTGCTCCACAAGAAACTGTCTACAATCTCTCTCCGATCCAGGAGGTAAGTGAAACGTGAAAGAAACTTACCTGAATATCAAGGTCGACGCAACTTTGGCTGATCACTGAGCAGACTGCACAAATTATAATTGTTTTACTACGCACATCAAACCAAGTTTTGCGTCACATCGGTCAAGAGAGTTCCGGAACCTGTACATAAAATTTGAATACAGATAAAAAAAGGATTATCATTTCCACCCTTTTTATTGCTCATGAAAACCACACATTGCACGTGGTACCGCCATACAGCGAGACCCTCAGACGTGGTGGTCCAGACTGATGTAGACACCGGTACCTCCAATAACCAGTAGCACCTCCTCTTCCATTGATGCATGCCTGTATTTGTCGTGGCATACTATCCAGAAGTTCATCACTGCACTGTTGGTCCAGATTGTCCCACTCCTCAACGACGATTCGGTGTATATCCCTCACAGTGGTTGATGGGTCATATCTTCCATAAACAGCCCTTTTCAATCGACCTCAGGCATGTTCGATAGGGCTCATGTCTGGAGAACATATTGGCCACTCTACGTCGTCATTCTGAATGAAGTCATTCACAAGATGTGCACGAAGGGAGAGCAAATTGTCGTCCATGAAGACGAATGCCTCGCCACTATACTGCCGATATGGTTGTATTGTTGTTCGGAGGATGGCTTTCACGAAAAGTACAGCCGTTACGGCGGCTTCCATGAACACCAGCGGCATACGTCGACCCCACATAATGCCATTCCAAAACAGCATGGAACCTCCACCTTGCTGCACTCGCTGGACAGTGTGTCAGAGGCGTTCAGCCTCACCAGGGTCACTCCAAACACGTCTCCGACGATTGTTTGGTTGAAGGCATATGCGACACTCATCGGTAAAATGTGATGCCAATCCCGAGCAGTCCATTCGGCATGTCGTTGGATCCATTTGTACCGCGCTGCATGATGTCGTGGTTGCAAAGATAGACCATGGACGTCGGGAGTGAAGTAGCGCATCATGCAGCCTATTGCGCACAGTTTGAGTCGTAACACGACGTCCTGTGGCTGCACGAAAAACATTGTTCAACATGGTGGCGTTGCTGTTAGGGTTGGTTCCTCCGAGCCATAATCCGTAGGTAGCGGTCATCCACTGCAGTAGTAGCCCTTGGGCGACCAGAGCGAGACATGTTATCGACAGTTGCTGTCTCTCTCTATATCTCCTCCATGTCCGAACAACATCGCTTTGGTTAAATTCGAGACACCTGGACACTTCTCTTGTTGATAGCCCTTCCTGGCACAAAGTAACAATGCGGACGCGATCGAACCACGGTACTGATCTTCTAGGCATGGGTGAACTACAGACAACGATATCCGTGTACCTCCTTCCGGGTTTTTAATGACTTGAATTGATTGGCTGTCGGACCCTCTCGGTCTAATACGCGCTGCTCATGCATGATTCTTGACATGTCTGGGCGGGTTTAGTGACATCTCTGAACAGTCAAGAAGACTTTGTCTGTGATACAGTACCTACAGTCAACGTCCGTCTCCTGGAGTTTTGGGAACCAGAGCGATGCAAAACATATTCTCATTTGTGTTTTTAAAAATGACAGGCTCTACAATTAATGTTACGTATAATCACGCTTCACTTAACCTATCTTGCTGCTGATAATTCATTCACTAGCTTCTGAGGAAGAGCTACTACGGCTGACACCCTTAATGCCGTTACCACATCATAAGTAACAACACCCCCACATGAACCATGGACCTTGCCGTCGGTGGCGAGGCTTGCGTGCCTCAGCGATACAGATGGCCGTACCGTAGGTGCAACCACAATGGAGGGGTATCTGTTGAGAGGCCAGACAAACATGTGGTTCCTGAAGAGGGGCAGCAGCCTTTTCAGTAGTTGCAGCGCCAACAGTCTGGATGATTGACTGACCTGGCCTTGTAACACTAACCAAAACGGCCTTGCTGTGCTGGTACTGCGAACGGCTGAAATCAAGGGAAAACTACAGCCGTAATTTTTCCCGAGGACATGCAGCTTTACTGTATGATTAAATGATGATGATGTCCTCTTGGGTAAAATATTCCGGAGGTAAAATAGTCCCCCATTCGGATCTCTGGTCGGGGACTACTCAAGGGGACATCATTGTCAGGAGAAAGAAAACTGGCGTTCTACGGATCGGAGCGTGGAATGTCAGATCCCTTAATCGGGCAGGTAGGTTAGACAATTTAAAAAGGGAAATGGATAGGTTAAAATTAGATATAGTGGGGATTAGTGAAGTTCGGTGGCCGGAGGAACAAGACTGATTACAGGGTTATAAATACAAAATCAAATAGGGGTAATGCAGGAGTACGTTTAATAATGAATAAAAAAAGAGGAGTGCGGGTTAGCTACTACAAACAGCATAGCGAACGCATTATTGTGGCCAAGATAGACACAAAGCCCATGCCTACTACAGTAGTACAAGTTTATATGCCAACTAGCTCTGCCGATGATGAAGAAATTGAAGAAATGTATGACGAGATAAAAGAAATTATTCAGGTAGTGAAGGGAGACGAAAATTTAATAGTCATGGGTGACTGCAATTCGTCAGTAGGAAAAGGGAGAGAAGGAAACATAGTAGGTGAATATGGATTTGGTGGAAGAAACGAAAGAGGTAGCCGCCTTGTAGAATTTTGCACAGAGCATAACTTAATCATAGCTAACACTTGGTGCAAGAATCATAAAAGAAGGATGTATACCTGGAAGAATCCTGGAGATACAAAAAGGTATCAGGTAGATTATATAATGGTAAGACAGAGATTTAGGAACCAGGTTTTAAATTGTAAGACATTTCCAGGAGCAGATGTGGATTCTGACCACAATCTATTGGTTATGAACTGCAGATTGAAACTGAAGAAACTGCAAAAAGGTGGGAATTTAAGGAGATGGGACCTGGATAAACTGAAAGAACCAGAGGTTGTAGAGAGTTTCAGGGAGAGCATAAGGGAACGATTGACAGGAATGGGGGAAAGAAATACAGTAGAAGAAGAATGGGTAGCTCTGAGGGATGAAGTAGTGAAGGCAGCAGACGATGAAGTGGGTAAAAAGGCGAGGGCTAATAGAAATCCTTGGGTAACAAAAGAAATATGAAATTTAATTGATGAAAGGAGAAAATATAAAAATGCAGTGAATGAAGCAGGCAAAAAGGAATACAAACGTCTCAAAAATGAGATCGACAGGAAGTGCAAAACGGCTAAGCAGGGATGGCTAGAGGACAAATGTAAGGATATAGAGGCTTGTCTCACTAGGGGTAAGATAGATACTGCCTACAGGAAAATTAAAGAGACCTTTGGAGAGAAGAGAACCACTTGCATGAATATCAAGAGCTCAGATGGCAACCAAGTTCTAAGCAAAGAAGGGAAGGCAGAAAGGTGGAAGGAGTATATGGAGGGTTTATACTAGGGCGATGTACTTGAGGACAATATTATGGAAATGGAAGAGGATGTAGACGAAAACGAGTCAAAACAAAGCCCCGGGAGTAGACAACATTCCATTAGAACTACTGATGGCCTTGGGAGAGCCAGTCAAAAATGGTTCAAATGCCTCTGAGCACTATGGGACTCAACTGCTGTAGTCATTAGTCCCCTAGAACTTAGAACTACTTAAACCTAACTAACCTAAGGACATCACACACATCCATGCCCGAGGCAGGATTCGAACCTGCGACCGTAGCGGTCGCACGGTTCCGGACTGCGCGCCTAGAACCGCGAGACCACCGCGGCCGGCGGAGAGCCAGTCATGACAAAACTTTACCATCTGGTGAGCAAGATGTATGAGACAGGCGAAATACCCTCAGACTTCAAGAAGAATATAATAATTCCAATCCCAAAGAAAGCAGGTGTTGACAGATGTGAAAATTACCGCCGGCCGCGGTGACCGTGCGGTTGTGGCGCTGCAGTCCGGAACCGCGAGACCGCTACGGTCGCAGGTTCGAATCATGCCTCGGGCATGGGTGTGTGTGATATCCATAGGTTTGTTAGGTTTAAGTAGTTCTAAGTTCTAGGGGACTTATGACCTAAGATGTTGAGTCCAATAGTCCTCAGAGCCATTTTTGAAAATTACCGAACTATCAGTTTAATAAGTCACAGCTGCAAAATACTAACGTGAATTCTTTACAGACGAATGGAAAAACTGGTAGAAGCGGACCTCGGGGAACATCAGTTCGGATTCCGTAGAAATGTTGGAACACGTGAGGCAGTACTAACCTTACGACTTATCTTAGAAGAAAGATCAAGAAAAGGCAAACCTAGGTTTCTAGCATTTGTAGACTTAGAGAAAGCTTTTGATAATGTTATCTGGAATACTCTCTTTCAAATTCTGAAGGTGGCAAGGGTAAATTACAGGGAGCGAAAGGCTATTTACAATTTGTACAGAAACCAGATGGCAGTTATAAGAGTCGAGGGGCATGAAAGGGAAACAGTGGTTGGGAAAGGAGTGAGACAGGGTTGTAGCCTCTCCCCGATGTTATTCAATCTGTATATTGAGCAAGCAGTAAAGGAAACAAAAGAAAAGTTCGGAGTAGGTATTAAAATTCATGGAGAAGAAGTAAAAACTTAGAGGTTCGCCGATGACATTGTAATTCTGTCAGAGAGAGCAAAGGACGTGGAAGAGCAGTTGAACGGAATGGACAGTGTCTTGAAAGGAGGATATAAGATGAACATCAACAAAAGCAAAACAGGGATAATGGAATCGTAGTCAAATTAAATCGGGCGATGCTGAGGGAATTAGATTAGGAAATGAGACACTTAGAGTAGTAAAGGAGTTTTGCTATTTAGGGAGTAAAATAACTGATGATGGTCGAAGTAGAGAGGATATAAAATGTAGACTGGCAATGGCAAGGAAATCGTTTCTGAAGAAGAGAAATTTGTTAACATCGAGTATAGATTTAAGTGTCAGGAAGTCGTTTCTGAAAGTATTTGTATGGATTGTAGCCATGTATGGAAGTGAAACATGGACGATAACTAGTTTGGACAAGAAGAGAATAGAAGCTTTCGAAATGTGGTGCTACAGAAGAATGCTGAAGATAAGGTGGGTAGGTCACGTAACTAATGAGGAGGTATTGAATAGGATTGGGGAGAAGAGAAGTTTGTGGCACAACTTGACTAGAAGAAGGGATCGATTGGTAGGATAAGTTTTGAGACATCAAGGGATCACAAATTTAGCATTGGAGGGCAGCGTGGAGGGTAAAAATCGTAGAGGGAGACCAAGAGATGAATACACTAAGCAGATTCAGAAGGATGTAGGTTGCAGTAGGTACTGGGAGATGAAGAAGATTGCACAGGATAGAGTAGCATGGAGAGCTGCATCAAACCAGTCTCAGGACTGAAGACCACAACAACAACAACAACAAGTAACAACACTCGGTCGTATTTACAATTTAAATGTTGACCATGTTCCAATACAATGCACACGTATGTAATACCAAACACAACTACATTTTTTGCCGAGCTATATTAACCTGATGAATCCTTATTGGTGAGCCCGGTCTTGTATCTTATTAAGTGAAAAGAAAATTCTTTAACTACAACGTGTTGGGTTTTTATTTACGGTATTTGACCGACAAAATTGTAAAAGTAGTTGTCAAACGAAAACCAGACTGATGACAAAAACTGAGTAAATTGTTTATTATTTCAGAAGTGATCACCGTAGCTGCTAATACATTTGTGACATCGTAAAATAAAAGTGTCTATACTTTTCAAGGAGAAATGTTTTCGGTGGTCTGTGGAGACATAATTGTACCCAGGCGTGCACCTTTCCATCCGAAGCAAATTATTCAGCGCTCTAAAAATACGTAAAAGTCATGGGAAGAGACCGGAACTGTGTGGAAATCAAAGGGCTTCCAGCGAAACCTTTGCAGCATACTCGAAGCTACTTTGGCAACCCGTGCACTGATATTATCCTGCAACAGGCTGATTTCGTGAGTCAACATTCCTGGGCGTTTGGTCAACGCTACAGAAGTTCCGCTGGGAAACATTCACACATTCTCCATAGCGTCCCGATCTCTCGCCATGTGATTTCCACATTTTTGGAGCATTGGTAAAAGACATTCGTATCCGTCAATTTGTTTCGAATAACAGGTGCACGACTGGGAACAATAATGTTTCCGTAAAGAACGGCAATCATTTTTCCATTGAGGCATTGACCGTCTTGTCGCGAGCTGGGATAAATGTACGGTTATGGCTATCAATTTTCAAATGTTAAACAGTGTAGTTACTTTTTCTCCATCGGTCTCGTTTCCATTTAACTGCCTCTTGTGCGTGTTAATTACATTACCATTTCTGAAGTAGCCGATTAAATGAGACAGCGGTAGGGTTCGTAGGGGGAACTACCCTCAGCCCAAATGCTTTGTGACGAGCTGCCCTCGATGTTGGTGATGGAGATAGTAAACACGATCGTTGCAGGGTGGTGTTTATATCTTTCTGGGCTGAACAAATAGATAATTATAGTTTCTGATTTAGATTAATTTAACTTATGAAATATTGCCGGTGTGAATGGTAAAACTCTTTTCATAACTTATATCATAAGCAAGACGAAGAGCGTAACACAGGGGGACGTCTTTAGTAAATTACGACTCCTTAAGTGACGGATTGGAAATTTGTGGTAAGTTCTATGGGACCAAACTGCTGAGGTAATGTGTCCCTAGGCTTACACACTATTGAATCTAACTTAAACTAACTTACAATAAGGACAACACACACACACACACACACACACACACACACACACACACACACCCATGCCCCAACGGATGACTCGAACCTCCGACGGGGGGAACCGCGCGAACCGCGGCAAGGCGCCCTAGACCGCAAGGCTATAGTTTCGGATTAATGAAAACTATGTACAACTATATATCACATTCGAATATGTACTCTACCATCGACATGAATAATACTTTTGGTACTAAGTGTATATATAAGTGGATTTAATGTTTCAAACTACATTTACTAACTAAAGAAGGCCACACATTGACTGAAATCTAGATATGCAGTAAACATTATCTGCAGTTATTTAGTGTATCGTGTACTTCTTCTGATACCTGCAATCGCTGCGCTCAACTGCTTCCGAATAGAAACAAACCAGATAAAATGTCTACAACGTCACTGTAAGTTGCTAGGAAAATACACCATCGATAGAGACACAGACAATTTCATGAACAGCGCTGAGTCGTATGGAGCATGCTCGCGCTTACGCACAAATGTTTATTGTGCAGCAGACAGACCTACTCCTGATTCAAAAAATAGCTCTGAGCACTATGGGACTCAACTGCTGTGGTCATAAGTCCCCTAGAACTTAGAACTACTTAAACCTAACTAACTTAAGGACAGCACACAACACCCAGCCATCACGAGGCAGAGAAAATCCCTGACCCCGCCGGGAATCGAACCCGGGAACCCGGGCGTGGGAAGCGAGAACGCTACCGCACGACCACGAGATGCGGGCTACTCCTGATTGTCAACGTGTGTGCTATGGTTAGCAGAGTAAAGATCTGTAGCACGTGTTACAGAGGCGCCACGTCATGGTTCGCGCGGCTTCCCCCGTAGGAGGTTCGAGTCCTCCCTCGGGTATGGGTGTGTGTGTGTTGTCCTTAGTTAGTTTAAGTAGTGTGTAAGTCTAGGGACCGATGACCTAAACAGTTTGGTTCCTTAGAAATTCATACACATTTGAACATTTTTTTGTAACAGGTGTTCAGCGGCGTCAAAGAATAGAATGGAATGGGAAGTGATTTCTCTCACAGGATTGAGACAACTCTTCCATAAACGGGTAGTTCAATTTTAAATGCTGAAAAACCACTAATACGCGATTGAATGAAAAGACCGGTGAACGTATGCGTGAATCATTCGCTAGAAGTCTTCGTAAATCCACTAGATATGCTAGAAGTGAACTAGTCTTTCTCTGTTCGATGGTGCACGACTTTGTGCACAAACATCCCCGGTTGTGTACTTACAAAAATTTTGGTTAAGACAACATTTTAGATTTTTGCTTGATAACTATGTGAAACGTTGAAAAGCGAATTTTGGGTGGCCCAGGGAGCAATTACACAGGAAGTATTACGGTGTATTACCCAAGCATTACCCAAGTATTACGAGCACTCTCTGGGAACTCAAATGGGAATCCCTTCAGGGAAGGTGACATTCCATTCGAGGACCGCTATTGAGAAAATTAGTTTGAAGTTAAATGTTGAACGATTCTACTACCGCCAACGTACATTTCGCGTGATTACTCGTCCCTGCAGAAGGATCTTCTATTCATCAGTTCCATTCATGCATTACTGTTGTGGGAAGATGTCTAGTGTGAACAGAAATACTACTTGTCTATTGCCTTGTGTGGCATTTTATGCGTGCAACTGCTATAAGCTGTACCTCTCATCAATTGCAAACTGTCGCCCCCACCCTACTTTGGTTTCCCTTGCTAAGTTGAAAATTAAGAACAACATACTGGGTTTTCCGGGAGGAATGATCAGTATTCAGTGATTTGACGTGAATGAAGATTTGCAGCAAAAACGTCGTGTCGAAGTATGCCCTATTCCGAATGGTTTCCGAGGTAGAACACATTTAATACACATTGTTATTTATTTCCTGTGTTATTCAATAAATTATCAAGTTTAGACCTGTACGCATGTCCTTATGTACCACAAATAGTATAAATTACCACTTGCGTTCCACAATAAATGTTGGAATACCCCACTGTCAACATTAATGTATTTGTGCTCTTTTGCAAGAACATGTGTTACTTCTCTGAGTGCCTGTTCAAGTTCTCTAATGTGGGCAGCACTGACCAAACAATTTATCTCGCGTATTCACCTTTCGTCTGTACATCTCAGATTTCATCGAACGCCATATACAAAACTGTAATGGCGCAAGGTCTGGTGATTTTTGTGGCCAGTTAATGGTTGTACCACAACCATTCCAGCGATTAGGGTAACTGCGGGTGAGATGAATCCTGACGCATCTGTTAAAATATGGAGGTCCTCCGTCTTGTAGAAGCGCAAAGAAGTGTGAGTGGCCAAATAAACGTCCTCAAGGTCTAGAACAAACTAATATTTCAAGAAAAGCAAGTAATTCTGTTTAATCATTCACTCTTATAAAATGACTTGGCCTTTAAAAATGAACATTACATGTATCCCATCTAGAAAAACTTTCTGAGTAGGGCATATGTCAAACTGATGTTTCTGCTTGATATTAGCTTTGCTTTCATATTCCTGCATATTGACCTTTCCTCGTGGGACATACTCCTGGAAATTGAAATAAGAACACCGTGAATTCATTGTCCCAGGAGGGGGAGACTTTATTGACACATTCCTGGGGTCAGATACATCACATGATCACACTGACAGAACCACAGGCACATAGACACAGGCAACAGAGCATGCACAATGTCGGCACTAGTACAGTGTATATCCACCTTTCGCAGCAATGCAGGCTGCTATTCTCCCACGGAGACGATCGTAGAGATGCTGGATGTAGTCCTGTGGAACGGCTTGCCATGCCATTTCCACATGGCGCCTCAGTTGGACCAGCGTTCGTGCTGGACGTGCAGACCGCGTGAGACGACGCTTCATCCAGTCCCAAACATGCTCAATGGGGGACAGATCCGGAGATCTTGCTAGCCAGGGTAGTTGACTTACACCTTCTAGAGCACGTTGGGTGGCACGGGATACATGCGGACGTGCATTGTCCTGTTGGAACAGCAAGTTCCCTTGCCGGTCTAGGAATGGTAGAACGATGGGTTCGATGACGGTTTGGATGTACCGTGCACTATTCAGTGTCCCCTCGACGATCACCAGTGGTGTACGGCCAGTGTAGGAGATCGCTCCCCACACCATGATGCCGGGTGTTGGCCCTGTGTGCCTCGGTCATATGCAGTCCTGATTGTGGCGCTCACCTGCACGGCGCCAAACACGCATACGACCACCACTGGAGGCGGGCTGCACGATGTTGAGCGGAAGACGGCCTAACGGTGTGCGGGACCGTAGCCCAGCTTCAAGGAGACGGTTGCGAATGGTCCTCGCCGATACCCCAGGAGCAACAGTGTCCCTAATTTGCTGGGAAGTGGCGGTGCGGTCCCCTACGGCACTGCGTAGGATCCTACGGTCTTGGCGTGCATCCGTGCGGCGCTGCGGTCCGGTCCCAGGTCGACGGGCACGTGCACCTTCCGCCGACCACTGGCGACAACATCGATGTACTGTGGAGACCTCACGCCCCACGTGTTGAGCAATTCGGCGGTACGTCCACCCGGCCTCCCGCATGCCCACTATACGCCCTCGCTCAAAGTCCGTCAACTGCACATACGGTTCACGTCCACGCTGTCGCGGCATGCTACCAGTGTTAAAGACTGCGATGGAGCTCCGTATGCCACGGCAAACTGGCTGACACTGACGGCGGCGGTGCACAAATGCTGCGCAGCTAGCGACATTCGACGGCCAACACCGCGGTTCCTGGTGTGTCCGCTGTGCCGTGCGTGTGATCATTGCTTGTACAGCCCTCTCGCAGTGTCCGGAGCAAGTATGGTGGGTCTGACACACCGGTGTCAATGTGTTCTTTTTTCCATTTCCAGGAGTGTATAATGTACGTATGCTGTTCCATGACCAAGTATGTAGACGGACCACAGTATTTTCATTCCCTCCTTTTATCTGTCTGCTTCCTACCTCTAATAATTCTCTAAGTTATTTCGCTACACTTAGCTTTATGTCATATTATCTTACACTTTCGGGCCGTAGTTAACATAAAGTACGTTGTGCTACTGAAGAAGTATACGACCTAATATTGTGGCATTCTCCTTTTTTTTGGCGTACTTTAACCTTAAATATCATCACATAGGTATTAATAGGCTAATATATACCTAATTATTCTATCTTTGCTGGTAATTGCCAACAGCGTGTGTTGTCTGACTGCCACTCGCATTGTTATCGTTCAATCATTTGTATAGTTGAGCACAAATTTCTTAATCTGTGTTACTGCTGTGGCAGTTCACTGTAATGATATAAATCCCAGTTGTATTTATACTGGACGTGAATCTTGGAAGTGCCATCAGATGTTATTATCATGCTCTCGGAATCACTATTCACTGACATTATTAAATACCTTTCGTCATTGAAGACTCCGTGTAGGACGCTTTGTATTCTTCCCGTAGCTTTAGCACGAGTTCTCTCTTTATTCCTAAGCAAATTACTTTTTATTCACTCACTAAAAATTTGTTTTTTTCCATGACTAACAACAAATAAAAGAATGTAATAAAACTATCCAGCTGTACACAACAGTTGTTTTTCAGAAAATAATGCAGTGGTTGAGAAAACAGGAAAAAGGTTTCCCAGCTCCATGCTGATATATCGAAATCTACTTAAATCCAGGATCACAGAGTCTATTTTTAAATTACCAACCCCCACGTAATGAGCGACAAACACACCAGTATATGATTACCTGTTACTCTGTTACGAGGCTAAGACCAGATGCGGCTGAACGACAGAATGCTAAAAACTGACGTGACTGAGTGCACAGTGTATCTGACCGCAGATTTTTTTGTGTGTGTGTGGTGTGGGGGGGGGGGGGGGGTGCGTGCTAGACTAGATTCAGCGGCGGCCTTACGAGGGTTTCCATGTGTGCCAGTAGATGGTAGCAGCATTGAGTCTTCCACCTGAGGGGGCGACAGAGCTAAATGTCTGTGGCTGGTGGACACAGTAGGATGAGAAGTACAACTGCTGCAGAAGGCCAGCAGGTAATCTGGTGGTCTGACTCGGCAGCTGGTGCAACCCAGCCTTTGATCAGGAACGTGCCCAGGGGGATAGCCACCAAGGCGAAAGCGAGAGAATATAACACCAACTAAATGGACCAATATTCCGCAAAATCCCATCCAAGAAAGCTACATAAGAACAAAAGCACAAATACAGATAGGGAAAACAAAGAGGAGTATGTACGTACATGTAACTGCCCCCCTCAATCAATAATGTGTAATTAATTATCGAAGTTTAGCAAACAAGATGAACTTCAAAATATTAATAGATTTCCAACGGTGTGTACGATGTCGATAAGCGACGAGCCTGTGGATAGGGCTCTTTGAACTACATTAGCACCTACTATTAGAATTTTTGTAATTATAGCATATTTTAAAGAGTATACCAAAATGTGTATTCTGAGGTATAAGAATATCAATTTCTGACAAATAAATAAATCAGCATAGAAAATCCGATGAGGTATTTATTTATTAATTTAAGAAAGTATTCGTTTTACATGTTTACAATTTTTAAATAATATAATGTTATAAACTAACTTTAGCACTGAAAAGACCGTAGTTTATGAGAAAACTAAACGTGTCAGAAAAAAAACAAATAAATTTTCATAAATCTGTGTAGATTTCCATCTTATTTGGTATGATATGTATGTTTAAAATAATAAAAGTAATTTCAAAATATGGGGAAATATGATATATGAGCCTGTACATAACAACATGCGATGGATAGTGATCCTCATGGCCAGAATCAGTCGTCTCTGAGAAATAACAGAGAGCAGATGAATCGATGAGTAATCTTTGAGTCGCGAATTGAAAGTATAGAAATTTTTGTGAGTACGATTTCATGGACTTGTAAAAATCGCACGTTTGCCGATGAAACCACATAAACACTTCACAAAACTTATCATTTGTGGAATTTGTAGACACTCCATGAGAAGCGAGTGTTTCGGACTTCTAATACTGTTCATGTTGGAAGAGATGACGCGGGAGAAATTTCACTTATGAAGCATAGGATTTGAAGGATTTCCGTAAGTTACAGATTTTTGGATAAATAATAATTTACATTATTGGTGAGGAGTGGACCTGGAATAAATTGTGTGGCTTACCAGAACTAGAGATACTGACAGGTTTAAGATAGATTATATAATGGTAAGACAGAGATTTAGGAACCAGGTTTTAAATTGTAAGACATTTCCAGGGGCGGATGTGGACTCTTGACCACAATCTATTGGTTTTGAACTGTAGATTAAAACTGAAGAAACTGCAGAAAGGTGGGAATTTAAGGCGGTGGGACCTGGATAAACTGACTAAAGCAAAGGTTGTACAGAGTTTCAGGGAGAGCATAAGGGAACAATTGAGAGGAATGGGGGAAAGAAATACATTAGAAGAAGAATGGGGAGCTTTGAGGGATGAAGTAGTGAAGGCAGCAGAGGATCAAGTAGGTAAAAAGACGAGGGCTAGTAGAAATCCTTGGGTAAAAGAAGAAATATTGAATTTTATTGATGAAAGGAGAAAATATAAAAATGCAGTAAATGAAACAGGCAAAAAGGAATACAAACGTCTCAAAAATGAGATCGACAGGAAGTGCAAAATGGCTAAGCAGGGATGGCTAGAGGACAAATGTTAGGATGTAGAGGCTTATCTCACTAGGGGTAAGATAGATACTGCCTACAGGAAAATTAAAGAGACCTTTAGAGAAAAGAGAACCACTTGTATGAATATCAAGAGCTCAGATGGCAACCCAGTTCTAAGCTAAGAAGGGAAGGAAGAAAGGTGGAAGGAGTATATAGAGGGTCTATACAAGGAAGATGTATTTGAGGACAATATTACGGAAATTGAAGAGGATGTAGATGAAGGTGAAATGGGAGATATGATACTGCGTGAAGAGTTTGACAGAGCAGTGAAAGACCTGAGTCGAAACAAGGCCCTGGGAGTAGACAACATGCCATTAGAACTACTGACGGCCTTGGGAGAGCCAGTCCTGACAAAACTCTACCATCTGGTGAGCAAGATGTATGAAACAGGCGAAATACCCTCAGACTTCAAGAAGAATATAATAATTCCAATCCCAAAGAAAGCAACTGTTGACAGACGTGAAAATTACCGAACTATCAGTTTAATAAGTCGCAGCTGCAAAATACTAACGCGAATTCTTTACAGACGAATGGAAAAACTAGTAGAAGCCGACTAGTAGAGTCGAATTGGTATCCCGTCAGGTCCAGTGGACTTTCCTCTGTTGAGTGATTCCAGTTGCTTTTCTATTCCTTGGACACTTATGTCGATGTCAGCCATTTTTTCGTTTGTGCGGGGATTTAGAGAAGGAACTGCAGTGCGGTCTTCCTCTGTGAAACAGCTTTGGAAAAAGGTGTTTAGTATTTCAGCTTTACGCGTGTCATCCTCTGTTTCAATGCCATCATCATCCCGGAGTGTCTGGATATGCTGTTTCGAGCCAATTACTGATTTAACGTAAGACCAGAACTTCCTAGGATTTTCTGTCAAGTCGGTACATAGAATTTTACTTTAGAATTCACTGACCGCTTCACGCATAGCCCTCCTTACGCTAACTTTGACATCGTTTAGCTTCTGTTTCTCTGAGAGGTTTTGGCTGCGGTTAAACTTGGAGTGAAGCTCTCTTTGGTTTCGCAGTAGTTTCCTAACTTTGTTGCTGTACCACGGTGGGTTTTTCCCGTCCCTCACAGTTTCACTCGGCACGTACCTGTCTAAAACACATTTTACGATTGCCTTGAACTTTTTCCATAAACACTCAACATTGTCAGTGTCGGAACAGAAATTTTCGTTTTGATCTGTTAGGTAGTCTGAAATCTGCCTTCTATTACTCTTGCTAAACAGATAAACCTTCCTCCCTTTTTTTGTATTCCTATTAACTTCCATATTCAGGGATGCTGCAACGGCCTTATGATCACTGATTCCCTGTTCTGCACATACAGAGTCGAAAAGTTCGGGTCTGTTTGTTATCAGTAGGTCCAAGATGTTATCTCCACGAGTCGGTTCTCTGTGTAATTGCTCGAGGTAATTTTCGGATAGTGCACTCAGTGTAATGTCACTCGATGCTCTGTCCCTACCACCCGTCCTAAACATCTGAGTGTCCCAGTCTATATCTCGTAAATTGAAATCTCCACCTAAGACTATAACATGATGAGAAAATTTATGTGAAATGCATTCCAAATTTTCTCTCAGTTGTTCTGCCACTAATGCTGCTGAGTCGGGAGGTCGGTAAAAGGAGCCAATTATGAACCGAGCTCGGTTGTTGAGTGTAACCTCCACCCATAATAATTCACAGGAACTATCCACTTCTACTTCACTACAGGATAAACTACTACTAACAGCGACGAACACCCCACCACCGGTTGCATGCAATCTATCCTTCACCGTCTGTACCTTTGTAAAAATTTCGGCAGAATTTATCTCTGGCTTCAGCCAGCTTTCTGTACCTATAACGATTTCAGCTTCAGTGCTTTCTATCAGCGCTTGAAGTTCCGGTTTTTTACCAACGCAGCTTCGACAGTTGACAATTACAATACCGATTGTTGCTTGGTCCCCGCATGTCCTGACTTTGCCCCGCACCCGTTGAGGCTGTTGCCCTTTCTGTACTTGCCCAAGGCCATCTAACCTAAAAAACCGCCCAGCCCACGCCACACAACCCCTGCTACCCGTGTAGCCGCTTGTTGCGTGTAGTGGACTCCTGACCTATCCAGCGGAACCCGAAACCCCACCACCTTATGGCGCAAGTCGAGGAATCTGCAGCCCACATGGTCGCAGAACCGTCTCAGCCTCTGATTCAGACCCTCCACTCGGCTCTGTACCAAAGGTCCGCAGTCAGTCCTGTCGACGATGCTGCAGATGGTGAGCTCTGCTTTCATCCCGCTAGCGAGACTGGCAGTCTGCATCAAACCAGTCTCAGGACTGAAGACCACAATAACAACAACCAGAAGTACTTGATAGTTAATATGGTACGCTACTCTACCAGCTCCTCTTATGTTTTACTCAACTGCCTATCTAATTAATTGATCACATTAGAAAAGGAATGTTCCTACCGTGACACATTACTGTGCTGGACATACTAACAACACAAGCTTTTTCTCGAGAACTGTTGCATGTGGAGGGCTACATTGACCAAATCCGAACGAGATGGTGCAGCACATCTGCAGGTTCTCTAATCCACTGCTACGATGTTTGATTACTTGGAGTCTTGTAAAATAATCTTAATGCCCCCACTGGACGTCGACTTCTCCGGTCGCGACTCCAAACGGGCATACAATCAACTGTGAACGATGGAAGTGTGAGTACAGAAATGAATGTTTCCAAATAGGAAGCTGCCATCCTGGTAGTTTAATGAAAAAAGAATGAAAAAACATTCATTAGAGTCGGTTTATGTGTACTGCTGGACCGAATTTCATCAAAACATATCTCTACTCATCGAGCACCATTGAAGGTTCATAGATTTATTTGTACACAAGTTTAACAACCACTCCAAGTCTCACACTTGCAAATTAACATATTAACGTTGTCTGACGCACTGTAAGGCACTAAAACGATTTTACGTTGCACATACGTGTTGTAACTCTAAAACCTGGCCCAAGACTGCGCAGTCTCCGTGCTTTGGTACTGCCTGCATAGTGCGTATTTCTGCTTCGTCAGTTTACTTGCCCAGTCACTGGTAATATTAAATACAATCACCATTAAAATACGAGCTTCATTCTGAAGTTACTGAAATCATGGTTCTGAAGCCATCAGGATGCACAATGTTGGCAGTCAATTTGGGGTCGTAAGTAACCATTTAAGGGGAGCTCACTGTGGTTCAGGTCGACAAAAAATCGATTTTCGGTTTTCATCATATTCCGATAGATTAAGGTTTTATTTAAGAACTCAGAAAAGGCTTTTGCTGAATTTTTTTTGAGCATTTAAAGAGCATTTTCCTACCTTATGTGCCATGCCCACTTTTCTGTCACCCACTTTTCTGCATATATTTTAGATCTTTATGTCCCCTATATTGCACGTTATGGATCTTTTTTTTTACTCCCGAGTGTGTTGGCTATCCTTGGGATGCAACGGTCGGTATTCTGATATTCTTTTGTTTTGCTGTTTGTAAACAACACGCTTTCAAACACGCAGTTCGTTTTGTTCAAGTGTGATTGCGAGTAGTTGTTATAGAAATCTTGCAGGTCTACTATGGACAGGCAATTAGGAGAGATAAAGAAAATCTGGAGGCAATGAAGAGATATCTTTGGGCCATATTTTTACATAAGTCCTGTACTAATGATGAGCCATGTCATTGATTGTGTCCATCAGGAGAAAATTCGTGGTGCAAATACAATAGGGCTCAGGTAACTGGAGAATCTTATTCTCACCAGCATTCTCCTCCTGCTGCTGTTACTACAGCAGTTAAACCTGTTTTCAGAGACTTGGCTTATCCTGACATTCTAAGGAAAGAACCCAAATGAATGTTTCAATAGCATAATTGGGAACCGCCCTCCTAAAACTGTGTTTGTAGTTATGCATACAATGAAAATAGGAGTTCATGATGCTGTTTTACATTCCATTGTGGTAATATTGGAAAGTTTTGGGTACTGAAAAAGCTGGGAATTAATCCTGGTGAAATATGATCACTGGGCTACAACATTGCGATAAAATTAAGATAGCTGATGCAGACAGGTCTGCATCTAATTTGGCCAAGAAAGCAAGACAAACATCCAGCAAGGTGAGAAAGAAGCTGGAAAACCTGATGGAGGCCAAAGAAGGGCCATCATCTGCAGCAGGACAGTTTCAATTAACTGTAAGTAGCAAATTTCAAAAGTTTATTTCTTTAAAGTCAATTTCCCGCTAACTAAAATTTTCAGTACATATTCCACATTATATTAGAAACTATTATAGACAAATGAATGAAATTTTCAAAGACTGTGCATAATATAAAAAGCCACCTCTGGTAGTAAATTCATTAATATTCCCCCATTAGGAAGTTCACCAAAAATATTTTCTGCAGAAAAATTAATATTTTTTGTTAATAAATTTAGAAAATAATTTCTTAAAAACTATGAAATGGCTAAAGTAGATTTTAGTACAGTAGACTGTATTAGCATCATGCAACATACAGCAAAAATATTAAGGTCCTGCATCAAATTCTTGTCTAAATTAACGTGGGTTAGAAAGTGCAGGGTGTGGTCCCTTTAAGAAGTTCATATTAATAATCCAAATTATGCATTTGCACAAAGCCTCGCAGTGTGGATGCCGGTTTTTCTATATGTTCCAGTGTGCCATGGCTCCCTCTAGCGCCTCCGTTCTAACGCTCGGTGACCACCTGTCGTTTTGTGGGACAGGGTTTGCTCTGGATTCTAACTGGTTGCTCGCGCACAGCGGTGAAAGGCTCTCTACACATGACGTGAGGCAGAAATGACATACTCCTCTCGTCAAAAAATTTAAGAAGCATCTATCCTGTCATTTATGGTAATTCCACCACTAAAGGGGAATAAAAAAACCTTTATTGATCTCAAAATTCAGAAACAAGTTAGTTGAAACCGTTATTCTAAATTTCATCGTCACCCAGTTCATTCCTGCCTGCATTTTGTATAAACTACTGAACAGTAATACGAAGATTAATACAGGTAGGGTGTCGCTATAAATGCGTTGAGTGTCCTCTAGACGATAAATGAAGCCAAATAACTTTAAGCAACCAGGCATGCCGAAGCCCTCGACTCACAAGGTAAGGAATGAAACATTTACCGAATTTTCTCACTATACATACACCAGTGGTAGTGCTGTTACCTGCCTAACCGCACGGTGATCGATATTTTCATAGTCCTGCGTAGACTCAGTCACAAATATGAGACAAATATAAGGTTTGCACACATATCGAATCATGGACCGAGTCAGACAACGCCTCTTCCGACTTTACCCATTTTATATAAGTCTAATAGATTATAATCCCCTCACGTTTCTCACTAAATCGAAATTGTTTAGTGAGCCGTCACCTGTTAAGGGAAATATTGTCCACAGATCTTCAACCCATTGCATTTGTTTACCACATCGCCGTAAAAGCTACTTCCTGTGAAAACGGGTTGGCGACACACACACATTTGGTGTACATACCTCCTGGAGAGTACTTTGAACTACAACAGACCAGCACCTGCAAGAAGGAGAGATTGCAGGTGTTCTCAAGCCTACCTTACTTATTAGGCACAGACGGAGAACCATAAAGATAGTCTAGTGCAAAGACTTAACAACGGAGATAGAGCGTCTACAGACTCATTTAGTGGACTCTGCAAGTATTCCGTAAAAATAAAGTTCTTACAACCTATTTATTTGGTCTTTTAATCATGTTACTCGTTCGCAGACTATTACAGTTGGCAATAGTTTGGTACAACGATTACTAAAAACATATTTCATGTCGCTACAGCTTCATAGGAGAGATTTATTACTCTTTCCCCAGCGTATTCATTCATTGGGCTACCAATACAAGTACTTCCGCTCAATTCTAAGCGTATTGTCCTATTAATTCGTCTATCAAATTTATACGGAAGGCATTTTCTGTAAGGAAAGAAAGCGCAAAACCCTTACCACCGCCACTGTGACAAACTCCATCTGTGTTTCGCTCTCACTCCATCAGAAGGGGACGCCTGTGGCGGCGAAAATGAAGTCGGCCATTGTGATGCGGGCGACTTTCTTTGACGACCATCAACTATGTTATCAAATCCTGATGCGTGGTTCGCGTCTTATATAATCTCTTCGCTTCTTTGTTGTGTTTACATTCTATTCTACACCATATGTTTGTATATAATAACGTGTCCCTAATCTACTCTTGTATGTATATGCTGAGCTGTGGACCTAGAAACGACGGAGAGGCTGCCTCCCCGCCGTAGCCCTCAGTGGTACGCAACACCACAACAGGCTACAGCAGTCTACTCACCCCACCGCCACCCCAATCAACCCAGTGTTATTGTGCGGTGCGGCCCCCAGTGGAACCCTCCAGTAACGTCTCATTTCAGACGAGTGTAACCCCAATGTTAGCGTGGCAGAGTAATTATGGTGTACCCGTACGTGGTGACAGTGTTTGTTTGCGCAACAATCACCGACATAGCGCAACTGAGGCGGAATAAGCGGAACCAGCCCGCATTTGGCGAGGCACATGAAAACCGCATTAAAAACCTTCCACAGCCTGGCCGGCACACCTGACATCGACACTAATAGGCCGGGTGGATTCGTGCCGGGGACGGGCAAGCCTTCCCGTGCGGGAAGCAGTCGTCAGAGGGCACGGCTAGCCGGGTGGGCAATCTACTCTTAGCGAAGGCTATCGCAAGGTCAAGAAATACTTCGTTTTCTCACACGCTCTTGCACCAGAAAGAAGGATATAGACAAGTCCTTCTGGATACAGGATAACCTTCTCCTTCCTAGAGGGTTCTTCAATACTGAAATCAAGAGGTATCTGTGGCTTGAGCTTCTCTCTATCGGCCTGAAGACTCGAGAAGATCGCCAGATGCTAAACTCCCTATCTTGGCACCATGTTCTTCCGGCTTGCTCTACTATACTGGAAAATGGAAACAGCTCGGTTAATACACAAAAGAATAGCCTCCACTTTGTCCATTAAAATCGTTTCAGGATATTAGCTAGAATGAAGTACAAGCTTTATTTTCTTATTTTGAATTTAAGGATATCCTTTCTGGCTGAATGTATGTTAGTAATGATGCAAGCACTTAACAGGGTTGCCTCATGTTGTCATTTTCATACCGTCCTTAAAAGGAAACGAATCGAGGGTAAGTAAACAATAAAAGTAATGTCATACAACGTTGAAAATGCACATGCTAGTACCCCCAAAATCATTACAAGTACGTCGTATATCGAATTTAATTACCGTGCGTCACCTACATCACGTTTCTTCATTAATGATGTAGGAATGCGATAATAAGGTACATCATGCTTTGACAGTCTTCTGAAATTTACAAATTTGGATAATGATTCTTAAAGAAAGGCATAACAAGGTTAGACATCCGCTAAAAACCTAAGCTATCCTCTCTTTGCATTACCACTTACCTCAAACTCAAAATCTCTAAAGCGGGAACATAATGTTTGTTCTGCGAGTGCTGAGGATTTTAAATGACAATAAGAAACACAGTAAATTGAAATCAATTAAGTGTTATTAACGTGGTAGATATTTAATGCATACAAGTAAAGCAAAAGAAATTGAGAATTGAGGTAAAATTTCGTTCATTATAAAATACGATCGGGCAAGTTATTGGTAGGTAGGTTTCTGCAGCTGGTGTCAATGCTATTAAAATACTTCAAGTTCTACAGTCACGTTATCATTTCTTTAAAATTTGGTTGTTAGTCTTTGGCCTTGTATGATGCCGTCATGCAATCGCTTCCAGTCTTATGCTCATCTTTCATCTGTACGTAGCTCGTTACTACTTCACTCAGCATCTTCTATAATTTCCATGTTTGCTATTCTAGGTGCGGCCGTAGTATTTTACTGTTCTACTGACTATTCCAACGCCTCGTAACAATTTTCGGAGACGTATCACATACCCCATTGAGCTGTTCCATCGTCTAGTAAAGGTTTTGCTTAGACTCATTCTCTCGCCTGTTCTTTTTGGTACTTTTCAGTTCTTTTATGTGCTTAGTAGTATCATAACTTCTATAGCTCCATATTAAAGAATTGCCACGTTATCCTTCTTCCGATTTAAAATGGTCCAAGATTCAGCACACTAAACTATTGCCCTCCAGATATATATTTTGGAAGTTGATCATATCTTGAAAATTTAAAACTGGATGTTGATGAAAAATTCTGAACGTGGCGTGCCATGAATTTACACGAAATTTTTGAAAGTGTTACCCTGGAAACGCAATGTGACCTAATTAGTAGCACATTGAATGAGGCGGAATTCCCAAAACCGGCTCAAGGAGCTTTTCTGACGTGTTTCTGAAAAATTTGGGTTTTAATACCTACGCAACATAACTATAATTAACTACTGTCTTGCATTTAACCTTGGCCTATAGACGCCGCTGTTGCAGGGCAAACGTGCTTGCTATAGATATCCTTTAGTGCATAACAAATCTGATCACTTATGACCTGGTTTGGTGGACAGACTGAATTACGATGACGCTGCTTCTACAACTGCATGTCTCAGAGAACTACTTCTCATACACTTATCTGCAATGCTGTCGAAAGAAGGTAGCAAAAGCACTGCATAATTAAATGCCGTTGCCGATGAAACTAACACGACTTAGGACAATCAGGCCTATTTCCGTGAAGTAATCTCTGACAAATTTCATCATGTGAGAGACACTTGGTCGGAAGCATAGACTAAGGAAAGTACGTAAAGTAGTGAATCTAAGAACACCGATAGTTCTGAGTAAGGATTATAATGATCCAAATAGTTGTACAACAAATTAACCCTCACGAGTGATTACAGTCCATTGGACTCATAATACTGAATATTGTAAATCTAAATCGCCACATAAGAGATTTTCGGAATAGTATTGCAAAACAGGTTACCGTGATTTTACCGGAGAGAGACAGAGAGAGAGAGAGAGAGAGAGAGAGAGAGAGAGAGAGAGAGAGAGTAATGTACAATGTCACTAGTATGGAGGCGAGGTTGTGCAAATACCGGATACCGTTTCTCACATGCACAATGAAATCGAGTGGTTCACAAATCTGATGTTGAATGCTGTGTGGAAAGTTAGTTCGATTCCTCAGAGCTCGAACCATTCCAACAATGTAAATAAAATGCTAATGCACGAAATAAGCAGCAATCTCACCTAATCCTTGAAACAGTGTATTGACTGCACCCATCTCGACATACACAAGGTATGTGTTCACAATTTCGATGAAAAAATAGCAGCCAGCGCCCCGGGGAGAAGTTTCAGAAAGCCACAGTAAGAACTTCGGTTCCACCAACGAGTTAAAATTTCATAGAGTTGCTAACACACGAGTAATAGCGCTCTTTGAGGCAACCATCGTTAACTAGGGCTTCACGATGGTCACAACATTAAGAAGAGCCGAACGAGTTAAAATCAGGCTCGCAAATTTGCGGATTTGATTAAGTCTGTAGACACCGACGGATGCTGATATTTTCTGATTTTTATGCAGTAAAACTCTTATTATAGTCTTAGCATGGATTATCGCTCTTTTGGTGCCTATCACACCCGCTTACGATGATCACAGTTACGATCCTCCAAGTCCAAAAATAGTTGAAAGCCCAATAGGACAGAGTACTATCAGAAAACATGTTACTGAAGAAGCACATTAAGCAAATTTGCGTGTGACACAAAAGAGCCGGTATTCAGTTGGAGACTGAGTTGCTGATTTTAGAAAAAGACTATATAATTCAGTTTCTGATAGGGTGAAAATGTAACATATCTGCAGACGGAGCTTTTGAAAATTCAAGCTATTCGTAAACTATCGCAGTATTCTCAACAAATAAGAAAATTTAATCTGAATCTACATTTTTACTCTGCTATGACATACAGCTACTTACGAAAGTTCGTGAAGTTATTTCACTGAAGAATATTTCACTATAGTCTCTGAGAAGTTCATTGTTTATAAACAGTGACTATCTTTTTACTGAAACTGAATTTTGGGAAGAAAGGTATTACGTGAAATTTGTAGGCCTAAAACCTCCTTAAGTATTATTTTATCTACTGAATATATAGTTTATATACATCTAAATATTTTGAGGATGTGAATAAATTAGTTAGACGCCTGAGCAACAAATTTATTTTCTTTTAAGGTCAGTGAAAGCTTTGCAGAAATAAGTAAATAGGAACGCTGTAAAAACGCATTGACAATGAAAATATCGTAAAAGTGAAATCTCAATCAAACGTTGACAAAATGAAATGTCAATAAATTGTTTTATATTTTAAGTAGTCATGACTGAATTACTTGTGTTAAATGCTTATAACACACAATTTTTAAAATATTCTCGTCCATAAATCAATAGTGTTTGAGCATGTGTATGTCTTTACAATATAAACAGAAATACATAAATTCTGCCTCTGTCATCGTTTGTGCTAGATAAGTACTATACTTTTCGCACTTTACCTCATAGTCTTCAGGTGGGACCTACACAAAATGGATTGTTCTACATTCGGTTTGTGAGAAACGAGAAGTTATCGTGGTTGGATAAACATATTTTGAGTCGCCTTGCAGTTTTATGCAAATTGAAAAAATTATCCATATTTAAAAAAATTATCTGTATTTCAAAAATTATCCATGTTTCCACTACGACTTTCCTTGTTGCTCCCAATGTACGTGGAAATCACGGGTGTTTATTAAGTAATAAGAAAAGCTTAAAACTGACATTAGTTATTTGCAGCTAGTTAAGGTCAATTTCAAAGGACAACAGACAATGTCCTTGACTTCAGATAAAATGTTTAACGGGAATTAAGTTTACTTTAAACATACGGGTCATATGGCCACTCCATGAAATCCAAGCTAGCTGGGTTCCATAAGATGCGGTCCTGTAACTGAATTTTGGGGGCTAGCCTCGTAGTTGATTCATTAATTGAGAAATTATGGGACCAAACGTCGAGGTCATCAGTCCCGTATCCAAAGTGGGTTACATAAGAAAGAGGGTATGCTAAAAGTTGACGGAGTCATTCAGAGGAATCAAATTATAAAAGAAGAACATTAAACACACATAGTAAAAGTATAAAAGGTGAGACCAAATCTAAAAACTGGAAGAAAGGGGGCGGTCATGGGGTCACAGACCATGAAGACGGCAAAATGAGTCCCATCCACAAACAACCAGTCCCTGCTCCAACACTAAAGGTGAGCCTTATATCTGGCAGTAAAAACCACTTTCATGGAGGAAATCGAGGACCAGGTCAACCATCCGTGGATAGTTTGCTAATATTAAATTTAAGGGAACCTGAAAACTATAATTAGCACGAAGGGTTGAAAGAAGGGGACATGCCACCAGTATGTGAGATATCGTCAGTCCGGCGCTACAACCACATTGTGGGAGTGGGTCGTTATGTAGGAGGAAACAATGGGTGAGACGGATATGGCCAATGCGTAAACAGTGGACTACTTACGAGAGGGGGGAAAGAAGTGCCCACAAACTGCTGTAGACTCCTTAGGTGGAGAGATGTACGGCTTCAAGTCACATCTGTAGCACATAACCTTGACCTTCTCTGGGAGGGTATCTCCCTCGAAAGCCGAATGAAAGCGCCAGGATCGGTGCGGTTGTCTTTGTGACCTTTCTGCACACGTCAAACAAAATAAACGCCACGCAACTCCAGATTAGCCTGGAGTTCCTAATCAGTTTGCAGGATGAGGTCCCTATGAAAATGACGCCCTGGACCATATTCCGAGATTGTTGGGGAGTGATAGACACTGGGACGTTGCCAAGACGATCATAGGCAGGAAGAGCTGCCGATTGGGTGGCAGAAGAAGCTTTGATTAACAGGGAGGCCGACCGCATCTTACTGATGGACTTCAGTTCAAACTTAATCTCAATATTTTCCACTAAAAACAATGTCTTTGTGGCGGTGACACTGTCCCTATCCGTCCTAGTACACACGAGGTAATGGGAAAGAGTTTCATCCCGAGACAGCGAGCCTGCCGCTCCTCCCATGGGGTAGCGAGGGAAGGGAAGGCTGCTGGAACATACGAGGCAGCATTTAAGGACCCTTCACAATTCAAAGAGACGACAGTGTGAGAACGGACAGATTTTTGCAGCTTGATATGCTTCATGCACCAAGGATCCGCCATGATACCACCCACTACGACCAGGGGCTCTCCCCATGGGCGCCACCCAGCCACAGCAAGGGCCCTATGGCACGGCGGCCATTGCCGGGAGTTCCGATGCTCCAAGAAGACAAGCAACCACTCCTTTGCGTACACGTGGAGGGAACAGTTCAGTAGTGTGATCCCAGTGTTGTCAAGGGGCTCAGCCATACAGGTCCGTAACAGCCCCACCATGCAGACTGGCTACAGGTGCTGGTGACCTAGAAGGGTGTAAGGGGGCTACAGTGGGGAAGGGATAGGGGAAGGGAGGGGGGCAGGAATCACAGGAATCCACACCATAGATGCTGGGCAGGGAGTTGTTCCCCATATGGCTCACACAAACAACAGGGAATTTTGGAATGAAGGTCAGACCTCACATGAGGACCGAAACGCCAAAAGGGGGGAAAAACAGGCAAAAGGAACAAAATTGCAACCAACACAGGAAACCAGGGCAATAGCCAGGTCGACATAAAGTAGAACACTGATAGAAGGAAGGAGGTGGCAACGGTGAAGGAGTGGGGATAGGAGAAGGAAACACAGCTAGGGAATGAAGAATGAGCTGCAATAGCTCGGGGTCCCATCTGCGCCACGCACGAAGTCACGAAAGAACGGTGAGTCCCCGAGGGGGGGGGGGGGGCTAGTCTCCTGATTGGCTTTCACAGATCAAAGCTTCGCCAGCGACAAAGAGATGCCATACAGGTCATTCACAGACACCCCCCGTTGTCAGATGAATTCGTCATCGACCGAGATTCTCGTAGGAAACAAATGACGCATCTGCCGTGCAGGAGTGCGTGACACGAAAAAAAGTGCCACAGAAAGCATTTGTGTTTCAACTTTCACCAAATTCAGTTCTATATCAGTGTGTGTCACCGGTAAAGCACTTTTACTACAGAAAGCCTCATTGGTTGGATCAACCTGTTTAATCTTGCTTCCAGGGAGAACAGAATTCTATCTTTTGTTCCACTCCTATTTTTTTCCTAATTCTCATGTTTCGTGACTCATTATTCTCTTTTCTAGCGTTCTTTAACACTAATCCGTAAGCAATATTTGATGTTACATACAAAAGGTCTACCGCGTCTTCATAACATTACTGGAATGACTGGCGTCTGGGTCGTTTCACAGCGGGTGGAAACGGGTTGGTGAAGGGGACTGGCTGCATGGGTGAAAAGGGAGACTTGAAACGGGGCATGATGGATTATCAAATATATGAGTTTTTTCGGAATTTGTCAACGTAGTTTTTCAGTTGCACACTCATCAACATTAGATTAAAATTTTTGTCGCATTATATAAATTATTTCGTGTCTAATGACGTTTTTTATATCCTATTGTCTGCTCAGATATTCATCGTGCACCGATCTCCGTTGGTAGCGCAGAAAGTAGTCATAGGATTTAGACTAACAACCCAGAAAAGCAGTCATAGGATTTAGACTAACAACCCAGAAATTTTGTTTGGAAGGCAGTAGCACAGTGACTGGTAACTCATTATCAATTATCGAGCCTTTTGTTTATGTATCTTCAGTAACACAAATACACACACACACACAAAATTAAAATAGGTCCAGTCTTTCAGTTTGGCCAAAAGGTTTATATGTTTGCTTTGAAAGAAGGAAACTCCTCGCTGGCCTGCCGTGCTCACACATGAAGAGAACGAAACACGTAAAAAAATGAAAACGAAGTACTCATTTCCTGATATCTATTATTTTATCTTAACAATACAGGTAACTACATACCGTAAAAGTAATTAGTTTTAGTTAATCTTGACATATTTAATATATTTTCTACATTGTTTTGAAGATTTTATTCCTCTCCCTTTCTCTCTCGCTCTCTCTCTCACAAATTCTACGCTAGATGTGGTAAAACAGAGAAACGACCATAACTGATTCGAACTTCAATGACGTTACAACCAAAGCAACATCTCTACATATTTTACAATATTTGCACAGTGTTAAAGATTGAGATTGCTTGATACAACACAGATATGCGACGTCTGAAATAAGCAAAATAATTAATTGTTAACAAGGGATCTTCGGTTATTATCGGAAAAAAGCACTGAAAAGTCGTTCCCTGTACGTCACTTAGCGTGTTCACTTTCTACGTACATTAATTTTTTTTCAAATCAACGTGTTGCTCATTTTTGGAAACTACTATCAAATTTCTGTCGGATGTCCTAGAACTTTTACGCCTTACTGAGTCTTCCAATTTTAATACAACAGATATGCTTTCCTTCGTGAAGCACGTCGTCGTCCACTTGTTTAAATCTGGAACGCTGCTGTGCTTCTTTTTACTTCTACTACTTCATACTTGTGACACAAGTAACGATTTACTTATAGGACTAGCATGGGTTCGACGGTAAGCTTTTAATGTTAAATTTCCCATGAAAATTCTACCGTATTTATTGACATTAATGGCCTATCTAACCGACATTACGACGATTCTATATCAGTATGTGTCATTTATTTGACACATGATGTATATATTTCGCAGCTGTCTGTCCCTCACGTTGTTAATAGCCAGGTGACAGAGTGTCCTCTTACATTACACACTGCTATGTATATTTTGGTATCTACTATTCCATAATTTTGTTAACTGATCTTTGGAACTGTGTGTAATGTCAAATGCAAGTCCTGCCATGTAAGTACACATGTCAATTTCTTTCTCCTCTGAAGATGACTTGTAATGATCGATACTAGTTATCAAACTATATGCAGTCATGAATATTAAGATCTTACTAAGAGAACAATATCCTTTAAAATGTGTTGCATTGTTAAAGCTTGTATCAAACAGTAAACCGTCAACAAATTCTATTCTTAAACTCAAATAAAAATTAGTGATTTTACTTCGGCATGGAGCTGCAGTGATACAAAACTTCTTGAAAGGTATAACCACTATTTGACTGTACAGCACTTTTGATTCCACAATCTAGTTTCTGGCCTTAGGCCATTATCAAGTTTTACAACTACAACAGATTAAAGCACAATAAAAATATAAGTGGCAGAAAAACAGCAGGGCCAACAGTTAAATTAATTTGGGGACTGCATTATTTGTTCTCTTAATTACATATCAAAAATCATCAGACTTCTGTAAGATACAACTCATTGTCAAAATATGTATCTTTAATTATATAAATACATGTTGTGAAGAGCAAATGCGAGGGCATTTGTGTAATAGAGTGCTTATGCAAATCACAATTCATCTATTAAGGACATTTTCTTCTGAATTTTTGGGCTACACTGAGTTTCAGTGCACTCTGGTTGTAAGAATAGACACGTACGACGATTTAATGGAAATTGGATGTCATTACATTATAAAGATCGCAATGCAATATGGAATTAGCAACACTGTAGTTTAAGAGTTTCTCTATTTTCTTTGTAATAGCACATCGCTATGATATCCTTTAAAATTCACTGATGTTTCATGTTTCTGTCAATAGAAAAACTAAATCCGTGTATCTAGAACTTTTCATACACCCAAGAATTCGGTTGCTGAACTGGTTTCGTGCTGTAGTGATCTGAGACTATGATTTTCTCTTGAGAGGCCCTTTACTCTGTAATTTTAAATTTCTACAAACTGTCGAAATATCCTATGGGGCCGTATTTACCATCTCAAATTTGTTGCCATCAAATGTGTGTGGTGTGAAAACATCTATTTTTTTCTCCAGCTAAACATTCAGTCGCCCTTCACACAGATGTTCCGTTAATTACCTCTTAATTACCCCATCATTTCTGAGACGATATTTGCCGAACTATATGGTCATATTTATTGTTAGCTCATCATCACCAAGACCAACACACTTCTTGAATTCATGAGATGCCTCATCTATCAGTTTAGCATCAATTTTGAGATTGGTATTGTGATGATGGGCTACGCTTGAAACGCATACATGAATGAAGTTTAAATAGCAGTAAATGAATATAGATTTAACGGTATACTTCCCACAGAAATGGGGTAGGAACCTATGACAACGTCAGGCAATCATGCTGGTGAAACGTCAGCAAAGTAGTTAAAGAAACGTCGGCGAAGATCTCTAGACAGATGCCTACAGGAATTATGTCAGCTAGTGGCCACCGAAGTCCTAACACCATTGGTATCACAGCTAGTGGACTGTTGCGATTAGTGATCGAAAATCCTTGTGAAAAAAAATATGCTCAGCCGTAATTGTCTAAGGCCTCCGACGCGGCTTTATTTCCCGACGTCAAATACGTGACCTACAATGTCAGAAATATGTTGTAGCACTGGCCTCAAATCTCCATATGGTCATCCATATTTTGGTTTCTCATAGTTTCTGTAAAAGTGTTAAGATCGTGATTACTCTGAAACGTCCATTCAGAGTCGATACTCTGTGCTAACAAACCACGGCCTCCAGCAAATACTGAACTCTCGGTTATTTTTGTTTCCCCTCAGGCTCTCTCCCTCTCACCTTTCCGTAGTTTTCCACTTGTCGTGTTAGTGTAACGGGGTGAAGTCAACACTGACACTGTTGAATGACTTACGACTAAATTTTAAAGCTCAGCCAAGAATTTAAGTTTAATTACTTGTAGCCGTACTGGCTACGTTCGTGACAAATTGACAAGCAAATTCAGAAACACAGACGTAGGAACAAGCGTGAGTAGGAAGGTTATTCATCACCAGATAGAGATTTTGATACATCTGGCATTTACAAAATTACCTGCAAACAATGCAATGAATATTACTTATGCCTAACAGTCAGGAATTTCATAAATAGATTTGAAGAATATTTATACTGCTACATACAGGATAAATGTAAAAAGCCAACCGTAGGAACACACATTAATGTCACTGGTCACCTTTGAAAATCAAAGAGACTCTTGAAATCTTGCACAACATCGGAAAAAAAACCAAAAGGATGGATATCAAAGGAGAAATGAAATTTTCATTCATTACACAAAATGGAGAGAGTATTCTTAATGAAATAACCAAATTCAAGATGTCAAATTTCTTCAGTAGTCTTAAGCCAGTTCTATCGCAAAAGATTTAAGATATGCCAATGCCAGACTGTCAGTATCGTGAATATCGATGTAAAATGCGATACTAGATTCTCCTTCAGACGCTGCAAGGCCGCCATATTGTATGAAGTGTATAGTATTTAGTTGTGCACATAAATATTTATTCAGTGAATGACGTCGAAACATAGTGCCATAATAAATAGTGCAGTTGTGTAATATCTCATAACGACTTCGCGAGGATACCAAATATGCAAAATAAGCTTTCGGATGCCACAATCGTAAGTGATGAACTATCAAGTACAAAAAGTGTATCACACGAGTTTTGCACATTAGCAGTTGATTTAACACTATCTGCATCACACATAGGCTGTGGTGTCAGTCATAATATGCAACGAGGCACAGCTCAACACCAAATGACGGCATCGCTGGACATCATTTTCTGGGCGACCACTTGCCTCCCCCTTTTACCAAAAATACCCCAATAACCACACCAGCAGCGAACAGTAAACATAAAAAATCCCATTTTTATTATTTTACAGCACTTTATTTTTAAGTAATTATTTTCTTTGTTTATGAACACCTGAAGGTGAGCAGAGCATGTTCGAAACGCATTTCAATATGATAAATTAAGCATAAGACAAATAAAAGGACTGATGGCAGTAAACACGAATAATTGAGATATGGCAGTTGCCTTAGCTCTCTTGCTCCCATTAATCAACCAGTGCAACTACAATGCGGGGGAATGTAAGTGCAGGGATGGCTGCGGGCAATGGCGAAGAGCACTTGCGGTGTTTGGGGCTATAACATAAGGAAGACAGGGGTGCCCAATAGGTGGGTGTGGGCTTAGAGTGAATGGGGGGGGGGGGGGATTTCCAGCGCTTCTGCAGTGCTGCTCGTAAAGCACTGGCAAAGCTGGGGCAGTGAGGAGCTGTAAACTTGGCGCACTGCCGGCGATGCGGTCCATCCCGGCACACGTGACATGTGGCCTGAGGCTGCTTCCAGTGACGCCATGGCAAATGCCTGACCACACTTATCATTTCGCACTGCGATATGCTCTAAGAGATTTTTGTACAAACTTACATAAATTGTGCATTTCAAGTGGACGCATGAGATTTATGGAAAGAGCGGGAAGGAGGAATACAAATTTGCAGTATAACCTTAAATCCGAACTGTCTTCTAAGTACGTGGTTAAAAATTGTTTTATTTACGTATGTTTACGAAAAGTGGAGTCTTTGTGGTTGTTTTAGGGTTGGTTGGTTGTTTTTGGGGAAGGAGACCAAACAGCGAGGTCATCGGTCTCATCGGATTAGGGAAGGACGGGGAAGGAAGTCGGCCGTGCCCTTTGAAAGGAACCATCCCGGCATTTGCCTGGAGCGATTTAGGGAAATCACGGAAAAACTAAATCAGGATGGCCGGACGCGGGACTGAACCGTCGTCCTCTCGAATGCGAGTCCAGTGTCTAACCACTGCGCCACCTCGGTCGGTCGGTTGGTTTAGGGTTCAAGATATAAATTTTGTATGATGTGGCACAGTAATACAGACATATAAGTAGGAGAAACTAAAGAAAAAGACAGTACCACACAGAAATCTGCGTTTATTAGGAAATGAGGCACTAAAAGTAGTGGAAGAGTTTTACACGACTACCCGCAAGTAATGACGATAGAAAAACCAGATTGGACAAACAAGTTTTCTGAGAAAGAGAAATATATTAACCCCGAAATAAACAGTGGTCTTAGAAAGTTATTTGTGAAAGTATAGCCTTCTGTAACTGTAGCTTTGAAAGGTGATTTGTGGGCGATATATGATACGACGAAAATGATACATAAATTTTAAAAAGTTCCGTGATACAGAAGAGTGCCTAAGATTATATGGGTAACTCAGAACGTAATCAATCGATTTCAGGAGAAAGGTATTACTTGCCTAAAAGAAGGGAAAGATTGTTGGGACATATTTTGAAGCAGCAAGTTGGTGGTTCAATGGTTCTAAGCACCATGGGACTTAACATATGAGGCCATCAGTACCCTGGACATAGAACTAAGTAAACCTAACTAACCTAAGGACATCACACACATCCTTGCCCGAGGCAGGATTCGAATCCGCGACCGCAGCAGCAGCGCGGTCCCGGACTGAAGCGCCTAGAGCCGCTCGGTCATAGTAGCCGGCAGAGAGTGTTCATATGTTGGGGGAAAGAGTAAATACGTAGAAGGAGATCTAGTTTTAATAAAATTATTAAGTACCAATGGATGTGGGATGCAGCAGTTATTCACAAATAGAAACACTTCGACACCATACGCTAGAATAGAGAGCCGAAAGCACTCTTAAGACTGTAGACTATTTTCTTAGCCCCCATTTCCCTATGTGTCTAACTGATCTTAACCATGGCTATGTACCAACGCTGCTGGACTATGGAATTGATGTTTACTGTTCGTCGATCAACACTGGAATAAATCAGGACGCGAGAAACATATGACGTCATCATACAACAACCATAAAACACTTTAGAAAATGTAACTTAATTAGTTTTATACAGATTGAAACGATCTTTGTAGGACACACAGCAGAAACACTGCTATGGGGCATTTAGACTACGGCGTATTTCCCCCAACCAAACTACAAACTTATGGAGACAGAAGTCGTATCAGTAGAAAATTAATATAACGTCGGCCAGAAGTATAAACAGGTCCGTTAGACTCCAGTAACATTTAAAGATGGCACTCATAATTCTATGGTTATATCACCCCGTTTCGAAAGTATCCTCAAATTTGAACTATTTTTGATGACGATCACGCAGTAGCGTTCAATCATTGAATGCCGAGGACGAGACTACGATATAGCTCCCAACATAGCTTTAAAATTGTTGTATAATGGTCACTTAAGCTTGCACACTGATTAATTCCCGAGTTTGCTCGCATGCTGAGAGACGACTGGAGGCAAAATTTGCTCCTGTTTATGTTGTTGTTGTTGTAGTGGTCATCAGTCCTGAGACTGGTTTCATGCAGCTCTCCATGCTACTCTATCCTGTGCAAGCTCCTTCATCTCCCAGTACCTACTACAACCTACATCCTTCTGAATCTGCTTAGTGTATTCATCTCTTGGTCTCCCTCTACGATTTTTACCCTCCACGATGCCCTCCAATGCTAAATTTGTGATCCCTTGATGCCTCAGAACATGTAGTACCAAACGGTCCCTTCTTCTTCTCAAGCTGTGCCACAAACTGCTATTCTCCCCAATTCTATGCAATACCTCCTCATTAGTTATGTGATATACCCATATAACCTTCATCATTCTTCTGTAGCACCACATTTGGAAAGCTTCTATTCTCTTCTTGTCCCAACTATTTATCGTCCATGTTTCACTTCTATGCATGGCTACAGTCCATACAAATATTTTCAGAAACGACTTCCTGATACTTAAATCTATAATCGATGTTAACAAATTTCTCTTCTTCAGAAACTCTTTCCTTGCCATTGTCAGTCTACATTTTATATCCTCTGTACTTCTACCATCATCAGTTATTTTGCTCCACAAATAGCAAAACTCCTTTACTACTTTAAGTGTTTCATTTCCTAATCTAATTCCCTAAGCATCAGCCGACTTAATTCGACTACGATTTCATTATCCCAGTTTTGCTTTTGTTGATGTTCATCTTATATCCTCCTTTCAAGACACTGTCCATTCCGTTCAAGTGCTCTTCCAAGTCCTTTGCTGTCTCCAACTGAATTACAATGACATCGGCGAATCTCAAAGTTTTTATTCCTTCTCCATGGATTTTAATATCTACTCCATCTTTTTCTTTTGTTTCCTTTACTGCTTGCTCAATATACAGATAGAATAACATCGGGGAGAGGCTACAACCCTGTCTCACTCCTTTCCCAACCACTGCTTCCCTTTCATGCTCCTCGACTCTTATAACTGCCATCTCGTTTCTGTACAAATTGTAAATAGCCTTTCGCTCCCTGTATTTTACCCCTGCCACCATTAGAATTTGAAAGAGAGTATTCCAGTCAACATTGTCACAAGCTTTCTCAGTCTACAAAGGCTAGAAACGTAGGTTTGCCTTTCCTTAATCTTTCCTCTAAGATAAGTCGTAAGGCCAGTATTGCCTTACGTGTTCCAACATTACTACGGAATCCTAACTGATCTTCCCCAAGGTCGGCTTCTACCAGTTTTTCTATTCATCTGTAAATAATTCGCGTTTGTATTTAGCAGCTGTGACTTATTAAACTGGTAGTTCGGTAATTTTCACATCTGTCAACACCTGCCTTCTTTGGTATTGGAATTATTATATTCCTCTTGAAGCCTGAGGGTATTTCGCTTGTCTCATACATCTTGCTCACCAGATGTTATAGTTTTGTCAGTACTGGCTCTCCCAAGGCCGTCAGTAGTTCTTCTGGGATGTTGTCTATTCCCGGGGCCTTGTTTCGACTTAGGTCTTTCAGTGCTCTGTCAAACTCTTCACGCAGTATCATATCTCCCATTTCACCTTCATCTACATCCTCTTCAGTTTCCATAATATTGTCCTCAAATACATCGCCCTTGTGTAGACCCGCTATATACTCCTTCCACCTTTCTGCTTTCCCTTCTTTGCTTAGAACTGAGTGCTCTTGATATTCATACAAGTGGTTCTCTTTTCTCCAAAGGTCTCTTTAATTTACCTGTAGGCAGTATCTATCTTACCCCTAGTGAGATAAGCCTCTACATCTTTACATTTGTCCTCTAGGCATCCCTGCTTAGCCATTTTCCACTTCATGTTGATCTCATTTTTGAGACGTTTGTATTCCTTTTTGCCTGCTTCATTTACTGCATTTTTATATGTTCTCCTTTCATCAATAAAATTCAATATTTCTTCTGTTACCCAAGGCTTTCTACTAGCCCTCGTCTTTTTACCTGCTTGATCCTCTGCTGCCTTCACTACTTCATCCCTCAGAGCTACCCATCCTTGTTCTACTGTATTTCTTTCAGTTTTTGTTAAGAGGAAATAATGAAACGCATTAAATGATTGATATTTAGGCAGCAGTGAGGGTGGAAAATTTGTTACGTCTGCTGCAACTAAATCTCTCGTATGTTAGCCGCCCGGAGTGTCCGCGTGGTTTAGTGCGTCATGCCACGCATTGCGAGGCCCCTCCCCCCAGAGGGCATTGGTGTGTATGTTGTCCTTAGCTTAAGTAGTGTGTGAGTCTACGTACCGATGACCTCAGCAGTTTGGTTCCACAGGAATTCACACACATTTGGATATGTTTTTCTCCTAAGTTACCGCTTGTGTGAGGCTATGGACAAAAATGAGCATAGCGGTGTTCAGCGGAAAATTAAAAATCGTGGGAGGAGTAGTCTTGTTGACCTACAGCATAAACCCAGAAAAAGTTTGAGGGTACGAACAAAATTCATTAGTTTCGTAAGCTTATGACGTTACTACCAAAGCAGAGGAATCTCTAACGTAGAAAACCAACATGGAAAACTACTTACTGAATGGGTCCCCAACTGTATAAGACTGATGTCCACACTGTGCGCTGCAGGATTCGGATTGTTAGTGGTGCCAGTGTCATGACTTACCGTTAGAGGCCTCTACTGGTACGGCGACGTAGGTTTCTAACACAAGTATCAGTGTGCACTGAAGTTCAGAGAATCAAGATGGGTCGCCCAAAGTAAGCAGGGCTTTACTCGTAAAACTGTTTTATCAAAAAAAGCTGTTCTTCGAGAGTGTCATCGTATTAAAGTGATAGGGGAGCTCGTCTTTTCACACTGGGGATGAGGAACATGATTTGTAAGTTGGAAATAACTGGGATTTGTGGATTTACTCCTGGGAGACGCCGACGACCAAAAGGGCGATACATTAAATGTATTCGCAGTTGCGAATAATGAGAACCATCAGCTGTAGAATAGAATGACAATCAAAATTTGTGCCGGACCGGGAAATCCATATTCATGTCCCGGTCCGGCACATGTTTTCATTGTCATTCCATTCTACAGATGATGGTTCTCACAATTCGCAATTGCGAATACGTTTAATGTATATCATAAAGGCTGTGGTAGCCGCAGTGCCCGTTCCTCTGGACAGAGATACATGTAGAAAGGAACTTTGCATCGTGATCAGAATTACACAGTCACTGCAATTTCGTAATTGGGCGATAAACGATGGAGGAATCTACGCGTTGCCATAGCTGAGAGTGCTGGACGCGATTTGCGATCTTCAAGCAGTGCAGGGGCTGGGTCGCGACGGCTGACCATGCGACGGTACGCCGTTCTAAATGTGGTGCAAAGATTATGAAATGATGTCTCTAGTGCATTTCCAGGCTATTGTGCATACAGACGGTCGTCGCACTGAGCAACGTGTGTAAGCTGGACAGTAAACATGGTACGCCATTAACAAATGTTACACTCGCAATTGTTAATAAAATATATTCCTTTTAGTGGTTTATTCGTTATGTCTCTTCCACGCATCCTTACAAATGTTTCCACATCGTTTCATTGTCCTACGAGCGTTCGTTGTTCATGCGGTCCCTATCGTAGAGCGAAAGTTTAACAATAACCACGCTATAGATTAAAAGGAAACGAAAATTTGCTGTCGAACAATAGCTCGTTAGCGTCAAGATAACTAAGGGAAAAAGCATCCTACATCTCCGGAGAAGATTCTGCCTATCGCGTGATGTTTTGGCAGATGAATCTGATGGTACTACTTTCATAACTGTGATAACAGAACCGAGCTGGTAAAGTCAAAAAAGTCTTACACATTCATTGCCCAGTGTTATGCAGCCATGTTTCTTAATGATTCCTATTTCATCAATATCTTACCAGCGTTATTGATAATACAGCTCCGGAAAACAGTTGGCTTTGCTGGGCGCCGTAAGTGTTTGATGACGTAATTCCTGTCCCGTTTCTAAGGTGCGTGTCTATGTTGGAACTTTCATGAGAAAGCTTATTTACAGTAGAGTGCACACAGGCGAACGAGGGTTCTGTCTGGTGTAATTAGGCAAACGGGAGTGAATGCCATTCGGTCGTTTCTGGTTCCCATTCACTAGTGTCGCCTCTTTACGGTACCACAAAAGGAACTCCGCGTTCACTCAGCTGCGACGGTAGCACTGCAGAAAGCTTTCGCCTGCGTTCTTGCCTACCTTTGTTGTGGCTGTAAGTTGCGTGAACGATGATGTGGTTTGAAGAGATGGCGATGCTTCTAATACAAGAATGAAAACAACATAGGTGCTTCTGGGATCCAAGAGATTCACAGGACAAATTCGAAGGAAAATAAATGTGACTCGTAGAAAATTGCCGAGGCACTTGAAAGTCCAACTGGGAAGGAGAGAAAGGCGTTAGATTCATTACGTCCTTCCATCAGCCCTTAACTAAGTGAATAAGAAATTATTTTTTATTTCAATTTATTTAGAAGGAGAAGCAAAACGAATATGTACCTATTATGCTGCTTAAAATTAATTATACAAAGGCCCTCCTCATTCTCGTTGCTTACGTTCACCGTATCTTGAAATAGCCTACATGGCTGATATATTCCTGTTACCTAGAACGTCCTTTGACAAAAATAATTTACCGGGTATCTCGCTATCTGTTCTCGAACAAAGTACACAGCCCACTTTACCAAATAGCCAATGTGATGGGTCGTATGAAAATTTCACATTTCACTAATCTTGATTTATTGACATTATCTCCTACATCTACATAGATACTCTGCAAATAACATTTAAGTGCCTGGCAGAGTGTTCATCGAACCACATTCACAATTCTCTATTATTCCAATCTCGTATAGCGCGCAGAAAGAACACCTATATCTTTCAGTACGAGCAATGACTTCCCTTATTTTATCATGGTGAGGTTTTCTCCCTATGTAGGTCGGCATCAACAAAGTGTTTTCGCATTCGGAGGAGAAAGTTGGTGATCGGAATTTCGTGACAAGCTTCCGCCGCAACGAAATACGCCTTTGTTTTAATGATGTCCACCCCAAATCCTGTATCATTTCAGTAATCCTTTCTCCCTTATTTCGCGATAGTTCAAAACGTCCTGCCTTCATTTAACTTTCTCTATGTACTCCGTCAATCCAGTGTCGTAAGGATACCAGACTGTGCAGCAGTATTCTAAAGATGGACGGACAAAAGTAGTGTAGGCAGTCTCCTCAGTAGATCTGTTACATTTTCCAAGTGTCCTGCCAACAAAACGCAGTCTTTGGCTAGCCTTCCCCACAACATTTTCTGTGTGTTCCTTCCAATGTAAGTTGTTCGTAATCGTACTTCTTAGGTATTTAGTTGAATTTAAGGCCTTATTTAACGTGTAACCGAAGTTCAATGGATTCATTTTAGCACTCATGTGGATGACCTCACACTTTCCGGTATTTTGGGTCAATTGCCAATTATGGCACCACACAGGTATCTTTTTTCTAATTCGTTTTTTTAATTTGTTTTGATATTCTTATGACTTTTAGTCGATGAACGACAGCGTCACCTGCAAAAACCGAAGACAGCTGCTCAGATTGTCTTCCAAATCGCTTGTTTGAATAAGGAACAGCAAAGGGCCTATAACACTACCTTGGTGAACGCTAGAGATCACCTCTGTTTAACTCGATGACTTTCCGTCAATTACTACGAACTGTGACGTCTCTGACAGGAAATGACGAATCCAGTGACACAATTGAGACTATATTCCATAAGGAACGAGAGGAGAAGGGAAACAAAGAAAGGAAAAGAGAGCCCAAAAGGAAGTTGAGACTTTTCGCAGGTCAGCGACAAAATGCAGAACATTTCCAATAGTACCCCAGACATATACCCCAAAGAGAGGGGAAGAAAACAGCAAGATGATAGACTTACAGCATGGAAGGAAAAAAGTGCTCCAAAGGCTGTGACCCCGTGGTAGGCAAGCACGAACCCGCCAAAGAGTGGCGAGCGCACTGGGGGGTCTTCGTCATGTGTTTATTATGATCACCCCTACTAGTTTTCCCATACCTTGGGGTATAGTGTGGCAGTGACAACAGTTTTCCCCAGATGAAACACTGTGAGCTTACAACGACAACTTTAGCATAATGTTCGTATAGGGAATCTGAAGTAAGATTGCACATGAAGCACTGCCCACGTGAGACAAAACTTCCACACATAACCAGAAACACTTTTGCACTAAACGAAAACTCAATATCGCCAAACCCAGAGAACACGCGGAATTACTACCAACAACTCTTGAATAACATTGCGGTAGTTTGAACCGCCTTGTCCCTATGATGACCAAATTTCCGTGAAAAGTGAGTACCTGTCTTCAGTAAAACCTTCTGTTCCCTTCCATCGGCTAACCACTTATACCTCTGCATTTGGTTAGTCGTGCTATAATTTAATGGATGCGCTGCTCGGCTCCTTTGAGTCCCATGAGATTTAATGGCGTGTTACCATTCCCGTTCCTCCCATTCTTTCATCCTCATTATTCTGCCTACAGTCTCGTTTCTGATGATCAACTATTCCACATTTCCTACACGTGGCTGACAGGAATTTCACTCCAGAACGGTAACATGCGGCGTCAGCAATAAATAAATAACCTTCTCTTCTACAGCTCTGTTACCGTTCCTAGGGTTCCATCAAAGTCTTCAGGAATCTATGCTCATATCTTTTTCGATAGATCAGGTAGAACCTCCCGAAAACAAGGGTGTAATGCCTTATGTTCCACTCTTTCCTGAAGGACTTCGTTAGTACCATCACCTTCCATCAAGTTTCATCGGTCTGTCCGCGAAACTCTCAAGGGACTCATTCCAATCTCTGGAGACACTATTTCTTTGCTTGTGGTAATATCTATAACAATTCTTGTAACATACCTGTCCTCAGAAGTTCGACTGCGTAAGTATACATCAATAAACGTGATGCATCACGTTTGTTTCCACGTATCCCACCAACGGTAATTTGGTCATAAACAAAAAATGGTTCTCCCAACGAACATCTCAACTAAGCTGTTATCAACAAGATGTCCTCGAAAGCTAACACACCTTCCCTTTCTTTACCCGAAAAATAAGAATCTAGGCAAATAGGACTATCATCTAGGATGACTATTGACCTACTGGACGAGGATATATCCTCTCTTACGGCAACTAACTGTTTATGAAAGTCTGTATTTCTGCCCCAAACTCGTGCCCCATGTTCCCAAACGGACAAATTGCCACTGCAGTGGTAACCCTTTTATCCCAGGTTTGCTCGTTGTAGAGCCTTTGTCTACAATAAAAGAAAAACGCCACACGAACAGTATCACATGAAAGGACTTAACACTAATACCAGTGTTACACATTTTAGTACACGTACATCTTGTCTTTCCTCGTTCCTTCCATTCTCTACCGTAATGCCCCAGGCTTCTGCATTTAGAACAGATCAGTGCAAAGGACGGGTTTGTGAAGCACTGTGGACCAGAGAATTACTCCGGCCTTAACCACATAAGCGCAAACTATCATCAGTATATTTATTATTACTTCTAAGGTCAGTCAGATGACTGAGTCAGACTTTCACAAATTCGTCTATAGCACGACATCTCAAATTGCGTCAATTCCCTTCAGTACTGGTTTCTTTTCGGTCCATTTTTCACTACCATACAATGCTGTGCTTCAAACGTATTTTCTCAGAAATTTCTTCCGCATCTTAAGGCCTGCGTTTGATACTACTAGATTCTGTTTTCCAGAAATGCCCTTTGCGCCTGTGGTAGTCTGCTTTTGACATCCCTCCAATCCAGCCAGTCTGACATTGTCAACATAACGGCATGGAAAAGAAAAACTAGTTCTCACTAACCACTTGGAGACGACGTTTACCGCGGTCCCACTACGATCCTCTTTGTCACTGGCTTTCTTGCGACAACAGATATAAAGTCCAACAGTCTTCTCACTGGTTTGATACGGCCCGCCAAAAATTCCCATTCTATGCCAAACTCTTCACTTCAGGGCAAAACTTGAACATACGCCCTCAATTATTTGCTGTATGTATTCCAGTCTCTGTCTTCCTCTACTTTTTGTACCCTCTGGAGCTCATTTAGTACCATGGATGTTATTCCCTGCAGTCTTAATCGATGTCCTATAATCCTGTTCCTTCTTCTTGTCAGTGTTTCTCATTTATTTATTTCCTCTCCTATTCTGCGGAGAGCCTCCTAATTCCTTACTTCATCAGTCCACGTAATTTTCTACATTACTCTGTGGTACTCTATCTCAAGTGCTTTGATTCTCTTCTGTTCCTGTTTTCCTCAGTCCATGTTTCGTTAGCTCTGGAAGTACATGTTCTTTTCGCCAGTGCAGCTCTGCTTTTCACATCCTTTCTCCGTCGGACACAGGTTATTTTCCTGCTCAGGTATCAGAATTCCGTAACTTGATCTACTTTGTGACCACCACTCCTCATGTTAAGGTTCTCGGTGCTCTCATTTCTGCTACTTCTCTTTAATTTCGTCTTTCTGCGATATTCTCTCAGTCCATTATTTGTACTCTTTAGAGTGTTCATTAGTGTTTATTCCATTCAGCAAATCCAGTAATTCTATTTCACTTTCACTGAGAAAAGCAATGTCATCAGCAAACATTACTGATACCGCATACCTAGAATTTTAATGTCACTCTTCATCCGTCCATTTATTTTCATTACTGCGTTTTCGATGTATAGATTGAGCAGTAGGAGCGGAAGACTGCAACCCTGTATTACACACTTTTTAATCCAAGCACTTCGTTCTTAATCTTCCACTCTTATTATTTCCTCTTGGCTCTGGTACATGTTGTATTATACCGATCTCTCTCTGTAATTTCCCACTATTTTCTTGAGAATTTCGAACATCTTGCACCACTTTACATTATCGAATGCTGTTTGCAGGTCGACAAATTATATGAACGTGTCTTGATTTGTCTGTCATGTTGTTTCCATTATTAACCGCAACGTCAGTACTGCCTCTCTGTCGCTTTGCCTTTCCTAAAGCAAAATTGATCGTCATCTAACTCGCTCCGAATTTTCTTCTCCATTCTTCTGTATATTATTCTTATCAGCAATTTGGATCCATGAGCTGTTAAGATGATGGTCCAAAAGTTTACACACTCTTTAACTCTTTCAGTCTTCGGAATTGTGTGGATGTTATTTTTCCGGAAGTCAGATGGTATATCTCTAGATTCATACACTGTTCACATCAACGTGAATAGTCGTTTTGCTGTCACTTTCTCCAGTATTTTTGAAATTCTGATGGAATATTATCTGTCCATTTGCCTTGTTTGATCTCATGTGTTCCAAAGTTCTCTTCATTATGATTCTAATATTGGATACCCTATCTCTTCTATATCGACTGCTGTTTCTTCTTCTATTGCGTCAGACAATTCTTCCCCGTCATAGAGGCCTTCAGTTTCCTCTTTCCGTCTGTCTGCTCTCTTCACTGTATTCAACAACTTCATTCCCATTCCACTCTTAATGTTACTACATTTGTCCAAGTTTCACCGAAGGTTCTTTCGACTTTTGTGTATGCCGAGTCAGACCTTGCGACAATCATTTCCTTGTTTTAAGATTTCTTCATCTTAGCTTGCCTGCACTTTAATTGATTTCCTCAGAGACTTTTATTTCTGTATTTCTGAGTTTCCGTGAACGTTTTTGTACTTTCTTCTTTCATCGATTAACTCCAGGGGTAACGACACTATTAAATACCATGATCGTCGTCCCAAGAGTACTGGCTGCATGCTACCAGTACCCCGCTGATCGTTGAATCAGTCTGCACGGAGCGATGTTGCCGCAGCATTTTCATCACTTTAATTTCAACACGCATCAGATCTTGCGGACGATGTGGGTGCAGTGTATGCACTTGAATCCGAGTGAAATCAAAATTATTTATTATATGAAAATAGCTTGATTAAATCACCTACTAAAAAGTAAGCATTCTCTCAGTTACATTTCACAGTCATGGATAAAATTTGATTATAATTTAGTAATATTCTCGTAGTTATCTTCCCACTCTTTCCTATCTTAATCTATTCTCTTCATTATATAACTGACGTATAGGAAAATGACTGGTCAGTATAATAGGTCACTGCACAGTTTCTACTTTTTTGATTAAATCTTTGTGAAAAAAGATTGAAATACTGCAGAACGCTTATTTGACGAGGGAATCGTTTCGTTATAACAGGAACTTTATTTACATTTGGAAGTGTCTGCCCGGCAACATTTATGTTATTGAAGAATATGTAATGACCTAACCAGTCTTTAATCTTGCCTACAAATACAGACAGCTGATCCGGTATTAGAATTGCTGCTTAGTACGAAGAAAGGGTTGTGTATCTCTGAGGCCTCGCACCTGCTGCTTATTCTGTGTTGCCATAGATATGTTGGAAACATGCCTTTTCCGCCCGTCCTACTGATTGGTTATGTCTGACGTATTTTAGTGACTGCTGTGAGGTACCTTTACACGGTGTAATGAACTAGACACATATTATTTATTCAGATTTTAAGTGATGATTTCTTTTTAAATTACAGCCGCAGCTACAAAAAAGAACATGGGAAACATTCCTAGATATCGAACAGTAAATAAATTTGAATTTCATTTGTTTCCACTATCCAATATGGATTGTACAGCAATCGAGTTCTGAATTTGCTACTTTTGCTGTCTGAGAGGTGCTCTGACAATATGCACGTTCTTTCAATAGCTGAAACCACGATTTTTCTAAAACAAATACTACAGAATTTTGTTATTATTAACTGGAAGCGATGTAGGAACCTAGCTGCAAGTGTTTGTTGAGGATAATGTAAGATTAACTGCAACGGTCAGTGTTATATGTAGCCTAAACGTGTATCAAATGACACGTCACTTCTCTCTTCGTCCTATTGAGTGAAGCGTTTCAAATAGACAGTATGCCAGTTAATGAATGACTAAGTTTCTTTTTCTCCGCAAAGTACACTTGGCAAACAAATTACACACAGCAGTTAAAAGCTACCCACTCCGATACACAGTTAGTGGAAGAATCCGTGTTTCCAAAGGAAACAGTATCACCAATTCAATTTTGTTGAGTGGATTATTTCATCTAGCCTCCTTTAATAACACAAACTTGACAGGTTTACCTTGCGGAGGTGATGTGTTTAGAGTCCATCCACTGCTATAAAAGAGGAGGAAAATAACTTTCTCCTAGCGTAATATAAACTAAGCCTCGTTCTTTACCCTCATTGTATAGCTTTATTCAACGGTCTGTTTCTCTCTCTCTTAGAAAGATGTCAAAGCATGGGCCTCGTGAATTTTTGTGAGTAGGTAGTTTACACATTTCAAGTCTTATGTTAATCGATTCTGAATTTTTATGGCTTTTGCATTTAGGTTCTACATATTCCATAAAACAGTCATAATAAAAAGTTATTACAATTAATAATTAAATAATCCTTTTTAATAGAAGGTGTACACCAATCACCTGAAGGTAATTTTAATCTGTCAACAAATCAATTTGAAACCGTTGCGTGTATATTGACCGGAAGATGTAACGATGAAAACTATATTACGAAACTATTATTCGATGACCACTCAAACCACGAAATTCAATTCCTTGGGACAAATGTTAAAAATGAGCATGATAAAATCCTAGTAAGTCTTATTTCACGAAATTCAGTAAACAAAATAACGATTATTACAAGGAAATCATGAAAGCAATGAACTCGTCTAATGTATACAATGCTAACACGAATGAAATATGCTACACAGTTATTAAATGATGTCATTACCTTATCGAGAAGCTAGTTTCCCCTTAAGGAAATTCTGATTAGATCAACATCTACACAAAAAGCAATATGCTACTTAAGGAGTGAAGATAACTTCCAAGACAAAAATGACACCATGTCCGTAGTCGGCAACAGGTCTGATGTTGATTCTATAATCATTACTGAGCACACGAAAAATTTATTGAAGCTAGCAATACAGATACCACACAAATGCATTACGAGAAAGAAACATCACATCAGGTAACAAAATGAAGACAATATGGCAAATCACGAAAAAGGAGACTGGCAGAAACATATGAAGAGAAGCATATAGCTTTGGGACTAAATGATACGTCGCTAACAGATGTGTGGAGTGTTGCAAAACAGCTAACAACTATTTCGCAAGTATTATTGAAAAGATGGGATTGTTAGATTCAGAAGATGTTGTCATGGAATATCTAAGAGCAGCCGTTATAAATAACTTTACTAATATGATGCCTCATTCACTACAACGCTCGATCAGAAAACATAAATAAAAATAAAATCTTTTTGTTATAATACATGTCAACAACACGAATTAAAGAGTGTTCAATGAGTTCTGTAACAGTCTATGTTATTTATATAATCAGTTCTTTATCAACGGAACGTTTACTGATTGGTTGCAGTATGCTGAAGTAAGGAGTCCTTATAAAAAAGGACAAAGAAACACCGTCAACCTTCCGTTCGATTTAGTTTTCGCCTACATCCTTGAAAATATTAGAAAAAATTATATTTTGTGTAAGTAAAACGTAGAAATTCTGAATAGTTCAGAACCGAAGGAAGCTGTTTACACAAACAGCAAGATCGTAATTAACTCATTAGAACAACAGGCTACAGGGTAGTAGCATACTCTAATCTGTCGAAGATACCTGACTATAAAAATGACAATACCTTCCGAAGTAGATTAGAATACCACCCTGTAGCTGAAAAAGACGAAAAATTCTGATTGGATAATCCAACTGGAACTAATTACATGTGGTTCAAAAGTTCAAATGTGTGTGAAATCTTATGGGACTTAACTGCTAAGGTCATCAGTCCCTAAGCTTACACACTACTTAACCTAAACTATCCTAAGGACAAACACACATACCCATGCCCGAGGGAGGACTCGAACCTCCGCCGGGACCAGCCGCGCAGTACATGACTGCAGCACCCAAGACCGCTCGGCTAATCCCGCGCCGCTTAGATGTTGTGTCCCACAAGATTTCATCTCAGGCAAAAAGAGAAACTTGTTTTCCACGTCGCACTATTTATTAGTGCGCTACTTGTATTTTGAACATTCCGCGAGGTAACGGGACTATCCAGAAAGGAGCTCTGCCATCAGTGGTGAACGTACGAACTCGCTCCCCAATGGATTACCGCTCACCGTGGCCTTTTGCAAATCTCTCGTCTAACAATAAGCAGAGAGCTGATGATGGCACTGAGGCGGTTCATGCGTTATTCAGCTCGTGGCTGTTATGTCGATTACGACGTTTACCACAGTGTGTACTACTATGGAGTTTTTAACAATGTAACTGAAGAGCGCACAGGAGAAAGACGGCTAATCCATGTGAATGAACTTTCAAAGATGAAACAATGATTCACATACCAATATTCAGTAACTTTAATCTTTTGTTTTCAGTAATATATGCGTATTGCACTCTTTATACACAATTCGTGTCTCACACAGCCCCGGTGCAGAGACAAGAAAGGTAAAATCGTATCATATGAACGAAAACATAATTCATTCTGATGTTTTAAGTAATCACAAAATGAATGTTTCCTGACATATAATACGTCACTCACCTTATAGCGTACGGAATATGTCACTCACATGATAGCAGTAATAGGAAGCAAAATGCTTTAAATACTCCAAAAGAAACAGATCTTTCTTTAGAGTGTGTTAAGATATCAGTGACAGTCGTACCTCTTTACCCTTACGATTTTTTTTTATTTTGGTATATACTTTAAGGATGCAGAAACTGTCATACTTTCATACTTTGTTTTCTGTTTCTTCCCCCACCACCCCCCACCTTCTTGCCACCCGAGATCGCGATCGCTTTTTCATTATTGGGTGTGTTACTCGAAGTGTGTGTAAAATACTAAACACAATGAGACTGAGAATATGTGGTTTACGTTGGTTGGATTGTTTGGGTGAGGCGACGAAACTGCCAGGTCATCGGTCCCATCAGATTAGGGAAGGAAGTCGGCCGTGCCCTTTTCAAAGGATCCATCTCGGCATTCGCCTGAAGCGATTTAGGGAAATCACGGGAAACCTGAATCAGAATGGCTGAATGCGGGTTTGAACCGTCGTCCCCCCGAATGAGAGTCCAGTGTGATAACCACTGCGCCACCTCGCTCGAAGCCTCATTTTAGGTGAGGGCAGAAGTAGAGAATAAAATAACGAAAAGACAACATTTCTGCTGTCAGTATGAAGTACTGCGATATTTACGGAAGTGCCTCACTTTACCCCAACAGGCACTGGACTTGCCTCCTTTCTCCTCTTTATGTGCACGTAAAATTTTCGGTGAGTAGCGTTTCTCTTCGCAAAAAGACATAAACACTGTGATATACAGGCCCTGATATACACAAAGGGATCATTAAAGACTGACAAAAATGTGCGTTTACCCCCTTTTTCCCCTGTGGTCTTGGATTTCAAATCCGCGTTGCTGAAAGCCAAACTCATTGTTTTGACGTATTCCTTTGAATTTTCGTAGGACATATTGATCGGGAATATCGAAGGCGCTGTATTACAAATGGTGTGCGCTGGTTTGATATTCAGCGTATCACGCTTCCAAGATACGTGAGATTTCTCCTTCATAAGCTGTAATACATCGGCAATATATTTCGTAAGTCACAAGCTTTCGCTGTAGTAACCAAGAGTTTCTGCTTGATCAGATGATGGGCATAAATACAGTTTTACTTCAAATTTCCGGAGGATCTTCTCTATTATACAGGAAATGTTGAAGATATTAGGTATAAACGAAGTCGAAATTGTAGCTGTATCATCGATAGTTGGCTCACATTTTTCACTTCTTGCGTCTACATCTACATCTACATCTGTACTCCGCGAGCCACCTTACGGTGTGTGGCGGAGGGTACTTATTGTACCACTATCTGATCCCCCCTTCCCTGTTCCATTCACGAATTGTGCGTGGGAAGAACGACTGCTTGTAAGTCTCCGTATTTGCTCTAATTTCTCGGATCTTTTCGTTGTGATCATTACGCAAGATATATGTGGGCGGTAGTAATATGTTGCCCATCTCTTCCCGGAATGTGCTCTCTCGTAATTTCGATAATAAACCTCTCCGTATTGCGTAACGCCTTTCTTGAAGTGTCCGCCACTGGAGCTTGTTCAGCATCTCCGTAACGCTCTCGCGCTGACTAAATGTCCCCATGACGAATCGCGCTGCTTTTCGCTGGATCATGTCTATCTCTTCTATTAATCCAACCTGGTAAGGGTCCCATACTGATGAGCAATACTCAAGAATCGGACGAACAAGCGTTTTGTAAGCTACTTCTTTCGGCGATGAGTCACATTTTCTTAGAATTCTTCCTATGAATCTCAACCTGGCGCCTGCTTTTCCCACTATTTGTTTTATGTGATCATTCCACTTCAGATCGCTCCGGATAGTAACTCCTAAGTATTTTACGGTCGTTACCGCTTCCAATGATTTACCACCTATGGCATAATCGTACTGGAATGGATTTCTGCCCCTATGTATGCGCATTATATTACATTTATCTACGTTTAGGGAAAGCTGCCAGCTGTCGCACCATTCATTAATCCTCTGCAGGTCTTCCTGGAGTACGTACGAGTCTTCTGATGTTGCTACTTTCTTGTAGACAACCGTGTCATCTGCAAATAGCCTCACGGAGCTACCGATGTTGTCAACTAAGTCATTTATGTATATTGTAAACAATAAAGGTCCTATCACGCTTCCTTGCGGTACTCCCGAAATTACCTCTACATCTGCAGATTTTGAACCGTTAAGAATGACATGTTGTGTTCTTTCTTCTAGGAAATCCTGAATCCAATCACAAACCTGGTCCGATATTCCGTAAGCTCGTATTTTTTTCACTAAACGTAAGTGGGGAACCGTATCAAATGCCTTCCTGAAGTCCAGGAATACGGCATCAATCTGCTCGCCAGTTTCTACGGCACTGTGAATTTCTTGGACAAATAGGGCGAGCTGAGTTTCACATGATCTCTGTTTGCGGAATCCATGTTGGTTATGATGAAGGAGATTTGTATTATCTAAGAACGTCATAATACGAGAACATAAAACATGTTCCATTATTCTACAACAGATTGACGTAAGCGAAATAGGCCTATAATTATTCGCATCTGATTTATGACCCTTCTTGAAAATGGGAACGACCTGCGCTTTCTTCCAGTCGCTAGGTACTTTACGTTCTTCCAGAGATCTACGATAAATTGCTGATAGAAAGGGGGCAAGTTCTTTAGCATAATCACTGTAGAATCTTACGGGTATCTCGTCTGGTCCGGATGCTTTTCCGCTACTAAGTGATAGCAGTTGTTTTTCAATTCCGATATCGCTTATTTCAATATTTTCCATTTTGGCGTCCGTGCGACGGCTGAAGTCAGGGACCGTGTTACGATTTTCCGCAGTGAAACAGTTTCGGAACACTGATTTCAGTATTTCTGCCTTTCTTCGGTCGTCCTCTGTTTCGGTGCCATCGTGGTCAACGAGTGACTGAATAGGGGATTTAGATCCGCTTACCGATTTTACATATGACCAAAACTTTTTAGGGTTCTTGTTTAGATTGTTTGCCAATGTTTTATGTTCGAATTCGTTGAATGCTTCTCTCATTGCTCTCTTTACGCTCTTTTTCGCTTCGTTCAGCTTTTCCTTATCAGCTATGATTCGACTACTCTTAAACCTATGATGAAGCTTTCTTTGTTTCCGTAGTACCTTTCGTACATGATTGTTATACTACGGTGGATCTTTCCCCTCGCTTTGGACCTTAGTCGGTACGAACTTATCTAAGGCGTACTGGACGATGTTTCTGAATTTTTTCCATTTTTGTTCCACATCCTCTTCCTCAGAAATGAACGTTTGATGGTGGTCACTCAGATATTCTGCGATTTGTGCCCTATCACTCTTGTTAAGCAAATATATTTTCCTTCCTTTCTTGGCATTTCTTATTACACTTGTAGTCATTGATGCAACCACTGACTTATGATCACTGATACCCTCTTCTACATTCACGGAGTCGAAAAGTTCCGGTCTATTTGTTGTTATGAGGTCTAAAACGTTAGCTTCACGAGTTGGTTCTCTAACTATCTGCTCGAAGTAATTCTCGGACAAGGCAGTCAGGATAATGTCACAAGAGTCTCTGTCCCTGGCTCCAGTTCTGATTGTGTGACTATCCCATTCTATACCTGGTAGATTGAAGTCTCCCCCTATTACAATAGTATGATCACGAAACTTCTTCACGACGTTCTGCAGGTTCTCTCTGAGGCGCTCAACTACTACGGTTGCTGATGCAGGTGGTCTATAGAAGCATCCGACTATCATATCTGACCCACCTTTGATACTTAACTTAACCCAGATTATTTCACATTCGCATTCGCTAATAACTTCACTGGATATTATTGAATTCTTTACTGCTATAAATACTCCTCCACCATTGGCGTTTATCCTATCCTTGCGGTATATATTCCTTTCTGTGTCTAGGATTTCGTTACTGTTCACTTCCGGTTTTAACCAACTTTCCGTTCCTAATACTATATGCGCACTATTTCCTTCAATAAGCGATACTAATTCAGGAACCTTGCCCTGGATACTCCTGCAGTTTACCAATATTACGTTAACTTTTCCTGTTTTTGGTCTCTGAGGACGGACGTTCTTTATCAACGATGCTGATGTTCTCTCTGATAAGCCGTCAGGTATTTTATCGTTTCGCCCAAGGGGGGGGTCCCTCTAACCTAAAAAACCCCCGTGTGCACGCCACACGTACTCTGCTACCCTTGTCAATGTAAGGGGTGGGATGATTATTTTCAAGCTTTTAAGTGTACGAGCTATCCAAATTAAAAATCGTGAGGGTAATTATTCTAAGCAGGCTCATGGTCTTTAACCATTGATGCCTACTTGAAAGTTGTGAAGACAATTTGGTGTAAATGGCGTCACAATAAAACGATTTTTCCGTACAACCACAGCCTCCACGAATGGCAAACAGTCTTCTTTTCCTGTTTCGAAGGTGAACGGCAATTAATTTTACCTTTCCCAGAGAACACACAGAACATATTACGTAGACAAAAACAATATTGAAGAAATATCTCTACAAACTCTGGTTTCGCACGGTAAACTTGTCATTGACTTTCATTATATTCCTGGTTTAACATATGTAATGGAAAATGCGAAATTTAACATTATGACGATTTTATCTGAACACACGACAGTAAACCGGGAAGGGCTGTAATAAGGCTGACAGGCTGAAGAAGTCTAAATATTTATTTTTCTTATTAATATTAATAACGCTATTAGTTGGATATTGCTTGGATATGACTACTCCTAGCGTTGTTGATGGCCAAGGCGTGCGGCAACTCATTTGACTGCTGCGTTTTGTCTCTTCGTCGGTGGAACTATACATTTCACCCGGTACTGTGGTAGTCTTAAAACAACAATCATGGCGCAAGCTCTAAATACATACGGGACGCTAATGAATATTGCAACATGTGGAGGCGATGTCAGTTTTGCTCCATTCGCCTCAGTGAGTCTCAGGTGTCCACCTGCAATGACAATATGTTTTAAGACAATGCCGAAGGAGCTCGCAGTGTACAGCTGTTTTACACAGATAAACATGTAATTAAATTCAGTTTAACGATACGTCGGACATATAAGTTTTCCGGTTCCTGTAAAAAAGCTTCCTTTAGCCAGCGTAGTACTACACATACTAATGCATTCCACATCGTAATAAATTCTGATGTAGATTATTCGTGGAACGTTTAAGTAAGAAAATACTTTCGAGTGTGAACATCAAATATGCTGTATGAAAAATTGAGCTAAGTGGAAAAAAGACTAGATATCATTTCAAAAAGCTGTTAAACTCAGTTCGCTTAAGAGTTTCGTCTACGTAATGGTGAGAAACTACGACGCACATTCATAGTGACACATAATGTGGACGTGGAGACATGCCACACATGAACCCATCTCTCACCTGTGTCATTCCTCTTAACTATTCCACATTTGCAAGTAACTGAATCACCTTCCACCTCCGTTCAAACTCTGAAATTAGTGAAACCAGTTATTAATTTATAAAAATCTCTTTTTCACTGTGTTATTTAAGGGACTCAGGACTTATCTCCTCATCCGAGTGCTAAAGTAGGCCCTATTATGGTTGAACTATTGGGATTTTCTACCTTGTGATACTTTTAGAACAAACGCGCAGTTCTGCTCGTCATTCCTTCTAATACTGCTATCTTCTCTACTAAGGCTTCGTTTACTAAAAATACGACTCCATTTAGCTATCCCGAATTCAGTCTAAAGCAATATCCTCCTTTAAGATGTACATAAACCAATGCTCCAGTTACTTTTTTCCTTATCCGTCTTCTGCTTCGGAGAATCTGTCTTTCTCCAATGGAGAACTATATTTGTGCAGAGCTGAAAGCACTGCTCCTCTCGTTTTGGAGACACTAAAGCATCTCCCACCTGGAGGTCCTTACTGTCATAAATATTGGCTCAGAGGTGAGAAGCATAATCGCCCCACTTCCCTCAGTAAGGATTAACGATCTCATTTTGCAGGCCGCGTCTAAAGTGGAGTACAGACGCCTGTGTTTCGCCGCTCCTCTGGAGTACGGACGCTAACTAAGCTGCTATTCGCAGTCCGTCACGGATATTTCGTTCTCCGGTGCCAGCCATGTCTGGTATGCTTCCTCGATCAGCCACCTGGGGAGGCGCCCAATAGGGGACCAGAAACCCCGCTCGGGGTTTACATATACATACACACACATAGTGGTCAGAAGCAGTACGCGAAGCTTGTAACGAAGTTGCAGGGTAGGTTACGTTGAGAAATAAATTTCAAGAAATAAATTCGGTACGTTGCGCCGTTTCTGAGTTAATGAGCATTGAAGCTGGCCAATCAGGCTGCGGCACGCAGGAATTAAAGGGTGCCGCCAGATATCAATAAATGTCAGTTGTTTCCATAGCGCAGATGTAGTTATCTGTAAACATAGCTTAGAAGCGCTAACACCTAGAGCAATTTCATCCATCTTCGAGAGACATAAGCTTTACTGAGTAGAAAAATACACTTTAGATAAGATATTCAAGCCCTGTTTGGATTGGGGTAGGGATCAGAAAGAGATGACAAGAAAAATCACTGAATACAATTTATATTAGTGTTGGCTTCCTATATTCTGTTGATTGTATGGTACAACGACTTAGTAAAAATTTAATACATACACTGACTACTGCATTTGCACTATTAAAACGTTAAAGAAAGCTATATTTCTATTTGTACTATGGACATATTTTTCACATGCTACATAAGATGGAAACAAATACGTAACTGGGAAACGTCGATCAATTAACTAATTATTAGGTTTAACAGTAATGAATGGTTGAAATTTAAATTTCAAGGCAGTACAGATAACACGTATGATTTATGTGTTTGGTTCACATGCTGTATGCAGTTATGCTACATTTCCTAGCCCATTAACTGCTCTGGACGTGTTAACGCGTGCGCCTCTTTACCTGTCCCTGTGTGCTCTGAACGTGTTAACGTGCACCGCCAGTCCTTCTACCTGGTACTCTGAACGTCTCTACGCGTATACACGTTCAGAGTACCAGGGAGAACGACTGGTAGAGCACGTAAACACGTTCAGAGCACGCAGGGACAGGTGCAAAGGTGCGCGCTAACACGTCCAGAGCAGTTAAAGGATTAGTGCAAAGAAGAGTAGTAGGTTTGGGAAACGTAAGTTGGAAATATTTCAACCAGAGGATTCAGCTTTCGCACAGTGCTTACTTCACAATGAAGAGCTTCGTCAATGAGCGGACGACGAACCTGGTAATGAAAAATCAGGTGCTAAGTGTTTAAATGTGTCATCTCCGTACAGGTAATCGAGGTTTATAGAAGTCTTAGTTCCCTGGGTGAGGGTACGATATTTTCCAGATATTTTGTAGACAATGTTTGGAAATAAATAATATCGTTGACTGGAAGTGAAATCCCAACTAATTTTGAACATAAATGAACAAGCTTTGTTAGTAGAAAGATATGCATTTTTATACAGAATAATCGTTAAGAGTATGAAAGTTTTGAGTATTATACTATTTGTATGAGATATTCTGCCTGGTACTCGTGTCGTCTCAAGATTGTTGTATACGTACTTGTGGTCTTGACGGGCAAAGTAGTCAAAGGAGGCAAAGAGTCTTCTGCGCCACCCACGTTGTCAAGGAATACCAATGACCAGAAGCTTGTATCAATAATGTATGTAAGTGTTGTTAAACCGCTAATTATTCGTTACTCAGAAGATCTCCTGCAACGAGGTACTTATCTAATGTGTGTTGTGTTTAGAGACGCCATTAAAGCCTTAAAAGTTCGGAGTTTCCAAGCCCTGCTTTTCAGATAAGGAGAATGGTGTTTCAAAAGCCGGCGGTCTTAACGAGGTAACAAACTGTAAACGAACATACGCACTGGGTGGAATGGGGGGTGGGGTAGGGGGCGAGCGGTTGCGGGTGGCACCCCACATCTTGGAGAATTTGAAGAGGTGAGGGGGACGTGTACGGCACGCGACTACGTGTGGCAAGAGCATAGAGGCAGTCTGTGTCTCCCAGTGTATACAGCAAATTATTCTGTTCACAAAGGAAACTCGAAAGCAAGCAGTTATAGCGAGTAGTTATGAGACCAAATTTCATAAACATCTCAGCTTCGTAAAATTTTCCTGAGAAAGTTCATAGGAGCTTCAAATAGCAGATGTGTATGGTTTTTCGAATGCATCACAGAATACTTGGTGTACGAGATTAGATACGATCCACGGTTATAGATCTGTCTGTAAAATATTGTGTGCTGACACAAGATACCGAATTTTTTTGTGGACCATACAACTCTAAAACTAGATACTCAACGTGAATAAAGCTGTGGTTGGATAATGGGTTGCGTTTCTCAGACAGATGCTCTACTGGTGGTATTTTACTTTATGCATCTTGTACTACATTTTAATCATAGTTATTACTTTAAGTATGATTCCGTATACCATAGTACTTCAGCCTCTGGACTCTTCGCCCCTGTGCGTATTGTTATTTGTTGACAACGTTTCCTCTTTATGGGAATGGAATTTGTGACTATTAACGCTGTAGGCGTCTCCATGTGATAATCTATGCGACACCACTGGAAGTACTTTTCATTTAGGTTTACCTTTATTTGCTATCCTTAATTTCTAATTACATAGATTATAAGGACGCTTTACTTTCTGTGTAGAATGATCTGAATATGCTGCTTTAACGCAGTGAAACCGGCCGTGCGCATAAATCATGAAGTAACAGCTGTTTGCGGTTTTATTCAAATTCAGTTTACCATGTATTTTCAAGATTGTGGATGCCCACATAACAGAGATTTAAGTGAAATCAGACATCAGCAGAGCGGTCCCTATGTTGTCAGGGAGCTACAACCAACAGGGTACCTGGCGGCCCCACCACAACAGACTAGCTACCATGTTGGATATGAGGTGCAAAGAAGTCCATGGTCATCGTCGGCGCAAAAAGCGACACTGCATAATGCATGGTGGAAAACGCATCCAGGAAGGCGTCCCTGCCCAAGAGATGCAGAATGAGCTGGACTGCAGTGCGACGACGAGAAAGTGGACTAAAGATCTCAGGGCACAATGGACACAATGCACCATGTAAGGCGCCCTTCCTTAATTGGCTCGCTCTTCCGGAAATTTTGAAAAATGGGGGTCAAATCCTCCAGGGGAAATCACATAAAGGCCGCAAAGTATGAGACACCTTTTAGTCACCTCTTACGACAGGCAGGAATACCTCGGGCCTATTCTAATCCCCAGACCCGCAGGGGGTGCCTATGGTGGCAGTAGGGATTAGAGTGATTGCTTTTTGGATGAACAAATAGCTTCCACCCAAAGATGCAGAATACCATACAATATAGTGTGTCACGTTCACTTCCTTACTTGCACCTCACAATAGCATTACAGGATTGCGTTGTCACTTTTGATACGCTGAAAACCGCTATTATTCGAGCCATCCTCTGAAGAATAGAATGATCACTTAGAACAATGCTAAATAAGATGCATGTTATGCCCTCATCTCGCAAGGCATTCGTTAAAAGGTACCAGCTCATTCAAACCATAGCGGTTTTATAAGTAATTTTGAATGTTCAAGAAGAGGTATTTAATTCCTTGGATACAACGACATCTATCTTCATTTTTAATTCTTTGTTCCTTTATTATTTATATTTCCAAATAATACAATGAGCTTTCGTGATGACAGTCACGTCTTAATTTGTACCATGTTCTTTGATTCCAGGACACAATGCTGTTCTGTTAAGACGATCCCCAATATTTGCAGTTCAGTATCCACCCTTGCATATCACGTCTTCCGGTCGGCCATCTTTCTCTACCGCCTCTGGTCGTACGGTGATCCCCCACACTTTAGTATACAACTGGGAGCTTGCAGTGCTTTACCCTTCGGACAACCAACTATGGGGTGTGTCACTTTCGTATATTGGTGCACTTTAACATTCTAGTTATTTTAGGCGGTTTATTGATTCATTCTTCCGGTTTCCTAGCTTTGCCGTATTACAAGGGTCTCTTGCTATCTGATATGTTCATACTTGACTACTACTCGTTTGTGATTGGAGAGTGTCTTAAATAAGACTTTTAGTCTTTCATCGAATTCACTTTGCACGAGGATGCGTGTGTAGTCCAAACAGTTTATCTCCTCTCTTCCCGATTTTTTTTTTATCTTGCGTAAATTTTTACTTCTGTGGCTTTTATTTTTGTAGTAACGGGCTTGGTTAGTGGGTTACGTTTTTCGGATAGACACTGTACTGATGGCATTCTATTTTATGCTTCTTGTATTCCATTTTAATTACGCTTATTACATTAACTACGGTCTAGTACTTAAGCCCCTTCATTATTCGCCCCAGGCCGTCCGTAGTGACCGAACGGTTCTATGCGCTACAGTCTGGAACTGCGCGACCGCTACGGTCGCAGCTTCGAATCCTGCCTCGGGCATGGATGTGTGTGATGTCCTTAGGTTAGTTAGGTTTAAGTAGTTCTACGTTCTAGGGGACTGATGACCTCAGCAGTTAAGTCGCATAGTGCTCAGAGCCATTTGAATCATTTTTTTCGCCCCATAGCTCTGGCGATTATTAATTGTTGACTGATTTTCATGGGGTTAGCCGTTAGATTCTGCGACTACGAACATTGGGTCCATCTATGTGTGTATTCTGTGAAACACTACTTTATGTACATTTAAGTTTACTTTTATAGGCTGTCCTTAACTTCTTAATCGTATGGGTTAAAAGCATGCATTCCTTTCTATGTAGTATCATTTGAAGATGCTTTAACGCATCGAAGACGGTAATGTGAATAATCAGTTTTTATCAGTTTTATTCAATTCACCACGGTTATGCAAGTTCGGTTAGAACAAGAGGGCCGGAACCAAAAGCCCTAATACTTCATGACAGAGACTCGGTAGCGGTTATACTGCTTACTGACAGACATTAGGGAATAAAAGTTCGATAAATATCAGGGAGTGCGATTCTGGAGAACCGCAATATTTATGGTAGAGATTTCTGAAAGGGCGAAGGGATCCAAAACAGGTAATGATCCATGAATGAATTTCACAATAATAATAGACAATTGAACACGTCCAAATTCATGCTACTACTTTTAGTTTTGAAAGCATTCCAATACCGCGGAATCACAACATAAATGAAAGTTTCTAAGTTAATGTCTCTGCAAGGCAACGAAGTTACATTCCGATTATAGGTCACTGTTGGAATAGATAAGAAAATTTTAGTGTGTGACGTAATTAAAAAGACTTTCTGCAACTATGTTATATTGATTTACTGGGCATTCGTTATTTTGAAGTGTTTGAATTACGTAACTTGTCAGAACACTGAAAATTCAGCTCGTGACGTAGTGGCAGCCTCGTCATAATTCTCTACAAACTTCGTTAGTAAGTTCTGAGAACGGAGGCTAATCCGGTTAAACTATACTTACACCGGCTGCCTTTCCAGACGTTCAACAACTTTGAGAAACGCAAACAATTCCTGCAGAAGCTACTGTGGACTGTTTCCTGAATGGCATCCGGAGCAGAAGAACAAATTACAGCGGCGAAATGTTGTTTGGGAACAGAGAACTAGAACATCTGCAGTCAGGCTGTAATGGAACTTGAGAAGATCTAGTATACTGAGACGTTTCGTATTTACCAGTTTTAATGTTCACTAACTTTTTACGTCGCAGCATTTCGAGCAGTAGAATAGCAATCGTCGGGGACAGCCAGCTGGTTACATTCTCGTAGTATATTACCGTAGTTTAAAGGAAGAGGAAAATAGAGCACCTTTTGCCATCAACGCTTTCTTAATTTGTAGTTTTGTTCGCGATGATCATTACACAGCCTAAAACCGCGAGGTCGTCGTAAAGAGGGTACTGGTATGGACCAGACGGATCTGGCGAGTGTTGTGACATCAAAGTCTTCAGTGCTTATCTTAGGCTGCTGTATATTGGTCTTATTATAAGCACAGTTTTTTTCACTAATCCCAAATTTCTGTGGGGAATTATTTGCTGAATCTTAAGGCAGACAGATGAATCTAATAATTGCACATCCAAAGAAGACAGTGTTGACCAATGTGAATATTTAATAAGCTATAGTTGCTAGAAATTGTCATGAATTATTAATGGAAACGTGGAAAGAATGGTAGAAACCGACATGTGAAAAGAAGAATGTCGCTTCCGGAGAAATATAAGAACACGAAGGCAATAAAGGATTAAAGATATGAAATGGGTGCATTGGTCGAGAATGGAGTGAGATGGAATTGCTATATATACCAAATGTTATCAGCCTGTACGTCTAGCAAATAGTAAAGGAAAACTAGGGAAAATGTGGATTGGAAATCTAAGTTGAGTGGAAAGAAAAGTTTGAGATTTGCTCATCCCGTCGTAATTCTGCCAGAAACGGAAAAAGTCTTAGAAAACAAGTTGTCTTCGTAAGAGATTATGAGATGAATATCGACAAAAGTGCAACGAGGTTAATGCAGTGTAGTCTAATGAAATCAGGCGTTCTGAAGAAATGAGGTAAGCAAATTGTTGTGTAGTAACTTGTATGGCCGTAAGGAAAGCCATGGGACATCGAGTCCGTGACTGGCCCATGGTGGAAGTGGTGGCAGGCTGCTCGGTGTTGCTGTTGTGGAGTATCCAACCTGGTGGCGGCTGAAACAGAACAGCAACGCGCTGTAGACCCAGGTGTTAGGCACGGTTGGCGGTAGCCACTGGACGCGGTCAGCATGAACTTTTCGAGAGCCCCATGGATGGGCGGCTGCGTGCTGCTTGCGTAAGCATAGAGCATGAGCGTGAGCTTGCTGCTAGCCGTCAAGCGATACCTTAAGCGTCTGCCGAAGTGAACCGTGCATGAGGAGGCCTGGGAAGGCCCAACAGTACCGACCGACTGCCGTGTCGTCCGCAGCCGATAGACGTCACTGGATACGAATATGGAGCAGCATGTGGTCATCGCACCGTTCCTCAGGCCGTAATCAACTTTCGTGTCCGGATCTGCTAATTCTGAAACGTACCGCCTCACTTAACCTCACAAGTGCTGAGTGTTCCACGCATGCCAACTGCACTCGACAGACCAGGACGGTCACCCATCCAAGTGCTAGTCAGTCCGATACTGTTTAACCTTAGTGATCTGGAGGAAACGATTTTTACGACAGCGGTAAGGTCGTTGGCTGAGTATCTGCCTGGTGGAGCGATACCCATGCAATGCTCAATGAGTCCGTGAGCCACGGATGTGATGTAATGCCTATGATTGAAGTGCTTCTGTGGTCGATTCCCAAGGTGGTGTTGAGGAGGCTGGCGCACCTGCTGGTACCTGCTAGAGGTAATCTTGTCTACAGGTGTGCATTTGTTTATCGGCTGTAACGTTGCGAAACGCTGTACTTTCATTGCTCAGTGCTTGTGCTGTCTCCAGTGAACAAGTGCCTGCGACACTGGATCACGATTGCCCCCTGGGAGCCAGAAGCAGAAATGGCCAGCGAATGGTCGGATATAGTAATGATATGACATTAAAAGCACTACGAGATCTATTCATTTATTAAGGCCGATCCCTCGTGAAATACAGTATAAACCACAGTGTAGATGAGGAAGTTTTATTTTCAACAGTCAGCTGTATCTTCAGCTTACGTCTCTACATAGTGGCCGCTTCCGCTTAGATATTTGGCGCAGCGTAGTACCAACTCTCGGATACTCTCGTCATAGAAGTCAGCCAACTATGCATTCCGCCACTTCTCTACGCTAGTATGCAGCTGGTTGTCTGTGCCAAGATATAGTCTTCATAGCCAGCGGTTCATGTGAGCAAAGATAAACCTCGGAGGGACCAAGTTCAGGCTGTGTGGTGAGTGATCAAGCACTTCACATCGAAAACGCTACTGATACATCTTCACTGCCCAAGCAATATGCGGCCGATAATTGCGCTGAAGAAGTAAATGAATGGCTGTTACTTTATGTGGGCCGCATGAAATCAGACGAAATCTCTCGGCAGGGTTTCAAATGGTTCAAATGGCTCTGAGCACTATGGGACTTAGAACTTAGCACTTAGAACTACTTAAACCTAAACCTAAACTTAAACCTAACTAACCTAAGGATATCACACACATCCAAGCCCGAGGCAGGATTCGAACTTACGACCGTAGCGGTCGCGCGGTTCCAGACTGTAGCGCCTAGAACCGCTCGGCCACACCGGCCGGCTCTCAGCAGGGGTTCATACTTGGTGGGAGATGCTATTTTCTAGGCATCTTCACATGCTCACTGTGTGCTCAGAACGGCGAGATTTTCACTCTGGTTTCCATTTCGCGACGCGATCGTACCTTAATGAAAAAATAGCCCTCGTAGATAAGATCTCATATTTAGGCTATTAAACCAAATTGAATGGGGAGACATTAAACTTCTGGTACAACATGTTCAAAACAGGGTGTCCATATACTAGGCATATCCTTAAACATTCGGGAATTATTTTCGTAATGGAGAAAAGTGCGGGAGGTAAAAGTTATTGGCCGAGATCGATGTTTCATTACAGGAAGCAGGTTTAGATGGATGCAGGTTTCTGTGGGTATGCAAAAAAAGGGAGACTTAGAAACGATGAGCTAGCTTGGAGTGATTGAAAAAACTAGTTACTGGACTGAAGGCCACAATAATAGCGCGGCACACAGGCCTTTTCTGAACACTGGTGTTCCTGGTACAAGTGGAGTAGTAAGAAATCTTGTCGCACACGCTCCCTTGATTATATAAAACATTGTTCCATATTTTATGTATTCTCAGATTATTGTTAAAACTAATGCAATGTGGTGCGTTCCATAATTCTTGTACCATGGTGAGTCAAGAATTGCGCTCCGAGTGCAACTGGCTATTAGGGAAAACGCAATGTGACTCTGCGATTTATTTAGTGGATTTATAAACTCCTTTACTATTTGTCAGACAGTAAATTATGGAACTAAAATTTCAGCACCACTTCTACGTGGAGTTTTATGAAACTGATATAATGGCCATCAAGAAACTTTTCCTAAAGGTTTTATTCAGCATCCGCATATTTTATCCAGATTGTTGATCTAGAGGTTACGTAAAATGGTGGCCATCTACAATGTGATTTAGAGGCCAGGATGCGTGAATGCAGGTAAGAGGATCTGAGTTGGATTTCTCGGAATGGCCTGCATTGTGCGCCAAAATGGGGCGTATTCGATCTTTTGATGTCGACTGGGAAATGACATGTAGTGTCACTCCAGTAAGAAAAATCTAACATTATTGTATGCAGGAACAGTACTGAGCGATGCTCACTCGTAACTATGCATTTTCGTGAACTTCGCTGTCTATCTGTGTTCGGTTTCCCGCCTTTTTTGCAGTTACGTCGTGGTTCTTCTGCCCTCTACGTGTAGCAGCAGCGATGTATATCGATATTGGCACCGTGTACCATCTTTGGTTTTGTGCATACGGTTTCCGCCTAGGGGGTCTGCAGTGAGTCGGTCTGTTGCTGCGGACCAGGGAAGCTATGTCCGCGCGGTGCAGTCGGCTGGCTCCGCTGGCGGTACCTGCACAGTGTCGGAGCGTGTGTGGAGCTGTCCGATCGCTACGAGCTTCGTGGTTCACCGACCCAGGACGTCAAAGTTGAGTAGTGGTTTCAACTACGCAGGCCACGTCCATTCATGTTGTGGTTCGTTTCGGTAGTTCGCTGTTGGGGAGTAAAACTGAGTGTTTTTTTTTTTTCTGAAATAGTGTTCCTATTGCTGAACTGTAGCCGCCATGCGATGCAATTAACTATATTGGTTGACAATTCAAGTGCACCAACGGAATTTTTTGCCTTGTGGCCGTTAGTGTGTTGGTTACCTGCCCTGGCCACTGATGAAAATTCAGGCAGTGTTCCTTTTGGGTGAAGTTAACTCTATTACCGTGTTTCAATTTCAAGTTTACCAGCGGAATTTTGTGCCTTGTGGCCGTTAGTGTTCCGGTTACCTGCCCTGGCTACTAAGGTAAATTCAAGCAGTGTCCTTTCATCACCTGTTGTCGCTGTCCAACATGGTGTGTAGTTTTGACAGCTTATACATATTTCATTGTGGATAATCACGTTCGTAACCTTTTGTGTTTGAGTTCTCATGTACCGATTGGTGGCAAGCAAGTCGTTTGGTTGGTTGGTCCGTGGCTGTCCCCTGGTTGGGTTCCGACGGATCAAGTGTAGTTGGGCTCACAACCTGTTTCACCTAAGTGAAGGAGGGCAGACCGACCTCCCTGGAGGCTTCCGACTGCCATTTTATTTATTGTCCTTCTCACCGGTGTTTAATTGTCTATTTATAATCTATCATAGCCAATGATTTAAAAAGTTCTTGGTGCTACAGGATTTTATGTATTTTTTGATTTTTGGAAAATCAATTGTAGGCCTTCAGCCACTTGAATCCTTATTCAAAAAAAGGAATTCTGCCTTTGAAAGGTTATGGTAATTTCTTTTAAAATCTTTAAGATTTTACTGTGGGCCTCCAGCTGCTTGCATTGCATCTAGTTTATGTTTATTCACCCTTGCCTTGAGGCTCTCAACCTCGTTGTGTATATGTATGTTAATTATTTTATTAGCAATTTCAACTGCATGTTTTTACAACTTGAGATTTATCTTGTTGCTTTAAGATTTCTTGTTTGGAGGCCTCCCACCATAAAATAATGGCCTTCTTGAAACTCATAGTTCTAAAGGTTCGGATATGTGCCGTTTTGGTTTCAAGGTGTTATTAAATTTCAATAAATTATAGTTTTGAGTGAACCTGACCGACATGTTATTTGGCCCTTTCCACAATCCTAATCACCTGTTCTGCACAGCGGGTTTAGCGGGCGTTTCTAGTACACCATCCTAAAGCTCCAGCCATACATACACACTGACATTGTCTTTTGTCAGCGCTTGGCCAACAGAAACTAATCGCCTCATTCGGTTTAGTGTATTCTAAAATATAGTTTCTGTGGATTTACTCCAAATAATCTACCAGCGCCAGCTTCTTATGCTGATGTACATGAGGACTGCCACAGAAGTGCTGAGATTTGTGCTCTTGATTCTGGTTAGGAACAACATTTTACGTATCTGTCAAGTACGGCAGAGATATCCGCCCGGTTAGCCGTTCGGTCTAACGAACTGCTTTCCATGCGGGAAGGCATGCCTGTCCCCGGCACGAAACCGTCCGACGGATTAGAGTTGAGATCCAGTGTGCCGGCCAGCCTGTGGAGGGTTTTTAAGGTGGTTTTCCATCTGCCTTGGCGAATGTGGGCTGGTTCCCCTTGTTTCATCTCGGTTACACTATGTTGGCCACTGCTGCGCAGACACTATCTCCACACCATCATTACTCTACCATGCAAACCATGGGGCTACACTCGTCTGGTGTGAAACATTCCGGGAGGATCCACCGGGGGCTGAACCGCACAATAAACATGGGTTTGGTGCGGGGCGGCAATGAGGTGACTGGACTGCTGTAGCCTGTTGTGGGGTTGTGAGTCACTGAGGGCTCCGGTTGCGACGAAGCCTCTTCGTCGTTTCTAGGTCCTTACTTATACAATACACTGCAGAGACGGATTTGGTTGTAGTCGGATTTATGCTAGTTGTTGTGCGACCATACCATATCTGAGGTATTGTTTCAGTAACACTCACATAAAATAATGTGCAAGCACGTACAAAATATAACCCTTGCCCTACATAACAAATTTATCTTCAAACTCATAATACCAGACATGTACAACATTTCACACAGATACTGATATAAAAGTACTTACAGTGACTGCAGTGAAATAATACAAATATTTATTCTAAACTAAATCAATTATTTCTTAGACAGTAACTAACTTATGCAGAGAGACTTTACAAATTTGCACGAACAACAGGGAACCATAACCAGTATGAACTTCACAAATGGGCATAGAAAATGACATTGAACAACTGAAATTAGAACCGGCCATTGCCACAGAAAGACACAGGTACAGTAAACAATAGCATTTATCTCTATTAGCTTCCAAGAAGTTACTGACTATGCAATTAACTACTGTATAGACAAAGAAATCAAGCACAATACGCAGTAGCTTATGATTGTTATACACTAGTGGAATGAGCAATATGGTCACAATACAATAAATATAGTATTCTTATGCTCCACAGCAACACCGTTCGATACAGTAATTCACTTAACTCAGTTCGTAAACGTTTTGCTGTGCTCAAAAATCACCATAATGTGCACAATCCCGTTTCACTTCTCTCTGCAAACCCTGGACTACATAATGTACTCTGCAAAACCTATCATCTGCTCACTAACATATCAGCCAAAAAAGTCCTAAACTGTTCTTTGCACGATTTTACAGTAACTAATCTCTCCTTCGTTCCATGACTCTGGCTGAGAGATTCCGTCTTTTTCTAGATACCAGCAGAACACACCATCAGCTCTCTAAGTAGACGATTTCCGCGTTCAGGTGTCCCCGTGAATCCTTGATCATAACTCTGCACACTAAGCTCTCCAGCTCCACGGTGTTCTCCATTCCAACGTCTATGGCTCATTCTACCTCTGCGTTCGTATCTCTTGCGTTCGGTTTTAGTGGGACGCCTTACGGCAATTCTCGGGTTCCCTTTAGGTCTTAACAGATGCTTATTACAACCAATATCACGCCAATTGTTACCCCAATTGTTATTCCCATAATATTGCTGGCGATTCACACGACCCCTGTTCCTCCATGGCTGGCGGCACTCGCTCTGCACGTGCCCAAAATGCCCGCAATTAAGACATTTTACATTCGCTGTAAACACACTTCATCTAACTGTTACACCTGTTGCAACATCAGTATTTTCAAACTCCATTGATAGCCTCACTACTGTAGGGAGATACCTAGGTGTACAAGTACGCATCATCCTCGACATTTGCAGTGCTAAACCTCTAGGGAAAGTATCGTGTGCTCTTTGAACGACTTTCTGTAACAATATCTGTTTCGCCTCGTCATTCAGCGTTAATTTGGACGTATGAATATTGATTGTGCTAATCCAGTCTGAAAAATCCTTCATTAGATTTCTTAATACTCACACTTAAGAGCTCACGGAAGAACCAGGTACTATTCTGCTTCTAATACCTTTTTAGTAGTCCTTGCTTTAGTTGTTGAAACTTTTCCGCATTGTTCAGTGTTTCCATGCGTCGAAGAGAAAATTTCCCTTCTTTTGAAAGGCGCAATCCGCTATTTTCTAGAACTGCTTGTCTCAGCACATGACGAGATGCTGTCCACAAACAATAACGAAATCCACGGATGATCTGCCGGAAGATTGACAGCAAGATTCGCCATAGCTGCATTTATTCTTAGAGACTGATTTTAATAATCCCACCTCTTCATTCCTCGTTGTCAGCTTTTTATTTCCAAATATAATTTGTACTCTGAACCGTGCCACCTCATCACCTAATAATTGCGTGGCTTCTGGACCGCTTACACTGTTTCTCCGTTCCGCCGTTGCACTACCTTTACTCGTATTTTACAAGCCCAACAATAACAACCGAGATATCCTAGTCGACAACACTACCACACTTATCCCCTTAGGTGTAATCATGAGCCACCTGGACTCCCTGTATTATCTCTGATGACTCTACTGTTTGGCCGTATGGCGAGGAACGAAACGTAGAGCAGTGACAGATTCGGCACAAATAGCAGTATTTCCAAGTAAACCACATTCTGCGCATCACACGGGTTTTAATCACCGATTATTTCAATTTACCTAAACTGGGAGACACCTACCGGTTATTCCGGCCTCACAAAAGTAGCTTCATCTTTGACCCCATGTCTGTAAAACACAAATAGCGGCCTCACTCGCCCCACAACACGGATTCTGTGGGCTGTTGTGTTCGGGTGGCGATCCCTCCACTCTCCACTGACGGTGGCGTTAGCACTTGTGACACCTCTCTAGAACCTGACATCGTCTGGTACCGCCTAAACTGGGCGGAAGTACTTTGAATGGACCCAGTCGACCAAGGGTGGGGCTGAGCAGTGGAGTGACAAGGACCAGTTCCTCATTTTTCTGTCCTCAGTGAGATGCAAATGCCTAGCTCCAACGAGTCACGGCGGAGATAGTTAGCGACGGCTGGTCTCCACACCAGCGGGACGATACATGCGTCGGCACCCTGAGATGCTGACGTCAGACTGGGCTGCAATCCTGGTCCGTCAACAGGCTGAAGCCCTGACGCCAGCAGCACGTTTCTTCTTCCCGCTGCATCTGCATTCTGCTATTGAAAGCCTGCAGGTGACACAGATGTGGCTAGCATTTCCCCGGTGGCGGATGAGTGCTGTGCACAGGACACGATCTGCGGCCTCTGAGGAGGTGTCTTGCGGTGTCAGACACAGGCAGCTTGTCGGCTGTGGTGTGGCACTATGTCCCTCAGAGTGGTCTACATCTAAATGGTTACTGTGCAATTCACACTTAAATGCCTGGCAGAGGGTTCATCCAACCATTTTCATACTACTTCTCTACATTCCTCTCTCGAATGGCGCGTGGGAAAAAGGAACACATAAATCATTCCGTTCGAGCTCCGATTTCTCTTATTTTATTATGATGAACATTTCTCCCGTAGGTGGGTGTCCACAAAATATTTTCGCATTCGGAAGAGAAAGTTAGTGATTGAAATTTCGTAAATAGATGTAACCGCAAAGAAAACCACCTTTGTTTCAGTGACTGCCAACCCAGCTCGCGTATCACATCAGTGACACTCTCACCCCTATTGCGCGATAACACGAAACGAGCTGCTCTTCTTGGAAGGTTAAACATGTGTGTCGGATCAAAACTTGAACTCGGGAACTTTGCCTTGTGCGATCAAGTGATCAAGTGCTTTACAGAATGACCTATCTAAACAAGACTCACAGCATTACTTCTGCCAGTACCTGATCTCCATCGTACCAAAGTTCACAGAAGCTCTCCTGTGAAAGAAGCTAGTAGTAGGGCCACAAAGAGATGGCTCCACACAGCATTGCTCCCAAATTTATTGAAGATAGTGGATCCAAGGAGGCGGCGATAGAGGTGGAAAAGTCGCAAAGACGTGCTGGCGGGAGGTTCAAATTTTGGCAGGAACAGAGGTCAATTAGGCTACGTCCACTAAGCCAATCCCACTCTCCCACCCTCCTCTCAGCTTCCAACAAATTAGCGGATAATTTTGGCAGAAAAAAATGGTGGGGGAAAAGGTCACTTGCCCTACCTCCACAAGACTAAAAAATGGCTTGAAACTTTTAGCAGGAAAATACGTCAATTGGGCTACCTCTACTAACCTAACTCATCAAACCACCACGTCTTCCTTGGAACTGGCAGGAAAAGGAATCAGTCTGTGCTGGGCTGCTGCCTAGGAGGGACATAAGTCTTTCTTTTGTGTGCATTGTTTATTTTAACAATTTGAGTTGTCAAATAGGCAATGGCTCCATCCAGTATCTACACCATGAGGTCTGGAGTCCAACTGACGTAGTACAAAGTAGCGCCACCAGAGGGCGCTGTCATCCATCTTCCTCTCCCCTGCCCTGACGTAATCCAAGATGACGGTATGGGAAAAAAATGGCGGGAAAAGGACTCAATCTGTTGCTAGCTGCTGGAGAGGTAGGAGTGTACTTTATTTATTTTCAGTGAGAAGTTGGAACAATTACCGAAATGATGCATTACACTGATGTACAGACATGCAAACAATCTGTACATTGTTAAAATAATGAATGTAAAACGCTCTGCAAACACACCCACTAATTGTAAACTGTCGAAATAATGCATAGCGCAACTTACAGATATGTTCGAAAAATAATGCAGCACACTGGTATACAGTAACTTCCACTGTGCGTAAATTTGAGAAAATTATGCATGTATAATGCTATGCAAACACGCTCCAAATGCTTGAACAGCCAAAATAATGCAGTTCACAAAAACGCATTGCATGTAAAAATGCTTTCGAACTGTTGTTCAGAAATTCAGCTATGATGTATCAGCGATTTATTCCCTACAGTGGTCCAAGGCCAAATGATGACCGGAAATGTTGGGCGTACACACCAGTCCAGCCTCTCCCACATGCAACACGCATCTGGGGGCACATGTCTTTACCTGGCCACATTGGTTCGTGCACTGATGCATTGCCTTTGTACCTGAGGGTCCAGCGCCAGCTTATTTCCCGAGTGAAATGTTTTCCTAGCGGCGTATCCTCGAGGTGCCGCTAAAAGGTTGTCATTGTTATAGTGACGTCTCATGACATCCAGGTCTCTCTCTGGACATATTCTAGAAATCTTTTGCAATGCTTTCAAGAACTGTTTACGAAAATATCCCAGAATAACACATGATGCATTCTTCCTAGCGACCCTAACAACATAGCCTGTCCATTTAATACCAACCCTTCACAGAAATCGTAAAGTGTCACAGAAACAATGTGTGTGAAATCTTATGGGACTTTACTGCTGAGGTCATCAGTCCCTCAGCTTACACACTACTTAACCTAAATTATCCTAAGGACTTACACAAACACCCATGCCCGAGGGAGGACTCGAACCTTCGCCGGGATCAGCCGCACAGTCCATGACTGTAGCGCCGTAGACCGCTCGGCTAATCCAGCGCGGCACAGAAATAGTTAACTGTCGCTTTAGTTGTAGGAGATTTCGTGATGTCTAGCTTGTCTGCATGGAAGTTATTGTCCTAATAGGACCTGTTTAGGAAAATATCTATGAATAACGCCAAATGCAATCTTCCTCACGGTCCTAAAGAGCACCACGTGTTTCAGATACCTTGCTCTTTGTCGAATATCGTCCATTTGAGACCACTATCGTAATACTTAATTACAAGTACAGTAATAAAAAATATGTGGCCGGTTTTGTAGCCCGATTCTGGTTCGTGTATGAGGAGTACATGGCGGCAGTGTCCTGCGCCAGGAACGATTCACGCTTCCAGATTGCAAAAGGAGATTTCTATATGGAAAGACCGAATAGCGAACTAATACTTAGTATGTTGGACAGTCTTCGTGTTCACATGTGTTCTCCATGGGTATTTGAGAAGATTCAAAATAGACATGTGTTTATATTGGACCACTATTCCCTCCCATGAAAATTGTCATGTTGACTGCTTCTGCACATTTCCTGTCATTATTTGGTTGAGACATCATCGAATGTGGTGTGTGCTGTGTGAATCTAGCAGATGAAAGATGGGTGGTAGACCCGTTTGCTGTTTCTGTAGATGTGAGAAACACCTTAGTTGACCTTGCAAATTATAACAATGATTTGGCATTTGTTATATCAGCGACATCGGTATTCGCGAGTGGAATTACGTTTCCTCTACGTTTTTTTTTTTTTTTTTTAGTTTTGATATAAAGATCTACACAGATGAGATACGTTTATCGTTCTCCATAGTTTACACCACATTCCACATAGCTGCACCTCGCCAAAGGTTCGGGTTTCTAAAGAAGTAATTTCCAGTATATCTTCGGTATTACACTGTGCAAGTGATACTGCTATGCAAGCGATACTGCTATGTGCTTGATACCGAGACATATCGTGTAAATGACATGATACTCTGGCAAACCATATGAAAATACGTATGTTCTTGTAATCCCAGAGTCTGTAGATGGATGTAGAATGCAAGCAAGCAAGCAGGTTGAGGCCAGAAACAGTAACGTCCTTGTGCTGAGGGAAACTGACCCAGACTCTGCACTGCTGTTCAGAGAGTGACTTCAGTCTGCTGAGGGTGCTCTGGTCATGCATCGCCCAGTGTGTGTATGGGGGCAGATGACTTGCGACTGTCAGCTGCAGTGGATGACCACGCGACCTCGCATGAATTATCTAGTGCTGTGAGGAGTATGTATGGCGCATGTGCTTATGCTATCTATCTTTGCGGTATATTTACAAATATTTGGTGTTTGGTAACTATATGAAGGATGTGGAGTGGTGATTTTGTATGGCACAGGAAGTGAAGTGTGTGTTTACTACATCGATATGGTATGTGGTGATACAGCTGGGTTGGAAATCACCTTCATGCTGAAATATTGAAGCTTTCCTCGACAGTAGCAGAGCAGCGTAGCTGAGAAAGTGTCTTTACATATTTCATGATCTGTAGACCACTTTTATAAGGTTAAAGTATTAGTGTGATATGCCGATCTGTGCAAAATAGTTTTCCTCCTGAAAGTCTCAGCTACATAAATTGGGGGTCAATACTCCCTCACCTGCAGCAGTAGTTTGGTGTGTTTCACACCACAAAATTCAAGCTTTGCTCAACAATAGCAGAGCAGTGCGATTGAGGAGTGTCTATTTGTATTTGACGATCTGTAGAGCACTTTTGCAGGGTTTAACTGTCAGTACAATATGGTGTTCTTTACAAGGTAGTTTTGCCACTCAATGTCTCATCTGCTGAATAAAATGGCGGACAGTGCTCCCACAATGGTAGGAGCAACAGTTTCGTGGGTAAATTCAGTAAGAGCCAATCAGAATGCTCCTTTCATTCACAGGACATTCATTGTGTTGGAGCACAGGAGCTTCTATGGACAGGTTTCAACAAGTTAGGTATTGGGGGGGGGGGGGGGCAAGGTATCTATTGAAAGTCCCGAGAGTAACGTGATGTCATCTTCGCTCAATTGTTCAAAGGCAAGTTGAAGCAGGCCATCCATTTCTGCCGGGAGTCTGTCCCTCACCTGCCATTGTGGTGTTTGGACATCTCGAGACCAGCAGCTGCAGGACTCCAAACATTCCAGACATTTTTCTCTTCTGTAGGTCAGTGCTTCGAACGCTGTTTGCGTAATCGTTGTGGATGTCCCGTTTGTGCTTAGTCAGTGCTCTCTTTCCAAACCACAAGAATGCTTTTCTGATTAGCTGTGTTTTCGCAGATGTGATGAAGGCTTTTAGTGGTGAGGAAAAGAGCAAACGTTTACCTCTTCTCAGACGTATGTTGAAAGCTGGACATTACAGTTTCCTGGAAGGGTAACATGTGATGGACATGGTGCTCTTTAGGACCATCAGGAAGAATCCATTTGATGTTATCCTGGGATGTTTTCCTAAACAGGTCCTGTTAGGACAACGATTCCCATGCAGGCAAGCTGAGACATCACGAAAGCCCCCACAACAAAAGCCACTGTTAACTATTTCAGAGGCAATTTACGGTATCTGGGAAGGGTTGGTATTTAATGGACAGGCTGTCTTGTTAGGATCACTAGGAAGAATGTATCAGTCGTTATTCTGGGATATTTTCGTAAACCTTTTCTGAAAGCATTGCAAAATATTTCTAGAGTGCATCCAAAGAGAGACCTGGTTGTCAAGAGACGTCATACAATAATGACAACCTCCTAGGTGTGCCTCTGAGGATGGGTCGCTAGGCAAACACTTCACTCGGCAAATAAGCCAGCACTGGACCCGCAGGAAAAAAGGCACTGAGTCAGTGCACCAGCCACATTGGCCAAGTAAATGCGTGAACATCCAGATCTGGCTCACATGTGGGACAGCCTGGACCAGCGTGTGCGCCGAACACCTCTGGTCATCATTTAACCTAGGAGCTCTGTAGGGAATAGATTGTAGATATGTCATGGTCGACTTTCTTAACGATAGTTTGAAACCGTTTTTACATGCAATGTGTACTTGTACACTGCATTATTTTGGGTTTTCAAGCGTTTGGAGTCTTTTCGCTTATCATTGTACCTGCATTACTTTGACAATTTCAGGCATGGTGAACGTGTCTGTATATCAGTGTACTGCCTTATTTTGTGAACATATCTCTAGGCAGTGCAATGAATTATTACGATTGTTTACAGGTAGTGAGCGTGTTTTCAGGCGTTTTACGTTCATTATTTTGACAATTTACGAGTTGTGTGCATGTCTGTACATCAGTCTACTGCATCATTTCGGTAATTTACTAGCAGTTTGCTAGTCCCTAGGCTAATTATTGTGACCCCAAACAGATCAGAGCCAGTGTTTTGAACGATTGTAATAAATAATCAGTCAAGTCCTTCCCTAAATAAACTGTTCCAACTTCCCACTGAAAATAAATATAGTACATATTTTCCTCTCCAGCAGCTGTACACAGACTGGGTCATTTTCCCGCCGTTTTTCCCGAGACCGCCATCTTTGATTATGTCATAGGATTCGAGAGGGGGTGGACAAAAGTGCCCTCTGGTGTCAGTACTGTGAACTAGGTCTGTTGGACTCCAGACCTTATGGTGAAGAAACTGGATGGAGCTCCTGTGTATGACAACTCGGATTGTTTAGATAAACAATGCATGCAAAATAAAGACTTATATCCATCCTATCTAGCAGCCAAGCACAGACTGATTCCTTTCCCTGCCAATTCCACCTAAGAGGTGGTGGTTGGATGACGTAGGTTGGTGGAGACAGCCCAATTGACCTATATTCCCGCCAAAATTTTTTCTCATTATTTTCTTAGGTTTGTGGAGGTAGCCCAAGTGACCTGTTTTCTGCCAATATTTGAAACTCCAACCATGACGTCACTGCAACATTGCCACATCTATCACTGCCATCTCTGATCCGCCATCTTGAATACACTTGGCAACAATGGAGAGTGTGTCCTTGTCATCGTTGCCCTACTCCTGAAGCTCTCCTGTGAAACTGGCATGATGAGCACTCTTCGAGGAAAGGATGTAATGGAGACATGACTTAGCACAGCCACGGATATTTTCAGAATGAAATTAGTTCTCTGGAGCAGTGTTAGCTGATATGATAGGTCATGCACAACGCAGTTGCCGGCCGCTGTGGCTGAGCGGTTCTAGACGCTTCAGTCCAGAACCGTGCTGCTGCTATGGTCGCAGGTTCGAATCCTGCCTCGGTCATGGATGTGTGTGATGTCTGTATGTGATGTCCTTAGGTTAGTTAGGTTTATGTAGTTCTAAGTCTAGGGGACTGATGACTTCAGATGTTGAGTCCCATAACGCTTAGAGCCATTTGAACCATTTTGAACAAGACAGTTTTAATCTGCCAGCAAGTTTCATATCACCACACATCCAGCTGTATAGTGATAGTTTCGTTTGATAATTTCGTTCTGATTTACAAACGTGGTTTGATTCTCCTACAGTCAGATGATTCTGCAGTCCTGTGGCTTTAATATGGCAGCCTTGCATTTTCCATTGACCTTTCCCAAAGTTTTCCACTTGTGTTTAGGGGCGGATATGTTTTTTCTCTACACTGTAGCGTCGAGTTACTAAAATTCCGCTGACTGTGCTTCACTAGCAACTGTTTTACCTGAACATCGAAACCTTCACAATCAAGATTTCCTGTTATAGAGATCTGTACCACCCTCGCCATTCGGCTGGGTAATTTTACGTGAAATACCAAGAGCACGACAAGCAGTGGTCTTCGAAGCACACCCACAGCTTCTAAGGGACAGACAACTGGCGGGCGTATATCAGTCGTTAGCTCAGGTATCACTGGCTCACCAGACCAATACCCGGCTTAGGCAGGCCATATTTCCTCATCTGCTCGCCACAGTGAACAACAGATGAGACACGTGTGGAATACCGAGTGCCACAGACGTGGCGAGCATACACTTGTTCAGTGTATGTGTTGTGAGAACATTCAGTACGTGCTCTGTTAAAGTGAGATGAGAAATTCATTAGTAAAAGACTAAAGTAAATTAGTAATCGATCTCAAATGCTGCTAAACTTCACACAACAAAATGAAAAACCTCTGCTGAGTGCGAGTGTGGGAGCATTAACAGCAGAAAAATGTTTAGCGATTGTCTCTCTTCTCTCAGTTTATTGACATTCTTATACATTAGTCTTTTTTTTTTTTTTTTTTTTGAACCACAGCCTGCGCAGAAGCTACGAATAATGCGATTCCATCTGGAAAAGAGTTTTGGAAGACAGGCTGCAGTATATTTCAAAATGTCGCATGAAACGCTCTGTTTCCTCCTTCGAATAGAGTTCAATTTAAAAGGTCTGACTGTGACTTCTAAAGAAAACAAAGTGTTCTATGAAGCGCCTGTACAATGTCATTTTAACGATACACATGCTGCTACCATACCTGCCCTAACATAAAGTTTTTGACAATATATCTTTCGTTGCTCATAGTTTATTCTTTCACTTTCGCTCACGTAGCACATTCTCTTGGTAGTAGCCAGGATAAGTAGACAACTCGCGCTCTGGTGTCCAAAGAACTAAAACTTTCACCAGTTAGTCACCAGTAGAAAGAACCTGTACTCAATAGGGAATGTGTACAATTTCTAATTTAAAGGTCCTGTGTCTCAGGTTTATTCCAGCCACAGCTTAAAATTTCCATAAAAATTATCAGCAATGGCGGGTAAACACTTCCTCTTTCAGGAGACACCTTAGTACTCTCAAGGTGTCCGTAGTGCAGTGAAAGCTTTAGAGCAACGTCGTAACCTTTGGCGGGATCAGCCCCAAAACGGTGGAAGAAATGGTAGCACTCAACGACATGAAGATGTAAAAGGCAATGGAAACGACCGCATTAAAGACACTCAGTCTGTATCCACAGGGCTTGTAGCCTGTAATTGAAAATGTTATATTATCACTCCATTGTCAAGCTGTGGTCGCAGATGTGTACTTTAGGTGCCTGTGAGGTTGAGTGAGAGTACGTGCGTACCTTTTCTAGAAGAAAGAGCAACAGCTCGAATGTGTTTCTAGGCAACACACATCAGCCAGGTATAGGCGAGAGGTTGCCTTTCCTTTGTGTTACATACGAGCAGTATGCCCTTAACAATATTATTCTGCCGTTCACAACAACAATTACATAGCTACATTTTGCATGCCTCACAGGCATTCTAAGGTTGTCTCATCACTGCACGTGACTGAACATACCATATACTGTTCCTAAAATCAGCACCCACAACTAAACCGGAGGAACCCTTTACCTGTAATAAAAAATTTTATTGTCAACAGTATAATCACTGTTAAAACGAAAATTTCACTAAAGTTTTATATACAGATTAACAAGCGAAATGATAAAAATTTTAATTTTTAAGATAGTAGTCTTAAAACGAATAATCATTTGAGGCATTGAACTGTAAGATTAGGACCACTGGAACAGCTGTTGTCCTGTCAGTACCAGTCGCTCATATACTGATCCATTCCACATTTACCGTCCCCTTCGAACAGTTTATTACACCTAATAGCATCTGGAATTTCCTTTCACACTAGCGACTCTCCATTTTATAAACTCCAAGAGACCCCGAAAACTCTTGGGAGCTATCTTGACCTATCACCACTCATCCGCTACCCATATGACATTATTGGAGCAACGTCCAATGAGCGTCAAATCTCCTTTCGTCATTGCAGTGGCACAGTTCCCACATTTGCGCAGATCTAAATTTGTTAATCTATTGAGGATTATTATTTAGTGTCGTAATCGTCAGGATTCCTAGCTAGTTGTTGATCGTTCGTCAGTAGTAAATATTTTCTTGCTTCAATTAAATTGATGAACTGCTAATTTACTGTTAGATAAAAGTATCCTGCAATAGCTGCCTCGGTTTCTGGCACCGTTGGTTTAGCCGACAAGTAAAAGTTTTGACATGAAATTTAATGAAACCATGTGGTTTCATCCACCTATGTGTGTACATGTTCGTGAATAGTTTTGAAGAGTCATCTGTGTGCCTCATTTAGGTATCAATGACGTAGATGAGCGTTTTTGCACGTCAAGTACTTGGTGAAACACTTGGACTGGGGTAATTATTGCTGCTTAGTAGAGATTCTCAGTGAGAACGCACGAATTCGGCTAGATGTAGCTGATTAGAACAAGCGCTTAAGAACGGTGTTTGAATAGGGGGCAGAAATGTGAAATGCCCTCGTAGTTCATACCAACATTTGGAGACCGGACGAGGGATGGTGCAGATTAGAGAGTGGTTACCTGTATCTATGAGTCAATCGCCTGCTGGGTCAGAACCCACAATCGGCTTTCGGTACCAGGAGGATTCGTCAGAGATGTTTATGCAGACGATAGGAGAGGGTGGAGTTAGTAACATACTGAAGTATGTGATAAAACTGATTGATAGGTAGATACAAACTGCACTGAATCTGGTTTGTTAAGGAATTTGAGAACTTCTGATACTTTAAGCAGAAGGATACCACGTTTCCAAGTTTCAGTCCTGCATCGCTCTGAATACTGAGTAAAGAACAGCGGTTGGTGGAATGCTCTTCCCATGTACATAATACGATAACAGAATGGTGAAATAAAACTAAGCATAGCACTACCACATTAATTTTACTCATTTTTAACTACTTTAGGTACCAAATCTGATTATTTTATACATTTTTATTTACAGGTAATACGCCTATCTTGCTTTTTTTTCTATTCCCTACTCTGTTCCTCCGTCTCCTTTCCTTCTTCTCTGCACCACCTTCTCTTCTTTTAGTTTTAGGGACATTTAGTAATTGAAATGTGGTGTTGGTTTTTGGGACATCCCGGTAAAAGCTTCATGAAGTACGGAATAAAGACAGCAATAATTACGATAACTGTGAATCGCACCCTCCAGTATCGTCTTGGAACCAATAAAAAAATCATCTAATAAATACATAAACCGCAAGTCCCAAGCGAAACTTCTTGACGCACCATTTCCAAAAGCCTTATTTAATTCATTTCAGATAGTTCCGTACACCGTTCCGTTAACCAGACATACTTGAATCTTTTCACGCGTTTTTCTTAAGAAACAGCGCCTCTTCGAGAAAACATGTTAACCCATACGTACTTTCTCTCCTGCTAACAATATTTATCGATTTATTCATTCGTCCATCCAGAAATAGTCATATAATGCTATAGGAATTTTCATCTCAATACAAAAAGAATAAAAAACTCGAAAAATACATATGCACACAGAATACATACGCGCTCTTTAAGACGGCAGAAACATATGATCAGTTTTATATTGCACATCGCTGTGTTGAAATCTGTAAATATTTTTAAATTCATCAACAATGACAAGAAATAAGACCGTAAATAGGCATTTACAAAACACGATGGATCTTTGTGGCGTTAGAAACTCTTTCAGTCGACATCTAATTATTACGATTCATCCACATACATTTTCCTTGACAGCAGGATGGCGTTTTTGCAGGGGATCGTCTTTGCCGAAATCAATTTATCCCTATACGGCCTGTCACTCACGCAAACTGGGACCACAGGAACGAGGTAGAAACTGTAATCTCTCAGAGAGCTCCCACCAATGTCTTTGACCACTCACAAACATTTGTCAACGCTCCGGAACTGCCCGCCCGTCAGAGATGTCCAAGACAGAAACAAAACAAGACCATTCACCATTTATCATATTGCATCATTAATAACGTCTCAGAGCCACTCAAAAATGACGTGGAGTAATCGAGTGTTGTCGCACTGCAAATTGTGATACAGATCCACGAGTTGCGGTGCGATTTTCTGGTAAGGCATTCAGTTTATTGCGTTGGCTGACATGTGGCACATGTAACAGAGACAGTTGGTTATAGTCACAATAATGGATAAAAAAATTAATTATATATTTCAACTTAAAATGTGTAGTATTTTTTTCTGAAACTGAAACTGGGTCGCCATTGTAACAACCCTGTTAAATCGTTAGGAACTTAGTCAATCGGTGTCGTAATTTTCAAATGAGACTTAGTATGAATGTTGCTTAGTAAATATTCCGCGTGAAGCGCCGTTGCGACAAAGCAAAGGTCAGTTGTGAAAAATGAAGCCCGGTCCACACGCAACGATCTGTCTGCGCAGACATCGGCGCAGATGTCTGTACATGAAAAAGATCGCTGCACATGTGGTGTGTTCACACGACACAAATCCCAATCTACTACTCGCCCACCATCTGTCGGTGTAGAAAAGAAATATCAGTGGCAAGCGACTACGCTCCCCGTAAACGTCAAAAATTTAATTCAGTTATTTTGAAATATATAAATGGACGAAGTTCTGTTGTGGTCTGTGTTCGCAACTTGTGTTACAAAAAACATTCATATCAACCGCAGGAAACAGAGAAAGCGGTCAAAATGGTGTAGACAGTGGCTGCTAAAGTGAAAGCAGTTTCCTCCCGTAAATTTACTGCGAGAGAGTTGCAGGGCGAACCTAACGACTGGCGAAGTTATTTGCGGATGGATGTGGAAACTTATAATTATCTTTTAAAGCTTGTAACCCCTCATATTATGAGATAAAATACTTGTATGAGAAAGGCAATTTCTCCTCATGAACGGCTGGCGGTAACATTAAGATTCCTAGCAACAGGAAGGAGCTACAAGGATTTGGAATTTTCAACTGCAATATCGAAACAAGCGTTGAGTGAAACAATACCCACCACATGTGAAGCTATTTACGCTGTCCCGAAGGATGAGTTCTTTTTCTAACAGCAGTTAATTTTCTATTATGTTTGCACACAAATACACTCCTGGAAATGGAAAAAAGAACACATTGACACCGGTGTGTCAGACCCACCATACTTGCTCCGGACACTGCGAGAGGGCTGTACAAGCAATGATCACACGCACGGCACAGCGGACACACCAGGAACCGCGGTGTTGGCCGTCGAATGGCGCTAGCTGCGCAGCATTTGTGCACCGCCGCCGTCAGTGTCAGCCAGTTTGCCGTGGCATACGGAGCTCCATCGCAGTCTTTAACACTGGTAGCATGCCGCGACAGCGTGGACGTGAACCGTATGTGCAGTTGACGGACTTTGAGCGAGGGCGTATTGTGGGCATGCGGGAGGCCGGGTGGACGTACCGCCGAATTGCTCAACACGTGGGGCGTGAGGTCTCCACAGTACATCGATGTTGTCGCCAGTGGTCGGCGGAAGGTGCACGTGCCCGTCGACCTGGGACCGGAACGCAGCGACGCACGGTTGCACGCCAAGACCGTAGGATCCTACGCAGTGCCGTAGGGGACCGCACCGCCACTTCCCAGCAAATTAGGGACACTGTTGCTCCTGGGGTATCGGCGAGGACCATTCGCAACCGTCTCCATGAAGCTGGGCTACGGTCCCGCACACCGTTAGGCCGTCTTCCGCTCACGCCCCAACATCGTGCAGCCCGCCTCCAGTGGTGTCGCGACAGGCGTGAATGGAGGGACGAATGGAGACGTGTCGTCTTCAGCGATGAGAGTCGCTTCTGCCTTGGTGCCAATGATGGTCGTATGCGTGTTTGGCGCCGTGCAGGTGAGCGCCACAATCAGGACTGCATACGACCGAGGCACACAGGGCCAACACCCGGCATCATGGTGTGGGGAGCGATCTCCTACACTGGCCGTACACCACTGGTGATCGTCGAGGGGACACTGAATAGTGCACGGTACATCCAAACCGTCATCGAACCCATCGTTCTACCATTCCTAGACCGGCAAGGGAACTTGCTGTTCCAACAGGACAATGCACGTCCGCATGTATCCCGTGCCACCCAACGTGCTCTAGAAGGTGTAAGTCAACTACCCTGGCCAGCAAGATCTCCGGATCTGTCCCCCATTGAGCATGTTTGGGACTGGATGAAGCGTCGTCTCACGCGGTCTGCACGTCCAGCACGAACGCTGGTCCAACTGAGGCGCCAGGTGGAAATGGCATGGCAAGCCGTTCCACAGGACTACATCCAGCATCTCTACGATCGTCTCCATGGGAGAATAGCAGCCTGCATTGCTGCGAAAGGTGGATATACACTGTACTAGTGCCGACATTGTGCATGCTCTGTTGCCTGTGTCTATGTGCCTGTGGTTCTGTCAGTGTGATCATGTGATGTATCTGACCCCAGGAATGTGTCAATAAAGTTTCCCCTTCCTGGGACAATGAATTCACGGTGTTCTTATTTCAATTTCCTGGAGTGTATATTCTTTTGAATAAACTTTTGATAAACGTATGTGTAATATATTGTTTTACATTACCTTGTGTTCCATTTCCTCGCACATTGACACTCCAATTTCATCTTCAATTGTACTCCTGCTTAGTCTTGGCGTTTCTTGATCACTAAGAAAGCCAAGCAGATCAAAATACCATAACGTTGGCTGGTATACTTGATCTACTTCTACACCAGATCTTCTAGATTTCTGAACTTTGGATAACTCTTTTCGGTAAACAGTTCGCAACGATTTTCTTTTATTACTGTTTCTCTGTTTGCCGAGGCGTCAACTGCCCGCAATTTTTCAATTAGAGCATTGTATGCTGCCGTCTTTTTGTCTCGGTCACTATATTCTTTACTTTTAATATTCCTTAAACATGGGTGGTTTCTATATATTTCAACGAATTCACTTACAAACTCTCGATAACACTGACAGTATCAGCCATTTTAATGCCCTGTGCTCATAAATACAAACACTAGACTGAGCAAACAGTTGTTTCGCCCCAGATTTGCGGCCATCTCCTGTCCACACGTTCCAACTTGTCTGCGCAGATGTGGTTTGAACCCACAGATTAGAAAGGTTTCCCTCAAACCTCCAACTCCAACTTCCAAGTTTGCACACACCTCGGGTTGGTGCAAATCTTCTGTCCACACGCAACGATCTGTCTGCGCAAATGTAATGTGCGCAGACATTTGGGCAGACAGAACGTTGAGTGTGGACGGGCCTTAAGCCACTGAATATTAAAAGTAATATTATTAAGGAATGCACTCGAGTGACTACAAAAAATCAGAGGGCACGTACATTCGCGAGTGAGTGGTTCGAAATAAGAATTATTATTGTAAGGGAGATGAGACATAAATATAGTTACGTCGGTACACACTCAGTTGTACGCGAACGTACGGTCGGGATAGAGGCACTTACATTCTAAGTATTATCATTCTCCATCGCCTGGGTAAAACTAATTGTGGTTAAAATGCATTTAGTCACCTGAGAATGAAAATAATCGGAATTCGTAATGAAATGAAGAGAAAGATTACAGGTTCTGAATGGTGCGGTAAATATGACCTAAATATTGAAATTGACATTGGCACCCACGAAGGGATGAACACATTCACGTACCTCTATTGTTGAACAGCGCCATCGTGAAGTTCGTCGCCTCCATCTAAATGATCCACGCAAAATTAAAATAATAATAATCTTCCACAGTTACAGGAGCTGGTATCCATGGTATTGTAAATGAGAAAATCGTATTGTTTCGGAAGTTGCTTTCATTATTTAGCACAACTTCACTTGACAGTACGGAAGGCTTCTTTGATAGGTCTAATCACCAGGCCATGAAAACAATGAAATCTAATATTACTAAAACTAATAAACGAAGAGCGTAAATCTTCTTTTGTCCATCAATGTTAAATACTCCAGAATGAGATTTTCACTCTGGAGCGGAGTGGGCGCTGATATGAAACTTCCTGGCAGATTAAAACTGTGTGCCCGACCGAGACTCGAACTTGGGACCTTTGCCTTTCGCGGGCAAGTGCTCTACCTCTCTAGTTCTGCAAGGTTCGCAGGAGAGCTTCTGTAAAGTTTGGAAGGTAGGAGACGAGGTACTGGCAGAAGTAAAGCTGTGAGTACCGGACATGAGTCGTGCTTCGGTAGCTCGGTAGACCACTTGCCCGCGAAAGGCAAAGGTCCCGAGTTCGAGTCTCGGTCGGGCACACAGTTTTAATCTGCCAGGAAGTTTCAATGTTAAATACTTTTCAAATGAATCTCCGGAATTAGTGTGGAATAATTATCTATAAATTTCTCAATAAGAAAAGTTATTAAATTTCTTTAAACACATCATGTCTATTTTTGCTTCATAAAATTATTTATTCTGTTCATGTGCAGCTTGCAGCAAAGTGATGCAACTTCCGCTATTACATTTAGTCGTTTGACAAATGTAATTTTTCTCCTACACTGAAATTAAATGGAAGCTACTTCATTTTACAAGTAAATGCTGTCTGTAGCCTGTAGATTAACTGTAAAACTCATTCTGCATATAAGAAGTAATCACATCATCTGGTTATCTCGTGGAATAATACTAACACATTTCTCTGCGCTGCAAATGTCAAAGGGACAGCAGAGATAGACTCCTGAAGATCAGTGGAGACTGACACAGAGTGTAATAATTTACAATTTCTATTTTTTTAAGAGCCAGTGTTTACAGTTTCTCTTTCTGTCATTAGTGTATCTCGTAGTATGTATTTTTGACTATATTTTCCCACGGATTTGAAACCACAGTAGAAACCTAGGGGTTGGTGGTTACAGGCCTTTTACATCATAAGAAACTATTTTTTATTAAAATTGTATAAATAAAGGAAAAATCTAACAACGATATTATTAAGCACTAATATACGTGTGAACCTGTTTCGAAAGTAAAATAATCATTTAAATAATTATTTAAGAATATGTCCTATATTAGCCTAGTCGGCTTCGAGCGCCTTCTCCCAAGTTCGACATGTATAAAAGTTATTTGGCCCTGGGGTACAAAATACTGTTCGAAAACGGTTGAAGGCAAATAAAAAAATTACCATCTTCATCCCTTTCCGTTTATCATTTTACTTTCTTTCTTGTTTTTTGGACTTACATTATTTTAGGTTACTTTTATACATTGCTGTTCTTCAGGCTCTCTTTTAAGAGGCGAATTTGTTAAAACTGCTCAGTCTCTTTTTTGAGAAATACTTCCATCTGTATTTTTCCTGTGGTCAAGAATGAACTGCATGAACTGACTTGTGCACATTTATGTACATTTGGACATTTATCATATATTGTCACCCTAAGGTTTTGTAATTATTACGTAAGTCAGTAGTAAACATCGGCAACCTCAAGAAGAAATTACTTTAATTTCTTCTCACTGTCATCAGAGAAAAGGCTTCTCTATTTGGAAAATAATGAACCGTGTTGGATGGCCGAATAATCTTCTCACCTCCAATTACATCTTAAGGGGAGATGGTGGAAGAAATAATGAAAAATTTACCAATTATATTTATTTGCTTATTTGATAGGAAATACAATTGAGATTATTATCCCAAATTCTTTCCTTGAAATTCGATCTACAAATGGCATAAAAAAATTAAAACCCTAAGCATTGTAATGCGCCAAGGCCACTTTTCAATGTACCAAATGGAGGAAAAATATTACTGCAGAATTTGGCCTGTGAATCTAGAAAATATAGCTTTAGAAGGCTGTGATTTTTTTTTACATAACAGCAGTGTTATAAGGAAGGCTGTGGAGCCATTTTCTGGTTCAATCAGTGTGGTATACACGGCTGTGGAATGTTGTAAACAAGTTTTGTGCTGTTCAGTGGAATTCGAGCGATGGTTGGTAAAGTATTTAAAAAATATAGAAAGTCCCATATTTCCAATATAAAGCGAAAAACTGACATTGAGGTTAGGGTCGGGCCTGCAGATGCAAACATTAGCTTGTCTCCCAGTGCATTTAAAATAAAACTTGGGACAGGGATTGTGTCAGAAGAAACAAATCATGGCAGAAATACTGGTTTCAGAATTGTGGATCTGGAAATGGTGGCAGAAGCATTTAGAAAAGCCTGCAAGTGATCTGTTCGTGGAGGAAATGTGGATTTTGTTGATGATGGAAAGAGAGAAGGTTTGGTTTGCACATTGCATATTTTGTGGCAAAACTGTGATGCTGCCAGACCATTCAAGACATCAAAGGTCATTAATAGACTCCATGAAGCCAATATGAGATTTGCTAATGGACTAAGATGTATAGGGATTGGAAGAGATGATGAAAACCTTTTATGTGGCATTATGAACATGCCTGGTCTTCCCCTAAAAGTTTCTGCAGTGAATACTGCCCTCCGCAATTCAGTTGCATAAGTAAGTGAAGAGAGCATAAAAATGGCAGTCCTGGGGGCAATTCAAGAAAATTGTGAAGCAGTTAATAGCAACGATATAGCAGTTTCCTGTGACAGTTCCTGGATGAAGAGGGGCATAATTCACTGCATTGAGTTTCAACAATCATTATTGTCGACACTGGAAAAGAATTAGAGTTGGAGGTGATGTCTATATATTGTTCTGCATGTTCCTTGCACAAGAAATATATTGATGCAGATATAGAAACAGAATGGCAAGAAGCCCATGGAGCTGTTTGTAGCAAAAATTATGCAGGCTCCAGTGGTGGGATGGAAGCTGCAGGTATGAAATTCATTTTCCATAGATCTTTGCAAAAGTATGGAAAAAGATACATACAGCATTTAGGAGATGGAGACTCTAGTGCTTTCTAGAATGTAGTTGAAAGTCAGCCCTATGGAAAAGATTGCACTATTGAGAAACTGGAGTGCTTAGGCCATATTCAGAAGAGGATGGGTGGACGACTGCGAAGACTTGTTGTGGAGAATAAAGGCAAGCTACTAGAGGATGGGAAGCCACTGGAAGGTAAAACAGAGTAACAAAGAAGAGAATTGACAGCCTACAAGTCTATTATAGTGCGGCCGGCCGGAGTGGCCGAGCAGTTCTAGGCGCTACAGTCTGTAACCGAGCGACCGCTGCGGTCGCAGGTTCGAATCGTACCTTGGGCATGGATTTGTCTGATGTCCTTAGGTTAGTTAGGTTTAATTAGTTCTAAGTTCTATGAGACTGATGACGTCAGACGTTAAGTCCCACAGTGCTCAGAGCCATTTGAACCATTTATTTTATTATTGTGCTGCAATTAGAAGTAACCTCACAAGATTGGACAGTATGAGGAAAGCAGTATGGGCCATTTGGTTTCATTACTTGTCGACAGACGCTACAACTCAACATGGCATCTGTTATAATGAATGGTGCAAATTTTTTAAAAGTAAGGAAAGTGGGGAAGCTTATACCATAAAAACAACTTTCCTTGTGAGGTTTCAGTGGCCATTAAACCAACTTTTAGAGCACTGGCTTCACCGGAACTGCTAGAGAAATGTCTGCATAGGAAAACACAGAACCCAAATGAAAATTTCAATGTTCATATTTGGAAAGGATGTCCAAAGACTCTGTTTGTTTCCAATTTGGTGGTGAAGATTTCTGCTTTGGAAGCTGCAGCAGTGTTTAATGATAGGAATGTGGCAAGACTTAACATCCTCAGCAAGTTGGGCTTTACACCTGGAGTCTTCACTGAGCAGATACTGCAGATCATCGATAAGCAAAGAATCGCGAAGGCGGAGACTTCAATCCAGAACATACAAAAAATTTGGTAGGCAAAGGAGCAGAGAAGCTAAAAGAGCTGTAGAGCATGATGGGGAAGAAATGGAACATGGATGTGGGCAGTTTTAGCTAAGGTTTGATGGACTTTTTTTTTTTTTTTTTTTTACATTTCATACAAACTTTAAAATTATTTTTCTGCAACTTAAGGTTTCCTGCTTTCAGGAACACATATGTCAGAAACTACTAGAAGGAATACTGTGAAATTTGGCACACCTATTCTTGTACTTTAAAGCAATATTTAAGTGAAACAAAATTTTTATCGAGATATTATACAGTTTTGTGGTTGATAATATATTGAAAAGTTTGCTTGTAGAAAATGTTCCAATACAAAATATCACAGAAAATAATAGCATTAATTTACCAAAAAGTTACTGCACTTAATTTTACACCTACTAGTGTAGATTATTTCACCACTAAACAAAATTGCCTCTAAATTATGAAAAAGTGTACCTTATAACAGTAATGCAATAAAAAATTCATAATTATCTCACTGCATTAGATTGTTATTAAATATTCGGGTTTTTCTAAAAAATCATATTAGATCTCTGTACATAAGTGTGCAAAATTTCAATGAGATCGAACAAAAAATGGCAAATATATCGATTTACAAAAATATCACTGGAAGACTGCCACTGTCTGTCTCTCCTTAAGGATATTTCCCACGGTATCTTGCTGAACTTCGACAACTGATTTGATAATCAGATTTCAGTTTACGAATTGATGATCCCTCCCTTTATCAATTTATCCGTTGCTGTTAAGTACCATGTCTGGATCAACTTCTCTGTTTGTCATGTTTTATGATTTCTCAATATCTTTGCCTGAAAGAAACAAAAAGGAACTAATTAAAAAATTGCCGCGAAATTTTGTAACGGTCTATACCTTCACCTACATCTACATACACACCCGAAAGCCACAGGAAGGTGCATGGCGGAGGGTATGCTGTGCCACTACTAGTCGTTTCCATTCCTGTTTCACCCGCAGAGAGAGCAAGGGGAAAATTACTATCTATATGCCTCTGCACGAGTTCTAATTTTTCCTATTTTATCTTCGTCATCCTCACGCGAATTTTATGTTGGCAGGAGTAGGATTGATCTGCACTGAGCTTCAAATGCCCATTCTCTACATTTTCTCAATAATGTTCCTCGAAAAGAACGCCGCCTTCCGTTTAGAAATTCTCATTTGAGTTCCGGTATCATTTCCGTAACACTTGTATGTCGTTTGAAACTACGGGTAGCAAATCTGGCGTCCCACCTCTGGACTGTTTCCATGTGTTCATTTAATTCCGACTGGTGCCGATCCCAAAGAGTCGAGCAGCTTTCAAGAATGGGTAACACTCGCGTCCTACATGCGATTTCCTTTTAACACATCAAGTAGAAATCTAGACTGAGACATGTTGTACCATCCAACAGTCACTCATCTTCGACACCTTCCCGTACATCATTGCATCAGCAGCAAACTAATGGCCACGCGGAGTGGCCGCGTGGTTAGAGGCGCCATGTCACGGATTGCGCGGCCCCTCCCGCCGGAGGTTCGAGTCCTCCCTTGGGCATGGGTGTGCGTGTGTTGCTCTTAGGGTAAGTTAGTTTAAGTATTGTGTAAGTCTATAGACCGATGACCTCAGCAGTTTGGTCTCTTAGGAATTAAGACGCTTCTTCAGCAAAATAGCGCAGACTAGTGCCCACTTAGTCCGCCAGATCATTTATGTATATAAAAATAGTACCGGTACTATCACACTTTCCTGGGACACTCCTAACGTTATGACCACAGCTCGTGGTCTAGTGACTAGCATTGCTGCCTCTGTATCACAGGGTCTCGGTTTCGATTTCTGTCCGGGTCGGGGATTTTCTCCGCTTGGGGACTGGATGTTTGTGTTGTCCTCCTCATTTCATCATCATTCGGGAAAGTGGCGACACTGAACAATGAAAAGGTTGGGAACTTGTACGGGCGCTGATAACCACGCAGTTGAGTTCTCCACAAACCAAATAATATCATCATCACCATCCCGACATCACTCTTGTCTCTGAGGAACACTCGCCGTGCGTACCACACACTAGGGTCTATTACGTAAGACGTGTTCGAGCCACTCGCATATCTGCGAACCTATTCCGTATGCTCGTTCCTTCGTGGATAGTCGGCAGTGGGGTTCTGGGACAAAAGCTTCTCGGAAAGCTAGAAATGTGGCATCTGCCTGTTCCCCTTCGTCAATAGTTCATAGTATGTGGTTGTTGCTGTTGTCTTCAGTCCTGAGACTGGTTTGATGCAGCTCTCCATGCTACTCTATCCTGTGCAAGCTTCTTCACCTCCCACTACTTACTGCAACCTACATCCTTCAGAATCTGCTTAGTGTATTCATCTCTTGGTCTCCCTCTACGACTTTTACCCTCAGCGCTGCCCTCCAATGATATAATTGTGATCCCTTGATGTCTCAGAACATGTCCTACCAACCAGTCCCTTCTTCTTGTCAAGTTGTGCCACAAACTCCTCTTCTCCCCAATTCTATTGAATACCTCCTCATTAGTTATGTGATCTACCCATCTAATCTTCAGCATTGTTCTGTAGCACCACATTTCGAAAACTTCTATTCTCTTCTTGTCCCAACTATTTATTGTCCATGTTTCACCTCCTTACATGGCTACACTCCATACAAATACTTTCAGGAATGACTTCCTGACACTTAAATCTATACTCGATGTTAACAAAGTTTTCTTCTTCAGAAACGCTTTCCTAGCCATTGCCAGTCTACATTTTATATCCTCTCTACTTCGACCATCATCAGCTATTTTGCTCCCCAAATAGCAAAACTCCTTTACTACTTTATCACTTCCTAATCTAATTCCGTCAGCATCACCCGACTTAATTCACAGCATAATTTGTGAAAATAGGAAAAAGCTGAGTTTCAACGAGTGAACCTTTCTACAACTGTGATGATTCGCGGACATATGCTTTTCGGTCTCGAGGAAATTTATTATATTCGTACTTAGAATATGTTCTAAAATTCTGCAGCAAACCTACGTTAAAGAAACTGGTCTGCAATTTTGCAAGTATGTTCCTTCACCTTTCGTAGACAGCTATCATCTGTGCGCTCTTCCAGTCGCTTGGGTCTCGCGATAGATACAAGCAAGGGGCCAATGCTGTAGAGCACGCTCTGTAAAACCGAATTAGGGTTCCATCCGGACGGTGATTTACTTGTTCTGAATTCTTTCAGTTGTTTCTATACACCACGGATGCTTATTACTATGTCACCCATATAGCACTTCGCGTGATGGTGAAACTATGGTGTATTTGTACGACTCTTTCTCGTAATCGTTTTCTTAAACGCAGAATTTAAAACTTTGGCTTTCGTTTTGCTATCAACTCCGACATCAGATAGGTCAACGAGTGACTGGATGGAACCCTCAGAATAGTTTAGCGATTTTAAATAGCACCAGAATATTCTAGGACTCTCAGCCAGATCTTTTGGTAGTCGTAGTTGTAGCTTGGCGCATACATCTTTACATAAACGCACGAACCTCTACTAACCTTTGCCTGTCGTCATTTTCTCGTTGCCGTCTGAAGAGAGAGTGCACCAGCCTGCGCTTCATCAGCCTATTCCAAATTTTGTTTCTAACCCACAGTGGGTCTTTTCCGTCCTTAATCCACTTACTGGGCATGTGCTCGTCCAGATCATCATTCATCGAGCGAGATGGCGCAGTGGTTAGCACACTGGACTGTTATTCGGGAGCACGACGATTCAACCCCGCGTCCGGGTCATCCCCATTTAGGCTTTCCGTTATTTCCCTAAATTTCTTCAAGCATATGTCAGGATGGTTCCTTTGAAAGCGCACGTCTGACTTCCTTCCCCTCCTTCCGTAATTCGATGGCATCGATGTCCTCGCTGTTTGCTCACCTCCACCCAAATCAATCAACCAAGAATGATTTACAATCTGTTTACACTCTGTCCATGACTTCTGTAGGTTCATCACACTGGACGAAGTACACAGATTTTCATACAAAAACCCAGCTCAGAAACACGCTAAGAATCTAACTTCAACGTTTAATCAGAATAACATAAAACAGTTGGGATCGGCGAGTAAAGTTTGGATAATGAGCGTTAATTATACGAGGGTCACTCCAAAAGAAATGCACACAATATTTTTGAAATCCATCTTTTATTCTATATGTTTGAAAGTTTTACATTGTGTAGGTACATCCTTTAGTAACAATATTTTCCTTTCCCCACATAATTTCCATCCCTCTCAACTGCCTTACGCCGTCTTGGAACCAGCGCTTGCATACCCGCACGGAAAAATTCTGGACCAACTTGTTGGCAGCGTGCACAAGGGAGTCATCATCTTCAAACCTTGTTCCACGAAGAGAGTCTTTCAGTTCCCAAAGAGATGATAGTCACATGGAGCCAGGTCAGGACTGTAAGGCGGGTGTTTCAGTGGTGTCCATCCGAGTTTTATGATCGCTTCCATGGTTTTTTGACTGACATGTGGCCGTACATTGTCGTGAAACAGCAAAACATCCTGCTTTGGCCGATGTGGTCAAACACGACTCAGTCCCGACCGGTCTAAGGCGCTCCAGTCATAGACTGTGCGGCTGGTCCCGGGCATGGGTGTTTGTGTTTGTCCTTAGGATAATTTAGGTTAAGTAGTGTGTAAGATTAGGGACTGATGACCTTAGCAGTTAAGTCCCATAAGGTTTCACACACCTTTGAACGACTCAGTCGAGCTTGAAATTTCTTCAGTGTCTTCACATGTGCATTATAATTTATGGTAGTTCAACTTGGCATGATGTCCACACGCAAGAGTCCTTCGGAATCGAAAGATACCGTAGCCATAACTTTTCCAGCAGAAGGTGTGGTTTTGAATTTTTTTTCTTGGGTAAATTTGCGTGATGCTACTCCACTGACTGCCTCTTCGTCTCTGGTGAAAAATGATGGAGCCATGTTTCATCACCTGTGACAATTCTTCCAAGAAATTCATCTCCACCATTATCGTACTGTCCCAAAAGTTCTCTGCATACCGTTTTTCTTGTTTCTTTGTGAGCCACTGTCAACATCCCGGGAACCAAACTGGCACAAACCTTTTTTAACGCCAACACTTTCACTATTCTGCAAACACTTCCTTCCCCTACCCCAACGTAACGCGTTAATTCGTTCTCTGTGATGCGTCTGTCAACAGTCACCAATTCGTTAACTTTCTGCACATTGTCTGGAGTGTGTGCAGTAGAGGCCTGCCGCTGTAAGGACAATCCTCAATATTGCCGTGCCCGCTTTCATCACATAACCTGCTTGCCCACCGACTAACTGTACTGCGATCGACAGCAGCACATTCATACACCTTTTTCAACCTATTGCGGATGTTTCCAACTGTCTTGTTTTCACAGCACAGGAATTCTGACGAACGTCAAGAGTAGCAGTCATCTTGAAAACATGCTGTGACGGCGCCACTCACGGGAACAGGTTTAACTAATTTTGAAAACAAGCGGGAGGGATGTCTCTATACACTGTAAAATTTTCACACATCCAGAATGAAAACTGTATTTTTACAAAAGTTGTGTGCATTTCTTTTGGAGCGACCCTTGTATGCATAACTGGACCTTTACATCAGCAAAACACAAAAACATGAATTGAATCGAGAAAACTGAGTACACTCTACACAGAATATTGTGCTCTCGCTGTGGTTCCATGTTAAACCGTCAGGGAGAAGCAGCCACTAATAATTCTGTCTATAGCAATTGTCACTAAAATAGACACCTCAGGGTCATCTCACTATCCTACAGCATTGCCAGCTGGTGATAATTTTAGCTGTTAGTAAAAATTCCGAAGAAAGTATTTGATCTCCAATATGATGGAGTACTCTCCAAAAGAAACTAATAACGTTACAAGAAATTTTGAAGAAAATCTAGTTTTATTTCAAACTGTGTAAGAAAAACTAGTTCAGTGACGTAATTGTATTGAAAATAATATAAGAACGATATCAGTGGTTATAGACGGATGTGATATTGTTCTATCCACGATAAAAATCAGACATAATCAGACATGTTAAACTGTAACACGTGTGTAACGAAAGGTCTCGTCGCTTATGAATTTGAGTACTGTTGAACCTTTTAGAAACGTTCAGTGAGATTTTTATTAAGAAAATTATGAAATTACTTTTGATATCTCAGACATTATTGTATCGTGTCACGAATGAACGCATTTTATTTACGAGAGACTCCGTGTGTGACAGCGCGCAAGTTCTTTTGTGCCACCACCAGGATTTCTGCTCCGATGGCGTGCCTTAATACGACCGAGAGTATTCCCTTCCTCTAGATTTTTTTCGTTCTTACTTACCTTTCGTCGCTCCACCCATCACCCAGATCGCCGATAAACCATGTACAAAAGTGACTTTAGCTACATTCCGGCCGATATCTCGGTTGAAGTCGAGTATAATTTAAAGGGTGAAAATTAATAAAACCGACTAACTGCAGGGATGAATTTCTGTTTGCAACTGGAAAAAAATAAGTTCAGGAAATGCATAATTGCCAAGGTAAAATGCGCTAACGAAAGAAAGGTGCTCTGACCAAGTGCCGTGTTTGTAACCCACAGACGACGATAATGCGGATTGATGATTAGAGCTCTGGTAAAGCCTGTTTCATACGCAAATGGGGCTGATGACAGAAATCCCATGGTCCGGAGCAAAATCCAACAAAAAAATCCTTCCCGTAGAGGGAAATCCGCGGCTGGTAATCCTTGCACGCGTTGCAGGTGATAGGGAAAGCAGCGGCTTTCATGCAGGATGTATGTAATCGAGCTTCGGCTTACACCATGTTGGCGGGCCACTTGCCTGGAGCTTGTACTAGGGATCATCTCAAAATCCTGTAGAAAGCGGTCTCCAGATCTGGTGCACGTACAGTCCACCGCCTCTCTGTACGTTAGTCAGTCTGAAAGGACCCCTGATCATACTATCGCCCATAAAGGGCTTCAAACGATGGTTGATGTAGCTGGAGACTGTGATGGTACTTGTTTTGCTTCAACCCTGCTGCCTCTCGACCGTTTAATCCGCTTCCCCGTACACAAATACCACCTCGGCTTCTTTCCGACAAGAATGCCGAACCATTCTACTGCTGACCGTACACTACGTCCATCACACAGAATGAAACATACAAGGAACACATGGTTCGTGGTCAGTGGAACTTTCATTCCTCAGCTTCATCAACAGTAGCAACGATACATTTCCGGATACATGTTCTTATGACCCTTTTCGCTCCGTTGCCAGTAAGGAATCCATCCCTGCAGTTAGTAGGTTTTGTTAATGTTCACCCTGTATTTTGCGTGTGGTTTTGTGAAAATTACGTTTTATTGAAGCAGGTCATACTACAAAACTTTTATTCTCAGCGCGAGGTAAGTGCATTTTAAATAAAAGTTCATTCTTGCTTCTGCACTGTCCCCGTATTGGATTAAAAATATTTGTCCATCATTGTGCTTTCTGTATCTGAAACCAAGTGTAAGTAGAAGACAATTTAATTTATTCATGGTTAACACTCTGTATATTTCTGGCCTTCGGATTCACTCCTCCTTCATAGTACAGTTCTGTCCAATAACTGAACGTCAAAAACTTCAAATTTCTTAATTTCCGTTTTCATTCATATCCCTTTCTTGGAGAATCAAAACACGTGCTCACATCTAGAGATTCTGCCGACGTCACTGCATGTTACTTCAGTATACAGTCAATTTGGAAATACCCCAATATTTCGTTGTCATTTTATCAGCTTGCCCAATAGGTGTGTTACTCGTATCAGCTCCACTGTTCGCCAGGATACTAAATATCTTCACTACGTTCGATATGAGAATTTTTGATTGTTTTTTGGTCCTTTATGCGCACCAAACCAAGTAGTACTACATATAGGCCCCCTGCTCCTGCGTTTTGCTCACTACCAAAAACACCTCAATGCACCGTTCCACTAAAGACTGAAACCACACGTTAACACACGATATCACGTGGAAACACAGAAAACTCACATGGCACTGACATCCTATACTGTTAACGTTGTATATGTGAGGACAAAGCTAAGGTTTATGCGAATCGCAGCGCTTAGAGCTATCGGATTGCAGGGAGCGGGTGTGACAACGAGGTGTCTAATTTCGTGACACGCACCCTAGTATAAAGAACCTTTGTGAAAACCTGTCCCATTGTGCTGTACTGCCACGTATGTGCAATGTGTCAAACTGATTCCCAATACGTGGCCGATACTAACTACAACAGATTTGTGACATCTTGATTCAAGGAATATTAATCTTTTTAATTATATATTTATTTTTTTGTTTTTAGAGATACCCCACAACTTTTATACATTTACTGAACGTTATGTTGACACCATAAGTTGCTAATTCGAATATTTTATTTTCAACCAGTTGTGTAAAATTATTTCTAAATTTCAGTGCTTGTGCATTACAACTATACAGGCCAAGTCTGTGAAATACCCACGTTTTACCAAATATGATGTAAAATTTTGATGAACAGACTCCAGTAATTTGAATTTAAGGGATCAAAATTGACACTGGGGCCATATGTCTGTCAACGACCTAAGACAGTAAGCACAACAATGCATGCATGTTTCTAACTTGAGTACAATTTTCAGTGTTTCGCAACACAATAGCGACTGCTGTCATTTGGCAAATCGTGAACATCTGATATTTGTAGAACAACATAATCGAGATGGACAATTATGGAAACGTAGAAACGGTTGAGCCTAATGATAATCTTATGCGACTGAAAATGGCTTGTAGTTAATTAGTTGAAAGAAGAGATTTCTGTGTCGGTATGATGTCCACTGATATTCGTATAGAGTACTCCGTGGTAAATTGGTTAAATACTACACTTCTTAATATTGAAAGTTTTAGAGACGGTTTGCATAGCGCTTGTCAGAGTGAGTCTAGGCTCAGGGTTGTTTCCAGTATGGGCAAGTATTTGCCGAGACTCATTCCTGGTAGGTAAAGGTCTGGCTCAGGTTAAGCTTTTCCAGTATAGTCTAGTTGTCTTATACCTAGCTACCACGAAGGCCCGTTATTGCAAGTCATTGTATTACCACGTTTCAGAGTAAGAATTTGTACTGCAATCCAGACACTGCACTTATGAATGGAGTCACTTGGCAATAGCCTAGTGCGATATAGAGAATGCATTAAAAATACCTAACATGATTATTGGAATAGGGACTGGCGAGACTTCCTCAACGAACGCTTTGGCTCTATTTCGTTGACATACCATTCCTACTGGTGATGGCATGGGGGTAAATGTAGACCATTCCCTTTGTTTCAGGTAATGTGGAGTGCAAAGGAACCTTAGTCATGAACAAGGGAAACCTCTCGAAAATCGTCGTTGAACGGAGGAGGGGATGGAAGGACCTATACTACACTGCAGCTGAGGAAATTCTTGTAAACACCAATAAGGATAATTATGATCCTCTTTGGAAACGAATAACGTTGGTTACTAGCTTAGTCTGTACGACTGCACTGTTTTGCCTCCACACAACTGTTGGTGCATTTTAAGAACAGCACTTTGTATTGAAGCTAAGAAACTACATGCGCTTTACGCCAGAACTCATGGGTAAATGCATTGTTGCTACATAGATACTCAATTCTACTCGATCGACTGAGGATGTTAATAATTTGCAATCCTTTATATTCTATATGTCTGTTACAAGTAATGTTATTGTATGTGATTATCAGGCCGACTTGCAAACTATATTCACTTACTGAATATGTTGCTAACTTTTATCAGACCTAGATCCCTATAGTACAGGGTAATCACAAAAACAGATGTGGTTAAGAACGAGGGTTATTCGGAAAGTAAGGAACGATCGGGTCGCGAAATGGAAACCACAGTGAAAACTGGATGACATTTTGCACAGATGTGTTGGGCAGTGTCTCTAGTATGCCCGTCGGTGGCGTTACGTCGTTCTGTTTAGTTCTGAGCACACAGGGAGCACATAAAGATACCTAAATCAATAGTGTCTCCAGCCAAGTACGAGCGCCTGGTGAGAAATTTCGCCTGAAGCTATGCAGCCAACATTACATAATTGTCGGGCGTTTTCTTCTTCCAGACAATTCTCAGCCGTATTCTTCAGGAGCAATGAAGATGCTCCTCCATCGTTTTCTATTGGAAATGTTTAATTACCCATAACACAGCCAGAAATTGTCTCCCTTGAGTTTCATCTCTGCTCACATGCACCGCTGGCTATGAATACAACATTTTGCCACTGACGGCTGCCTTCTATAAAGAGGGTATTGGAAAGTTGGTACAACGCTACGATAAACGTCTAAGTCGGATCGGCGACTATGGAGGTAAGTATCTGGAAGTTGTAGCTAACTGTTGCAAATAAAACTAATTTGATTTTCACTGTGCTTTCCGTTTCGCGACCTATCGTTCCTTACTTTCCGAATAGCCCTAGTAGTAATGTATTAACATGTATTCCATCTTCGTTTCCACTATGACTTGTCTGAAAACTTCCACCAGCATATATAAGATCAATAGTGACATTAAGGAATCACGCTGCCACACCCCCCTATCAATTCTGAAATCCTCACTACCGTTATGGAATTGTAATAATAGGTGAAGCGTTGACATATATATTATTCAATATATTGATGTAGGAAGAATCAAACACTTCATCATTGAGAGCGACATGAACATTTTAAGTTGCAGCTAAGTCGAAATCTATCATGACATCTACAAATCTTTGACAATATGGCTGTTCATCGTGATTTCTCGGTCGTGGGATTTCATTCACGATTTGCATTCACTGTGCTCCATTTAAACTAAAAGTCACGTTTCCTTTAATAGGTCTGATGGTTCTTCTAAAAGGTTTACAGTAATTTGAGAAATTAAAAGATTGATGGGTTTGTAGTTTTTTATTCGTTGTATGTCCCTCTTCCTATGAAGGATAACAATTATAATTTCGTTCTACTTTGGGAATTATCTCCCCTTCGATAAATAATTATACAAGTTCAGTTAGTAGGTCTTTTCTTTCATCTGTAATCACTTTTATTGAAATACCGCCACCATACCCTGATGACTTCCGTTGCGCCAAACTTAGAATTGAGTTACTAGCTTTTATATAATCATTTTTTGAACTGTAAAATGTAAAGAATTATCGCAACTCGTCTATATATTCTTTTGCATTGTTACCGTTTTCATCTGTCATGTTAACCGATTAACTGTGGTGTCCACATACTAGGAGTTACTTTTCCTGATATTTCTGAATGTTCCTATTTTGTGCATCTTCAGTGCTCTAGTTTGATATGGCCTTATACGACTTCACCGAGCGTGGTGGCGCTGTTGCTAGCACACTGGACTCGCATTCGGGAGGACGACGGTTCAATCCCGCGTCCGGCCGTCCTGATTTAGATTTTTCCGTGATATCCCTAAATCGCTCCAGGCAAATGCTGAGATGATTCCTTTGAAAGGGCACGGCCGACTTCCTTTCACGTCCTTCCCTAATCCGATGATACCGATGACCTTGCTGTCTGGTCTCTTCCCCCAAGCAACCCAACCCTTCCACTACTTCGTTTCCAATGACAAAACTCTACATCTCGTAATAAGTTAGCTAGTTACATGTTCCATACATCATTTGAATGATTCTTTGGTTGAAATGGTGTGGAACGAAACTGTTTACAGGACATGTATACATTATTAGTCTTAATATTATTGTACACGTTGTCATTCTTAATGCTACTCATGCAGGTGCATTGATTTATCTTTTTACTGGCCACCGGTTAATAAGTAGACATTTTTCAATGGAGTAGAAGGACTTTTCCTGGAAAAATGATTTTAAATAAGATCTAAAACTTGCTCCGCTACCTATCAGATATTTCATCCTACTGGGCAATTATTCGTTGCTGCGCATTGAACTCATTTCTGAGCCATGGACAGTTTTAAGAATAGGTAATACAGGTCATCTTTTTCTAGTGTTGTAGGGATGGACACCTCAATTCTTCTCCAATTATGACGGATTATTTATGACAAATTTCACTAGCGATTAAATGTATTGTAACTGTGCAGTTAAATTCCCTAGCTGCTTGAAGAGGTATCCACATGACATCTGTGGATGAACACCACATATTATTTCTACCGCTCGCTTTTATGCATCAATAGTTTGTTATGAGTAAGCGATGAGTTACCACAGAAAATTATTGCATAAGACATTATCGAGAGGAATTGTGGAAGATCGGTTGGAACATTGATATGGTTATTTTCAAGATTAGCATTTATATGAATAGGAAAAGTAGCTGAAGTTAATTGGTTGAGAAACTCGGTACGAAGCTACTTGCAGTTCAAGTTTTCATCAGAATTTACATTAAAAATTTGGAGAATTCCACCCTATTCGCTGATTTCTGCTGAATCAGTAGTTGGTATGACTCTATTTGTTGTACAGGTCTGAATTTAGTGCGTTTTTTCTAAAATTTAGAGAGAGTCCATTATTTTCAGAGAACCACTTAATAATTCTTTGAGAAATATAATTTACCAATTCTTCTTTAGTATGGTCTCCAAACAGTGCCAATTTTGCTTGTTGATTGTTAAGTGGATGGTTATTCGCATCTATAAGAAATAGGCGCAGACCCATAATAGAATCCTGTCAGATTCTCTTTGTAATATCCCCAGGCCACAATAATTTTCTGTCTTCAGGACACTGTCTGGATTATTCAACATAACTTTTTGCATTCTGTTTCATAAGTATGGATCAAAACAGCTTTTTGTAAAGCAATTTTTTTGAGAAAACCAGACTTTTCTGAAGAGAATATCATCATCTATACACTCAAACACTTAGGACAGATCACAAAAAATACCAGCTGGCGATATATTCGTATTTAAGGCTGGTGTTATATATTGATTGTTTGTTTAAATAGAATTCTCAATTCTCAATGGAGCAACCCCTCTGGAATCCAGTTAAGTATGCGACTACTCTTGAGTGCATTCGTTTTCGAATATTTTGGAAAAAATCACTAGCACATGAGGTTCTCAGTTGTTTCTTGGATGTATTTCACTCTATTTGTTCCTCTACGCCAACGACGTTGCCGTAGCAGAAACACCGGTTACCGTCAGATCACTGATGTTAAGTGCTGTCGGGCTTGGCCAGCACTTGGATGGCTGATCGGCTGGTCAGGCGACCGCTGATCGTAAACGGGGTGTACTCAGCCCTTGTGAGGCCAAGTGAGAAACTACTTGACGAGGAAGTAGCGGCCTCGGTCACGAAAACTGACGACGGCCGGTGGGACGTTATGCTGAGCACGTGCCCCTCCATATCGGCATTCAGTGACGCCTGTGCGGTGAGGATTACACGACTGTCGGTCGGTACCGTTGGGCCTTCAAGGCAGTTTAATTTTTGTTCCCTCACTGCTTTTATATTTTCCCGCTTCTTCTAGTGCCAGGGAAGATGTTCCCTGATGTCTCCACATATGTCTTATCATCCTGTTCCTTCTTCTTGACAGTGTTTTCTACATTTTTTTTCTCGACGATTCTGCGGAAAACTTCCTCGTTTATTAAGTTATAAGTCCATACGCTTTGAATCTTTTCTTTTCCGGAGTTCCCACAGTCAATGATTCATTTTCATACAACACTGTGTTCCACATGTACATAGACAAAAATTATTTTCTGTAATTATGTAACCGATACTAGTAAACTTAGTTTGGTCATTAACGTCGTTACCTAATGTAGTCCTCCTCCTTTCATCTGTCATACTTTGTTTTACTTCCAAGGTAGCAGAACAGCACCACTTCGTCTTCTTTGTGTGTACCATTTTTATGACAATTTATCATCAATCTCAAATTTGCTTTCCTCATTACTTTCGTTTTTCTCTCACTCCATATTTTGTGCGGAGCAGAATGTTCCCTCCACTGACTGTGTCCTGTAATCCTTCCTCGCTTGTGCAGTTGATACAAGTCTCACTGGCAAATCCTATAAATCTTATCATTAACATTCTTCCACCTTGAAATTCAATCCCAGTCTTTAACCTGTCTCTTATTTTCGTTATTGATTCTTCTTTGTGCAGTTTCTTTTTGGCATAGTCTCCTTATTTTTGCCTCTTCAATTTTGAATACCATCGTATATTAAACGTCTTTGCCAGTAGCTTCTACCTAATTTTATGATAATTTCGAACATTTTGTGCCATTTTATATTATTAAACGCTTTTTGTAAGATGATAAAACGTATGAATGTGTCTTGACTTTACTTAAGTCTCCCTTCCGTTACCGTGCACAGTTTAAGAGCATCCTCCTTGGCGCCTTTATCTTTCATGAAGCCAAATTGTTTGCCACTACAGATATCCTCAGTTTTCTTTTCCTTTCTTCTGTAAATTAGCCTTGTTGGTATCTTAACTTGGATGTATTAGCTATTAAGCTAATTATGTGATAATTCTAGTACTTACCTGCAACTGCTACCTTTGGAACTCTGTGGATGATTGTTTTCCAAAAACTGATTATGTGGCTCAGTGTCTTAGATTCTACGGATGAACTTGAGCAGCTACTTTGGTTTCCAAATCCCCAAATGATTTTAGAGATTCTGCAGGAATTTGATTAAAAGACTACGAAAGGTGTGTTAAAATCTAATTTGGATCCCCTGTGTCCACCAAATAGACTTCATTTTTTTTTTAAAGTCAACAGAATTCTTCCTCTCGTAGAAACCTTACATAAACTGTTTCCACCTACCCTCCCTCTTCTAGGCTTTGCATTTAATTTTTCTATATAATGAATGTATTTTAGATGATCATTCCTCTCACCATTTCTTCACGTTTTCCCTAGAGTCATTTCGCCTTAGCTTTCCTGCAATTCCAGTTTATATCGTTTCTACATGACTGATATTCATGTACTCCTCTCTATCTATGTTCCATTTTATACTTCGTATTTCCGTCGATCAGTTGCAGCATTTCTTCTTTTTTCCAAGGTTTCTTTCCTATTACCTTCCTCGCACTTATATTCTTCTGTCTAACATACGTGATTGTCCTATTTAGGGGTGTCCATCCCTTTTCAGTTGAACTACCGAGTGTGATATTAATTATCGCCGTCTCTTATGTATCAAAGAGCTCACATCATCCTTTCTCAGTGCTTCAGTATCCAGTTTCTACATCTACATCTACAGCCACATTTTCTAAAACGGTTTGAAAGGGATATCAGACGGTTTTTGCCATGTACCAGTAATTTAGACCTCTTCCCGTTTCATTCACGTGTGGCGCGGAAAAGAATTTTTGTTTAAATACCTTTGTGTGTGCTGGAATTAGCTTCATATCGTTTTAGAGCTCATTACAAAAACTAAAGGTATGGGGCTGCAGTATGTTCCTAGATTCATCACTTTATCAATCTTCAGATTTTCTTAGTAGGCTTTCACTGGAGAGTTTCCGTCTATTTTCAAGCTTTTGGCAGTTCAGTGCTTTCAGGATATCTGTGACACGTCCCCATGAGTCGAGCAAACTTGTGATCATTCATATTGCCGTTTCTCATGTACGTCCATCTTCCCCTGTGCTATTTCGAACGTGTCACATTTGAGCACTACGCTAAGATGGGTTGCACAAGTCACCTGTAAGCAATCTGCTTTGTAAACCGATTGTATTTCCCTAGCATGCTACTGTAAAGAGCAGTCGGTGTCCTGCTGTACCTACGACTGAAACAATGTGATCATTCTACAGGTGGTTTTTCTCCATCATGTACAAATTCTAGGGACTGATCAATGAGAGGATACGGAACAAAAAAGGTCTAATGAACTATGTCCAGAAATGCAAGGTTTCCATGCTAAAGACCGTTTATTCTATCACACTTTGTTATAGAGACTGCGGTCTACTAGGCGCTGTATCATGCAGCCACAGTTACAGCATGCATGGTTTCCTGCTAAAGGGTGCTACTTTTCCTCATACGTGATGGTCTAGCGCCCTATCCTGCCATTATAATTGGCAATTCGGTGTCCGATTCACTTCTTTTGCTGGCTCACCTTGTAGTGGATGGGATACAGCGTTGTAGACAATGGATCCGTATAAGAATCGAGAGTTCGTCGACATGGAGGCAAATGGAAACGCCCGACGGGCAACAAGATTTTATCAGGAGATCTATCCCCTCCGATAACAACCACGGCATTCAATCTCTGCAACAGTCTGAGACACGTTCGTTTCAGGATGCAGGAAATCAAGACGGACGTAACTCGAAATTTTCGGACACCAGACTTGGCGGAAAATCTGATTAACAATAAGGAAGGCGACCGCCGTGTCAGTATCTGGCAGTTGGCCCGCCAGTACAGGATAAGCCAGACGACCGTGTGGAACATTCTACATGACAATTGCTACTACCCGTATCACTTACAGCTTGTGCACGGCTTGATAGCGACAGACTTTCCACATCGGGAGCATTTTTGTTACTGATTTCTTCACTGGGCAACCACGATTCCGGGATTTGAGTCATCCATCCTGTTCAAGATGAGGCCTACTTTATGCGGAGTGGTATCTACAAATTTCATACAGTCATCTGTGGGGTGGGATGCAGAGCCCCCATGGTGTGGTGACAGCGAATCATTAGCATCGGTGCAGCCGGAATTTGTGAGCCAGGACAATTGGCGGTCATAATTTGAGTGCAATCCTCCTTCCGCGCTTCCTAGCTGGCCGGAACTATGGCATTTCTTGCAAATGACTTTGCCTCCCCTGTTGGAAGAAGTGCCCTTGTTGACTCGAAGTATTTTATGGCTGCTACGTAATAGTGTTTCAGCTCACTTCGCCGTTAACGTCCGGACGCATCTCAATCGTATCTTCCGTGGTCGATGAATCGGACGAGGAGGTCCACTTGTATGGCCTGTTCGTTCACGGATCTCAGCCCGTGCGATTTCTCAAGTATCGTGTATGCAGAGACAATTCCATATGTGGAGTTAGTAGAGCAGTGTACTCATGCTGCCTTTGCCTCTGTTCGGACGCAGCATGGCCGATGTGATAGTGTGAGACAGAACATGCTACGGTGCATACTCACATGCTCTGAGTCACACGGAAAACATTTCCACCACATACCGTATATTTAGATGTATGGTACACGGCTTATTAGACAGCAGTGTCTGTTACAATGCATGACTGAATACATGGTCTCTAGCATGGAAACCACCTGTGTTTTGTATACTCTGATCGATCATTCCCTCGAGTTTAAAAGTTTGTACACAATGGAAAAAATCATCCAGTGTGTCACATCACTACAAACTGATACACCGAAATATGAACTGTCAGATTTACTCCCTGAATCACTGACACTGTAGTCATAGGATAATAGGATTCTTTCCTTATGTGAAGTTTTTTTTTCTTTTTTTGGTCATCAGTCTACTGACTGGTTTGATGCGGCCCGCCACGAATTCCTTTCCTGTGCTAACCTCTTCATCTCAGAGTAGCACTTGCAACCTACGTCCTCAATTATTTGCTTGACGTATTCCAATCTCTGTCTTCCTCTACAGTTTTTGCCCTCTACAGCTCCCTCTAGTACCATGGAAGTCATTCCCTCATGTCTTAGCAGATTTCCTATCATCCTTTCCCTTCTCCTTATCAGTGTTTTACAAATATTCCTTTCCTCTCCTATTCCGCGTAGAACCTCCTCATTCCTTACCTTATCAGTCCATCTAATTTTCAACATTCGTCTATAGCACCACACCTCAAATGCTTCGATTCTATTCTGTTCCGGTTTTCCCACAGTCCATGTTTCACTACCATACAATGCTGTACTCCAGACGTACATCCTCAGAAATTTCTTCCTCAAATTAAGGCCGGTATTTGATATTAGTAGACTTCTATTGGCCAGAAATGCCTTTTTTGCCATAGCGAGTCTGCTTTTGATGTTCTCCTTGTTCCGTCCGTCATTGGTTAGTTTACTGCCCAGGTAGCAGAATTCCTTAACTTCATTGACTTCGTGACCATCAATCCTGATGTTAAGTTTCTCGCTGTTCTCATTTCTACTACTTCTCATTACCTTCGTCTTTCTCCTATTTACTCTCAAACCGTACTGTGTACTCATTAGACTGTTCATTCCGTTCAGCAGATCATTTAATTCTTCTTCAGTTTCACTCAGGATAGCAATGTCATCAGCAAATCGTATCATTGATATCCTTTCATCTTGTATTTTAATTCCAATCCTGAAACTTTCTTTTATTTCTATCATTAATTCCTCGATGTACAGATTGAAGAGTAGGGGCGAAACGCTACAGCCTTGTCTTACACCCTTCTTAATACGAGCACTTCCTTCTTGATCGTCCACTCTTATTATTCCCTCTTGGTTCTTGTACATATTGTATATGACCCGTCTTTCCCTATAGCTTACCCCTACTTTTTTCAGAATCTCGAACAGCTTGCACCATTTTATATTGTCGAACGCATTTTCCAGGTGTACAAATCCGACGAAAGTGTCTTGATTTTTCTTTAGCCTTGCTTCCATTATTAGCCGTAACGTCAGAATTGCCTCTCTCGTCCCTTTATTTTTCCTAAAGCCAAACTGATCGTCACCTAGCGCATTCTCAATTTTCTTTTCCATTCTTCTGTATATTATCCTTGTAAGCAGCTTCGATGCATGAGCTGTTAAGCTGATTGTGCGATAATTCTCGCACTTGTCAGCTCTTGCCGTCTTCGGAATTGTGTGGATTATGCTTTTCCAAAAGTCAGATGGTATGTCGCCAGACTCATATATTCTACACACCAACGTGAATAGTCGTTTTGTTGCCACATCCCCCAATGATTTTAGAAATTCGGATTGAATGTTATCTATCCCTTCTGCCTTATTTGACCGTAAGTCCTCCAAAGCTCTTTTAAATTCCGTTGCTAATACTGTATCCCCTATCTCTTCTAAATCGTCTCCTGTTTCTTCTTCTATCACATCAGACAAATCTTCACCCTCATAGAGGCTTTCAATGTATTCTTTCTACCTATCTGCTCTCTCCTCTGCATTTAAAAGTGGAATTCCCGTTGCACTCTTTATGTTACCACCGTTGCTTTTAATGTCACCAAAGGTTGTTATGATTTTCCTGAATGCTGAGTCTGTCCTTCCGACAATCATATCTTTTTCGATGTCTTCACATTTTTCCTGCAGCCATTTCGTCTTAGGTTCCCTGCACTTCCTATTTATTTCATTCCTCAGCGACTTGTATTTCTGTATTCCTGATTTTCCTGGAACATGTTTGTACTTCCTCCTTTCATCAATCAACTCAAGTATTTCTTCTGTTACCCATGGTTTCTTCGCAGCTACCTTCTTTGTACCTATGTTTTCCTTCCCAGCTTCTGTGATGGCCCTTTTTAGAGATGTCCATTCCTCTTCAACTGTACTGCCTACTGCGCTATTCCTTATTGCTGTAGCTATAGCGTTAGAGAACTTCAAACGTATCTCGTCATTCCTTAGTACTTCCGTATCCCACTTCTTTGCGTATTGATTCTTCCTGACTAATGTCTTGAATTTCAGCCTACTCTTCATCACTACTATATTGTGATCTGAGTCTATATCTGCTCCTGGGTACGCCTTACAGTCCAGTATCTGATTTCGGAATCTCTGTGTGACCATGATGTAATCTAATTGAAATCTTCCCGTATCTCCCGGCCTTTTCCAAGTATGCCTCCTCCTCTTGTGATTCTTGAACAGGGTATTCGCTATTACTAGCTGAAACTTTTTACAGAAATCAATTAGTCTTTCTCCTCTTTCATTCCTTGTCCCAAGCCCATATTCTCCTGTAACCTTTTCTTCTACTCCTTCCACTACAACTGCATTCCAGTCGCCCATGACTATTAGATTTTCGTCCCCCTTTCCATACTGCATTACCCTTTCAATATCCTCATACAGCTTCTCTGTCTGTTCATCTTCAGCTTGCGACGTCGGCATGTATACCTGAACTATCGTTGTCGGTGTTTAACACACCCTCTGCCCTACCTTCCTGTTCATAACGAATCCTACACCTGTTATACCATTTTCAGCTGCTGTTGATATTACCCGATACTCATCTGACCAGAAATCCTTGTCTTCCTTCCACTTCACTTCACTGACCCCTACTATATCTTGATTGAGCCTTTGCATTTCCCTTTTTCAGATTTTCTAGTTTCCCTACCACGTTCAAGCTTCTGACATGCCACGCCCCGACTCGTAGAACGTTATCCTTTCGTTGATTATTCAATTTTTTTCTCATGGTAACCTCCTCCTTGGCAGTCCCCTCCCGGAGATCCGAATGGGGGACTATTCCGGAAAATTTAGCCAATGGAGAGATCATCGTGACGCTTCTTCAATTACAGGCCACATGTCCTGTGGATACTCGTTACGTGTCTTTAATGCAGTGGTTTCCATTGCCTTCTGCATCCTCATGTCGTTGTCATTGCTGATTCTTCCGCTTTTAGGGGCCATTTCCCACCCCTAGGACAAGAGAGTGCCCTGAAACTCTATCCGCTCCTCCGCACTCTTTGACAAGGCTGACTTCTTATGCCGGAAGTCTTCGGCCGCCAATGATGATTATTTATCAAAATTTAGGCAGTGGCGGGGTTCGAACCCGGGACTGTAGACGTTTTTGATTATGAATCAAAGACGCTACCCCTAGACTACGGGTACAAAATTTTAACTTATGAAAATTTAAAGCAAGCTACCAAAAATTCTCCAGTCCGATACCCTACAAAGATTAGGCTTCATATTTCTGCAGCTCTTCGCAGACAACTCTTCTTTACAGATGACAAATGGATTTGCAAAATCCCTGAGGTTCCTGCAAATATCGTCCTCACCGTCATTAATATTATTTGAGTAGCAAGCGTACCTGCATGCAATCCTTGCGCACAACTGAAAATACTTCTACATCTGTTGATGACATTCCCATCGAACGTAACATACTGCGTCCACCCCACCAAGATATCCTCAGTCCAGTCACATATAGTCGCTTACTGAAGGTTATAATGCACAGATAGCAATGGGAACAGAACTCTGGTTTAAACTAGACGTCAATGACAAATCCTAAGTTCGGATTAAAATGTTTATCGTAAGGGTAGGTTAGTGGCCAATGGTGGCGCTATGTTTATTGCAGTAAAAAATTCGATAAAATCTAGCGAGGTTATCACGGTTTCCGAATATGAATTAATCTGGGTCAAACTGAGTATCAAACAAGGGTCAAAAATGATAATCGTGTGCTTTCATAGACAACCTGGGTCAGGATCTGTAGTTGTAGAGCACTTCAGAGAGAACTTGCAGAACATCATTAGTAATTTTCTTTGTCATACCGTTGTAACAGGGGTTGACTTCAACTTACCAGGTGCAGAATGGGAGTGTTGCACCATCGAAACCGGTGCCAGAGACAGACATTCGTGTGGCATTGTTCTCGACGTCTTGCCCGGAAATTAGCTAGAGTAGCTAGTTAGAGAACCAACTCGTGAGGGTAACGTCTTGGACCTCCTGGCAACCAGCAGAGACGGCCGGAGTGGCCGAGTGGTTCTAGGCGCTACAGTCTGGAACCGCGCGACCGCTACAGTCGAAGGTTCGAATCCTGCCTCGGACATGGATGAGCGTGCTGTCCTTAGGTTAGTTAGGTTTAAGTAGTTCTAAGTTCTAGGGGACTGATGACCGCAGCAGTTAAGTCCCATAGCGCACAATATGAAATCGGTGGGTTCAGGAGGGTAATAGGGAACGCTGTGCTTGATCCCAACGGCCTCGCATCAATAGCAGTCGAGATGACAGGCATCTTATCCGCATGCCTGTAACGGATACTACAGCTACGTCTCGATCCTAATTCAACAGATGGGGACGTATGGAAGACAACAACCATATGCACGAACAGTTCGACGCTGCATCACATACAGGAGCACCTGCGATGGTGAACTCAACGACGAACCTGGGTGCAGAATGGCAAAACGTCATGTTTTCTGATTAATCCAGGTTCTGTTTACAGTATCATGGTGGTCACATCCTGGTTTGGCGACATCGTGGTGAACGCACATTAGAAGCGTGTTTTCGTCATCGCCATACTGGCGTATCACGCGGCGTGATGGTATGGGGTGCCATTGGTTACACGTCTCAGTCACCTCTTGTTGGCATTGACGGAACTTTGAACAGTGGACGTTACATTTCAGATGTGTTACGACCCGTGGCTCTACCCCTCATTCGATCCCTGCGAAACCCTACATTTGAGCAGGAGAATGCACGAGCGCATGTTGCAGGTCCTGTACGGGCCTTTCTGGATACAGAAAATGTTCGACTGCTGCCCTGGCCAGCACATTCTCCAGATCTCTCACCAATTGAAAACGTCTGGTCAAAGGTGGCAGAGCAACTGGCTCTTCACATTACGCCAGTCACTACTCCTGACTAACCGTGGTATCATGTTGAAGCTGCATGGGCAGCTGTACTTGTACATGCCATCCAAGCTCTGTTTGACTCAACGCCCAGGCGTATCAAGGCCGTTATTACTGCCAGAGGTGGTTGTTCTGGATACTGATTTCTCAGGATCTATGTACCCAAACTGCGTGAAAATGTAATCACATGTCAGTCCTAGTATAATATATTTGTCCAATGAATACCCGTTTATCATCTGCATTTCTTGGTGTAGCAATTTTAATGTTCAGTAGTGTGATAAATCAGAAGTTTATTTCAGTTTTCAAGTTTCTTTACCTTCGTCAGACTAATGCTCTCATATATTGCTCACAGGAAGAAGGCCGAATACTGAATTTGGTGTTCCGAGATTGTTTCACTGAGGAAGACAGTAACACTGTCGCTCCTTTCAATCGTCGTACCGACGTCGCAATGCCATTTACTGTTGCGGAAATGAAAAGCAGCTACAATCGCTTAGTAGTGGAAAGGCGTCAGGACCATAAGAGATACTTACAATCTTCCATAAAGACTATGCGAAAGAACTTGTTCCCCTTCTAACAGTAATTTATCGTAGGTCGCTTGAGGAACGAAAGGTTCCTATCGAGTGGAAAAAAAGGGCAGGACATTCCCGTTTTTAAGAAAGTCCATGAGACAGATTCACACAGTTACAGACTTATATCGTTGACGTCAATCAGTTGTAGAATTATGGAACATGTTTTGTGCTGAAGAACTGAACATCTCCTCTATAAAAATCAACATTGATTCCGCTAACAGAGATCCCGCGAAACTCAGCTCTCTCTGTTCCTTCATGAGGTCCACAGCGCAGTGGACGACAGCGCTTAGGTTGATGCCGTGTTCCTTGGTTTCAGTAAGGCATTTAACACCGTCCCGCACTGCCGTTTGATGAAAACATTACGAACTTTCGGAGTATCTGAGCAGATCTGCGACTGGATTCAAGACTTCCTTGCAGATAGAACTCAACAAATGGCACTTAACGGAACAAAATCGACATCTGGAAAGGTAGTATCCGGGATACCACAGGGAAGTGTGATACGACCGTTGCTGTTTACTATAAACTGATGGTCCATTGATCATGACCGGGTAAAACATCTCACGAAATAAGCGTCAAACGAAAAAACTACAAAGATTGTAACTTGTCTAGCTTGAAGGGGGAGACCAGATGCCTCTATGGTTGGCCAGCTAGATGGCGCTGCCATAGGTCAAATGGATATAAACTGCGTTTTTTTAAAGTAGGAACCCCCATTTTATTACATATTCGTGTAATACGTAAAGAAATACGAAAGTTTTAGTTTGACGTCTATTTGCGCTTTGTGATGGATGGCGCTGTAATACTCACAAACGTGTAAGAACGTGGTATCACGTAACATTCCGCCAGTGCGGACGGTATTGCTTCGTGGTACATTACCCGTGTTAAAGTGAACCGTTTAACAATTGTGGAAAAGGACAATGTCGTGTTGATGTGTGGCTATTGTGATCAAAATGCCCAACGGGCGTGTGCTATTTATGCTACTCGGTATCCTGGACGACATCGTCAAAGTGTCCGGACCGTTCGCCGTATATTTACATTTTTTTTAAGGAAACAGGAAGTGTTCAGCCACATGTGAAACGTCATCCACGACCTGCAACATATGAGGATGCCCAAGTAGGTGTTTTAGCTGCTGTCGCGGCTAATCCGCACATCAGTAGCAGACAATTGCGCGAGAATCGGGAATGTCAAAAACGTCGGTGTTGAGAATGCTACATCAACGTCGATTGCACCCGTGCCATATTTCTATGCACCAGGAATTGCATGGCGACGACTTTGAACGTCGTGTATTGTTGTGCCACTTGGAACAAGAGAAACTAAGGAGCGATGACAGATGTTCTGCACGCGTTCTATTTAGCGACGAAGCGTCATTCACCAACAGCGGTAACGTAAACCGGCATAATATGCACTATTGGGCTACGGAAAATCCACGATGGCTACGACAAGTGGAACATCAGCGACCTCAACGGGTTAATGTATGGTGCTGCATTATGGGAGGAAGGATAATTGGCCCCCATTTTATCGATGGCAATCTAAATGGCGCAATGTATGCTGATTTCCTACGTAATGTTCTACCGATGTTACAACAAGATGTTTCACTGCATGACAGAATGGCGATTTACTTCTAACATGATGGAAGCGGTATTGAATAGCATATTTCTTGACAGGTGGATTGGTCGTCGTAGCACCATACCATGGCCCGCACGTTCACCGGATCTGACGTCCCCGGATTTCTTTCTGTGGGGAACGTTGAAGGATATTTGCCATCGTGATCCACCGACAGCGCCTAACTACATGCGTCAGCGCATTGTCAATGAATGTGCGAACATAACGGAAGGCGAACTACTCGCTGTTGGGAGGAATGTCGTTAAACGTATTGCCAAATGCATTGAGATTGACGGACATCATTTTGAGCATCTATTCCATTAATGTGGTATTTACAGGTAATCACGTTGTAACAGCCTGCGTTCTCAGAAATGATAAGTTCACAAAGGTACATGTATCACATTGGAACAACCGAAATAAAATGTTCAAACGAACCTACGTTCTGTATTTTAATTTAGAAAACATGTTGTTGTTGTTGTGGTCTTCAGTCCTGAGACTGGTTTGATGCAGCTCTCCATGCTACTCTATCCTGTGCAAGCTTCTTCATCTCCCAGTACCTACTGCAACATACATCCTTCTGAATCTGCTTAGTGTATTGATCTCTTGGTCTCCCTCTACGATTTTTAGCCTCCACGCTGCCCTCCAATGCTAAATTTGTGATCCCTTGATGCCTCAAAACATGTCCTCCAACCGATCCCTTCTTCTAGTCAAGTTGTGCCACAAACTACTCTTCTCCCCAATCCTATTCAACACCTCCTCATTAGTTACGTGATCTACCCACCTTATCTTCAGCATTCTTCTGTAGCACCACATTTCGAAAGCTTCTATTCTCTTCTTGTCCAAACTTGTTATCGTCCATGTTTCACTTCCATACATGGCTACACTCCATACAAATACTTTCAGAAACGACTTCCTGACACTTAAATCTATATTTGATATTAACAAATTTCTCTTCTTCAGAATCGATTTCCTTGCCATTGCCAGTCTACATTTTATATCCTCTCTACTTCGAACATCATCAGTTATTTTACTCCCTAAATAGCAAAACTCCTTTACTACTTTAAGTGTCTCATTTCCTAATCTAATTCCCTCAGCATCACCCGATTTCATTTGACTACATTCCATTATCCTCGTTTTGCTTTTGTTGATGTTCATCTTATATCCTCCTTTCAAGACACTGTCCATTCCGTTCAACTGCTGTTCCAAGTCCTTTGCTGTCTCTGACAGAATTACAATGTCATCGGCGAACCTCAAAGTTTTTAATTCTTCTCCATGAATTTTAATACCTACTCCGAATTTTTCTTTTGTTTCCTTTACTGGTTGCTCAATATACAGATTGAATAACATCGGGGAGAGGCTACAACCCTGTCTCACTCCTTTCCCAACCACTGCTTCCCTTTCATGCCCCTCGACTCTTATAACTCCCATCTGGTTTCTCTACAAATTGTAAACAGCCTTTCGCTCCCTGTATTTTACCCCTGCCATCTTCAGAATTTGAAAGAGAGTATTCCAGTTAACGTTGTCAGAAGCTTTCTCTAAGCCTACAAATGCTAGAAACGTAGGTTTGCCTTTTCTTAATCTTTCTTCTAAGATAAGTCGTAAGGTTAGTATTGCCTCACGTGTCCCAACATTTCTACGGAATCCAAACTGATCTTCCCCGAGGTCCGCTTCTACCAGTTTGTCCATTCGTCTGCAAAGAATTCGTGTTAGTATTTTGCAGGTGTGGCTTATTAAACTGATAGTTCGGTAATTTTCACATCTGTCAACACCTGCTTTCTTTGGTATTGGAATTATTATATTCTTCTTGAAGTCTATGGGTATTTCGCCTGTCTCGTACATCTTGCTCACCAGATGGTAGAGTTTTGTCATGACTGGCTCTCCCAAGGCCATCAGTAGTTCTAATGGAATGTTGTCTACTCCCGGGGCCTTGTTTCGACTCAGGTCTTTAAGTGCTCTGTCAAAATCTTCACGCAGTATCTTATCTCCCATTTCATCTTCATCTACATCCTCTTCCATTTCCATAATACTGTCCTCAAGTACATCGTCCTTGTATAAACCCTCTATATACTCCTTCCACCTTTCTGCCTTCCCTTCTTTGCTTAGAACTGGGTTGCCATCTGAGCTCTTGATATTCATACAAGTGGTTCTCTTCTCTCCAAAGGTCTCTTTAATTTTCCTGTAGCCAGTATCTATCTTACCCCTAGTGAGACAAGCCTCTACATCCTTACATTTGTCCTCTAGCCATCCCTGCTTAGCCATTTTGCACTTTCTGTCGATCTCATTTTTGAGACGTTTGTATTCCCTTTTGCCTGCTTCATTTACTGCATTTTTATATTTTCTCCTTTCATCAATTAAATTCAATATTTCTTCTGTTACCCAAAGATTTCTATTAGCCCTCGTCTTTTTACCTACTTGATCCTCTGCTGCCTTCACTACTTCATCTCTCAGAGCTACCCATTCTTCTTCTACTGTATTTCCTTCCCCCATTCCTGTCAATTGTTCCCTTATGCTCTCCCTGAAACTCTCTACAACCTCTGGTTCTTTCAGTTTATCCAGGTCCCATCTCCTTAAATTCCCACCTTTTTGCAGTTTCTTCAGTTTCAATCTGCAGTTCATAACCAATAGATTGTGGTCAGAATCCACATCTGCCCCTGGAAATGTCTTACAATTTAAAACCTGGTTCCTAAATCTCTGTCTTACCATTATATAATCTATCTGATACCTATTAGTATCTCCAGGATTCTTCCAGGTATACAACCTTCTTTTATGATTCTTGAACCAAGTGTTAGCTATGATTAAGTTATGCTCTGTGCAAAATTCTACAAGGCAGCTTCCTCTTTCATTTCTTCCCCCCAATCCATATTCACCTACTATGTTTCCTTCTCTCCCTTTTCCTACTGACGAATTCCAGTCACCCATGACTATTAAATTTTCGTCTCCCTTCACTACCTGAATAATTTCTTTTATCTCGTCATACATTTCATCAATTTCTTCATCATCTGCAGAGCTAGTTGGCATATAAACTTGTACTACTGTAGTAGGCATGGGCTTTGTGTCTATCTTGGCCACAATAATGGGTTCACTATGCTGTTTGTAGTGGCTAACCCGCACTCCTATTTTTTTATTCATTATTAAACCTACTCCTGCATTACCCCTATTTGATTTTGTATTTATAACCCTGTAATCACCTGACCAAAAATCTTGTTCCTCCTGCCACCGAACTTCACTAATTCCCACTATATCTAACTTTTAACCTATCCATTTCCCTTTTTAAATTTTCTAACCTACCTGCCCGATTAAGGGATCTGACATTCCACGCTCCGATCCGTAGAATGCCAGTTTCCTTTCTCCTGATAACGACGTCCTCTTGAGTAGTCCCCGCCCGGAGATCCGAATGGGGGACTATTTTACCTCCGGAATATTTTACCCAAGAGGACGCCATCATCATTTAATCATACAGTAAAGCTGCATGTCCTCGGGAGAAATTACGGCTGTAGTTTCCCCTTGCTTTCAGCCGTTCGCAGTACCAGCACAGCAAGGCCGTTTTGGTTAATGTTACAAGGCCAGATCAGTCAATCATCCAGACTGTTGCCCCTGCAACTACTGAATAGGCTGCTGCCCCTCTTCAGGAACCACATGTTTTTCTGGCCTCTCAACAGATACCCCTACGTTGTGGTTGCACCTACGGTACGGCCATCTGTATCGCTGAGGCACGCAAGCCTCCCCACCAACGGCAAGGTCCATGGTTCATGGGGGAAGTTAGAAAACGTACCTGTTACCAACTGTTCTTCTAAAATTGTGAGCCATATGTTTGTGACTACTACAGCACCATCTATCACCAAGCGAAAAACGTGGTCCAACTAAAACATTCATATTTCTTTACGTACTACACGAATATGTAATAAAAATGGGGGTCCCTATTTTAAAAAACGCAGTTGATATGCCTTTGACCTATGGCAGCGCTATTTAGCGGGCCAAACATAGCGCCATCTTGTTTCCCCCTTCAAGCTAGGGAAGTTATCTTCTTTGTAGTTTTTTCGTTTGACGTTCATTTCGTGAGATATTTGGTCCTGTCACGGTCAATGGAACACCCTGTATATAAATGATCTAGTACATAGCGTCGAATGCTATATAAGGCTATGCCCAGATGATGCAGTTGTCTGTACCAAAGTACCAACGCCCGAAGATAATAAGAATTTGCCGAAGGGCCTGCAGATAATTGATGATTTGTGCAGGCTCTCGCAGTTGAACCAGAACGTAAATAAATGTAACTTACTGCTCATGCAAAGGAAAAGAAATCCACTACTACACAGCTACACTACTGATGACAAACAGCTGGAGACAGCATCTGCCTTTAAATGTCTAGGCTTAACTATCCAGAGCGACTTAAGTGCAATGACCACATAAAACTGTTAGTGGGAAAATCGGACACCAGACACGGGTTCATCGGAACAATGTTAAGGAAATGTAACTCATCCACGAAAGATGTGGCTTATAAGGCGCTTGTTCGCCCGGTTCTTGAGTATTGTTCATCCATCTGGGATCCCAATCAGGTTTGACTGATAGAGGAGATAGAGGAAGCTCAACAAAGAGCAGCGCATTCCGTTACGGGATCATTTATCTCTGGAGAGATCGATTCGGAGATGCCGAGCAAACTCCACTGGCAGACATTACAAGAGAGGTATTGTACTTCACGGATGGATTTACTATTGAAATTTCGGGACAGCAGTTTTCAGGAGGAGTTGGACAACATATACTCTAAAACTGTACAACAAACAGATGACAAGTATAATGAATGACAGTTTTGTGGATCATTTCTGCTGTCCCTCTCGTAGTTGGATGTGACCTGTGTTCATCTGCAGCCACTGGGCACGATTTATTGTTCGAACGATATCTAGTACTCATATATCAAGGTCAAACGAGGAGCTATGTCAGCGGCAGATTCCGTACAGAATTGGACATATATCCCTTCTATCGTTGAAGCTTTGTTCAGTTATAACGATTTCAGCTGTCACTGTCAGTAATACCTATATCACTCATCATTGTGACGGTCCAAGAATCAAGTTGAGGCTATACTACTGGAATTATGTCTATGTAAGAACATTCGAACACGGACTTCAGTATTTGTGTTTTTGCCTTATTACCCTTCCTGTTTCGTCCATCAGTTTTTGGACACTATCTTTGGTACCACAAAGAACCTTTACATGAGACCTATCTGTTTTAGGGATTTGTGAGAGAGTTTTCGTTAATATTCGGCTACGGTAGTCGTTGAGGGCTTAACGCAATATGTTGTTGACCGCCAACCACGTTTTATTCGGTATCTTCTAAACTACAGCCATACGCTCTCTTTTACACTTGTTACGCAGTAGTCTACGTTCCTTTAAAGGTTTCCATACAGTGACTGTATACCATGGTGAGGCCCTCCCTTAATGAACTGTTCTCCTAGGTTCATATTTATCCCGTGCAAGGCCATCTATTCTTTTAAACTGGAGCCATATTTCGACTAAATGCTGCAGTCTTAAGCTAAGAGTTTCAAGTTGCTCGTGGAAATATGAGAGTACTGTTGCTTTATTTAGTTCGGTGACCATATAAATATTTCTACTTATTTGAAAAGGTGTTTGCAGTTTTGTAATCTTTGTTGGTGCAAATGTAATATGGTCACTAAAACAAATTGAATGCGGACATCCTGAAAGACGTTAGGTCTCTTCCCGTCTCTTAGAGGTTTACCTGATCTCCATTAATCTATTGAGGTCTGTGTCTATATCCGCTCCTAGGTAAGTATTACAATACAATATCTGAATTGGAAACCTCTGTCTCACCTTGATGTACTCCAGTTGGTATCATTCCTTGTGACCGAGCCTTTTCCAAGTATAACTACTGTGATCGTGCCTTTTTAACAGTGTGTTTGCTATTAACGACTGGAATTTTCTGCAGAGTTCGTATTCCTTTTCCTCTCCCACTCTCACTACTGAGTGCATACTCTCCTATTACACCATGTTCAATCTCTTCTCCCTACACAGCTAAGGCATTATCCACGATTATAGATTATCATCTCTCTTCAAATACTGAGCTGCCTGATCAATGCCCTTATTTACTCTGTCTCTTCACCTACATCTTGTGACTTCGACATGTATAGCTAAACTGCTTTTAGTCGGAGCTTTTTTTCTGTCGATTCTGATGAGAACAATCGTATCACTGGGTAGGCGAAAGTAACCCACTCTCTGAGCTACGTTTGTTTTTATAACGAATCCTACTCCAGTTAAACAATTTTCTTTCATCCTTTGTATTTCTCTCTATCCATCTGAGCAGAAATTTTATGTCTAAAAGACTGACCCCTGCTCAATCTAAATTGAGCCTTATATTTCGTTTATCATATTTTGTCATTTTTTGCCACATTCAAACTTACAAAATCTCATGGTACTACTCGTAGAATGTTACCCTTTCGTTTGCTTTCCAATCTTTTTCTCATGTTGACTTTCCACTTGTCAGTCCGTTTTGACTTCTGTCGGCAAGGAAATCTTGAACCTAGTCGCAAATCTCGTGAGGTATTCGGTTAAGGCTGTATTCCCTTTTCACCAAACGGGAGCTGTGCTTTCATAATGTCTTTATAAATCGCACAGTCATTTAATTACTGATATTTGGATGGGAGAACACCATGTTATTGTACACATGATTTGTGGTAACCTCTAAGTCCGTTTCTTGCTTTATCTGTGCGAGATACCATTACATACTTGCTAGAGTAACATACTAGACCGAACAGTACCGTGTTGTTTTAACTTTATGTGTACTTTGACCTAAGGCAGACCACTACACCTGCAGTTGAATATACCTGACGATCCTATATCACCTCAATACCTGTCTGTAGATTACTAATTTCGAATTACTGCAACGATTTGATCCGCTGCTGCCCTCCAGCTTCTTGAGGGCAACCAGGCTCCAACGCCGCCCACTGTTTTGTTATGTGTCTCTTACGAGCTTATATGACGTAGCTGGCAATGTAATTTCGAGTAAGTATGTAATATGATTTCCAGACACTCTCCCCGTAATCACAATCTGATAGGCTATGAGATCAAGTTCAGCGTCGGGGGGCTTATTGCATGAGAACGTAAGCTAAACGAATCAGCTCTATGAATTTCAAAGTCATTAATGATAGGACAGATATAAGAGGCATGTGCACTCATTTAAAAGGTAATAATTCGAGCCGTAGCCTGTCACTTTCACTCTCTAAAGCATATTCCTTTATGTGTGCACTGAAGTGTAATTTATTAGTCTTGTGTGTGGGTAAGGAGACAAATTATCATATGTGAACCAACAGCTCCTCCTTTCTTGATATTGTGTACGTATTGGTGAGTGTGTACCTATTTTTACATTAGGACATCTTCAGTACTGACGAGAAGTTTGATGCTACAATGTTAATAGCGTAATAAGGACTAAAGTGATCGAACATCGGGATGTTACACATATCTAACGGAACCATTCATTGATAGCTCGACTCGATAGCATTTTTGCCTTGCTAAATTATGTCATTGAGCTGCAGATTCGGCCAAATTTGTGAGTGACATGGTTCGTATTTTACGTAACAACACGTTTTTTTCAAATATTTGTATTTGAGTGTAGACAAGAGAGACGTTTCTTGCTCACTATGATAATTTGTTTTTCTTAGTTTTCTTGCTAATCTCCGTTTACGACGAAATGTTCTTTTTTTATGTCTGTAGATAACTGGGTTCACTGAAAAACTGTACAAGAATAAAATTCACGAAAAGTTTCAATGATCGACTTTCTGCGCGATACAAAGCTGGGATGAGACTCTTGAGGGTTTATTTTAAATCCAGCTGCTGTGCACTTGATGATATTGAACAAAATTCATAAAATTCGTAATTTTGTCCTGATCTTGCAAAAGCAATTCACGTAAGGGATATATGAAACTGTTCCAGAACTTAAAAATAAAATAAATAAACACAGGTCCAGTTTGACGCCTGGCCATCGCACAATTGATCAACACAGATTTCTTGCGTAAGTAACTACCCTATCGGATTCTCCCCTACCGTTTCGACCGAAACGTCAATGTCGTACTAAACTGTCGTCGGCTGATACTTGTATGAGTTTTAATTTTGCTCCTGCTTTTCCATTACTGCATCGCAGTTCAGCTATGGAGATGCTTATGATGGCTTAGCAGACCAACCCTGTCATGAAACCAGCGGCCACAAACATTATACATAATAGAGGGTGGAGGACGTGACTGAGCCTGCCGAAGTTTATGTCTCGAAATTTTTCCACTGTCCTATCTCCGACGTTCCTGCTCAAAACGTAAGACAGCAGGTGCAGTAACTGAACGCCCATATTTACGATCTTTTGCTGAGGCGCATCACTTACTAGCGTCCGTGTTTATACTCTTTAGGTTCTTCTTGAATTGGTTCTTATGGCGCAACAAAGGAGCACCACGGGTCCTCCAAAAAAATGGTTCAAATGGATCTGAGCACTATGGGACTTAACTTCTGAGGTGATCAGTCCCCTTGAACTTAGAACTACTTAAACCTAACTAACCTAAGGACATCACACACATCCATTCCCGAGGCAGGATTCGAACCTGCGACCGTAGCGGTCGCGCGGTTACAGACTGTAGTGCCTAGAACCGCTCGGCCACTTCGGCCTGCACGGTTCGTCCTACCTGTGCTCACTTTACTATATAAAATCTGTCGAAGAAATGTGTTTTATCTCATCCTCTGCATGTGTCCATTCCATATGATTTGGTGATTACACATATTTTCCTCTTCAGGCACCGTAGTGTCTGATATGAAGACACCCCATTTACGTTCACAATGTATATAAGTTTCAGTTGGTTGAAACGTTCTAGTTTCGTAAGAGCATGGTGATACAGTGTCCATGTTTCGCAACCACAGAGCAGGTTTAAAACAACAACCACTTGATACACCATCAGTTTGATACAGAGTTTCAGATCTCTAGTCAGGAAGATCCAATGTAGGAGACGCCCAAATGCTACATGTGCGGCATGCTTATTGTTATCGACATCCTTTTCCTTTAAGCAGTTAGTTGGTAATATACTTGCTATACAGGGGAAGTGATCTACTTGTTCTAAAGGTGTGCCGGAAATACAGATATTGAAATCAGAAAAGGCAGTTCCAGGAGCTTGCTGTACCATTACCTTTGTTTTTTGGACGTTGATGATCAGACCAAATTTTACGAGCGTTGACTGAAAAGTAATGTCTCCATCTTCGTAACTCTTCAGCAGTTGGCAGCCTTGGTAGTCAGCAGGTACTGGTTCGTTCTCTACAGCTCCATTTGGCAGGAAGCTTTTGCGTTGAACGATTGTGTTTTTACAGCGTTAAGTACGGAAGCCTGCGCAGACGGTCGGTCAGTGCGGTGTAAGCAACGAACAGTCATCGAATTTTTGACAGCAGGAAGTTTAACCCCAAAGGAGATTCATCAGAGAATAAAAGCAGTTTATAGGGATTATGTTCATGTGATTACTGTGCATCGTTGGGAGAATACATTTAAAGATATTTAGATGGGAACATCTGAACTGCGTGACAAAGAGTTGGTCGTCCTGTGACAGCAGCCACCGAGTTTTACAACCAAAATGTTGACATATTGTTTCAGGACTTTCGTCGTTTCACTGAGAGAGGAATTGCAAGCACAATCCGCTTTTCACAAGAACGTGTGAGTCACATTATTGCTTTGCTTGGCTATCGGAAGATCTGTGCACGATGGGTACCTCCGATGCTGACTCATGAATTGAAAGTGCACAGACTTGAAATTTTCCAGGAACTCGTCTCGCGTTGCAAGAATGTAGGTGAGGCCTTTCTTCATTCAACTGTGACAGGAGACAAAACGTGGGTTCACCATTACGAGAACTGCAGTACGTAAACAATTTACTAACATATGAAGCCTCTGTGCGTGTGTGAGATGGAGATGCATTGTCGTCAGCGTCCTGCAGTTCAGTTACCTGAGTGAGTCTTTTGAACCTTTTAGAATGCAGTCTGGGCTGATGACATAGCCATCGTCAAGTTTGTTTTTAAGTTCTACTCCTGTATTGCTTGCAGAGGATGTCTCAAAAAGCATGGCTACTAGGTACAAAGCAAACAAGGAGGACACATCCCTCTTTTATCCCGCCAATAATAGGGAATTGGTCAGATGTTTCATTCTGGTATAGCACATGCCCAGACATCTCATTGTCGAAAGCTTCAGTCAGTTGAAGAAAGTGTTCAGGGCAGCCAAAACTGTAACCGGTACGTAATTAGCAAGTTCATGTAAATTAAGTACTCGTACATAGTATACCCGAGTTAGGAGAATAAAATGCCCGAAATATGGTTCAAAATTACGTGCGTATAGAATACATAGCCACATCTCTTTTTGTTAATGACTCAAACGTTACTTAAAGGTTACAACGTTGTGGCTGCACTGAGACGAAAGCGATTCTTATACCCTTTGAGGTCTAAAACTGTGTGATACTGACAGGCGGTGCTCTGCAAGTCCAAAATAATATATGGGAACTACCTCAAGGATCCGTGTGCACAAAATCCGTGGACGATGACAATTTATGAGTCTGTTATCCAAGTGTTAACCAGATTCTCACTACAATGGCGATAGACCTGGAGGCCGTATTCAGTCGATAAAAGGAGACATGATAATACTAACAAACAGACTCCATGCCAGTGTGCTTGATTAAAGCTCAAACGTCTCCATAGTGTATCTTTGAGGGATGCCATGGGAGACTGTTGATGATTACCTTTCTGTTGGATGGAGACGCTTAGCTTGGCAGCACCATTAGTGCTGTAAGAGAACACCGGAGTCGTCCTCACTTTTCAGTTTCTTATCCTCGTGAATAACATTAAAACTTTATAAGTTATTTTTTGTATTCATTTTTCTAATGTAAATATATCATTTAACACACCAGAATTAACGCTAGCACTCTATCGATGGGAGGTGAGAGTGCACAAATAATATTTTCGATTAGGTAGTGGAACGTATAAGGGGCGTTCAAAAAGAAACGAGCTGGAGGCATGATTACAGAAACCGGTACCAGTATGTTAGAAGTATTGACCCTGGCTGTTGAGATACTTGTCCCACTGTGACACAAAGTGGTGAATGGCTATTTCATAAAATTCCCGGAGCTGCCATGTTAACCGGTTTCGCACGTGCAGCTGGACGTCGTCGTCCAGACGAGTGCAGGAAAGGTTATGCTGACGTTCTTCTTTGACCAAATGGCCCCCTTCTGATTCACTTCCTGCAGCACGGGACAACACTGAATGCCCAGCGTTACTCGCAAACCTTGACCACCCGTCGCCAAGCGATCAAATCAAAACGACCAGGCAATCTCACCTATGGGGTCATTCTACTCCACGACAATGCAAAGCATCGTATGCCTAAGACAGTCCTGCAGAAATTCAAGTGAGAGGTTCTCGGCCACCTCCATACAGTTCAGACCTCTCCCCCTGTGATTACGCCATTTTCGGTCCCCTTCAAAAAGTCTGCGTGGCAACCGATTCACTTCGGACTACGACGTCCGGTTGTACGTGCGGAACTGGTTAACATCGCAGCCCAGGGAATTTTATGAGACAGCCATTCACCGCCTTGTGTCACAGTGCGACAAATGTCTCAATAGCCATATTCAATACTTCTAACGTACAGGAACTGGTTTCTGCAATTATGGTGGTGGTGGTGGTTAGTGTTTAACGTCCCGTAGACAACGAGGTCATTAGAGACGGAGCGCAAGCTCGGGTCAGGGAAGGATTGGGAAGGAAGTCGGCCGTGCCCTTTCAAAGGAACCATCCCGGCATTTGCCTGAAACGATTTAGAGAAATCACGGAAAACCTAAATCAGGATGGCTGGAGACGGCGTTGAACCGTCGTCCTCCCGAATGCGAGTCCAGTGTCCTAACCACTGCGCCACCTCGCTCGGTTCCTGCAATTATACCTCCAGCATGTTCCTATTTGAACGCCCCATATATTCCCCATGATTTTCCAGCCAAAAATATATATTACCCCTGTCACAATTACAATTAATAGGTCGTTCTGATACTGTCCTACTACAGATAAGCATAATTTCACAACGGAATTTTCTAGAGGGATGGGATGAATACCTGTAGAAAGTACCTAAATACCAGTTACGCAATGTCTATCAAATTCCTTCAGCAAAACTTTTTATTTGGTGTCGTTGACGACAAACAGGTTATTACTATTTACTATGTTGGGAAATTTCTACTTTTTTATTTGTTCCTGCGACAAATACTTTACTTTTTGAGCGAAGAATTTTATGAGATGTGTCTGTCACAGTAATTTATTGTACGTTTCATAAATAAAGTAAAACAGTACAATGCCAATTACTGACAATTTTCGTTGTTTTTCTTCAGGTACGTCAAGCTGCTGTGTACCTACACAACTTTCAAAAAGCCTTTTTTCGTCGCTACAATAAGGTCAGTGTTCTTCATTGTTACTTTAAAGCACGAAACAGGTCCGAAATTTCAACACAAGAAGAGGAGGACAAGGCATTGCGTTTACGAATCAAGAGATGCCTTACGATACATTACATGAGCTGCCAAGAGCAGTAATTTTCTGCTTAAATCAGTGAAAGTTCTTTTTAACTGACGAATTATGAGTAGTCTGAATACAAATAATATTTTGATATTAATTAATGAAAAGCCAGGGCATATACATAAATGCTACACGAAATATCTTTGAAGAAACGAATATAATAGTCGTGAAGTAATTCATCTCTTATAAGCTGATAGTGTTATTAGGTCCAGTAGGGAAATGATACTGTATTTTCAAAATTATTGAAGTACACTTTATTGCAATCATTATCAGTATGTAAGATCGCTGCTTATCTAAATAAAAGTGCACCAGACAGAGAAGTGGAGAATCTCGCGAACTTGGCAATTCAAATTGATGTCGAATAAACTCCTTCTTCTCCTGCATGACCTTCAGTCAGTTAAAATGTATTACCTAATTCTAGAAATGTCTCATCCTCTCACTGCTGTCTCCGAGACCATATCTTTCAATAACTTCACCTTCCATTCATTCTGCTATTGTGCCGCATACTTCTGTTCAGTTCCTGTACTGTCTTCATCCGTCAGATTTTGATGGAGTTTTGTGAACGAGAACAACTGTGACTGAAGTTCATCTTCAGTCAGTTATCTGAAGAACTGGATTCGTAACACGTGTGATAATGATTGTAAACGTTCACGAACATCGTTCGACTGGCTTTTGCTTTTAAATCTGTGACGGCCCTATCACTATCAGAGCCGCACCGACGTTTAGCAAATTCTGCAATTTAGGAAACAGGGGTAATAAAAATGATGTGCAGGAAAACAGACCGACCACTGTGATTTGATACAAGAACTACAAAGGTTAAAGGCTTTGTACAGTTATAGGCAAAAATTCGTGCTACAATAACAACAAAATACCTAATTCAGATGTAAGGCCTACTTACAGTCGTCTTACGACACGAAAAGTTTGAGTAATGCAGCCGATGACTAATGCCAGATTGTCTGCGTCATTATGGTCTACTTATTGTTTTTAAGCTGTAGACAATCTGCAAGTGAATTTGTGTTTTTTCCCATTTTTGCTGCAGATCTGATGATGGTCATCATAGATCGAAACCGGTAATCTGTTAACAAAAAGGTTGTGACCATAGACGTATATTAAAGGAAACTTATAGTATATACGGGTCACCGTTTTATTCGCGACAATGCCGCAGTTTGTGAAAGATCATCATAGTTTCTAACTTGGATTATACTTTGTGTGTAAATAATGGGTTTTCGAAAACTCTTTTTCATTTAGCACATTAACAAACACTTGGTACATTATAGTCATACGTTTCCTTTACACCAAATGATTCCAAATTGTACAACACTGCCACCTTGTGGGCTTATGGAATAGTTGTTGCGTTTATTCTCCATCTCAGTCTGCAGTCGACTGTCGGGTGAGCATGTGAAGTTATATGCGGCGCAGTACCCTTATGTTTGCACATATGGTTATTTTAAATTTGACACGCATGTATCCAATGATATTCATAATCTTCACATGCGTATTTGCACTGTTAAACGACACATAGAATAGATGGAGGGAGTTATGTGAATCTCTAGAGCACAAGATATGTTAGTGTTTTTAGGTTAGTGTATGTAAGTTGTTATGCTTGACTTCTAAACCTATTACCGTGTCAGATTGGTTCTATCCATTGCAGATCCGAAGATGGTAATGTAATCTTACCGAAACTGTTCATGCTTTACTTTCATGCTTTACTAATTATCATGGCTTTTTGAGTTTCCTTATGAGTTTCTAACCATATGTTACCCGTATCTATCACTGCACTTTCTCCATACATTCGTAAGTAGTTTAAAAATTGGCGTCGTGTGGTATCCACTAACGTATCATTAATAATATGGACTGCTTTGGGTAAACAAACTACAATGTGATTCAAAACATGGACACAGTTTTATTTGTCCATATTTCCTACGCCATAGATTGTTCTTTAACTCTGTCAAGTATATTTAAAACAGTGTGTTGTGAAGATACAAATATTAGCACTAGAGTGCTCCAGCACCGCACTGCCTGTGGCATACACAGCGTCAGTTACAAGCGTGATTGCCAGTATGGAACGCAAGATTTTTTGTACTCGTGAGTGCAGTAACGACGAATTAGCGACTGCGGTATAGCGTGTATTTCGGCGTAAGTTTAACGTTGAACATCCAACGAGGAAGACACTAAGCGTTGGAATAAATAATTTGACGAAATTGACTCCGAGAAGTACATGAAGCACTTTCGAGTCAGCGTTAACACGGTCCAATGAAATTCTATTTTGTTTAGCCAGATATTCACTCATCAAATAGAAGTGTCCATTGTGTGAAAACCTGTCGACAAGTTATATAATGTGTATGCTTCTAGCTTATGACAAAAGCCATACTATGAGGATGATCCCGCATATCTGTAAACAATGAATTTAGACTTGAAGAGATATTTATTCGAACACTTCACGTAATCACATAGATCAGGATAAGATTTAGAAATAAATTCTCCATACACTATAGCAAATAGAGGGCATCTCAATATTATGTGTTCCACAAAACATCTCACTAATGTACCAGAACATTTTGAAATGGATTACGAAATCATCAGTCTTCCCCAACATAATCCGACGACTTACCTTTCTCCACCTGTAAAACTGATCCCTGCAAATAACATGGTATGTATTGTTAATAATTTGCAATGATAGCTTGTGATAAAATCAGTTAACTGTTCGTATCATACCCGAGCATAGATGTAAGGAGGCCTTCAACAACTGGTGCGTGCAAGATGGTGGCATGGCAGCATGTAACTATGTTACGTAAGACACTACATGAAATACTTAGGGTGAATGAAATAATTCAGAGAAGACGTGCAGATGATACGTGTATGCAAATTGTCCAATTTATCCTGACCACCCTAAATAACTGTTTGTCCAGATGCAAATTAGAAAATTTTTCAAGCAAATAATTTTAGCCGTCAGGGGGACATCAATCAGCATGATTCCTTCGTTTTAGCTTTGGTTTTTACAAAGACATGAACAGCGGAATGACTTTTTTAAATGCATCCTGTATTTTTTATTCCGTAATTAATTTCCTCTCCTAATGACCTATTCAAATATGTATCAAAGTGTACCATTCACTGAAACACTACCTTATTAGTTACATAACGCAACACTGAATTTGCGCCCGGGACCACAAACTCGTCCACTTGCTGGAGTTGTTAGATAACATAAGAAAACCAAGTGAAAACATAACACAAAATTGACTTTGACTCTCCTATACCATTGCCCAGGAGTCTAACTTTCAAAGGTGCTCAAAGCGGTGACCCTGGACACCGATACACCGGTGCACTCGTTGAATGAAATAATTATTTATTGCTTCCAGTGTTGCCTGCTGAAGAGAATTATTCACAAGCACGATACATTTCTGCATGTCCTCTGGGGTTTTGGAATATCGCTATAGACAACGTCTTTAATGCACCCCCAAAGAAAAGTGTCCAGAAGATTTCAATCAGGAGCCCTAGCAGGCCAAAGAACTGTTCCTCCTCGACCAATCTATCTGGCAGGATACCTTCGGTTAAGAACACGACGTGCACGAAAGGCATTATGTGCTGGACATCTATCGTGTTGATAACACATAAGCATTCTGTTTCTTAGCGGCACTTCATCCAGAAGAGGAGGAAGAATTCGTCTGAGGAAGTTGGAATACGCAGTGCCGTTTAGACTACCATTGATGAAATAAAGGCCAATAATTGTAGTACCAAGCATCCCATAGCAGATGTTAACTCTCCATTGACGCTGGTGTTGAACCTGTCTAAGGCGTGGTGGGTTATCACTGGACCAATAATGCATGCTCCTATTTACCTGTCCTTTATTTAAGAAGGAACAGACACCGGTAAGTAGAATATTGGAGAAAAAGTTCGGGTTGGCGAGGATTTTCTGCTGTGCCCACTGACAGAACTGTACACGACTGTGTAAATCATTCCTATGCAATTTTTGATGTAAGTGTACCTGGTAAGGATGGAACCGGTGACGTGTAAGAATACGGTGTACACTGGTTTTAGGAAAGCCATCCCGTGTTCAAGCTGTCGTGTGCTCACCTGTGGATTCATAGCAATGGAAGAGAGAACAATAACTTCGGCAGCACCATCTGTGCGAGTGCTACGACGATTGCGTTGTCGTGGGTTGAAACTTCCCGTTTCCTGAAGCGCTGCAACAAGACGAGAAAACATCCCTTCGGAACGTGGGTTCTCGTTAGGATATCGCTCTCTGTACAGTTCCGCTACCTGTGTAGCATTTCGCCTACCTTCAACAACAATAAAAGAAACGTTTTGTCGATGCAGTTTGTAGGAAGGAAAGCCTTTATTGTATGCCTACTCTACACAACCGTATTTCAAAGGACTAAACTACTTTACTAAATGTACCCGTACACCAGAAAACAGTATTGCAATTACTGTTCTGTTAACTTACATTCCCCAAAGATGAGTAGCATTTCTACCCGCTCTTCGTTGGTTTACACTATACAAACTCTGCAACTGACGATGGTTGACGGAATGACGGGTGTGCGTTCTACTTATGATTACATTTCTTCTGTGTCAATGCGGATGTGTTCCATTACCCCAAGTACCTGCGCTAAGCGCTGGGAGCGTCAACGTCAATGTTGTGTAATGTAATTAACAACGTTGTTTTTCAGTGAATGGTTCACTGTGATACATTTTGAATACGTCTTTAGGAGAGGAAATGAATTACCGAATAATAAATCCAGAAGGCTGTCCATATCTTTGTAACAAACAAAGCTACAACGAATGTTGTCATTCTGATTGATCTTCCCCTGACGGCTAAGAGCATTTGCTTGAAACAATTTGTAATTTTCATCTGGACAAACAGCTATTTAGGGTTGTCAAGATAAATGGAACACCCTGTATTGTTCGCAGTACAGTGCAAATGATCTTCAAATCCCACTTTGTATCTCAATGCAGATAACACACAATAAGCTTCTGGAAAGGCGTAACTTTATTACATATTCTCAATAAACGACTTCTACCAGGACAATATATCGTTCATAATGCAGTAGAGGATGACAAGTTTGAATCTACGAGGGGCATTCAATAAGTAATGCACCACATTTTTCTCCATAGGACTGTTTCTCCTCATCTATTCAACAGGCCAGATCTCGCACCTTCGGACTTCCAACTATTTAGCGCAACGAAGGATGCACTCCGTGGGAAGCAGTAAGTGGATGGAGGGGAACTTATTGATGCAGCAAGACGTTGGTTCAGACGTAGACCGGTAGAATGGTACCATGCAGACACATAGGTACTCCCAGCCTGGTGGCGTAACGCTGTCACATTGAACGGTGATTTTAAATAGGTTTCTGTAGGAAAAAAGTGAGGAATAATGTGATGTACTGGAATCCTGAACAAAACCTACCTGAACTCAGAAAAAAAGTGCTGTATTACTTATTGAACGTCTCTCGTACAACTCGGCGACTCTCGAAAGTATTACTCGATCCTATAATCAGCCTCCACTTCACAAAAAGTAAGCAAATTATGAACCTCCGTGTCATCACACGGAAGGATACCCTTGCGGTGCCAGTATGCGAGTGAGCGCAAGATATCTACGCAAATGCTAAGAACGCACGTCTGAAACAACCTACACGTCGCATATCGAAAACATCCCTCCCATAACTATGATCATAGTGGAAACTCTGAGCCGGCCCTGCATCGACAGCCGTTAAAGCAAGAATCAGAACACCAACACCCTTTCTCTTCCTTTGTGACACACTGAAGCACATCTAAAACTTTCGCGACACCCTCACATGTAGTACTTCGTTAGATGCAAAAAGCAAACACATAAATTCCATACAAAACATAATTTGTAATATAAAAGAACCATGAGATTGAAATTTCACAAATTTATTACGTAAGATCCTTCACTACGAACATATGAACATAAACATAAGGCAATTAATAAAAAAAAAATGGTTCAAATGGCTCTGAGCACTATGGGACTCAACTGCTGAGGTCATAAGTCCCCTAGAACTTAGAACTACTGAAACCTAACTAACCTAAGGACAACACACACATCCATGCCCGAGGCAGGATTCGAACCTGCGACCGTAGCGGTCGCGCGGTTCCAGACTGTAGCGCCAGAACCGCTCGGCCACCAGCGGCCGGCGGCAATTAATAAAAGAAACTTATTTCTCTTAAGCAGCGGCATAAAAAGTCTCTCAAGAAACCTGACATATATTCGCAACACACGTACTTGTCGTTACACGGCTGGACCACGCTGCATCCGAAACAGACAACCACGAACAGAATGCCGAAAACTCATTCCAGACAATATCGCCCTGTGGTTTCACACCAGCGAACATTTTTCGTTGGTGGGAGGCCTAAACAGACCACGAAAGAGACGAAATGCTCGAGTGCTGTTTCTAATAACCGAAGCTGGCAATAGTATAAACACTCAAGTCATTGTAACGACAAACTCGCGATTTACCGAAAACAAAAATATTGTGAACAAAAAATGAATATGCAAATGAACAGACAATTTCATAATGCCGGTATCGAGATATAGCTGCTTGGTTACATTTGGTCACACCAGTTCTATAATTTTCAAATGCCTTTGGCTTTCCTTTGTGAATCGCTTGCCACCCATTGAACTGTATGCTATTTAGTGCTAAGTGCCTTGCTGATTTGTGATTTACTGTTTATATATTATATTTAAAGAGTAACTAATTAAAACTTAATCCCAAATAATGAAACAACATCGAACGGAAAGCTAGAGGGATACCTACACACGAGAAATACGAACAGTATACGTGTGCTGGAAGTTGTCTGCTTCACGCTATTTTTAAGTAGCGACGACTCACTCCGTATCTTAAGTAAGTCAAATGACTTCCGCTGTGGTGTAAAATGTCGTATAGCCGTAGGCACCTAAGTCTTGAAATTGGTACAATCTCTAACAGTTATCAGTGTGCCACCGTTATTCAAATGGTTCAAATGGCCCTGAGCACTATGGGACTTAACATCTGAGGTCATCAATCCCCTAGAACTTAGAACTACTTAAACGTAACTAACCTAAGGACATCACACTCATCCATGCCCGAGGCAGGATTCGCGTAGCCGTCGCGCGGTTTCTGACTGAAGCGCCCAGAACCGCTCGACCAAAGCGGCCGGCTGCTACGTATTTTTTTTAATTCTGCGAGGAATAATTTTAGTCATTATTCTCATAAATCAGAAGTTTATTTCAGTTTTCCAGTTTCTTTACCTTGGTCAGACTAATGCTCCCATATAATGCTTTTTCTAATAATAATCAGTAAATTTTTGTGATTTATTAACTTTTGCTGCATCATTGTGATGTCTATGAGGAGTCACCGTTGCATGTTAGGCACAGTTTCATAAAAGTAATTCAAGTCACGCTTCCGAACGACGAAACTGATCCTGCCTGGTTCTTATGTTATTCTATTTAGGCGGTGTGACGTTGTCAGTCCATGTGTAATTGTATCTATTACTTAATTTTTTAGTCTCATATCTAAGGATAGCACCTGGCTATTAGTAGCCTGCAGAGGTCGTTTATTAATCGAGCCACACCAAAATATCCCTAAAACACTGGTATATTTTACTGCTCTTTTTCTCTTCTTTTCCGGTATCCCTGCAGCCTCTCAGTCGCTGCCACACAGTGTTCAAAATGGTTGAAATGGCTCTGAGCACTATGGGACTTAACATCTGAGGTCATCAGTCCCCTAGAAGTTAGAACTACTTAAACCTAACTAACCTAAGGACATCACACACATCCACGCCCGAGACAGGATCCGAACCTGCGACCGTAGCGGTCACGCGGTTCCAGACCGAAGCGCCTAGAACCGCACGCCCACACCGGCCGGCGACACAGTGTTGCAATCCTCACTTATAGTCTGAGACATTTCTTTATCCAACGAAGGCAAATGTTTGACACTACTCGTAGTAGTCCTCTTTCGGCCACCAGCGCCCTCTTTCCCCGTGCTAGTGTGTCTTTATATCCTCCGTGATCCATTATTCATACGTTTATTTGCTTACTATGTAGCAGAATTCCTCTACTTCGTCTGTTTAGGAGCCCCCAGGGGGAAACTTTAGAAAAGCAGTTTACGCCGAATTAACTTATCGCATGGTAACCGCCGAGAATAATGGGGGAAGAAGCAATAAAATATGACAAAGAGTAGCAGATTTTTGTCACCTTCAAAGGCAAAAGAATAAAGAAACAGAGAAATTAACTAAGCGTCCTTACGATGTGTTTGAATGGTGTTTTAAAAGCGTTAGAACTAGTAGCTCGCTATTTGGCAACAAAGATAATCAATTTTTAAAAAAATGGCATCTGGCCATATGCGAAGCAGAACTTTGTGTTTATCAGTCACTGTTCGAGTCAACAAGTTCAAATGGCTCTGAGCACTATGGGACTCAACTGCGGAAGTCATTAGTCCCCTAGAACTTAGAACTAGTTAAACCTAACTAACCTAAGGACATCACAAACATCCATGCCCGAGGCAGGATTCGAACCTGTGACCGTAGCGGTCTTGCGGTTCCAGACTGCAGCGCCTTTAACCGCACGGCCACTTCGGCCGGCAGTCAACAAGTGCCTTGGGAGATGCTGCCACCTTATAATGCGCATATGACATCGATGTAAAGTAGTTTGATGTATTTAATGACTGAAATGTAATAATTTAATTTTCTCACCCTCACACCATAATGTTATGAGTTCTAAAGCTGTTTCCAATAACAGCCAAAAATTAATGCATTAGAAAGGACTAGGGTGAAAACGTTTTCGTGTTTGAACTTCCAGCGCCATACTTCTCATTGCACTGACAAATGCGTTGACGTCATTCTCCAAACGTCTGCCGCTTCAGGCATTTCAGCATCTCCAAGAAGAACAACCGTGAATCAAAAAACTCTGGGACCCAGAATGAGATTTCCACTCTGCAGTGGACTGTGCGCTGTCATGAAACTTTCCTGGCAGATTGTAACTCTATACCGGACCGGGACTCTCGAATTTGGCACCTTTACCTTTCCCGGACAAGTGCTATGCCAGCTGAGCTACCCAAGCACGACTCACACCCCGTCACCACAGCTTTACTGTAACTAGGCTGTTTAGGTTTTTTTATTGGTAACGCCACCTCTGTATAAAAAAATCACTGGCTGTGCTGTGTGCAGTCTGTGGCTGCTTTGCATTGTTGTAATACTCAACCATTGTCGTGTTAGGCAGCTGGCTGTGAACAGCGTGTAGCGTTGCGCAGTTGGAGGTGAGCCGCCAGCAGTGGTGGATGTGGGGAGAGAGATGGCGGAGTTTTGAAATTTGTCATGAACTGCTCTCTCTCTCTCTCTCTCTCTCTCTCTCTCTCTCTCTCTATATATATATATATATATATATATATATATATATATATATATATATATATATATTCCTGGAAATTGAAATAAGAACACCGTGAATTCATTGTCCCAGGAAGGGGAAACTTTATTGACACATTCCTGGGGTCAGATACATCACATGATCACACTGACAGAACCACAGGCTCATAGACACAGGCAACATAGCATGCACAATGTCGGCACTAGTACAGTGTATATCCACCTTTCGCAGCAATGCAGGCTGCTATTCTCCCATGGAGACGATCGTAGAGATGCTGGATGTAGTCCTGTGGAACGGCTTGCCATGCCATTTCCACCTGGCGCCTCAGTTGGACCAGCGTTCGTGCTGGACGTGCAGACCGCGTGAGACGACGCTTCATCCAGTCCCAAACATGCTCAATGGGGGACAGATCCGGAGATCTTGTTGGCCAGGGTAGTTGACTTACACCTTCTAGAGCACGTTGGGTGGCACGGGATACATGCGGACGTGCATTGTCCTGTTGGAACAGCAAGTTCCCTTGCCGGTCTAGGAATGGTAGAACGATGGGTTCTATGACGGTTTGGATGTACCGTGCACTATTCAGTGTCCCCTCGACGATCACCAGTGGTGTACGGCCAGTGTAGGAGATCGCCCCCCACACCATGATGACGGGTGTTGGCCCTGTGTGCCTCGGTCGTATGCAGTCCTGATTGTGGCGCTCACCTGCACGGCGCCAAACACGCATACGACCATCATTGGCACCAAGGCAGAAGCGACTCTCATCGCTGAAGACAACACATCTCCATTCGTCCCTCCATTCACGCCTGTCGCGACACCACTGGAGGCGGGCTGCACGATGTTGGGGCGTGAGCGGAAGACGGCCTAACGGTGTGCGGGACCGTAGCCCAGCTTCATGGAGACGGTTGCGAATGGTCCTCGCCGATACCCCAGGAGCAACAGTGTCCCTAATTTGCTGGGAAGTGGCGGTGCGGTCCCCTACGGCACTGCGGAGGATCCTACGGTCTTGGCGTGCATCCGTGCGTCGCTGCAGTCCGGTCCCAGGTCGACGGGCACGTGCACCTTCCGCCGACCACTGGCGACAACATCGATGTACTGTGGAGACCTCACGCCCCACGTGTTGAGCAATTCGGCGGTACGTCCACCCGGCCTCCCGCATGCCCACTATACGCCCTCGCTCAAAGTCCGTCAACTGCACATACGGTTCACGTCCACGCTGTCGCGGCATGCTACCAGTGTTAAAGACTGCGATGGAGCTCCGTATGCCACGGCAAACTGGCTGACACTGACGGCGGCGGTGCACAAATGCTGCGCAGCTAGCGCCATTCGACGGCCAACACCGCGGTTCCTGGTGTGTCCACTGTGCCGTGCGTGTGATCATTGCTTGTACAGCCCTCTCGCAGTGTCGCAGTGTCCGGAGCAAGTATGGTGGGTCTGACACACCGGTGTCAATGTGTTCTTTTTTCCATTTCCAGGAGTGTATATATGATGATATCAAGGTAAATACATTCTTTGTTCTCTATTAATGTCTTTCATTTGCTAACTATCCCTATCAGTAGTTAGTGCCTTCCATAGTTTGAATCTTTTATTTAGCTGGCAGTAGTGGCGCTTGCTGTATTGCAGTAGTGGGTGTAACCAAGATTTTTGTGAGGTAAGTGATTTGTGAAAAGTACAGGTTAATGTTAGTCAGGGCCATTCTCTTGTAGAGATTATTGAAAGTCAGATTGCGTTCATCCAGAATGTAGAAAATACACAGCTTTCCTTTGTTTCGGCGTTTGTTATCAGTTTCGGAAACTTCCTTTTGGTTTGAACATTTCTTCAGCTGCATTCATTCGCGGGCTAAATTCCATATTACCTGAGTTCTTAAAACGTCACATCACCTTATATGTGGGCGATATTCTAATAGCAGAAGCTTCATGGGAACAGCATAATCGCATCCTCAACTGTTTGTTATGTATTTTTGCAGAATCTGGAATTACAGTTAACTTGGAAAAGTCTGAATTCGGTAGGACAAAGGTGAAGTTTTTGGGACATATTATTTCTTCTGAAGGCATTCAGCCGGATTCTGAAAAGTTAGAAGCAATCAGAGCCATTCCAGTTCCATCCACAAAAAGACAAGTCCGCAGTTTTCTAGGTCTCGTAAATTTTTACCGTCGTTTTCTGAATATGCAAATTCTTGTTACACCAAAACTTTGTTCCCTCACTGGAAAAAATACTATTTGGAACTGGGACGAACAAGCACAGTTGGAATTCAATTCTTTGAAAGAATCGCTACTTAATGCGCCAATACTAGCTCATCCAGATCTGTCACAAGGTTTCTGCCTTAGCACGGATTCTTCTAAAGTCGGTCTTGGTGCCCATATATTTCAAGAAGCCATAGAAAATGACACTACTGTTCAGAAAACCATTGCTTTTGCTAGCCGAGTGCTAACGAAATCTGAAAAAAATTATTCCGTTACTGAATTAGAAGCTTTAGCTATCGTTTGGGCATTTAACAAATTCCGTTTCTTTCTTTCTGGTAAGCACGTAAAAGTATACAGTGATCATCGTGCATTACAATTTCTTATGTCTTCAAAATTAAATCATGACAGGTTAAAACGTTGGGCATTGTTTCTGCAAGAATTCCGCTTCACAATAGTCTACATTCCCGGCAAGGAGAACATTGTTGCGGACGCGCTGTCACGCGCACCGGCTGGGCTTGAGAAAAGTAACACAGAAGGCAACAATGAGAAAAATTTCAGTATTCTTTACATTCAGAAAGTCGCCTTTGAAAACTTCATCACCACATCTTTAAAGGACATTGCTCATGAACAAGATAAACATCCGATTTGGAAAGACATCAAAAGCAAATGGCATGAAAAGACACACACACACAGATTCGGCATTATTATCTGGTTAGAAACAACATACTGTTCAAACACTGCACTGTTGATGACAAGCTATGGGTACTCTGCATTCCTGACGATTTTGTTAATAAGCTGATTTGGTACATTCATTTCAGCTACGCACATTTTGGACCACGAAAATGTTATCATATTCTTCGAACGACTTGTTATTTTAACAATATGGAAAAGAGAATTCGAAGAGTCTTGTCTATTTGTAAACTTTGTCAAAAGGCGAAACCATCTACTATCTCCCATCGTGCTCCGTTGTTTCCTATCATTCCTTCTAAATTAAAAGAATTTGCTGCTGTTGATCTCTTGGGACCGCTTGTCAGAACATCTAATGGATTTTCGTACGTTCTAGATGCTGTTGAACTTACTTCAAAATTTGTTTCTTTCACACCGTTACGTAAAGCCACTGGACGGTCTGTATCCAACGCCTTCGTTAAAAATTTCTTACGTGCAGTTGGACACGTTAGTAAAGTCATTTCAGATAATGAACCGCAATTCAGATCTGCTGTTTGGTCACGCATGCTTCGCAACCATAAAATCAAACCTGTTTTTATTTCATTGTACTCACCACATTGTAACCCCTCCGAACGGATTATGAAAGAAATCAATAAGCTTTGCAGACTTTAGTGTCACAGATAGCATCAGCATTGGGACAGATATTTACACTTATTTCAAAACGTGCTGAATGAAATGCCTCATGATTCCACCGCTTTACCACCTACTCTTGTACTGAAGAATGAAAAACCACCGAACAGAATCAGAGAGCTTGGACCTTTCCCGAATACATGTAAACTTCGACACAAAGACATAATTGATTTGGCTCTTAAAAATATAAAATCTGCAGCAGACAAAAGGAGAAAACTACACGGTAAAGCAAATGCAAAGAAATTGTATATTGGTCAGAAAGTTCTCATTAAAGCTAATTCATTGTCACATAAGAAGAAACACTTGAGTCACAAATTCTTTCTAGTTTCCAATGGACCTTACAGAATCCGACGTATACCACATGATAATTGCGTTGAAGTTGAAACTCTGCGTACTAGGAAGAGTAAAGGATTGCACCACATTTCACATGTAAAACCGTTTATTGAGAGATAATGTGCTTTTTTAACTTGAGATTTTAATGCAACATTTTGGTTTACTTGAAAATACATTCTGGAGTTTATGTGACAACTACACGGTTTTATCATGACGCTACTAATGAGGGACAATTTACAATGTTGCTTTTGCGGTGTATCTGTTTTATATCTGCACAGTTTTCTGAATTCTTCTGGAAAGAAAAACATGTTTTAGTAGTAACTTTTGTGGTATAGCTACAATGAGACAGCCTTTTCCGTGGCACAACAATACGTCACAGCACAGTACTTTCTTCATCACAACAATAAGCGTAATAACTAAGATATCTATACGGAAAGCATTTCACTTTTGTTTATCATGAGGTAAGTACATTGACTTCTGCAGAACTTAGCTTTCGGAGGACGATAACTACGAGACTTCCACAGAGATTATCTTACAACATGACACACAGTTTAGCGCTACAGTACACGTATTTGAGTGATTAATTTCGCACTTAAAACATTTATTTTTTTTAAGATATTTGGAGTACAATGATACAAGGGTTTTCCGTGATATATTTCATTCTATTGCTGTAATCTGTAACACCTGAGGGTATAATTACATTAATCCTCAGGGGGGTACACGCCTACTTTGTGTACCATGTGTGTGGCAAGCACAAGGAGCCCTAGCTAATATGGTATTTGCTTATACAACTTTACACATCGGTACCATATTTCTCTAACACAGAATTACACAGCTATCTGATCATTTAACTGAGAGAGACAAACATTTATTTTACGTCAGTGACAGATGTTTACGTAATTACACCGTTGGATAACTTCACACTTATGAAATTGTATTTTGTCAGTACTTTGTGAACTGTTCATATTTTTTCGGAACCATTGTGGTATTATGAGAGCTTTGAATGATGTATTTAGTATGGGATCATGATTTTAAAGTACGTTTGAGGCAGAGGACACTTTTGACATGAGCAGAGAATTTTTTTAGGTTTTGAAATTATTGGATGAAGCTACGACGATTTTGAGATTTGACTGAGGTGTTATGATGTTATTTTTACGACGACGATGTGTATTATGCTGTTGCGGTATGTTTATGATCAATAAGATGATTCTATATAAGGAATGTGATTACGTGTTTATATGTATATGAATAATGAACAGAAGGTAGGGACTCTGACTGGTGAAAAAGGATGTTGTAAACCGAGAATCGTACTTTAAGAGTTATGAAATGTGTGTAAATGCGTGAATGTATCACAATGCCGGCGAAAATTTTTTGGACACTGTTATATTCATACGATTTTGTTTCTACAGATTTGTAACGCAAATTCTTGACCTATGAAATTTTTATATGAGACTGTCGCTGTAGCGAAAACTGCTGTCGTAAATATTTCGTTAAGAAAGGTAAGTGACCGTGAAGTAATTCGTTGTGAGCGGCCAGGTGTGTCAGACGCCTGAAAAAAAAGCCATTATTGCGAGCCCTTTTCAGCGGCACAGGTAGGAAAAAAAAGGGAGGCCTTTATCCTCACTATTGACGTTCCTTTGTAGAGAGCATCGCAAAAACGACACGGTCAAACTTGAAAACATATGTTGACACTGTGGAGCTCTTAATTTATGATATTTACAGAAATGCCTAATGAAATGACGAGAAATATTTTTACATCTGCACACCTGATTATGACAAGCATCTTTCTACGAGAGTTGAGAGAATGTCTACTAACTTATGAAATGTCACATGACTATTGAATGATATTTTTATGCTTTGGTTTGCGTAATTGCTTATTTCATTTGATATCTAGTTTCTAGCTGCACTGCAGCATTGGTTAAAATAAAATTTTATAGATGTACTAATATAAATATTTTCTGTCTACAGATCGAGTAGATAATATTTTTTCAAAAAAAATGAGGGAGCACAAAAAGACATTTACCTTCACAGGAACTGCAATCATAGTTTTCTTTTCAAGTACTTGTTAATTTCTTTTGTAGAATAAATTGTGATGCATCACTCTAGTGTTAAGATGTGACATAGGTATTAGACATGGCCATTTTTAGTGTAATACTTTTTCTGCTTCAACTTTGTCATGTTTAGGTATAAGTTATGCTGTTTGCCAGGCATAGTGCTACTGAATTTTAATTTGTGTTACTCTGCTAAGCCAGATTTATTTTTCTTGTTTGCTGCACATTGCCATATATTAGTCGTAATATTGCAATTGCTTCGCTAATTTCTAAAATGCTGCTTCCTTTGCAAATCTGCACTTTTCTGTCATTGCTGTTTGCGTTAATTGTTTTATGTGCTGGTGCATTGCCTCGTTCCTTAGTTTAGCATCTGAGCTCAGTAGATTTAAGTTAGCTTAAGAGGGGTTAGACTATATAAGAAACTAGTTGTGATGATTGGGACTAATGACCTCAGCAGTTGAGTCCCATAGTGCTCAGAGCCATTAGTTGTGATGGATGGAAAGAAATGCATTGAAGGTATATGAAAACGTTTTGGGCCAAAATGAGTATTGTACAATGATCCGTAATTATTTTGAAAGAAATATGAACAGAGTAGAGAAAGCAGGTATTGATAGGACTTTTTGGGAATAATGATGAATGATGGGAGATCTCCGAGAAGTAAACATAGTTTTGTTTGCAAAATACTGCAGTAAAAGAAACCCTGTCCTTTCCTTGTGTTATTCCGCTATATGTTTGTGTACCCTTGGGTATTTATGTTTTTTTCCTGTCTTCATATTTTTATCTGATAAGACTTATGTTTAGAATTTTTCAACTACTATGTTATTTTCTTTGTAAAGATGTTTAGACATTATTTATTCTGTTCTGTTTTAATGCTCATGTGTGAAGTTGATGTTTCAAAATTTATTCTGATCTTTATGTATGTACTTATGTCATTATTTTTGTAACACTGATGTATATGTTTATTTCTATTCTATTGTAAAACCTGTACTACAAATGTTATCTGTATTGTTATGTTCTTTATTGATGTATTTTGTACCTTTGTAATTGTATTCTTATGTTATAAAATTGTAATTGACACCTGGTCATCAAATTAAGTAACTTGTAAGTTACATTTCACTGCACACGTTTCTATTGGTGATAGTATATGGACAATATGTGAGAAGTAGGGACTGATAGTGTTTGCACGTGTGTTAATAATTCAGCAAGGGACTGGTTAACAGCATTGCTGGTTCTCAAGACAAAAAATGGTTCAAATGGCTCTGAGCACTATGGGACTCAACTGCTGTGGTTATTAGTCCCCTAGAACTTAGAACTACTTAAACCTAACTAACCTAAGGACATCACACACATCCATGCCCGAGGCAGGATTCGAACCTGCGACCGTAGCAGTCGCACGGTTCCGGACTGCGCGCATTCTCAGGACAATTCAAAAACTTTGTGAGTGCACAAGTGGTGGTTATGGACTTGCTCTATTATCCGCAAGACTCTTCAATGGTGATTGTGCACCTGCACAGTCACAACAGATGGCTGCTGGCTATCTCTACAAGGACAACAGTGGGTCTACATCTTTGATGATCCATCAATACCGTTATTTCTACAAGGACTGCAGTGGGTCTGCACCTCTGGTGGCCCACCAATACCGTAATCTCTACAAGGACTGCAGTGGGTCTGCACCTCTGGTGGCCCACCAGTACTGTAATCTCTACAAGGACTACAGTGGGTCTACATCTTTGATGACCCATCAGTACCACAATCTCTACCAGGAATACACTGGGTCTGCACCTCTGGTGGCCCACCAATACCGTAATCTCTACCAGAACTACAGTGGGTCTGCTCTGTGATGACCTACCTACCAATATTCTTCAAAACGTCGAATGACTCTGCTGTGGGTTTGCTCTGTTGTGGCCCATTACCTGTCAGCATGTCCAGAGTCAGCACTGTCTTTCCGTTGGAAGGACAACGCTACTTCTTCAAGACTGCATGGAAATCCACTACTTCCGTGTGCATTTTCTTTTACTGCTCAGACTTTCAGAAAAACACTGATATTTTAGTGTGATGAACGATCAGGACTGTCTTTATGGACTGTGAGAAAATTCTAGCTTTTGACCAACATTGTATCAATAAGTGTGTGCATTTGATTTCTTTGTTATTGTAATTACGATTATGAAAAATTTTAACAAACATGTATTGGCCAGTGCCCAAAAAAATTTGTAAAATTTTTTGTGGGGAGCATGGGGGCTATGTAAGTAGGCTGTTTAGGTTTTTTTATTGGTAACGCCACCTCTGTATAAAAAAATCACTGGCTGTGCTGTGTGCAGTCTGTGGCTGCTTTGCATTGTTGTAATACTCAACCATTGTAGTGTTAGGCAGCTGGCTGTGAACAGTGCGTAGCGTTGCGCAGTTGGAGGTGTGCCGCCAGCAGTGGTGGATGTGGGGAGAGAGATGGCGGAGTTTTGAAATTTGTCATGAACTGCTCTCTCTCTCTCTCTCTCTCTCTCTCTCTATATATATATATATATATAGAGTTAATTAAGAAGCGTGTTTACGACGGTAGTGAAGAAGCACTGAGAATATCACAGGTCACAATCCAAGAATGTCTATAAACACGGCTTGCGGCGCTACGACTACGCGGAAGTACCGGCACGTCCGGTCGCTGTCGCGTCCCAAGCGGAACTGACATCTGACCTACCCAAGCACGACTCACGCCCCGTCCTCACAGCTTTACTTCCGCCAGTACATTCCAAACTTCACAGAAGCTCTCCTGCGGAAATGTGAAAGGTAGGAGACGAGGTACAGGCGGAAGTAATGAAACGTCCCCTTTTGAACAATTTTACAGGACTGTGCTTAACCTGATACACAATATTTTTAGCGCAACGCAATCTGACTTTCAATAATCTCTACAAGAGAATGGCCCTGACTAACATTAGCCTGTACTTTTCACAAATCACTTACCTCACAAAAATCTTGGTTACTCCCACTACTGCAATACAGCAAGCGCCACTACTGCCAGCTAAATAGAAGATTCAAACTATGGAAGGCACTAACTACTGATAGGGATAGTTAGCAAATGAAAGATATTAATAGAGAACAAAGAATGTATTTACCTTGATATCATCATATATATATATATATATATATATATATATATATATATATATATATGTGTGTATTGCAGTAGTGGGAGTAACCAAGATTTTTGTGAGGTAAGTGATTTGTGAAAAGTACAGGCTAATGTTAGTCAGGGCCATTCTCTTGTAGAGATTATTGAAAGTCAGATTGCGTTGCGCTAAAAATATTGTGTATCAGGTTAAGCACAGTCCTGTAAAATTGTTCAAAAGGGGACGTTTCATTACTTCCGCCTGTACCTCGTCTCCTACCTTTCACATTTCCGCAGGAGAGCTTCTGTGAAGTTTGGAATGTACTGGCGGAAGTAAAGCTGTGAGGACGGGGCGTGAGTCGTGCTTGGGTAGGTCAGATGTCAGTTCCGCTTGGGACGCGACAGCGACCGGACGTGCCGGTACTTCCGCGTAGTCGTAGCGCCGCAAGCCGTGTTTATAGACATTCTTGGATTGTGACCTGTGATATTCTCAGTGCTTCTTCACTACCGTCGTAAACACGCTTCTTAATTAACTCACAGCGGTCTCGGCCTCTCATATAGTGCAGTTATGGCTCCCAGTGTACCTCGTAAGAATATCCTGTGTTTTGCATTTGAGAAATCTTCCAGGAATGTGTAACCGAGTTCTCTAGAAATCCATGACTGGTTAATAGATATTATTGGCTTCACGTCCGACCAGATCTACACAGCATATTATGACAAGGCGGAATACTGTATCTTTGTGAATTTTTTAGATCAGATACAACTGGAGAAAATTTGGTGCATATTGGTGGGAAAGCAGAGTTCCGACATCGTGGTCAGTCGGTTTGTACAGTTTCAATTACTAACGGTGAAATCGAATATAAACAAGTGAGAGTGTTCAATTTGCCACCTGAGGTGGAAAATAGTTTTCTTGGAGATGCCCTTGCAAAATACGGTGACATCCGACAAATCAGAAACGAAAAATGGTCGAGCCGTCACAAACTCCAGTGTTACAGTGGGGTTCGCTCAGTTGACATGGCCGTTAAAGTCAATATCCCATCCTACATAATGGTTTGTGGTTATAAGGCTCATGTCATTTACGATGGACAAGTAGGCACTTGTTTTATCTGTAACACGAGTGAACATTTACGAGATGATTGCCCACGGCGCGTTGTCGTACTTCGAAACAATAAGCAACAACGACAGATATTAACATTGGCTGATGTCCTAACTCAAAATCAGACGCCTTCTGTGATTGACTCCCAACCAAGTGTATCTGTGTCAGAGGACAACGATCTCGGTAACGGCAGCTTCCCACTCTTACCTCAGAAACCCGTGGCCAGTCACCCCTTAGCGGTCGGTGTTGCATTATCTGTCGGTAACAAACGACGCCGTACTAGTGACGGTAGAGGCTCCGGTGGCCAGGTCTTAAAAAATCAAACCGATGACGGGGAGTCACGGGCCTCCACTCAGGACACGCATATGTCGGATGGCTCAGTTACGACCCGCCTAATTCACATTGAAGCTCCCGACGCAGAAACTGTCAATACGAGTGCAGTCGAGTGTTTACAGCATTCCGTTCCGATGCCGCTTCTCGACTCGCCACAGGTGGTCAACACACAAGAGGCGGAAGTCAATCAACTGCAAATCGTAAATACAGAGGTTGATGCACGCAGTGCAGAGCATAACATAAACACCCGCAACTCGGAACTGCTTTCAAACAACGCGAGGAACCGGAAAGCTGTATACAAACAGCCAGTGCGGCTCCATACAAACACAGTGAGCCTGTTTAAGCCGCGTCTTCGGACTTGCTGTCACCCGTTCCGAAGCAAGGACTTTCACATACTGCTTACTGCCATGACTGGCCGACTCCACCGTCTTCTACGACACTTCGGACGACTGTGCGATGGTAAAATAAAGTTAAACCAAATAACTCCGTGGCTGGAAGTAAGTCAAAGAGTAAAGTCAGCGCAAAAAACTGGAACAAAACCTGTGGATGTAGGTTCGAAGTCCGACGGTGAGATGGACTGGGCTTCCTACGCTTCCCAACACACACACGTCTCTGACGATCACGAATAAAGCTTATAAGTTGTTGTCCCTGAACATTAATAGAGTTAGGACAGATTTAAAATTATCAGGATTTGCAACAATCGTAAACACCGCGGAGGACGGGGGAACAGGTACGGCCATTCTGTCACGAGACGGAATCCCAATGAGCAATGTCGAAATGTTGGACTCCGGTAGAGGCATAGCTTGCCAAATTTTTCACGTTACCCTCGTCAATATCTATGCTTCATCTGGAACGACACTAAAATCAGAAAGAGCTAACTTCTTTAAACAAGACATCATCTACTTGTTACGCCGCAACCCCCCCCCCCCCCCCCCCCAGTTGATAATTAGTGGTGAATTTAACTGTGTAATCCACAGGAAAGATCAATCGCCATACTTTATTTACTGTAGGGAACTAAATGATCTGGCGCTTCACATGCAGCTGAAGGATGCGTGAGAACAAAAATTTCCAACCCTGGTAAAGTACACGTACCTGACCAGCACCGAACGTAGCCGTCTAGACGGTTTGTACATCTCTGAGAGCATTTGCCAACATGTTCTTGACGCCGATGTCATTTCGGCTAGTTTCTCCAACCACTGCGCCCTCTGTGTCACGATAAATCTGGCCAAAGAGCATACTATATGGCATAGGATTCCGTGGAGCCTAAATGTTTCTCTTCTCGTCGATGCCGCGCTACAAGATGTCACCTCCACGACATGGGCAGGTTGTCTCAAGCAATGCTGCAGATATCCGAGCAAGATAGCCGGGTGGAAAGTTGTGGTCAAACGGAAATTGCGATTATCCTTAAAAAATTACAGTTGGCACCAGGCGTAAGATGTCAAACGGACGATTGACTTTTGCCAGACAGTTCTGCGAGAGTTGTATGCGACTACGTCACCAACCAACACGCAGCTGACGACCATCAAACAGGTAAAGGCCATGCTCATAGGCATTAAGCGAACGCAGCTTGAAGGACTGAAGATCAGAGCTAAAGGAAAATCAATTCTAGAGGATGAACTTTCATCGCTGCATCACGTCATAAAGCATCGTGCCAATCGCAAGCGAGGTTTTATCGGGGAGCTGGACACAGATGATTGACGTCGTTTGACCCGACAGAGTGATATTCTTACTGCAGTTTACCGGTGCGTCACGGATCTGTACTCGCAATGCGATGCACATGGTGATGACGGCGGCGATATCGTGCGTGCTCTGCCCCCCGTAGTCACGCCTGCGGAGAACTCGGCGGTCGTACACGATTTTGATCCACACGAAGTCCTTGAACTGATTTCTAGCTCACCATCGAATTAATCCCCTGGCCCTGATGGTTTGACACAGGAATTTTATGCGCATTTCTGGACCATTATCGGACACCGTTTTACAGATGTTCTCAATGAAGTGATAAGAGGGAGTGACGTGTCGGACGAAACGAAGAGAGGTCGAATTGTATTGATACGAAAAAGCAAACACCAAAAAACCATATATAACTTCCGACCGATCACTTTACTCAATTTTGACTACAAAACCTTTGCCAGAGCACTCAATAGCAGACAGTCTCCATTAATTAAGCAAGTGATTCACAACCATCAATCATGCTTTCCTGGTCGCACTATCATGACGCCCCTTGCGGAATATAGAGATGTAATAGCAATAGCAATAGCGGTGTGGTTTTGATCAACGGTTCATTAATGTCAAACAACATTTCGTCACGGGCATTACAACCAAAGTCAGCGTAAATGGACAGCTTCCTCAGCCCATCGAATTCCCAAGAGGAGTGCCGCAGGGGAGACCTCTCTCCAGGTTGTTATTTGTTTTATCGCTAGAGCCACTCTTGCACTCTAATCATGACAAACTTGCAGGCCTATCGATCGCCGGGACATCCATTGTAGTTCGTGCTTACGCCGACGGCGTCGGAGTGTTACTGCGTAACGACGGAGACGTATCAACCCTCAAGACCGCGGTAGACGAGTACTGTAGTGCTTCCGGTGCTAAAATCAACGCCGATAAATGCACAACATTCGAGGATCCGACGCAGTTATTGTACCTTGCGCGAAGTGTGTCGAAGACCACACCACTCTGGGGATGATTATCGACAAATGCCCGCTGAAAATGAATGCAAAAATTGGAAGCAGGTCTGCAATAAAATGCACGGTGCCATCTCTGGAAACTATTGGTAGTCCGTTGACATTTTCCAACGCACACGGCTCCTCAGCAGATATATATCCAGCAGAGCGTACTATACGGCCCAAATATTTCGTCCCCAAGATGTAGGGCAAACACGTGACGAAACTCTCTAATACATTTATCTGGCAAGGGAATCTGTTTAATGTGAAATACACCAGGCCGGGACTCAGCATGCCTAACATTAACCGAAAGTGTACTGCGTTATATATTAAACGAATCACCCACTTGTTGGACAAGGAACCTCTCAGCGTAACCAGTTTGCTCTTCCGAACCTTACAACCCACCGATATGCACCCACCTATTGATGTAGGTAAAATGCATTACAAACTATGACATGTCAAGCAGTTTTTTCTTGGAGCTATATAGATAGGAACTACGCGCAGGATTTACCGACGACGCACCTGTTATTAAAAAGATGGACATCTCCCATAGTCCGGAATCCCATTGAACTTAAATACACGAGTGTTCATTGGAAGGCAGTTTGGGATAACATAAGCTTAACAGTCCACACTGCTGAGGTGGCGTCCACATGGTATAAAGTGGTAAACGATGTTATACCCACTAATGAGAGGTTGCATAGAATCGGCTTATGTGACTGTGATAAATGCGTCAGCTGTGGTCTGGTCGACACCTTACGCCATCGCTTCACTTGTGGCGGCCATCTCATTAACTGGAAATGGGTGCAGCAGAGGCTCCGCCTGATTACCCGCCGCAGCCCAGCCAGCCACTGCACCGACATCCTGCTCTGGCCGGACACGAAAAATTTTCCCACTACCAAGTACATGTGGCTGTTAGGACAGTTTGTGACATATATCATCATCCACAATAGTGAAGATAATCTCATTAGTTTCTAGGCTTATATGAGAACGGCAGGTTGGAAAAGCAGTCCATCATCAGGCTACAAGTGGCCCATCGGAACCATCCGACCGCCGTGTTCTCCTCAGATGAGGATGCGGATAGCAGGGGCGTTTGATCAGAACACCGCTCTCCCGGTCGTTAACGATGGTTTTCTTTGACCGGAGCCGCTACTATTCGGTCGAGTAGCGGCACGTTGGAAGATGAAACGTTACCCAAATTTCAGGACGATGTTTGGTAACATGTTAGATATATTTTTTGAAAAACAAGGCGTAGGGTAATTCTCGTCGTCGGTAAGGACACACATCTCATACACGACGATGTAGCGGAAAAATAAACAACGAATAAGGGGTTACACCTGTTCCCGGGACTGCTGCCAACTTCTCAACGGTGTTATTAACTTCATTTGACGTTTTCCGTAAGTTATGCTGTCTGTACATGTCTGTGTTATTCGTTTGTATGCTCCAAATGACTTTCTGTGAAGAGTTTGGACGGTTGTGAATCAATTGACAGAACTACAATTCTAGTTAAGGCAGGATTTTTTTAAATTCTCTTTAATATGTTTACGTTTTGGTTGTATGTCTCTGTCTGGACTGAAGATGCTATTGTCAGTTTAAAATTTTTGCTATGTTCTGTAAGCCTGAGAGTGGCACTAAGTATATTGTAATGTGTTCTTCAGTCTATTGTAGGATACAATTCGTGTTGAAACAGTTCCAGTACTTCATTATTTTGTTTTAGTGCTTATGTGCTTATATGATTGTTTAATAAAGAAAAAAATGGTAAAAAAAGATGCAGAGCTCGTCCCCGGGAAAGAGAAAGGTCCCGAGCTCGAGTCTCGGTCCGGCACACAGTTTTAACTTGTCGGGAAAGTCAACTCTGTGACCATTATTGTTGCCTTTCTTCGTATGGGCTCATTAGCACGTGTTAGTCGAATTTGGTATGGGCCCAATGTCTAGAATTTGATTTACATTTTTCATGTATTCAGTCCACGAACCAAAGACTACTACCTACTTTATCTACAACTAAACCCATTTGACCATTCCATTTCATATATTCAGCAAAATTTTATACTTTTGCATTTGTAGGCATAAACAGAGCTAAAGAGACTTTGAAAGAAACATTTTACGTATCCAGTGACTTAATGTTTCTGGCAGCTATGGGAAGGCCTGCACTACGAAGTTCGTCTGTACTTTGAGCTTGCATTCTGAAATAGAAACGACAACAGAGCATTCGTCACTGTGATGACGTTGGTAGTGGGAATGCGGCGCGTTAGGGATCCCGAGAACCAGGCCACGGAAGACCCGAAGTGGATTACAGGCGTTCCCTTTCTCTTACAAAAGAGCGCGCACGAAGCTGCGATGATGGAAAGGAGGTCGGGGACCGTGGGTTTCTGCGTTCGCGGAACCGCGCGAATTCCAGAGGGCGCGTAAGGACAAAGGGGGGCCTACACAGGTCGACAGCAAAATTTATGCCCTGCGGAAATTTATGCTGCAATTTATGCTGCAATTTGGTCTACAGCAGACGTAGCCGGTAGACCTACGCGGGAGCCACAGAGGTCTGACATTTACACCGGCTTCATTTTTCTTTGCGAGGAACAACCAAATTACAGCGTCTCAAAAGTACGCAATACCAAGACACAGGCATATTTCTGCAATATTGCTTACAACAGAACATTCCCTTGAGGAAAATTTCTAATTAAGTAGTACTGTACCACTTTCAGTTCAATACTTTGGAAGGGATAGGACCTGTGATGTGCAAAATGTCATTTGAAATTTATCATCACATGAACAATATAATTTACTCAATTGACAAACCAATTTAACGCACGATATAGTATGAATGATTCTCCTGCCTGTTAGCCTTAATTTTTTTAAGTTCAAAAGAAGATGATTAGCCGATTCACTTGTGGAATAGTGTTGACTGATTTCTTTGTGCGTGCGTACCTGCGTACCTGCGTGTGTTTATATATATATATATATATATATATATATATATATATATGTGTGTGTGTGTGTGTGTGTGTGTGTGTGTGTGTGTATGATGATAATTATGATGTTTGGTTTGTGGGGTGCTCAACTGCGCCGTTATCAGCGCCCGTACAAATACCCAGCCTCTGCTGAGTCCCATCTCGCCACTTCCATGAATGATGAGAACAATACAAACACCCAGTCATTTTAAAAGTACGTAATACTTAAATAAACATGCAATTTAATTAATTCCATTATAATAATATTTTTGTCATATGTTTGATGCTGGAATTCTTTTCTGTTTCTGACGTGTCAGGGAACTGAAAACACACATTATTTCAGCAGCAAGTGATCTGTAGTGTGGGCGACATTAATCGCTAATTTTTCGAATTTAAGTAACTGTCATAATATGAAACTTAATGACATGCATGAAGCATTAGCGAAACCACAAGAGATCATGATGTGACGGATGTAAGGGCCTGTATTTATTACGTTACTGACTTGAGAATACAGTGTTTGTGCGTAAAAGAGAAGTTAATCTATGTACTGTAACTGTGTAACAGCATAATCATTAACTTGATGATCACCCACCTATTATATTTTTTAGCCTGAAGTGTACTATAAGTGCAAAACACCGTTTTAAACTGTTTGTTCATGTTAGTGCCTTCTGCTCAGCGGTATCATTTGCTTCACCTGGAGACATGAGACATAACATACCGACAAATCACACTCTGCGACAATATAGCTGTCCGACTGTAAAAGCACTGAGAAGTGATATAAAACAATAAAACAAGACTCAGGTCAGTGCCCTCTCACAGACATCACCCATCTCAATACATACCCCGTCACTGATATCTTCCCCATACAGTGATCGTTTCCCAGTGAACTGAATTCATCACACCACAGGTCACTTGTTATAAATACTCTTACAGTGGTGCAAGAGTTAAACAGGTGTCAAAAACTGAGCTGGCTGTCAGTGAGAAGAGTGAGCAGCAGTGAAATCACGGACTCAAAATCGACCATCAGACGGTAATGTATGGAACAAACGTATTATAACCTTCACGAAGCTCATGAGGAATAACATTTGATATAGGCTACATAGTGTTAACTTACAGAAAATATTAATTAACGTGTGAAAGATTGTTTGATATGAGAAAAAGGTTTGCTTAATATGCTGCTAAAAATGGGCGGGAGTCCTAATACAAAAGGGCACTGTAAGGATCATCAGCAGGAAATTAATCACAACCATTTTTCAGATTAACGTGCTTTTACTGTCTAGTGATCCATATTATGTGATTTAGTTAAAACAAGGAAATTTTGAACGCAATCAGTAGTTTCACAATTCGATTTTCTTACAGGTATTCTTAACACTGGGCACGATGAACCGAGTAATCGATAACAGAAAGCGATCACGGGCTTAGTAAGTACATCTCCACTTAGGCGAACGGCCACGTCAGCCGAGGAGAGGCGAGCACGCCACGTGGATTCCCTGGGCACTTGCGGCTTAAGCAGAATACAGCAATTCTGTAGTCTGGTTAAAACTACTTGATAAGTGACGTCTTTATTTGCTACTACAGTGATGCCACATCGACTGCCGGCTACCACTCTCTTATAGATGACTCATAGGGTTGCCGTCCGTCCCGATGCAGCGGGACCGTCACCGTTACGGAACTTGTCCCGACACTCCAAGGAGACGCAGTTTTGTATTTTGCAAGATACTGTTACAAGCTTGGATCAGATAATACATGCAGTCTGAGTTTGTTTTACTTTATGTCAACACGTTTATGCTGACCAGGTCATCTTGCAGATAGCGTTACAAGTTACTTATCGTGTATCGATGACGCAAGCACCTTCTGTATCTATCTCCATCATTCGAGAAAGTACCCGCCTTCTGCAGTAGTATGGGGTTGGAATTATTTAAGGAGCCCCACGCGGAAGAATGGGGCGGTTCCCATTTCAATAGCAATCTGATGAGACGGTTGTTTCTAAACGAACTGAGAACAACGAGTTCAAGTAAGTAATGTCTGAATTGTTTACTGCGGCTATACAGGGCGTGAAGTGTATAGTATCGTGTACTTCTATAACTAAAGTGCTACTGTCGACAGTTTACCACCCAATAAACTTATCATGGACTACGAAAATGCATAAGTATAGAAAGAGGAAGTATCACCTTTCGGGTGATTATACAAAAGAGAGGTCTATATTTGAGAAAGGACATACGGATCATGAAGCGTTGTGTGAGATTTGTAGCTGTTTCATCTCAGTAGCTCACGGAGGTAAGGCAAATGTGAGGCATTACGTTTCTGCGAAGAATCACACACATAGTTTCACGGTAGCATCGACATTAAAACCTATTTCCAATTCATGTTTAAAGAAGATACTCAGGATATATTGCTCGTTTGCTGCTGCCGAACTAACAAAACCTTATAAAGTTGTCAAGCATCGTCAGTTCTTCAGTTCTCCTCACTGTACCGTAAAACTGAATGCCGCAATGAATCCTGACTCCAAAGTCGCCGCAAAGCAATCTACAGCCAGGTTTCAAAGCTACACCAATTGGTCGGCTGGAGTGGCCGAGCGGTTAAAGGCGCTACAGTCTGGAACCGCACGACCGCTACGGTCGCAGGTTCGAATCCTGCCTCGGGCATGGATGTGTGTGATGTCCTTAGGTTAGTTAGGTTTAAGTAGTTCTAAGTTCTAGGGGACTTATGACCACAGCAGTTGAGTCCCATAGTGTTCAGAGCCATTTGAACCATACACCAATTGTTAAAGATATTTCTCACACCACACTCAGTGTCCCAATGCATAAAAATATTGTATTAGGTTTCATTTTACGGCATAGGCACCGCTAGGTAACGAAACATCACAGAGGATTGCGACGTTTTGTGTAGACATATAAGGCTCGTAGAGGAGTTCGCTCGTAGAGATTACGTTTAATTGCCGTGGAAAAAGCGATCGTGATTTTAGTTCTGCCGCAGACTATTGACTGCCGTTTTCTCTGATACGTTTTAAGTTAGATAAATTAATCAATTTTTGTTGATACCATGTAAATACCAACTTCGGAGGGCTTCATCGACGCGGCCAGAGGAAAAGGTTTCAGCAAATTAAAGGATTAGCAAAAAAATGTAGAAGGAACTGGAAGTTCTGTCCATATTGTCCAGAGTACTATATCAAGCACTGCTGAAATCTTAACTGTCGACACTGAAACAATCGTCGTGAAAATACATAATTATTTTTCGCTATACATGGTAGGGACTGAGAGGCTGAAAGAGTTCTGCGTTTACGTAGATGTCAATCATCAGACTCCTCAATTTCATTCAGAGACAAGACGGCAATCGTTAATGCCAAGAGATAAGATAATTCTTAAGCTTCGGATTCCAAAAACACGATTTTTTTTTTACCCGAAGATAGGTCTCCCTAAAATAATTTTCAGACTTTTCAGTCTACTTCATGTTTCTGCGGTCAAACGTAGCTCTGTTTAAAAACACATATAAAAGGCGTGGAGAAGAATGAAGTCTATATAAATGTGTTAAGAAGTATATTAATCGACACTGAAAGATGTATGCATGGAAGAAGACTTTCAGTTTTATTAGCATGCAAACATAGATGAATGTGAACAAATTAAAGGACGTGAAACCTAACCAATAAATAATTAAATTTATTTCCAAATTTGAGAAATAGGCAATGGCTTTGTATACCATAACACTCGATTACTTAGAGAAATCGACTATTTCTTCATTAAATATCAAGTATTTGATTGGATGACGCCGTATGAAACCCAAGAGTCGGTGATGACTGAAAACACTATTATATACCTGACTAAAATGGTGTGAAGATTTCAGGCGACAGTTACGTTCAGGAACATACTTATATGAAGAGCTTTTTAGAAACTAGGCGTCACTCGGAGAAACGTAAGCCTAAACACTCCATGGAAGAAAGGTGGATTCATTTTCTAAAGGAAACCCAAAATCCTGAACACAAATGCAACTTTTAAAACTGTGCGAGTATTTGTTTTCGGTTCCCGCAGACTACGACACTATGAAAAGAGTGTTTTCACTCATGTTGGCCCAGTGCACTGATGAAAGAAATAGATTCCTGCCAGGGACTGTGGAATCAATCTTACAGTGCCAGTTTAACTATAGCTGACTTGCATGGAGTTTTGTGAATTCGTAAAATGGTCTAGGAGTAGCGTCTTTGATTCACAATCAAAACGTCTTCGGTCCCGGGATCGATCCCCGCCACTGCCTAAATTTTGATAAATAGTTAGCATTGGCGGCCGAAGACTTCCGGCATAAGAAGTCAGCCTCATTCTGCCAACGGCCTTGTCAAAGAGGGCGGAGGAGCGGATAGAGGTCTAGTCCTAGGGGTGGGAAATTGCCCCTAAAGGCGGAAGAATCAGCAATGGTCAACGACATGAGGATGCAGAAGGCAATGGAAACCACTGCATTAAAGACACGTAACGTGTATCCACAGGACATGTGGCCTGTAATTGAAGAAGTGTCATGATGATCTCTCCATTGGCAAAATATTCCGGAATAGTCCCCCATTCGGATCTCCAGGAGGGGACTGCCAAGGGGGAGGTTACCATGAGAAAAAGATTGAATAATCAACGAAAGGATAACGTTCTACGAGGCGGGGCGTGGAATGTCAGAAGCTTGAACGTGGTAGGGAAACTAGAAAATCAGAAAAGGGAAATGCAAAGGCTCAATCAAGATATAGTAGGAGTCAGTGAAGTGAAGTGGAAGGAAGACAAGGATTTCTGGTCAGATGAGTATCAGGTAATATCAACAGCAGCAGAAACTGGTATAACAGGTGTAGGATTCGTTATGAATAGGAGGGTAGGGCAGAGGGTTTGTTACTGTGAACAGTTCAGTGACCGGGTTGTTCTAATCAGAATCGACAGCAGACCAACACCGACAACGATAGTTCAGGTATACATGCCTACGTCGCAAGCTGAAGATGAACAGTGTATGAGGATATTGAAAGGGTAATGCAGTATGGAAAGGGGGACGAAAATCTAATAGTCATGGGCGACTGGAATGCAGTTGTAGGGGAAGGAGTAGAAGAAAATGTTACAGGAGAATATGGGCTTGGGACGAGGAATGAATGAGGAGAAAGCCTAATTGAGTTCAGTAACACGTTTCAGCTAGTAATAGCGAATACCCTGTTCAAGAGTTACAAGAGGAGGAGGTATACTTGGAAAAGGCCGGGAGATACGGGAAGATTTCAATTATATTACATCATGGTCAGAAAGAGATTCCGAAATCAGATACTGGGTTGTAAGGCGTACCCAGGAGCAGATATAGACTCAGATCACAATATAGTAGCGATGAAGAGTAGGCTGAAGTTCAAGACATTAGTCAGGAAGAATCAATACGCAAAGAAGTGGGATACGGAAGTACTAAGCTCTCTAACGCTATAGATACAGCAATAAGGAATAGCGCAGTAGGCAGTACAGTTGAAGAGGAATGGACATCTCTAAAAAGGGCCATCACAGAAGTTGGGAAGGAAAACATAGGTACAAAGAAGGTAGCTGCGAAGAAACCATGGGTAACAGAAGAAATACTTCAGTTAATTGATGAAAAGAGGAAGTACAAACATGTTCCGGGAAAATCAGGAATACAGAAATACAGAAATACAAGTCGCTGAGGAAGGAAATAAATGTGAAGTGCAGGGAAGCTAAGACGAAATGGCTGCAGGAAAAATGTGAAGACATCGAAAAAGATATGATTGTCGGAAGGACAGACTCAGCATACAGGAAAGTCAAAGCAACCTTTGGTGACATTAAAAGCAACGGTGGTAACATTAAGAGTGCAACGGGAATTCCACTGTTAGAGCAGATAGGTAGAAAGAATACATTGAAAGCCTCTATGAGGGTGAAGATTTGTCTGATGTGATAGAAGAAGAAACAGGAGCCGATTTAGAAGAGATAGGGAATCCAGTATTAGAATCGGCATTTAAAAGAGCTTTGGAGGACTTACGGTCAAATAAGGCAGAAGGGATAGATAACATTCCATCAGAAATTCTAAAATCATTGGGGGAAGTGGCAACAAAACGACTATTCACGTTGGTGTGTAGAATATATGAGTCTGGCGACATACCATCTAACTTTCGGAAAAGCATCATCCACACAATTCCGAAGACGGCAAGAGCTGACAAGTGCGAGAAATATCGCACAATCAGCTTAACAGCTCATGCATCGAAGCTGCTTACAAGAATAATATACAGAAGAATGGAAAAGAAAATTGAGAATGCGCTAGGTGACGATCAGTTTGGCTTTAGGAAAAGTAAAGGGACGAGAGAGGCTATTCTGACGTTGCGGCTAATTAGGGAAGCAAGGCAAAAGAAAAATCAAGACACTTTCATAGGATTTGTGGACCTGGAAAAAGCGTTCGACAATATAAAATGGTGCAAGCTGTTCGAGATTCTGAAAAAAGTTGGGGTAAGCTATAGGGAGAGACGGGTCGTATACAATATGTACAACAACCAAGAGGGAATAATAAGAGTGGACGATCAGGAACGAAGTGCTCGTCGCCGGCCGCGGTGGTTTAGCGTTTCTAGGCGCTCAGTCTGGAACCGCGCGACTGCTACGGTCGCAGGTTCGAATCCTGCCTCGGGCATGGATGTTTGTGATGTCCTTAGGTTAGTTGGGTTTAAGTAGTTCTAAGTTCAAGGGGACTGATGACCACAAATGTTAAGTCCCATAGTGCTCAGAGCCATTTGAACCATTTTTTTGAAGTGCTCGTATTATGAAGGGTGTAAGACAAGGCTGTAGCCTTTCACCCCTACTCTTCAATCTGTACATCAAGGAAGCAATGATGGAAATAAAAGAAAGGATCAGGACTGGAATTAAAATACAGGGTGAAAGGATATCAATGATACGAATCGCTGATAACATTGCTATACTGAGTGAAAGTGAAGAAGAATTAAATGATATGCTGAACGGAATGAATAGTCTAATGAGTACACAGTATGGTTTGAAAGTAAATCGGAGGAAGACGAAGGTAATGAGAAGTAGTAGAAATGAGAACAGCGAGGAACTTAACATCAGGATTGTTGGTCAGGAAGTCAATGAAGTTAAGGAGTTCTGCTACCTAGGCAGTAAAATACCCAATGACGGACGGAGCAAGGAGGACATCAAAAGCAAACTCGCTATGGCAATAAAGGCATTTCTGGCCAAGAGAAGTCTACTAAAATCAAATACCGGCCTTAATTTGAGGAAGAAATTTCTGAGGATGAACGTCTGGAGTGCAGCATTGTATGGTAGTGAAACATGGACTGTGGGAAAACCGGAACAGAAGAGAATCGAAGCATTTGAGATGTGGTGCTATAGACGAATGTTGAAAATTAGATGGACTGATAAGGTAAGGAATGAGGAGTTTCTACGCAGAATCGGAGAGGAAAGCAATATGTGGAAAACACTGATAAGGAGAAGGGACAGGATGATAGGACATCTGCTAAGACATGAGGAAATGACTTCCATGGTACTAGAGGAAGCTGAGGAGGGCAAAAACTGTAGAGGAAGACAGAGATTGAAATACGTCAAGCTAATAATTGAGGAAGTAGGTTGCAAGTGCTACTCTGAGATGAAGAGGCTAGCACAGGAAAGGAATTCGTGGTGGGCCGCATCAAACCAGTCAGTAGACTGATGACAAAAAAAAAAAAAAAAGGGATATAAGACTTTCTGAAGAAGGAAAAATCTTCCAAAAAGTATGGTGTACCAGTTATTTCTGTCGCAAAATGAGCCATGTTCTAAATGATGAGTGCCGCACGGTATTAGCCGAGCGGTCTAGGGCGCTGAAGTCATGGATGTGCGGCTGGTCCCGGCGGGGGTTCGAGTCCTCCCTCGAGCATGGGTGTTTGTGTTCGTCCTTAGGATAATTTAGGTTGAGTAGTGTGGAATGTAGTCGAATTAAATCCAGTGATGCTGAGGGACTTGGATCAGGAAATGAGACACTTCAATTAGTAAAGGAGTTTTGCTATTTAGGGAGCAAAATAGCTGATGATGGTCGAAGTAGACAGGATATAAAATGTAGACTGGCAAGGAAAGCGTAGAATGGCAAGGAAAGCGTTTCTGAAGAACAAAAATTTGTTAACATCGAGTATAGATTTAAATGTCAGGTAGTTGTTTCTGAAAGTATTTGCATGGAGTGTAGCCATGTATGGAAGTGAAACGTGGACGATAAATAGTTTAGACAAGAAGAGAATAGAAGCTTTCGAAATGTGGTGCTACAGAAGAATGCTGAAGATTAGATGGGTAGATCACATAACTAATGAGGAGGTATTGAATAGAATTGGGGAGAAGAGGAGCTTGTCTCACAACTTGACTTGAAGAAGAGATCGGTTGGTAGGACATGTTCTGAGACATCGAGGGATCAGCAGTTTAGTATTGGAGGGCAGCGTGGAGGGTAAAAATCGTAGAGGGAGACCAAGAGATGAATATACTAAGCAGATTGAGTAGGATGTAGGCTGCAGTAGGTACTGGGAGATGAAGAAGCTTGCACAGGATAGAGTAGCATGGAGAGCTGCATCAAACCAGTCTCAGAACTGTAGACCACAACAACAACAAAATGGTTCAAATGGCTCTGAGCACTATGGGACTTAACATCTATGGTCATCAGTCCCCTAGAACTTAGAACTACTTAAACTTAACTAACCTAAGGACAGCACACAACACCCACCCGTCACGAGGCAGAGAAAATCCCTGACCCCGCCGGGAATCGAACCCGGGACCCCGGGCGTGGGAAGCGAGAACGCTACCGCACGACCACGAGATGCGGGCCAACAACAACAGTGTGTACGCTTAGGGACTGATGTTCTTAGCGGTTAAGTCCCATGAGATTTCACACACACACTTAATGATAAGTAATTGTATTAAAAAACACCACCATCGCGGCCGCCGCGAGTCATAGCTGGCACAGGATACGGTGGCTGATGCGCAGTGGCCACTTTTCCTCCAAATTGATGGACGAGTTCATTCGTTTGCTCGGAAGGGGAGCCGATTAGTGTTTTCCACCTTCTGGCCGGTCACAGATGACAGAACCGAGGCACGCACCCTGCAATGTTTCTCAAACGATTTTACAGAAACTATTAGGTAAAAAATTTCATTTTTGCTTTATATGTGGTTTTGTATATTAGGTTCATAATGACACATCCTTCATTTCGTTTATGGTCATAGTAATTGTGATACTTATGTGAAAGTGAGACACAGCGCGAAATTCGGAAAAGTGTGCAATGAAAAATAGAGGTCGATATGAATTTGCATTTGGTGCATATAACATAATATGTTCCTCCGTATGAAATTTAGCTAACATATTAAATTTTTCTTTAGACTTTGGTGGAGATATCTGTCTGCCACCAATCTCGAGAAAATTGATCTGATGTAGCACACTCATCTGCGATTGCGCCTCGCCGGCGACAAAGCCGGAGCGAAATATCCACAACATTCCTCACTTTTGATATACAGTCTCAGGTATCGAAATGAGATTTGGGCAAATGTTAGTACACAAAGAGGAGAGTATGTTACCATATCGTTATATGTAAAACTTCGTTATCTACCGTATAACTACAGATTTTTTCTGTGAAACAATAATTGTTGAGGGTTCTAGAACAACATACAGTATGTGAAGACATTACAAGTTTTTTTCGTACCATATGATTTTTCATAAGCTACTGACTTTACCCTTCCTCAATTCATCACTTAAGAAACTTAATAGACCACTGTTTCAGAATTCTCTCGCAGCTGTGTCTTCAGCACGTGTTAGTGAGGTGAGAAACAAATTAATTAAGCTCCTCTGCATTTCGGCAAAAGAAACAAATTATGACATGGAAATCAGATAAATGTGTAAGTTTTACTTCCGCGCAGGATAAACCGAGCGGGCTAGGGCGCTGCATTCATGGACTATGAGGCTGGTCCCGGCGGAGGTTCCAGTCCTCCCTCGGGCAAGGGCGTGTGTGTTTGTCCTTAGGATAATTTAGGTTAAGTAGTGTGTCGCTTAGGGACTGATGACCTTAGCAGTTAAGTCCCATAAGATTTCACACACATTTGAACACTTTGTGTAAGTTTTACTCAAAATTCGCCACTCATGGCGCTTCTCTGAAAGTTACAAATAGTTAACAGGCCGGACGAAAATAAATCGCAGTATTTTAGGAGGGATTCTTTTTAAATACTAAAAAAAGCAAAGTTGTCGGTATATCATCAATACTGGCAAAAAATTTTACCCTGGGCTTCAGTTTAGAACGGTACTTTCCTCTCCAGCACCCGGCATTTCCCCGATAACACTCTGAGCGTCCCCCCGCTATCGCCGCGCACCCCACGTTTCTCCAGCCGACTGCCCATGTAGTGGCCAAGGCATTTCGGGCGCACTATAAGACGGAAATGCGGGGTGCTCTGTCGACAGCTAATTTTAAGTGACTAATGACTGAATTGCGGAGGACGACTCGTTTGTAGCCCCGAACGTAAATTCAGGTCCTGACCTACCCCTAACGTCGTGATGTGCAAAGTATCAGAGAAATCGGCTGTCAGCAGTCTATGGAAGTACTAAAATCACAATCGCTTTGTTCATGGCAATTAAAAATATCTTCTACTAAAAAATTCAAGACAGAAAATTTTAGTTTCAGCCATGAAAAACAAACTATAATTTTTCGCTCATTCATTTGTTACCTCAAAATGTCCTTACACCACTTTCACGAACTGCCACTTCACTAACAGGTGAGCAGTCCTAGTTGACACTTGCTGTAGATTATAGACGATACTGGTAGATTCCACATTAAAAACAAGTGATGGAAGAAAAAATAAAGGCAAATAAAAATGTCAATACGATAATGAAAACGATTTGGCAATGTATTACAAAAAAATCACAATAAAACAGTTTACTGAATAAAAACAATAATGATATGTTTTTGATTAAATTTAAAAATAAAAGAAACCTCTTTGTCTCTAAATTTTAGTATCTTCAACGTTTTACACGACAGGTTATAGTGCCAACCACTATGCTACGACACTACGATGTGGAGTAGCGTTACATTTGTTAACTCAGTAGAATGATGAATTGGAATCTTCAAAAGTTTGTCTTCATGTAATGTCGTGCAAAACTATACTAATGCAGGTCGATCATTGTGATTCCATTAACAGTACACATTGTAACCTCCCCACAGAAATATTGAAAGGACAATACTTAATAGAAATGGAGCCAAATGTAACCTTCCCGCAAAAACATTAATGACAAACACAATTAAATGAAAGCTCGCTATCTGACTCAAGTACAAGTTCCCATTAAATAATGAACGCTAATCCCATGATAATGAAACTGCAGTGATAATCAAAACTCAATTCAACCGAAAAGTCGGTGTTTGCCCTGTGCGAAACGAGAATAAATTTCTTACCTTAGTGAAACTGCATGTCAAAATTCTGCTCTTATTGTTCTCTGGCGCTTGCATGAAAAGCATTGGAAGTACCTTTTAAAAATCTTTGTTAAAAGGAAATGGAAGGAAATTTGAATGATTGTCTCTAAAATTGCTTTTAAATCAAAATTATTATTGGGGGCGATTTTTGAAAGTTAAATTACAATGACTGTTCGTTACATTATCTGATGAGCGCAAAGCTGCATGATTATTTATTTAAATAAATTATACCTCGTCCTGAATCTCGACCATTGCTGTGCCGACGCCCGCCGACTGCTCTGGGCTACCACTACTCACATACTCCTAGCACTACTGAGGACTGACTACTACAGACTGACTGACTGCTCGCTACTGCGAGTCGAGCGCAACTGCTCTGGTCAGAGATTCTACAATGTCTCAGCATCGCTGCCGCACAACATACGTGTTTCATAACCCTCCACTGGGGGGGCAAAAATTTGGCAGCGATGGTGAGTCATTTGGACTTGCCATCGTAACAAATTTTTCCTTTAATTAATGAACATTTACAAAATATTTGGATGTAATACATGAATTAAATGTTGTGCGCATGCACCAATTACAAAACATTACAGACAAGACAAAATATAAGTACAAAACAAATCAGGAAAAATGTATATACAAATTATTTGACAGATAATAAAGTGTACACACACTGAAAAATTCTTTAGCAGTTTCATAACAGGCAAAAAAAAAAAATCATGTTGACAAGTGTCATGAGTGCACATGCACTGCAGTGGAGAACATATCAGTAAAAGACGAAATGTATATACAAGAGTAACAAATGACATAAATCATAAAAGGTATACAGAATGAACACAAATCATATCGTAAATTGGGAAGAGTGCAGAGGCACTGGAGTTCAGTTGAAAACATATTCACATAAGTGCACATGCACTGAAAACTTTTGAACATTTTTATAACAAATAAACGCAAGAGTAGAAAAAATCATCAAATCACAAAAAGTATATACAATATAGATGACAAGAGTGCACACATACTGCACTTCAAAACAAATCGAAAATGTCTTTAGTATTTTGACAACAAATGGCAAAAATCATGTCGACAAGTGACACAAGTGTACTCGCACTGGAGTTCAACAAATCGAGAAAAAATGTATAGGCCATGAACATAAATGGTGTTAGTAAAAATGATTTTCACTATTAGGATAGGAAAGGAAGGATTGCATCATGGTTGTAGCACTTTAGTTTGCACATAGCTGCACTGAAAGTCCATATCTTTCCACAGAATCACAACTAAGTGATACAATCTGCAGTTCCGTTCCCAGAAGTATTTATCAGCGTATCAAGACAGTGAAACGTCGTAGTAGTATTCCATACTATCATTTGGCAGTATACCAGGTACACCAAACAGTGGGACCAGAATAACGTCTTCATCGCTTACGGTGGTGGACAGCATGTCGTGTCAACACCACGCTCTTAAGAGGCGGCACACAGTGCTCCATAACAAAGTCTTGATTAGTGATTACATAAGTAGTTTCTTCGCCTACAGTGGTGGACAGCATGTCGTGTCAACACCACGCTTTTAAGAGGCGGCACACCAACGTAGAATTAGTGCAAAAACCAAATATAGTGCTCCATGATAATGAGGATGGACAAGACAAATGGATGTTACAATAATTTCAGGTAGTTAGGTCAGAAGGTGAAGGACATTAACTAACACACAAGTCTTGATTAGTGATTACATAAGTAGTTTGCGGTATCCATACTCTAGTCATTGAACATTTCTGTACCATGAATGTAGTATTACAGAAAAATGTTCATTAATTAATTTAAAGACAAGAGTGGTAATCAATCGCCATCAAGTATTAACAAAACGTTAAGTTACATTAATTATTGGCACTCAGTGGCCAGCAAGTATTGAATAGTATAAAACATTATTCATCATTCAGTATTCTTCATATCATTAAGAAATCATTATTAAAAATCAGTTAATTACAGTCATAGCCTTAATAATCATGGGCATAATAAGTAATTACATTAATTATGGGCACTCAGTGGCCAGCAAGTATTGAATAGTATAAAACATTAGTCATCATTCAGTATTATTCATATCATTAAGAAATCATTATTAGAAAAATCAGTTAATTACAGTCATAGCATTAATAAGCATGGGCATTATAAGTTACATTAATTATGGGCACTCAGTGGCCAGCAAGTATTGAATACTACAAAACATTAGTAGCATTAATAAGCATAGGCATAATAAGTACTCTCATTACAATAGATAGTGGCAATTATGTTTTGGTATCATTAAGAAGTCATTATTCAAGTGACATACTATTCAGAGCTGATCAGTGTTATTCAGAATTATCATAAACTAGTGACATTATCTGGGACTGTTAATACATTTTGTTTTTTCTGCTAGCAATGCATTGCTTTGGGTAATTATAAGGGAAAGCAAGAAGAAATAAGAGAAAAAATTGCTTCTAGGTTGTTCCTATAAATGAAAAGATTGTGTAACGTCATTCGTCATGAGTCAGCTGTAGCAAGGTTATCACATTTATAAATGATAGACACAAGTGGGTAAGAAAAATGCAAGTACTAGAACAGGTATAATAAGTAACAAGTTTAGTAAGTATCATAAAAAGCTTCTCCTGAAAGAAAAATACAAAATGGATTATTGAACTGAAAGAAGAAACGCAGACTATGCTGAAAAGTAGTGAACTTCGAATTAACAGGTAGTGAAATGTGTATAAAAAATGTGTTCCATAGCTGTCCTTTCCAAAACCTTCAGTCATCCTACTACGCAATATAACACCTGCTGTCAAAGTAAACTGCAACAAATACTTAAATAACTACATAGCATAAATACATAACTTCAACATTATCCTCATCTGTAAAGAAAAACTTCATTATTCATATCATCATAACTCCATCATTATCATCACCTGTAAACAAAAACTTCATTATTCATAGTACCATATTCTTCATCATTATTCTTCGTCAGCATTAATTATCATCTGCAAAAAATCACTTCATTATTCATCACACAACTATTCCTTATCCCTAGCATATTTCATCACTTAAAACTAAGATGTGTAGTTCTGTCTGACAGCTTGCATCAATCGCTTTGTATTCTGAAAGAAAAAATTAGTTAAGACTGCTATTCTGCGATGTGTATAATATATTCTGGTTAATGCTTGTTAATTCTGATCCATTTACTCGTCCTCATTAGCTTATTGCATCTTCTTTCGTTTATTCCATAGGTGAAATTCCCACTTCTGTTTAATTCATTTCCTGTACGCATCATTTATTTCTGAAATTGATGAACAAAGATTAATGTCTTGCATTTAAATCATATACCCATTAAATAGTGACTGGTTAATGGTGACTCAATTAAGCATACAACATAACATGACAGAAAACGTAATATCTCAAAGCACAGACAGTGTTTAAAGGCAAAAAGTGTACAGAGAATATCGTAATGCTGCAGCAAAAAAGGAAAATGTAAAACAGTCACGATGTTGAGATATCACAAGGCAAAATGTCAAAGTCAAATGGTGTGTGTTATACCTTAACTAGTTCACAGTGCATACAAACAAAACATGAAAACAATCGTACATACATAAGAAAGATAAAATGTGACATTCGTTGTGTTCAGCTTATATGTAGTGTAGGTAATAGATGCGATAATTAAAGACTTCAATGGAGAGAGAATTTGATAAAATTAATGCGTCATTATAGAGAATTGCATAATTATTCATAAAATGCGTAAGTTCATCTGAAAAAATGCACGGTCTAGTGTGTAACGACAAGAAGAGCGACCTGCTAACCTTACCTTGCCGGGCACTTGCCAAGAAAAAATACGATAATCATCAATAGGTAGTCACATAAATGTAATTGCATAAGTGGTCACAAAATGTGTAAGTTCATCTGGAAAATATGCACGGTCTGATGTGTAACGACAAGAAAAGCGACCTGCTAACCTTACCTTGCCGGGCACTTGCCAAGAAAAAAAAATACGATAATGATCAGTAATTAGTAATGTCAATATAATTGCATAAGTGGTCATAAAATGTGTAAGTTCATCTGAAAAAATGTGCACGGTCTGATGTGTAACGACAAGAAAAGCGACCTGCTAACCTTACCTTGCCGTGCACATGCCAAGAAAAAATACGATAATCATCAGTAATTAGTCATGTGAATATAATTGCATAAGTGGTCATAAAATGTGTAAACGGCCTCATAGCATGTTACATCGTAAAGTAGTTTCATTCGATAAAGGGTTTAATGTTTGACACATGATGGTTGCCTTTCGATTTTCTGGTTCTCAGAGTTTCGACGTGTATAACATTGGGGTGAGGAATGCTGCGAATCCGATATGGACCTGCGTATAGAAGTTCAAATTTACTACACTTACCTTTTAATTTGCTGGATAAATAGTGTGTACGTACTAATATCTTCTGTCCAACGTGAAAGTCTCGGTGTCTACAAACCTGTTTTTGCTGTCTTCTCCGGCGCTCTGCGGCACGTTTGATGTTGTTCAGCGCAATATCAATTATTTCGTGGTGTCGTAATCGACGAGATGTAGGAAATGTTACTAATTCTTTGATTTTGTTTGGTGGTTCAACGTTTTTCAGTATAACAGACGGAGGTAGCATAGTGGATTCATTTGGAATGGAATTAATTACATCTTGGAATGAGTGTATGTGTGTGTCCCAATTAACATGTCTTTTGTGGCAGTATATTCTACACAGTTTGCCAATTTCTTTCATTAGTCGTTCACAAGGGTTCGAAGAGGCGTGGTACTTGGATATATAAATCGGAGAAATGTTTCTAGCTCGTAACATGCGTGTCCATATGACAGAACGAAATTGTGATCCATTGTCAGAAATTACTTTCATCACATGCCCTATATGAAATAGAAAATGTTTTACAAATGCTTTCGAAACAGTTTTAGCAGTAGCTTTGCGTAACGGAGTGAAGGTAACAAATTTTGAAGTGAGTTCAACAGCGACAAAGATGTAGCAAAAACCTCTGTTAGTTCTCGGAATTGGACCAAAAATGTCTACTGCGGCCATATGTCTTAATTTAACAGGTACAATGGGATATAATGGAGGAATGTGTGAAGTGGTGTCTGATTTAGCTTTCTGGCAAATTTTACATGACGCTAAAACTCGTCGTATACGTTTTTCCATGTTCGAAAAATAACAGTTCTGTCTCAGTATAAGAAAACATTTTCTGGCTCCGTAATGTGCGTAGCTTAAATGCGTGTACCATATTAATTTGTTAACCAGTTCGTCAGGAATGCATAATAACCAGTTGTTGCTGTCTGGATGAGAGCGGCGAAACAGAATGTCATTGCGTACAGTGTAGTGGTTTCTAACCGTAACATTATTCTTATCTTCCCAAAGGTGTTTAATTTCTTTCCACACATTGTCTTTGCTTTGCTCTCGTGCTATGTCCTGTAATGACGAGGAAATAAAATTTTCAAATGCTACTTGCTGAATGTACATGACACTGAAATTTGCTTTGCAGAAGTTGCTTGCTACGTCTTGCTGATTGTTGCTGAGAGAACGGGATAATGCGTCTGCTATTACATTTTGTGTGCCGGGAATGTAAACAATCGTAAAATTAAATTCTTGTAAATACAGTTTCCATCTACTTAGTCTGTCGTGAGTAAATTTTGCGGAAAGTAAAAACTGTATCGCTCTGTGGTCTGTGTAAACGGTAGTATGTCTGCCATAAAGAAAATGCCGAAATCTCGTAAAGGCCCATACAACACATAACGTTTCCAATTCTGTAACGGAATAATTTCGTTCAGTAGGTGACAAAATGCGGCTTGCAAAAGCGATGTTTTTGATTACTGTAGACCCATCTTCTTCAATTTCCTGAAAAATGTGTACGCCTAAAGCTGTGTTGGAACTGTCGGTGGCAATGGAAAAATTTCTGGTAAGATCTGGGTGCGATAAAAGTGGAGCATTCAATAAAGCATGTTTTAGGTTCACGAATTCAGAATGTGCTTGCTTATCCCATGACCAAATAGTGTTTTTACCTGTTAATTGGCATAATCTAGGTGTGTCTAGTGCAGAGTGATGAATAAATTTGCGAAAAAAGTTAATTAAGCCCAAAAAACTGCGTAATTGCTTCTTCGTTGTAGGAACAGTAATGTCACGTAGAGCTTGAAGTTTTTCTGGATCAGGCGCGATGCCTTCTGCTGAAATTACGTGTCCAAGAAATTTTATAGAAGTTTTACCAAAATGTGATTTATTGAGGTTAACTGTGAGTCCTTGTGCATGGAAAGTTTGCAATAGTCGTTCTAAAATCATATTGTGTTCAGACCAGTTAGCTTCTGCGATAAGAATGTCGTCTACGTACGTCGTAATTCTGTCTTTAAGTTCTGTCGGAAGTATTGTGTTCAAACCACGAATAAAAGCTGCAGAGGAAATAGTTAAGCCGAACGGTAATTTGCAAAATTGATAACAGTCACCAAAACAGAGAAAAGCTGTATATTTTCTGCAATTTGGATGAAGTTGAATTTGCCAAAATCCCGATTTTAAATCTAGTGTAGAATAAATAGCTGTACCGTGAAATTTCTGTAGTAGTTCTTCTAATGTCTGTGGTCGATCTGTTTCATTAATAATAATGTCATTAATGTGACGTGAATCAAGTACAAGGCGAAGTGAGCCATCTTTTTTCTTAACAATATGTAGTGGGTTTATGTACGGACTAACTGCTGGTTCTATAATTCCTTGATCGAGCATATCCTGCAACTCTTTTTTAACTTGTTCTCTATGAATATACGGAATGGGATAATGCTTTGCTTTAAATGTATCATGCTGTTTGACTTGAAATTCATACATAAAGCCGGACATAGTACCAGGAATGTTATCGAAAACTGGAGCTTGCTGCAAAAGAATTTTGTGTAATTGCGTTCGTTCGTCGTCTGTATTTGCACTGCTCTGTTTAACTTTGTCAGTAATCATCTGCATTACGTCGTAGTCAGTTTCGTCTGGAGTATTATAGTTGTGTACGTACGTATCCGTGAACAATGTGGGATTACAGTCTATGTTACGCAATACTGAAATGACCTCTGTACAATTAATTGTTTGCTCTTCCGCAGATAACGAATGCTGAAATTCTAAAGCTAATTGTACATTTTCGTCCTTCAACATTAAATAAGAATTTTGAAAATCGACCACTGCGTCGTGTTGTACGAGAAAATTAGTGCCTAAAATTACGTCTGTTGTCAATAAGGGAACAATCCAAAAATTTGAGTGAAAAGTATGACCTCCAATACAAAATGATAAATGCGTCTGTAATTTTACATCTACTCCTTTACTTGATACTGCTCCTTTCACTTTCGTTTTGCCTAAAGGAAATGTAGGATAAATATTCTCTTTGTTGCACTCGTTGAAAGTTTCCTCATTAATGACTGACATAGGTGATCCGGAATCGATTACTGCTGAAAATTTCGATGAACCAATTTTAATTTCGATGACAGGATGTGAAATAGTTTTCTGAACAACTGGTCTTTCCTGTAAAAGAGTGTCTCGGATGTCGTCGAAAGTAATAACATTTTCGTGAACAACATTTTGCGTGTCAAAACTAGTGCGGGTGTTATTGGAAGATGCGTCCCGTACAGTATCTAGTCAGATTCTATCTGACGTGTTATTATTATCAGGAGGATGTTGTGGCATTTCTACAATTTGAACAGTTCTATTACTTCTTCCACACGTGTTACGCTCCGGATGATACCTACTATCGGGTTCATTCATTAGAATATGTTCTTGCGGATGATTTTGCTGTTGGTAAGATCGACTGTTATTATATGTACGTTGATAATTGTGCTCGTCATTTTTACGTCTGTCGTGATAGTCATTCCTATACGGTGCATTGCGATAGGAATTGAAATACTGTCTTCTCTGCACGTAGTTATTTCCTTGCTGCCGTGCGTCACTATTTGTTGGATCTGGGACTATACGTGCACGTGGCGAAACATTGTAGTTGGGTTGACCTTGTGCATTACATTGTTGGTTATGTATTCCAACCGGCTGACTTTCATGCTGTTGTGGTGGAAAACGTCTATTGTTACTAAAAGGTGGTTCCTGTTGCTGAAAGTTTTGATGATGTTGATAATGAGAATTTTGTCTGCTGTTAAAGTTCTGGTAGTTGTCGTTCCTAAAGCGTCTGTTATTTTTCCTATTGAAATTACGTGTCTGATCATAATTGCTGTACGTCTGTTGGCCTTGGTTGTTATATGAAAAATTTTTGTTTACGAAAGAATAATCTGATTGCTGCACTTCTAAAAGCTGCAGCAGATTCCTGAATGCCGAAATATTTTCTTTTTGTTGACCCGTTAGAAGTGACACTCTTAGTGATCGTGGTAATTTAGAGATACATAATTGAATAAGTGCAGATTCACTATAGGGTTCACTAAGGTACTGGTTTTGTTGGACCATGTGCTCAAAAAATTGCGTGACACTGGGAAAGTGTGAGTTCTCATAGTTCGGTAAGCTAATTAGTTGATCTTTAATTCCGCGCTGTGTCGTCTTCGACCAGTACGCTGACAGAAACGCATTCTGAAATTCTTCTACCGAGTAACATTGCCTCGCGATCGGCCTCATACGAGTTGCCGGCTCGCCTTCCAAAAAACTGCAAATAAATTCAAGTTTATGCGTAACAGGCCAACTCGGTGGAAAAGCAAAGCTAAATTGTTGGATCCAATCTAGCGGGTGAATCTGTGTTCTGTCGTTTTTAAACACTTTAAACTTTCTCACTGACAGAAAATGTTTGTAATCGAAATTATCATCTCTGTGTGATGGAACAGGTTCAGGATTGTAAGAGAATCTATTGAACTGTGGTTGTTCGGAATCTAAGTCCCGTACTCTCTGTAGATTACTCAAATTATGCGCGCTGCGCGAGTCTGACAAATGGTCGAATAGTGGCGTCTGCTGTGATGTGTTATTAACCGGAATATTTTTCATCTCTGTTACTTCTTGTTGTAAACTTGACAACTTTCTACGCAAGGTGTTATTAGACGAATCGATCTCATTAATTGTTTGCTGTAAATTTTGAAATTCAGTTGTTTGACTAAATGAAACCGGTGAAATGTCGTCTGATTTGCTGTCATTAGTACTTTCAATAGCATCAATACGACTGGCCAATTCATCATATTTTTCAGTCAGTATTTTTGCCTGATCATCATTTTTAGAGTCGGACGCATTAATCTGTTTTTGCAAATTACGTGTAGTTTCGTTCAGTTTTTTAACGTCAGCTTTGACGACATCGGAATCCTGTGTTAATTCTAATTGTTCGAGTCTATCGGTCACTGATTGAATATCTGCTGTGTGTGTATCTGTTTTCGATTTAAGGTCAGAAATCTCATCACCTAATTCCGCGTTCAACTGTTTGACGGTATTAATTTCGTCGGACACTGTAGCAATATTGTTGTCTATATACGTTTTTGCCTTCGCAAACATTTTACGTTTGTCTTCCTGTCTCTGAGCAGTGATTGTTTCCATTACTTGACGTTTTACTTTATTTTGATCATCAATAAATTTGCGGAAACGCGTATCACTGTTCTGTATGTGAAGACTAAGACGTTCGTTAATCTGTGTGTTCTGTTGTTCGAACTTCGCATCAATCTTTTCATCCACTGTGCGCGAAAGTTCTGCTGTCATTGTTTTAAACTCGTCGCGTAATTGTGTAGCTTTTTCAGAGCATTGTTTAGCGACTGTACTGATTTCCGCTCTAAGTGTTTCTGTTGCAGCTGTTTGCAATTCCCTTAATTCCTGAGCAACAGACTTAATTTCTTCGCTACTTTTTTTTGAACAAGCCTCGATTTCCTCGCGTAACTGTTCCTTAGTGTCATGACATTGTGCGGCAACGGCCCTAATTTGTTCACTTAACTGTCTGCAATTGTTATCCAATTTTTCATTTAACTGTCTGGAATTGTTATCTAATTTTTCATTTAACTGTCTGGAATTGTTATCTAATTTTTCACTCTGTTGTTTACCCTGTTGTACCAATATTGCCATAATTTGTTCCAAGGTAACATTACCTACTCTATTCTCCGTACTGTTTGTCTGTGTATTTGCAATTGTCGCGTTTTCTGTAACCAATTGGTTATTCTGAGATTTACAAAAAGGTTTATCAGTCGGATGTATACTGTCAGACACTATTTCGGAATTAAATAAATCCGGCGTACTTTGTGTATCCTGCTCATTTTCATTAGAGAAATTTGTCTGTACGTTATTTGAATTTTCCAAACCGGGTGTGTTAAGCTGGGCAGCGCTCATTCCAACAGAACGCCCCGCGTCATCAATTGTCGTCAAATTAACAGAGGAGACAATTGAGTTCTCTTGTTCATCATTCAGGTAAAAGTCGTCATTCGCGATTGGAACGCACTGACTGTTAGTGAACACAGCATTGTCATCATTACACTGCGTGTCACTAGTACTATTGGTCACGTTGTTTAAGTCGGTAACTTCATTCATAATGCCTCGCGATACACTATTCACTGTCTTTCGCGGCATTTTCACAATAGACACAAATATTCACAAAAGAAATAAGCACAATGCAAAAGCAACACACAAATACAACAGAGCAACGAATTGCCGATGATCTGAAGAAAGAAAGTCACAAGATTAGTAAAAGCGTTGCGCCAAATTCTAATTATATTTAAGCAATAAGAGCAGATATCTGACTGTTTTTCAAAAGATTCTCTACGAAATACGATCCTGGACCGGGTGTCGCCATGTGTAACCTCCCCACAAAAATTTTAAAAAAAAAAAAAAAAAAAATAATATTTATTAGAAATGATGCCACAGCTAAGTGTGACCTTCCCACAGAAATTTTAAAAGGACAATACTTAATAGAAATGGAGCCAAATGTAACCTTCCCGCAAAAACATTAATGACAAACACAATTAAATGAAAGCTCGCTATCTGACTCAAGTACAAGTTCCCATTAAATAATGAACGCTAATCCCATGATAATGAAACTGCAGTGATAATCAAAACTCAATTCAACCGAAAAGTCGGTGTTTGCCCTGTGCGAAACGAGAATAAATTTCTTACCTTAGTGAAACTGCATGTCAAAATTCTGCTCTTATTGTTCTCTGGCGCTTGCATGAAAAGCATTGGAAGTACCTTTTAAAAATCTTTGTTAAAAGGAAATGGAAGGAAATTTGAATGATTGTCTCTAAAATTGCTTTTAAATCAAAATTATTATTGGGGGCGATTTTTGAAAGTTAAATTACAATGACTGTTCGTTACATTATCTGATGAGCGCAAAGCTGCATGATTATTTATTTAAATAAATTATACCTCGTCCTGAATCTCGACCATTGCTGTGCCGACGCCCGCCGACTGCTCTGGGCTACCACTACTCACATACTCCTAGCACTACTGAGGACTGACTACTACAGACTGACTGACTGCTCGCTACTGCGAGTCGAGCGCAACTGCTCTGGTCAGAGATTCTACAATGTCTCAGCATCGCTGCCGCACAACATACGTGTTTCAACATGATGCTGAATCGGGTCTAGTGCGGAAGGACGGTGTGTGTGTGTGTGTGTGTGTGTGTGTGTGTGTTGTTGTTGTTGTTCAGTTGTGTGGTTATCGTGTGTGAAGAAGTACGAAATTAAATGGCCATATCCGTGATTCGGGATCCAAACGCAACAAGAAAGAAAGCTGGACAAGGTGAACTGACCAGTTATTGTGTAAGTTTCGCAACGGCGAGCAGTTTGGGCGTGACGTGAGTAGTTGGCAGATGGCGACCTTGGCGCAATTTTGATATCAAATTGATATGCAATGTAATTAAATTGATCAATTATTAACCCCAACTTTGTCCACCCCCACCCTGACCACACCATCTCCTGCCCCTGGATGACATCAGGTGTTTTTCTCAGCTTCCATGTGTACCCCACGCCCTCCCCCTCACCCTTCCCTCACTCTTCCCCGAACGTACCCTATTGGCAAAAATTTTGAATTTGGGTGGGAATTTATAGTTTTGGTGGGATTTCAAATTTTGACAGGAATTTCTTTGGCCCAGGAGTGTGCTGACATTTCATCCACATCGCCCACCCCCCCCCTCCCCCAACCTGGGGATTGATGGGAAATAACATTGGAGGTGCCCTTTTCAGGACTCGAACCCTGGACAGAAAGCCGAAGTGTACCCAACTAACACAATTATACGACCACAGCCATTTGGAATTGACTGGAAACTAAAATTGATGGTTCTCTTTCTGGGACTCGAACCCTGATTCCACCGCCCAACGCATGGAAACTGTCGAGATGCGGGAAATGAAGGTCAGGCTAGAGTACATTATTTATTACGGTCAGGAAACCAACACAAAGATCGATCCTAATAACGTAATTAATCACACAACTATATGCATAGTGCTATACAAGGACGACACAAAAGTGACAGATATCCGGTGTTCCACCAAGGCTCCCTCCATCTCAACCAAGTCTTGCAGTCAGTCATTGTGCTGCAGTCAACAGCACACCAAGCGGACAGTCGCGATGGGAAAGATACCATTGATATGGGGTGATGTGCTGTAATACACACAGCAGTTGATAGCAAGATCAATATTACCCAGACGTCGAAGGGAGCAATATCTGCCACGTTCTGCGACCTATGTAGAAACAGAGCGAGCTGAGATAATGCTATAGAACAGTATTTTGACCACTCGGTGGAAATGGGAACATGTTCTTGTAGTTCCGCCACCAAATCACGATGTGTGAGGTCAGCGCCCAATGAAGCCCGGCAACATGACGTAGTATGACAGTTTCCACATCATACAGTTACTTCTGTCTGAAGCAGATCTGCGTCCCTCAGGAACCATTCATCCAAACATTCTGTCATCGTTATTCTGTACCATCCAACAGAGATAAATTATGAGCTATAAACGCTCTGCTAACTTCATTCGACAGATTTTGATGATTGGCGGAACTATGACACCGTGTTCCCATTTCCACCGAATAGTCAAAACGTCCTACGGTTGCATTAACTCAGTTCGTCCTGTTCCCCACAGGATACAAAAGGTCTTACATATAGCGCTCTCCAACTTCCGTACACATCAGACTTAGGTTGGGATGATCACATAGACTAAGCTGCAGGGAGGTCAGGGCAGAGACTTTGTAAGTAAGCTGTTCAGGATTTATGTTGATAACGCCACGTAGCGCTCTGTATGAAAATCACTGACTGTGCTGTGTGCAACCTGTGGCTCGTTGGCATTGTTGAAATATTCGCTATTGTAGTGTTGGGCAGTTGGATTTGAACAGCGCGTAACGTTGTGCAGTTGGAGGTGAGCTTCCAGCAGTGGTGGATGTGGGAAGAGAGATGGCGGAGTTTTGAGAGAGGACGATCTGGACGTATGTCCGTCAGAAAAAGACTGGAAGTCATGAACACATATATATAAATCGTCCGCTCTCAAAACTCTGCCATCTATCTTCCCACATCCACCACTGCTGGAGGCTCACCTCCAACTGCGCAACGCACTGTCAAAGTAAATACTTTGTTTGGTCGCTATCAAAATCTTTCATCTGCTAACTAAGCCTATCAGTAATTAGTGCCTTCAGTAGTTACAATCTTTTATTTAGCTGGCAGTAGTTCGAGTAACGAAGAGTTTTGTGAGGTAAGTCATTCATGAAAGGTATAGGTTACTGTTAGTCACGTCCATTCTTTTGTAGGGATTATTGAAAGTCAAACTGCGTTGCGTTAAAAATATTGTGTGTCAGTTTAGTGATGATCAGAATAAGTAAAGAGAGAAATGTCTGAGTACCTTCACTTTTACTCAGCTGTTTGAGAATCAAATAACGTAAGAGGTTTACCAGCACAGTTTTCACTAGTACCGTAATTCATAAATTTTTCTAACGGGGTGTTTCAACTTAGGAGCAGTTACAAGACGCAGAGTGACTGTCTAAAAACAGTGCTGGAGTTCTTGGTGTATGCGATCCTTAGAAGATAGGTTCAAAGAAAGGTGACTTGTTTCAAGATACGAGAGAGATACGAATATGATTCACCAGTGGCTTTAATCATTAAAAGACATCTTCAGGATCCAACGCAAATATATGGTTGAACGGATAGACCTGATTCCAAATTCCGGACAGAATTCCGGACAGCATTTCTACCTGAGAGTGTAACACTACCAGCAACCCGTGTGTGCCTCAGTAGACTCAAGACAGCTTTTTATGCAGAGTGATTGTGACATAGGCGTTATGGGCGTGTTTTCAATAGCCCGGTCCTATGCGATATGTATGTTGTGGGCTGTAGAATCCTTCTGTGGTCAGCCTCAGATGTCATTTCTCAATACTGTTCCTACAAAAGAACATCATGTTCCCTCCATGGATTCCCAGTTGTCCTACTTAGCAAGTGTAATCTAATTGCTGGAATCAAAATTATTCCCTATTCAAAGTGACTCTCATGATCTATTAAACTAGTTAGCCTATCAAACTTATATCAATGACGTGCCACCCGGCAGTGGAAGGGATGGCTAGGGCGCCATGGAATGGTTCTCGACAAGTGTTTCCCTTTTTTTTTCGTAGCCTACACAGGACGAGACAGGCTCTAACAGGCCACAGTTCTCCCTCGATTGCGGTAGCAGTCATTTATCATGGTTCTGAGGAATGCCAGTGTGAGGATGCTATCGTTTTAGGTGGTAGGGGCTTCCTGTTTCACATGCAGTCAACCTTTGAAATAGCCTTCTGGAGCATTCTCCTGATAGGTGGGATTATGCTACTTAATTTCCCTCTTGTGTTGTATAGAACCGCCGGCTCAAGGCATGCTGTGTATCACGAGTGGCGCAAAGGGGGTGGCAGTGGGGTCGCGTCTGCTGTGAGCAGTCGCCAGATACAACCGCTCTCTGTCTAGGGAGCGGAGTGTGGGGGCTCTGTCACTATATTGTAGATAAACAAGTTGGCCTTTATTGTGTTGGTGTAGGAGTGTCACTTTAAGGCGGCAGCCAGATGGTGGAAAGTCGACTGCAGGCAGCAGCCTTAGAGCGGTGGTATCAGGGCATAAGATGCCCATCGGAAGATCTGACCATTTTAAGGAGCCTATGTGCCCCTATAGATGGATTGAGGGAGAGACGCTGGAGGGAGGGTGGAAAGGGCATCATTTTCAGCAGTTTGTTGACGCCTATCGAGGAAAATACACATTCGGCTACCGCACCATTTGCAGACGCCTATTTTCCCCAGGACATGTGCTGCATTATGACCCGTTCATTATGAGTGTTGGTTTTTTCACAATTTCCAAGTGTAATTAAAACTGTGACGAATTTTTTCCCATCAGTTGTGGTATCATGTGTTGGCATCAGTTACCTAGTGTGCCGGTGTTTTTTGAGCAGGCATATGTAGCGAATTCTGACATCAAACAACGATAGATACTTCATGCTTGCAGCTAATGCACTTTTAAACTCCTCTTTGGCCAACATCAGCATCTCCTGAGTTTAACATTGTTCCTGCCAAAAAGAATAAACTGTACACCCCTGCCTGTTTCCCACTAGCTTGTATGTGTAGGGCAGAGTTTTGAGTGTGTCTGTCGCTAGTTTCGAGTTGTATTGCGAAATTTTTTCCTAGTAGGATAACACCAGTTGTATGGTATCGTCAGTTTTTGCGCTGTATTGCGCTTTTATGAAGTCCTTGTGTAGCACTATGCATATAGTTGTGTAATTATGCCTGGTCTTTGTGGTTAATTACGTAATTAGGATCGATTTTTGCATTAGTTTCCTGACCAAATTAAATAAAATACCCTAACCTAACCTTCCTTTCCCACACCTGGACAGTTTCCATGTGTTGGGGTGTGCAGTTGGGCTTTCCATCCAGTGGAATCAGGGTTTGAGTCCCGGAAAGGGTACAGTCAGTTTTGATTTCCTGTCAGTTGCAAGTGCCTGAGGTGGTATGATTGTGTTAGTGGGGTACATATGGGCTTTCCGTCCAGCAGGACCGGGGTATGAGTCCAATTTTAATTTCCTGTAAATTCCTGGGAGAGGGGTGGGAGTGGGACTTGATGTCAGCACAGCCCTGGAACAAAGAAATTCCCTGCAAAATTCGATGTTCCCGCCAAAATTCAAAATTTCCGCCACTAGCGTAGGTTGGGGAAGGGAGGTGTGGAGAGGCAGGCGGAAGGGGGAGGGGCTGGGGCACACATGCAGGCTGAGAAAAACTTGTGACGTCATCTGGGGCAGGTGTGCGCGTGGTCAAGGGCCGGGGTGGGTGCGGGTGGGGGTGAATAATTATTCACTTTAGTTAACTTGCGTATCAATTTGATATCAAAATTGCACCGATGCTGCCCTCTCCCTACTGCTGACAATGAGATCTCTGATTGAAGGAAACCAGCTCCAGATCATGAAATGTCGACCATCAAGTAAATTTAATCAGACTATAGATAGGCTGTAACTTTGTGGCGCCTTTTTTGTGGGTGTAAGGCGCTTCACTGGTAGGTAAAAAAAATCATGATTACTGTAGTAATGACTTTGATTCAAAACAGTGAAATCTCTTTTAGTTCAAGAGAAGAACGTAGCTATAGCTTCTGGCAAAGTTATCATCTTTTACATTACAAACTTGTTCATATAAAACTTAACGCTCGGAACTTAGGATGATAGGACGTGAGTTTTTTCCAACTTGGGTTAATGATGAACATAAATTTGAAACTTAAGTCCACCCGAATATTCTATAATAGTAGTAACTCAGAATTGTGGCAAGCCTTTTATGAATTTAAAATGGTTGGATCTTACATTTTGAACCGCTGTGGGTGCGAAGTAGTAGGTCAGCGCAGAAATTGCAATAATCGTGCCTCACCTCCAAATGCAAGTTTTCCTTATCTATGCTGTGGCCCACATCACCTTTCTTTTATTTCTCTTGAAACCATATTATAAATCACCAATGCACTGCAGCTGTTGGAACTGTTACTGCCAATTGCAACCTCAAGAAACTTCTCTACCCATTCATTGTCTCATCGCTGTGGCCACACTGTCTTTCGTTCTCTCTCGCAGCTAAATCACGTCTCTCTGCTCACTGTTGTGTCACAGTTCTCTGCTCGAACTATAAACGCTATTTTACCGACTCAAACGTTATCATTCACTACATAAAATACCGAATCCCTGACGTTAACAGCGTGTCTGATATGAGAAAGTTACGAAAGTTACTTCAAATTGTTTATAACAAATTAATTTCTCATGTTTTCTTTATCATAGTGACATTGATTACATACATTAAACTCAGAACAAATCGTTTCCTTAAAAATGAACAGAACTCTATATTTAAAAAGTAATACTATATGATAGTGTAATATACCGTTGTTGCGGTGTCACAGTGTAATACTCCTGGCTTTATCAGCCATCACTTCTGGCTCCAAGATTCTTTATTCAGAGAATTTCAGATTGCAGCATTAAGCAGTTGCAGTAATTAGTGTGAGGTTCCAGTAGCAGATAGAATGACTTTTGCGAAAAGACCGCCCTATTTGTAGTCTTTTTATTAAAAAAGAAATTCCTCCAGCTTTACTTAATATTTTTTACTTACTTCGCTACTAGTTTCGACCTTGCGTCAACGCCATCTTCATCTTTGATTAAATCAGTTGTGCGTCTCAGTCCAGAAGTCCGTGGTGAGACCAACACGTGCTCCAAATGGATGGCGGGCAGTTAGAAAAAATAATAAATATTAAATTTACTTGACATTCAAATATAGGTTTTTCTTAATAGCAGCCTACCGCCCACTTATTTCAGAATTCATAATAATAAGCAGAACTAAGAAAAAAGATAAACAAAACAGCAGACGAAGCAGTTCAGTTGTCTTCTCTTCAATCCTAAACTACACGACGAAGTGGTTTGCGCTTCCTAATCACTCCGGAAAGAGCAGATACGAGCCATAGACGCGTGCTCTGATGCGAATGATTGTACTTCAGTTCTGTAAAGAAATGTTATTTCTAGGCCATTCAATAGGATAATTATATGTGTGCTTAGTTATCGGTGTTTACAGAGAGAACTAGAGAAATCACTAATGACGTGTGAACGGTTAAACAGAAAGTAGATAAAAATTATAATTCGCGTTGTCTCGTGTTCTGCTGAAATAAATCCTAGTGCCATCCCAAAACAGTGAAAGAATCAGCAATCTAAGAAATATCATTCCCTTCCTTATAGTTCATTACGCTCTCAAGACAACGATCTAAGACCTTCGTGCTGTTTTCTGCGCAGGGGATGTCTGTAGAAGGCTGCAGGCTAATAAACTTTATAAGAAACCCCATTTATTTCACTTAGAACAGGGAAAGCAGCTAGGTACCTCGTGTGCATTGCATTCTCAGTACAAACAAGAACACGGCCATGTAATCTGTGCTAACACAGAAGATGTAGATATTTGGAAAGACATACGGAGTATTTGTCAACCTAAAATCCCTTTACGCTGTACCATACGCCTATGGCCGACTACCTACCCAATCCATGATAATGTCTGTATATACAAGTCTATCATAATTCGTATTTCACACTTTTAGAGATCAAGTTTAGATTAGGTGCCCGATAACGTAATCCAACGACGCTACGTAGCGTCAGAGTTATAGGCGTCGGTGTTTGTATACGTATGCATGTATATACTGGGTGATTCCGTGATGAGGTTACAAACCTTCAAGGGTGATGGAAAAGGAGAACTGTTTCAATTAGAGGCAACGGTACTTGTATAGCAAACGAAAGAGTCGAAATTTACAAGCGAAAATCATGTTGATACACCTGACAGTAGAATACATGCACCGGTAGTGCTCTTTGTAAGCTGTATGATATGCAACTTTCTGAGGTGCTCAGAAAAAAAAATGTTCAGTAAACATCGGTTCTAACACGCATACCTGGGAAGCTATGAGCACTTGTTCACCTTCACTAGCGAGAAATACACCTCCTCCATTGCTCTTAAGTCATGAATTTTAGAGTCCATAGTTACCAGACATTTTTTCTTGTCGTTGTCCATGCTACCAACTATGAAAGTTGCCTGTCCTACAATCCTAGGAAAAACAGTACCGGTATGTGCATTCATTTGTCAGAGGTAAAAGAGCAGTTTTTGCTTTAACTTTCTGCTCGTTCGTTTCTGATATAGGGACCCTTGCCTCAAACAGATATATTTATTCTTCTCGATCACCCTTGAAAGTTTGTAACATCATCACGGTATCACCCTGTATGAACATACATTTACAAGTGCTGGCTCAATAACTTTGACGCTCTCTGTGCGGACATGGGATCTTAAGCAAATTTTAATATATTAAGTCCCTTCTGTGGTGTCACCGCTAGACACCACACTTGCTAGGTGGTAACTTAAATCGGCCGCGGTCCTGTAGTACATGTCGGACCCGCGTGTCGCCACTGTGTATTCGCAAACGTAGCGCCACCACAGGGCAGGTCACAAGACACGGACTTGACCTCGCCCCAGTTGTACGGACGACATAGCTTGCGACAAGACGTATCACGTCTTCCTCTCATTTGCCGAGAGACAGATTAAATAGCCTTCAGCTAGTCCATCGCTACTACCTAGCAAGGCGCCATGTGTATCATTGCTAATTGCTTACTACTATGCAAGAGATGTATTTCAACAAGAACAAGACTACATTAAAGTTAAGTATATTAACATCTCTCTTCTTTTCTTTATAGTTTTCATCCAGTCTCCTGTTTCAGAATTTACGCCCGTCTGCGTTAGTTTCGCGTGCACCTAGCCACTCATTGTGTCGAGACCTTAGGGAATCGACACAACACCTTCCATAACCTTATGATGTGTGTAACATGAATTGTGAAATCCTCGATATGAATTATGCTATTTTTATTATTCTTGAGTTCAAATGTCTGGATGTGTTCAACATATTTGTAAAAAAATCTGTGACTGAACAAAGCGAATACTACTACAGTATATTGACGAAAAGTAAGATATCCTGTGCTGTCCATTTGGAAGTTGTCTTCTTGCTTGGTTGTTCCTCTGAAGCCTCCATCATTTCACTTCTCAAAGTTGCTCATTTATTTTCAAAAATGGCTCTGAGCACTATGGGACTCAACATCTTAGGTCATAAGTCCCGTAGAACTTAGAACAACTTAAACCTAATTAACCTAAGGACATCACACACACCCATGCCCGAGGCAGGATTCGAACCTGCGACCGTAGCAGTCCTGCGGTTCCGGACTGCAGCGCCAGAACCGCTAGACCACCGCGGCCGGCTCATTTATTTTGATGTGTCAGTAGCTGAGGTGCCCATTAAAGGACAATCGTTGATCTACAAAAAACGTAACACATTAACACGTTTATTTACAATATGCACACTTAATATCTGAGATAGACGTGACTTTGTATAGGTATAGATTCTTCTTTTGTGATGAAATATATAAAAAGAGAATAATATTCTTGAATGTAATATATAGTCTTGAATACTGGGATCCTGATACATTCAGAGAACACAGGATTAGCAGAGTCATGCTACGCCGATATGGTTTCCACAGTCTTGCACAATAATGTCGATAAGTTTGTGCGGCAGCTTAAAACGACACACCAGCCAACAGAGTCACAAGTAGCGACTTAGTAACTTCATGGAAATTTAGCGTTCTCTAGTTTGGTGGCGTGTAATCTTGGCGACCACCCCCTCCCATCACCCCCCCCTCCCCCATCAACACTTCCAGAGACTGAGCATTGGATGAGCGAGCTCACCCAGCGGCGTCCTTGCGAGGGGTCAATTGAGCCATCTCCCCTACAGCTGTGAACGGCATGTGGGGTGCCTGGTGTCTTTAACAAAGATGCCGTCGATACCACATTCCTACCTCGAGCACCATCGTCGCATAATGGGTGCAGGTGACGATAAGGTTGAGATCTGTGCCACAGTAGTGCTAACAGCTTTGGCTATGGCCTAATGGCAGATGGCAGCAACCAAACCACGTTCTCATATTCGTCTTGTGAACCGCTAGGTACACCTGCTGAGAAACCAGAGGTAGAACGACCATGCAACGGCACAGGTACGTCCAGCATTTCCGCCGCTGCGGACGCAGAAGGCTGAATTGTTGATGTAGGATTGATGTCCATAGCTGTCATCGCTGCGAACGTCAACGTGTGTGGAGACGGCAAAGGCTGCATAGGATGACAGAGTCTTTGGAATATCCAGGAGCCCGGACCTCAGGCACTAGCTGGATACTTAGGGAAGCAGGATGGGCTGCAGGCAGAATGTCTTAAAAATGAGAATCAAGAGCAGGATCACTATCATCAGAGAAAAAAACAGAGTTTTGGTGCTGTCAGTGGGTGCGCATCCCATGCGCTATGAATGGATAATGAGCATTGGCGGACCTGACAGTAACGAGGCTGTCTTCCCAGTTGTTTGTTGTAGACATGGTAGTAAACTTCACACTTTAGACGGAACTCCTTGCAAAATTTGCACTGGGAACAGCGACACAGAGAAGGAGGAGAATTAGCAGAGTGCTTTGGTGACGACCATCCAAGGGTTCTACTAGCGAAGCGCTGTGAGCAGGAATACAGAGAAAGATGCTCAGAAACCAAAAGGAAGCATTTACGTTCGAGTGTGTTTGGGCATCTGAGCATTGAAAGTGCAAATGAAACATTCAGCTTTTCCGTTTGATTGTCGCGTGAATACTGACGTTTGGATATGTTGAATTCCATTTTGTTCTCAAAACATTTGAAATTTTAATGAAGAAATTTGCGGACAATTGCCCATAAAAACTGTTTGTAGCAAGTTTGACGAAGAGTTCAGTTGTATATAAATTAAAAGAGAGGTGCATACAATGAGGGAAATTTTACATTGTGAGCTTTGCTGTGCGATTATGTTACTTTCGTCCAAAGGTTTATGTATCAACGGTGAGGTGGAGAGGGTACAGATCCAGAATAAGAGATTGTGACAGTGATGAATACGTGCTTGGGAAAGTTGCATATAAATAGCATTGAGATTGTCCTGAGCATATAAGGCAAATAAATCAAAATCATCCACGCCAAAAATGACTGAAGGTCTGTGAAAGCCCCTGATGTAGTCGTCTTTCTATATACTGCTTGCAAAGAATACATTCCGAATAAAGAGACACTTTCGCCGTTGTAGGCCGTGAGGCGCAGGCGTGGTTTTAGTATCTGGGAAATGTGTGTGTGTGTGGGGGGGGGGGGGGGGTTGTGTCCCAATTGCTAATGAGTGTTTTGATTTCTCAGTGTGAGTGAAACACCAGTGTGTAACTAAAATGGTACAGATTGATTTCAAATCGGTAGAGAAACGAATAGTTTGCAGTTTACCCTTCGATTGTGATTATCTGCTGCGAATTTTTGATGACAGTCTTCGTCTGAATTGACACTGACGAAAAGCTTAGCTGTCCGTCAATTACAGGAGAGATGGATGCAATTAGACAAGATTTACGTGTGTGTGCCAGGAGGAGAGGGTACAGATCAAGAATGAGAGATCATATTTATTTACATTTTGTCAAATCGCGACTTGCGTGAAATGGAAATATTTCGCGCTCCTTTTGCTTGCGCTCTTGCTCTGTATGTTCTGATTTATGGCCGTGTCAGGCTTCTGAATGGTAGAGAAAGCTATTCTTGTCGTCATGCGCTACACGACATTTCACACAAGACTTCGAGATAATTGAACTGTACGAGGAAGCAGTTATCACTCTGCACTGTCTTTATGCTGTTGCTGGTGGCAGTGGTTGTTGTTTGCCCTGCGATGAGGCGGCTTCTTCAAGATACTCACGGTCAGTGTTGCAACAACAGACACATGAAGATATGTTTTGAGTAATGACATCGCTAATCGTTTCGTCTTGAAATGAGGCTCCACAGAACAGTTACATTTTTGCCCTTGAGTTCAGTGATCTATTCCTTGAAGGACTGACAGTTATTATGACTCGTACGAAAATATTTGAAATGAGAAGCATCTACATAAATTTAAGCTCCGAGGGTCATATACAGTGGAAACTCGATTAACCGTCATCTTCGGGGCCGTGGTCGTGACGATTGAGCGAATAGACGGATAATAGAAACACTGTATTCCTCCAAAATATAACCTCAATCAATTATTTTATGTACATACGCATATCACTCACAGTAATATAATAATATTTCGGAGCGAAAACAAATAAAACACGATTGTAATAACAAATAAAACTCTTTATTACATGATAAAAACATCCGTACAGTAGCTACAAAAGTTGCAAAATACGTAATGTACAGTACTGTACTGTACTATAAACTTACAGGTGAAATAGTTTATCTAGCTTGGAAATAGTCAATTTCTTCTGCCTTTTTGATGTTCGAGCTTTCACCGCGGCAATATTTTGTATTTTTCGGAGCAGTAGTGCCTGCCTTGCATTAGCCTCTTTTTGACTTTCAAACCATTCTATACACTTGGACAGCATTGTTTAGGCCTCTGAATGGCTAATACTAGTTTGTTTTTCTTCATGGTTAGAACACTCGTCTTCATCAGCCCCTTCGTCTCCTTCTTTGGTGGCACTTACGCTGGCAACAATTTCGTCATCACTCAAAATTTGAAAACCCCCGTCCACTTTGTCACACTCTAACCACTCTGATACTTCTTCTGACGTCAAATTTGTGCTGATTTGTAAATTATTGCACAAATTGACCATCTCGTCAACTGTCACACAATTAGGTTCCTCCGATTCTTCACCTCTAGGTTGAGGCCAAAGTTTATTCCAGCCGTTCTTGAGATTTGACACTGACAAATCACTCCATTCACTGGCAACATAGAAAATGGCATCTTTAATACTTTAAGACCTCCAAAACTGTTTTACAGATATTGATTCATCAGATGAGAGCAAACTTTCGATAACCCATGGGTTGTATAAGTGAAGTTGTGTTTGCTGGAAGGAAGAGACACGTTATGTTGCCGTCATCACTTTTCATTTCACAAGTAGGGTGCGTTGGGGCATTGTCTAATAGCAATAGCGCTTTCTGTGGCCACTTTCTTTCAGCCAAATGTGCTCTAACTTGAGGTGCAAATTGTTTGTGAAACCAGTCAGAAAAAATTGATGGATCCATCCAAGCACTCTTCTGGGCGTAGTATTGTGCATGGAGAGCATTCAAATTCAAATTCGTGAATGCACGAGATTTTCTTGATTTCCCAATCATAAGTAGGGGTAACCTATGATTGCATGTCGCATTTGCGCAAACCATAGCGGTAATGCGATCTTCTTGTACTGTGAAACCAGGAGCAGCTTTTTCAGGGAGTGATGCTAATGTCTTTTGTGGTAAAGTCTTCCAATGAAGCCCAGTTTTGTCACAATTGTAAACTTGCTCCCTAACAAGATCCAATTCAGCCATTTTTTCTTTAAATTGTTCCCGGAACTCAGCAATTACAGAACTATCCGCGCTGAGTTTTTCTCCACTGATATGAAGTTGGCGAATGCCATGACGAAATTTAAACTTGTCGAGCCATCCGATACTTGCTTTAAAAGACGAGTCACCATCAAGTTTGTTGTTCATTTCAACAGCCTTGGCCATTATTATAGGCCCTGAAAGTGGAATCCCTTGACTTCTTGCTTGTATAAACCATCGGTACATTGCAGTGTCCAATTCTTCATATTTTGCTGGTTTCATTGTCTTTCTTGTTCGCATATCTCCATCCATGCTCTGCATTGTTGACACATGTTGTTCTATTTTATCAGCATCAAGTTTTATATCGTTAACTGTTGTTCTTCCAATACCATAAATCAGCGCTACACTTGTCGCAGTTTCGCCCTTTCTTAGGCGTTTTATAATTTCAAGTTTTTGATTAAGTCCTAAAACAACACGTTTACGTTTTTCAGACATTTTATCAAGTCACTGTATCACACACACCTGCACTAAATACGGTAGTGTGAAATATTAGTCAATAAAGCTTATTCAAGTGGAAAACACGTAACACGGCACAGCCCACTAGATACACTGCGACAGTTACAGTCTTCTCACCACAACTGGAAACCGATCCAGTGGTGATTGTTCACTCACAAGTGAGACAAAGACAAGAAAAGGGGAGATGTGTTAGCATATCAACTGAAGGTCATGTTTTATGTACCATTCTACGGCGGGCGGGTACATTCACTTCCCACTAAAATAGAGTAAATAAACAAAGCGAACGCGTCACTGCACCTTAGAGCATTCTATTATTACAGTATTATTACGCTGTTACAGCAGTGACGGTTAACAGACTGACGGTTTAAGCCGGCCGTGGTGGCCGAGCGGTTATAGGCGCTACAGTCTGGAACCGCGCGACCGTTACGGTCGCAGGTTCGAATCCTGCCTCGGGCATGGGTGTGTGTGATGTCCTTAGGTTAGTTAAGTTTAAGTAGTTCTATGTTCTAGGGGACTGATGACCTCAGAAATTAAGTCCCATAGTGCTCAGAGCCATTTGAACCATTTGACGGTTTAAAGAGTGACGGTTAATCGAGTTTTTACTGTAATCGATTAACATTGTCGTCTTAGGGTAGGCTGTGCGGCTCCAACAAAGGAAACAACTTCCTAAACAACCTAAAAAAACACTTATAGCCACTAAAAATGAAACAGTGCCGTGACTCACCTGATATATTGTATGATGCGAAATGTTGCTGCAGCTGCAGGCGGTACTCAGTCCATTAGTTATGCTGTGCATCAAGAGAGTGGAAGGGAGGAGGATGCGGCACCTGGCCTCTGGTGTTTTGTGCTTCAGCCGTTGTTTGCTAGGGCCATTGTGCTTCCAACAGTCTGCCAATAGTTTCCAGCAAGGAGTTGATTTGTTAGTACTGAAAATAAATATGTGCTCAGCATGATTGCTCTCCAGTAGTTACTTTGTAACATTGGGTACACAAATTAAAAACACTTGAAACAGATGAGAATTCCAGAGAAATAACATGAAAATGTTACTCAGTGCCAATCACTGCACCAGGCTCGTCACCAGTGGGTGAGAAACTCGGACTCGTCTCCAATGGTTGTCTGGTACGTTTGTAGTTGAGGTGGCCAACAAAATACAGACATCTAAAAACACGTTACACTAACAAGTTTATCTACATGTACGTTTAACAACTAAGATATGCAGAGTATTTTACAAGCTTTGGAGACAGGTGGCACATTGTAAGATAAGAAAAAATTCACATGCACATTATCAAAAAATCCTCCTTTTTCGAGCTCTTCATGGGAGTTTACAGTTCAGGTGATTGTAGCTCATCAACACAAAAACTCAGAATGCATGCTCGAAATGACCTCCACCTTCTTCTAAACACGTAAGATGTCGTCGAATCATGGACTACCTCATTGTTTCTCATAGTCTCTGATGGTATCGCAGGCTTCCATGAAACATAGATGAAGAGTTTCTACGTTGAGCAAATGTTTATAGTGTCCTAAGACAAATCCAAATATTGAGGTCGGAGGAACGTGCAGGCCATGGAGCTGATCCTCCTCTACCCATCCGTCAGCCAGTGCAAAAAAAATGGTTCAGATGGCTCTGAGCACTATGCGACTTAACTTCTGAGGTCATCAGTCCCCTAGAACTTAGAACTACTTAAACCTAACTAACCTAAGGACGTCACACACATCCCAGCCAGTGCATCCTGAACACTAAGACTGAAATTTATTGGAACTCCATCATGCATAAACCACATGTTTCTTCTCATTTCGGGTATACACTTTCTAATAGGTCTTAGAGGGTGTTGTGGATAATTCTCCTGTAGACAGCACCTGTAAGACGTGGTGGGAGAATGTTTCGCCATACCAGACACTCGCCTGTGAATCCAGACGACACATTAACCTTCAAATGAAGATGATGTCTAACCTGTATGGTAGCAGAAGGACTCCCACCGGCTCATATGTGTTGGTTGTGGAAATCTACTGTTAACAAAATTGAAGAGACATACAGTGATTTGGCAGTTTGTGCGACAAACCACCGGCAAAATTTTTCCGTGGAGAATTATCGGCTGGCGTAAGCCCTGTATACACTGAATATGATACGCATACATCAGTTACTCGTAAAGTTCACTACATGCTGAACTTGGAGATGTATGAAGTCCGTTCAAACAATTCTGAGACATTCGTAATTTAGAGTAAATGTTGTATTGGAACGAAATGCTGTTGGTATTCCTGCACACACCTGTGTTTAATATGTAACAGCAGAGAGTTTTATTGTTGCTTGTCTGTTAGTTATTATTCAGTGCTGTATTGAGTAGAACGTTGTGTCGCACAGTTTGCGAATTTCGAGATGGAAGAGTTAGAGATACCACGCATCTGCATTATATTTTGCGTGGAACTCAAGAAAACCCTTACAGAGACACATCAAATGATGCATGAAGCCTAAGGTGATGAGTGCTTAAGTCATAGTCGGTGTTAGGAAAGATCCACGTGACTTAAAAATGGCCAGGAGTAAGTTAAAGGTGACCCTTGTGAGGTAACAGACGAATTGTGGCGCCCTGAAAATATTCTAAGTTCGGAGTTGGCATGGTCACATGGGCCAGTCGGAGGGCGTGGGACGCTCGACAGGCCGACCACGTGGTGCCGGACGTTGGCCGAGCAAGAGGGGTCCAGCCCGATCGTGTGGCTGGGAATTCCATGTCGACGCTGTGACGAGGACGGTGCTTTCTGTCGATGACGGAGATGTCTATGCCGGGAGTGCCAAAAATGGCGGACTTTGTGAGGCCTTAATGGCAGATATTTCACAGTTCAGAAATTAATAGTAGCCAGATGAATCACGATACCTCAAAAAGAAACATGTACATTACCAGTATTTGCATGACAATTCGGATGGTGTAATCAGAATTTCAATATCTTTATTAGTTTAAAGTTTACTATCTGACGGTAAATTATACAAGTAACACCAAGCAACGAATTTCTAAAGTCTAAACGCTTCATCCGATTTCGTCGATCCGCATGTCTTTAGAAATCTATTAGTGTAAACATAATTTGGAATGAATTACAAGCACGTAACTTGAATAGTACGTGACTTATTGGAGGTCAAAGTGACCGACTACTATCGATCGCGTCAGACCATAAGTACTCCATAGTTACACGAAAAAATGGTAGCAGCTTGCTTATAAATTTATAAATATATTTACTCATCTATGTCTTTGTTTAGATCTGATACATACTATTCATGAAGAAATTGGTTAAATATTTACAGTGTTTTAGAAAGCACAGAGACATTAGGCTACTTGCCTATCTTTTGGTTGCTATTCCTTTGATATATCTGTGTTTAATTTGTTTATGTATTTAATAATATGTGCTAGAGCGTGTTTATGGTCCAGGCGTGGGATTATTTATTTAATTTCAAGTTATTTAAATGAAAATCCAGTATTTCGTATATGTTTCAATATGTTTGTGAGTGTACGTTGGCTTGGAGACATGGAAGGATCGCTCTAGCCAATCACAGCGTTCGTTACTAAGAGAGACGTATGGAGGTTAGGGTGGAGCATCGTTTCCGAAGAGGACATGAGGGAGTTCGGATCGGTGCGGCGCGAGGGAGAGTACGTCATAGGACACAGGAGTTGCTGGACAGTACCGCGACGGACGAACAGCCGCGCGAGAGGGTCTTGGAGAGTGTGGAGCGATCTGTGCGTGGTCGACAGATAGAAATATTTCGTAGTGCTGACTTGTGCACTTGTGAGATTTCCGTGGCTTCTACAGTGAAGACGTAGTGTGCGTTTAGAAGTGAATATCTCGCGAGCTATGTTGTTGTTCATAACTAATTACATGTAGTAGGAATCTATTGTTTCCCTGTCATTGAACTTATATTTTATTTAATCGCTGGACCATTGGCACCAATAAGTGTTTTGCAGAAATACACCACTTTCTCAAAAGTACTTCTACTATCGTAGTCATCATTTACAGTCGTTAAGATAGTACTTGTAGATTTTATTTAATTGCAGTCCTTCATTTATAAATTTCTGAACTACATTCGCAATTGCCGAGTGATAGGAACCTTTGACCATTCGCTCCATGTGTATATTAATATTGTATACTGTAGACTCTGCAGTATTGGGCTAGTAATGCGGCAACAACATATCCCGGCCTCTAGACAACGAAACCAGCCAAAACTTTTAATATTTCAAATCTGAGTCGGGGGTACGTAGTTGAGGGTCACCGTCACAGCACATCATTTAATTTGATTTTTTATTTGAAAGCCTGCACCCTCATTCAGGACGCCCTTCGACGACCACGGGCGATTCTCATGTCAAGAATGTCAACGAAATTGTGCACGCCAATCGAAGACCGACTGTCCGAGAGATTGCAGAAGAATGTAGCATTTCAGTTGGATCATGTCATGAAATCCTGACGCAGCCTCTTGGAATGCATGGTGTTGCTGACAAGTTCGATCCGCGGCTTGTGAGTCGAGACCAGAAAGACCTTCACCTTGCAATCTGTGACGAGCTTTAGAATCGCGCTAATGAGAACGATATGTTCCCTAAGAGAATCATAACTGGTGGTGAGGCGTGGGTCTACGGTTATGATGTTGAGACCAAGGTTTAGTATTGACAGTGGGTCGGCAAAGTTTCGCCAAGAACAAAAACAGCTCGTTAAATTAGGTCATATGTAAAATATATGATGATAAGTTTCTTTTATTTAGTTTGAATGAATACTATTAGTTCATTGTGAATTCGTGCCACAGGGACAAACTGATAATCGATGATACTATCAGGACGTGTTGCCACGCCAGCGAGAAAATGTGAGAAGCAAACGGCCTGAAATGTGGCGAGGCAATTAATGGTTCTCGCACTCGCACATTCATCCCTGTTGGTGCGTGACTGTTGCCCAAGAAACGAAATCACTGTGCTGCCTCATCCTTCGTGTAATCGAGACATGGACCCTGCAGACATTTCTATTTCCAGTGTTGAAAACCCCGTTAAAAGAGGAAGTTTTGCCACGGCAGACGAGATAAAACCAAAATTCGCAGACGGCGCTTCGTGCGACCCACCAAGAGGCGTACCAAGACTGGAAATGACGTTCGGAGCGGTATATCAATTGTGGAGGAGAGTATGCCGAAGGAGACCATGCACAATATATAAAAGGTAGAAAAATTTTGTCGACGAAGTTCCGGATGGTTTTAAACAGACCCCGTACCACCTTCCAGGGCAACTTGTCTAGCGCTCGTACCTGGCTCTTCTTCTTCAGTCCGTAGAATGTGGTCTTCCTGGTCTGGCGTACGAGCAACACATGGTCTGACTTTGTCAATATTCTGTGGTGCTATGGGTCCTGTCTCGGCAGCACTACATTATGTAGCACCAAAAATTGTTTGAAGCAGCTGTGTTCAGTCTGGAAAGAACGTGTGATTCAACCTCCAGCATCATGTCCATTAGCATTCGGCCGTAAAGTAAAATAATTATTGTCTGCTCACGAAATGAATACTCAGCTACGTTTGAACGGAGCTCTTTAAGTTAATTCACTATCGGCAGTACATGCACACAATGGACACGTTGAAGGTTGACGCCTCAGTACACAACTCTAGCTACGATGCAATACATAGATAAGTGAAATAGTTTGGTTGTACCTGGAAAGCTGGTGAACGTCAGATTTCATCAGTATCTCTAATAACAAAGATTTTCGGATGTTTGTTTGTATGGATTTCTTTTTCTTTTGTGACAAGAAACCAGTCTCCAAATTATGTAAGAGTATTTTTGGAACATCCTAACTTTGTATAGCTGTAGGTTCTTCCGTTGTGCTGAGTAAGTGATGTTCTTGATAGTATCAAATAATGCTGATATACTAAGAAAATTCACTAGCAGTTAGTAAAGTTTAATACTGCCGTGCTACACTGACATAAATTTCTCACTGCAGTCTTCTGTACTAATGTAGCTAAGTCTGTACGTTCACTGATTATGGTGTGAGTGTAGCTGCATAAAACGATACGCTTATCTTGTACATCGCACCGCTTTGGGTCTTGTGTTCAGTTTTCTTATCAGTGTGACGTCCTTCCCATTTCCACCATCATTTACCAAGATCATTAGGAGGACAGAAAAATTAAGATAGCGCATCAGTAGGTGTAACGATGGCGATTTCCTTCGATGCTAGAAAAATAACAGCGCAAGAGCTATGTAAGAACAGGCACTGATAGGAAAAAAAACTGCTGATTCTAAGGGATAACAATCAATCCTGGACAAAACTGGATCTGTTCTCATTACAGAAAGAACGATGTCCTTAATCCTACTAGAAACTGTCCCAGTGTTACCTCAAACGTAAAATGATGCAGGATCACATTTGAGTTACGATGCTGTTGGCAGTGGACAGTTTCTAAAGCAAATGTGTTCGAGAAATTCCTTTTCACGGAAACTGGTTTTTAGTTACAGAAGAATAACCAAACAATGATCGTTAATGTTAGAAGCAAAGATTAAAGCTTTTGTACGATGAGAATAAAATACAAGCAGAGTTTTCTGTGGTTGGCAATCCTCAGAAAAATAACATATGCGAAATACGTATAGAGCATCAGATTATTTCACATACTTAACCACAGGAAAGGCAGGTCGGCGCTGGTGACTACAAGAGTCACACTCATTTGCTAGAAAAACTGGTTTTGAAAATTAACATAACGGAAAAACGGAGAATTTTTTCAAGTGTCGTCCAGAAGATTACCAGGCATTAACTTACGCAAATATTAAAATTTGCAGCCCTTTCTCGGATGTGACATACGACATAATTTTGTGATCTTAACGTTGAAAATAGGCTGTTATTCGCAAAGAAAAGCTTAGTGGTTGCTGGACATCATTTGCATGCAAACCCTAGTTGGGGACGGTGCGTTAGATGAGATGTCGCTATCAGTCGCGAAGCACGTGAGCAGTGCTGCGTCATCTCAGCGGTAAAGTCTGGAAGAAAATGACAAAATAAATCTCTTCGATTAGACACACGACAGGCTGAGTTCAATTCTTTCGAGTAAAGGTCTTCCGTGGGTGATCTATAATATTTCACTTGTTGCAGAGGGTTTCAGGCGTTGAGTCGATCAGTTTCGCCAGAACTCAACGACGCTATCCTCACCACGTTCAGGCAGACGTTGATATCAACTGTCACAGGAAGACGCCAGCAAGGCATTAACTGCGAAGCGCTGCAGACCTTCCACCATGAAACTCTCATCACCTGCATCCTGTATGTAATTGTGGTGTATGTAGGCTTTCAGATAGACTGCTCGACTCGAAATCTTCGATTTTTCCGTGCTTACGCACCACACACATACTCGTAAAAAGAAACACAGTATACAAGGATAGGTATCCTACAAAGGTCTCCAGTTCTACTCGTACTTGAAACAAATGTAAAATCATTCTTCAGTGATTCATATGTTCTGTTATCTTTCTGTGTTAATAACAGAATAACTGAAGTGCTACCCAAAGTACACTACTGGCCTTTAAAATTTCTACACCACGAAGATGACGTGCTACAGACGAGAAATTTAACCGACAGGGAGAAGATGCTGTGATATGCAAATGATTAGCATTTCAGAGCATTCACATACGGTTGGCGCCGGTGGTGACATCTATAACATGCTGACATGAGGAAAGTTTCCAACTGATTTCTCATACACAAACAGCAGTTGACCGGCGTTGCCTGGTGAAACATTGTTGTGGAGCTTCGTGTAAGGAGGAGAAATGTGTACCATCACGTTTCCGACTTTGATAAAGGTCGGATTGTAGCCTATCGCGATTGCGGTTTGTCCTATCGCGACATTGCTGCTCGCATTGGTCGATATCCAATGACTGTTAGCAGAGTATGGAATCGGGTGGTACAGGAGGGTATTACGGAACGCCGTGCTGGATCCCAACCGCCTCGAATCACTAGCAGTCGAGATGACAGGCATCTTATCCGCATGGCTGTAACGGATAGTGCAGTCGCGTCTCGATCCTTGAGTCAACAGATGATGAAGTTTGCAAGACACCAACCATCTACACGAACAGTTCGACGACGAACGCAGCAGCATGGACTATCAGCTCGGAGACTATGGCTGCGGTTACCCTCGACGCTGCATCACAGACAGGAGCGCCTGCGATGGTGTACTCAACGACGAACCTGGGTGCACAAATGGCAAAACGTCATTTTTTCGGATGAATCCAGGTTGTATTTACAGCATCATGGTGGTCACATCCGTGTTTGGCGACGTCGCGATGAACGCACATCGGAAGCGTGTATTCGTCATCGCCATACTGGCGTGTCACCGGGCGTGATGGTATGGGGTGCCATTGGTTACACGTCTCGGTCACCTCTTGTTCGCATTGACGGCACTTCGAACAGTGGACATTTCTGATGTGTTACGACCCGTGGCTCTACCCTTTATTCGATCCCTGCGAAACCCTATATTTCAGCAGGATTATGAACGACTGCATGTTGCAGGTCGTGTACCGGCCTTCGTGGATACAGAAAAAGGTCGACTGCTGCCCTGGCCAGCACATTCTCCAGATCTCTCACCAATTGATATCGTCTGGTCAATGGCGGCCGAGCAACTGGCTCGTCACAATACGCCAGTCACTATTCTTGATGAATTGTGGTATCGTGTTGAAGCTGCATGGGCAACTGTACCTGTACACGCTATCCAAGCTCTGTTTGACTCAATCCCCAGGCGTTTCAAGGCTGTTATTACGGCTAGAGGTGGTTGTTCTGGGTATTGATTTCTCAGGATCTGTGCACCCAAATTGCGTGAAAAAGTAATCACATGTCAGTTCTAGTGTAATATATTTGTCCAATGAATGCCCGTTTATCATCTGCACTTCTTCTTGGTGTAGCAACTTTAATGGCCAGTAGTGTATTCAGCCTGAATGCACAGCACATGAACTACAACGGCTGCGATGGAGATCGTTCGGCCATGTTCCTATCATACTCAGTACATGCAGAATGCCGAACTTTGCAGCTCCCATGAAACGAACCGTCCATCAAATTTGTCAGTCACTCAGATCGATATAAGCAATTAGTTCCTGTTACAAGGGCACTTACACATTAATTAAATCCATAGGCATTATAAAGCGCTGCCGCAACAAGCTTTTCGGTAAGAAATAACACACAATTTAGGATCCTCTGGTAAACTCTATAGTTTTGACGTAAAGTTTTGCGACAGCCTGTGAACGCCAGACGGTGCAACGAAAATCGAAGCAGGAAATTTTCTGATCCAGTCCGCCTTCTTCTACCACTTCATATTGCAGGAAGCTGTAACTTGCTTCGTCCATAAAGCAGCCTGACGTTGGCTACTCACGTTTGATGGGAAACACTTGTAGCGACGGTTTGCGCCGCGGCCGGGCCATCTCCCGCGGTCTATAAATGCCACGGCGGCGACGGAGCGCCTTCTGGCCGGTACCCGCGCTATTCTTGGCCGGAAGGCCGGTTCGCAACTCTATTGCCAGCCAGACAGCCTCGCACCAGCCCGTGACGTGTTGGGACAGGTGCCGCCGCCAGCTCCGCCCACCGCCGCCCACCTCCGCCACAGAAGCTCGGCCTGACGGATGAGAGTTACTCACATTGTTAACACGAGTATTTGTTGTTTAGTTAATTGCGTGTGCCATAGACCATTTGAATGATTCTTTTACCGAAATGATGTGGAAAGATTCAGTTTACGGGATACGTAAACATGATTAGTGTTAACCTAAATTAACACATTACTTTTAGTCCTTCTCATGCAGCTAGACTTAATTTTTATTTACTGGATACCAGTTTTTAAGTAGCAGTTAGTCAATGTAACAGGAGAGCTGTCAAGGCGAAATGATTTTAAAACAGATTTTAAACTTCGCTACTTACCAGACATTTCTTGGTATTGGGCAAATGTTCAAAAATTATTGTTGCTGTGTATTGAAGTGCTCTCTGAGACAGTGACAGCTTTAACAATGTTTAGTACGGGTCATTTTTCCCTCTGGTGTTGCAGATATGGATATCACTGTCTTCTCAAATTATCGAATTGCATTAGCGAATATAGTACTGTGAAATTGCCTAATTCCTTGAAGAGATACCTACATGACGTCCACAGGTGAACACCACATATTATTTCTACTGCTCGCTCTTGTGTAATCAAAACATTCTTTCGAAGTGACGAGTTGCCCCAGATTACTATTCCTTACGACATTACTGAGAGGAAATATTACAAAATATGTTAGGAGGTTGATACCTTTGTTTCCAAAATTGGCAATTCTATGAAGAGAAAAAGTAGCTGAACGTAATTCTACAAGAAGCTCAGCAATACAGTAGTCATTGAGAGAGTTGAAGGAAACGATGAATGAGAAACAGTGATACACTGTTTATCTGTAAAAATTTATATGTTGTGTCTAGCTACGCAGTCACTTTTAGTAGTCACTGAATTCCACATAATACTGTTTTCGCCCTCTTTTTCAGAATGAATGAGTTCCTTAGGATGTAGTTCTGACCTGGTACTCAGGGAGTGGCAGGATAAGGCAACGATTTTGGATATGGCCGTTATCTGCTACTGTTGGTTACAGTAAACACATACACTTTATTTGAGGAAATATTTTTCAAGAATCACTTTAAAGAAATTTCCTACACTAACGGCCGAAGTCCTTACTAAGAAAGAATTGAAATTTATTTGTCGACTGAAGGTCACACACAACTTCAGAATACTGCACAGCTGAAGGCCTGAATTACAAGTCAGGAAAAGTGTTACTCGTTAGTAAAAACTAAGATATTTTCTTCGTAACCAATCAAAAACTGTAGCAACCTATAGTAACGGCTGAAAGCCTTATTAACAAAGAATTGCAAATTATTTGTCGGCTGAAGGCCACAAGCATTGTTGCACACAATCAACGACTAAAGGCCTGATTAAGAAAAAATTCAAATTTATTCATCGGCTGAAGGCCACAAGCAATTTCAGATTACTCAACTGCTGAAGGCCTGAATTGCAAGTGAGGAAGGCTATTACACTTTAAAACATTAAGGTAAATTTTAAACAATTATGATAACCTGACCAAGTAAGATGGAGTGATCCACTGACAGTGCTCCACAGATCGACCTAAGGAAGGTCACTACAGCCGTGCAAGCGGTAAGACTGTTACCAAAGGGTAATGTTCACCTAAGGAACGCAACTCAAACTAGAGACGGTTTAAACGCAAATCAACCCCCTTAGCTAATCCACCTAACGCCCCATAACCAGTACCACGATAGAATAATTCAGGCGAAAGCAAAGTGACAGACAGCAGTGCATCTCCAGAATCCGTTGTTTAAAGCACCAAAAGGCAGAAGGAGCCACTATAACCAAGGTAGAAAAGGAAAACAATTATCCATACCCCAATCAAGGAAGCTGTCAAATTACACGCCATGCCGGACAGCATCGGCAAGACGAAGAAAAGTACAAAAAAATGGCTCTGAGCACTATGGGACTCAACTTCTGAGGTCATTAGTCCCCTAGAACTTAGAACTAGTTAAACCTAACTAACCTAAGGACATCACAAACATCCATGCCCGAGGCAGGATTCGAACCTGCGACCGTAGCGGTCTTGCGGTTCCAGACTGCAGCGCCTTTAACCGCACGGCCACTTTGGCCGGCAAGAAAAGTACACATCCGCAAATTACGGTAACCTCTAGAGCAGGTAAATGGGGCGTTAGGGGCCACTAGGCAGTAAGACACCGCTGGTTGCACTTCACCAATAACTACACCAAATTCAAACTAATATCAAGCAGTAGAAGGCGGCTAACAGCTTCCGCCAAACTGACAGACTCCACTTGTTGCGGTTGGTCTCGCCGAACCCGGGAGAAGCAACACGCAAACAACAGCGAGATCTCAAACAGTGGAGGTTTCAGTACTGGGTAAGGTTCACTCAACTTGAAACACCCTGGTTTTGATCGTCGGCTACAGCCCCTCGATCCGACAGTGCCTGGACGCTGCAAGCGGTTCCGGCCTTGCCCTGGCGTTACGGACGTCCTTGCAGCTCTGTCCGAGGCCCAACCGCCTGACATATGCTACGACCCGGAAATACAAGTGGTCGCATCAAAGATAGTACCACAGTACTGGCTATCGATATCCGCTGTTGCCACTCGCGGACAAACAGTACTAGCAAACCCAGTGGAACCATTAACACAAGAAAGAAACGAGACGCCACTAGCGATATTACAAGACGCCAAGTATGAACGGCAAGAACGCGATCCGCATACGGCTCAGTAGTATGACTTGTCACTTTCGGTCCGTCCAGACGTACACACTTAAAACCAACGAAATTTTCTTCACTATTGTGATATTTTGCTATTAGATTTCTATTAATGGAAGCCAACTTTGAGTACCACCAATGAAATCGGGCATTATCAGGGTCGGGGAATTGACAAGGAGGGACTATGACCTTTTAATTAATATTATTTATCCTTTTATTTTTATTTATTTTATTTAATAACAGGTTTGCTTTGAAAAAATAGGTAGAAAAATTGAAGTGAATATGCCATTATTGGCGTTTAAAATGAAGAGAAAAACAGCCGTTAAATTGCGATAATAAAGTCAAACAATTCAAGAAATAAGACCTTAACAGCTTTAGCCTCTTTAAATTTTTTAAATTAAACCAGCTGATTAAAAAATTAAAACGGTTCTGGATAAATTTCTTCTAGAAAATTTTTGCTCAAGAGATTACGTGCAACCCTGAAAGGTAAATATTAACAAAGATAACGGGGATTACCCAACGTTTTACACAAATAATTTAAAATGAATTCTAGGACAAGCATATAATATATATTAAACATTAAAGAGAAAATTTTCTTCGCGTAGCCAGTTAATCAAATGCCTCTTGGCCGACAGTAAAATTTCGTTAACAGTGAAAGACAGATAACATAATATATTCATAGTTTTGAACATGGCTTTTATACGCCAACCGTACATTAGTTTCAACATAGTATTAAACAGTCTGCTGGTTGCACATAAACGATAGGTACATCGACCTAAGTTTCGACTCCTACTAAGGGGGTCTTAATCAGAATGAAATGTTGCTGAATCGTCAAATCACATTGCTGAAAAGCAATAGCCAGCATTAGGACCGACTATGTTCCTGCTACTTTTGACAGAAGTATAGCTTCTCCTAATTATGACTACTGCTTTTTAGCAATGTAATTTTACGATTTAGCAACATTTCATTCTGATGAAGACACCCCTGGTAAGGTGCCGAAACCTAGGCCAATGTACCTACCGTTTATGTGCAACCGGTTCGCTGTTTAATCCTGTGCTGAAAATAAGACACTTAACTTGAGCACAGACAACCAGGACACGCAAATGCAAACAAATAACAAGCCGCTCTAGGAATTGCTCGAGAGCCGTGCACATGGCCGCAAATAAACTAGGAACACGAGGCAAGAATTCCCGCCACGTATCGTACATTCCTTCATTCACAAATGTTTCACACTTCGCTGGAAGGACTTCGTAACGTCACACCGTCACCAAATATAACATCTGAATGGCGAAGTAGTTGCTCTCCCGGCAAACTTGCCTTCTGTGATGTCTGAATTATTTACTGAAAAAATGGTTCAGTTGGCTCTGAGCACAATGGGATTTAACATCTGAGGTCATCAGTCCCCTAGAACTTAGAACTACTTAAACGTAACTAACCTAAGAACATCACGCACATCCTTGCCCGAGACAGGATTCGAACCTGCGACCATAACAGTGGCGCGTTTCCGGATTGAAGCGCCTAGAACCGCTCGTCCACCGCACTTTTCTAACCCAAGAGAATGTTTACTACATGAATAACTATCAGCAGAAGCGGTTCTCATCAAAGTGTCGATTGACTTAAATTTATTTAATTAATTCTGCAAGAAGACTTGCCGCAGGCCCTCGTTGTTATTTACCACTCCCATCTTGTGAAAAGTGAACTGCATTTACTTAAATTAATTTAATTAATTTAATATAATTATGAAAGGAATTAATATGGAATGAAGACATGATATTCCACTGAACCTTACGTTTAGTAATTGCTGTCAAGGAAACAGAGATTTTGGTAAGGATAAGCGATTAGGGTTACAGGAGACATGTGGTGCCCTCAGCACAGTCACACAAAGACCCGCTTCTTAAAGTACATCTGAAGAAGCGTATAACAGACGAAACTGCTTGGTGAATGAAATACCATCTTACTAATCCCAATAGCGAATCAAAATACTACAGCTCGTAAACAGAATGGAACCTGCCCAACTTTACTGCAACCGCGTGTGCCACACTGCTATGCATTCAATATCAGTGCTCTAACAATCTCATCAGCCCAATACGGCTCTTTTCCTAAGTGGCTGCATGAGACGATCTTTATGGATTCGAGCATCACTTTACTAATAGAATAAAATTTCTCAGCAATCTCAAATGCAATCAGTTTTAATAGCACATCATATTGCACCCTAATAATATATACTTTTACTCAAACACAGCATCGAACACCAGAACAGAACGGATAAGTGCACTGCGACGTCATGCAGAACATACAAAGCAATCCTAGCCACATAACTCCCGCGTTCCTCGTTCTTATGGCCACAATTACCAGAAAGCTCGCCGCAAAGGGAAACTCATTTTGTCGATCCCGATGTGGACTTACGGAAGTCTGCCTGTGGGTTCAGAGATAACAGCAAAAGTTGCTCGTGAGGAGTCGTCACGTGATATGGAAGTTGGCAAATATACCGGCCAACATCCAACACATACACACTTCGCATGGAATCACATGCCATGAAGTTTTCAGGCTGGAGTTCTAGCATTGTGGGAACTTACAGCAAACATAGTTTCAATATGAGTATGGTAGAAATCCGCGATTTCTTTTGTCTAGGAAATATGGCAGCGAATCATGAGCAATCAAGAAGAAAGAGGTGAGTACTTGGATTCTTTCGAAGTGTGGTTATGGAGATAAATGACAAAAGTAAAATGGAGTGACACCATGCCGAATGATGAAGTACTTCCAGATCTAGAAGAGGAATATGCCAAGTTAAAGTAATGATCGTAAAGAAAACATTCTAGCCAGAACACAATATGCGATGAAACTGCCAACAATGTATATTCATGGAAGATAACGTTGCAAGGGGAGAACTGAATGGGTAAATGAGGAATAGGAACGCTGAACGACATTGTTAATGGGCGAAGTTACTAAAAGATTAGGGAACGGACACAGCATAGAGGGAAGCGTTAATCACATCTGATCTTTTTTTTTTAATTTGTGGTAAGTTCCTATGAGGCCGAACTGCTGAGGTCATCGGTCCCTAGGTTAACAAACTACTTAATCTATCTTATGCTAAGGGCAACACACACACCCATGCCCGAGGGAGCATACGACTCGAACCGCCGAGGGGGGGGGGGCGTGGGAGCTGGGCGAACCGTGCCAAGGCGCCCCGGAACGTGCAGCTCCGATCATATCTGTCGTGACAAATATACGTTGCGAGCTAAACATTATGACCATTTGCTGCGCAGAGTGTTGGTCCACCTTTGGAACGCAATACAGCAGAGATTTAGGGTGAAGTGTATCGAAGAAATCCTTGGAAGGTTCGAGGAGGTACATGGCGCCAGATGTCCACGCACAGCTCACGCAGTGGCAATAAAATATAGGCCAGTACTGTGTGTACACTGGGCTGGCCCCCGATAGGGTTCCAGATGTGTTCCATCGAATTCAGACCCGGCAAATGTGGAGGAAAAGCCATCGAAGGGAGTTCACTGTCATGCTGTTGAAACCTGCTGTTTCACGCCTTGTCACATGTACAGTTGTATCGGTTCAGGCTTTGTGACACGTACAGTTATCGCCGTCGGGGAAATCTAACAGGATGCAGATGGTCACAAAAATGTTCATGTTGTCCACAAACGTCATGCTGCCTCCGATCACTACCGTAAAACCCACAGCAGACAGGGTGAATATCCCCCGTAGTATAATACTGCCCCATTGGCTATCGGCAGTAGCGCGTTGCATGTTTCCAATTAACGTTCGCCCGGGTGATGGCATTTATGGACACAACCATTGGCCTGTTACAATCGGCGCGAATCATCCGATCAATGTACAAGTTAACACTGATTCACGGTCCAGTCACGACGATCCAGTTTGCATTGTAATCGTAACTGGGGATGTCGCTGGGTAACCATCGAAACATGTAAGGGTCATCTGCTGCGGAGACCCATGTTCAATAACGTACACTTAGCAGTGTTCTCCGAAACAATTGTCCCAGCAGCAGCATTGTACTCTGTCAGGAGATCTGCCGCCGATCGCCGCCTCCCCTGCTTTCTGGACGAGCAAGCCTCCGTCCTCCACATTCAGTGATGAGACGTGGACCTGCGACGCCTCGTCTACTCGTGGAAACACAGTACTGCAACCACTTTCCGCAGATGCTCTGGTATTCCCACAACCAACCAGCTTCGTCAAAGTTAGTGGATATCCCAATTTTCGTCCCGTATCGTCGGTTTAATAATTCCCTATTGGTCTCCGCTTCTACACCTTCCTTACCACATAACTCATCCGCGACGCCTCTGGTCGGTATCGATCCTCGTGGAGCACAGTGGTCATAAAGTTTTGACTGATAATTGTACACATCTGAAGATGAACGTCTCGTGAGTAACGGATTCACGTACAGTAACGACCACTTGCTGATCAGTGGTTTACGTTGCCAGGCTGCGGGTTAAATGTCAAACGATTCTGCTGTTTATATTTCCTGAGTGACTAAAGCTTTGTGCTGAACTGACACTCGAATCTGGAATATTGTCGTAATTATTGTTGCTGCTGTCTACTGAATCACGACCCGTCGTTGCAGGTTAATTCTGGCTTTACCTACTTCCGCCTTTACAAACTTCACAGAATCTCCCCTGCATAATTTACTGGACGAGTACTCATGGGAGTAACGATGTAAGCTTCCTGACAGATTAATCTGACAGGAAGTTTCGAAACAGCTCATACTCCGCTGCAGAGTGAAATATTCATTGCGGATTCAGCAGTTACTCGTGAACTGTTCGCCAGAATGCGTCGAACGCAGCTTTCACGTGTTTCTTCCTCAAAACGAATATTAATTTGTATAATCCGGCTTGTTATCAACGTCGTTTAATTATTGTTGTGCGTCAGTCTGTTCGGGCACACTAGATACAGGACCATAGCGTTTTGCTTTGTTAGCGGTAATATTGTGGAATCACTGTATTTATCTGATGTGTCAATTAAACGGTGGTGTATTGTACAAATGACAATTCCCATAGTACTATCGTAACTGTCTATTGTAACCATAATTATCATAACACAAATACCCCATCCAGATCCATGACGTCACATGGAATAGCGTCTGAAACGATGGTTTAGTCATTGGAAATTCATAATTAATAAACGAAATTATGGTATGCAATATTGACCGTAACCTAAGATGTACTGTCTCGAATTTTTCAGTTGTGTCAAGTAACAAAAGGCTCAGCAAATCTCAAGTACTTACAAGTACTATTTACTGCTCAGAGGGACATTACAGAGGAATCCAATTCTAAAATTAGACAATACAAGCAAACAGAGGAAGCAAGCCACACGTTTCTCGGACTGCATCCAGACGAAAAACAAACTTTCAACCACCATATAAAATTGACAATTGACAAAGCCTTAAAAATTATGCACAAACTAGCAAGACTAAACACAACTCAGTACAAATTACCTATGAAGGTGATAAGGACCTACCGCATTGCGATATTTGAATCCATTGCATGCTGCGCCGCAAGTGCTTGAGCTCACAGACTGATCATAACGACTAAGAAGACAATTGCAAGACGAGGTCAACGTAGTGTGCTCCTAAGAATGAGCGGAGCTTTAAACACCACATCACAAGAGGCACTTTGCGTTGTGATGGGGACCTGCCCGATAGACAAAAAAATACTTTAAAGAATTGCACTTTACTGGCTTAAGAGGGACAGGCTCGATAAAGTCAACGAAATTACGGGAACCAACATTATGAACAAAACACAAATGAAACAATGGCGGATTCAAACATGGCAGAGAGAGTGGGATCCATCCGATAAGGGTCACCCAGTACACTCTTTCTTTCCTGATGTACACGAAAGATTACAACTGAAACATGTCGGGCCTAGCCGGGGGATGGACCATTTCCTGACAGGCCACGGGCCGTATCTTGTACATTTAAACCGTATGGGACTAACTAACGATGAAGTGTGCGTATTTGGAGAAACTGGGACACCAGAACATGTCACACTGCTGGGCAACACGCTAGCACAAGCGAGACCTATACAGAATGACAATGATATCGCCAGAAAAATACGTAATCCCGATGACCGGAACACAATAAATAGCGTGGCCGATATTGTATCGAACACTCTGCACGAAGAACACAAGCGCGAAAACCCATATGGAAGGAGCCGTAGACGAGCATAAACAACACAATAAACCACATGGGAGAACACAAACACGACCACAGATTCCGAAACCGAGGAAGGAACACAAAGTGAACATGACTCAGAAGGAATTAGCATGTAAGGGACCAAAACGAACAATGCATGACACTGCATGCCACAACACAGTCACAAACAACACAACAATCATAAAACAAATAAACACCGGCACCACATACCATGGTGTTCATCGTTCATGGTGTGGGTTCCTGTAGTCATGACCTAGTTCATGAACCACGGGCAATGTATGAGTGGCCAAGTAAGTGGTCCCGACAGTCGGGATACCAGTTACTTTGGAATAAGGCTGGGCGTCTCGGACATATTCTGAGTCGTGGTCACCTTTGTGCTCATACGGCAAAGACTACCAAATCCACCGGTTAGTCCCTCAACCGTTAGGGGTAAAACTCAATGGGACTCGGGGCAAGTAAGGCTAGCAACCTGCTTCCCTGGTACTTTAAATATGATGCTGGCAACAATCAGAGCAAAATGCCTCGGACCTTTGGAGGTGACGGAGTCCCACCTCTAACTGACAAACCATGGTCTCCTAAGATACGACTTGGCAAACAAATGGTAATGAGATGGGGAGCTATTAATATCAATGGGGGCTACTCTGGGAAGAAGGTAGAGCTGGCAGAGGCTGCAAGTAAGATGGGACTGGACGTTTTAGCTGTTACTGACATTCGGGTAAGGGGTGAGAAAGAAGAGGAAGTGGGAGAATACAAGGTCTACCTGTCAGGAGTCAAAGCAGGAATAGCACAAAGGGGTGTAGGGCTTTACATCAGGAAAGAAATGGAACCCAGCGTAGTTGCAGTAAGGTATGTAAATGAACGACTGATGTGGATAGATCTGACAGTGTCTAGCAAGAAAATTAGGATTGTGTCACTATATTCGCATTGTGAAGGGACAGATCAAAATAAGATGGATAGATTTTATGAGGCACTCAGTGATGCAGTTGTTAAAGGGCAAGGACAGTGTTCTGCTCATGGGTGATTTTAATGCCTGGATTGGAAATCAAACAGAAGGGTATGAAAATTTGGAGAGGATATGGAGGCCAACAGGAACGGGAAACAAGTCTTGGATTTCTGTGCCAGTATGGGCTTAGTAATCACAAACTCCTTTTTTAAACATAAGAACATTCAGCGGTATACTTGGGAAGGCAGGGGAACCAGATCTGTCATTGATTATATAGTAACAGATCAGGAATTCAGGAAGGCTGTGTGGGACACACGTGTATTCAGGGGATTCTTTGATGACACTGATCATTATTTAATCTGCAGTGAAATTGGGATTGTGAGGCAGAAAGTACAGGAGGTCAGGTCCATATGTAGGAGGATAAGAGTGGAGAAACTTCAGGATACGGAAATCAGGCACAAGTACATAACAGCGATCTCAGAAAGGTGCCAGTTAGTTGAATGTAGTCAATTACAGTCATTGGAAAAGGAATGGACAATGTACAGGGACAGAGTACTAGAAGTGGCTAAAGAATGTCTTGGAACAGTAGTGTGTAAAAGTAGGATGAAGCAAACAGCTTGGTGAAATGACACAGTCAAGGCAGCCTGTAAAAGGAAAAAGAAGGCATATCAAAACTGGCTACATACTAGAACTCAGGTAGACAGAGAAAGTTATGTTGAAGAAAGAGAAAAAGCCAAACAGACAATTGCAGCATCCAAGAAGAAATCTTGGGAAGACTTTGGAAACAGGTTGGAGACTATGGGTCAAGCTGCTGGAAAACCATTCTGGAGTATAATTAGCAGTCTTCGAAAGGGAGGTAAGAAGGAAATGACAAGTATTTTGGACAGGTCAGGAAAAGTGCTGGTGAATCCTGTGGATCCCTTGGGCAGATGGAGGGAATATTTTGAAGAGTTGCTCAATGTAGGTGAAAATACGATCAGTAATGTTTCAGATTTCGAGGTAGAATGGGATAGGAATGATGATGATGGAAATAGGATCACATTTGAGGAAGTGGAGAAAATGGTCAATAGATTGCAGTGCAATAAAGCAGCTGGGGTGGATGAAATTTAGTCAGAACTCATCAAATACAGTGGAATGTCAGGTCTTAAATGGCTACACAGGATAATTGAAATGGCCTGGGAGTCGGGACAGGTTCCATCAGACTGGACAAAAGCAGTAATCACACCAATCTTTAAACATGGACACAGAAAAGATTGTAACAACTACAGAGGTATCTCTTTAATCAGCGTTGTGGGTAAAATCTTCTCAGGTATTGTTGAAACGAAAGTGCGAGTATTAGTTGAGGACCAATTGGATGAAAATCAGTGTGGGTTTAGGCCTCTTAGAGGTTGTCAGGACCAGATTTTTAGCTTACGGCAAATAATGGAGAAGTGTTATGAGTGGAACAGGGAATTGTATCTATGCTTTATAGATCTAGAAATGGCATATGACTGGGTTCCTAGGAGGAAGTTATTGTATATTCTACGAGATTATGGAATAGGAGGCAATCTTTTGCAAGCAATTAAAGGTCTTTACATGGATAGTCAGGCAGCAGTTAGAGTTGATGGTAAATTGAGTTCATGGTTCAGAGTAATTTCAGGGGCAAGACAAGGCTGCAACTTGTCTCCACTGTTGTTCATATTATTTATGGATCATATGTTGAAAACAATAGACTGGCTGGGTGAGATTAATATATGTGAACACAAAATACGCAGTCTTGCATATGCGGATGACTTATTTGTGATGGCAGATTCGATTGAAAGTTTGCAGAGTAATATTTCAGAGCTAGATCAGAAATGTAAGGACTATGGTATGAAGATTAGCATCTCCAAAACGAAAGTAATGTCAGTGGGAAAGAAATATAAACCGACTGAGTGCCAAATAGGAGGAACAAAGTTAGAACAGGTGGACGGTTTCAAGTACTTAGGATGCATATTCTCACAGGATGGCAACATAGTGAAAGAACTGGAAGCGAGGAGTAGCAAAGCTAATGCAGTGAGCGCTCAGCTACGATCTACTCTCTTCTGCCAGAAGGAAGTCAGTACCAAGACTAAGCTATCTGTTCACCGTTCAATCTTTCGACCAACTTTGTTGTATGGGAGCGAAAGCTGGGTGGATTCAGGTTACCTTATTAACAAGGTTGAGGTTACGGATATGAAAGTAGCTAGGATGATTGCAGGTATTAGTAGATGGGAACAATGGCAGGAGGGTGTACACAATGAGGAAATCAAAGAAAAACTGGGAATGAACTCCATAGATGTAGCAGTCAGGGCGAACAGGCTTAGATGGTGGGGTCATGTTACACGCACGGGAGAAGCAAGGTTACCCAAGAAACTCATCGGTTCAGCAGTAGAGGGTAGGAGGAGTCGGGGCAGACCAAGGAGAAGGTACCTGGATTCGGTTAAGAATGATTTTGAAGTAACAGGTTTAACATCAGAAGAGGCACCAATGTTAGCACTGAATGGAGGATCATGGAGGAATTTTATAAGGGGGCTATGCTCCAGACTGAACGCTGAAAGGCATAATCAGTCTTAAGTGATGATGATGATGATGATGATGTTGATGATGACCACATACTAAGACTGCAGTAATAAGGTAATGTCGCTTGGAAGGAGAAGGCTCGAAGAACTTCTGTTCCGAAGCTCCTACTCCCCAATGGCATCCTGCATAGTGTTTAAAGTATACTGCACACAAGCAGTAATGTATTGCTCGTCTTACTGTCTGCAGACATAAGTATATTCACTTCTCTATTCAAAGCTATAATCAATGAATTTCATATATCAGAAATGTATTAAGTTATTTACGGAATAAAGCATTCAAGTAGCCGTGAGCTACATTCTATTTCAACTAACAACTTACAAACGTAAGTGTATGTCTCATGTGAAGCTAAAATTCATGTTTTCCGTGTATGAAGTGCTCAAACAGCATTTCATCAGTATAATCTGTGTAAACATTCATTAGCGCAAACCATTTCAGATGAGAATAGCTCGAGGTTGTAGCGAGACCTTCTCATCTGAAATAGATAGAAATAGGCCATTACTAGCCAACATGCTCTCTCTATATTACAAATTATTCATAACCACGCTCAATGTGTTACATTTTCTTTTTCTTAGTTTTCTTTGACATTTGTGTTGTATAAATTATATTCTCATCAACTAGGTAGCAACAAATTATATGGAACCATTTGAATATTTGTTAAGCATTCAATTCGCTGTAACCTGTGAGACATCTTTATATATTTTATTCTTTATATATATTTTTTAAACAGCATTAACAAGTGTTTACCAGTAAGACTGTAACAATGAGAACTCTTAGCTATTAGATTCAAAAGCATCCAACCCACCTTAAATATCAAGGCGGTGGGTTACTCTGCACTGTTAATGAAATAATTAAATAAATAAATAAACTTACAAGAATATTAACGATTGTCTGACAATGGCATGCTTATTTAATCAGGACTGCACAGATTAGTTAAACCACTGCAAATTTTCGGGTAATGACAGATGTGATAATTTAGGGGTTTTAAGTGAATTGTACAATATATAAAAGTAATGTCACTAGCTGAATGATTAAGAATCTCACAAGTTTACTCTGCACTTTGACATATAATTATATTTCTACAAATATGTACCGGCGACGGGGTCCTATTATTTTTAATGTATTAGTAGTACGACATCTATATATGCACAGTCTGTTCTCCTCCTGCCTCAACAGGAAACAGTCGCACTGAAACAGTTGATAGTGGATCCACAACTGATCACATTGTGATAGGAAACTAATGGTCGGAAATGAGCACATCCTGCATAACAAAAACGTAGCCTCAGTAATTGTTCAAAGCGACGACCGCCAGTCTACACGCTTATACACTGAGGTCACAGAAGTCATGGGATACCTCCCCATATCCTGCCGAATGTCCTTATGCTCGGCTTAATACAACATCTCGACGTGACATGGACGCAACAAATCGTTGGAAGTCCTCTGCACAAATACTGAGCCATGCTGCCTCCATAGCTGTGCGAATTGAGAAATTGTTGACGGTGAAGGATTTTCTGCGCGAACTGACGTCTCTATTATGTCCTGATATGTTCGATGGGTTTCATGTTGGCCTGTATGGGTGACAAGTCATTTGTTCCAACTGTCCAGAACGTTCTTCAAACTAGTTGAGAGAAATTGTGGCCCAGTAACATGGCGCATCGTTGTTTGGGAACAAAAAGTACATGGTGGCTGCAGATGGTCTCCAGATAGCCGAACGTAACAATTTCCGGTCAACGATTAGTTGAGTTGAATGAGAAGATCCTGTCCATGTCATGTAAACACAGCTCAGACCACTATGGAGCCTCCTTCATCAGCTTGTACACTGCCTTGTTGCAACTTGGGTCGAAGGCATCTTTGGATCTGCGCCAAACTCGAAACCTACCATCAACACTTAGCAACCGAAATCGCGACTTGTTACATCAGGCCACGGTTTTCCAGTCGTCTAGGGTACAATCGATATGATCAAGAGCCCAGGAGAGACGCTGCGGAAGATGTCGTACTGTAAGCAAAGGCACTCTCGATTACATGCTGCCATTGCCCTTCAGTGACGCACTGTCCTAATACATACTTTCGTCGAGCGTCCAACATTTTATTATACAATATATTATTTTCTGCAGTTATTTCAGGTATTGTTGCTATTCTGTTAGCACTGCCAACACTAAGGAAACTCCACTACTTTCACAATTAAATGAAGGCCGTCGACCAGTGCGTTGTCCGTGGTGAGAGATAACGCTTGAAATTTGGTATTGTCGCCGCACTCTTGCCACTGTGAATCTCAGAATTTTGAATTCCTTAAAGATTTCCGATATGGAACGTCCCATGCCTCTACCACACCAACAATTTTACGTTCAGTGTCTGTTAATTCCCTTCGTAATCACGTCGGAAACTTTTTCACATGAACCACCGGAGTACAAATGACGTCTCCGCCAATGCACTGCCCAATTTTACCTACCGCCATCTGAATGTGTTCATATCGCTGTCCCATGACTTGTCACCTCAGTATTTTGCAACGGCACATGCAAAGTTCCCAGGTGTTTGTTTTCCACTTGAACAGGTAGCAGGTGATAAACAGCATCCATCCCTGACCATCAAACAGGCATACTGTACACAGCTTAGTTCAGAACACATGTGTCATGTGACGACCGCATGCACCACATCCGCGCCGTAACGGTGCCGCACGCACAGGACTATCTTTGGTTTCAGTTGTTCATTGCATTAGACAGCCTATGATGTGTCTTTGGTTCAAATGGCTCTGAGCACTATGGGACTCAACTGCTGTGGTCATAAGTCCCCTAGAACTTAGAACTACTTAAACCTAACTAACCTAAGAAAATCACACACATCCATGCCCGAGGCAGGATTCGAACCTGCGACCGTAGCGGTCGTGCGGTTCCAGACTGTAGCGCCTTAAACCGCTCGGCTGATGTGTCTTTGGTGAGTTGTGTTTTTGTGCACAGTGAATGACACACAGTCAGTGATGGAACATTACTCGGCACGAGGGTTGGAAGCCATGAATTTAATGGGTGGTGTGGCAGGATGTAGCGCCTATAAAGTGCGTGAAGGTACAGAGAACGCTTTGCCAAAAGGCGTCATCCTAATTGGAAGGTTTCCGTCGATTTCAGCTTACGAGAGACATGTTGGTTCACGACACAGAGAACCAACCAAGGCTCCCACCAAATACATGTTCGAACACCATAGTTTAAGGTAACGGTGTTGGATCATGTGCCTGACCACCCAATAGCAAACAGCCATCACCTTACTTGTAAAACGCATGCTGAGAAGGATAGAGTGTGGAGAGTACTGGTGGAACAGGTATTACACCCCTATCGTAAAGAAACGTCCAAGGACTGGTATCAAAGGATTTTGAGGCCAGTGTTTATTTTAGTCAATGGATTATCCATTGTGCTGTAGTGCTGAATTTCATACAGTTTTTATTGTTTAAGAATGACGCCTCATTCACCTGTGATGGTATTTTCTAGAGCCAGCATAGCCACGTCAGGTGTGAGGATAATCCCCATGCCTCCACGAAGGAACGTGTTTCCATCACGACGGTGCACAAGCCCACTCCGATGTTAATGTCCATGAGCACCTGGACACACGTGTCATTGTTTAATTGGAAGGGGTTACGGTCCGCCCCATGCCCAGCGCAATCGCCGAATGTCTCATACCTCTGTATCTTTTCCTCAGGTGTTACGTCTAATTGTTGGCGTATGAAATCCCAAAAGAAACGCATGAAGTCCTGCTTCTTTGAGAGAGGGCAGCAGAACTTCGTGCACCGTAGCCCAGCATGTACTGAAACTGATGACAGCCTCTTTGAACAATTACTACTCAGCTGCGTTGTTGTAATGCGGTGTACACTGTGTATGTACATATCACAATAAATATGGATTTCCGACCATTGGTCCCCTATCTCAGTATATTCGGTTGTGGAGCTACTATCGTCTGTTTCAATTTGACCCAAAAGGCTTGAGACACCCTGTAAGTGCGAGCTACACTCCTTGGGCACAGCTCTGTGGGATGCGATGCAGGCACGTCCAAACTGAGCTCTCATGAACGCAATGCATTCGTTTTGTGTACCGACAATGGCCGTTACATGCTCGGGGCAACACATACAGTGTGGGTACGACTTAACTTATTGAGATTTTATTTCTTCCCACACTTCTAAATTCTACACAACATTGCTAAGGGAATTTCCACTGGCGAGAAAGTGGATTCGTGAGTTTCCTTAAATGACGAAACAGAAATGGGCTCTATCTTGTTGATACCTAAACAATAGAGGATGGAATTGTATTCGGATATTCCCTCACTGTGTATTATTACAGAAGGTATCGAAAGACTTCTACAGATGATTGTGGAATGCATTTCGATAAAAGGACAATTTAAAACTGTCAGTTTGTGCTTCCCTCAGACGAGCATTTCCAATTCGCTTTCATAACTTAATGCACGTTCTTCGAGTAATGGGCAGTGAGTTAGCTCTTCGACGCTCGGAAGCAATGAGGTGAGAACAACTGCATAGCGAAGAAACTTGCGATTCCAAAATTTATGGCTTTTACTTTTTATGCACGAAGTAAAGCTTTCAACGAAAGCACTTCAGTAAGATATGAAACTTCGATTCGTTTACATGCAGACATTGTTTTCAGCAGCGAAGTGAATGATTAAACTTGTAACCTTCTTTCTTCATCGATTCAAAACAAGATGCAGACGTGATTCTTCGTAGCATGGCATAAAAGTCTGCCATAGAGAGGATGGGACGAAGAATTGGTCAATGAGTCTGAACACGCAGTTATGGCATATCATGGCTAACACATGTGCTGCACGACCTGCTTCCTTTTTTCTTTCTGATTTTCTCTTATTTTTGGCCTTAGGACATGATCCACTCAGCGGTCTCAGCCAGCATCTGATACATGACATGTTACACTTACACACACACACACACACACACACACACACACACACACACACACACACACACACGACCGTACGCACGCATACACACATACTCCCCCGCTTCCCACCCCTCACCCCTCCCACCCCCCACCCAAACCCACACACACGTTTCACAGACAATACGTTGGTTATTAACAAGTTAATTACACCATCTTACGTACATACTGACTGAATGATGATGAAATGACGTTCCAAGCCACGTTTTCCTGCCTGTGTGTGAAGGCTAATATCTAGCATTACTAAGCATTACTAATGAGATTCTCACTGTTATAGAGACTGATTAATGAGGGAGGTGTGTGTGTGTGTGTGTGTGTGTGTGTGTGTGTGTGTGTGTGTGTGTGTGTGTGTGTGTGTGTGTGTGTGTGTAATTTATTACGATTATGCCACACAAGTCGTTCGGCCTTTTATGTATATTCCCACGTATAGTTGTCGCCGTCTAGTTTCAGGTGGTTGAAGGAACTCGGTACAGAGTTTTATCCTGCCTTGTGCCGAATTTGCGAATCGTGCGCGTGAAGAGAAAGAAAGCGTGTATTTTCAACCCCACTATACGTGATTTGAAAGACACATATGCCTGTTAAATTAGGGATTAGTGGGTACTTAAGTTGCCAGCGCGTTTGACGTCCGATTTGAGCATTTTAGGATTAGAAAGCACCGAAGTTCTGAAAGGAAGTTTCGTCCTTCCGCTTATGATGAAGACAGTTCATCAAGTTTCTCTGTTCCGGAGAAGGAACTTGATGGATATACGGATCTCAGCAAAGACCTTACCACATGGCTGTTGAAAGAAATTGCCCGGGTGGGAGTAGGACTTGCGCACTGACGGTTCCGTACAAACTCAATAACGAGGAATTATGAGCTCGAACATTATGACCACCTACGTAACAGCCGCTATGTACATGTTTGTCACGGATAACAGCTGCCACGCGTCGTAACACGAAAGAAATGAGGCCTTGGCAGGTCGCTGGAGGAGGCTGGCACCCCATCTCCACATACAAGTCACTTATTTCGCATAAATTCCAGCGAGGGGGGGGGGGGGCCGATGTGTTCTGTTGCTACGTTCAGTCACATTCCTGAAGTGAGCGATCGAGTTCTGATCTGGTGAGTTGGGAGACCAGCACATAAACTGTAAAGCCCAACTGTGTTCCTCGAACCATTCCATCACACTCCTTGCCTTGTGACATGGCGCATTCTCTTACTGAAAAATGCCGCAGCCATCGGGAAACATGATGATCATGAATGGGTATAAGTCGTCTCCAACCAGTGTACGATACTCCTTCACCGACATCGAGCCTTGCACGAACCCCAGTAGATCCGTAGATGCCCATGTGAATGAATGTTCTACGGAGCGTAATGGAGCCGCTGACAGCAAATCTCTGATCCGCAGTACAGATACTACGGAGCTGTTCCCCTGCAAGATGACGGATTCGCGCCCTCTCGTAGGCATGATGAAGAATGTATCGGGATTCACCAGACTATGCAACTCTCTGTCGACCGTCTCGTGCCATTTCAGTCGTAGCTGCCGATGTCGTGGTGTTAACTTCAGCGCATGCATGGGCCGTAGGCTGCGGAAGCCCATCGTTGGGAGTGTTCGGTGCACTCTGTGGTCAGACGCACTTGTTCTTCGCCCAGAATTAAAGTCTGATGTTAGTTCCGCCACAGTTCGTTGCTTGTAATTACGGGTGGCCGCCCAACCCCACGACGTCTGGACGTGCTTTCACCTTGGTTTCGCCACGTGTTGTAGAGACTCACCACAGCACTTGTCGAACACCCGACAATTCGTGTCATGCAGTTCGAAATGCTCGTGCTGAGCCTTCGAGTCATTACAATCTGCCCTCAGTGAAACTCTGATAGATGGCACGCCTTCCCTTTCCTGCATACTGACAGCAGGCTCACTGATACTGTGGTAAATACACCGTGCGTGTATCTCACTAGCAGTCATGGAGACGCTGCTGTCGCCTGAGCGGTTTATATTGGTAGTAGCAAAGTGGTCATAATGTTCTGACTGATCAGAGTATAGAGGCAGTTCATTCATTCTGGAAATTGACAGTGATAATGGAAGTTATGGGTCCCAGGGTTTCCAAGATTTTCCAGTATGTTTTAATTTCAGATTTGTAGTCTGACAACAAATAACAAAAGAAATTTTTGTTTGTTTGAAATAATTATAAATTAAGAATTTTCTAATTCTTTTACTTTACTTGTACTGCGAAACCTTGCCAAAGTCCATGATTGTACTTCAGGGTAGGGTATCCTACAGGTTTCAGTGAGTGAGTTTCCGAGTTTCAAAATAGACCTATGTGAGATAAATGGCCATGTCTTTCGGCTGCATTGACGTAGATGCTTAGCTTTTTTACACGACCAAACGACTGTAGAATTCGATAAGTGACAAATTTCAACATGTCTACTCCTCCCTGTGAAAAATGTGTCGCAACAGACTGACGGGCAGTCAGTATGGTAACAAATGATTAAACGGTTTTTATTCATCTGTTATAATTTCAATTTTCATCCGATATAATTACAAATTAACTGTTTCGCAGTTTTCTGTTTACTTGTACTTTGAAAACTTTCACCTTGCACAAATTTCATGATTGTAAATCAACGGAAAGTACAGTACAGGTTTTAATGAGTTTGCGGATATCAAAATATGTGACATAAATAGCCGTATGTTTTGACCGCATTGACTTAGAAGCTAACGTTTATTATACCACCAAGGGACCATAGACTTCAATATGGGACATAAATTTCAACTTCATACGTCAGCCCGTTCCTGAGAAAAACTGGCCGTAACAGACTGAAGCGCAGACACAAAGTTTGATAGCAAATGACAAAACAATTATGTCATGTGATATAATTACAAATTAACAATTTGTGGAGTTTTTCCTTTGCTTCTTGACAAATTTCATGATTCTAGGTCAACGGGAAGTGCTCTCTAGGTATTGATGAGTAAGTTAGCAAGTTTCAAAATTTGTGACTTAATTTGTCGTCCCTTTTGATTACACTGACTAAGAAGTTTCACGTTCTGAGATTGCTAAGGGACCGCACATCTTAATATGTGACATAAATTTCAACTTGATACTTTTGTCAGTTCCTGAAGACAAGGTTTCTGAACAGTCGGATAGATAGAGATAGAGAGATGGTCAACAAACTGATCCTATAAGCGTCCCGTTTCTACAGATAGAGTTACGGAGTGCTAAAATCTACTTAACAGAAACTGTGTTATTCGGAAAGTGACTTTTTCGGCAAAATTTGAAGAAGAAATGTTGGATTGTGTATTCAGAAGACATAACATATTCTGGCTTAAAAACAGTGTTGTATAAATAAAACAATTATGACCTCATTTACGATGACACTACGTCTGAAAAAGACCGTGCAGTGATTTACTACACAACACGTAATCTGGTTTGTACATGGTTATGACTGAGGAAGTCGGGATGAGGGGTACATTTAGCATGGAAGGTCAAGGAACCTATAATGTCATTCCTTAAACACAACAACTACCATATCAATAAATTAACAATTTATTCAAATATAATATTTATAAAACAGTTAAGAGACAATCAGAGATAGCTTGCTTCTCAAGCAAGGCAGCAAATCACAGTTACGAAAACTGACTGAAAAACGTGCTCCACAGAGATTTAAGTACTTACAGGAACAATAAAGTACAATCAGAACGTGATTTAAGGAAATATGGCACAGATGATTTATTTAAGAGAGCAGTAATTGGCAATATGAAAGTGATTCATGAAACGCACACCAATTCGTTAACAACCCAAATAACACAAGCCGCACAACAAGTTACCATTTAATACAATTCATTCCCAAGCAGGTAACCGCCAATGATTCTGCAAAAACGCCGGTTACTTCCTGTGATGCCATCAGACCCTGTTGACTTAAAGAAGACGATTGCTTACGATTTTACCTAATCGCGCGTACTGTGTCTCTCTTTTTTACCTTTTTACCATTGATAAAAGATCTTATACTATTCACTTTGTAGCCTGGTTTCACATGAGCGGAGACATTTCTCTCCTTAACGAGTTTAAAAACAGATATATCTTGGAACTTAAATAGTTCTTAAATTCACTGTCTGAACGTATTAGAAAAATTTGAGACCTTTCATTTTTTCTTGGGAACACCTGTTAAATTTGAATCTAACGCGCTTGCACGAGCCGACCTTCAACCTTCGTTGACATGTATGCATATTTTCCCGCCTGTCGGTAGCTTGCTGGCAAGCAGCAGTGAGGTGGTGCGTAGCGCGGCCGTCGGTTTTTCATTGCAAGGGAAATGACAGGACGACGTCTGGAGCACCGATATTGCATCTAATTTCACCAGAAACTGAGATACAGCCAGATGGGAACCGTTTGAAAGATTCAGACGGCTTTCGTTGGCGAAGCTATGAGCATCACAAAGATTAAGAAGTGGTACAGCCGGTGTAAAGACGACTGCACATCGATGGAGAGCGAGCCACGCCTCGGTCGGCCTTCAACTTGAAGAAACGACCACGTCTTTGCCTAAGTGAGCGCTGTCGTGATACGTGACCGTCATGTGACTTTCAAGGCATTACGACGGGAATGAGCGTCAACACTTTTTCGGCACATTCCACTATGACAGAAGATTTCGCCGTGAAGAATGTGTCGGTGAAACTCATGCCAAAGCTGCTTACGGGGGAGCCAAAGCAACTTCGCGTTGAAGTCTCACAGGACATGCTGGACTCCACAAATAGTGACCCCGACTTACTGAACACCACAGCCATCGGTGACGAGTCCAGGGTGTAAGGGTACTACCGGGAAACCAAACCCCAGTCGTCACAATGGAAGCATTCCTCGTCACCAAGACCAAAGAAGGCCCATCAAGTGCGCAGCAACGTCAAAGTGATGCTGTTAGCTTTCTATGACTCCCGCAATGTAATACACCACGAGTAAGCACCACAGGGTCTAACAGTCACCAGTTAGTACTGCAAGGATGTTCTCCATCGCCTACGTGATGCTGTGGTCGCAAGAGACTGGACTTTCGGCCAACAGAAATTAGTGCCTCTATCACGACAATGCTCAGCACATTCCTCGCTCATGATTCAGACTTTTATGGCGAAAAACCAGATTCCCGTGCTTAAGCACATTTCTTACTCTGCTGATATAGCCACCTGCGACTTCTGGCTGTTCCCTAAACTCAAGAGTCAAGAAGATACATTATCGTAGCAACGACTGCCAAGCTTAACTTCATTCCGAAATAGGCTTTTCGACATGCTCCAAACAATGGTGGCAACACAGGGAGAAGAGTGTGGAGCCCCAACGGAACTAATTTGAGGGTGGGCAGAACCGGTTTATGGTATTTCGTGAATTTAATTATTTATAAATGATGTTTCAGGTGGATCAAAAAAATGTCAAACCAGTTACCTATTGTCAGCGTAACACTTCTCTTGATCTCAAAAACGATTATCCCGGCTAATATTGGTCACTCTGCTAAAGAAATCTCTACTTGACGTTGTGTAGAAATGTTGTCTGTAAAGTCGTCTGAGTGGCACTAACTTGCATATCATTTATCAGATGTTACACAACTTACTTTACATGAAAGCACTTTTCTCTAGCAAAAGGAATATTTAGTCACAAAATACTAACCGCGCACAACACTGACGTATGTCTCCTATTAAAATATTTCATGTAAATCGTGCGAAATAATTAGGCTTCATACATCAGCAAATAAGAAATTGATATTACGTATTGTACTGTGAGCCATGTATGTAAGGATTCAGTCTGAGTTGAATTCTGTCTTTTAAAGTAGATTCTGGACCACCGGTGCATATTTATTTCCATTCATTTATAACCAACAACATTTATGTTCGTTAAAATTCTCGATTCAAAACTGCCGCGGAGATACTTTTGCTAAGATGGCGGCAGACAGACTATAGTCAATTTGTCTATTGTTAGTCTCGATTTAATTTACGTCAAGATAATGTATCTAGATAAAACTCTTTAAGCCTTTTATCTCTATTCTTTAGCATTTAAAATCATTTTTAATGATAAATACCTTCATATTTTTATTCCAGCTACTAGTAAACTCCGGTGTAAGTTACTTGCGCTAACGGCTACGCTCCTAATTGCGGAGATGAAAATTAACACTTAAAAACATTAATTAGATTGGATTACAATTGAAAAAAATACAAATCCACGTCTAGACAACAGCGACTATATATTTCAGTTAATAACTAACAATATTGATATAGGTTTTCTCTTTACAGACCTCACACGTCTCACGTCCGAACTGGTTAGCACAACTGAACCGCCGGCCGAAGTGGCCGTGCGGTTAAAGGCGCTGCAGCCTGGAACCACGAGACCGCTACGGTCGTAGGTTCGAATCCTGCCTCGGGCATGGATGTTTGTGATGTCATTAGGTTAGTTAGGTTTAACTAGGTCTAAGTTCTAGGGGACTAATGACCTCAGCAGTGGAGTCCCATAGTGCTCAGAACCATCTGAACCATTTTTGAACATCTGAACCACATATCACAGATAACAAAAAAGAAATATAATTGTCGTTGTCCATGAGTGTAGTTCTCTGATAATAATTTTAATTCACACAGAAATTAAATTATTACAGAAATAACGAAATAATTATCGTCATTTTAACACGATACAGTCCTTTTATACGTAGTATCGATAATATTTGTTGAAGTTTGTTCACTTAGTTCATTTTAACATCTTGTGGCTACAACATAGTGCCGTGGATATTACACCGTGCTTAAACAGATTTCTTACTCTGATGATATAGCCGCCTGCGACTTCTGGCTGTTCCCTAAACTGAAGAGGCAAGAAGATACATAATGGTAGCTACGACTGCCAAGCTTAACTTCCTTGTGAAAGAGGCTTTTTTTAGGCATGCTCCAAACAATGTTGGCACCACAGGGAGAAGAGTGTGGAGTCCCAACGGATCTAATTTGACGGTGATTAGGTGTCCAGCACAACCCAGGCAGGCCAGTTATTTTCCCGGCCAAAGATCAGATACTTTTCTGTACAGGAGTAGTCATACGAAAAAGAGACGGATGGAAGAGAGTAGTTATTCTTCTTATTATTTCGGAAATAATCAAAAATGTTAACAAATTTACCCATATGTGAGACAAAACTATTAATGACTTGATTTAGAAATAGTGGCGATTGTCTACGGATCCATAATTGCATCCAGTCGCGCACCATTTGGTAAAAATGCGGCAGTTTGAAGTAAAGGCACTGGAACCCACCAAGTTCAGTCCGATGTATTTTAGTCAATACTGGACGACAAATCTATAACGAACGGAAAAAAATGATGAATTTGTGAATATTTGCTGTTTCTACTATGAGTTGTGGTGATTCATCGGTATAATAATGTCGCTGTCACAAGAAAAATTTCAAATCTAAAATTGTCTGGAAACTAGTTGATGCAAAAGAGAAAGAGCCTTGGTGCTACAGTATTGCTCTGATGGACTCCTATATAAAAATACTTTCGATTTGATAAATATTTCATTAACAGTTTTCATTTATTTAAAGCCTGTTCATCCTCTACTTACTGTGTCCTACTTTTTTCAGGTATGATTGAACCAGTCGTTGGGGGTTCCTCTTTTTCCTAATGATTCTAAACTTTCAGTAGAAATTAATGATTGACAGTACCGAAGGCCCTTGATAGATATAAAAATTGGTCAGAATTGGAGGAAAAGAAAACTGTTACAGCTACAGCTATCACCATCAGTAATATGGTCGATGTCTGTAGCACATGGAAATCAACGTGATTCATTGGTAGGATAAAAAGAGTGAGGTGACGCATTTATTATGTACTGATCGTTAATTCAGATGGAGTTGGTTTAAAATTCCGGTCAGCCATCCTGACGTGGGGTACCATAGTTTTATTTAAGCAGTAGCGATTAATTTACCTCCCCACTGTGAATTAACGAGCATTTCCCTCTCATTTAAGTATATAGCCGAAAGTCAGCCCTCAGGAATTGTGGAACTAGCCCTGTCGCCCAGGACCGTGTGCCACAAAGAGCGCAGATTCGCCACGAGATGGGGAAATTCACTGAGGTCTATTGCGTTGAATGCGACCTAAGCGCTGTAGTGTGCGAGACAGACGTGAACCTACGTCATAGGGAAACTCCGTAGAAGCTCTTTTTGAACAAGGAGGCGTAGCAGTGTTCAAAACGGCGGATCTAAGATCGGCCAGCCGGCCGCGGTGGTCTAGCGGTTCTAGGCGCTCAGTCCGGAGCCGCGCGACTGCTACGGTCGCAGGTTCGAATCCTGCCTCGGGCATGGATGTGTGTGATGTCCTTAGGTTAGTTAGGTTTAAGTAGTTCTAAGTTCTAGGGGACTGATGACCATAGATGTTAGGTCCCATAGTGCTCAGAGCCATTTTTAAGATCGGCCATAAAGGGAAACATTTATGAAAACTATTAAATTCTGATCCCAATAAAACTTAAATATTGACCATATCTATAATAGTTTAGGATTTACTGTTAAAGTGAAATTAACAAGTTTTCTAACTAAGTATGAATGCTAAGATCTGAATAGTTTGGTCGATCTTAACGATCATCATTTCGTATAGAAGCGCATCATTAAAATGACGAAAGTTGTAAATATGAACTCTGTAACTATATTTCTTTAAAACATCTACTGACTTTAAACTATCAGAATTTCCAATGAAGTATCAGATCATCATTTCCTCCACACAAAACACATTGAACGACGACAGCGTGACACCTTATTGAATCATTAGGTAATAGAACATTTGTTGTAGAGTTTAGTTCATAATAGTTACTATTGTTCTTTATTTATTTATAATAAAGCACATTGGTGCAAGGCTGCTAGCTGTCATATCCAAAGTTAAGAAGGAAATTGTATTGATTCTCTGTAAAAGAATTTAACGTTTATTATGTAATGGATATTGTTACCTTATTTAGAACGTGAAAGTGGTTAAGCTTTGATTATTTAAATACGTTAAAATGAAAAATAATGTAGAATAAGCTTCAGCCGATCAGATGGACGGCTTCAGGACAGGGAACTGTCCTAGTTAGTTGAACGACAGTGTTCGGTACGCGCGGGACGCGGCCGGAGACGAGCAGAGGGACATGTCTGGGCTAGACACCAAAGGGTACAGCGCTGGTGCATCCACGAAAGCGGACAGTTCGGTTGGAGACACCAAAGTGGACATTTCGGATTTAGACGCGAAAGCGGACTGTCGGTCTTTAGGCAGCTAAGAAGTGAAACGACTTAGACAATTTCGCGTTGTGTGGTACTGCGGAACTTAGTCTCTGAGCGGTGAGCAGCCGCGCGCCAGGTGTTAACTCTTAACTTTTGTGTAAATAGCGAGGTGTATTGGACTTATGTTTCGCGATGAGGTTGTGAATGATCGAACTGTTTCAAATGGATATGGGCTCGAGTGTAACAGTAACTATTACGATCACTTTCGCTGTTAGTTCCCTTTCTGATTAAACATTATTCTAACCAAATCGCAACTGTGTGACCTACATCACTTATGGGTCGTTAATTTAGCTCTCGATATTGTTATTACTGCTGTTATATGTTATGTTAACTTTGAATGTTTCATACAAATTCGAAAACTTGCCATCACGCAGATAATTTAACCAAAGGGTCACAAGTATCTAATTTAGGGGTAATGTGAGACGTGCGTGTCAACCTCTAGACGAGTTTCAGCCAAGACATTTCGAAGAAGAGGAGCCGAAAGTAAGCCCGAAAATCTTTGGGATGTTAGTCAGCCCTTCCGTAGCAAATAATGTATTTCAGTTTTTTTCGGGGTAGTAATTACTTTATTTTCTGAACAAAGGATTGCTTCTATGGTAGCATCTAGAACGCCAGCTTCACGAAACTCCAAACACATGAGCCATAAACTCCATCTGGCGACAAACTTGACTGCTGTGAGGTGTAAGCAGAGGAGTTTAGTCCTATTGTCGTCAGACGCCTTTGTAACTACTTTTCTGAAGCCCCTTGCGTAGTCCGGGGCACTTTTCCTATCGACATCACCATTACGTAACGTGCTACAACGTATTGGATGAGGGCCGGCGTCAAGGACGCAATAGAAGAAATCACAGTTCTCAAATAAACGATATCTTAATATATGGCGTGTGAATACATGCGAAACGGAATGGGACACGTTTAGAAAGGACTGAAGGGTTTACGAGTTCTGTCCAAAGATAACTGTTCCTTAATATAACGGATATATTAGTACCATAACACTCTACTCCAAGCCGTCTTAATACATTTTCTACTGGGACATGATCGATATCCAACACACATCGGATGAACGTCAGTGCAACCCAAATATCAGCATCTAGAGAAATTGGGCACCTAGGACACTTAATACTACTCTGCACAAAAGATGACACAACAACATATACAACTCGCTTAGCAATCCAGACTAATAAGATGAAATCGAACAGCTGCCACTATTGGAAAAATATTACAAGAAGAATTGTCAAGAAAGAGTTCGAATAGACCCCATCCAAAACAAACATGCCCATAACAATAAATAATAGGAGTAATGATACAGAAAATGAAACATCCTAGAGTGATACGCAAACAGAAGGTCAAGCAGACACACACTGGGACAGGGTAACACATAACACAAACTCAGCAACAAAACAAAGGTTTGTGTAGTAACCACAAGGAACAGTGGGAACGCCTTGGGCTACGGATCGGAGCCGCCAGGCGGGTAAGCCGCCGGCGGTTGAGCAGGCACCACTGTGTAAACACAGGACGAGTCGGACGACCGACTATGAGTGACACAACAAGGAAGAGATAAACAACGGAGGCTTGTGGAAACCCCAACACCAAATACCAAACGTAAATCCACTCGGAACCAGAACCAAGCAAATATCAACAACGAGCAACGACCAGAACGCAGTACCGCCGAGATACAAACGAAATCCAGAGCGAGTATCAGACTGGCTGGACTAGAGCAGAGCGTGTCCCTATATACGAAACCGGAGGGAGCGGCTATTGGCCGCGGTCTGCACGTGGTGTAGCGGTGGCGCCCTCGCTGCGCGAGATCCGCTGCGCGGAAGAGCCGCCGCGGACGCGGAGCCCTCTATGGGCTGACCACGTCCATTTGTTCTGCCGCGTGTTCGACTTCCGCGGCGGAAGGTACTAGAGTTGCATAACCTCGGTTCCGAGAGTTCCGAAACCTGTACAGAAAATTGGAATAGAGATCAACATCATTTCCGCCCTTATTATTGCTGATGAACACACGTTGCATGTTGTACCGCCATATAACGAGAACTTCAGAGGTGGTGGTCCACATTGCTGCACACTAATACCCAGTAGCACGTCCTCTGCCGTTGATGCATGTCTCTATTCGTAGTGGCATACTATCCACAGCCGCTCGCGGTAGCGGCGCTGTCTTGGGCGTCTTGTCACGGTCCTCACATCTCTCGAGTACTCCCTCGGGCATGGGTGTGTGTTTTGTCCATAGCGTAAGTTAGTTTAACTAGATTAAACTGTGTGTAAGCTAAGGGACCGATGACCTCAGCAGTTTGGTCCCATTACTTCTTACCACATATTTACATTTACTGTTTACAAGTTCATCAAAGCGCTGTTGGTCGAGATTGCCCCACTCCTCGACGGCGATTCCGCCTAGATCCCTCAAAGTGGTTGGTAGCTCACGTTGTTATTAAACAGCCATTTCCAATTTGTCACAAGCATGTTCGATAGGGTTCATGTCTGGAGAACATGCTGGACACTCTAGTCGAGCAATGTCGTTATCCCGAAGAAAGTCATTCACAAGACGTGCACGATGGGGGTGCGAGTTATCGTCTATGAAGGCGAATACCTAGGCCGAATGCTGCCGGTATGGTTGCACTATCGGTCGGAGGATGGCATTCACGTATCGTACAGCCGTTACGGCACCTTCTATGAACACCAGCGGCATACGTCGGCCTCACATAATGCCACCGCAAAACAGCAGGCAACCTCCACCTTGCTGCACTCGTTGGACAGTGTGTCTAAGGCTTTATCGTGACCGGGTTGCCTCCAAACTCTTCTCCGACGATTTTCGGGTTTAAGACATATGCGATACTCATCGATGAAGGGAACGTGACGCCAATCCTGAGCGGTCGATTCGGCATGTTATTGGGCCCATCTCTTACGCGCTGCATGGTGTTGCCATGGATGTCGGGAGTGAAGATGCGCATCATGCAACCTATTGCGCACAGTTTGAGAGTCCTTCCTGGCACAAAGTAACAATGCGGATGCGATCGAACAGCGGTATTGACCGTCTAGGCACGGTTGAACTACAGACAACACGAGCCGTGAACCTCCTTCCTGGTGGAATGACTGCAACTGATCGGCTGCCGGACCCCCTGCATCTAATAGGCAATGCTCATGCATGGTTGTTTGCATCTTTGGGCGGATTTAATGACCTCTGTGTACAGTCAAAGTGACTGTGTCTTTGATACACTATCCACAGCCGAAGTCTATCTTCATGAGTTCTGGGAATTGGAGTGACGCAAATTTTTTTATGTGTGTATTAAGAATAGAAATCCACACAAACACAGTTGCAGAGAAACTTACAATTGAAGAAAATGTTGGTAATAAATGCATAACTCGAACACCTGATGCCGAGTTTTGGCTTCTTAACAAAAAAAAAAAAATGGTTCAAATGGCTCTGAGCACTATGGGACTTAACATCTATGGTCATCAGTCCCCTAGAACTTAGAACTACTTAAACCTAACTAACCTAAGTACAGCACACAACACCCAGCCATCACGAGGCAGAGAAAACCCCTGACTTAGCCAGGAATCGAACCCGGGAACCCGGGCGTGGGAAGCGAGAAAGCTACCGCACGACCACGAGATGCGGGCGCTTCTTAACAAGCTAGATGAAGTACTGACTGTAATATTTAAAATAATATTTGCCTTTGAAGTGTATTTCTTAATAATTTGTACACAGTGAGCATCTTTTGCTGTATTTAATTTAGGAACTGAACCCTTAACGTCAGTCGAATTACATATAAAAATTGTAATTTCGAAGCGAAAGAGAAAGGCTCGATGCATTTCCGTGGCTTCCTCTTCCGATCATTCACGCTGCAACGCAACCATAATATCTACACTTTCATATCATTCTTTTGTTCTCTTCTATATTATTAACAATTTCACTAAACTCTCCGTTCTTTTCGGTGATTATCAGTTTATGTTAGTTTTAATTTTTTAACTCATTTCTATTTCACTCATTTTTCGTTGCTGAAAACTATATTTTCTCTTTTCATAATTCTGATTCCGGTTGAGTGCTTAACGGAGTCCCAACAGCTAAAGTCACCAGTTTCCTATTCATCCCCCACGAAGTAAGTAGTGCACTCAGACCGAGAGCGTACCGAGTAAAGTCATTATGGAAGTGTGAGAAAGTGTTCTAAATGTTTGCGTTGTGTATATCTGAGTCGGAACATTGAAAAAGCTCGGTATTCACTTAGTGGAATGTGGGAAACCGCATACAGACCACGTCCAGGCTGGCCGGCACATCGATCCCTAGTCGTTAGTCCGCTAGGGGAGTTCGACACGGAGTCAACAAACCTCCCCGTCCCGAAAAAAAGCGGTCGCTTAAGCGCACTCGGCTACTCGGACGGGTGTCTGTATTGTCAAAAATGGTTCAAATGGCTCTGAGCACTATGGGACTTAACTTCTGAGGTCATCAGTCCTCTACAACTTAAACCTAACTAACCTAATTACATCACACCTATCCACGCCCGAGGCAGTATTCGAACCTGTGACCGTAGCGGTCGCATGGCTCCAGATTGTAGCGTCTAGAACCGCTCGGCCACCACAGCCGGCACTGTATTGTCACTCTGGCAGTGACGCATCATGCGAAAGTTACTTTGGACGCCAAAGTATGTTGTCCACCAGACGACCGTGTGAAACAGTATCTAAATCCTTCCGGCTGTCAAGGAGTATGGCTTATATATGGTTCAAATGGCTCTGAGAACTATGGGACTTAACTTCTGAGGTCATCAGTCCCCTAGAACTTAGAACTACTTAAACCTAACTAACCTAAGGACATCACACACATCCAAGCCCGAGGCAGGATTCGAACCTGCGACCGTGGCGGTCGTGCGGTTCCAGACAATATGACTTATACATAGATGTCATTATTTACTGTCTTCATGGTCTCGTGAAATAATAAGCGAGCTGTTTCACAAATTCACTGTTTGTGTAATTCACCTCGCTTCTCATAGAGGAGATATTTATTTACCAAAAAGGTCATGTCATACGAAAGTTAATGGTACTCTCCAATTCTACAGTAGACTGACATCGCTAGGAACTGTTCATTGTTCGAGGCATCTACGCTAAACTACTGTTACAGGCGGAGCTAATTTTTTCGCACAATCGATGTAGGATCCGGACTTTAAGCATTACGTAATTTTGTAAACGTAATGTCCTGTAGACTATACAATGATGGGTACGGGAAGATGTTTCTAACTCACCACCAGGATAAATAATTTCTTCGCATGTAACCAGTTTACATATGGGTAATAAATGTGTCAACCACCCTGTTTCATTTAAATACTCCTTCCCGCTAGCTACGTAGTGAAAGTAACTGGGGTTTAAGGTACAGCCAAAAGTCAAGGCAGAGTCTCTCCTGACATCTGTTGTCAGAGGAAAACTCCGGGGTATGAAAAACATGCTGGCTCCTTTTATACGCTGGTGGAGCGCTCTCCTCGTTACCAGGAGATTTCCCGTTGATGACTTTTAAGTAAATGAGGTATCTCAAATTATTCGTCTTCTGACGCCAGTTGCCATTATTTAAATTACGAACCAACCTTTTAATGGAGCGTGTGGCACCAGTCCTTTCATTGCGATGTCTCGGGTGACCCGTATTTTTCTGAGTCAGAATATTTACACCTAGCAGTCAGGTGCAGATATTGAGAAGTTGCGTCGTTCCTGCGGAGGTCTTGAAAGCCTGCTACAGGTTAATTGATAAATCGTTTCAAGTTAATGAAGCCGTTAATCTAATGCAATAACTTCTCATTAGCTAGATTAGAAGTTAGTATTTAATTTCAAATTTACGATTAAATCACAGGAAGATTTACTACAGTATATTTCTATACATGAAGCTTGTGCTAAATCAAAATTAACGTTAACAAATTACATAGTAAATTATCTATATTCAAGCCTGTCGGTCTCCACAGATTTTAGCCATTCTCACCATATTCCCAAACCACGTACAAAATATGGCGTTAAATTCTTACACAGATACACAGCTTCCTCCACTGGCAAATTAACTATACCTTGATCCCTAAAGACACGTTTTAACAATCTATACTTTTTGCAGTCAAGCCGTCCAATAAACTTCGTTTCCCTCCAGTTCGAATCTGTGGCCTTACTTTAGTTATTAGATCTATTCATCTAATATTTAGAATTCCTTTATGATGTCACATTCCAGAAACATCTATTCTCTTTTTTCTGCGCATTTTACCATTCAAATTATCATCCTATATCAGGCCGTATCCATATAAATACTCTAATCAAAGACTTCCAACATCTAATTGGGCGTTAAGATGGTCCTTTCTTTCAAAAAACTTTTCCTTCTGTGTACCAATTACACTTTTCAACAAAGACATTAATACCACATTCCTTTACTTTTGTGCCAAAGAAATAAGACAATTCTACCAGTTTTAGAGTCTCAGTTACTAATATAATTCCGCTAGCAACGTCTCACTTCTATTTCGTTGTCCTTTCAAGTCCCTTGTTGTCTCTTACAGAATTACAGTATAGCAGTAATCGTTGAAGGTTTTGTTTCTTTCCCGCAACTTCAATTCCTTTCCCAAATTTTTCAACAGTCATCCGTACAGCTTATTCTACGTACATATTGAATAACAGATCATTGTCTAAAAAACTTACTCACCTCCTTAGCAACTATCGCATCCTTTTAATTTTATTCAAGCCTTCTAACTTCAGTCTGGTTTTTGTGCAAGATGTGAGGAGACAATAATATGGCGGCCACTGAGTGACGCGCGTTTCTCTGGCTCGCGAGTTATTCCGCTCATTGAAGGTGTTACAGAGAAGTGCGGCAGTCCACAGCGTGTGCATCCGACTAAACAAGTGTTACTTGCCGTGGTGTGTTGTTCTCCGTTGATTACCACAAGTGATAAGTGATAAAGCACTCCGTCTTCAGGCCACAAGTGGCCTATCGGGACCATCCGACCGCCGTGTCATCCTCGGTCAAGGATGCTGATAGGAGGGGCGTGTGGTCAGCACACCGCTCTCCCGGTCGTTACGATGGTTTTCTTTGACCGGAGCCGCTACTATTCGGTCGAGTAGCTCCTCAATTGGCATCACGAGGCTGAGTGCACCCCGAAAAATGGCAACAGCACACGGCTGCTGGATGGTCACCCATCTAAGAGCCGGCCACGCCCGACAGCGCTTAACTTCGGTGATCTCACGGGAACCGATGTATCCACTGCGGCAAGACCGTTGCCGATAAGTGATAAGTGAGTGAAAAATGGGAAGAGCACGAGTAAGCGGCAGCAGGCGAGGCTACGGGGGCGCAGGCAGCGCGGGCGCCCAGTCTCTGGCGGCAGGTGAGGCCCCGCCTCCCGACATCGGGGAGCTCGTCCGGTCCCAGGTGAGTGCGGCGCTGCGCAGCAAAGACACGCTAGGCGTAATCGTGCAATCCATCACGGACTCTGTGACGGCCGCGGTCATGGACAAACTGCAGGATTCTGTCGGGCGCAACAGCACCGAAATCCAGTCTCTTAAAAAGTCCCTGGCCGCACAAGAGAAAAAAGCCGCCGACCTAGAAGCTAAACTGTCTGCTGCCACCGATGAAATCGAGCAGTATCAGCGAAGGAACAGCTTGCGCTTGTTCGGGGTAGCTGAAAACGATCGTGAAAACACCGACGACCTGGCCATTAGCCTCGTTCGTGAAAAACTGGGCGTGCAGATTGACGAGGCCGATATTGACAGAAGCCACCGTGATGGGCACAGGATACCAGGTGCCACGAAACCCAGGCCCATAATAATAAAATTTGTGTCATACCGGAAAAGAGCTGAAGTGTTTGCTCAGAAAAGAAAACTCGCCAAGAGTGTGGTTACCCTGAGGGAAGATCTGACGCGCGAGTGACTAAAAGTTTTGAACACTGCGATCACACAGTTCGGCCTTCAAAATGTATGGACCCAGGATGGCAGGATCGTAGTCAAGACGTAAGGAGGGAGGAAAACGCTGACGAACATGTCCGAACTGAAAGACTGAGCGAAATCTCGTGAGACACAAAGTCTCATATTGTACTCTGTCTAATATAAGTTAATTTTTATTCTTTCTTTTAATTTTTTTACGTAAATATTATTCGTTATTTCTATAAGTACCATAAGTACTCTACTTAAAATCGGTCAATTGTTTCACATAAATATTGCTTCTTTATTTGTCTATCATAAGTGCTCATGTATATTCATATTGTCAGTCAAACTGGAATTAACATTCTCCATTAACAGGAATCTCCTTAAAACCGCCTTTCTATATCTGTTATTTTCATCCTCGTCACTACCACTACTACTACTATTATCTTTTCCGTAACCACTACTGCCACTTTCCATCTTCCTCTTCGCTTCCTTCTCCAATACCTCCAGCTTGTCTTTCACCTTTAGCCCACAGACGCTTGAGTCAGTCACGACCTTGGACACACCTGTAAATATGTCTTCCCCCGCGAAATCCAGCTTTTGTCCCTCTGCCGGCCAGCAGGTAAATGGAGCGCGCTCGGTCCTACAGGCGGCCACAATTGGAGGGACCGGTTCCGGCGGCGGGCTCTTTGTGGCCCACGCAAACGCTCAGTCGCTAACGGCTCACTTCGACGAGTTCTGTGACCTGTTCTGCCAATCGCTGTTCCATATTATCCTCGTCTCTGAAACTTGGTTGAAACCAAACATTTCTTCCGACGCTATCCGAATCACTGGTTACTCTCTCCTAAGGGCAGATCGTTGAACACGACGCGGGGGTGGTGTGGGTGCCTATGTTCGCTCTGATCTGAGACCTACTATACTATGCACATCGGATGCAAAGGGCGAAGGAGAAGCAGAGTTCTTGTTTTTCGAGATAAATACATCAAATCAGAAACTGCTAATTGGACTAATCTATAAACCTCCAAACGTCGGTGCTATGTCCGCCTTTCAGTCTGCCCTGTCCTCGCTCGTAACACTGTATGAACACGTAATCATTATGGGCGAAACAAACATAGACTTACAGTTAAAATCTTCCTCTGCAGAAAAACTAAGGAACTGTTCCACTCCAATAATTTGAGTTTAACACCGCTGGACCCAACTCATCACAGGCCACACAGCCATACACTCATAGATATAATAGCAACAAAGCGACCAGATAAAATAATTCGCGCCAATCAGACATCCGCTTCGGGACTCTCTGCTCATGACGTGATATTCTTAAATTACTGAGTGCATACTACCAAAGAAAAATCTCACCTGGTAACCTACAGAAACCTAAAAAATGTTAACCATGACGCTCTTCTAAAGGATTGCTCAGACATCCCTTGGCATAATATACTCAATGAACAGACTTTAGACGGAAAAATTCGGGAATTATGTCGCAAAATTATTGCACTGTATGATAAACATGCTCCTCAACGCACTGTCTAGGTAAAGAGAGCTCCCGCTCCGTGGCTCACCACTGCATTACGCCAGTTAATGAATAAACGTGATGCTGCACATAGGGCCTTCAAGCGTAACCCAACTCCCGAGGCGTACGAAGCTTATAGGAATTCCAAAATCAGACATGCCCGCTCTGTCGTATGCGGCATATCAAAACCTGCTGCACTGTGGAAAAAGCTGCGCAGTTTCGGTATAGGGAAGCGAAGATCTGACGCTGTTTATCAAGCGTCTGTAGAAGAATTAAACGATTTCTTCTCAACAGCTGTAAACTGCCACGCAGCGACAAATTACCAGCCCCAAGATATCAATCTCTCGAGAGACAAGTTTTTCCTAAAACATGTCACTACCGGCACAGTACACAAGGCAATTATGAGAATCTCTTCCGAGGCAGTAGGAAATGATGGAGTGAGCATTGGCATGATTAAGAACGTCGTAGACACTATTACTCCAGTTATCACAGACATCTTCAACCTGTCTCTTGTCAGTAGTACATATCCTACTGAGTGGAAGCAAAGTTTAATTCATCCTATACCCAAGACTGACAACCCTAAGTCGCCAGGTGACTACAGGCCGATCAGCATACTACCTGCAATATCTAAAGCCCTAGAATACATCGTCCATGAACAGCTGACGGATTACCTTAAAACTCATAACATCCATGACAAATATCAGTCAGACTTTCGAAAGCACCATAGTACAGCAACTGCATTAATCAAAGTAACTGATGACATTAAACATGCTATGGACAGACGTGAAACCACCATCCTAACACTGCTTGACTTTAGCAAGGCTTTTGATACAGTTGACTTTGATATATTACTAATTAAAATGAAGCAGCTGAATTTCTCAAACAGCGCAATACACTGGTTCGACAGCTACCTCAAAAACAGAAGTCAACAAGTCATTTGTGGGTCGGAAAAGTCATCATGGAAAAACTTGCGCTCTGGAGTTCCCCAAGGCTCCGTCCTTGGTCCATTACTCTTCTCACTGTACATTAATGATATTTCTTCAGTGATTCACTCCTGCAACTACCATCTATATGCCGACGACATCATACTGTACATAGGTGCAAGCCCCAAGAACATTGCTGACGCAGTAGCGAGTATGAACGCAGATCTTTGCTCTGTTTCTCGATGGGCACAGAACCTAGGTCTGAAACTAGACCCCAAGAAATCCCAGGTCACACTTATATCTCATCCAAAGTTAATCACCCAGTACTTTCGCGAAACAGTCCCTCAAATACTCCTCAATGGTACCCAACTACCATACCAAAAAACAGTAAAAGACCTTGGAATAATCTTGGATGAACACCTAAAATGGGAAGAACAAACAGTCACAGCTTGCCATAAATCGCTCTCCTCCCTACATGCAATTCAAAAATTTAGAAAAATATTTCCAACTCATGTTAAACAAAAATTAGTCCAAACACCAGTCTCGCCTAATCTTTACTACTGTGATGTAGTTCAACACGGCACAATTAGTGAAAATCCGAGATGCCTCGAGCTAGTGATGAATGCTTGCGTTAGATACGTATGCAATATACGGTTGTATGATCATATCAGTCTTTCATACTCCCAGCTAGGTTGGATACGCCCACATAAGGCACGTGATCTCCACACGATGTGCTTATTTCATCGATTTCTTAGCCACTAGTGCCCCCAATCCTTATCTTCTCACATTAAACACCTATCATCATTCCACAACCGCAATACCAGATTGGATACGTCTAGCATCTTGGCTGTACCTTTACATAACACAAAATCTTTCTCCATGTCATTCTCCATCCCAGCCATACGACTATGGAACGCGCTCCCCTGTTATCTGCGTCTTATCCAGAACCACTCAACATTCAAGAGGGAACTCAAGACTTACATATCAGGGACGGTATAGCCACCATTGTTGTGCCCCTCTCATCTCTTTCTTTCTCCTCTCCATCATAGCTTCGAATTTTACCATTCTATTTCTCTTCCTCTAACCTTGAGAGACACCCACATGCCTCGCTCATACTGTGGCATCAAGCAGTCAGGCCTGCAAGATGAGTGGTCTGCCAAGCGAGTGGATTCATTCTTATTTATCGAGTAACATCAACTCTCGTACTCACAATTAAGTTACAAATTATCCTCCTGTATGAATAATACGCAACGGAAACGCACATCTGATTTTCAGTAATTTACAGAACTCTGACTGATCACTACGCACTGGCAATACCACATTTTCTTTTTTTTTTATTTAACTGCTTTTATCAACACGTGGCCATCGCACTGAATATGAGTGGCGCACACATTATAAATTCTGGATATCATGACAACATACAATTCGAAGGAAAAGGCCACCAATCTTTTCCTTTTCACTATCTTATTTATTCCGATAAATTCAATAACCTAAACACACAAATTCTATAACCTACTACAATAACACATGAGAAATTCAGCCCAGTGGGCATGGCTTTACATTGGTGAATCTCTATATTATGGTCTCGTAATTATTTAACGCTACAGTGCACTTTCTGGATAGAATGGTGGATCTTTTATTATTTCTCACACTTCGACTCTCACAATCATCATCACGAAACTTTCCTCCAGACCGAGCAGTACAAAAGGAACACGCATAACCCACTACCTCTGAAACTACCTTGCTACTCTCCCATGCTAACCACACATACTTAAATTACATGACATACACCACACTACTACATGAAATACTACACAGGTAAGAGTCACAACATTATCACTTTCAGCTTTCCCACTTCAATTAATATTTATCCCAGTTTCACACGACACAGCCCCACTTCGTAATTCTACTTTCCTACTATGAACTCTGGAGATATACGCACGTCTTCCTGTGCAATGCAAGCCAAGTGGCGTTGCTGGATAGACGGCTGACTCACCTTGTTTCTCTCTCAGAGTGTTATAGTGAAAGGGTACAGTACCGCCCGACATTGAAAATAGGTACAACATACTTCATTATTTTTCTTAATAGTACTTTGCGTGATATGATTCCGTGTGACGCTAGATTCAAACTCTGAGAGAAGCAAGGTGAGTCGGCCGTCTATTTTTAAGAAAACTTTATTACAACAGACGTAGCAAGTCATCAAAATAACCAGGTGGAGACCTTAGCCCCTGGTGACCTCAAATAGACGACCAAATGCTGTTACTTTACCAAATTATTGACACAGTTGTTGCACTATTGTACTCTCCACAATCCAGAGTATCGTACACATACAAATTTACAACAATCCACAAGACAAATAAAACATTACATCACACAAATAAAAATAATGTTGAGATAAAAATTTGCTTAGTTACTGGGATCTTCGTTATTTATATGAGTAATCCAAACTTCACTAATTCTATGACAAATAAAAAAAAATACTAATAGTACTCATGAAATTTTAAATAGCTCACCGTCCAAACACAGAAAAAGTAATCTGACATTCATAAATTGCGTTGTAATAATATTTACACGGCACTGTGTAAATACAAAACAAAATCAACAAAAGAAAAAAAATTGCGTACAGTAGTTACATGTAGAAGTCAGGCTCCATATCAGTTCTCTAAAACATACATCAAACCTACAGAGAAATAAAACTGAGAAGAAAAACAATGAAATATACAACAAGTTACATAGTGGTTACGTAATATAGTCAACCTAAGACATCATGTCATACCTCGTTAACTCTCATCACTTAAGCAATTGCCACCACTACTCGACTGTGACTTTAACCTTATCCTTGTCCACCAGTACAAAAACCTGCTGCTGAGCTAGTCAGTCCATCAACTTTCATCAATACACGCAATAAATAGTTAGCAATAAGTGCTTGAATCCACCAGTAGCTCTCGTATCTTACTCTACTGCTCATTTCTCTGTTGTCACACATTTAGACGACAAGAACTTGCATTTCGACTACCCTTCGTTACACTTTAATGTGAAATATCACCGCTGTGATAATGAAAATAAGTGGCTTCAGTCAACACACCAACAAGATTATTATTGTCCACGACATCAAAATTGCATCAGTTAATTCTGATATTTGTTCTGCAATGCACACTTTTGTCCCCTGTGACAACTTTACTGACTAATGCAACAAGAGCCGCTACGTTAGTATTACGCCACTGGCTAATAATTAAAGCATCATTGTACCAAATATTCTAATAAACATGCTACGTGAACTTGATAACCCAGAACAAACAAAAAAAAGAAAACACTAACTATTCTAAACACAAATGTTAATGAAATACAATTACACTTGCTGTCCATTCAGGAATGAAACATATAAAAAAAATTACACAATTACAAGTACAAATACATTATTCCCTATCTTGCGAGTCACACGGATCATTTCATTCTGTGATTTTCTTGGGGTCAAAAAGTTGCCGACAGGTTCCCCAGAAACACTGTCTCGGTGTCAAAGCTCTCCCATGGTTACCCGGACGAAAGTCTTTAGGTCACTCAAATCGACATTTTGAACATGCACTGAACACTAAACTGTATCTCACATTAAACACAAATGTCATAGTCACTCTCAGAGTACCATACACACGAATCTGGTCGTCCAGAAATGGCCCTACAACTACTATTACCCACGGTTCTGTCCTTTCAGTTCATGGTGTAATTAAAATTCGTAAGTTCCAACAAACAGCACTTATTGCCACACCAATTAAAGAAATTTCTCCTACTACAAATGCAAATGTCAATGTCCCACTTTAGTTTCTTGCGTTCATACAATAATCAGTCACCAAACGACAACTGTCCTCTTTAAGTATACCGAGCGTCCCACATTCAATTCACAAAGCACACTTAACAAGTCACTGCCAAAAGTTTATGGATCCCACCGATCAGTGGTCAAGACAAAACAAAACAATCATCCTGTCTGCTAAAGACAAAATCTTTTCCACCACTCACAATGTGGAAACACCAGTCCTTCACTTTCCCCCTTATGGAGACATACGAGCAGTCATCTTGCTTCACGGCTCCACAGTCCATACTAGTTAATAGTAGCGGGTAAAAAATGCCTGCCGGACTCTGCCGCGCGTCGTTCATTCTGCCGTGGCGCCGCCGCGCGACCCGTTGAGCAGAAGAAACCACCCGCTGTTGCCTCCGCAGGATACTTTCCCCAGTGGTACGTGCGTGTCGCCCCAGGCCTTTGACCTGCTGTAGCGGGCGCGTGGAGTGTACCCCGGCCGGCAGTGGAGTGGGGAGCACACCGGCTCTGTTGCCTCTCCCATGCCGACGTCTGCTTGGCTTATGAGGTATGGGTGCGTTCTGTGTAGCCCCTCAGCATTACGACACCCAATCAGTCAGACCCTTCCGTACATCTCGCAACACTACAGACAAAAGGATACATTTACAGTATTTAAATACTCATTGATTACATGTATGATCTATTAGATACATTGGTAATAAAAGAATCTTTGTTCTAAAAAAAACATAAAATCATTCACCCTAGTTTTCTACACATACAAAATCAACATTTATCTCTATTCTATATACAGCCCACACTTGTGCTATTGATTGTACCTGTCGTCCCTCATACAAAACATGAGCATGTCAAAAAAAAAAAAAAAAAAAAAAAAAAAGGAAAAAGAAACAATCTGTACAGCTCATAATTACAATATCAAATAGTAGACTACTCTAACACCCTATCACAGTGAAAATGTTAGAAACTGTTGATTCTAAAACTACAATGTACAATGAACCTTTGTGCTTGTGACAGACTGAAATTAATACCCCCTGAAAGTGTTCTAACAAAAAAATAATAAATAATCTACACAACTCACAATTACCTACCATATGTTGTTAAATAGTATACTACTTTAACATCCTAGCATAATAACCATTTTACAAACTGATGACTCTAAATCTACAACATTCAATGCACCTTTGTGCTTGTGACAGACTGAAATTAGTATCTCTTTACATATTTTATCTTTTTATTATATATAACAACATTTCTAGGACATGTATGTACCGTCCACATGAAGTCAGATCCTGACCTGCCATCAAGTTTCATCCACATCAAACAATAAAGCACAATAATGTTTTAGTTATGGATCGGTAGCATCCCCTTTACAGGAGTGTGCGCATTGATCACACTACTCTACGACTCTCACTCACCAGACATCACATTTTCCTTCTCATTCTATCCATTAATACACTAACAGAATAGGTTTAGAAGTCAGTTAACCTTAACACCACCACACTCACGACAACATACCATACCTTTGCTCCCTTATACTCAACCACATAACACATGAAGTTGTTTCAGAGATAGCATTCCAGTCTCCGAATTCGTCCTTTCACTCTGGCACCTCTTTCCATCGGCTTACCTCTGCATTCACTTTACCGATTAATCATCCTGCTAAATATCAACTTAGAATTGCGACATTTCATCTAAGAACAAAAAATACACAAATTATTCATCCTGCAAAATAACTGTACACATTCTTGGTACCGTTTTGATTAGTTATACTGGTACCAGGCTTCAACAACAACAACAACAAAATTTTTTTTTTCATATTGCAAATGTTATGGTAAGCATTAGATTTACACTTATATTAAATCTTACGTCAGTATTCCACAACGTTCACCATCTGGATCTCATACTCCCTTTATGTCCTTTCACGTTGTGCAGTTGTCCTCATCTCTTCATTCGTATTTCGGCTCTCTGTCCGTCCATTACTCCATCATTTCCTGGTCTTCCTTCGCCATTCGCATCAATCTCGATTGCAGCATACACAGGCCTCTCTGTAACATACATCTAAGACATCTCCACATTAGTAATTCTACTCACCTTTATTTACCACTGTTTCATCACGTCGAATCTCTCTTTACTAATCACACTGCTTCACGTCGCTTCTCTCCTTAAATATCACTTTTATCCACTACTATTTATCACGTCGCTTCTCTATCTACCATCTTTATCCACTCAGTAATCATCACATCGTTTCTGCTTGATCCTTATTCATACAACAAAAAATACGTACATACACCACTCTGTCGACTCCTGTTCATGACTCATTCGACCAGTCTATTCCGTCATACTTCCTGACATCGCGCCTGAAAATTGTTATGTTCGATTTCACCCTGCACTACGTTACACACCACAAATAAATACACTGACTATCTACCATAAATTGCCTACTTTCGATCTATCCTTAACTTTTCCATAATTTGATGCTAGAAATGTGATGAAGCCCATGCGATTGTTTTCCCTTGATCGTCTCAATCAGTACAGCATTTTAATGGACAATCCGCCTCATTCTGAATGGTCCACTGTACACAGTAAAGGATTTGCTAGTTAGGAATCTGTGCTTGCATGAAAATTAAATGTGTGCAGAGAATATACAAGCTGGGAGAAATGGGACAGCCCAAGTGTTAGAAACTTTGGTGCTAGTGGCCTCTTTCCCTAACACCAGATTCCGAACAACCATACGCAGCACCTCATAACTGTCACTATGACAATGACATACTACCGATCAGATGGCAGCTAATCTAAAAACTTCGGTCACAATGTTGACTTTTTACATTACGTGTTAAGTACCTGCAATAGTCAAATCACACTAATTAAACTGGACTCATTGGCACTATTACATAACATTTTTTTAGCAACTGGTTTGTTCTGAGGAAACAGTCCTCTTACTTTAGTGTTCGAAATAAAAATTTGCAAATTTTGCTCTGAGAGACCAGCCTAACAGATGCCATTACTGGTGTTTTATTCTCTGATCAGAAGTATGGTATTTGCTTTCCTACATATCAACAGAGTGTGTCTGTTACATAGACAATTTTCAGTGCCAGCGGCATGTGTTTTAAGGCAAGATGCTGAGGGCTGATATGTTGGATTAGTTTCTCCTATCCATCAATCTATTACGACAAGAAATAAATGCCAGGATTCCATGCTCTCCTGTCATTCTGATAGTTTCTGCCGTTCCTATCCTCGACTCTGTCTGACCTATGAGTCGTGTCTCCGTTCACAATGTTGCTCTCATTTCCCAGTTCCTGTAACATGTGCTGAAATGACGCAGAATCGCCTAAGCCTCTGCCTGCTATCACTATATCTCTGTGCAATTTCACTGGCAACTTCGTTATACAGATCCTAATGAACTCCCCAGATTCGTATGGCACATCCAAATACCTATTTCGTCTCAGCATATCCTGATAGCACGCCACTGGATCTCTTATACCACCTTCGTTACAATTTGGCATCATCAATATGCTTTCCGTAACCTGGCCCTGCTTACTTTTCGACCAGAATTCATTTAAATAGCTACTACAGTCTTTAATAACATCCTGCATTTTCGCTCTAGCTTCGTCCCTCAAATGGTTACACACAAACTTCATTTTGAGGAGCAGTCCCCACGATGATGGTAATGAATCTTGAAATTGAGACAGCCTTGGACTATACCCAGTTGAGTTTGCCACCTGTTTTATCCGACACAACCGTTCTTCTAACTCTCTGAGTTCGTCTTCCTCTTTCTGCCTATTTTCGTTTTTTGAATTCATCTCACTCTCCCTCTGAAATCTACCTGGTGGTGTGTCACCATCGCTACTGCACGCTAATTGCGCCTCTTTAAGTTGTAATAGTGATTGTATCTGCCCCGGGTTGGCATAAGCCTCTCGCTGCGTACTGTCAGAGCCTGTCTCGCCTCCTATACTGAACTTTTCTACATCTGCAGTAATCGTATTCATTCTGACCACTACCTCTTTGATTCGCTCATCTGGCAACACGTCCCTACGTTCTGTAATATCACTCTCTATTGCAATTATTCATACCTCCAAATTATTAGCTTTTTCTTTCCCGGCGTCACATACTCGCTCCTCCCCCTCAGCTAACCGATTATTAACTGCGGGCAGACGCTCATCGATAACTGAGTGTAGCTTCCTCATTGCCTCTTTATTTCCCTTATCTATTGCCTCCAATCTTTCCTTACTATCTTTATCCATCGCCGCCAATCTTTCCTCATTATCTTTATCCATCGCTTCCAATCTTTCCTTATTATCTTTATCCATCGCTTCCAATCTTTCCTCATACGCTTCCCATCTTTCCTTAATATCTTTATCCATCGCTTCCAATCTTTCCTTATTATCCCTATCCATCGCTTTCAATCTTTCCTTATTCTCCCTATCTCTCTCCTTATTATCTCTATCCATCCTCTGTAAAAACTGCAGTAGCACATTGTCATTTGCTACTTTTGGTGCGCTCACCTCGTTCGCCTGAGAAACAGTAGCTTCGCTAAGGGTAGCTACACTTTCACTACATACCTGACCTAGTCCCGGCTCGCCCGCGTCGCGGGAAAAGCCCCCAGTTGCGGACAAAGCCCGCCGCTTAAAGGACAACCTCGCCGCAGTCCGCTGACCAATTGAGCCCCTTCCGAGTGTTTTCCATTCTTGCTCATTAGCCCAACGTCGTCACCTACTTCCCGCTGCACTGCTACATTCACGCCAGAATCACAATTCTCCATGGTGACTACACTTTTCGACTGCGACCTAGTTACCACGGACAGTACACAAAAAAAAATTATATAACGATCTTCCAGCCATGGACGATATAGCAAATTAATTACATAAAAAAATTAAAGCTCCTCATCAATCCAGAAAGAAATTACAAACAAAAAAAATTTTACTTCTTAGCGCTATCACAATATATTCAATCAAAATAAAAAAATCTTAACAGCAAACCCTAACAGCAAAATCCTGGCAGGGTCGAAATTATGAGAGGCACCCACATGCCTTGCTCATACTGTGGCATCAAGCAGTCAGGCCTGCAAGACGAGTGGTCTGCCAAGCGAGTGGATTCATTCTTATTCATCGAGTAACATCAACTCTCGTACTCACAATTAAGTTACAAATTATCCTCCTGTATGAATAATACGCAACGGAAACGCACATCTGATTTTCAGTAATTTACATAACTCTGACTGATCACTACGCACTGGCAATACCACATTTTCTTTTTTTTTTATTTAACGGCTTTTATCAACACGTGGCCATCGCACTGAATATGAGTGGCGCACACATTATAAATTCTGGATATCATGACAACATACAATTCGAAGGAAAAGGCCACCAATCTTTTCCTTTTCACTATCTTATTTATTCCGATAAATTCAATAACCTAAACACACAAATTCTATAACCTACAACAATAACACATGAGAAATTCAGCCCAGTTGGCATGGCTTTACATTGGTGAATCTCTATATTATGGTCTCATAATTATTTAATGCTACAGTGCACTTTCTGGATAGGATGGTGGATCTTTTATTATTTCTCACACTTCGACCCTCACAATCATCATCACGAAACTTTCCTCCAGACCGAGCAGTACAAAAGGAACACGCATAACCCACTACCTCCGAAACTACCTTGCTACTCTCCCACGCAAACCACACATACTTAAATTACATGACATACACCACACTACTACATGAAATACTACACAGGTAAGAGTCACAACATTATCACTTTCAGCTTTCCCACTTCAATTAATATTTATCCCAGTTCCACACGACACAGCCCCATTTCGTAATTCTACTTTCCTACTATGAACTCTGGAGATATAAGCACGTCTTCCTGTGCAATGCAAGCCAAGTGGCATTGCTGGATAGACGGCTGACTCACCTTGTTTCTCTCTCAGAGTGTTATAGTTTGAATCAAGCGTCACACGGAAACATATCTCGCAAAGTAATATTAAGAACATATTCATCACACACACGATTCCTCAACTGATACCATGGACAAGTACTTCTCTTTATCCTTTGTCTCATACACAGATTGAGACTCACACAGTACTCACCACGTGGAAGTGCTCGCCTCTAATTTCAAGTCCTACACACGCTATTTCTTAAATATTTCAACTTATAGTTCACACGCTAGTAATTCAGCTTAACTTAAGCACACGGAAGTTTTTCAACTTATTGCAACACGTGGTTTCATTGTGACCGTTGGCCCCTTCCAAAGATTACTACAATCCCATTAATATTACCTGCCTGACATTTAATTCTCCACACAAAAGTTCCTGTAATACAGAAATTATTGTTTCAAGCTACTCTTAAATATTCCACATGCATACCATGTCTCCACTCTTTTGTCTTTAGGAGCACAACTAAGACAGGTCTTAACAGCACAAGTTCCAGCGGCAGAGTGCTGAAACATGGCCGTTCTTCAGGTTCTCTCGCACCTCTGCCGAAGTGGGGGAGCACGTTGCTACCGTATTGGTCAGCCACATTTCGAGCGCTCAAAGCTCAGGTAAATTTCATCTCTTTGGTCCCACCAAAGGTGGCCAAAGGATCGTCTCAAAGATGATCATATATTCACATTCACTATCAGCAGTTAGCAGACGACCATACATTCATTCATTTCACAGATCTCACAAAACTGGATGTAGGGATTTATTTAGAGGGAGTGCACATGTGATCAATTAAATAAATAAAATGTCATTCTTTCCTACACTGGTATCCGGATTCGCTGTATTAATTGGAATTGAGTTATTTTACAAAAAAAATGTGTTGTTCTGACAAAAATAATGAAGTATGTTGTACCTATATTCAATGTCGGACGGTACTGAACCCTTTCAACTTATCTACCTCTTCTATATCTCTTTCCCCCCATTCAATCGTCTTATGTCTCTACTTGATGAGAATAGCTCACAAGCTGCAAGAATATAACGAGATAATTCCCAACTAGCAATAGGACTGACATTCATAGAAGAAAAATATGTTTACTTTCAGTTACATAGTCATTAATGATAGAAGGTTGTATACATGGAAGAACCCTGGAGATACTAAAAGGTATCAGATAGATTATATAATGGTAAGACAGAGATTTAGGAAGCAGGTTTTAAATTGTAAGACATTTCCAGGGGCAGATGTGGACTCTGACCACAATCTATTGGTTATGACCTGTAGATTAAAACTGAAGAAACTGCAAAAAGGTGGGAATTTAAGGAGATGGGACCTGGATAAACTGAAAGAACCAGAGGTTGTACAGAGTTTCAGGGAGAGCATAAGGGAACAATTGACAGGAATGGGGGAAAGAAATACAGTAGAAGAAGAATGGGTAGCTTTGAGGGATGAAGTAGTGAAGGCAGCAGAGGATAAAGTAGGTAAAAAGACGAGGGCTAGTAGAAATCCTTGGGTAACAGAAGAAATATTGAGTTTAATTGATGAAAGGAGAAAATATAAAAATGCAGTAAATGAAGCAGGCAAAAAGGAATACAAACGTCTCAAAAATGAGATTGACAGGAAGTGCAAAATGGCTAAGCAGGGATGGCTAGAGGACAAATGTAAGGATGTAGAGGCTTATCTCACTAGGGGTAAGATAGATACTGCCTACAGGAAAATTAAAGAGACCTTTGGAGATAAGAGAACCACTTATATGAACATCAAGAGCTCAGATGGAAACCCAGTTCTAAGCAAAGAAGGGAAAGCAGAAAGGTGGAAGGAGTATATAGAGGGTCTATACAAGGGCGATGTACTTGAGGACAATATTATGGAAATGGAAGAGGATGTAGATGAAGATCAAGTGGGAGATACTATACTGCAAGAGTTTGACAGAGCACTGAAAGACCTGAGTCGAAACAAGGCCCCCGGAGTAGACAACATTCCATTGGAACTACTGACGGCCTTGGGAGAGCCAGTCCTGACAAAACTCTACCATCTGGTGAGCAAGATGTATGAAACAGGCGAAATACCCTCAGACTTCAAGAAGAATATAATAATTCCAATCCCAAAGAAAGCAGGTGTTGACAGATGTGAGAATTACCGAACAATCAGTTTAATAAGCCACAGCTGCAAAATACTAACACGAATTCTTTACAGACGAATGGAAAAACTGGTAGAAGCCGACCTCGGGGAAGATCAGTTTGGATTCCGTAGAAATACTGGAACACGTGAGGCAATACTGACCTTACGACTTATCTTAGAAGAAAGATTAAGGAAAGGCAAACCTACGTTTCTAGCATTTGTAGACTTAGAGAAAGCTTTTGACAATGTTGACTGGAATACTCTCTTTCAAATTCTAAAGGTGGCAGGGGTAAAATACAGGGAGCGAAAGGCTATTTACAATTTGTACAGAAACCAGATGGCAGTTATAAGAGTCGAGGGACACGAAAGGGAAGCAGTGGTTGGGAAGGGAGTAAGACAGGGTTGTAGCCTCTCCCCGATGTTATTCAATCTGTATATTGAGCAAGCAGTGAAGGAAACAAAAGAAAAATTCGGAGTAGGTATTAAAATCCATGGAGAAGAAATAAAAACTTTGAGGTTCGCCGATGACATTGTAATTCTGTCAGAGACAGGAAAGGACTTGGAAGAGCAGTTGAACGGAATGGATGGTGTCTTGAAGGGAGGATATAAGATGAACATCAACAAAAGCAAAACGAGGATAATGGAATGTAGTCGAAGTAAGTCGGGTGATGTTGAGGGTATTAGATTAGGAAATGAGACACTTAAAGTAGTAAAGGAGTTTTGCTATTTGGGGAGCAAAATAACCGATGATGGTCGAAGTAGAGAGGATATAAAATGTAGACTGGCAATGGCAAGGAAAGCGTTTCTGAAGAAGAGAAATTTGTTAACTTAGAGTATAGATTTAAGTGTCAGGAAGTCTTTTCTGAAAGTATTTGTATGGAGTGTAGCCATGTATGGAAGTGAAACATGGACGATAAATAGTTTGGACAAGAAGAGAATAGAAGCTTTCGAAATGTGGTGCTACAGAAGAATGCTGAAGATTAGATGGGTAGATCACATAACTAATGAGGAGGTACTGAATCGGATTGGGGAGAAGAGGAGTTTGTGGCACAACTTGACCAGAAGAAGGGATCGGTTGGTAGGACATGTTCTGAGGCATCAAGGGATCACCAATTTAGTATTGGAGGGCAGCGTGGAGGGTAAAAATCGTAGGGGGAGACCAAGAGATGCATACACTAAGCAGATTCAGAAGGATGTAGGTTGCAGTAGGTACTGGGAGATGAAGAAGCTTGCACAGGATAGAGTAGCATGGAGAGCTGCATCAAACCAGTCTCAGGACTGAAGACCACAACAACAACAACAGTCATTAATATTATTATTATTATTATTCTTGATTGTTATAATTATTTTTTGATTGTTATAATTGTCATTGTACTACTTTTATAATCTCTATTTTATTCTTTAACATTAATACTGTATAACATGTTATAAGTCCTTAATGTTCTGTAGGAACTGAAATTTGTTGAATCTGAGTATGCCTGGTTAGGTGTAAGAGAGGGCCTGAAGGCCCTAATCTTGCCAGGTAAAAGAAATGCATAAATAAAAAAATAAAAATTTATAGTCTCTGTCTTATTCCCGAATAGTGGAAGCTCTAAAAGAACGAAAAAACAATCGGAGATACATGAAATAATTTTAGGTAAGGTCCTACGAGCACTGATTAGAAGAAAGCTCTCAGAACACTACACAATAAAATGAAATGCGGAAGAATATGGAATGGATGTTGCCGTATGAGGAACTGTGATGTTGACTGATATCGAAACTACTAGTTTCGTTAAACTTGTCAGAGAGATTATGCTAAGAACGGCATTGTGGAAACTTCCAGGAAAAAGGAAGTTCAATAATGAAGTTTTGGAAAACGGAGCTCGTATTTGTAGCTATGACGTAGGCTCGTCTGCAAGAACTGGAAAAATATTCCTGCTTTTCAATGAAAGAAATAAATTCCAAACGTAGAAGATTGCTGTAGTAGACTATGATTTAGCTTATACACAAATAATAAGCAGAAGTAATAGCAGAGTGGATAATAGACGACTGTAATTAACTGTAGGAAAAATTTTATTGCCACAGCACTGACACTCATGGTAGGGAACCTGATATCATCCCCGAAAGAAGAACCTATATGAAGACATTAATATCAGTCCAAAGCTGTTAATGAAGTAAATGTGATACGCCAGTAAATATATAATTAAAGCCTTTACGAGGAGAAGCAATTATTTATTAGTGGGGTACACTGCTGTTCATTGACTGCTTTCAGTTGCTTAACGGCAAAATTGCATGAAACACTAGAATATTTCGCTCATTATCTTGGTATCCAGCATTACTTCTAAGATTAATGAAATATTTTGATTCCTAATACGTTAACCATTTGTCTGTATTGCCCTCCGTTCCTTTGACGTGCGTCATTAAACATATTTCAAACACAGTACAGAGGTCAACGAAACTTAGTGAGTAGTTTCAGTAGCATTAAGAAGAGCGCACGTGTTTTTATTGTGTGTGTGTGTGTGTGTGTGTGTGTGCTATCTAAAGCCTTGCAGTAATAAATGTGCTGTTGAGTTTTCTTGGGGGAGAACTTACGAAGTGAGTTGAAGAAATAAGTTTTGGGAATTGTTACAGTCCAGATTCCCGAACCCGATAACATGTTTGTGCCTAATATTTATTTCAGGAAATTTAGTTACTGCTGACCTGAACACCATGTACGTAAATCTTATAGCACCATCTAGTTAATCTATGAAGTGTTTGTCAGCAAAGGTCCTCCATGTTTGTGGACCTATAAACGCACCATCTCGCGTTCTTACACATCTCAGTTCCTGGAACTTATTGCAGAGGTACCGAGAAGCATCTGGGTCTTTCTACGTCCCTTTGCGAAATTCTTTATGGGTCTCAGCTTCATAAGGTACGATGGCATGACAAATGTCTCACACACGTGTGACGTTTTTACGTCCTAACTGCATTCCATCACTGAAGTACCATTTCTTCTTTATATTGTGATACTTCCTACCTCTGCAATCCTTATCGCAGAAGAAACAGCAGTGCTTGATGTACCCTACCAAGACTCGCACGGGAATAATGATTATTTTGAAATCTCCACACAATCGCAAATTCTTCAGAGAACATATATTTTCAAGAAATAGTGACATCCTTTAGTGTGCCTTTCTTAGTTCACCAGAATCGCTATCCGATACTGACACATATGTGGGTAATGATACTGTCTTCAAACTTATCTTGGGTGACTCGAAGAACAGTTGCCGTGCATAAATGCTTTGTTGAATCTCAAGGCGTGACTTAAGTCTTAAACGTCGGCACAGTATAACTCATCATAAATTGCGGGACAAATGCCTAAAATGTGAACTCTGTATGATGTGAAGGGAATATTTCTACCTCTCTTACGCGGCTGTGCAGTTCAGTATCATTTACCGGATGTATACCTTCGGTAGATGAAAGAGCACAGTGTATCCTCATACAGAGCCCAATCGGTAGGTGTTGTTGGTTTTGGTCATGCAACGAGGTCTTGTGGGATTGGCTGACAAACTGAGGAAACGAAACGATACTTCACAGACGTAAGATTTTTGTACGAGAACCATGTGACGGTTGCTTCACAGCTAGAGCAATTTTTGGTTTAGTTTGTTGATTCGTATAGTCGACCTTCTAAGATATTCATAAGCTTTCTTCATAAATGCCGTAAAAATCTGTTGATGCGATTTTTCCTTAGATAATGGCATTAATACTGGTCTGCTGAATGTTTGCAGGCTCTGGACATTACATTGAGTGAAACGAAATGAAAAAAATACCGTTGATTTGGGTTAAGTTGCTCAACGCTGATTTTTTCTTTTTTTTTCTTTTTCTTTTTGCGTGTAAAGAAAACTCAATGAATCACATTTCATTCACAATTAAATGTATTGTGAATTCGCATCAGTAACTTAACTTATCAGCTATGTGCGATTCAGCAGCTATAAGATACCACAGGCTGAAAAACTTCTGTTCATGAGGAAAGGTGAAAACGATGCTGTGATACCGTCAATGGTTAGAAACTACACCAAGAAATCAGGAGTGCTAATAACGGAATTGAAAGATTGAACTTCAGCAGTCGTTTAACGTACGCTTGGTAAAATATTCTTCGTAACAAGTGAGCACAGTTACTGCAGTAGGGCTCTTTGCACAAGTTGACTAGAAACAACTATATTGTAGTTGGGAGCGCCAGCAGTGGGCGCGTAATGGGGTCCCTTAGGAACATGGCTGCCAAGGAGGGGACGGTAGCCAGTGTGCACACCGTGTGCATACCGGCAGGAGTCATTCCGTGTGTGGAAAGGCGGCTTCCGGATGCCATGAAGAGTACAGGGTGCAGTGTACTGCAGGTGGTGGCTCATGTTGGTACCAACGACGTGTGTCGCTTTTGGATCGGAGGAGATTCTCTCTGGAATCGGGCGGCTGGAGGAAATGGTAAACACTGCCAGTCTTGCTTGGGAGATTAAGGCAGATCTCACCATCTGCAGCATCGTCGATAGAACCGACTGTGGTTCTCTGGAGGAGAGCCGAGTGGAGGGTGTGAATCAGAGGCTCAGGCGATTCTGTGACCGTGTAAGCTGCAGATTTCTTGACTTGCGTCATCGGGTGGTTGGTTTCCGGGTTCCGCTTAATAGGAGTCCACTACACACAGGTAGCGAGGATATGTGGAAGGGACTGGGCGGCTTTTTTTTAGGTTAGAGTGTCTCAGGAAACCACAGAAAGGGCGTCCGTCTAAAAGGGGGCAGGTAAAGCACAGTAGAGTAGTAGTAGAAACAATCGGTACTGTAGTTGTAAATAGTCGTAGCTGTGTTGGCAAAGAACCAGAGCTCCAAGCCCAGACAGAAAACACTGAAGCTCAAATAGCTATAGGTACAGAAACAAGCTCAGCAGAAATTTTTTCAAACAGTCTAACAGTGTTCAGAAAGGATACATTAAATACAGTTGGTGGTGGAGCGTTTATTGCTGTCAGAAGTAGTTTACATTGTAGTGAAATTGAAGTAGATAGTTCCGGCGAAATAGTGTCGGTAGAGGTTATGCTTGACAATCGGGCTAAATTATTAACTGAATCGTTTTACCGACCCCCTCCCCCCCCAACCCCAGGTTCAGAAGATATAGTTGCTGCACAGTTACAGGAAAACGTGTCTCATTTCAAATAGGTACCCCACTCATACAATTATAGTCGGTGATGACTTCAATCTACCTCCGACTTATTGGAAGAATTATACATTTAAAGGCAGCGGCAGGCATAAAACGTCATACGAAATATTACTGATTGCTTTCTCAGAAAATTATTTTGAACAGTTAGTTCATGAGCCCACTCGAAGCATAAATGTAATAGGAAACATGCTAGACCTCTTAGCAACAAATAATCCTTGTCAAATAGGGAGTATCGTGACAAATACAGGGATTAGCGACCACAAGGCAGTTGCTTTTGATACGCTGAATACCGTAACCCCTACAACCATCAAAAAGAAACGCAAAGTATATTTATTTAAAAAGGTAATACAAATGCTCTTAACTCCTTTTTAAGAGACAGTTTTCACTCCTTAAGATCTGATAATGTAAGCGGAGAAAAGATGTGGAATAATTTCAAAGAGATAGTATCGACAGCAATTGAGAGATATATACCACACAATTTAATAAGTGATGGTACTGTTCCCCGATGGTACACCAAATGGGTCAGATCGTTGTGGAAGAAGGAACGAAAAAACATGCCAAATTCCAAAGAACCCCAAATCCCCGAGATTGGCAAAGTTATGCATAAGTTCCAATGGTAGCGCTTACTTCATTACGAGATGCTTTTAATAATTTCCACAACGAAACTCTGTCTCGGAATCTGGGAGATAACCTAATGTGATTCTGGTCATACATAAAGTACACCATTTGCAAGGCGCAATCAATATCTCCACTGCGCGATAACAACGGTGAAGTAAAAAATGGTTCAAATGGCTCTAAGTACTATGGGACTTAACATCTGAGGTCATCAGTCCTCTAGACTTAGGACTACTTAAACCTAACTAAACTAAGAACATCACACACATCCATGCCAGAGGCAGAATTCGAACCTGCGACCGTTGCAGCAGCGCGGTTCCGGACTGAAGCGCCTAGAACCGCTCGGCCACAACGACCGGCTAAACGTTGAAGTCACAGATGACAGTGCTACTAAAGCAGAATTATTAAACACGGTTTTCCGAAACCTGTTCACCAAAGAAGACTAAGTAAATATTCCTGAATTCCAATTAAGAGCAACTGCCAAGATGACAAACATAGAAGTACATATCCTTGGTGCAGCAAAGCAGCTTCACTTATAAAGGCAAAGCCTCCGGTCCAGATTGTATACCAGTCACGTTCCTTTCAGAGTATGCTAATACAATAGCTCCATATTTAGCAAGTCATACCAATACCCAAAAAGGGAAGTAGGAGTAATCTGCTGAAATACTGGCCCATATCACTAACGTCGATTAACAGTAGGGTTTTGGAGCATATAATGCGGTCGAACATTATGAAGTACCTCAAAGAAAAAAATTTATTGACACATAGGCCGTGCGGATTCAGAAAATGTCGTTCTTGTGAAACAAAGCTAGCTCTTTATACTCATGGAGTTCAAACGGTTCAAATGGCTCTGAGCACTATGGGACAAGTTCTGAAGTCATCAGTCCCCTACACTCATGGAGTAATGAGTGCTATCGACAGGGGATGTGAAATTGATTCCACATTTTTAGATTTCCAGAAGGTTTTCGACACCGTTCCTCACAAGCGTCTTCTCACCAAACTGCATGCCTATGGAATATCGCCTCAGTTTTGTGACTGGATTCGTGATTTCCTGTCAGAAAGGTCACAGTTCTTAGTAACAGACGGAAAGTCATCGAGTAAAACAATAGTAATATCCGGCATTCCCCAAGGATGTGTTATATACCCTCTGTGGTTCAAATGGCTCTGAGCACTATGGGACTTAACATCTGGGGTCATCAGTCCCCTAGAACTTAGAACTACTTAAACCTAACTAACCTAAGGACATCACACACATCCATGCCCGAGGCAGGATTGGAACCTGCGACGGTAGCAGTCGCGCGGCTCCGGACTGAGCGCCTAGAACCGCTAGACCACCGCGGCCGGCAGACCCTCTGTGGTTCCTGATCTATATTAAAGACATAGGAGACAATCTGAGAAGCCCTCTTAGATTATTTGCAGATGATGCTGTCATTTACCGTGTTGTAAAATCATCCGATGACTAAAATGACTTAGATAAGGTATCTGTATGGTGCGAAATGTGGCAGTTGTCCCGGAATAAGGGACAGTATGAAGTTATTCACATGAGTACTAAAAGAAATCCGCTAAATTTTGATTACCCGATAAGTCACACAAAGCTTAAGGCTGTAAATTCAACTAAATACTTAGAGATTACAATTGCAAGTAACCTAAATTGGAACGATGACATAGATAACGTTGTGGGTAGAGTGAAGCAAAGAGTGCGATTCATTTACAGAACACTTAGAAGCTGCTACAAGTCTACTAAAGAGACTGCTTACACCACGCTTCTCCGCCGTGTTCTGGAGTATTGCTGTGCGGTATGGGATCCACATCAGGTGAGACTGACGGATAACATCGAAAAAGTTCAAAGAAGGGCAGCTCGTTTTGTGTTATCGCTAAATAGGGGAGATAGCGCCACAGACATGATACGTGAATTGGAGTGGCAATCACTAAAACAAAGGCTCTTTCGTTGCGACGGGATCTTCTCATGAAATTTCAATCACCAGCTTTCTCCTCCTATTACAAAGACATTCCGCTGGCAGCCACCTACATAGGGAAAAATGTTCATCATAATATAATAAGAGAAGTCAGAGCTCGCACCGAAAAGTTTAAATGCTCGTTTTTCCTGCTCGCATTTCGAGAGTATAATGACAGCTTGAAGGTGGTTCATTGAACCCTCTGCAATGCACTGTATTGTGAATAGCTGAGTAATCACGTAGATGTAGATTTAGAAATCATCTCGACGTATGCTAGAATCGTATGTAAAGGATAGTTTCGATAGCACTCCAGCTATGACTATTTACGGCGATGAACGAAAAATGTTAAAAACTTTCAAAATACTTCCTAACAACGATGTTCCACAGCAAATAAAACTTTGTCGATATATTTTCATTTTTAAAGACAACGTGAAAACCTGCAATGCGAAAAGCAACATTCATGTAAGGTTTTTGCAGCCCCTTTAATCAGCATCATTTGTGAAATATTATGCAGGTGACAGAAGAAGCTGATTTACAACAAATAGAAACAAAATCTGTGGATCACACTATTCCTCTGTTTCAATTTTGGAAGTGCGTATGATATCTGCTAGAGAAAGTAATACGACTGCGTGGCGTACAACTAACCTGGTCACCACTTGCTGTAGCAAGTGGAACCAATGGAAAGAGTTCCGTTCCATGCAGCCTCAGGAGTTATGCTCACCTTCCTTCTTACTTGTGCGAATAAAACAGTAAATTAATTAATTAATTGTGGCAGTGGGTGAAGAGGAAGGACCGGGGCTGAAATATGTCGCTATATCTGAAACACAATGAAAGGTTTACATTTACTTGAGTAAATAAACATTTTCTAGCGAAACCAAAAGAAATGAGTGCGCTAGTCGTTGCCGTCGGATATTTCCCTTTATCAATGACAGGAAATGCCAGGGTATCAGAATCTTCTAATATTTGGAAAGACAATACGGCGTTGATACGAGAGAGCCACAGAGACAAGTCGAATAAGAGGAGGAGGGAATTACGGGAAGTTCGACTGTGTGAAACTAGACGCTACGCAAAAGTTGCCATACGACCAATGCGATCTCTAGTCAGCCGTTATAGTATATTAATTGACAAATGTAGTATCAACGATTCTTCATGTCCACCCCCGGTAGCTGAGTGGACAACGCGACAGATTATCAATCCTAAGGGCCCAGGTACTATTCCCCGTTGGATCGTACATTTCCTCCGCTCAGGGACTGGATGTTGTGTTGCCCTAATCATTATCATTTCATCCCCATCGACGCGAAAGTCGCCGCAGTGGCATCAAATCGAAAGACTTGCACCCGGCGAACGGTCTACCCGACGGGATGCCCTAGTCACACGACATTTCATTTCAGTTCAACGATTCTCCACGGAGATCATGGGCCAGGGATCACTTGGAATGGATCGTTATCAGTGGCATCGGGCTTTTTGTGACCTCTAACATGAGAGGAGAACGTGTAGGCTACCAGGCACCAATCTGCGTTATACGCAAGTCCTGTGGCTTCCCAGCAGTGAGCTGGGTCTATTGTGTTTTGAACTATACTATGCACGGATATCGAACTCTCCCTACTGAAGGTAAATTGTGGTCTATGCTTAATCGGGACGACATCCAGCCTATGGTCCGGCCCTATTGCCAACATTTCGGCGATGGGTTCGTCTATTTATAGTTAGGTTATTCCTTCACTCTCCTCTAAGATTCCGACTAAGATTTTGTTTATTATTAACACTGCCACTTTTCTTGTGCAATCAAAACCGGTTTCGGCATTTTTAAGATGCTATGAGTAACAGTTGGCGAACAAATGTCCGTGCGCTGTTAGACGTTGACAACGCATGGACGTTTGTTTACCAATTGCCGCTTATACTATAGGAAGACGGTAATTGTAGGGCGAAACCGGTGACGTCTGTTCTAAAAAGTGGTCAATAATAAGCGAATGTTATAGTAAGTCAGTCACAGATCTCCTTAAAACGAATGTAGCTTTTCCGGAAAGCTCTCGTATGACACAAATGGGAAGTTTACAATAGGAGTGTTACATTAGTTCTATTATTAGGCTGTGAGTAGATGATACCCAAAAGCTGTTAGTTGCTCATCGAAGCCGGCCGGGTGGCCGAGCGGTTCTAGGCGCTACAGTCTGGAACCGCGCGACCGCTGCGGTCGCAGGTTCGAATCCTGCCTCGGGCATGGATGTGTGTGATGTCCATAAGTTAGTTAGGTTTAAGTAGATCGAAGTCCTAGGGGACTGATGACCTCAGAAGTTAAGTCCCATAGTGATCAGAGTCATTTTTTGCTCATCGAACGAACGAGAGAACAGAACGGTATGGAAGAAGTAGTTACGATTCAAATGAAATACAGATTACCGTAAGATGTAGACGGGCGACTAGATGCAGACAAGCCACCAATTGCTCTGTTTCACTTCGATAGTTTAGAAAAGACTGAGACGACGAGAATGGGTACATGAGACAACAGAACATTTTGTAGGGACATAAATGACTGTAGCTGAGGACGGTAGCAAATGGAGATATTCAGACGAGACTTTTACCAGTGATGGACGTGTGACAGATCAAATTACCGATTAGTGTCTCTTCTCCTGAATTACACTACCTCGTGTGTGAAAATGAGATGTACTATACGGACTGGAAGAAATCTGTCCACGCAATTCTCTTAGCAAAAGAGGGACGCCATTACGGTATTAATGACTACTTCGTCATTAACTGAGCTCGTTGTTAGTTCTGAATTAAGTTACTAAGTATCAGTGATTCTCTTGTAGTAAAACTTCATTCGCGCCTTTAGGTCATGGCCTATCATTCATCACAATATCCGAAACTAAGTTGATACAAAGTACCGTGCCAATTGGTAACCCTTGTAACATTGGTGCTTACCATTCAACATGATACTTCGTGTTAAGTTTGCTTCTCGTTTTCTGGTGATAGGCCATGCGGGAGTTCGTCAATAAAGCATTTATAATAAGTGGATTCTTGTTATTACATGACCAGAAGTATGGTTAAGGATGTGTTCAGTTAATAATATAATGATCGCAGGCGTCTTGCGTGAACCAGTGACGCAAGTTATCCTACTTCACCAGCCGATGACCCGACAGGATACACCAGATGAAAATGGTTGCAAAATATAGCACGAGCAACGTACGACAACGAACGTAGTGAGATAGTCGTAACTGCATAGCAAAGAAAGAGGTGGCAGAAGCAGTGACAGAGTTAAGTTGGTTGCTTAACCACATCGACATGTATCCTGTAGAGGAGAGGTTAGTTACAGAGTGGTGCAGCAACTTTCGTCGTAGGAAAGCTGGTCAAGAGCAGAAATGAACAAGATAAAACAGTAAACAGAGGATTTAGTCAACTTGTATTTCTCCAAGCGTGCAAAAACTCATTGTAGAAAATGAAGCAAGAAACAGACTCCAGATATCACAATAGCAGATAGGATGAGGCTCGCCGTATTAAGCACGAATGCCGGCTCCAAGCGCAAGTGGGGTGGGCGGCAGCCATCGGCCGTCGTATATTGCGGCGGCAGAGAGCTCTCGTAGACCACAGCAGCTGGGGCAGTGGCTCGGCGGTGCGCGCCACTGCGTCCGCCAGATGCCGCAGGACCACTGTCCTCAGCGTCAGACGGGACCCTGCAATTCTGTCTCCAACACGAAAACACCGATGTGTGGTGTCGATACGTGATACCACAAACCTGAGTGTATATCGTCTAATCCCACAAATATTTACGCGCATCTAGAGTGCTTAAAATTTTCGTTCAGCATGGAATGCTAATTTACTGAAGACACTATGCCTGCAGAAGTGCCACGTATCGTCGAATTTCGAAGATAGTTATGAATACACATGTTTACAGTGATTCAAACAGAGATGAAATCAGTCAGATTGCGTACAATACAAATCAAATATTACATTCATTATGACGTAGTGACACTGTACAACGTAAATCTATTGAAAATAACGAGAAAAATCTAGCAACGATGAAGTTAAATCACCTCTTAGCAAAATGAGGGACGCAATTACGGTATTAACGACTACTTCGTCATTAACTTAGCTCGTTGTTAGTGGTAGCTTATATATATACAGGGTGGTCCATTGATCGTGACCAGGCCAAATATCACACGAAATAAGCATCAAACGAAAAAACTACAAAGAACGGAACTTCTCTAGCTTGAAGGGGGAAACCAGATGGCGCTATGGTTGGCCCGCTAGATGGCGCTGCCATAGGTGAAACGGATATCAACTGGGTTTTTTTATATAGGAACCCCCATTTTTATTTCATTTTCGTGTAATACGTAAAGAAATATGTGTGTTTTAGTTGGACCACTTTTTTCGCTTTGTGGCAGATGGCGCTGTAAGAGTCACAAACATATGGCTCACAATTTTAGACGAACAGTTGGTAACAAGTAGGTTTTTAAAATTAAATACAGAACGTACGGACGTTAGTTGTAACATTTTATTTCGGTTGTTCGAATGTGATACATGTACCTTTGTGAACTTATCATTTCTGAGAACGCATGCAGTTACAGAGTGATTACCCGTAAATACCACATTAAAGCAATAAACGCTCAAAATGATGTCCAGCAACTTCAGTGCATTTGGCAATACGTTTGGTACAGCGAGTAGTTCGCCTTCCGTAATGCTCTCACATGCATTGACAATGCGCTGACGCATGTTGTCAGGCGGCGTCGGTGGATCACGATAGCAAATACCTTTCAACTTTCCCCACAGAAAGAAATCCGGGGACGCCTGATCCGATGAACGTGCGGGCCATGGTATGGTGCTTCGACGACCAATTCACCTGTCATGAAATATGCTATTCAGTACCGCTTCAACCCCACGCGAGCTATGTGCCGGACATCCATCGTGTTGGAAGTACATCGCCATTCTGTCATGCAGTGAAACATCTTGTAGTAACATCGGTAGAACATTACGTAGTAAATCAGCATATACTGCATCATTTAGATTGCCATCGATAAAATGGGGGCCAATTATCCTTCCTCCCATGATGTCACACCACACATTAACCCACCAATGTCACTGATGTTCCGCTTTTCGCAGCCATCGTGGATATTCAGTTGCCCAATAGTGCATATTACGGCTGTTTACGGTACCGCTCTTGGTGAATGACGCTTCATCGCTAAATAGAACGCCTGCATAACATCTGTCATCATCCCGTAATTTCTCTTGTGCCCAGAGGCAGAACTGTACACGACGTTCAAAGTCGTCGTCATGCAATTCCTGCTGCATAGAGAGATGGTACGGGTGCAATCGATGTTGATGTAGCATTCTCAACACCGACGTCTTTGCGATTCCCGATTCTCACGCAGTTTGTCTGCTACTGATATGCGGATTAGCCGCGACAGCAGCTAAAACACCTACTTGGGGATCATCATTTGTTGCAGGTCGTGGTTGAGGTATCACATGTGACTGAACACTTCCTGTTTCCTTAAATAACGTAACTATCCGGCGAACGGTCCGGACACTTGGATGATGTCCTCCAGGACATATTTATTTATTTATTTATTTGTTTATTGTCCCGTGGTACCATATTAAGGAGAAGTCTCCATGGTCATGGAACGAGTCAATACATGAAATTATAACACGATTGTAGAAACAATACGCAACGAAGTGGGATACGGAAGTACTAAGGAATGACGAGATACGTTTGAAGTTCTCTAACGCTATAAATACAGCAATAAGGAATAGCGCAGTAGGCAGTACAGTTGAAGAGGAATGGACATCTCTAAAAAGGGCCATCACAGAAGGTGGGATGGAAAACATAGGTACAAAGAAGGTAGCTGCGAAGAAACCATGGGTAACAGAAGAAATACTTCAGTTGATTGATGAAAGGAGGAAGTACAAACATGCTCCGGGAAAATCAGGAATACAGAAATACAAGTCGCTGAGGAATGAAATAAATAGGAAGTGCAGGGAAGCTAAGATGAAATGGCAGCAGGAAAAATGTGAAGACATCGAAAAAGATATGATTGTCGGAAGGACAGACTCAGCATACAGGAAAGTCAAAACAACCTTTGGTGACATTAAAAGCAACGGTGGTAACATTAAGAGTGCAACGGGAATTCCACTGTTAAATGCAGAGGAGAGAGCAGATAGGTGGAAAGAATACATTGAAAGCCTCTATGAGGGTGAAGATTTGTCTGTTGTGATAGAAGAAGAAACAGGAGTCGATTTAGAAGAGATAGGGGATCCAGTATTAGAATCGGAATTTAAAAGAGCTTTGGAGGACTTACGGTCAAATAAGGCAGAAGGGATAGATAACATTCAATCAGAATTTCTAAAATCATTAGGGGAAGTGGCAACAAAACGACTATTCACGTTGGTGTGCAGAATATATGAGTCTGGCGACATACCATCTGACTTTCGGAAAAGCATCATCCACACAATTCCGACGACGGCAAGAGCTGACAAGTGCGAGAATTATCGCACAATCAGCTTAACAGCTCATGCATCGAAGCTGCTTACAAGTATAATATACAGAAGAATGGAAAAGAAAATTGAGAATGCGCTAGCTGACGATCAGTTTGGCTTTAGGAAAAGTAAAGGGACGAGAGAGGCAATTCTGACGTTACGGCTAATAATGGAAGCAAGGCTAAAGAAAAATCAAGACACTTTCATAGGATTTGTGGACCTGGAAAAAGCGTTCGACAATATAAAATGGTGCAAGCTGTTCGAGATTCTGAAAAATGCAGGGGTAAGCTATAAGGAGAGACGGGTCATATACAATATGTACAACAACCAAGAGGGAATAATAAGAGTAGACGATCAAGAACGAAGTGCTCGTATTAAGAAGGGTGTAAGACAAGGCTGTAGCCTTTCGCCCCTACTCGTCAATCTGTACATCGAGGAAGCAATGATGGAAATGAAAGAAAGGTTCAGGAGTGGAATTACAATACAAGGTGAAAGGATATCAATGATACGATTCGCTGATGACATTGCCATCCTGAGTGAAAGTGAAGAAGAATTAAATGATCTGCTGAACGGAATGAACAGTCTAATGAGTGCACAGTATGGTTTGAGAGTAAATCGGAGAAAGACGAAGGTAATGAGAAGTAGTAGAAATGAGAACAGCGAGAAACTTAACATCAGGATTGATGGTCACGAAGTCAGTTAAGTTAAGGAATTCTGCTACCTAGGCAGTAAAATAACCAATGACGGACGGAGCAAGGAGGACATTAAAAGCAGACTCGCTATGGCAAAAAAGGCATTTCTGGTCAACAGAAGTCTACTAATGTCAAATACCGGCCTTAATTTGAGGAAGAAATTTCTGAGGATGTACGTCTGGAGTACAGCGTTGTATGGTAGTGAAACATGGACTGTGGGAAAACCGGAACAGAAGAGAATCGAAGCATTTGAGATGTGGTGCTATAGACGATTGTTGAAAATTAGGTGGACTGATAAGGTAAGGAATGAGGAGGTTCTATGCAGAATCGGAGAGGAAAGGAATATGTGGAAAACACTAAAAAAAAAAAACCAGATAAAATGTAATATAAGAATCATATTCTGGCTACAAGTCGTAAGTTTAAATAAGGAAAATCAACACTGTAACACAGGAATTTGCTTAATATTTTAGCTCTTCCAGGAGCTCCTCGACAGAATAAAAGGAGGAAATGCTTTAGTTTAGACACAAAACAGTTTGGGCTACTACTAAGATTTTTGAGTTCTTGTGGTAGCTTATTGAAAATGGATGCAGCAGAATACTGCACTCCTTTCTGCACAAGAGTCAAGGAAGTGCATTCCACATGCAGATTTGATTGCTGCCTAGTAGTAACTGAGTGAAAGCTGCTAACTCTTGGGAATAAGCTAATATTGCTAACAACGAACGACATTAAAGAAAATATATACTGTGAGGGCAATGTCAAAATACCCAGACTATTGAATATGGGTCGACAAGAGGTCTTCGAACTTACACCACATATAGCTCGAACAGCCCTTTTTGAGCCAAAAATACCCTTTTCGAATCAGAAGAATTACCCCAAAAGATAATACCATACGACATAAGCGTATGAAAAAATGCGAAGTAGACTACTTTTCGTGTTGAACTGTCACTTATTTCAGATACTGTTCTAATGGTAAATAAAGCAGCACTTAGTTTCGGAACAAGTTCCTGAACATGAGCTTTCCACGACAGCTTACTATCTATCCGAACGCCTAGGAACTTGAACTGTTCCGTCTCCCTTATAATATGCCCATTATGTCTAATCAGAATATCAGTTTTTGTTGAATTGTGAGTTATAAACTGTAAAAACTGAGTCTTACTGTGATTTAGCATCAAATTATTTTCCACAAGCCACGAACTTATTTCATGAACTACATTACTTGATACTGTTTCAATATTACACACAAGATTCTTCACTACCAAGCTGGTGTCATCTGCTAACAGAAATATTTTTGAACCCCTGTAATACTAGAAAGCATGTCATTTACATAAATAAGAAACAGCAGTGGCCCCAGCACCGATCCTTGGGGAACGCCCCACTTAACAGTGCCCCATTGGGACTGAACATCACTACAACTCTCAATATTGCGGAGAATTATCTTCTGCTTTCTGTTCTTAAAGTAAGAGGTATACCAATTGTAAGCTACTTCCCTTACTCCATAATGGTCCAACTACTGCAGCATACCGAGCAGCATACATAGCACACGCCCGTCGGGCATTTTGATATACTCAATAGCCATACATCGACATGATATCGACCTTTTCCGCATTTGGTAAACGGTCCATTTTAACACGGGTAATGTATTATGAAGCAAATACCGTCCGCACTGGCGGAATGTTACGTGATACCACGTACGAGGGCAGTTCAATAAGTAATGCAACACATTTTTTTTCTCGGCCAATTTTGGTTGAAAAAACCGGAAATTTCTTGTGGAATATTTTCAAACATTCCCGCTTCGTCTCGTATAGTTTCATTGACTTCCGACAGGTGGCAGCGCTGTACGGAGCTGTTAAAATGGCGTCTGTAACGGATGTGCGTTGCAAACAATGGGCAGTGATCGAGTTTCTTTTGGCGGAAAACCATGGCATCTCAGATATTCATAGGCGCTTGCAGAATGTCTACGGTGATCTGGCAGTGGACAAAAGCACGGTGAGTCGTTGGGCAAAGCGTGTGTCATCATCGCCGCAAGGTCAAGCAAGACTGTCTGATCTCCCGCGTGCGGGCTGGCCGTGCACAGCTGTGACTCCTGCAATGGCGGAGCGTGCGAACACACTCGTTCGAGATGATCGACGGATCACCATCAAACAACTCAGTGCTCAACTTGACATCTCTGTTGGTAGTGCTGTCACAATTGTTCACCAGTTTGGATATTCAAAGGTTTGTTCCCGCTGGGTGCCTCGTTGTCTAACCGAACACCATAAAGAGCAAAGGAGAACCATCTGTGCGGAATTGCTTGCTCGTCATGTGGCTGAGGGTGACAATTTCTTGTCAAAGATTGTTACAGGCGATGAAACATGGGTTCATCACTTCGAACCTGAAACAAAACGGCAATCAATGGAGTGGCGCCACACCCACTCTCCTACCAAGAAAAAGTTTAAAGCCATACCCTCAGCCGGTAAAGTCATGGTTACAGTCTTCTGGGACGCTGAAGGGGTTATTCTGTTCGATGTCCTTCCCCATGGTCAAACGATCAACTCTGAAGTGTATTGTGCTACTCTTCAGAAATTGAAGAAACGACTTCAGCGTGTTCGTAGGCACAAAAATCAGAACGAACTTCTCCTTCTTCATGACAACGCAAGACCTCACACAAGTCTTCGCACCCGAGAGGAGCTCACAAAACTTCAGTGGACTGTTCTTCCTCATGCACCCTACAGCACCGATCTCGCACCGTCGGATTTCCATATGTTTGGCCCAATGAAGGACGCAATCCGTGGGACGCACTACGCGGATGATGAAGAAGTTATTGATGCAGTACGACGTTGGCTCCGACATCGACCAGTGGAATGGTACCGTGCAGGCATACAGGCCCTCATTTCAAGGTGGCGTAAGGCCGTAGCATTGAATGGAGATTACGTTGAAAAATAGTGTTGTGTAGCTAAAAGATTGGGGAATAACCTGGTGTATTTCAATGCTGAATAAAAGAACCCCTGTTTCAGAAAAGAAATGTGTTGCATTACTTATTGAACTGCCCTCGTACTTATACGTTTGTGACTCTTACAGTGCCATCTAACACAAAGAGAAAAAAGTGGCCCAACTAAAACATTCATATTTGTTTACGTACTACACGAATATGTAACAAAGAATGGGGGTTCCATTTCAAAAACGCAGTTGATATCCGTTTGACGGCACCTAGTGGCCCAACCATAGCGCCATCGCGTTTCCCCATTTAAGCTAGGCGGGTTTCGTTCTTTGTAGTTTCTCCGTTTGATGCTTATTTCGTGAGATATTTGGCCCTGTCACTATCAATAGACCACCCTGTATATGAGTACATAAGTACATGTAAACGATTGTGGTCAAATACAGGTACATCGTTTCTAGCTGTGGAACATTATTACGGTGGGCTACCAGATAATCTAAACGTCGTGGCACTGAGAAAAAGTAATGCTTTTGTTGAAAATGATCGCGGAACCCATCAGCAGTTTTCAAGACCTCTACTATATACGTCATGGAGACTCGCTAGACATGGTCCTCCTAACAAAACTTGTATAGCAGTTTTAAACAATTCAATCTTGCCATTGAACTTATATAACAATGGCAACTGATGGCAAAAAATAATTTCTTCCATATTTGTGTCCCAGAACTGCAGAAGAGGGACGTTGACTGTGGATATTGTATCACAGACAGTCCCTTTGACTGTTCAGAGATGTCACTAAACCCACCCAAAAATGTAAACAGGCATACATGAGCCGTGCCTATTAGACAGAGGCGGTCCGACAGCCGATGAGTTCCAGTCATTCCACCAGAAAAGAGGTAGACGGCTTTGTTGTGTGTAGTTCCCTTGCCTAGACAGTCAGTACCGCAGTTCGATCGCGTTCGCATTGTTACTTTGTGCCAGGAAGGGCTCTCCACAAGGGAAGTGTCCAGGCGTCTCGGAGTGAACCAAAGCGATATTGTTCGGACATGGAGGAGATACAGAGAGACAGGAACTGTCGATGACATGCATGGCTCTGGCCGGCCAAGGGCTACTACTGTAGTGGATGACCGCTACCTAGGGATTATGTCTCGGAGGAATCCTGATAGCAACCCCACCATGTGATGAAAGCTTTTCTTGCGGCCACAGGACGTCGCGTTTTGAGTCAAACTGTGCGCAATAGGCTGCATGATGCGCTACTTCATTCCCGACGCCCATATCGAGGTCTATCTTTGGAACCACGACACCGTTCAGCGCGGTGCAGGTGGGCCGAATAACATGCAGGATGGACCTCTCAGGATTGGTATCACGTTCTCTTCACCGATGGGTGTCGCATATGCCTTCAATCAGACAATCGTTGGAAACGTGTTTGGAGGCAACCCGGTCAGGCTGAACGCCTTAGACACACTGTCAGCGAGTGCAGCAAGGTGGAGGTTGCCTGCTGGTTTTGGGTGGCTTTATGTGGGGCAGATGTATGCCGTTGGTGGCCATGGAAAACGCCGTTCCGGCTGAGGTGGCCGAGAGGTTCTAGGCGCTACAGTCTGGAACCGCGAGATCGCTACGGTCGCAGGTTCGAATTCTGCCTCGGGCATGGAATTGTGCGATGTCCTTAGGTTAGTAAGGTTTAAGTATTTCTTATTTCTAGGGGACTGGTGACCTGAGAAGTTAAGTCCCATAGTGCTCAGAGCCATTTGAAACATTTTAGAAAACGTCGTAACGGCCGTACGATATGTGAATGCCATCCTCCGACAGATAGTGGAACCATATCGGCAGCATGTGAGCTAGGCATTCGTCTTCACAGACGACAATTCGCGCCCCCATCGTGGACATCTTGTGAATGACTTTCCTCGGGATAACGACATCGCTCGACTAGAGTGTCCAGCATGTTCTCCAGACATGAACCCTATCGAACATGTCTGGGATAGATTGAAAAGGGCTGTTTTCGGACGATATGACCCACCAACGACTCTGAGGGATCTACACCGAATCGCCGTCAAGGAGTGTTACAATCTGGACCAACAGTGCCTTGATGAGCTTGTGGATAGTGTGCCACGATGAATACACACACGCATCAATACAAGAGGACGTGCTACTGGTTATTAGAGGTACCAGTGTACACAGCAATCAGGGCCACCACCTCTGAAGGTCTCGCTGCTTGGTTTTCATAGGCAATAAAAATTGCGAAAATAGTTTTTATGTAGATATGTATTCCAATTTTCCGTACAGGAACCGGAACTCTCGTAGCCGAGGTGATGCAAAGCTTTTCATATCGTTTAACAGAAAAATGGGAAAGGAAACTGAGGATCTGTTAGATGATAATCACTTTGGCTACAGGAAAGGTGAAGGCACGAGAGAGACTATTTAAACGTTTCAGTTGGTAATGGAAGCTAGACTGAAGAAAAATCAAGACACGAAAATGTTCAAATGGGTGTGAATTCCTAAGGGACCAAACGGCTGGGGTCATCGGTCCTTAGACTTACACACTATTTAAACTAACTTATGATAAGCACAACTTACACACACACACACACACACACACACACACACACACACACACACACACACACACACACACATGCCCGAGAGAGGCTTCGAACCTCCGGCAGGAGGGGCCGCGCCATCCATGAGATGGCGCCACTAACCGCGGTATTACTCCGGGCGGCATTAAGACACGTTCAGAGGATTTGTAGACCTGGTAAAAATGTTCCACGTAGTAAAATGTTCGAAATCCTGTGAAATATAGAGGTAATCTAAAGGGAAAGACGGGTATCACACAATGTGTACATGAACCAAGAGGAAACAATAAGACTGTAAGACCATGGATGAAGTGTTCGGTTTAAAATGTCTGTATGATCGATTGTAGTCTGTCGTATCTGTAGTTCTATGTACAATATAAGAAATAATGATGGAAATTAAACTAAGGTTCAAGGATGGGATTGAAATTCAAGATGAAAGAATACCAGTGATTACATTCCCTGATGAGATTGCTACCCTTAGGGAAAGTGAAGAAGTACAGGATCTGTTGAATGGATTGAGCAGGCTGATGACTGAAGAACATGGATTGACGGTAGATCGATGGGATATAAGAGCAATGAGAAGCAGCAAAAATGAGAAAAGCGAGAAACTTAACGTAAGAACTGAGGATCACGAAGTAGACAAAGTTAAGGAATTCTGCTGCCAAGGCAGTAAAATAACGAAGAGAAATGAAGCAAGGAAGACAGAAAACGCATACTAGCGCTGGCAAAGACGGCATTCCCAGCCAAGAGAAGGCTACTAGGACCAAACGCAGGCCTTAATTTGACGAAGAGACTTCTAAGGACGCACATTTGGAGCACAGCAATGTATAGTAGTGGAACATGGACTGTGAGAAAACAGGAACAGAAGAGAATCGAAGCAGTTGAGATGTGGTTCTACAGAGGAATGTTGAAAATTATTTGGACTGATAAGGTAAGAAGGGAGGTTCTCCGCAGAATCGACCAGGGGAGGAATATAAGGAAAATACTGAGAAGGAAGAAAAGACTGGTAGGAAATCTGTTCAGGCGCCAGAGAATAACTTCTAAGGTACTAGGCAAAGCTGTAAAGGGTAAGAACTATAGACAGAGATTGGAATATCTTCATCATATAACTCAGGACGTAGGTTGCAAGGGCTAATCTGACATGAAATCGTTGGCTGGCGGGCCGCATGTTAAAAACCATCACAGCTGATTTGAGACGTATTTGTCACGGGTGGTTTAGATTCATAAGATGAAGACCATTTATTACTTCCGTGTATTAGCCTTTGAGCTTCGCACTTGCTTAATACAACTTTATACTCAATTATATTTTTCCTTCCGTCACCCATCGACCGAGACGCAACCTCGGGAGAAACAGGTTTACAATCACCACTCAGTCATCAAGTTTAGATTCACTGTAGTTTCCTTACAGACTGATGCAAACACCTGGTGGTTCCTGTTACATAAACGCAATGGATTTCTTCCGGAATCGTTGCAATGTCTGACGCTGTCCATTACTAACGTCTTCTCAATCAAAAGGACGTTGATCCCTGATATTCTTGATTGCAATGCTTCACCTAACTACTCTGAATTACGAAACCGAATTAAGCATAAGTTCTTTAAGGTGAATCTTTTTTGCGTTATCAAACGTCAGATAGGTAGATAGTTAGTTTCGTGTTCCGTGGATAATTTGGACAATAATTGTCAATCATATGGAACGACCCGTTTTCTATTTCAGTGGTTAAAATGGCTCTGAGCACTATGGGACGTAATATCTGAGGTCATCAGTCCCCTAGAGTTAGAACTACTTAATCCTAACTAACCTAAGGACATCACACACATCCATGCCCGAGGCAGGATTCGAACCTGCGACCGTAGTGATCTCGCGGCTCCAGACTGCAACGCCTAGAACCGCTCGGTCACATCGGCCGGTTCAGGTTATATTGGTTGAATTACTAAGTACGGCTTTCTGCGTTCTTTTGGTTAGACATGATTATCATTGTTTGGCTGTAAATCAGTCCCATAAATCCTCGGTTTACGTAGGAAAATATTGTGATTAATACTGTCAAATGCCTTAGACAGAGAACATAAAATACCAAATGGTCCTAATTTGCTATTTAACTATCGTAAAATTTGGGGAGTGAATATGTAAATGGCACTTTCGGTTGCGCAATTCTTCTGTACATTCTCCATAGAGAAACTCTTCTGAAGCCCACACTACGATGTACTGACGAATTTATTGTTTTCCAGGGCAGATGCTGTTGTGATGAGCTTCTGCAGAATTTAGGAAAATGATGTCAGTAGTGAAACAGGTCATTAGTTTTCGGCATCTCTCTAAACAGCTTTCTTGTAGAGGGGTTTAACAACGGCGTATTTCAGTACCTCTCGAAAAATGCGCTGAGTTAGTGATTGGTTGTATACATGAGTTAACACAGGACTTGTGATATGGGAACAAATTCAGTACCCTACCGTAATCACCATCAAATCTTGATGCCCTCTTATTTTTGTCAGAGTCGGCAGATTCTTTTATTCCTGCCGTATCCTCTGATGTATTCAATTTCTCTGTTTTAGGCAATATTGGACATTTAATGATTCTTTTTTTTTCATTTCTTTTATTTCTCTCTCTCTTTTTTTTTTTAGTTGCTGCACTTTTTGCAATTAAACTGCCATGACAGCGAGGATTGCAAATAAGAAATGCTTGTGTCATGAGCAAGCCGGCCGAAGTGGCCGTGCGGTTAAAGGCGCTGCAGTCTGGAACCGCAAGACCACTACGGTCGCAGGTTCGAATCCTGCCTCGGGCATGGATGTTTGTGATGTCCTTAGGTTAGGTAGGTTTAACTAGTTCTAAGTTCTAGGGGACTAATGACCTCAGCAGTTGAGTCCCATAGTGCTCAGAGCCATTTTGTCATGAGCATATACGGAACAACAGGAAGAATGCATGAGTAAATTTTTAGATGATTTTTTAAGAGTAGAGGATGTGCAATTTGCTGTAAAGAGCTGCTCCCTGTGACACATATCCATGTCGACGTCTAGTACCAGAAGGATCATAGATATTAACGACACGCGTGGAGTGCATCGTAAAAGCATTACTACATGCAGATGGGAGATAAATGACGTCATCAATCAAGATGCCTTGGTGTACATAGATCGCAACTCCACGGCCAAGTTGATCTCCATGAGAGGCGTAGAACTCGCATCCTGCTGTTCGGGATAGCGCTGCTAAATGCACCTCCTTTAACAGTGTAATGTCTAGTTCCGCAGCCCATGTCAGTTCTCTCAGAAGATGCATCCTGACCGACTCGCGGACGCGGTTGACGTTCAGTGTGCGGGGAGATGTGTCCTACCATGGTGGGGGGGCTGCAGGTCCCTGATATGAAGATGAGGGGGCACGCGGCAGCATGAGCTGCCGGCGCCCTTCTCCCCACGCTGAAGTTGAGATCGGCAGGTCACCTCTGCTAACGGTGGAGACTCCTGTACAGGATCTGCTGTTTCTTCAAAATGCTCCCTCCACGCCCACGGTGACTCCGTCACCGTGGTACCCATACGTTCAACGGCTGCCGACACTGTAAGATCGGCTGGTATCGTTTGCTCTTCGGTAGGGGCTTCAGAAGCAGGCACATTCCGTTCTAGCGAGGCGAGAGCCACTGAAGACCACCGTCCCAAAGAAACACTAACGACACTGTCGTCCACTGTCTCAGACGCTGAAACGTTGATTTCCTGGACAGGTTGTGTAGCATTTTCACAAGGCGAAGAGCCCCGTTCCGAGGTCGTATGGCGCCTCGTTTTCGCCGTTTAGGGGAGCGTTATTCATGCAGTCGTCCTTTCGTGTCTTCAGTCATAGAGCCGCGCCGGTCAGTCAGAAGGGCCGCAATCGGGACAATCAGAGAGCCGATCAAGGAGTCACGTTCGACCTCAGCGTCAGCCACCTTCGCAGCTGAAGCAATCACTGGAAGTGAGGACATGCTGAAGTCACATCGTCAGTCCCCTCGTCCGAAATAGATTCAGGAAGGAGCGGAACACTGTCCATCAATTGCTCACGTGATTCCGGGAGCCGCCGGGCAGCCGGTGTGTCGCATATGTGATAGGAAGTACCCTAGATGACCTGTGATGTACCACTCCTGTAGTTGGTAGCTGCGTTATCCGTAGTTGCAGGCATTCATATCGATTGTGGCCCTCTTTTCCACACCCAGAACGAGTACGCGGCGGTCGGTCGTACATGATAACGACCCGATGTCCGCCGATGGTCAGATAAGACCGAACATGGCTACGAATGTCAATTTTGATATGACACACCCCGTTAAGGACAAGGTATGTGTGGAAGTGGGCCCAGCGTTATACCTTATGATCATACTCACTGCGTTATGGCTGGAAAACTGCTATGATCTCCTCAGCAGATACAGGGTGTTTCAAAAATGACCGGTATATTTGAAACGGCAATAAAAACTAAACGAGCAGCGATAGAAATACACCGTTTGTTGCAATATGCTTGGGACAACAGTACATTTTCAGGCAGACAAACTTTCGAAATTACAGTAGTTACAATTTTCAGCAACAGATGGCACTGCGGTCTGGGTAACTCTGTAGTACGATATTTTCCACATATCCACCATGCGTAGCAATAATATGGCGTAGTCTCTGAATGAAATTACCCGAAACCTTTGACAACGTGTCTGGCGGAATGGCTTCACATGCAGATGAGATGTACTGCTTCAGCTGTTCAATTGTTTCTGGATTCTGGCGGTGCACCTGGTCTTTCAAGTGTCCCCACAGAAAGAAGTCACAGGGGTTCATGCCTGGCGAATAGGGAGGCCAATCCACGCCGCCTCTTGTATGTTTCGGATAGCCCAAAGCAATCACACGATCATCGAAATATTCATTCAGGAAATTAAAGACGTCGGCCGTGCGATGTGGCCGGGCACCATCTTGCATAAACCACGAGGTGTTCGCAGTGTCGTCTAAGGTAGTTTGTACCGCCACAAATTCACGAAGAATGTCCAGATAGCGTGATGCAGTAATCGTTTCGGATCTGAAAAATGGGCCAATGATTCCTTTGGAAGAAATGGCGGCTCAGACCAGTACTTTTTGAGGATGTAGGGACGATGGGACTGCAACATGGGGCTTTTCGGTTCCCCATATGCGCCAGTTCTGTTTATTGACGAAGCCGTCCAGGTAAAAATAAGCTTCGTCAGTAAACCAAATGCTGCCCACATGCTTATCGCCGTCATCAATCCTGTGCACTATATCGTTAGCGAATGTCTCTCGTGCAGCAATGGTAGCGGCGCTGAGGGGTTGCCGCGTTTGAATTTTGTATGGATAGAGGTGTAAACTCTGGCGCATGAGACGATACGTGGACGTTGGCGTCATTTGGACCGCAGCTGCAACACGGCGAACGGAAACCCGAGGCCGCTGTTGGATCACCTGCTGCACTAGCTGCGCGTTGCCCTCTGTGGTTGCCGTACGCGGTCGCCCTACCTTTCCAGCACGTTCATCCGTCACGTTCCCAGTCCGTTGAAATTTTTCAAACAGATCCTTTATTGTATCGCTTTTCGGTCCTTTGGTTACATTAAACCTCCGTTGAAAACTTCGTCTTGTTGCAACAACACTGTGTTCTAGGCGGTGGAATTCCAACACCAGAAAAATCCTCTGTTCTAAGGAATAAACCATGTTGTTTACAGCACACGTGCACGTTGTGAACAGCACACGCTTGCAGCAGAAAGACGACGTACAGAATGGCGCACCCACAGACTGCGTTGTCTTCTATATCTTTCACATCACTTGCAGCGCCATCTGTTGTTGAAAATGGTAACTACTGTAATTTCGAAAGTATGTCCGCCTGAAAATGTACTGTTGTCCCAAGCATATTGCAACAAACGGTGTATTTCTATCGCTGCTCGTTTAGGTTTTATTGCCGTTTCAAATATACCGGTCATTTTTGAAACACCCTGTACCTCGAATGTCAGAATACGCGAGTAGTTCTTACGCCCAGTCCCGCATGTTCGACTTTGACCAGCGTGGCGGAAACGGCGTACCTATTTGGTTGCGTTCGAAACGCGCTGGCACGCAGCGTCATTGATCATTTTAAAGAAAACGGTGTTGCTGAGAATCGAGAGATAGATACCCAGAAGTTCCGATTGTGGAATCATCGCTTTTTCACGGAGAAAACATTCCACATTTTAGGCTTCCGGTTGTGAAAATTCCGGCAAAAGTTGAAACGTAATGTCGATTTCCTCCACATACTTGTCATGATCACAGTGCACGAAGCCCTGGCACGGGCTATGTCGAAATTTAAACAAACACGAGCTGACGCGTTCCTCAGGCGGAAGTACAGCACGTCCACTTCTGGCGGCCGTTAAAGATAGACTGACAATATGCTATGAGCCAATGCGCTCTCTTGGTGCAGAACCTGTGACTTTTTCTCCTACATTTAGGGTCGTTTTCCTCTAATTTTCTCACGAAGTTCGGCATGAACCGGACACAACATCTCCGAGGTAGCGATGATGTGGGGATTTTCCCGTACTGCCATTTCACGAGTGTGCCGTGAATATCAGGAATCGCTAAAACATCAAATCTTCGACATAGCTGCGGCCGGAAAAATATTCTGCAAGAACGGAATCAACGACGACTGAAATGAATCGATCAACGTGACGGAATAGCAATCCCTCTGCAAATCGCTGCAGATTTCAGTGCCGGGTCATCAGCCAGCGTCAGAGTGCGAATCTTCAACGACAAATCATCGATATGCCAATAAATATCTTCTGGGTTTGGGACCGCTTTGTCAACTATAAAATTCCGACGTTTCGGCGGCTATTGGAAGGCGCTTTCCTCAGGTTGTACAGGACGACGTCTTGCAATAATCGCCGGAACGTGGGAATTTTATAGTTGACAATATGGTCCCAAATTCCCAAGAATTTTACTGACTTTGATAACGGCCGCGGAAACATACGTTCACATCATCGATATAGGCTTGGGGAGCCGAGGGCCCACTCGTGTACCATTGATGACCACACGACAAAAAGCTTTACGCCTCACCTGGGCCCGTCAACACCGACATTGGACTGTTGATGATTGGAAACATGTTGCCTGGTCTGATGAGTCTCATTTGAAATTGTATCAAGCGGAAGGACGTACACGGGTATGCAGACAACCTCATGAATCTATAGGCACTACATGTCGGCAGGGGACTGTTCAAGCTAGTGCAGGCTCTGTAATGGTGCGTGGCGTGAGCAGTTGGAGTGATATGGGGCCCCTGATACGTCTGGATACGACTCTAATAGGCGACACGTGCGTAAACATCCTGTCTGATCACCTGCATCCCATCATGTCCATTATCCATTGCGACTGACTTATGTAATTCCAGCAGGACAATGCTACATCCTACACGTCCAGAACTGCTACAGAATGGCTCCAGGAATACTCTTCTGATTTCAAACATTTTTCCTTGCCACCTAACTCCCCAGACATGAGCAATATTCAGCGTATCTGCCTTGAAACGTGCTGTTCCAAAGAGATCCTCACCCCATCCTACTCTTAAGGATTTATGGACAGCCCTGCGGGATTCATGGTGTCAGTTTCCCCCAGCACTACGTCAGACATTCGTCGAGTCCATGCCACCTCGTGTTGCGGCACTGCTGCGTGCTCCCGGGGGAGGGGGGGGGGGGGGGCTACACGATATTAGGCAGGTGTAAAAGTTTCTTTAGCTCTTCAGTGTATTTTGATTTACTCATTCGAGGTCTTCTCACTTTCAGTGAAATTGAACCCTTCCAACGCATGGATTCTCATATGTTTTCACTCTTTCCAAGACATTAGGATAATTTTCTACGTATTGAAAATGTCGCTAGAAGCACTTTCACGAGCTCCTTCTTGTTAGGCACCGGTTTTGCACACAATTTTCTCATTTTGAATTGGTCATGTAAAATTTGTCTGACGCATTCTTTGTCGAGTCCTACAGTTTAGCAATCGATTGAATACCAACCTGACAGACAGAATCTGATTGCCAACTTTTTCGGTATTTTCATGCGTTTTTTGTATATGAAGGGCGTCCCGCCTGCGTCACCTTCAAAGTGTTCTCGGCTGCCTTTAAAACGCTTGAATCACTGAAAAACTCACGTAAGTTATAAACAGTCTTCGCGATATATTCCCTTTCGTGAAAAAGATTGCATTAAGAGTTCCTCTAAGTTTCGTGAGGAACTTACACGAGAGTTCAGTTTTTTTGGAAAAACAAAATAAGAGCTATTACACAAACGAGGGCCATGGCCAAACAGGTATTTTCTACTGACGCCGGAGATGCCGCATTAGGCTGAGAAGGCTTCATGGTATGCAGCTATTGGTCGTTCAGCTTTGGTGCATGCGTACTTATTCTGTGACAGCATCAGGCCCGTTATTTTATAGCTATCTAGCAGCACGTGTCGAAATTCGAGCAGAAGGATCATGACGTATCGAGGCTGAGGTTATCGTTCCTTGATATCGCTGTTCGCTTTGGCCGGATTGCCACGACAGTTACGTGTGATATAGAAATAATGCTGGCAGGAGAGCTATACCCAACGCCCCGGAGACTTTCAACGGCGCTAAGCGTCTAGTGCCTGGAGGACAGAGAGATTTTTCGCTTGGTCGCGCAATTTCACGCATCCGTGTCACGTACCTTGAGTCATAAAATGGTCTGTTATGCAGCACGGCAGGCATCGACACGGAGAGGGCGCCGATTTCAGGATCATCACGGATTGTACGCTCGTTTTAGTATTGTTCCAGTGTTGAGTGGTACTTAAGTAAATAAATTAGTGAAATCAAAGTGAACTAGAAATTAGGATATAAATGAAAAACTTGGTTTAGTTTAGGGAGTTACATACTCGCAAACAGCGGGCCGAACAGCAGAACAGAAAAAACAATGACCGTGGAGTCAGCGAGTTCCACATAAGCGGGCGCTGTCGATTCAGCCGCCAGGGCATCGCCCGAACGGCTCACGTGTTTCTCAGTTGTCGTATGTGAGCAAAGGCCCTCGCCTACATCTCAAGAGCCAATGACCGACGTAAAGAAGATTCTTCGAGAATCTATTCAACGTGACAGCAGAGGCAATGACCGGCTCACGTGTTTCTCAGTCGTCGCGTGTGAGCAAAGGCCCTCGCCTACATTCCAAGAGCCAATGACCGACGTTAAGAAGATTATTCGAGAAGGTTTTCAACGTGACAGACGAGGCAATGACCGTGAAGTCGTTCACCTCGAGTAAACTGAAGTGAATAAATACGCAAGACGCAGTGGGCCAGAGAGATGCAGACGAAGACGGAGTCGAAGACGGAGACGGAGACGAGAGACGAAGAAGACGAAGAAGCGAAGCAGTAGTTTTCAGTCAGTTTCGGTGCTGAAGACCGTCATGTAAGAAGAGTCTGCATCATGCACAGACGAACCAAGTCCGCCGCTGTAATGGAATAGCAACCAGAAGCCGCGGCGCCAGAAGACAGAAGTTAAAAGGTATTTGAAGTCTGATTTTTACATACCCGGGTGACTCGTGAGGACGGGAAGGAGACGGCCTCACATCAGCAGTCACCTGTGAGCTGGGATGAAGACCTGACAGCCGAAGACTGGCAAGCGGGAGTCCGTGGTTCGAGTCCGGGACACTGGCCTTCCCCCGCCGCGCCGCTCCGCTGGTCGACGCACAACACACGCGGCCGCATAGAGAAGAGAAACACTGGGACGCCACTCCCAAGGTATCATCCGACGCACGACTTCGCTCGCAATAATTAAACCGGCCACCTCGCGCTGAGCGTCTCCCGTCAGCTGGGCGAGACAGCGACACGAGATACACACCGCTACGCGTAATCAGACGCCGCCGCCGCCGCCGCCGCTGCCGCTGCCGCTGCCGCAGCAGAAGACTTCACAAACGACACAGCTGCCGCTCTCCGAACCAGAATATTCCGTAAGATACAGTTGTACAAATCTTCAATAAAAGTTATTCTTAGGTAATAATGATGTTTCATTCGACCTCATACCCGAGCCAAGGAAGAACCCACCCTGCCCACATGTTGTTAAGTGAGAAAAGTTAATTTATTTAATATTTTTACCCTGACAGAATGCTTAGAATGCTCATCCTGACAATTGACAGCATCAAAAGAGAAAACCCAGTTACAATTAGTGACATAAGTGTCCCATTTAGTATCACAACTGTTATATTTGATGTCAGAAGCCGTTATAGTTGTTACAATTGGTGTCAGAAAAAAAACCCTTGGCTCAATATGAGGTGTGAATGACAGTCACTAAAGGTCCACAGTTAGTATTGTTTAATGTGTGAAAGGATAGAGGTTTGCATAGCAGTCGTAATATTTTCTTTATTTAGAAGTGTATTTTCTCTCATGATTTTAAGGGTTTGTCGAAAATATTTAAACATCTTTTTTATTCAGTGTGGTAAGATTGTGTAACTAATAGTTGTAAAATGATGACACGAAATCGTACAAAGTCAGAGTCAGCACCACAAGCGGTTTCTACTGATGAAGCTATTCAGAGCCTAGTTAATCAAATAGCACAGCTTAAAAATGATAACAACGCATTATTTAAACAGTTGAGTGAGGTTAGGCAAACCAGTTCAATCCCTCCCACCCTAGATTCCTCAGCAGCAGCCTTAGTAACTCCCTTTTCAGGTAAACCTGGCGAGGACATAACAGCCTTTTTTGATGATTTAGTAGCAGCTGCAAAATTAGGATCATGGTCAGATGAACAGCTCTTACAAATGACAAAGTTAAGATTGACAGGAGAGGCTAAAGCACACGTATTATACCATGAAGAATTACGGAATGCTCCAACATTTGAGGAATTGAAGAAAGGATTGCTTAAACGTTTTCAAAAACAGAACAGCTGTAGATTTTATAGGGAACAGTTAAACACTATCACTCAGAGGCAAAACGAGTCGTTAGAAAGCTTTGTAGATAGGATTAGAAAAGTTAATATTAACACCTATCAGTTGACAACTAGTGATGAAGCAAATAAAGTTATTTTACAAGAGGCAGAAAATAGAGCTTTGGATACATTTTTACGTGGGTTACCTCTTGAAACGTCCCGTCGTGTCAGGGCAGAGTTTCCTAAAAATTTAGCAGAAGCTGTATCTGTGGCGACAGCTTTTGAAGAAATTGACAGTGCCACCAGATACAAGGAGAAGCGAAATGTATTTTCAGCAGGAGTACGATGTTTTAGGTGCGATCGACAGGGCCATATAGCAAAAAACTGCAGACAACCTCAATGCACTAATTGTCAAAGAATAGGTCACACATTCAAGGAATGCAGGTCTAAGAAAGTGTTTGGAAATAGAAATCAGTTAAACTCAAACGGGAATGTCGGAGCCGCCGCCAGGCGTTCCCAATAAAATTTCATGCCATTAAGGCGAATGTGAAGGCGGAATGCTGGTTATCTGCTACCATACAGGATAAAGAGGCAAGGATACTAGTGGATACAGGTGCAAACGTATCAATAGTAAGTAATGAATGTATTGGAGAAAAGAAATATGACCCTCCAAGGTATAGATTGAGTGGAGTAGGAGGAGGTAGAGTGAAGTCATTAGGATGTACATCATTGATTTTCTATATTCACGGTGTACAATTTCAAGAAGATGTAGAAGTGGTAACAAAAGTAACTGACGGGTACGACGCGATCCTAGGACTGGATTTCCTGAATAAACATCACGCTAAAATCGACCTCAGACAGCAAACTGTAGAACTTAGCGGAATAGTGTTTCAGCTAGGTGACACCGCTGCAAAGGGCCCTCTGCCGCAAGATTTCCCCAACCGGAAGGCGAAATCAACTATACTGCGTGCAACGTCCTTGAAGGTTGATTCGCGGGATCAGATACCATCTGGCTCAGGAAAACTTTTCTGGATGACCGTTGACCCCGAAGTACCTACAGATACAGTGTGTCTAATAGAGCCTTTAGAGGAAAATGAGGAATTAGATGTATCACATTGTTTTGTACGTAGAAGTGTTGTACGGGTTCAAGACGTTGAGGGCGAAAGAAAAGTACCGGTACATATTGACAATTTCGGAGTGGAGGACAAAGAGTTGCATAAGGGAATATTAGTAGCTACAGTCAGTACTTTTGAAGAAGAAGATTTCATTTGGTCAGATATTAATGATGGTCAGAAACCAGACGCCTATAAAACCGCATTACGCCAGAAGATTCAGCATTTGCAAGGAAAGGATAGAGACACGATAGAAGCAGTTTTAGTTGAGTTTGAAGATTTATTTAATGCAGAAGGTCCACTGCCAGCAACAGATATCACACAGCATAGGATCCCAACAGGAAATAGCCCCCCAGTTTATAGGAAGCCTTATAGAGTTGCGCATCACTTACAGCCAGTACTGGATGAATTTATAGAACAGCATCTAAAAGATGGAATTATAGAATATTCTGATTCGCCTTATAATTCAAATATCGTAATTATTCCAAAGAAGTCTCCCGACGGTACGAAACGATATAGATTTTGTTGTGACTACAGACACCTTAACAAACAAACTATCTCAGATGTTTATCCTCTTCCAAACATTACAGACATCATTGACAGTTTGGGTAACAGTAAATACTTTTCAACAATCGATCTACGTAGCGGATATCATCAATTGGAAGTTGCACCTGAAGATAGGCATAAAACAGCATTTTCTACCCCTGGAGGCCATTGGCAATTTAAAAGAATGCCTTTCGGTTTGAAAAATGCACCAGCAACTTTTCAAAGACTACTCGATGGAGTATTGCGAGGACTCAAAACTCAGCAATGTTGTGTATATCTAGACGATATTATTGTATTTTCCAAAGACATTAATGAACATGCTGTGCGTCTGCGTAATGTTTTCCAGAGACTTAGAAAAGCTAAATTAACATTAAATATGGAAAAATGTAGTTTTGCATTGACAGAGGTTACATACCTAGGGCATGTCATTAGTGAAAAAGGAATTAAAACAGATCCTCGATTAATTTCGGCAGTTAAGGACTTCCCAACACCACAACGCGTTAAGGAGGTACAAAGTTTCATTGGTCTTGCATCGTACTACCGAAAATATGTTCAAAATTTTGCTGAAATTGCCCGACCCTTAACCCAATTATTGAAAAAGGGTGCAAAATTTCATTGGTCTGAAGATTGTGAATCAGCATTTCAAACCCTTAAAGATAAGTTAACACACAGTCCAGTATTAGCCTATCCAGATTATAATAAAGAATTTATTTTATTCTGTGACGCAAGTGGTCATTCAGTAGGAGTTGTTTTGAGTCAGAATATTAATGGCGCGGAACACCCCATAGCCTACGCTTCGAGACAACTAACAACAGCAGAAAGAAATTATTCCACAACGGAGAAAGAATTGTTAAGTGTTATTTATGGTATCAAATACTTTAAATGCTACTTGTATGGTAGGAAATTCAAGGTCATTACAGACCACGCAGCTTTAAAATGGTTGCTTGGATTAAAGGATCCATCTAGTCGTCTTACCCGTTGGGCCCTATGTCTTTCCGAAATGGATTTCGAAGTTATTCATAAACCAGGCAAAAAACACACGAATGCAGATTGCCTAAGTCGGAAAATAGCACTTTTGGAAGCAACAGGCCGAGATACTGAGGACTGGAGAAAGGCACAAGATGAGGATACAGAATGCAAAAAATTCGCAACTCAAAAACAATTTTGCTTTGAAGATGGTGTGTTATGCCGTAAAACAAAACTTGGACCGCGAATTGTTGTTCCCCAACACCTTAGACAAGAAATAATGGCAGAGGCCCACGATCATATCCTTGCAGGACACGGTGGACAGCGGACAACCGAAAGACGTGTAGCAGAGCGATTTTGGTGGCAAACCAGAAAGCAGGATGTTGCGCAGTACGTTCGTAATTGCACTGCGTGCGCACAACGAGCTGAACTTTCTCGTTCAAAAATGCCCTTACAGAGGCTCCCTGAGGCTTCATGTCCATATCAAATCTGTGGAATCGATCTCTACGGGCCATTTCATAAAACACCTGCTGGTAATAAGTATGTCCTTACAATTATAGATCATTTTTCACGCTATCTAGCTATGGTGAGTCTCCCAGATCAGCAAGCAAATACAGTTGCCCAAGCTTTAGTTAACAACTGGATACTTAAATTTGGCGTACCTGAAGTTATTATCACAGATCAGGGATCTAATTTTATGTCTGAACTAATGAAACAGCTATGCCACTTACTAAAAATACGTAAATTACGCACAACTCCGTTACACCCTCAGTGCAACGGGCGCACAGAAAGAGTTCATCGGACAATTGGCAAGATGCTTAGTTATTATATTAACGAACAACATTCCAATTGGGATACGTATTTACCAATAATCGTGTCGGTATACAACGCCAAAACGCATGAAGCAACTGGCATGTCACCTTATGAAGTGGTCTATGGGAGAAAAATGCCGTCCCCTTTTGATGTAATCAGGCAGAAAAACGGAAAAGTCGGAGAAACAGTAAGAGATTTCAGCCGAATGATGAAGGATGTATGGAAAAAGGTTCAAAAATCTAATACAAAGGCTTTGGAACGACAGGAAAGATTAGGTAATACCCACGCTAAATATCCAAATTACAAAATCGGTCAGTGGGTTATGCTTTCAACTCCTTACGTTGCTAAAGGAAAAACGAAGAAATTTGTAACAAACTACAGAGGTCCTTATCAAATTATTGAGATCACGTCACCAGTCAACGTTAAATTGCAACTGCCCACCCGAACTACCATTGTCCATGCAAGTCGTTTAAAACCTTTTAAGGGCGCTCCAGATGTAATTCCTTCCACAATAGTGTCTGCTTTTCCGAAGGGTGGAGGAAGTACCCGAAAAGGAAAAAGAGTGGCCACGCCAGCACAACATACAGACATGGCACCATACAATCTTCGACCAAGAGTACGAATGTCCTAGTGGAATCTTAGTAGACTGTGGATAATGTACAAATGTAAATAATTAATAAATGATAATGGTTTATTTTTTAAGAAAAAAAAGAGGTTGAACGTAGATTGATGTAGATCTTGTAGTTAACAATATATTCATTCTTTCCTTTGTTTTTGTGTTTACTAGGTTGGTAGGTTCATAACCATGTTGTTTGCTTTTTTCAGAAAACGCCATGCAAGCATTTCCTACACAAAACCTGTCCTACCGCAATGACTCCCTTGACAGTTCCCTTCTGAAGTCATTAGATACGATCACAAACTCACAGCAAGGCAAAATTGATACCAATGTTATGATGAAACATGTCTTAAAATTAAAAGGTGAACACAAAACTAAAATTATAATGCTAGGAACGGGTATATCTGGAACCTTTGTGTTGGTGTTTCTACTTTGTACAGTTTTCTTTTATCTAAGACGAAAAAAGAAGCCAAATAATAATATACCACTTCATCAAATCCCTGTTAATTGGATACCACACTCTTAACTGGTGTACTTCAGTTGTTACTTTTGAGCATTAGTGTATTAATTTTGTTTATTGTACTTCATTCTTTACTACACAGTCTTATGTTAAAGTAAACAATTCTGTAGAATAAATATTCATGCATTCATATAGGTTTGATTAAACAGGTGTTGCTATGTAACTTTCTGAGTGAATAATCTTTTTTTTTGTTTATTCATTGTCACCAAGGTTGGTTACACTTATTATGACCATTTATTTGTGAACTATGTGATTCATGACCGTACAGTGCTTTTGTAAAGTGATAAAGTGTTTTCCACATACTTAATGTGAAGCGTGTGTAATATTCTAAGTCGAGAGTTTTCATTGTTATGTTAGTGCTTTTGCCGTGTGAAGAGTGGAGGAATGTTGAGTGGTAAATTCGAGGGCGAATTTCTCCGAAGGGTGGAGGAATGTTGAGTGGTACTTAAGTAAATAAATTAGTGAAATCAAAGTGAACTAGAAATTAGGATATAAATGAAAAACTTGGTTTAGTTTAGGGAGTTACATACTCGCAAACAGCGGGCCGAACAGCAGAACAGAAAAAACAATGACCGTGGAGTCAGCGAGTTCCACATAAGCGGGCGCTGTCGATTCAGCCGCCAGGGCATCGCCCGAACGGCTCACGTGTTTCTCAGTTGTCGTATGTGAGCAAAGGCCCTCGCCTACATCTCAAGAGCCAATGACCGACGTAAAGAAGATTCTTCGAGAATCTATTCAACGTGACAGCAGAGGCAATGACCGGCTCACGTGTTTCTCAGTCGTCGCGTGTGAGCAAAGGCCCTCGCCTACATTCCAAGAGCCAATGACCGACGTTAAGAAGATTATTCGAGAAGGTTTTCAACGTGACAGACGAGGCAATGACCGTGAAGTCGTTCACCTCGAGTAAACTGAAGTGAATAAATACGCAAGACGCAGTGGGCCAGAGAGATGCAGACGAAGACGGAGTCGAAGACGGAGACGGAGACGAGAGACGAAGAAGACGAAGAAGCGAAGCAGTAGTTTTCAGTCAGTTTCGGTGCTGAAGACCGTCATGTAAGAAGAGTCTGCATCATGCACAGACGAACCAAGTCCGCCGCTGTAATGGAATAGCAACCAGAAGCCGCGGCGCCAGAAGACAGAAGTTAAAAGGTATTTGAAGTCTGATTTTTACATACCCGGGTGACTCGTGAGGACGGGAAGGAGACGGCCTCACATCAGCAGTCACCTGTGAGCTGGGATGAAGACCTGACAGCCGAAGACTGGCAAGCGGGAGTCCGTGGTTCGAGTCCGGGACACTGGCCTTCCCCCGCCGCGCCGCTCCGCTGGTCGACGCACAACACACGCGGCCGCATAGAGAAGAGAAACACTGGGACGCCACTCCCAAGGTATCATCCGACGCACGACTTCGCTCGCAATAATTAAACCGGCCACCTCGCGCTGAGCGTCTCCCGTCAGCTGGGCGAGACAGCGACACGAGATACACACCGCTACGCGTAATCAGACGCCGCCGCCGCCGCCGCCGCTGCCGCTGCCGCTGCCGCAGCAGAAGACTTCACAAACGACACAGCTGCCGCTCTCCGAACCAGAATATTCCGTAAGATACAGTTGTACAAATCTTCAATAAAAGTTATTCTTAGGTAATAATGATGTTTCATTCGACCTCATACCCGAGCCAAGGAAGAACCCACCCTGCCCACATGTTGTTAAGTGAGAAAAGTTAATTTATTTAATATTTTTACCCTGACAGAATGCTTAGAATGCTCATCCTGACAATTGACAGCATCAAAAGAGAAAACCCAGTTACAATTAGTGACATAAGTGTCCCATTTAGTATCACAACTGTTATATTTGATGTCAGAAGCCGTTATAGTTGTTACACCAGTTTTCCCTGATGTGCCAGGAGAACTCGACATGTCAGCAGCAGTGCCTCTTATGACACTGCTTCACACAAGAACGGTATTACACCGTCGCTTTAGAAGAGTCACCGATCTGCGTCTTTTCTCTCTTATCTGCGTACACCATCACCAGTGTGTTTAGGCTCCGCGAAGAAAGAACGTTGGCAGATATCATTCATCATCGTCAAACGGGCCGTGTACTTGGTGTGATGGTGTGTGGCGCAATGGCTACACAACACGATCACCTCCAAATTTCATAGCCGGTTCAAATGGTTCAAATGGCTCTGAGCACTATGGGACTTAAAATCTGAGGTCATCAGTCCCCTAGAACTTAGAACTACTTAAATCTAACTAACCTAAAGACATCACACACATCCATGCACGAGGCAGGATTCGAACCTGCGCCCGTAGCAGTCGCGCGGTTCCTGACTGAGCGCCTAAAACCGCTAGACCACCGCGGCCGGCTCATAGCCGGGATTTTGGACATCAGCTATCACGTTTATAACGTTTTGACAGGGGTGTCTTTGCCCTATCTTTCAGGTTTCCATAATGTCTTCCAACCACATAAATCAAGACAGCATGTTGCCCGGTCTGTCCTGACCTACCTCAAGACAGTGTGTTTCAAAGTAAAGCACCGGGCAGTCCGTTGTCAAGACGTCACAATTATTAACAGTACATCGTCATGGGAACCAAGGTACTGGTATGCCACCACTCGCAAACCACAAAGACTGAAGAAACCTGGCACGGAGTGAAAGGAGAATGGTGTGACGGACCCCTGTCTGCTGCGCAAGCTGACACTCGATGACCAGCTATGTAAAACCTGGGCTTCATGTTCCATATTAGCCAATCGGCTAGTCGGTTAGATCACATTCATGTCTCCCGTAGGCTGGTTGATGTGGTGCTCGATGTAGAGCGCTGGCCTTTGGCATTGTCTGACCAGTGCCCGTAAATGTGTACATTGCTCCTTCCCCGCCAGGAGGTTTGGAGCAGTCGAGCACCATTGAATCTCAACACTCAGCATCTGGAGGGTCCTGATTATCACAAACGTATCACTGAGTCGTGGACAAGATGGGAACGGCGTTTCCGATCCTACACATCCGTCTTGGATTGGTGTCTGAAATTTTGCCAAACCGCTTCGTAATTTACAGCAAGGGGGTGGCCGCGTGTCACAGGTATACTAAATACTTCTGCCTTTCCAGTTCCATCTTATTAAATACTGATTACAAGATTTATACGCTGTTATTGGCGACACGTAGCAGACATCTCTTACCACGTGCTCTCTCCTTCCAGCGAACTACGCCAGGTGGCAATGTTAACGTCCAGACAGCAACTGGAGACTGTAGTGACGTGACTGCGCTGTCAGAGGTTTACAGACTTCGTGCGGTGATTGTTACCATAGATTTTGACAGTGCGGTTGACAGGCTGCACCATGTCTTCCTATACTCTGTCTTAGAAAGGATGGGCCTTCCTGCCCGGTTCATCAGTGTTCTTCGGTGGCTCATTTGTTAGTAGGCTGTCTAGGTTTTTATGTTGGTAACGCCGCGAAGCGCTCTGTATGAAAATCACTGACTGTGCTGTGTGCAGTCTGTGGCTGGTTTGCATTGTTGGAATATTTGCTATTGTAGTGTTGGGCAGTTGGATGTGAACAGCGCTTAGCGTTGCGCAGTTGGAGGTGAGCCGCCAGCAGTGGTGGATGTGGGGAGAGAGATGGCAGAATTTTGAGAGCGGACGATCTGGACGTGTGTCCTTCAGAAAGAGTACACTTGTAATATTGGATTTCATGAACTGATATATATATATATTGACTTTTGTTTGTTCTCTATCAAAATTTTTCATTTGCTAACTATGCCTATCAGTAGTTAGTGCCTTCAGTAGTTAGAATCCTTTATTTAGCTGGCAGTATTGGCGCTCGCTGTATTGCAGTAGAGTAACGAAGATTTTTGTGAGGTAAGTGATTCATGAAAGGTATAGGTTATTGTTAGTCAGCCCGCATCTCGTGGTCGTGCGGTGGTGTTCTCGCTTCCCACGCCCGGGTTCCCGGGTTCGATTCCCGGCGGGGTCAGGGATTTTCTCTGCCTCGTGATGGCTGGGTGTTGTGTGCTGTCCTTAGGTTAGTTAGGTTTAAGTAGTTCTAAGTTCTAGGGGACTTATGACCACAGCAGTTGAGTCCCATAGTGCTCAGAGCCATTTGAACCATTTTTTTGTTAGTCAGAGCCATTCCTTTGTAGGGATTTTTGAAAGTCAGATTGCGTTGCGCTAAAAATATTGTGTGTCAGTTTAGTGTTGATCAGAATAAGTAAAGAGAGAAATGTCTGAGTACGTTCAGTTCTGCTCTGCTGTTTGAAAATCAAATAACGTAAGAGGTTTTCCAGTACTGTCATTTTTAAATTTTGCTAAGGGGACGTTTCACTTGTACAGTGCGGATTCCTTGGTCCATATGAATGAGTGTGTGGTTGGTCTGATACCGATTCAACGGTCGGTTCGACATGTATCTTTGAGGAGTGACCTGGAGCCGCTCATAAGACTACTGATGACGCAGTTGTCTGGACTTTCCGTATGCGGTTATACCTTCCGATGTCGTGTATACGCAGATGACCTCCTACCACTGGTTCGTTCTCTGAAGGAGGTCACACGGACCCTCGACACCATCTCTGCTCGTCGGAGAGCGGCTAGAAGCGGAATGAATATACGCGAATCAACGGCGCTGTTGCGGACTACTCCCGGCTGATCCTGTATCCAACATCTCCGCTATATTGGGCTCACCTTTACATCGTCAACGCGCCTTACAGCGGCGGTCTACTTTCGTAAACGTTTAAGAATAACCCGCATGATGATTGTAAGTAGGCTGTTTATGTGTTTGTATGTTGGTAGCGCTATGTAGTGCTCTGCATTAATAACTCTGACAGCGCTGTGCGCTCTTTGTAAGAGACTATGTGGCTGGTAGGACTCACTGTTAGAGGCGAATAGTCAGAAGTGATAGCTGTTGGAGGTGAACAGCCAGGAGTGTCGAAATCTGGGAGTGAGTAGTCAGCAGTGATGGAGGTTAGAGGTTAATAATTAGCAGTGTTGGAGGTTTACAGTATTAGCGCGAGCGGACGGTCTGAATGTGTATTCGTCATGGAGATTTATTACTGATGATTATATAATTTTTTTATTAGTGTTTGCGGCATTGCTGTTGTTCACGTCATGAAGAGTTTCTGTGAGGTAATTTATATATCGGTTATTGTTAGGAATTCTTATAATTCAGGGCCATTCATTTGTATTAATTATTTGAAGTCAGGTTATCATTTTTGAGCAATCACATTGCTTTTGAGTTGTAGTTGTCAGGCATAATTCTGTAGGTCAGAAATGAAATGACAGACAAGCAAAGTGACACTTACATTCAATCTGACTCAACAGTTCAAGTAAAAATATAATGAAGAAGTTTTACCTGTAGACCCTTAGCCGAGGATAACTCACTGGAATCTTCTCATTTTTCTTGTAGTTTAAATAATTAGCGCACGATTACAAATCAGTTATTGTTATTTCTAGCGCGTAATTATAAAGAGAATTCCCTTTGTTGTTGTAGTTTCTCATTGTTGTACAGTATTGTAATGAGCAAAGCAGTTGTGGCATGAATTAGGATTTGGACCAAATATTTCGCAGTCGCGTTTGCAACTAATTAGATATTGGTTATTTTAGTGCTATTTCAGTGTGTCTTCTTATTTTTACTTCTCAAATTGTGTTTTTCTGTGTGATAAACATGGCGTGTGAAAAACGTAACACTAGGCTGAAAGTAAATTGAGAAATAACAGTGACAACAAGCATAGCATGTTTGCACCATCTAGTAACGAAGTGATAAACATTCAAGACAATAATTTGGTAATTGTGTATAGGGACATGGACCAGGCAATAAATAAAAGAGGAAAAAATGGAAACAAACAGGGAGCTCGGAACTATTGTCGATCGATCGATCAGTAAATATTCCCCACAGGAATACGAAATAACAGAACCAAATCTTGCAAATACCGTATATTCGGGTTTTACGTCATCACATTTTCCTCAATTAAGTCAAAACACAACCACTGCTTTTCAAAACGTGATTGTTGCCACTGCAAACGCACTGACGAAAGACACAATGGAACATGTTTCAATCACTCATGCATTGGTATTGCAATGAATTCAAAAAATTTATCAAATAGACCAAAAGTTAGGTACAATAGTACAAAATGAGGAACGAATACCGCAACAGTTCCAAAAGTTTAACAGAATTGAACAACAACTTGAACAAACACGTGAAGATTTAACCGCTGAGGCACCCGAAATCGAATAGAAATATCAAAAATCTTCTGAAGATTTTAAAATACAAATTTGTGAACAATTTCAGCCTATCTTTTCGCGACATGAAGACACATTACAGAATCATGAAGCTGAATAAAGGAACTGCAGATCATTGTGCACGAACATCACGACACCTTGCAAACTGAATTTGACTCCGTTGCATCTACCGATACGGTCACGCAACATCGGGACAACCTTAAGGAAACAGTAGATATGATTCCGACACCAAAGTCACACGTGAATAATTCATGGTATTTGGAAGATCTTAAAAGGAGTCGGCAGGGTGCATCGATTCTTGAGAGGGAACCGTCGACTCAAGTGTGACAGATTTACGATTTTCACTAAAAGTTCTTCATCACAACGCGTAAATTCAAAACATTCAAGAATTCTGGTAATGATATGCATCCACAAGCTTGGCTTTATCAATTTTCTTATTGGTTTTCTCTTAACTGGTCACTTAAGTACAAAAAAAATACATAAAAATAAAACTTTACAAAAGAGTATACCACATTTCTCGTGTAAAACCGATTATTGAGAAAAAATTTGCTTTCTGACTTAGTTTTTGCCATTAACTTTTCACTTCACGTTACTGTTACACTTTGACACATTTCGCATGCAGCGATGTTTTGAAGTCAACTATCCAGTCAAGAACCTATGGAGCATATTAAGACAGTAATTTTATGAGTCCATTTTTGTGGGGAACAGTCGACACAGTCTTATTGTGTGTATATGCAGCTTGTTAGTTACGCGATTACGTCACGACTATAAGATTCACATTCTTGAAACCTAGACCGCTAATGAGGTTCTACTGCAACATTTTGGTTTACTTGAAAAGATATTTTTTATTTAAAGTAATTTCTGAGAGGTCACGGATGACACAGTATTTGGTTTATTTGACAGCTACACGATTACTTAGGAGTGACACAATTTACATTATTGCTTTTGCGCTGTATCTGTTTATGTCTGCACAGTTTTTATTTGTTCTTCTGAGAAGTAAAACATGTTTGGTAATGACTTTTGTGGCATAGCTACAATGAGACAGCTTTTTTCGTAACACAACATTACGTTACAATATGGTACTTTGAAGGTCATGGCAATGCACGTAATAACTACGACATTTATATGCATAGTACTTTACTTTTGTAATTGATAAGGTAAGTACATTGACTTCTGGAGACCTTTGCCCATGGACGATAATAACTACGACACTTACCACATTTTTACCGTTAAGCAATGACAGAAATTATCTTTCAGCATGAATCACATGACACGTATTTGAGTGATACCTTTCGTACTTGGAACATTTTTAAGAAATATTTTAAAATAACTATGATACAGAGAAGTATTTCGACAATACATTTCATTCCGCAGTTCAATCTGTAGCATCTGAGTTATAATTACATTATCCCTCATGGAGTACGCCTACTTTGTGTAGGATGCGTATGGCAAGCGCTAAGAGCCCTAGCTAATATGGTATTTGCTTATGCAATTTTACACATCGGTACCATATTTCTCTAACACAAAATTACACAGCTATCTGACCACTTAACTGAGAGGCAAAAACTTTTTTTACATCACCGACACTGGTCTACGTAATTATACACTTGGGTTATTTTGCATTTCTGAAATTGTACCTTGTCTGCATTTTCGTAACTGTTCATATTTTTTCGGAACCATTGTGATTCTGTGAGAGATTTGAGTCATGTATTTTGCATGGGATCATGACTTTTTTAAGTGCGTTTGAGGTAGATGACACTATTGAAATGAGCAGAGAAGGTTTCTTTTTTAGGTTTTGAGATTGTTGAAAAAAGCTACGACGATTTTGAGATTTGATTGATCTGTTATGATGATTATATTACGACGACGATGTGTATTATGTTGATGAGATATGTTTACAATCAATAAGATGATGCTATATGTGGAATATGAGTGTGCTACATGTTTATGATGATGAAGTATTGAAGAAGTATTGACGAATACGTTATGTGTAATGAGGTGATGAATAATGGGTAGGGGGTAGGGACTCTGGTTTGTGAAAAAGAATGTTGGAAACTATGAGTCGTACCTTAAGAATTATGAAAGGTCAGTATGTATGTGAATAAGAATACCACAATGCTGACAAAAAATTTTGGGCTCTGTTATTCATGAGATTTCTTTTCTACACACTTATAACGTAAATTTTCAATGTGTGAAATTTTTTATTTGTATGAATCTATCACTGTAGCGGAAATTACTGTAGTAAATATATTGGTAAAAAGTGTATGTGACCTTGATGTACTACTCTGCTGCGCCCAACTGCGCGCTAGCCGCTTTGAAATATACCTGTTGTAAGAAATTTGAACTTCCCTCGTTCCGCTTCAGCAACTTTGAGGCTTGCCGTACTCCCGAAAGCGCTTGCATAGATGCAGGAAAGAGAGGCCGTTGACCTCTCTATTGAAATTTCCTTGCAGAACGCATCACAAATGCGACACGTTATTACATGGAAAACTATGAGTACACTTTAGAGCTCATACTTTGTGCTACTTACTGAAATGCTTATGTTGTAATGGGAAATAGTTTTACATGTACAGACCTCATTATGGTAAGTGTCTTTCTACGGAAGGTGAGAGAATTTTTACTGACTTACCCAATGCCATATCGTTAGTGAATGATGATTTTATGTTTTGCTTTGTACATATTTCTTTATTTTTTTAAATATTTGCTATCTAGATGCACTGTAGTATTGGTTTTATAAAATAAAAAGCAACACATATGCTAAAGTAAACACTTTCTGTCTACAGATCCATTAAATAATAATTTTATGATCCATATTCCAGGACAAGGGGAACATTGATGTGACATAGACATTAAGATGTGAGACGAAAATTCCCTTATCTGAAATGCTGTCTTTACTGTAATACTTTTTTCTGCTTGTGCTTTCTCATGTATAGGTATAAGTTATTGTATTTGCTGCTGCCAATTCTCAGGCGTTGATCCACTGAATTTTACGTTGTATTACTGTATTAAGTCAGTTTTCCCGATGATTTACTTTTCTTGTTTGCTGCATATTGCCTTATATTAGTTGTAATGGAGGATTTGCTTTGCTAATTTACATATGCTGCTGCTTGCTTGGACAATTTTCATTTTTTGTCATTGCTGTTTGTGCTAATTGTTTTGTGCTGCTGCATTACCTCGTTCTCTAGTTCATGTATCTGAGCTCAGTAAATTTAATTTAGTTTAAAAGTGTTTATGCATTATAACAAGTTATGATGAGTTGGGAAGAAACGTATTGAGAAGCTATATGAAAAGGTTTGGGCCAATTATGTAATGAGAAACAATTACTTTGAAATAGGAAATGAACTTTTCTTGGAAAAGAATGATGAAGTAAGAAATATATGTGAAAATATGTATCCAGAAAGCGTGCTTAGATAGGGTTTCCTTTTGTGTGAACAAATGTTCAAATAAGAAGAAAGATATGTGGGAAAACGAAGTTTTTACTGGAAATGAAGTACCACAAGTACAGCAGTACCAAATGTTACACTAGAAACAGACCCAGTCTTTTCCTTTTGTGTTATTCTGCTATATGTTTATATGTACCCTTGTGTGTATTTGCTCTTCCTGTCTCTGTGTGTTTACTTGATAAGATAAATTTGATAGAATTTTTTTCCAAATACCAAGCTGCATCGCTATGATGAGGAATACTGTTATCCTCAAACCTATCCCTTTTTTACTTTGGAAAGATGTTTGCAAATTATTTATTCTGTTATGTTTTCCTTAATTCTCATGTGCCAAGTTAATGTTTCGAAAGATATTTTGGTCTGTAATTTATTTACTTACGTCATAATTCCTGTAATACTGATGTATATGTTTATTTCTATTCTTTGGTAAGGCCTGTATTATTACAAATGTTATAGATAATATCAAGTTCTTGACTGTAATGATGTTTTCTGTGCCTTTGTAATTGTACTCATATGCTGTAAAATTGCAGTTCTGTGGACACGAGTTCTTCAAGCTAAATAAATAGTAGGAATTCGTTTTAAATGTACACTTCTCTGTTTGTTATATTATTTGTATAAAATGTCAGAGGTTATATGATTGTGTTAGTACTTACACATGTGTTGATAATTCAGCAAGGGACTGGTTAACAGCATTGCTGCTTCTAAGGATATTGCAAAAAGTTTGTGAGTGCACAAGTAGTGGTTCATGGACTTGTAATACAATCCGCAAAACTTTATATTTGTGTTTGTGCACAAACACAGTCACAATGGATAGCTAATCTCTACAAAGCATACAGTGGGTCTGCTCATTTGTGACCTACTAATTCTACAAATATTTTTCAAGACTTCAGCTGAGTCAGCTATGGGTTTGCTCTGTTTTCATTGGGAGGACAACACTACTACTTCAAGACTCCATGGAGGTCCACTTCTTACGTGTGCTTTTTACTTTTATTGCTCAGACTTTGTGCATAAAACTGTCATAGGCTACTCTTCTAATCAATGATTAGGACTATCTGTAGGGACTGTGAACACAATTTTTGATTTTGACCAACAGTATATTACTAATTGTGTGCATCTGATGTATCTGAATTGTTATTATTAAAAAATTTTTACATATTAGTCTTGGCCACTGCCCAAACCATTTTGTAATTTTTTTCAGTGGAGTAGGGGGGGGGGGGGGGGCTATGTAAGTAGCCTGTTTATGTGTTTGTATGTTAGCAGCACTATATAGCACTCTACATTAATAACTCTCACAGTGTGGAACCGCGTGACCGCTACGGTCACAGGATCGAATCCTTTCTCAGGCGTGGATGTGTGTGAGGTTAATTAGGTTTAAGTAGTTCTAAATTCTAGGGGACTGATGACTTTACATGTTTGGTGCCATAGTGCTCAGAGCCATTTGAACCATTTGAATAACTCTGACAGCACTGTGCGCACTCTTTAAGGGACGCTGTGGCTGGTCTGACTCGCTGTTAGAGGTGAATAGTCAGCAGTGATAGCTGTTGGAGGTGAACAGCAAGCAGTGATAGAAGTCGGAAGTGAGTAGTCAGCAGTGATGGAGGTTAGAGGTTAATAATTATCAGAGTTGGCGGTTTTCAGTATTAGTGTGAGCGGACAGTGTGAATTTGTATCCGTCATGGAGATTTGTTACTGATGATTACTTTTTTTCAACTGGTTCTACTTGATTAAGGTGAAATCTGCTAAATATATTGTTTGCTCCTCAACAAAATATTTCCTTTGCTAACCACAGGCCTATTAGTAGTTACAGCCTTCAGTAGTTAAATGTTTTATTTAGCTGGCTTTATTGGCGTTTGCCGCATTGCTGTAGTTTGTGCCATGAAGATTTTCTGTGGGGTAAGGGACTTATGTACTGAGTTTTTACTGAGTTTAACGAAGGCGATGTTGGCCTGATATATTCGACGATGCCCTTTGGCTACACTCACTAAAGGATTCTTCTAAGTAATACCAAATTACGATAACCTGAAGATTCCTAAATAAGGCGAAACGCGTCGTTGAAAAATAAAAATCTAAAATTGCAACCAAGACTGTTTTTAACCAACATCTTTTGTATTAACTATTTGAAGTCAGGTTATCATTTTTGAGCAGTTAGATGCCGTTGCCCCATGAGATTGTGGGTCAGTTTTGCGCTGATAAGAATAAGTAAAGAGAAAATAGGCTCAGTACGTTCAGTTTCACTCAGCAGTTTCAGAATTAAGGAAATTAAGAAGTTTCACGTCAGTTATTTCAGTCCAAGTAGGTAAAAATGAAAATAAAGATGTTTCATGAACAGTCACACTTCCCTGTGCCACCTCGATAATCTGCAGCATGATGCCTACGTGAATCTCTCTGTAGCAACCATAATGGTTCATACTGTGCAGATCCTACACCTGCCGATTACGATAGGACGTTGTATTCAAGCAGCGTTCAGATATTTTCTGACGGCTGGATCCATCATCAAAGTACGCTGTGACACACCCAATCACTCCCCGCCTGCAGGAGGGTGTGGTCTTACAAACGTCCGCTATCGTGCGGCCGCACTTTTCATGCCCACGATGTACAAACAGTGGCGTAGTGTCCAGGAGTCAGTTACGCGCCATTTACTTGTCGTTCTTGGCCAGTGTTACCGGCCCTGGCCGGTAGCATCAGGGCCACGTTTGCACACATCGCGGCATTCATTGTGGGATTCAGTTCGAGGCGAACTCCCACGAACGCACCTTCTACGTCCTTTTCATGAGTGGCGTCACCTGTAACGCTGTATAACTCAGGTTCGCATTGTTGCGGTGGACTGTGATTTGGTGGCACATTCATCACAGCTTCATTCCGGCGCACATCAGATCGATTCGCTATTACGTGACCAGTGGGATGTATCCAACTAATCATCGGATTCATGCCGTAGGACTGGCAGACTCTCCTCAGCGCCGTTTGTCGTAATGTCCACATGATCATCACTGATTCCCCTGCTTAGCCGTTGCGGATGCCTGGTCGCGTGTTTTCTACGAGTGCCGCTGGACTTTGGCACATCTATATAGAGCTGTTCATCACTCGCGACTTGATTTTTGTCAACACTTGCAGACAGCACATGTAGCGATTGCGCGGGGCCTCGTTATCGTGGATATTTGGCCAGTTATCTTAACAGCGTGTTTCCGGCTTGGCAGGTGTCCGCCCGATTCCTAATGGAGCATGATGTGCCTACACCTTGGACTCGACCCGGCTGTGTCACCTTGCGGGATTTCCAGGGGACTGTGCGGTTGGTCCCGGCGGAGGTTCGAGTCCTCCCTCTGGCATGGGTGTTTGTGTTTGTCCTTAGGATAATTTAAGTAGTGTGTAAGCTTAGGGACTGATGACCTTAGCAGTTAAGTCCCATAAGATTTCACACACATTTGAACATTTTTGATATCCAGGGTTCCGGATGAGTGCGCTTGTTTTAACTTCTTTCCCCTGTATATATGTGTACAAAAAATAAGATAAGTAAATAAATAAAAAAAATATGAGCGGCGTGGGGGTATAGCGGCGGGAAGGGGTAGGCACTGTGGCCAGGCCAAGGCATTCGATCCCTGGCCACCGTGTCTCCTCCAACCTGCAGCTGAATGTGGCCTGTGGACCTAACAAACCGAAAAGGAAAGAAGAAGATCGTTCTCGCTCGCTTATGTGGTTCCGTCAGACCTGGCGATAAGCCGGGTTATCTCCTGGTGGTGGAAATTCTTTTTCAATTTCTTCAATTTTGGCCAACAAGGGGAGGAACGGTGGTAACGTAAAGCTCCTTATCACCAGAATTTGCGCCAATGTCCAGGTTTAAAAAACGAACCTCTCCGTCATGTCTATTTGAAGTGAGGCACGTGACACACTTGATGGTGATCCCCCCCTCGGATGTTGACGTTAAGCTTAGCGGCCGATTTGGTGCTATTCGCGGGGAGTAAGCCATGTGCCGGCACCGAGTGTCATTTTCTCTCATTATCATCATCGTTGGCCTACCGGGGTGTTAGGCTTGAGCCGGCTTGCGCAACGTCACGCTTCGCTCACCATCAGCCGACAACCTGAGGGAGCTACACCGCACGCCGGCTGCAGCGCTGCGTCAGGCGTTCCCGGCTGCCGGACGCCCAGCCGGTCCTGACAGCCGCGGGCAAATCAGCAGGCGCCGTCTCACCCAGCGAGTGACTGTTTAAAGACTGTGTTTATGCACGATGGCAGCAAGTGTCACAATGTGGCTGTTTCTCAGCGACTTCTGTGCGGTGTGAACCGTCTTTACGTCAGACAGTGAGGTACTAGGGACGCAAACATTAGACTCTCCACTAAGTTTAGCTCCACGTCCGCGTTAATACGCCGACACTGGAGCAAGTAACATGGTACAAGCTGGTGGTAACCGGTGCAAATTCCCGGCTATGAATATAACACAGACGTCAGACGGCGGGAACAACATACCGACCTAAGTAGCTAGGTGAGGCTATGTCGCGACGATCAAGCATGGCGAGAAACTGTCGATGATATTCTCGCAGACTTCCAAGCTGAATTGAAATAAAAAAAAGGGTATCCTCAACAATCACAGTACCCGTTAGACGTAAAATTTGGCCACTTACTCTTAGCCAGGCCTAACTCGCAGGTAACAACGAAGAACTAAGAGTGGAACACGAAAGACTAAGAAAGGAACTTGCAGTGACCAATGCTTCTGAAGCATTATTCAGAATTGCCGAACTAGAAGCGAAAATCAAGGCACTGAAGGAAGAAATGCCAAACGTTCCAACGTACGCTGCTGTAGCTTCTGCTCCTAGTGTCACGAAACCGAAAAACGAAATGGTTAGCAAAACTGAGAAACTAGAGGCAAGCAAAACAAGTGCTCTGTTTTTTAAGCCAACAAACAATGAGGACACAAAGGCAGTACGAGATACATTGACTAAAACGATAAATACACGCCAGGATAAAACCAAAATAAAGGGGATCAGATCAACAACAAACACAGTGGTTATCGAAACCGAGACGAAAACGGAAGCTATGAAAATCATAGAGGAAACATCACAGCTACAGGACATAAAATGCGAAGACGGTGGAAGAAACAGTCCTTTAATGGCCATATTAAACGTCCCCACGTCCATTTCGGACAAAGATTTCATGGAGGAACTGTACGAGATTAACCTCAGTGAGGACGTCACCAGAAATGTTTGACGAACAAGTGAAGCTTAGGTTTGAAACAGGACCGAAAAACAAGCGTACGGTGGACAACATTATTGAGGTCAACATTATTGAGGTTAGTGTGAGAGGTGGCATGAGCCCCCTCTCATATTTCTATCTTACGATTCTCCTCTCTAGTTGCATGCGGTGGAGGGTTGCTTTTCCTTAACACGCGTACTTCCCACGCAGCGTCTCTCGTCACCCGGGTGGGCCGGTGACAGGCGGGCTCTGTGGAACTGGAGAGAGTTAAGCCGACGTGTGTGAGGCAGTCGAGTGAATGCTTTTCAGACGCCGACATTGTCAAGAGACACGCCCGCTGGGGTGTGAAGTAGCGGCTGGGCTAGAGGTTCCGTTACTTCAGAGAAACTTTGCGAAAACACTTTCTGGCGGGCTACCAGCGAGGCGTGGGAATGACTTGTGTACCCACGCAGTTGTGGCGGGAAAATTCCCGCACTTTCTGCAAAATCAGCACAGAAATTGGCGCCAAGAATCTCCATTGGTGGAATGGTAGTGCTCCGGCAATGGAGTGGAATTTCCGCCGGTTTTCGAGTTGCTGATTGGAACGTAACCACGGCCACTGTCGTGGGGGCGGGAATGTTCGGTGTTCGGCCTGTACGGGTGCTCTGAGTAGTCGGCAGTCGCCTTTCGGTCGAGGACGTCGGAGCAACCAGCCCTCGCCTGCGGTACGCCAGATCGTGTTCTGGGAGATAAGAAGACTGTTGGTAATGTACGTCCGCAGCACCGGCAGATAGGGATTTTCCTAGGTGATAATCAGAGCTCAGCAGAGCGCGCCTGTTCATCCTTTTCTAACTTTGTTCAGTTTCGAGTAGCAGCAATTACTATTGGGTTAGCTGTGTGTCTCTCTTGAGATTTGAGTGGAAAGGAATTGGCTCCACATACCACTTCGTCTTAAACCTCACGATCTAAGTTAGGGACAACTTCACCTTTACTGTGTTTGTATGAATCTCCAATTTTAGCCAATTTGATGTTTTATATTTCCTGTGTCTCTTTTACTATTCTGCATTTAATCTTAATAAATCATATTGTTATTTTGGACAGAACTTTCTTTCTGTTAATCAATAGAGCAACCCTATCATTCCTCACTATGCTAATGAAACCTTTGTTTATTTAACTTATTTATCAAATTAAATTATTGCAGGGGCCAAACTCTCTTCTACTCCACTAGCAGGGTTGATTAGAGTCAGTTCGCGTATTTGTTTTATCCTTGTGCAACAGCAAAAGTCGGAGTTAGAATAGGGGGGGCTTAGAGCATGATTTACACATGTGGATTCTAGTAGAATTTAGTGATAAATACACTACTAGCCCCGGCACCTCGCATAATATGGCGACCCTTGGCCTCGGATCTTTCCTGTGAATCTCTGATAAACAAACAGGATTCTTAGTAGGAACATTCAATTTTTTTTCTCTCTATTTTTTTTAATGATTAATACCCAAGTTTTTTTTGGTAGTTCCGCGTTTAGTTTTAAGTAGCGGCGCATGACTACAGTTTTTGTTTTCAGTGTATATATTTTTTGTTCATTGTTTTTTTTGTGTTTCGCTGATGTGGTGTCTGTACCGCATCGCACTTTGTCGGATTTGTGTGCGGTTTCTGTACCACATCAAATTGTGTTTGTGATTACAGCGTTGGAACAGCGTTGTTGAAATTTTATGTTTATGTGTAAAAAATATATGGAGTAGATTAATTTTATTGTGCATTTTAGATGAATTTGTTTTTATGAATGATAACGAGAAGTAAGGCACGACTATTATCGGGCGAAGCTAAAACAAAAGAGGATAGCATAATGGATAAGGGGCAGTTTACTGACGGGAATAGGTTCGGAGATGAGATGGGCACATTTTTAGCAGGACAGGACGCCAGGGGCATTGATGAGGAAGGTGATTTGGACGCGATCTCAGAGCAGCGTTGCGGCCGTGATTATGATAGTGAAGTAGAGGATGAAACAGAGACAGGCACACAGGTCGAGACGGTAGCAGAAGTTTATAGTCAAACGAACGAGTGCAGACAGAGGCCAGCTCGGTCACGTCAGAGCTCTAGCGCCCAGGTGTCCAGAGTTACATCGCCCATGTTTGAAGAGGATCAAGAAGATGACGTAAACCCAATACTGAGCTTCCTACGATCAATGAAAGAAGAAGCTGACGAACAGCGTAAGAAGCAGGAAGAAGCTGACGAACAGCGTAAGAGGGAGAAGGAAGAAGAGGAGAAACAACGTAAAAAGGAGAAGGAAGAAGCTGACGAACAGCGTAAGAAGGACACGGAGGCAATAATTTCGCATATAGGGGAAATTCGTGGGGAATTATTAACAATAAAGAAAGAATGTGGAGAAGCAAAACAAATGTCAACGGTAGCACAAAAAGTAGCAGGCCTTGCCAAAACTGCAGCAACAGGGGCAATGAAAGTCGCGGAAGCAACTTCTAAACTCGCAGGGCGCTTGTGACGTACAACACAATCCCACTCAAAATCCCTAGCATTCTTAAAAACTCAAGGTAATATCGCGGTTGCGAACTCCACGAAACGAATGGAAGAAGTAGAGAGTCGGATAGCAAAACTAGAGCAAAACGGGCACACGAGCACTGCGCGTTCGGATACCCATGATGGAGTACACAGAATTGTGTCTCCGAGGAAAAGCCCGCCGTGCTCTAGCCCAGTGACAGAGTGCGGAACTAACAATGCACACGCAGAAACAGCAAGTAATAGCTCCAATAATTATAGCCCACTTAGGAGAGTGAATTCTGAGTGCCACTTCCACTGTGATACAGAGGTTGCACATCACAGTTATCAGCAAGATAGAACAGGACACTCAGCAGACGTGCAAGTATCGGAAACGAGTGACAACACCAGTGCGAGGATCAGACAGGATTTTGATCACAATCACTTCCTGTCGATACTGAAATTCCAGAAGTTCAAAGAAAATGGAGGGTCGATGCATCCGAAGAGCTGGGTGATGCAGTTTACAAATTCATTACCGGCATCATGGCCAACCCAGGCAAAATTAGAATTCATGTGTGGACACATCGAAGGCCAAGCCGCGGAAAAGATGCGGGGTGTGGCAGTGACGTGTCGGACTTATCAGGAATTTGTTGGTGCATTCCTGCGGACCTACTGGTCAAAGGAAACGCAAGATAGGATTAAAGAGGAAATAATATTTTGCCCTGAACTGGAAGTGTCCGGGCATAGGAGCGCAACCAAATTTCTTGATGATTTACTCAAGAAGAATCAATTTTTAGATAGTCCATATAGTAACGGAGAAATCATTAAATTTTGCTTTTCCAAATTGCCAGTTAGGTACCAACAGACACTTGTCGGCAAGTGTGGAGCTGACATAGAAGCATTCAAGATTCTATTGCGCGAACTCGAAGTAGTCTTTGATAAACAAGACGCAAAGGACAGGAAGAAGGGGCAAAGTAACAAATACCACCGGCCAGGAACAGAAGACGACAGCAGATTGCATAATCGCACTGGTCAGTTAGGAAACCAGGGTTACGGAAGTCAAGGTTACGCTATTCAAGGTTATGGAAACCAAAGACACGGAAACCAGAACGTCAGGGAGCAGGGTCAATCTAGACAAGGAATCTGGGATAGAAGGAATAACGAACGGCAAAGCGACCGTAATTGGAGAGAGCGAAACCAAGGACAACGGTGGAACCAGGAGATTGAAACCAGACCCGCAAATCCTAATGCACGTCAGAGGAGGGGGAGCCTAACTAGGGATTGACGCCAGACTAGTGCGAACACAGGCCGCCGGAATTTCGCACGTAATCTCGGACCTGGCCAACTACGGATGATACATTACGAAGATTTATCAGAAATCCTGCTCGAGGAACATAAAGCAACTCCTCGACATGATCGGCAGCCTCTTATCACAGTAGCAATAGCTGAAAAGAGTCTGAATGCGATAATAGATAGTGGAAGCTACATAACAGCAATATCTGAGGCAGCATACAAGAGGTGCTCTCAGGAGATGGACTGGCCTGTCCTATCGGTTAAGAAAACCAAAATAAAAGGGGCATTAGCGGGTAAATGTACGGAGGTCACCCAACAAACAAGACTGGAATTCTCCTGCCAAGGACACAAAATAGAGTCTAACTTCTGGATCGTGCCAAATCTGGCGATCGACATGATAATAGGAACGGACTTCCTAAATGAACATGAAGCGATAGTTGATCTAGGACGAGGTGAAGTGGTTTTGAGGAAAGGGAATCCCGTCCACATTAAGTTCGACGATCAGCTGATCCCAGCTCAACTACCGTCTAACTGTGTTCGGATAAACTATGCGTGTCTGAAAGACAGAAAGGAAGAACAGGACGACGTTGCGGATAGGGGAGAGGACACGGATGAGAATGAAGTCGGAATAATGGGAGAAATAAAGGAGAAAATAGGATAAAAAGTGGAAGCAATAAAGAATATAAGGGGCGAACACCGCAAAGAACTTCATAAATTACTAGTAGAACATGCGGAGGTCTTCCTTCCCAAGACAGGATCAATAAAGAACTTCCAATATGAATTTCGTGTACGTCCGCACAACCAGTTTCGTGTGCCACCCTATCCAATCCCCTTGGCATATCGACAGAAAGTAGCAGCTGAAATTACGCGAATGCTGAGTGAAGGAATAATAGAACCTACGGCTTCAGCCTATAATAACCCGTTAAGAGTAGTCGAGAAGGCAGATGGTAGTATTCGTTTAGTCTTGGACTCGCGACAAATTAATACCATAATAGAACCCGAAACAGACAGACCGGAACGATTAGAGGAACTCTTACAAAACTTCCATGGAATATCAATCTTCTCATCAGTTGATCTAAAATCAAGTTTCTGGCAGATCGAGCTCCATCCAAATTGCAGACAGTACACAGCCTTTTTAGCATTTGGAAGATGTTACCGGTTTCGTCGTCTACCATTTGGTTTGAACGTTTCATCTGCCGCATTCATTCGGGGGCTGGACGGCATACTAAGCGATAATTTGAAACGTCATGTCACCAGCTATGTGGACGATTTGCTGATCGCGGAGAAATCTTGGGGAGAGCACAATGCGGTCCTCGGTGAACTCCTAGCGACATTCAAGGAATACGGTGTGACTATCAATATCGAAAAATCGAATTTTGGGACGTCCTCTGTGAAATTTCTAGGACATATCATCACGGGTGAGGGCATTGCGCCAAATCCCGAAAAGATCGAAGCGATTGAAAAGTTTCCCATTCCTACGACAAAGAAGCAGTTAAGGGGGTTCTTGGGGATCATAAATTTTTACAACCGCTTTATACATGTCAAAACTCAGAGCAGTCCTCGGTTGCATCAACTTACAGGAAAGAAGATTCCTTGGGAATGGGATGAGGCGGCCGAATCCGAATGGAAAACATTAAAATTCGCATTATTACAAGCACCCATCCTATCACACCCTAATTTAGCTGAAGAGCTTTGCATAGTAACGGACAGTTCATACTCCGGTCTGGGTGTCATGGTGTTCCAAGACTATGTACATGAAGGAAACAGGGTGTGGAAGACAATTGCGTTTGCTAGCAGAGTACTAGCCAAGAGCGAGAGGAATTACTCAGTAACCGAGTTAGAGGCGCTGGCTATTGTATGGGCGTTTGAAAAATTCAGATACCTTCTGTTTGGTCGCCAGACGAAAGTCTACACAGACCACAAGGCACTCGAGTTCTTGATGACTGCAAAGCTTAATCACAGGCGGCTCATTAGGTGGGCATCATATCTACAGCAGTACAACTTTTCGATAGAATATATCCCCGGCAGTCAGAACATTATTGCAGACGCCTTATCACGGTCACCGATCGGATTTGAGCACAACATGGAAGAAGATCTAGAGGAAAATCACTACTGCCTTTACTATATGCAGAAAGTAGCCTTTGAGAATTTTATTACCTGTAGTATGCAGGACATCAAGAAGGAGCAAGACAAGGACCCTGCCCTAGTGTTATTGAAGCAGAAATGGATAGACAGAAGACACGCCACCATCAGGCAGTTCTACCTCTTGCGTAAAGGCATAATTTTCCACCGAAATTATACCAATGACACTGAATGGGGGGTATGCATCCCTGAACACCTAATAAACAAGGTTATATGGCATACTCACCTTAGCTATGGACACTTCGGACCACGCAAGTGCAATCTCAAGCTAAGGACCATGTGTTACTTTCGAAACATGGAGCGTCGAATTCGGAGGGTACTGTCGGTGTGTAAAGACTGCCAAAAGGCGAAGCACACCACTGTGAGCATGCAGGCACCATTATACCCAATCGTACCGACCAAATTAAGACAATTAGCAGCAACAGATTTGATGGGACCTTTGCCAAGAACAAGAAGAGGATATACTTACGTATTAGTGTTTGTTGAACTAACGTCCAAATACGTTACCTTTACGCCACTGAAGAGGGCGACAGGACGAACTGTATCACGAGCCCTCATCCGGGATTTCCTACCACAGGTTGGTCATGTGAGTAGAATCATTTCTGATAACGGGCCACAGTTTAAGTCAAAAACATGGAAGGAGACGTTGCGTCGATGTAAAATTGATCCCATTTTTATATCTTCACACCATCCGAGCTCGAATGCTGCAGAACGGGTTATTAAAGAACTCGGAAACTTGTGCCGGTTGTACTGTAACAAACAGCACACGACATGGGACGTTTTCCTTAAAGACTTCCAGGAGGTGATCAATGAGGCACCCCATGGGATAACAAAATTGGCACCCATTACAGTACTAAAAAACTGGATTCCTAAGGACTTGATAACCAAGGTCGTAAACTTCCCACCAAGGGCGCGAACGCAGCACCAAGCCATAGTGGATTTGGCTCTCAAGAGGATACGGGCTGCAGCAGAGGTCAGGAAGAGACGTGCCGACAGGGGAGCTCGTCTACGACACTTCCAAGTTGGACAAAAGGTGCTCGTTAAGTCTTTCCGACTTTCGAACAAACAAAAAATGAAATGCCAAAAATTCTATTCTGTTTACAACGGCCCGTACCGTATAAGGAGAGCAGCTCACCACAATGCTTATGAATTGGAGACGCTGAAAGGAAAGAAGTCCATAGGACTCCACCACATATCTCACATAAAGGAGTTCGTAGAATAGTAGTAGTGTAAGAAATGTACATAGTAGAATAGGCAAATATATGAACCTTTGTTAGGGGAACAATAATCGTTACATTAATAGATTAAGATTGCTAAAGTATTAACACGCTGCGTTGTCTTGCATAAGAATTTACTGCTGCTATCCTCTTTTTGTTTATGTTTGCGATCTCCAATGTCGATGGAGTAGGAGACACTACCTTTTCATGAGCAATGTTTTTGTCCTTTCCTATCTGGTGTCCATGTTAAGGGATAAGGATGAGTGATGAGACGTCGCACAAACGGGCGCATACAAGAACGTGCTCTTAGAAGCGTTCTGAGAGGTCGTGATACGCTCCATAGCGGCCACAACCAGTTCGTGAGACGTTCATACCAATGCTTGCAGGCACGCGTCAGTGCACTGCACGATTGTGGTATATTGCGCGATTTCGAGGGTGAATATGGGCAGTATAGTTTTTGCAGAGCTGCGCCGGTATCGTTGTCTTGCAAGTCGGGGTGAACCTGTGAGCATTTGACTCTAATGGTGCCCTAGACGAGAGAAATGAGGGCATAAAAGCCTACCATGCTAATGTGCTGGTTGGGGATTTAGCGTGCTGCTCGTTTTTGTCACAGATGAATCACCAAGGAATTGTACTTGGATATTCGTGACATACTGTGTAGCTGGCGTGTGTTGGGTGTCTGAATCCTCAACAGGAACCAGTCCTGGCTTGGTCATATTACATTGCTTCTGGAAAGGTGTACTTCGATCGCAAAAACCGCTTCACATAGAGAAGGAAGTTGCAACTATAAATTTATTGTCGTGTATAGCCATGGCTAACCCAGTCTCTGGAGTTTCAGTGAGGCGTAATGAAAACTCGGAGGTCATGTCGTACGGCGCGCACATCACTGTCGTCAATAGCGGCGAGCAGCAAGACACCTCAGCGTAACAGGAACTATGTAAGGGTATTGTATAAGGTAAATAAAAAAATAAATAAATAAATAAATAAATAAAATAAAATAAATAAATAAATAAATAAAAGGGAAAGTACGATACTAGGATAAGTTAAACTGTAGGATTTAACAATAACTAGATTAATATTGTGGGGGTTTTCTACCACAAGTGTGGCGCGCGCCTGTTGAGTTGCTATTTTTCAGGTCACCAAACCACAGACCCGAGATGGAGGGACGACGGGCGAGCGAAAGTAGCGTAGTTGCATGTTCTTTATAGCACAGTAAAACTTAGACCTGCATAACAACATAATTTAATTAAAAGACGTAGAATGTAGATCGTTGGGATATGGTAGTTAATTCTTGAAGCATGTCTACTGTCGATCTATATAATTAATAGTAATATTAGTGCGGGCCCGCACATTTAGTTGTTCATCCATTACAAAGCATCAGTTATCACACACCATGTACATACTGAGATCGGTCTCTACACATATATCAAAATAAATTATTTCCATGTCTAGATTAGATGTTATAATGATTGCCATAGATTAATAACTATAAAAGTAAAATAAGAGTGTCTGAAATGACAGACCATCAATGTTTCATTATGTAAATTTATTATAACATAGAAGGTCATGGGAAAAAGTTAGGCATAAGACTTTTGTAAGAATTGTACAGATGACAAGGAACGTGGCAATGCAGAGGCCAGCCAGCGCAAAAACAAGAGGTCTTCGGCTACCTGCTAGAGGGCGAGCGTCCCGTCCTACATGCTGACAGTCACCCGGCTGCCTACCTGAGGGATTACACGGGACCCTCGCCCCGCCACAAGCGAAAGTGGGGCTGGCCGTTGACCCTGACACGCGACAGCCTGCTAGCTCTCCGGACGCGGCAGCCGCTTGGAGGGATTCCCTGCGGCAGACCACGTTGTCGTGAGTACACGAAGAACATCACATATCGTGTCAGAACCTGCGCCTCATGTGCCTCAGGACAGAAAGGGACGCTCTATACTCACCTGTTTGGGTTTTTACAACTCACTAGCATTGGCCGATCTGCATACACAAAGCAGTATCGTGCCACACTAACAAATGTATGGTCTCATGTCTTACTTCTCCTCTCTATTAGAGAGCAGTTTTTAACAATAGTCGCTCCTAGTTCGATCCTGTATGGATGACCTCACACACTTGTGGAGTCACTCCACGTGCCATCATCCCTCGTCGAACTGCAATATTGGGAAACATAAAGTTCTGTCCAGCGAGAGAAGAGACCTAGACTAGTGATGTATCCCAACGAGTAGACCTCAGAGACAATTAATCGACGTGAGGAGAGCCTATCACTGTGTCTTCCTACCATACGGCCGTGATCATATGCGTGGGTCTGACTACAATCTCAACAGCGTACTGCAGACACTCCAGAACTCCCTATTGCTGTTGCCACAACGTAGCAACTACACCCGACGTTTAGCCTTATGTGATGTCAGTACGGTGGAATTTGTGAAGTGCCACGGATATTTCTAACAATGTGATTTAGTGCCTCATTCTCAGCACAGTCGTGAACTTTGTGCAATGTGCACGCACAATTTGATGCCCCATGAACCTTGTTTTTTTTGTTTTTCTTAAATTTCTTTCTCTTATGTTGTTTCTGTAATGTATGTTATACCTGGTATGCGTTTGTGTTTTACACTGTAATTCTTATTACAGATTACTGTATTGTTCTCCACATCATGTTTTTTTTGTATTTTGTGTTTATTGTTGTGTGTATGCTAACAGTGTGCCTGAAGTCCCCATAAACTGAAGCAGATACCACCACTGTCATTGTGAATGGACCATCAGTTCAGGGAACATTTTGTAAAGGTTATTCTTGCTGCAGGGAGACAGAATGAATCGGAGGTTGTAACTAGATTCTGAAAACTCACAAAGAGATTGTTAACTTAAATATTATCATGTGTGAGTGAGGTCAGGTTAGTTTAATGATTAAAATTGTTGTAACATCTTGGGCATTTAATTGCGGAGCACTCCAACTCTGATTGTAAAGAATAAACTGCTCCATATTTGGCTCAGATGCCCGGGCCATGTTTAGAGCGTGAATGTCTGCGTGAATCGGTGTTTGGAAGGGGCTCCCTGGGTATGGATGTGTGATGTGAGTGTTAGTGTTCCATATTAAGAAGGTGAAGTTGGCTACATCATAAATAATCCTCCCTCTATGAGTTGCATTTTTCAGTTGCAATGATCTTTTTTATAGAGTGCGGTATGTGGAGTCACTTTGTAAGATTGTTCTTGGGCGATTGACTCACTACCTTGCTCCTAAGTGAGCCAACCGCTCACCAATTACAATCTAAAATGGCGTAGGGGCAATGAGAGGTGGCATGAGCCCCCTCTCATATTTCTATCTTACGATTCTCCTCTCTAGTTGCATGCGGTGGAGGGTTGCTTTTCCTTAACACGCGTACTTCCCACGCAGCGTCTCTCGTCACCCGGGTGGGCCGGTGACAGGCGGGCTCTGTGGAACTGGAGAGAGTTAAGCCGACGTGTGTGAGGCAGTCGAGTGAATGCTTTTCAGACGCCGACATTGTCAAGAGACACGCCCGCTGGGGTGTGAAGTAGCGGCTGGGCTAGAGGTTCCGTTACTTCAGAGAAACTTTGCGAAAACACTTTCTGGCGGGCTACCAGCGAGGCGTGGGAATGACTTGTGTACCCACGCAGTTGTGGCGGGAAAATTCCCGCACTTTCTGCAAAATCAGCACAGAAATTGGCGCCAAGAATCTCCATTGGTGGAATGGTAGTGCTCCGGCAATGGAGTGGAATTTCCGCCGGTTTTCGAGTTGCTGATTGGAACGTAACCACGGCCACTGTCGTGGGGGCGGGAATGTTCGGTGTTCGGCCTGTACGGGTGCTCTGAGTAGTCGGCAGTCGCCTTTCGGTCGAGGACGTCGGAGCAACCAGCCCTCGCCTGCGGTACGCCAGATCGTGTTCTGGGAGATAAGAAGACTGTTGGTAATGTACGTCCGCAGCACCGGGAGATAGGGATTTTCCTAGGTGATAATCAGAGCTCAGCAGAGCGCGCCTGTTCATCCTTTTCTAACTTTGTTCAGTTTCGAGTAGCAGCAATTACTATTGGGTTAGCTGTGTGTCTCTCTTGAGATTTGAGTGGAAAGGAATTGGCTCCACATACCACTTCGTCTTAAACCTCACGATCTAAGTTAGGGACAACTTCACCTTTACTGTGTTTGTATGAATCTCCAATTTTAGCCAATTTGATGTTTTATATTTCCTGTGTCTCTTTTACTATTCTGCGTTTAATCTTAATAAATCATATTGTTATTTTGGACAGAACTTTCTTTCTGTTAATCAATAGAGCAACCCTATCATTCCTCACTATGCTAATGAAACCTTTGTTTATTTAACTTATTTATCAAATTAAATTATTGCAGGGGCCAAACTCTCTTCTACTCCACTAGCAGGGTTGATTAGAGTCAGTTCGCGTATTTGTTTTATCCTTGTGCAACAGCAAAAGTCGGAGTTAGAATAGGGGGGGCTTAGAGCATGATTTACACATGTGGATTCTAGTAGAATTTAGTGATAAATACACTACTAGCCCCGGCACCTCGCAAGTGCTCAGATTTGGTATGTCCTTATGCAAAGAGAACGGGTATACATCGATTTCTAAGCACTTAGAATAAAAATCTTCATAAGGGTGCATAAATGCTACACTTGCCATGAATTCGGACTCCCAGTTAAGCGCTATAGGTGAGACGCAGCAGTCTGCTACAAATGCACCAAAACCGGAACACATCCAAACCAATTGTTCTGGAAAGGCGATTGGTTGCATATCATGTATGTACAGAAACCGTACTTACAACAAAGCAGTCGGTTCGGAATGCCCCAAACACAGTTACTTTAAAAACTGATCGCTAACACAGACTACAATTATTCAAATCTATGTCGACTAAGACCTCGACAGGTCAAGAAAACATTAATTCCACATATGTCGACAGCGCATCCGAAGACATTCACCGCCAGAAACACGTCTCCAGGTACCAGGGCGAGGTCATGACCCCGTGCAATTGCATGTCGGCAACAAATGGGCTTCCTCCCGGAGACGTTCGATGATACTGATATCCTCCCGTCATTGGTTGCAGTGACGCGGTTACACGTCATTACTTACAGACAACGGAACACATCGATCTACTCTGCTTGCAAGGTCTCATGGACTATGAGGTAGCCAGGCACCTAAAACATGAAGTGTACCAATGGGCTGCCATGCAGACGTGTTTATTGTTAAGAACAGAAAAATTAAAAGTATATTTAGTAATGGTCGGGGAAAGCGTAGACATCGCAAACAAGAACAACACGAAATTAATGATGAAATGTGCACCAGCAACTGCACAACTCACGAGACTTGCACAGACACCCAAGAATAGAATCAAAACACAGGCGTAGGGAACAGCACCGTGACAGAACAGGAACATGACTCACTGGAACACAACGTAATATACAACATGGAAAAGTGCAAAACCTACATGGAATCAGTGACGTTCAGCTCAGGGGGGTTCACAAACACAAATAACACATGAACCAATATGACAACGCATGATGATGAACTTCGTGGAAGGAAACAAAGAGGAAACTTGAAAATTTCAAAAGAACTCAAACAAACAGACAACCAAACACAATTTGAACTACATAAGCTAGAACTTAAAGAAGAATACGACACAAAGCAGGAAATACAGACACTCACGTCTCTCGCAGCCCGAGCAGACAGCGAGAGAATGAACACACGCAGACATAGAACTTGGGGAACAGACGACATTTTAAATCTAGAAGAAAGTATACGCCTTTCGAGGCCAAAAACAGAGACACCTTCCATAAAGCACTGTAGGTGACTAGAATTGGCAACTCAAAAGGTGCCACAATCTGATATCCAACGACCGAACAGACAGACAGACTTTTGCTGAAATCAGCTAATTTACCAAGAGACATAAAGAACTGACTGTACTACTACAACAAGCCTGCGCAAGAAGGGGCAAAATTCTCATTCTAGAAAATGTATACGAAGACCTTGCGAGGGCCCATGGACGAGTATACTTCGATTACAATGAAGAGGAATCTAAATGTGTTGTATACACCCGACATCCATGAAACTATTACAGCTGAATGCAAACAATCAAACGCTAGTTGTAATAGAGATACCTAAACTAACGGGTGAAGTGCTCTCGGACGTGCTCTGCTCGCAGGAACTGCAAGGTTTTGACCACAAGCAAATCAGCGTAACAGGTATATCCAATGCGAAGACTTCAATCGTTGTCACAAATCGGAACTTTACAGTTACACACATAGCCCATCTATGTACTGAGTCCCTCGCAACAGTGGAAATAGTGCACGAAGGCAAGAAAGGAATTATAGCGTCGTTATATGGGCAGTATTCGGACGACGAGCCATATCTCTGTTACATCAGAGACGTTGTCGAATATGCAAATAACAAAAACTTACTAATAGCTGCAGACATAAGAGATAGATCGACTATATGCCACTCTGACACAAGGGACGCCCGGGGGCACGAAGTTCATGAGGTGCTAAGTGAACACAACCTACACATAGTCAATAATCCGAATCAGTCACATGCATATATAGCACCATCGGGAGCGAGCAGGAGGATTGAGATAAGAATTGCAGAAGGAAATACATTTCCAATTATAACTGGGTGGGAGATCATGGACGGCGCTACTCACAGCGACCACAACGCTGTTATCATGAACATAGACACACAAATATACACACCTACATCAGCGATTGTTATTTCTTAAGGCGGACTGGGCAAAACTACGACAGAAGACTGAGGCCTTCCCCCTACATGCAGTTCAGGGTTCAGTGGATTATAAAGCACATATTTTGACAGACCAAATACAAAAAGCACAAAGGGCTGAAAGTCCGACTGCTGACACAAGATGAAAGATAAATCTGCTGTGGACTAGAAGACTAACGAGTTAGCGCAAAGAAGCAAGAAACAAAAGGTAATGGATTCAAAGAGCAACAACTGCAGGGGACAGAAATGTCAGACTCATACAGTTCAGGGAAACAAAACAGCGCTACAAACAAGAGCTACAAAAATCTCGAGAAGAACATTTTAACACACACGTGCAGAATCAGCTCCAAACCAACATATGGGGGGAACCCCTCAAAATACAAACGGAGCGTCTGAAGACGAAGCTAGTCATAGCAGTGCTGAGACGAGATGACGGTATCGTAACAGATGGATGGAGAATTTCTGCGTAATTCTTGCTAAACAAACTCCTCCTTGATGACGAGCAACAGTCGGATGAACATATTCACCTAGGCAACACACCTTAATCAACCCTTGCTATGAAAATGGTACTGTCATTATTCCCTTTCCAACTGAGGAGGTCGCGCTGGCGATTACCGATCTAAAGAACAAAAATGCCCATGGACCAGATGGTATCCACTCCGAGACATTGAAAATAGTCGTTCCACAGACTGTTCCACACCTGACGACTCTACTAAACGAAGCGTTACGGCTTGGACGGGTACCTGCCGTCTGGAAAAAAGCAAATGCCGTCACAGTTAAAAAGTCACAGGACAAGGATCCTTGAGATCCAAAAACGTATAGACCTATTTGCCTGACACCATGGTCAAGATCCAGGAACGACTTCTGTGCTATAGTTTGCAAACCAACAGGGAGCCCCTCGGTCATCGCCCGCACCAATCAGTTTCAGGGTGGGAAAATCTATAGATGGCGCACTCTGGTGGCCCCCAATGTTCGCAAGACTCTAATGGTCCTCTACGATACCCTCTATTGAAACAGGGTGGTTACGTGGCGGGCGGGAAATCAAAAAGTGATTAAAAGAATCACCAAAGGTAGCCCGCAAGCATCTACCTGTGGCCCCGTCTTTCGGGATATCATCTTTGAACCCTTCCCACATCAACTGGATGGGGATAGCAGTGCGAACGGGGCAATAGCATACGCAGATGACGTTCTGGAGGTGGTCTCCGCGGCCTACATGAACACTGATCAACACAGCTACTCACGAACATCAGTGGTGCAAAAATAATAAACTTCAGAAGGCTCTACGAAAAACAGTTTGTATGTCACTCAAAGCAACACTACAAAGTAATCCTACCACAAAACTACACGATATTAGCATACAAAAACAACGGAAAACACGACCTCTTGGTGTGCAACTCCACAAATGATTCTCATTTGAAGAACAGAATAACGACTGACAGGGCTGCCAAGGGGGAGGATGGACGGGGGGGGGGGGCGGTTCTAAGGGCTCTGAGCACTATGGGACTTAACATCTGAGGTCATCAGTCCCCTAGAACTTAGAACTACTTAAACCTAACTAACCTAAGGACATCACACACATCCATGCCCGAGGTAGGATTCAAACCTGCGACCGTAGCGGTCATGCGTTTCCCGACTGAAGCGCCTAGAACCGCTCGGCCACTCCGGCCGGGCTGCCAAAATCATGCACAAGTTGGACAGACTCCACATAACACACTTCAGAGTACCATTACGCACACTGAGAACTTACCATTGTACGCTCTTTGAGTCTGTGGTCTGTTTTACAGCCATTGCATGGGCCCACCTAGTACGCCTGGTGACGAATCGGAGCTTCGTGCGGCTAGGGCAGAGAAGTGCCCCGGTAAGGCTGTCAGGAACTTTCAACACCATATCAGTGGAATCACTCTGCGTGGTGCTTGGACCCTTCCCTATCAACTCTCGATTTCGGGCTGCAGTGTACTGGCAGAGGAGGGGGACACGGGAGAAGGTAGTCGAGACTGCCGGACAGTACATTACCGAGACGCGTCAACTCGTTAAATGGAGGGTGGATACCTGGTGAAGGGAATGAGAGGCAAGCATTATAGGCCGTAGGGTGTGTAAGTAGGCTGTTTAGGTTTTTTTATTGGTAACGCCACCTCTGTATGAAAATCACTGGCTGTGCTGTGTGCAGTCTGTGGCTGCTTTGCATTGTTGTAATACTCGCCATTGTAGTGTTAGGCAGCTGGCTGTTAACAGCGCGTAGCGTTGCGCAGTTGGAGGTGAGCCGCCAGCAGTGGTGGATGTGGGGAGAGAGATGGCGGAGTTTTGAAATTTGTCATGAACTGCTATACATATATATATATATGATGATATCAAGGTAAATACATTGTTTGTTCTATATTAATATCTTTCATTTGCTAACTATCCCTATCAGTAGTTAGTGCCTTCCATAGTTTGAATCTTTTATTTAGCTGGCAGTAGTGGCGCTTGCTGTATTGCAGTAGTGAGAGTAACCAAGATTTTTGTGAGGTAAGTGATTTGTGAAAAGTACAGGTTAATGTTAGTCAGGGCACATTCTTTTGTAGGGATTATTGAAAGTCAGATTGCGTTGCGCTAAAAAAATATTGTGTGTCAGGTTAAGCACAGTCCTGTATAAATTGTTCAAAGGGGACGTTACAGGTGTATCAATTGTTGTCGGACATCAGGGAACGTCTGAGACTGAGCCATAACTATCGAAGCCGGTGTGTTGTTCACTTTCTGTCAGGTCGCGGCCATTAGCCTGCGGGTTTACACCGCATAGACCGTAGCCTGAGCGTTACTTGTACATATCGGGCACAAGGACCCCAGGGCACACACTTCTTCACTGTCACCGATACCGAGCAGCACATCCGACACCAAAGTAGTTCAACAATGAGATGATACGGACAATAAGAGACAAAGACGACTGGGAAATAGAAAATAAAATCGCTGATCATGTGTCAAGGACATTACATGACGAATACAGACAGACACGGCCGTACAACAGAACACTGCAACACACACGAAGCACGTCAGACAGCAGTTCCAGTTCGTCCACCAACACAGACGTCAGAACCGATACGCACCCTCACCCAATCAGCAAATACTTTCACCAACACATACCACAGACAAAGTCACAGAACATCTAAAATAATTAAACTGTATCAGAATAAACAGTGTAATGCAATCAACCCTCTAAAACTCTTCTAGCGTAAGTATAAATAGCAGCCATACCCATCCCGCGGCCATTTCACCGCTGTTGGGATGTAACATTTGTAACTGAACGCTTAGTATATAAGCAGCAGGTACAATTCAAGACACATAATATAGGAACTAAAGGTTAATTAATAATCGCAAGAAATAAGATACTTTACACAGCACTGCGCTTTCCACAGTGTACACAATAGTTAGTGTTCTTGTAAATAGTGTGTAGAAATGCTAATCTGCAAATTAAACTGTAGCGAACCCGAACTCCAACGCTCGAAGTAGTTCAGAGTCTTTTAGACCAGCCTGGCTCAGGTAGAGTGACAGTTCTCTCTCTTACTATCAAAGTATTTCGTTTCATGTATCATCATATCTTCTTCTCAAAATTTGAATATTATTTGTGTTTCTTTCCTATTTCTAATGTATTTTCAGTTTATTATTACTTCAGCTGTAATTGGTGAAAAATAATTGCTGTCTGTAATATGGAATATGTTTTGTAATCTACATGAAAAAATGTAAAATGAACGACCTGTTATAGAATGTAAGGCAACAGGTCTCTAAATGAGCAGTAAATCAAATCAATGAAATCATCATCATCATCACCACACAACCAAAATATTACACTCCACTCCGCACACACACACACACACACACACACACACACACACACACACACACACACACACACACATATATATATATATATATATATATATATATATATATATATATATATATATATTGTAATGGAGCGTGTTGTAAATAAACAAAAAAGACGATGATGAATCTTGTTTGGGATATAATGGAAATTTGTATCTTCTCTGCGTTCCTGCAGATCAGGTTATAAATTAACATTACTACCTTGAGGTTCCTGCTGAAAGTCGTGACAAAATAAGAGAGAAACGACCCGAATTGTGTGAGAACGCGTCACAGGTTCTGGACTAAGAGAACGTACTGGCTCATACCACTTTGTCCGTTAAGAGGTTTGCAGTGAAGTTGTTAGACCACCCACTTTATTCGCCTGACTTACCACCATGTGACTTTTATCTGTTCACGAAGGTCAAGTCTGCATTAAAACGAACAAGATTTCAGTCAACTGAAGCAGCGTAAGAAAAAGTGGCATGTGTCATCAAGGAGCTCACAGACGAAGGCTTCCAGTAATGTTTGCATTAATGGAAAATTCGCATAGACGTTGTAGGGACGTAGGTGGCTAGTATATTGAGGATGACAATAACAAAATATGTATATTTTGGAAATAAAATGTGTCGCAGCAGTAGACCCGTTATTTTACACTCGCTGTGGAGTGGAACAGGAAAGGAAATGAGAAGTAGAGGTACAGGGTACTCTCCGCCATGCACCGTATAGTGGCTTGCAGAATTATACATGTAGATGTACATATCTAAACTGTTTGTCGTTCAATTTATTGGCATTCCTACAAGGCCGCACTCCAGACAGCTACCTTCAGATAAGAATACCAAACATATTAATTTATATTTCACATTATGAAAATTTCTTTTTCCTTAACTCTCATCTTGCTTCTGGAAGTCTGAATATTATATCTTTCCTACTTCGACCTCCATCAGTTGTTTTGTTTGCCAAATTACAAAAATTATCTACAACTCGGATAGCCATCATATAACGTCTTTCTAAGTCACTGTTAACTCTGGTCAACTAATTACTCAAGATGTTTGCGTCTCAGAGAATTACCTTATCTTCGGCGTATCTGTAATACTTTCAAGTGTTATATTTCGGCGTAATGTGATGGTACAGATTGAAATAATCGAGAGAGGCGATAAATTAGCTTTCGGATTTACGATTTCAAAATGTGTTCATGCAGATACGCGGCTGTGCGATTAAATGAAGCAAGTTTTCAAAATTAAAAATACTAATTTTCGCTCTCAACCCGAATCTTTCTGCAAGTCGTTTATAGAAATGAGTGATCTGCAATTACGACAGTGCCGAATCAATTGTTTTGTAATATGGGTTCGGAAAAGGGTTGTAAGGGTTTCGCAAAACACAGAAGTAAAACAAGAAACTAATTTAAAAAACGTATTCTTCATGAACTGTCCTAGCAAAAGTAATTGTTGCAAGGGAAAACTAAGGTATTTCTAGCATATCATGTGAGCTGAAGACACACTAGAGGAAACTATACTGATAAGAAGGTCTAAGGTGGGGCGGGGGGGGGGAGATTAAAAGGAAATAGAAGATTACATCAGTGAATGCAACACAGTGTCCTTGGAACCACTGGACAGTACGGCATTTAGTAATGCATGTATTGGCATCGATCATCATATAGGCAGGAGGCGGAAATTGATAAACCATACCAAGCAAATAGCGTGAAGCAGCATGTCAACCATGGAGCGGAAGCTTGCAATGTGGTGCGCAGGATGGCAGACGCGTGTAACACATAAAATGTGGTGGCATTTTCGTGCTTCATTGAGCAGTATATCAGCGGCTGCAGAACAAATACGTGGCCCACGTTGGAGATTCTCGAATCGTTTCTGGCCCGGACGTGTCGTTTCTCTCTACGACCGTGCTCCGAACGTGTAGATCCACATCGTAAAAGTCATACATCTCTTCTAAACAAGGGATGTTTTCCTCTTTACCCAAGGCTTGGGCACGACAGTACAACAGGTCCAGTGCTCACCCTGAAAAACGTTCGCGAGAGGAACACGTGCGCGGTCTCCCGCTGCAGACACCGTATATAACGGAAAACAGGGCGTGAACACCACAAAACAAAAAACCACAAATTGCACCAAAACCAGAAACTGCTAAAGAATGCGTGAGCCAGCTACCATGGATTCGTGCTATATTGGGCACAGCAGAGAAAAGTAGCCGAATATTCCGTACAATACTTGTTCACTATACTGTAACAATGTTGAGCGAATAAGGGAACAAAATAATTTTGCCGGCCGCGGTGGTCTAGCGGTTCTGGCGCTGCAGTCCGGAACCGCGGGACTGCTACGGTCGCAGGTTCGAATCCTGCCTCGGGCATGGGTGTGTGTGATGTCCTTAGGTTAGTTAGGTTTAAGTAGTTCTAAGTTCTAGGGGACTTATGACCTAAGATGTTGAGTCCCATAGTGCTCAGAGCCATTTTTGAACAAAATAATTTTCACATCTGGTCCATGCTGCCTATTTATAAATGAATATAAATTACGTATATAATTACTTAATTAAAATAACAGTAAGTGTTCATGCACTTCCTATAACATTAAAAACGATTCGAGTATCGAAACAAAAGTTCAGTAAAATAGGAAGGGTGGTTCAGAAGAATCAGTTCATTTATTTCTTAAACATAACTGAGCCAACAGTCATGCATTTAATATAGTTTTGTAGTCAAATAATACACCACTTTCTAGTGACGTTTTTGTAAATCATTAACTAATGGTAATTTAAACATGAACATAGGTAAGTGCCGGGTGTGAAATGTTGTCGCGCTAAATGTTTTTACGATTGTATTTTAACACAGACTTGGCGAAGTACGAAAGTCTTTACAAATGATGAACACAAATATTCAGTACAACTCGTAGAAATAACTATATTATGAAATTCCGGAAGAACTGCTCTTTAACCTGAAGGGGCTATTTTTGTATTAGTGGTGGTATGATGGAGAAAATTAGTGTTCATTTCTCATAAATTTACTGTGCACTCTCCAGAAGTTAATAAGGACTCCAGGATATGTCAGTTCAGACAGCCGACTCGAAACCCGAGAGCTCGTCATAAGAAGTATAAGACTGGAATGAATAGTGTCACGTTTACTGGTTTTTATGTAGCACATATCAAGATTCTTAGTGACATCAGATACGAGTATACCCCCTTAATATTGTAAGAACATGATGAATTTACATATGATGTCGTAGGTTACAAGTTAATTTTTGTAACAGTACTCAGGCCTCCTGTAGCCTAATTTCGGGATTAAAACCGAAATGGTTAAGAGTATCAGGTATTGTAACATTGCCAGCATTCTGCTACGAGAGAACCACATAGCATGGAAATTTTCATGAATTTTAGTACGCATTAAATTTCTCCATACTTTTTCACTCTCTACTTTTCTCTGTATATTTATCTCTCATTATATGATCACTCTCAGAATTTTTGTGTTGAAAATAGTTGTGTTGACATCACGAATGTTAGTAACGGATTTTATCTGTGTTTGTCTCGTAACAATCAGCTTCAACAACCAATGTTTATGTTCCCCCTATTTCTAGACGTATGATCAAAACCAGGCTAATGTACTGTATTAGCAAACCAAAATCACCGGGAAAAATGGGAAAAAAATATTTCGCAGCAGATATTCTCAAACGCTCTGACGCCGTGGCCGCAACAGCGACATCTTAGATCCATTTCGCTGACTTTGTACTATGAGATTCATATAGATGAACATTGGATTTCACTTGCTACGTTTAATTCTAACACTAGCCGTGTTTAAATATGCACTGTCCCATGAGTTTGTTTTTCACATTCAAAGACAGTTTCTGCTATGTGAAGAATCTCAGTTGGTTACTGACTGAACTTACACCAATACAAGAATAATGTTCTATTAATTAAAATCGGGTAATCTACTATCGTGGTCCATAAGAAGATTATACTTACAGTACATTTTAGAGGAGCACGCCAGCTTCACTTGCTTATGGTGAGCCAGATGTGTTGTAGCATCTGTTCAAAGACATCGACGGTGCTATACTTGCTACGATGTTGAATGATGGCATGTGTTGGCTCACTTCTTGAAGATTATGAAACATCTGATAGACAGCATCAGGAATAAGATAATCCACACAGGTTGATATAATATCTGACATTTAAATAATATGGCCTAACAGGACATTCTACCACACTGTTGTGAACTTCCAGAATAAAAACGTTTGAGAAGTTGAGGACTTGACATGTGCTTTGATCGAAGTACACTCCTGGAAATTGAAATAAGAACACCGTGAATTCATTGTCCCAGGAAGGGGAAACTTTATTGACACATTCCTGGGGTCAGATACATCACATGATCACACTGACAGAACCACAGGCACATAGACACAGGCAACAGAGCATGCACAATGTCGGCACTAGTACAGTGTATATCCACCTTTCGCAGCAATGCAGGCTGCTGTTCTCCCATGGAGACGATCGTAGAGATGCTGGATGTAGTCCTGTGGAACGGCTTGCCATGCCATTTCCACCTGGCGCCTCAGTTGGACCAGCGTTCGTGCTGGACGTGCAGACCGCGTGAGACGACGCTTCATCCAGTCCCAAACATGCTCAATGGGGGACAGATCCGGAGATCTTGCTGGCCAGGGTAGTTGACTTACACCTTCTAGAGCACGTTGGGTGGCACGGGATACATGCGGACGTGCATTGTCCTGTTGGAACAGCAGGTGCCCTTGCCGGTCTAGGAATGGTAGAACGATGTGTTCGATGACGGTTTGGATGTACCGTGCACTATTCAGTGTCCCCTCGACGATCACCAGTGGTGTACGGCCAGTGTAGGAGATCGCTCCCCACACCATGATGCCGGGTGTTGGCCCTGTGTGCCTCGGTCGTATGCAGTCCTGATTGTGGCGCTCACCTGCACGGCGCCAAACACGCATACGACCATCATTGGCACCAAGGCAGTAGCGACTCTCATCGCTGAAGACGACACGTCTCCATTCGTCCCTCCATTCACGCCTGTCGCGACACCACTGGAGGCGGGCTGCACGATGTTGGGGCGTGAGCGGAAGACGGCCTAACGGTGTGCGGGACCGTAGCCCAGCTTCATGGAGACGGTTGCGAATGGTCCTCGCCGATACCCCAGGAGCAACAGTGTCCCTAATTTGCTGGGAAGTGGCGGTGCGGTCCCCTACGGCACTGCGTAGGATCCTACGGTCTTGGCGTGCATCCGTGCGTCGCTGCGGTCCGGTCCCAGGTCGACGGGCACGTGCACCTTCCGCCGACCACTGGCGACAACATCGATGTACTGTGGAGACCTCACGCCCCACGTGTTGAGCAATTCGGCGGTACGTCCACCCGGCCTCCCGCATGCCCACTATACGCCCTCGCTCAAAGTCCGTCAACTGCACATACGGTTCACGTCCACGCTGTCGCGGCATGCTACCAGTGTTAAAGACTGCGATGGAGCTCCGTATGCCACGGCAAACTGGCTGACACTGACGGCGGCGGTGCACAAATGCTGCGCAGCTAGCGCCATTCGACGGCCAACACCGCGGGTCCTGGTGTGTCCGCTGTGCCGTGCGTGTGATCATTGCTTGTACAGCCCTCTCGCAGTGTCCGGAGCAAGTATGGTGGGTCTGACACACCGGTGTCAATGTGTTCTTTTTTCCATTTCCAGGAGTGTATATGGATTGACGACAACCATAACACGTTAAAAGCATTCTGAACGAAACCTGGTCACAAAAAACAATCTAACTCCCTAGGCAGTGATGTGAATACTTGTTTCACACACACACACACACACATATTAACCTCATATCGTTTTGCCTCTAATGAATGAATGGCTGTAATTGTTTTGTAACAATGGTAGTCAACATGGTTCCTAACGCCTACTTGCTGGAATTCCAGCTTTTGTGGTAGGCTGTGCACTATGGAGTTTTAAAAATATCATTAGGTTTTCGTAAAATTTTGACATAATTAGTTCGTAAGTAGTTATTATTATATGGTCCCACTTGCTGTAATATTGTTTTATAAATTTAATAAAGTAAAGTTACTTCCCTCTTTAAAAATCATCGTTACCGTGTCTCTGGTATGTGGTTCGAAAATTTCACTAGTAGTAGAGGTACAAAGTGGGACGTGGGTGAAAAGAGTTGACTACCACTGCTTTAAACTATTTCGTTAATTTTGGTCAAGAAGAATTTATGCAAGTACGGCCGTAAATTACTTCGTGAGATTTTTCAGACAGTATGCATCATAATACTTCATTAACGGTAGGAATTAAAGGTAATGCTTAAAGCTTCCTAAAATACTAGAGAACAGCTAATAAAAAATATTTTGTTATTGTGGAACATTTTAGCAGTGAGATCAATGAGGCTGTTCCTAGAAAATATCCGTTTCCTTCACATTCCCCCACTATAGCAAATCGCCGAATACGATGATAAATTCATCCAGCAACTGGAGTCAACTCAGTTATTCTCGTTTACAAACACACCTTTCGACTGTTAAACACGATCATATACAATTTTCCTTCTTTAGGGCCAGCAGCACAATGTATGTTTTATAATGACATGATTATTTGAAATATGCGCCAGAATAGCTGCTTATAACAACTAATCTTTATTCACGCCAGACTGCTTCGGCATTTATCGCCATTGCCAAGTACGTCCTGAATGGTGTGACGTCCATATTACGCCATTAGTGCACTGTCTTATAACTGTCACAGTTTTGATAAGATGGTAAATAACGCGAATAAATTGAAATTAATGCGTTACTTATTGTTTGATAGTAGTTTGACAGGTCAGCTCTTACGACACTATTTATTAAACATACAGCGTCGTGAGAGTTGATTTGCCAAACTACTGTCAAACCATAATTTACGTATTAATTTCTATTTATTTACGTCATTCACCGTCTTATAAGACAGTTCACTAACGATGTAATATGGACGCCACGTCAGTGTAGATGTACTTTACCCGAGACAGTCTGCTGTGAATAAAGATAAGCTGTTATAAGCCGCTACTTTGGTGCATCTTTCTATTAATCATATCACCATCAGAAACTAAGATAGCTGTGGTTATAGTTTGGAGAAGGACACCAACTGTGGCTTTGGGATGAAATGAAATCAAAAGTCGTGTGGCTAGGGACTCCCGTCGGGTAGACCGGTCGCCTGGTACAAGTATTTTTAGGTGGCACTACTTCAGCGACTTGCTTGTCGATGGGGATGATATGATGATGAAGACAGCACAACACCCAGTCCCGGAGAGGAGAAAATCTCCGATCCCGCCGTGAATCGAAACAAGGCCCCTTTGCATGGCACTCTGCCACGCTGATCAGTCAGCTATCCAGGCGGACGAAAACTGGAATGAAGTGAAGAAATGAAGTAGATGGTAGTAACGTATCAGTATCGTTTCTGGTCCGGATAACTTGAGTATCTCAATGTTACTGATAAAATAAAGTAAGACTTACGGGAATCCCTGCTGCCAATACATATTTTTCGTTATAACTGAGTCAAAATCTTCATCAAAAACTGTGAATCCCATATTATGTGAAAACACGTGCTCACTTCTATGTTCTATAATACAATTCACGACTTACAAACGATCCCTTTTGCAGTACACAATTCAATAGCCGAGCTAGTTATTTTCTCTGACTAAAGTACAGTGAGCAAACCTGGCGTATTGCTCAATTGGACGTTACGGGGAATGATCATTTGGTATGATGACCATTGAAACACTGAAATCTGGTCAGCAAGAAATGTAGAGATGGGAATATCTTCAAGAGGCAAGAAGACTTACCAATATATTAGGTGGCGGATTAGGTGGAAGATTCGAGTGGAAAGCAGGTTTGTTATTGGAATGAGGGCGATGTGACGGGCAAGACGTTTGCAAAGTCGCTGTAATATATGTGAAAAAAGAAACATTTATCTGTATTATTATTATTATTCTTATTATTTGATTTCTGTTTGAACGGTTGTCTAATATATAGAGCCTCTAAAAAAGGAAATATTCATTTTTTTAATTTTTATGTTTGTGCAATGTTTATGTATCTATATTTTGCAAATAACGTATATGGTCGGCGAGTGTGGATATCCAAGGCTGACAATTATAATTGAAAAAATTAACAAAGATATTTATGGGCGAACTGAAATGATTATAAATACTGGAGGCTTAAATGTCACTCTCTCTGTTTTCTTGCTTGAATGCTTGGTTAGCTTCCACTTGTTCTTTGTTCGAGAAAGACGCCAGTGGAGGCTGATGTATAAAAAAGGTGTGTACTTGGATTTTTAAATATAGAAATTGTTAAAAATACTTGTAATAATTCATTGCTAGCTTGCCCAGTATTTCATACCACATTTCTTGCCGTTCTCAGCGTATTTAGAATTTTTCATGACGCAGAGCTGTGCAGCGATTGCGGGAGCCGCTGCCACGGCCAGTTCTAATTAAATTGAGTGAAAACAGTTTTCCCGCAACTAAGCGGGCAGGTAATGGTAGATTAAAATTATTTCTTTCAGCTTCCCGGAGACCTCAGAGGTGGACATATGCAACTGTTATTACAATCTCAGTGACGTAAATGATTTGTGTAAATGAGAGTGGCGAAACTTTACTTGTGTGATATAAAGGCTGCTGTGCTGAAACATGTTCTGGCTAATAATGATATTAAAATCAAATTTAATTTTTTTGTTTCATGCTCTCGTGTTAGTCGTGGCTATCAATAGTGTTCATATGTCAAAAAATTCACTGCACTATTTATATTTAACGAACATACCATACTGTAAGTTCTGTACGTGTAAATAAGGGTAATTTTCAGTGCATTACAGAGATGAAAGTAGAGAAGGACATGTTTAATTTCGTAATTAGTTACAGTAATGATACCGTGTTCCATTCCTAACAGGCCAGATCAGGGTCATATGAAAATAGTTTGAAAATTAAAGATCACGCGTTCACTGCAGGAAACATTTTCGTGTTGTGCGTATCCCCACACAATAGGTGGAGGTCCACAGAGTTAAAGGTTTTCAGCTACAGAAACTAATAGTGACAATCGGATGTTATCTTTTGTGCTCGCAACAATAAGCAATATACAGTTAATTGAAATGTTGTGCAACATAAACTGCATATAAAATCAAAAAGTACGCGTTGGGGAGATGCGACGGCGAACTGGAGATGGATGGTGGACTACGGAAGGATCATGTTACATTGCAAGCGATAAAAATTTCCATTCTTTCAGGTGTACCTTACTTGCGTCCGATGTATTGAAGCCGCACGTTTCGCAAATATTCGCAGTGTTATAATCGAGGTAGATTGTGTCACAGCCAAAATGCGTATTTTTTTCTAATACCACGCATTCGATACATATTTTAGACAAACGGAAGCATTTACTCGAAATTACATAGGCTTAGCTTTCTTTTCCGTTGGATTTATACAGTTACAAAACAATGATTAATTGAAAAATGAAAAGCTGCCGGTGTTGTCAGATCATCAGCAAATAGCTGTCGCAGCTCAATACCGCCAGGGTTCTCTGCTTTCCTGGGTCGAATAACGTCGCTGGAATACATTACACAACATTCCTGGCAGACTGAATGCTTCACTTTATTAGTATGGGCCAAGTTACATCGTCCAAGTTACTTTGCTTTTATTTATATAGATTTCCTTTCGGCAAAACGTTCTGGAGTTTCTGCAAAATCCTTCGGAAAACCCATGTCTGACATTATAAACATGTCAAATACCTTCTTAAAACCGGTGAATACTGTGAGTGTTATTAAATTACGATCTGCGAGGTTTCTATATTATGCGTTCGTGGTGTACACACTTTTAATAAAGTGGCGGACGAACCTGTAAGATGCCCTTTGGACTTCGTACAAAAGCACGTGTGAAGTGATATAGCCGATTAAAAACATGATTCAGTATGCTCACCAAATACCTCCACGATCTAGATACGGAAACACATTATCAGTTACGACTGTGCCGCTGGATCTCTCATAACGTCGACTGTGCCGCAGTCAGTTGCTTTAATTTCCGGTCTGCAAGTCCTTGTGCGGATTTCAGCTCATTTTTGAAAGGGCTTCTCGAGACTTTAATACAGTTCCTTAAAGCCGTTTCCGATGGGCTTATGACTGGTTCGTTTGCGCAAAAGCTTTTCAGCGATCGTTGGCTTTGCCTATACTGTGATACGCCATTTTCATTTTAGCGGTCTTCACTGGAAAATCCTTACACAACTAAACTATTTCCTCTTATTTTAGTCTGGTTACTGTTTCCTGCTGGGACAATTATTTTCGTAAATACCACGGTACAAAGATTCGCCATACCAAAGCCGCCGGCGAAAGCAGAATATTTATAGATCAATACATTGACCGTTCTTAAACTCAGAAAAAAATATTCAACATTTTCAGTTTCAACATGTTTTTCGAAAATAAAGTTATGAAGAAAGCTACGATTTTCGGTCACTGCGGAATGAAAGTAACTCAAGGTACTTTGCAGAGACGTAACATCGGTGTCTCTCAATCACCAGCTAGTGGCACAGTTGGAGATCTTATTGTATGTCAACGCGATATTTTAATTAATCTGACACTGTAACGGTCATCTGTAAGCGGAAGATATTCGCTCTTTTATGAGTAACAAAGGGAAAATGGAGCGACAATTGTCAATGCCGCTAAATAAAATTCCCATGTCGTTTGCGAATGACCCATCAAAATAGAAATGAAGCTGAAGTACGCTAAAACGCAATAACTTTTCACGGGGCTACAAAGACTCCACATTTGACATCTGTACGGATCCCTTCAGCACCTAATTCTGAGTGATACATTTATTTCTGTTTCTCAGCCAGAGGACACAGAGTAGTACTAGGTGAAACCAATACCTGGAGTAAGATCCTGTATGTGTTTGAAGAAACCTGAGCTGTAGAAAAGCCTTTTCTTCAAAAAATATCGGAGAAATAGCTCTGTGGCTGGTTTTGCAAATCTCCGATTATTAACACGTCGTTCTCAAAGGTGAAAACTCCTAGCACTTTGATTGCACCCTGCCCTCGTATAAGATGCGCTAAACTGTAGGATCACATTTCTGTTCCCTGTAGAGAGTATGTACATAAGTACACGTCGCCTTCCCACCACATCATTAAACACGCGGTACCGAAGATAAGGTTTCTTGAATCGTGTGTCCCAGTTACATCCTTGTGCGTTTTACGTCCTATTGCATTGAATGGCGGAAATTGAGAATTATAAAATGGAAATGGTACGTCATATATAAAAGCATGATAACATCTTCCGATTAAAGTTCAGTTGTCCGTTGCGCAGATGTATTAGTTTCGTTTCACCGGTTACAACAAATTAGTTTACCATCTTCAGAAGTCTACAAAATTATACATAGTATAAATCATTAGACCTTAGCCATACATTCATGTAAAGCTTCGAAATGTATTACTGAAACTTAGTTAGTATTGGTTTAGCAGATTTCAATGACTTTTTCACACGAGCATAATGCCCTGACATGTCCAATATTGTGATTCTTGAGTTTCTCCCGCCGTATTTGATAATCAAAATATCCACGGGTGTACTGCCGGTCTACAGCGTCGAACGGGCACAATATTTCGGCGATCTTACATTTCGCCCTCATCAGGTGAACTGACGGACTGAGCTCCTGTGAACGTGCCGGCACGGAGATTCGTACGCTATGGCTGCTCAGAGGGAACTGGGTTCGGTCGCGGCGGCGGCCGATTTGTACATGGAGAACTTCGAGGAGGAAGCCCTGTCGTCATCCGAATGGAAACCTACTTGCTTTTTCCGTTAAGTGGACGACACGTTCGTCATCTGGCCACATGGTATGGATAAACTCCTTGACTTCCTTACATCTAAACTCCATACACCCCAACATCAAATTCACTATGGAGACTGAAACGGAGGGTAAATTACCTTTTCTTGACGTCTTGGTCAAAAGAAGGACTGACGGCACCCTAGGTCATGTGGTGTATCGGAAGACAACGCACACTGATCTGTATTTGCTCGTAGACAGCTGCCACCACCCTTCACAGAGGAAAGGGGTACTTAAAACTCTAGTACGTAGGGCGCGCACTATCTCTGACGCAGAGAGTCTACCCCAGGAATTGTACCATCTGAGAACTATCTTTCGAAAAAATGGGTACTCAGAGTGACAGATTCAACGTGCTCTCCGCCCAGCCACTACAGCACAACCTGTGGAGATGGATGAAATCAAGAGGGAGGAGGTAGACACTGCGTTTATTCCATATACAGGCGCACTCTCGGTGAAAATCGCCCTCATATTGAAGAAACACCAGGTCGGAACTGTGTTTTGTCTTCCGAATAAAACTCGTGCACTGGTGGGGAGCGCCAAAGATGACCTCGGTTTGAGGAAGACCGGCGTGTACCAGATTCCGTGTCAATGTGGCAAGTCGTATATTGGTCAGACGATGCGTACCTTCGAGGATCGACGGCGTGTACACCAGAGGCACAGCTGGCCGGTGTGGCCATGCGGTTCTAGGCGTTTAAGTCCGGAAACGCGAGACCGCTACGGTCGCAGGTTCGAATCCTACCTCGGGCATGGGTGTTTGTGATGTCCTTAGGTTAGTTAGGTTTAAGTAGTTCTAAGTTCTAGGGTACTGATGACCTCAGATGTTAAGTCCCATAGTGCTCAGACCCATTTGAACCATTTGAACCAGAGGCACACTCGACTGATATATCCGAGCAAGTCGGCGGTCGCTGAACATTGTTTGTCGGAAAATCACGCTATGGAGTATGAACGCACGAGGATTCTGGTACAGACGTCAAGATACTGGGACAGCGTTGTTAGAGAGGCCATCCAAATTCGCACCAATGACGACCTCATAAACCGTGACTGTGGTTATAATCTTAGCAAGGCTTGGGAACCAGCGTTCGGGTTAATCAAGAGTACATCGAGCAAACGCATAGTTATGAGGACCACGGCGGACAGAGCCATCTCTCCGACGTCATCTCAGACGCCGTCGCAATCTGTTCCCGACCGTGGCGCGGGGCGCGGACAGCGGAGGGAGCGCGCTGCGGGCGGAGCGTATTTAAATCGGCCGCCGCCGGGACCGAACCCAGTTCCCTCTGAGCAGCCATAGCGTACGGATCTCCGTGCCGGCACGTTCACAGGAGCTCAGTCCGTCAGTTCACCTGATGATGGCGACATGTATGATTGCCGAAATATTGTGCCCGTTGGACACTGTAGACAGCAATGCACCCGTGGATATTTGGAATGTCCAATATCGTCTATATTATATGTGATTATTGTAGACATATATTGACATATTGATAATTTACAATAAATGAATAACATCTATGTACATGTCAAGCTGTACTTTCGGCAGTAAGGAACATATACAGGGTGTTACAAAAAGTTACGGCCAGACTTTCAGGAAACAAACTCAACTAAAGAAAAGATGTTATGTGGACATGTGTCCGGAAACGCTTAATTTCCATGTTAGAGCTCATTTTAGCTTCGTCAGTATGGACTGTACTTCGTCGATTCACCGCCAGTTGGCCCAATTGAAGGAAGGTAATGTTGACCTTAGTGCTTGTGTTGACATGCGACTCATTGCTCTACAGTACTAGCATCAAGCACATCAGTACGTATTATCAACAGGTTGGCGTTCATCACGAACGTGGTTTTGCAGTCAGTGCAATGTTTAAAAATGCGGAGTTGGCAGATGCCCATTTGATGTATGGATTAGCACAGGGCAATAACCGTGGCGCGGTACGTTTGTATCGGGACAGATTTCCAGAACGAAGGTGTCCCGACAGGAAGACGTTCGGAGCAATTGATCGGCGTCTTAGGGAGCACGGAACATTCCAGCCTATGACTCGCGACTGGGGAACACCTAGAACGACGAGGACACCTCCAATGGACGTGGCAATTCTTCGTGCAGTTGACGATAACCCTAATGTTAGCGAGAGAGAAGTTCCTGCTGCACAAGGTAACGTTGACAACGTCACTGTATGGAGACTGCTACGGGAGAACCAGTTGTTTCCGTACCATGTACAGCGTGTGCAGGCACTATCAGCAGCTGATTGGTCTCCACGGGTACACTTCTGCGAATGGTTCATCCAACAATGTGTCAATCCTCATTTCAGTGCAAATGTTCTCTTTACGGATGAGACTTCATTCCAACGTGATCAAATTTTAAATTTTCACAATCAACATGTGTGGGCTGACGAGAATACGCATGCAATTGTGCAATCACGCCATCAACACAGATTTTCTGTGAAGGTGTGGGCAGGCATTGTTGGTGATGTCTTGATTGGGCGCCATGTTCTTTCACCTACGCTCAATGGAGCACGTTATCATGATTTCATACGGGATAATCTACTTGTGCTGCTAGAACATGTGTCTTTACAAGTACGACACAACATGTGGTTCATGCACGATGGAGCTTCTGCACATTTCAGTCGAAGTGTTCGTACGCTTCTCAACAACAGATTCGGTGACCGATGGATTGGTAGAGGCGTACCAATTCCATGGCTTCCACGCTCTCCTGACCTCAACCCTCTTGACTTTCATTTATGGGGGCATTTGAAAGCTCTTGTCTACGCAACCCCGGTACCAAATGTAGAGACTCTTCGTGCTCGTATTGTGGACGGCTGTGATACAATACGCCATTCTCCAGGGCTGCATCAGCGCATCAGGGATTCTATGCGACGGAGGGTGGATGCATGTATCCTCGCTAACGGAGGACATTTTGAACATTTCGTGTAACAAAGAGTTTGAAGTAACGCCGGTACGTTCTGTTGCTGTGCGTTTCCATTCCATGATTAATGTGATTTGAAGAGAAGTAATAAAATGAGCTCTAACATGGAAAGTAAGCGTTTCCGGACACATGTCCACATACCATATTTTCTTTCTTTGTGCGTGAGGAATGTTTCCTGAAAGTTTGGCCGTACCTTTTTGTAACACCCTGTATAAAAGCAAAAAAGATACATAATGAAGACTTATAATTAAGTTACATAAAACATATCTGAAAAACATGGGACATAGCTCTAACATGTGAAAGGAAGGACGAAATTTCACATTTTAGAGGATACA